>NC_090445.1:143312298-144549441 GCF_031143425.1 Pleurodeles waltl | reverse complement strand
TCACGCCATGACCTAAAGTATGCATTTGTGACGACAGGCTGGTAGTTACGCTGTGTAAACTCAGGACAGTAATGTCACAAACTAAAATGGCATCGCCGTCTCTAGCATGCATTGTACTGCTGGAAGTGACCTCGTTCCACCGGCAGAAGTCATCATGGAGGAGTGCAGTCAGAACCACCGTGCAACTCCTCATTGGTTAACATTGATGTCAATGGGAGGCTGGGACCAATGACGAACACCGCCGGCGGTGACGGTCATGACCGCTTTAGTCATAACCGCCATTTTGTGTGGGACAGCTCACTTGACTCCTGGCATTCGGGCTAGACAGACCTCCACTTTGTGTGCTGTTGTGTCCTGTCTCTTGGAGCAACGATGGCACGCACTGCAGGGGAAAGGGCCCAAGCCAAATCAACAGAGGAAAAACTGGTGGAAGGGGTCCTACCCCTGTACGGGCGGTTGTACAGAGCTCCAGGACAACAGGTCAGTACAACATCCTTGGTCCCACAAGTTGGGTGTTGTTTGACGATGTATGTGTGTGCACATTGACATGTCAGGACTGATCAGGTCTGTAGCATGCACACGATATGTGTGGGATATTGCCAGTGTGCATGAGCAGTGTTTGTTGTGTGTCACCAAAGTTTACTGCTGGATTGGTATCATTTATATCTAGTACCCGCTTTTCTCACTGTTTCCCAATCAGGTCAGCGCCCACCATAAGAAAGGGTTGTGGCGAGCCATCGCCAAGGAAGTGTGGACCTGGGGGTCCATTGCCGGCAGAGCACCCACTGCAGGAAGTGATGGGAGGACCTGCGACGCTGGGCACAGAAGACCGCAGAGGCCCAGCTGGGGCGGCCTCACAGGGTGGGAGGGGTGCACGTTGGACCCTGATCCCCCTAATAGCCCACATACTGGTGGTGGCGTACCCTGATTTGGATGGGCGCTTGAAGGCAGCACAGCAGCTACAAGGGGGTAAGTGTTGACTTTCAGGTCACTACTACATGGTTGTGCACTGTCACCCTCCTTGGACTTGGAATAAAGGTAGTCAGATGTGATTTAGGGATTGTACAGTCCTGGTTGCCACACCCATCAAGTAGGAGTTTGTGATGGTCGCTATGTTGAGCCGTGTAGGATGAGTAGTGGTGTACAGTGACACATTTTCAGCTGTAGGTATGGATCTCTCAAATCTGCTATCATGTCAATGGCTGCATCCTCCATCTCTGTGTGTACTGTAGTAGTTTGAAGTGGTCATGATGGCACTATATATGGGTAAAGATAGGCATGTTACGTGAAGGTTGAAGTTGCATCACTTCCTATATCAATGGATCCTCTGTACCACATGTACTCTTCACATTCCTATGAGTTAGTTAGTGTATTGAGTTCCTCTCTGCTTAGATTACTATCATCCTGTAGTGGATGACATGTGATTGGGTATAGTCCGGGGCTTGATTCTAGGAGTAGTCATTTTGGCATTGATCAGCATTTAGTTGTCTTCATTCAGGAGTTTAGTCTGCAGAGTAGGGTTGGGTTTGTACATAGCTTGCATTACTCTATTTGGGAAAGACGGCTAATTGGTCTATTGCTTTGCAGGCAGCGATTGTTATCTGCATTGTGTGTATGTGAAGTGGATGTTTGGGATCTAATACTTTCCTTCTTTTCTGTTTCTGCCACCCTCCTTTTCTCTGTACTCCTCTGTCTATGTGTGCATTAGCATCATCTGGTGAGGGAGGAAGGGCACAGGCGAGTGGGGATGCTGCAGCCCACAGGACGCAGGAGGCGGCCAGCACTGAAGCCGAGGGGACCAGTGAAACAGAGGGCGAGGGGAGCACCATGGGGGAGACTGGAGCTACCACAACATCTGACTCAGATACCTCCTCCGATGGTGGCTTCCTAGCAGTGGCAGACCCTTCTGGTACCATACCAACACCATCATTGTCTGCCACCCCCCTTTCCAGCAACACCCTCCCTGTGGCACCCCACCCAGTTGCCCGTGCCCGCTCACCCAAGAGGGTGGGTGTCTCCTTCGCCGCAGGCACGTCTGCCCCTGCCCCAGTCAGCCCTGTTGCCCTCAATGAGGAGGCTATTGACCTCCTGAGGTCCATCCCTGTGGGACAGACAATGATCGTAAATGCCATCCAGATGCAGCAGACCAATGCATTCCTGGAAGGCATTCACAGTGCCTTGTCTGGCCTCCAGAGATCATTTCAGGCTCTAGCCTCCTTGTTGACGGCAGCCAGTGTCCCTTCATCTTCTGTCTCCCCTCCAGCTACCTGTTCCCAATCCACAAGCCCTCTCCCTACACCCGCCCATGGTACACCAACACACACGCACGCACACACCCAGTACAACAGACAAGGTGCCCCCGTGTACCTAAGAGAGTTTTCTTTGCTGCCCTTAACCTCTTCCCTACTCCTGTCCCACCCCGTCTTCCCCGTAAACACCGTGTCCCCTGCCCCTCTCAGGCCCTTCCCCCTCCCATTCTTGGGGTCCCCCTCTGGTGTTTCCCCTGCTCCTCCACACAGGGAAAAAGCCACCCCTCCCAAGCTGAAACATGCCCCTTCCACATCCAAGCCTCCCCCACCATCCCCACACTCCTGAGGTGCCTGCCTGTCCCATTGCTGTCCTTATGAAGTGGAGGCCTAACTTTAATTAGGAGTCAAGTTGGGCCCATATTGATGGACAATGTGTCCTGCTGAGTTGGTCATTTGGACTTGCCTTCGGCACATTTTGTATATAGTTTATTCATTGTTTGAATACATCTGCCCACATTGCTGTGGTTGTCAAGATAAGATGCTTGTCCTGATTTCCTTCTACATGGTGGTGTGACATCTGTGTGCAAAAGTGTGCAAGGTATGTGTGTGGATTGTGTCTGTGTTGTTGCATGCACTTGGTGGATGGTGTCTCCTTCGCCGGGGATGTTGTGATGTGTGTGTCTGCTTGCTTGTGTGTTTGTATGTGGTGTTGTGTGCGTCCGTGTGTCTAATGCTGCATGTGTGTTTATCCTTGGTTGTTGATTGTACGTGTTGTGTCACCTGTATGATTGTCTGGATGTGTGTTCACAGCTATTGATTCTATGTCATTGCTACATGGCGTTCATGGTGTGTGTGTGTATGTGTGGTGTCGCACAACGTGCCCATGTATGCCATCGTTGAAGTGTTTGTGGGGTAGTTGTGGTTGTGTGGTTATGGGGTGTGTTGGTGGTGTTGTTGTGCATTGTGCTGTATGTTTGTCACGTATCTGCATGGCTTGGTGTGTGTATTGGGTATTTGGCATTGACGTATGTTGTGTGTGCGTGTGCAAGCCTTCACTGTGTGTGGGGGGTAAGTGTGTTCTGTGTGGGAGTGTATCACTGCCATTTTCCTCCCCTCTGTGCTAGGTATACTTACGGTTGTTGTCTTCGTCGTCGTCGGTGGTCCTGAAGGTGTATGGAGAGATACAACGCTGGGAAGACTAGCAGTTCATTTGCCATGGCGGCTGCGGTGGTGTCTCTGTGCCTGGAGGTGGGTGTTTCCATTCCTTCTTTCTGTTTCCGCTGTAAGGCCCCACCGGATATCCTGGCAGAGTGGTTACTCAGGATATGGAGGGTGGGACCTTAGCTGCCTCCTGCCTGAAGTTGTCTTCCGCCGACAGATGCCGCTCGTCGTCAGTGGCAGGGCTGGCAGTGAGTTGTCTGTATTGCATTGGGTTCACCGCCTGACTCGTTATTTTGCAGTCTGCACGGTCACAAGACCTCCATCGGCGTGGCGGTTCAGTTACCGCCAAACTCGGAATGAGCACCCGAGTCTGCTTTTTGAGGCAGTCTTACATGCTCTTTTGAATCCACCCCAAAACGCCCAACTCCTTAGTAGTAAAAATGCAAAGAGGGCCCAGTCCATCCTATTTATACTAATTGTATATGAGTGTCCTCTTAATGTTCTCAATTTCTTCCCATTTTAGGTGTTTGCGGGTAATTCCCAAAGGCATGTCCGAGTAAGTGGTTGTATACTAAAGGAGTATTACTTTTCTACTCCAAAATGCCTTTGGGACTAGACCCCTATGTGGCATGGTCAGCAGGGCCAGCTTTAGAGCTGGTAGCGCCCGGTGCAGCAATCATTTTTACTTTTTTGGCACCCCCACCCTATGACCACCTGCTTGGATTCCTTCACTACCAGCCAGCAAAAGTGCCCCTCATCTCTCCACAGCCCCTTTCTCACATACATTTCATTTTTTTAAAGAGCTTGTAAAGGCTGGCTTTACTAATCCACTCGGGTACCTACATAAGATACAGTTCTTTTCTTTGCTGCAGGCATATTAACCTTCTGTGCTACTTTATTGTGGGTAAAACCTGCCACCAGACAAAACACCGATCTCTATCTCTAGCAAGAACATCAACACAAGAATGATCGTGACATTTCAATTGCTTCCTGAAGGCTGTACACACAAGGAACTTTTTAGCAGGTGCTTTTAAATCGAAATGGTCGTAAGTTGTTGCTAAACACAGCGCCCCCCCCCTGAGGTCAGCACCCCCTTATCCAGGTCAGCACACGATGCTGTCGCACCGGCCCTAAAGGCGGCCCTGATGGTCAGCTTTCAGTTGCTTTCACTTGAAGTCCCAAAGGCCCTTCGAGCATTTTTAAGCATTGGGCTAAGCACCTGGGGCCGAACTAATGTACAAGCCTTCATTCCTCAAGTTATCATTCTCCGCCGGATTCCGGCTTAATTATGTTTTTTACGTGCCACGGCACATTTGAGCCGTAATTATGCCTTAAACGGCAAGCCTTTTGTTGTGGGTCTGTTCCCCAGCCGTTCCTTCTCGAAATATTCAGCCTAACTGGTTCTCGTGAATAGCTTCGACGAAACAGCTGTTCCCACGTAGTAAATCGTTATTTTTCTTGTTTTTGCATAAGAAAAGATTTCAAAACATAACAGATGCTTGCGTGACAGTCTCATTAGCTCAAGTCATGAACATTCCTTGCGTCTAAACAGGGGAGAGGTGGGAAAAAACCAGGTTTGTGTTGGTAATGAGATGCTTGACATGCCAATACAATAGAGGACCGGAGCGCGCGCGCACACATACACATGCACCCTCGAACTAACTTATGGGGTCGTGTCTATGCAATGCTGTTCACAAACGACTATGATGAATATAACACGTGATGTTTACAGCTATTAGCCAGTTTTGAGAAATATGCTTGCGATCTGGGGAATGGGTAATAACATTGATATGTATGAAATTAGCGCGGTTTCGAATTACAATAAGAACTCATACAAACTTCTATTCTTTAAATCATTCCCGTTTCTTTCACCTTTATAATATTATGACTGAAAGTAAAATTAAAATCCTGCAGGTGAAATTTCCAAAAAGGTCCTGGAAGATATTTTTTCTGCAAAAGCCTTCACTGTTGGTTGCTGATTATTCCACCTACATAATTACCTTTTGCTAATTGTTTTACCCGAAGTTATTTTTTCTTCAAATAATGGGTTTTCTTAAACGATTGTAAGAGGAACTTTCAAAAGTTACTGATTGCCAAATTCACAAATTTTGCACATAAGGATTGTAGTAGCTCTATATTCGATAGGAGGAAGGGTTCTGATCTATGTATTGTTGGTAGTACGAGAGGTCTAACAAAGGATTTATATTGTATGAGGAATTTTGTTCTGGTCTGAAACAATGTGTCCAAACTCAAGATAATCCATCAGCAAAGTCTGTAACTAATATCCCTAACTACTTGATAAACTAGTCTCCCGAGAATCAAGGGCCAAACACACCAAACAGATTAAAATCTAACAAGTGGTCCAATCAAAAACTCTGAATAACTAAGCGGAAATCAATAGACCTGGGGAGGTAATGGACTAAATCATAGTTCTGGCTCCCATTAGCAGACTGGACAGGCATTGCCTAAGGTAAATGGTGTGAATGGCTTTGTAAATTCTGGGTAAAATTTTAAAAACATCTGCTGCATTGAAAAAAAAACAACGATACATACATATGTAATGTGTCTATGACATGAATGTGTGGTAATTCAGTGTACCTTTGATATATAAATACTCCCTCATGACTTGCAATGCAGGTTCTTATTAGGAGGCCAGAAGATATACCATAAAGGCAATAGCTTGATGCGAGAGGGAAAAGCTCCTCTGGGCAGAGCCAAAGTCCTGTATGTATATTTTAAAGAATTTGAATATAATAGGTCATGGAGGCTGCTGTGCTAGCTACCAGACCCAACAAGTAGATTCATATGCTTTCTTGGATCAGACCAAAGAAAGCCAACTTCTTGACAAAGTATGCAGAGAGCTCACATATATAAAATTTTTGAGTCTATAGATGTCCAGAACATTGTGTCATCTTCAGATCCAACATTTCCTCATCTTCAGAAGCTTAATGCTGACTTCTAACGGCATTGTGAAAATAATGCCTCACTCTCTGTGCCTCCCAATGAGTTTTTAACTGGTAGTGAGTCTGAAAACAACAAAATCCTGTTGTCAAAGAAATCAACAGACATTGTCATCAAGCTTGGCGTCACAGCCTTTTTTCCAATCAGAACCAATCACAATGATGCTTCAATGTTGCCTCAAAACTCCAAACATGTGCATCCATCCTCTAATAACCTTCACTCCAATATAAAGATTCCGTTCAGCTTAGGCTATCAATAATCACTAAAACTAAAGGCTAAATGGCTAAAAGATGGTAACTGCGCAGCTCTCCGTCAGTCAAGTCACTTATCATCTGCTGAATGTTCTCCAATCTGACTTATTCTTCCTTAAAGGCACAGGTAACACACATTACTGAACATTATGTAAGAGTTACTTACTACATAGCAAAAGTGCCAGTTATGTGCTTGACCCTGCTTAATCTCTATTATGCTTTCAACACCACTGGCTTCTAAAATCTGATTGAATGCAATTGCCTGGCATCTTTTGTTGGAGGTGGGGGCCCTGCACTTATATAGTTCACATCTTTATTGGTCAACCACTGTCCTCTAGTCAAACTGTAAGCAACATAATCTGCTTCTGTTAACAGCACATGCTCCCAAATGCTTTTGTCTCTCTGTGGTGATCTATGTAAGCATGGAACATCATGACATCATTACTATGATGTCGTGATGTTCCATGTTCTATTGTGACAGTTGGGGCTAGAGAGCTCTGTGCCCCTTTTCTCTGGATGCACGCCTGTTCGATGGTATCCTCATTTTCCTGAATAAACTTGTCTTAAACCCAATGCTGCTCTGGCTGCATTACTTCACTCTCGCATAGTCTTGTCAACATCTACTTGATGTCCTCCACCTACCTATTACATCCCTATGAAATTATATGCCATATGCATTCATATATCTATATTAAACTTGAAGAAGGGTTTGGGAAACAGCATCTTGTAGCGATTGCCTGAAGCAACCCACAAAGGTGCTTGTGCATGTACATTCAGAAGTCTAAGGTCATTCTTGTAGGCCCTCTGAACCCTCCTCAGATTCTGTTGTCTGGCATGAACCCACAACACCATGCAGCACCCCATTGCCAGCTAAGGTTTGAACCTGGATGTAATTTTGAACAACCTGACTACTATTCCACCTTTAAACCCTCTCACTAATGGTACCAACAACCATCTATGATCCTTTGCAGCATGCTCTCCTTTTAATCATCCCACAATAAAAACTTCACTGATCTTGACAGGAAATTATAAGGCTGTTTTTCAAGGGTACGATTGTAGGGTAGCTCTTCTGGTATGAGATGTGCCTAAGCATAGTCAAGAAACTAGACTGGCACTGAACGTTGTGCATCATTAATAATTACCATATTGTAAGCTTCCTATGATATACAACAAGCCCTACACAGTTAAGGAAATGTAGATATGTAGGACCATGGTACAGAACATGTTAATCCTAAATGAGGTCACTGAGACGAAAGTGTCACGTCACAGTATTTAAGCGACACTTTCATTTCTCTTAATCACCAAATGTACGTCTATTAGTATTTCAGGCATTATCTTAGTGATTAGTGTGACTTTTGCTTTGCTGTGCAGATTTATCTGAAGTCAGATTTTAAAGATCTCTTTTATGTAAGGAGTTAGGAGAAGTGCCAGTCTCCATATTGGCTGAGTCCATGGAATTGCTGTGAAAAAATATTTCTGAGTAGAAAGAGAACTTTTAATTGTCTTAGCCTAATGCCTTCCCTACAAACTTAGTAACTTTGAGCATGACCACTGCTAGTAGTTCAAAGAATTCTTAAAACAAAAGACATGAGGGAGTAAAACATTCGGATTAACTTGCCTCTGCCAGAAAAATGCTAATGGATCTTTACTTTCACTTTCTGTTCGCAGTAGATTCTCTTCCAGACCCGTCTCCTGTTTCCCAGGGAAATTTAAATTATTTTATTTAAGCATTGTCTTAGTGCAAACGGAACCAAATTTCAGAGCGTTCTGCCATACATCATGAGACAGTCAAAATGCAAAGATTTAAAGTAGTTTAAGTGATATAATGAGTATTAAAAGGGCCAAAGAGTAATATGGCTGTAGATCAGGGCAGGTATGGTATTTATGGTCTTGGCAGATTGATGCAATTCTTTGGCTCGCTTCACACTATACAAATACCACAATTCTTGGCATATGTTTTCAATTTTTGACCTGATGAGGCCCACTTCTGTTATAGTGATGGTCCTGGCATCTGGTGGTAATTTGTGGGATGTTGTGGTAATCCGTTGCATGATGATCTATGGGCATGCAAGGTATAATTTGTTCATTGGTACCCACATGCATTCAGTTTGTGCCAAGAAGAACTGTGACCTGTGTGTGGGTAATGGATTATCTTGTACATTTCCCCCTACCAACTGCCTACACCAAATGTAATAACAATTGATTACTTTTAGTACACTTGTGTGCTGGCTGAAATTATGTGTCAAAATCAATTTTGTCACACGGTACAGAAAGAAATTAAAGCATTTGCGTAATCAAACCCCCTAAATAGTACAAAAGACAGTCAGGATCACAGTTGCCATCTGGTAGGTAAGTGAGGATGGTGAGGGAAGAAGCTAAGACGTGTAAATATCTGTGTGTGCAAGTATGTGTGAATGTGTGCATGTATATGATTGGGTTTAAGTGAGAATGTCCATGTGGGAGCATGTGCATGTTTACCTGCCTCAGTCTGCGTTTGTTTGTGTTTGTGTGTGAGTGTCTATGTGTGTTTACCTGGGTAAAACTGGTGACAGTGGCTAAGCTAACAGCTTAATGGTGTCCATTGCATTTTTTGTGCCTCAGCATATTGTGCTGAAAAATTCACTGGACCCTCAATTTTTTTTGAAGATGATAATTCTTAGATGCAGCACTGTCATAGCATTAGAACACGTCTTTGATATTCCTTTATTACGTCTAGATTTTTAGCCACCAGGTGTAAATTATCATTTGAATCGCACCGTTTGATTTGAGTTTTTTAGCATTTACTCAGGAGGAGAACTCACTGAGCTCCTTCAAATGATTTCAGACTTGTTAGCATTGTCTGCTCAATGCAACTTGGGGCATGTATTTACCGTCCACCATTCTCAAAGCTCACCCTCTACCACTAAAACAGACACCAGTCAAAGGTTAATTTGAACTGATGGCTTTTGGCCCATAGCTGAGGTGCAGGTAAGATCATATAATCTATTTATGTTTCCTTGGTAACCTATTGTCATTCGTGCCCTGACACCTTCAGCAATATCATGCATTTCAGGATTTGTTTTTAAAAAAAGGAACAAGAGCACTGTCGACAAACCTGCAGGTCACCTAGCTAAAATACAGTACATCTTACAAGGTGGACCACTCAGAGACATGTGACCCCGGGAGGAGCACATGAGTATTTATGTTTATCCCCCGGATTATGGGGTTAGTTTGTATAACGCTGTCATCAGGAGTGTGGACCCCTGGCACAGACCCAGAAGAATTTCATTCATGGAAAATGCCAAAGCAGAGCAATGCTAGTTGCTAGGGGCATCCATAGCTGGATCTCTACATAGCCTGGCAGGATTACTGGTAGCTCGCAGAGCAGCTGACAGACTCACCTGCGGCACCCAGGACCAAGGCTGGTGGGGCTCACGTGGGCGCTCCAGATAAACTAGGCTGTTCAAGATGTGAGAAAAGGCACCAATTATTTGGAGCTATCTAGATAATACTACAAAACAAGGGGAAAATAATCAGAAACTTAAACAGACCCGGATTGGACAGATGGAAGCAGCAATTATAGTTGTCATTCCTACATTTTAAACTATGTATACAGATGATGTTCTTATACAGTACATCTTGGCACAGTTTTTGAGCTGTTTCTGCTATATAACACTTTTTGATAAGGGTCAGGTCGCAGAGGAGACTTCAACATACAGCACTCTTTGTGGTTGCTCCATGGATCTTAGATATGCAGCACAGAGTGCATCTGCATGACTCAAAATGGCTGAACTGTACGTGATTGCATGGAGGAGGAGAGTCCAGGCTGCCCAGCAGAGGAGGAGGAGGAGGCAGAGACAGGAGAGGATATACCGAACCAGGCAGACACTATTTCAACAAACTGAGGAGGAGATTTATGATAAAGACAGACTGAGCAGTGCTGTTATCTTGGAGATTATTGAACTGAAACCTCAGCTTGAACGACAGACAATGCCTTAAACGGCATACTACTCCACAGCACATGTGAATCAGTGGCAGACACACTGCTGATGGTAGAGCCCTCCTGGCTGTCCTCCGGGGTATCCCCTTTGCCCCTTGCAGCCTGTCTGGTCTCCATTATGTCAACTGCATGGCTGATGCAGCCAAGTCCCTGTGCCATATCAACAGCAAAATGACCCAGTTTGACAGGCAGGTGGTGTTCGTAGCCAGGCGCCCAATGAATGCTGCAAGTCTGTCTAACCGGGCTGCAGTGTTGCACTCCGTGCACCGTGCCTGTGCCCTGTCAGCCACCAGTTCCCTGACCAATAAGTCGATGGACTGTGTCAGGTTCACCAGATGCGTGTTCATAGTTTGGAACTGATTGTCCACATTAGCCAGCCCATGGGTCATAGTGGTCTGCAGTCTTGTTAGGTTCCTGTTAATTGACCTCAACTGTCTGTTTTGCAGGTTCTGACCCTGTACTAATGATGCCTCAAGTCCCGCAAACTCAACATCTGCGACATCCTTCCTGTGCACAGACTGCACTCTGCGGCTACGTCTGTGCACTGCGCCTGCTGCTGGCTGTGTGTGACTCTCCGTAGGCCATGGCCCTGGTGTTACCACTGCTGCCTCCATATCCAGCGCAGGATGTCCCATGGACTCCGGTGGCATTTCCATGGGTGGTGGTGTCCTGCTGTGCCCTGCTGTGTCAGTGGCAGCCTCCTCCTGTGGGTCTGGCCCATTTTCCTCTCCCTGCACATGTTCACTGATGGGGGGACCTTGTGGGAGACCTGTGGGACATAGGGGATACACTGCCAGTCTCGCACATCTGTTTTTTGCCTCATAATAAACATTTGCCTATATTTGGACTACTGTACTACATTGCCCATAATGTACTATTCTAGAGGTTGCTAGACTGGAATGGAGCTAGTCTGGAGGTGCCTGCTGATGTGTACTAGGATGGTATGTATAGTGCATTTGTGGGTGTCAAAGCATATATCATGGTACTCAATTTTTGATGTTCCAGGTGCCGAACTGTCCAAATCTCCCATGCCCAGTACAGCCTCCGGCTCCAGTGTTGTCTCCACCATGGTTTCCAGGGCTGTAGGTGGTGGAACGGTGGATGGGCCTCCTCCAGTGGCCTTTATCTCCCTCATGCACTCTGCAATGCTCTCCATGGTCCTGGAGCGAAGGTCATACCACCTTTTCCTAATTTCATCCAGGGTGTGGTGGCTTACCCCAATGGCATTAATTTTGTCCTGGATGTCTTGCCATATTATTATTTTTTTGAGTGTCAGGGACACTCATTGCTGCCTTGCCAAAGAGTTGGTCATGGTGTAGGCACCACTCCTCCGTAAGTACCTCCAACTCCTTGTCAGAGAACTTTATTTTTCTCTTTCTGCCAGCACTGGGTGACTCCTTCTCCATTGTTGCTGCAGCTCCTCTCACCTGGGTGTCGCTCTGCAGTTTGGGCTGGGTGTGCTCCTCCCTCCTTCCAGTTCTATTTGGTGACTTCCTCGTTCTGATGTCATCACAGAGAGCCAGGAAGTGGGTATTCAAACTGTTTTGTTCCACCTGTGGGCAATTTGTGAGTTAGTCGCAATTTGCGACACCGGACCACACCCTTCGCGCAATTTGCGACATCGCTTTTAGCGTGGTCGCAAATTGCGACCTCGCTAAAAACGGAGGTCGCAAATTGCGGTGCGTTACCTCTGCGACTCACAATTTGGAATGGCGAGTCTTTCTCGCATTTGGTTTTGCGAGTCAGAAATAGCGATTTGCATGGAGTCGCTATTTCCGAGTCGCAATTTTTTACCTACCTACATCTGGCCCCTGGTGTCTGGTGGAGTCTGGGAGGATCAGGGCCCTATGGTGTATGGTTATGAAAGCAGCATGTGCTATACAGCGCAGTTTGAGTAACCATCTTGGATGAGGATCTTAAATATAGCACAATTTTATACATGGATACAGAGGAAGCCTCTTTTGTACCATGCGCTGTGAATTGCTGCTAGCGTGGAGGTTTCTGGGGGGTGCCTTTTAACTGCAGCACTGTGCACACCATTAAAGAAGAGAAACTGCACTGTGAGTAACAAGAGCTGGGCGTACCTTTCACACAACACTGTGAGTTTGTTTAATGTACCGCACTCTGAAGTAATCCAGCTTGGAAGATTCTTCCAGGTTACCACTGGGAGGCCTCAGTAACGCATCACTGTGTGTAGTGATGATTAAGCGTAAGGCTGGAAGATCATGGAAGCATCCATTTATTTCAGAGCTCGAAGGTCGTATTTATGAGAGGAGCATATCTCCAAAGCAAGAGGCACAACAGAGGCAAGCTCTGTGCTCGGGTGTCAATTAACTCCACACATTAGCAGGCTTATCGGGAACTGATATCTGTGGATGAACTTTGGCTGGAGGGTAAGTATGCATGGTTTTCATTGCCACTGGATAAGGAACAACCACACTCAGTGGTACTGGACAGGAGGTGTGTGTGAAGTTGTGTGTCCAGGGAAGGGATGACTGTAGTGAATAGGGCTACAGGACTACTTGTCTCAACACAAAAGCATCAACAAAGCCACTTGATCTAGCTTTAACATGCTAATGTATGAAAACTGCAGATGTACAGACCTGGGTATTAACGTGTTACCCATTAAAGTAGGAACTATTGGCTTTGCCAATGCTTGTTTTGCTCTATATATATCGTTTGTATACCATTATATGTGTGTATATGTTTCTGGGTTTCTGGGTAAAGGATTCCTGGCTAAAATGTTAAGAAAAGCCTGCTGCATGGGCAAACTAAACAAACAGGTACAGGCAAAGCTAAAAGGGCTGGCGTTGGCAGGAAGCCTTTTGGCTTTGTCAATGCTTGTTTAGTTTTTTCATGGTTTTCGCAAAACTTTGTTGTTGAAAAGCTACCTGCCCATCATAAATCTGAAACATTGGCTACACATTGGCTAAAATCAAAAATATTTTTTTGATCTAAAAAAAAGCACACATTGTCAAATTAGATTCGGGCACTACAGGGAACTACTTTATATGTGGATGTGCTCCTTATGAAAGGGTAGAATGCTGGCACTCAAAGTGAGGTTAGCTAATGGCTGAATTGCACTGACCCATGCTTTGTGCTGTAGCAGAAATAAATATCAGTGTCGCAATAAGAGACCACTGGATGAACAGCACTGATTGAAAGTATGAATATTATGCATATAATTTTAGTGAAATCAAAAGGTCTTGGCTAATGAAAGATCTAAAATGCTTTAACATTGCCAACGTCTGTAGCTTTCATATTGCAGAGGCATATTGGCTTTGCCCATGCTTATTTAATTGTGTCATCCACGGACACTCTCCAATGCTTTGAACTGTTGGTACTACTCTTAAAACCGCCCATCGAGCCTCTGAATGCATCCAGGATGCCTTCATGCCAGAGAATTCATCAGCTCAGTTTTGCCTATTGTTCTTATGGTTCACTCTTCCGAAAGGAGAAGGAGAGAAGCAAACAAAATGAAGCAAATAAAAGTAAAATGTAATAGGAAAAGAAAGTGAGACCCTGACAGAGCTAGGAGCTTGGAATATATCGGAAAAGAGGAATTAAAGGATTTGAAGTAAATAAAACCCATGGAAAAAGGAAAGAACACAAACAATGGCAGGGAAAATAAGAAAAAAATTGACAAGCAGCGAGATGCATTTAGGTATTCCCAATGAACGGGGCAAACAAAAGCAAAAGCGCCATGCAATAAAAAAAAAGCAATTCTGTGCTAATAAAAACAACATCGCTCCTAGTTGGATTTATGGAAAGTGGCACTGAACCTAGTGCAGCGCCACTTTCCCTGCGCCCCTTAGCACCCCCTATTGCCACCATGTGTGCCCCATATTTAAAATACGACGCACCATGGTAGGGGGCAATAGCATCATTTTTCATGACGCTATTGATGTACTCTGCAGGAGTAGTGTCAAAATATTGGCGCTCCTCCTGTAGAGTACATAGGGCCCCATTCTGGAAGCCCCTTTTTAACGCCTGCACTTCAGCAGGCATTAAAAGTGCCGTAAAAAATGGCGCAGGGGAATATCATAGATTTGCTTACGACATTTTTCCGGCATCCCTAATGGGGGAACGCCCCCTTTGCATATATTATGGCTGGCACAGGCGTATGCATGCCCTTGTCAAATGGGAATAACAAAAATTTGAGTGATGTTGGTGCCAGCAAATGGGAAGTGTATGGGTGGGCTGTAAGCCCACGAAGTAGATGCAGCATGTCTTGGTTTGAGACAGGGCATGCGCTATTTAGAGCCAAGACCTAAAAATGATTGTGTTCTGTTTACAATGCTGGTATGGGATAAAGCATGTGTGATGATTTAGTATACTTTATTGTATGTGAACTAACCCCTCGTACATTTCAGTGCTAGCACTTCACAGGAAGTGGAAAGTTATATAATTCAGCCAATAACATGAGGTCAGAGAAGTACTCCACAGGGAAATTCGGGTCTAGGTATTTTTTAAGGAAATTGTACCAATAAATCTTGCAGGCTGCTGTTAAAACCAGCTGAAAAAGGGGCCATCTTCAAAAGATCATTTGGGAAGTGAACAGTGACACCCTTAGAGTGTCCCTTTTACTGGCCTCATCGGAATTATGTGCTAACACCACAAACAATGTCAAGTTCATCAGGAAAATATGAAAATTGCCATACTACATGTGACTCCATCCCTCCCCACAGGAATTACTAGGAAGCCACCAATGATATTCACGGATGGTAGGGCAGAAAAGGGATTAGACACATGTAATAAGGGCCATAGTATTTATTTTCAAACTGCAAATATTTCCTCATCAGTAACAATTTTTCCATGTAATTGTCTTAAGGGGAAGTTTCTTAATCCAAAGTGAATAGGTGCTCACAATCTTATTTTATCCTCACAATAATGTAAAAAGGTATGAATGTCAGGATTCAATTGTGAAAACGTACAACAGAGAACTCTGTGAACTATGGGTAGTAAATATTGTATCCATGAAAATTGCTGGAAGTAAATGGATCAAATCTTTGCACTGTCACCAAAGCCTATTAGTAACCAAATTACTATACATTTTTTTCTGGATCATCACCAGGAAGTTCTAAATGAACCCCGTTGTCAGTTTATTTTACACCCAGCCATCAAATAAAATGGTTCACAGTATAAGTTTTGGGGATACCTTTAATATCCATAAAATCCCCAGTCATGCAACTTCTAACACTGAGTCTTGGATCACTAAAAGATCTTATCAAAACAAAATGAATGCTCAATGCTTTCTACCCATTAAGTACCTAATAACGAAAACTGATTTGCCGCCAGATGGAAATCCGTCTCAGACATGAAAACTATCCCTATGGACACATGTCATGGTCCCAAAGATTTCTCACACCCTAACCTTCCCTTTGCATTCAACTACACAAAGACACCAGCAGATTTTGCAGCACACTTGTGTCCCAGGTCACTGAGAACAAAGAGGACTGAACGGTTGGATTTGGCCGCCATCTACTCTACGGACCAATTTGAACTAGTATTCCTAGACCAGTCTTAGTTCAATTCATAGCGAAGCAAAATTTGATCACCTCCTTGCTTCTCAATCTCGTGGAATGCTGCAGGACTAAGAAACCTGCTCTATAATGAACACACTTTTCCCTTCCTCTCGAAATGGTACATCATATTGTATTGTATTTTAATTGTATGTATATAGCGCTTACTACCCCTGACGAGGCATCAAAGCGCTTTTCGTCAAGTAGCACGCTACTCCAGAACCCAAGAGGAATTAGTGGTGGATTAGTATAGGGAAATATGAGTACAGTAATTGTAGTTGTATGAGTTAGTTTGAGCAGAGAATATGTAAATTTGTTAGTTGGATTGACTAGATGGAGGGATAGAGGAGGGAAATGGGAATTTAAAGTAATAGGATGAGGCTTGGGATAAGTAAAAGAGAGATGGAGGAAGGATGAGTTTGTGGAAAGGGGTTAGGGAGATCATAGTAGAAGAAGGGGTTTTGGATGAGTCAAAGGTGAGATAAATGAAGGAGGCCGTAGTAGGGCTTTTTGGGAGATCATAGTAGTATATACACACACATATACATATACACACATGAACACACACATACACATATATATATATTTAACTGTGAGTAAATATACATTTAGTAAACTGGCTTAAAGAGTATGTGTATAATTTATTATTATGAAATAGTAACTATACATATTTCTTAAAGAACTATACATATTTAGAAAATACAGATAATCAGATCATAAATATTTATCAACACGTGCATCTGCAGTCCATTGCTGTTTGGATATGGTGGCTATGAAGGAAAGAGCCAACTCAGTTTCTAATGTCTGTGTCTAAAGAGCTCTTCATCAACGAAGGTGCGACATAAGGGCTAGATATTTCCTGCACATCACTGCTTTAAAACCATCACATACTTATCACATAGATTCAGACCTCTGTGCCACCATTAAGGAAGATCTATTTGTCTTTTTGTTTCCTTAGCTTATCTGTAAGGAGGGCTGAATACAGTTTCTTTGAGCAAGCTCTAGGGTGCCTCAACCCCACATTCAGCTCTATTTGTTGTATATAGGCTGTTCCAGGATGGGTAACCAAGACCTCGCTGAACAGAATATTATCAATACATTAGTGCCTACCGGTGACTTACAAGCAATAGGTATATTCTCTACTGTCAATATGGAGCTCAAGACATATGTCCCTCAAGTCCATCTAATGCAGTGATTTAAAGAATGCACTCAAATTGTCCCCTCCCCTTGGGGGACTTATCTCACCAACTGAGTTAAGATCACCAACAAGTGATGTATCCTAAGGAAAGTTATGCAAGGGACCCCACAAAGCACAGAAGAAATGCATCATGGGCTGTATTTGGGGCATATATGGCGGCAATCGTAAACAGCTGTTCCGACAGAAGGTCTGTCAGCATTTATGAACCAATAAGTCCAAGAGCCTTAGTCTTGGCTTGATACCAAAAACCAAAAGAGGTTTACTGAAATGCACATAACAAAAGTAAAATAGCTTTGGAAAGAACTGCTACACATCCAATGGTTACAGTATTGGAATGTCGTTAATTGTTTCAGTTTACACTGAGTAAAGAATGGTGCTACTACGATGCCTTAAAAGACTTCCTGCTACTTAAGAAATTCGTCTAGGCTGGTAGCCACAATGGCCACAGCCAAACACAAGATCAACAAAAAAGGCAACACAGCATACAATGACATTATGGGCCAACAAAGTCCAAAGTTGAACAGTTTATCGGTTTGAAATGTATCTTTGTTTGATGCAAAGAAACACATGAAAATAGCAAATTCTCCTTGCAGCTAACACGTGTTTTAACCCACTGGTGTTTCTCAAGGCTGCAAAAGTATATACTGAAAGCCACAATTACAAAAGTGAATGCATGATTACTATGTCATAAGACCAACCATAAAAAGAAAGAACAAGAGAAATGTATCATGGGCCACATTCAGAACTCCAAAGCAAAGTCTGTGCCCAGCAATGAACTAACCATACTACAGAAATCCTGGATCCCATTGCCCAAAAGTCACAGTGCATTTAATTGTCAAATATCAAACCAGGCTTGTGCTGGTGAAAAAAGGGAGAAACTGTGTCCAGTGCTCTCTTCCCGTGGTGAGACAACGTGTCATAATTTATTTAGAATACCTTTGAAATCTATTAGATATCAGACAGAAAATGTTACATGGAGACTAAATTATTGACCTTGTAAGATGGATATGTGTCTTTACTCCCAAATTTGCCACTTAGTTAAAGATTGTATCTGAAACTCCAAATCTGTGTATGCCAAAAATATGTACAGCGGCTTTACTCACAAAATTAAACATGGGTTAGAGTGAGACCGCAGACTTTGAGGAAAAAAAAATACTTTCTGTGCTTGAGGTAGAGCCCTTTGGGGAAAAATATTTACTTTTGGGGATTGTTTTAAGGCGCGGCCAAGTGAAAAGGGTAAACATAACATATTAATATTCATGGCCTGGACACCCATCCCTCGACACTTCTGCCGGTCAAAGTGAGAGTGGGTAAATAAACTGAGTGTCTGGCGGCTTTCCCATGCCTGCAGTGCTGATGCAGTTAAACGCAGTGGGAGGGAGTGCTGGTGAGGTATCTGGGTACTCACCAGGCCTCGCTACCGTGCTCTGACATGCTCAGGGAGAGCTGGCTGTGCTGCCTCCGAGGAAAGTTACTCCATTCTCTCCCTGGAGTCGCTGATCCTTATGTTGAATGGCGACAGAAAACATTGAGCACCACGGCGGCACCAATCAAGAGGTACAAGGAAGTGTTTATCGAGGCAGTTCAATCAAACAGATTTGTCAGAACATTATGCGGCCTCCCCATTATGTATCCACAGCAATAGAAACATTGGTAGTTATTCTAGATCATTGACATTTTGTTAACAACATTTTTCATTTTTTTTAAATAATGTTTGTTTTAACCTCCCGGAAGACGATGAAACAGGGTAAATCATAAACTTCTGCAAAACAATGGAGGACATTGTTTACCTGAACCATGGCAACAAAGCCATACTATCTTTTGATTTCAAGCTTAATTTATGGCAGAAAGTTTATGGCCCATCAACCAGCACATCTCATGATACCACACCATCACTCCAGCCTCATGGATTCCAGACTTCCTCATTCTATCAATCTTTACCCTTTATCAAGCAATGTAAAATTTTAAATGACCCATCAATAACCTTGAAAAAAAAACAAATGTTACAGGGACATTGTAGATAGGTTCTGAATTTCCTTGCACAAAACCATAGAAATTCTGCAGAAATAGTTATGGTTAACTCAAGAAACTATAACTCTCGCCCTGAGGTAACTACAACTTGTGCCCTTATTATGTACAGTTTTCTCATCAATAATTTTATTGCAAATGTTGCAGTATTAATATCAATGATGCCATAGAAGGTGTAATCAATTATGTAATATGTGGAGTAATTAGCTGTGCATGGTGAAGGGGCAAGTTATAGTTACCTTAGGGCGCAAGTCATAGTTACTTGAGTTAACCCCAACTATAACTGCTGAATTTCTGTTTTGTGCAAGGAAATTTAGAATCTAACTATAACGTCCCACTAACTTTTGTTGTTTTCAGTGAATTTCTAGTTTTTTTTTAGCATGCACAGACGTAAATATAACCAGCCTTTGGCCATTACTGGCAGAGGTTGGCTACCAGGCCCAGCAGCCAATCCTTCTACATGTACTCAAACCCAAGCTCGCCCCGGGTCTGTGGATCCAACCATGGATCCACAGATCGGATGAGAAAAAAATATTAGGGGAATATTTTGCCCATGAGAGGTCCCTAAGGAACCCCTCTATGTATACCTATGGGGTCAGAATACCTGTATCCTGACCCCTTATGTGTTTTAGCACTCTTCTTTTCCCACTCTGACCAAACATGGCAAACAAAATAGCAGTCTCAACTTTTTTGTCAGGTTGTGAACATCAAATCAGGGCCTCGCTTTTCCCCTGGACCCAGATCCGCAGGTCCGGATCCACGAAGGTTCTGCATCCTTATGTAGGTATATTTTTAAAGCTCTAATATATAAAAATTCTAATATCTCAGAAACTACTGAATGGATTTACACCAAATCTCAAAAGGCGTGCTTTCTGGAGCAAGAGCTAGCTTTCTGCCACATTTGGGGTAGTTCCGTTCAGTGATCTGGGCTGTAGTCGTGTGCAGAAATGTGAAAAATCCCATTGACATAGAATGGGGAAAAGTATTTTGGGACCTCCCCTCTTCCTCAGCCCCTGCTTGACAGATCATCCTGAAACGTTCAAGACAACAGCTGAACTGACCAGCTTTGAAAATTTCATGAAGATTAATCAAACGGCGCCAAAGTTATTGGCAAAACAAAAAAACGCTCTGTCTATGGAAAAAAAAGGTCCTAACTACAACTAACCAGTGGCAACCACTAGGTTTTTTATGTATATATATATATATATATATATATATATATATATATATATATATATATATTTTGACATTCTTCAGAAGAATGAAAGTGATCATTTTCCTCTTGTATTAGTTTATGACTTCCATCTAATCCAGGATGAAGTGTTCAAAGATGAAGCGTACATGGACTCATTTGATGAAGGGAAGAGGCTGAAATGGAGCCATATCTGTATTCTGACAACAGGGTTAGACATAAAGTAGGAAACAGTGTTATGGTATCAGATTACATATACACAAACAGAGGACTCTAAAAGGACTCTAACAAGGATGCATGTTGGCTCCCTTATTGTTCAGCTAATGCACAGTCGACATCAGTGACACACTCTCTAGAGCCAGATCTTTTTCTCCAGGATGGGTTCACAAAAGACCAAAATTCTCTAAAATGCAAATGATCTGGTAAGATATGATTAAACTCTTGGTCTCAAAAACACAAACATTACCATAGTACTCAGTGAAAATGAAGGGAACTACTTTCTATGAGGATATGCTCATTGTGAACTGATTGCATTCTGTATCTCATTGTGAAGTCAGCCAGTGGCTGAAGTGGGCTGCAGCATTGACCCTTGATACATGCTTGAGTGGGTTGAAGAAAAATGTGAATTGCATCACCACAGACAAATGGGTGTAGTGTGGCTGACCACCCCTATAAGTAACTATGCCATGTACATAATTTTAGTGAAATCAATGGCTAACATAGAGCTAAAAAGCCACATTTTCCAAGGATTTTCCAGCCACTCAACGTTATTTGTGGTATATGCTTTATTTTCTTCTAACACAATTTTCATCATTCATGCTTGCTCAAGCCAACACATCTTTTGTCAATTGCTATATCTGTAGCAGCTGAATTCCTTAGGGCTAAGGGGTCTTCTACATTAATCTCCTGTATTCTACTAGTCTATCTGTCAAGGTAACAAGTAGTCCTACTGTAGTACGTTATGATGTTTATCTTGTCGCACTCGATTCAGGGTGTATCTGAGTGCACTCCTGTCAGATGCAGCATTTTACCCGAAGTGGCGTGGTGCCTAGAACTAAAAAGCCATTGGTTCTACAACTGTCTGCCAGCCTCTTGTATTAGAGAAAGAAAGAAAGAAAGAAAGAAAGAAAGAAAGAAAGAAAGAAAGAAAGAAAGAAAGAAAGAAAAATTAAGAAAGAAAGAAAAAAGGAAAGAAGGAAGGAAAGCAGGAAAAGGGAAAACAGAAAGAAACAGTGAAGAAAGAAGAAAGAAAAAAAAAGAAAGAAAGAAAGAAAGAAAGAAAGAAAGAAAGAAAGAAAGAAAGAAAGAAAAGATGAAAGAAAAAGGAAGAAAGAAAGAAAAAAGAGAAGAAAGAAAGTAAGCAGGAAAAGGAAAGAAAGAAAGAAAGAACAGAAAAGAAAGAAAAAAGAAGGATAGAAAACAGGAAAGAGGGAACGAAGGAACGAAGTCAAGAGAGAAAGACAGCAGTAAAGAAGGAAAGAAACAAAACACAAAAAAGAAGGAAAGAAACAAAGAAGAAACAAGGAAGGAGGAAAGGAGGAAATAAATTGTAAACAAATTGCTACAAGTGCTGCGAATTAAACCCGATAATAGTTGATTTTCTTCCTGACCAAAGTTTATGAAAGAAACATTGATGACATTCAATGCACAACAAACGTGTTCTGAAGAATTGTCTGCTTAGGAATTCACATGTCATATAAATAAAGGACACTTCAAAAAGAATTTACAGCAGCATTGGCAGGAGATGCGAACTGATAAAGCTGGAATGTTGCTTGTGTTCACATCTGGTACTCTTTCACCTCAGGTTGTAAACACAAAGGTAATACTAAGGTAATTAGAACGCTGCCCTGACTGTCATCCTCTTCCCGAACGGGGATGCGTCAGTCAGGGAATGTTTTGGAGGCAGCGCAAGATGGTGTGTGTAAGAGGAAAATGAAGGGAGGGCCTCCAAAACAAGAACGACACATCCCGAAGCAACCTGTGTACCTGTGCAGACGACTGAGTGACCCGGAGATAGTGCCTCCCACCCAGATCCATTGTCATGGAGAATTGCTAATTGTCTATTCATGATGGAGAGTGGTGTCACCTTCTCTAACGCTGCATTATAGGAGATACGGTCCAGGATATCAAAGCCTTATGTGGTATTGCTTTTTTAAACATATTTAATTCCAGGAGTGTAGCTTAGTCAGTGAGATTCAGGAGGTATGAATATCAAATTTCCTAAAGCAGCAGGCCACAGACCGAAAGGGTGTGGTGGTCAAGGTTGGAGATGGACTGTTCCCATGAAGTGCAGGATTAGTACTAATTTGCAATAAGTGTGCTTCTGGGGCTTTTTTAGAGTTTTTTTTAACAGGTATTTTGTTTCAATAGTGACAGAGTACCCTATCTCCCAGCTCAATTTTTGGCCGACAGACCATGCGTTTTACACTGATGGAGTGAAATTTACTCAGTCTGTGTAAAACTTTCTTTGTCAGTGTGACGGAGTAGATGCCGTTGGAAGTAAGCCATCCAACAAGCCGCCCTATTAAGAGTGGATAGTCAGATGCCTTTTTTCCCATCTATTACCACCAGGTACAGCTTGGCAGTGAGGAACAGTAAAAAATGGCCCCCACATCATAGTATTAAACTGCTGTGGGGGTCATTAGTTTTATTTTCAGAAACAACATCCTACTTTGGGAGTTTATTTTTGAGAAATAAAACACTTTGGAAAAGTATGACGGCCAGCTGTCATGTTTGACTGAGCCATCCATTATACTTTTCTTACATTAGTACAATCCACCATGACAGCAGTTCCTGGCAATGCATACACGTGTCCGCTGGGCTCTCTGATATCTATAAATGTGTCAGACATAGTAAAGTCAGTAAAGTCCTCAGCCACCAGGTCTGCCTTTACCCTTTCAAGCAGGTCCTATGCCAGCTCCCCCACTGCCTGGTGCCTCTGTCAGTGGCAGCCGGCTCTGCTGAGTAGGTGCAGGGTATTACAGGGCATTTGTGCTGCACATTGCCACCCTTTTTGGCCTTTTTCTGGTCTGTGCCCAGGTTCCCCCTGCACCTGCACCCTCACTGGCCTCCAACTATTTGTTTTCCCATGCTCCCCGCACACCCTCCTCTCACAGTGCCCCTCCCATCCCAGGAACTACTTAATGGTGGTTCTAGCGTGACCCCATTGAGCAGGTCCTTTGTTAGCTCCTCCCGCTGCCAAGTGGCTCTGTCAGCCTGTGCCCACTCTGCTGAGTATGTGCAAGGTGCTGCAGGGCATTTTTGCTTCTCCTTCCCACTCTTTTTGGCCTCCTGGCCTGTGCCCTGGTGTCCCGGCCCCACCCCGCTGCCCTCCTACTTTCTTTTCCTGCACTCCCTGCACCACCCTCCTCCCACTGCACCCCACCCACCACAGGACATACTTTATGACAGGAGAAGTGCCACCATGCTGAAGGCGCACCAAAGGCAAGCCTGTCTGTGCCTGCCTATGCCTGGACCACGCCCAGCTCCAGGAATCCTGGCTCTCCCATCATCCGCAGATACTCTGCTGCCAAACTCTATGCCCTGGTCCCTAGGAACTGGGACAACAACTGCTGTATCTCCTCCCTCTCTCGAATCACAGTTGGACCCTTCACATGCCTTTAATACCACTTTGCCTGCAAAACCAAGACCCTCACTGCTCCTGCACCGCCATTCTCCAAGCCTGAGAAACAACTCCAATACCTACTGTTCAATGCATGATCCCTCTACAAACACGCCACAGAAATCTGGCACACCGTATGCTCACTCAGACCGGACCTGATGATCATCGCTGAGACTTGTCTCATGCCCACCTAGGCCCCCGACATCACCTGCGCCACCCCAAAGATAAAAACTGAACCACAAAGACCGCCACAACAAGCACAGAGGAGGCATTACCATTATGCATAAGGACAACCTCTGGTAAACCATCTTTTTTTGACTGTGGGGACACCTAATTGGAATTGATCCAAAGTTCGTGTTTAAGGAGAATGAGATCACCACCTCAATGTCATCGGCATAAGAAACCAAAGACAGACCACCAGGCTCTACAGTCTATGCCAGTGGGCACATATAGAGATTAAAGAGTGTGGGACTCAAGGAACATCCCTGAGGTACTCCACAGTTAAGACATAAGCTGTTGGATAGGCATGACCGATCAAGAACATGGAAAGTGTGATTCTCCAGAAAGAAAGACAGCTATCTTAGAGCACAGCCATTGGTACCAGCATTAGAGATTTTTTGTATCAGGATGGTATGGTCTGCAGTATCAAAGGCTGCACTAAGATCCAGGAGAATGAGAGCAGCTGAGCCTCCTCAGTCAAGACAGCACCTTAGCTCTTCCTCCACTGCAAGCGAGGTAGTTTCAGTACTATGTTGACGTCTGAACCCCATTTGAGTAGAATGTAAGATCTCGTGGTCCTCAAGAAAGCCTGAAAGATATTTATTGACATGATTTTCTACAAGCCTAGAGGGTGAAGGAAGCAGAGAGCTCGGCCTAAAGTTATTCAAAAGGGCTGCTTCAAGATGAGGCTTTTTGTAGCAGAGGCTTGACCACTGAATGTTTCCAGTGAAGCAGGATCTGGCCTGCTCTGAGTGATAAATTAAGTAGATAGTAAGGACAGGGGCAATGATGTTTGAGCCCAGAGGAAGAATGTACGGAGACTTCCTGGGCAAACTTATCAGGAAAAGTTGAATAAATACCCATTGTCTTCTTTTGGAAGAAGGCTGCAAGATTACTGCTGTGTTCCACGGAGGCCTCTCTAGGGTCAGTAGGTGGAACAGGCTGAACAGTATCTTTGGAAGATTTCTCCAGGAGAGTTAGCAGATTCTTATATTTTTGTTGTCTAATAAGTGGCCTGAGCGGATCTTATTTCTACATGGTTTCTAATGCCTTTCCTATAATCGGATTTTGTGATGTTATCGTAGGATTTTCTCCACCTTCTCTCCAAGCGTTTAGACTCCTTTTTTAACTGCAATAAATAAGGAGTGAACCGAGGAAATTTCTTATTGTGATGTCCCCTCGTAAAGGCCTCCACCAGCAGTATTCAGTGAATTGGAGATCCATTCACTGACTCTTCGAAGAAGAGGCATCCCACCTAATGGAGCATCTAAACTTCCTAACCTAAACCGACACCAGAACAACCATCAGGGGAACTCTCTCTTACAGACCCCCGAGGCCACGTGTTCTGCAAGGCCATCACTGACCTTATTGACCCCTAGCATTTGACTTGACAGACTACCTATTCCTAAGAAACCTGAAAAGCCCACGAAGACAGTGGAATTGTAGCAGGGATCCCGCTGACCACACCACCTTCAAAGATGTGCTGAACAAATATCATCTCCACCTCAGAGAAGCAAAAAAGGTTGCCTTACTCAGCCACATCATGGAGAGCACCAACCGCCCAAAGGAATTCTTCAAGATCATCAAAGAGTTCTTCTGCCCAGCAACCACCGAAAACACAATCAAACCCACTCAGACCCTCTGCGATTCACTAGCCGACTACTTCCATGACAAAATCACAGCCATCTACAGAAACGTTCACCCCCAACCCACGAAGATCGAACACCTACTGACCCCAGAGGTCAAGCAGCTCTTGAAGAAACCTTCTGCCGACCCCAGCAAACTCATAAATTTCCACCCCATCTCTCTGCTCCCCTTCCCAGCCAAGGTCCTGGAAAAAGCCATCAGCAAACAGCTCTCCGAACACCTGGAAGAACACGACCTTCATGACTCCTCCCAATGCGGTTTCTGCTCCAACCACAGCACCTAGACCACCCTTATCACTGCAAAGGACGATATCTCATCCCTCCTCGACCATGAACAGAAAGTGTCCTTGATCATGTTCGGCACCATCTCCCACTTTACCCTCAACGCCAGACTCCACCACATCAGGATCCAATGTATCACCCTCAAATCCACGCCTTCATCACAGGCTGCACTCAGAGGGTCCGTCTCCTACCCTTCACCTTGGCACCTGAGAGCAACTTATGCAGCGTCCCCCAGGGATACTCTCCCAGCATCACCCTTTTCAACAACAATGTGATGCCGTTGGCCAAGACTGTTTACTCCCATGGACTCAAAATCATTTCTTACGCTAACAGCACCCAGCTAATACTCTCCCTTTCCGAAAACCACATCACTCCCAGGGACAACTTCAGCAACACCATTACAAAAATAGCTGAATGGATGAAATCCAGCTGTTTGAAACCGAACACGGAGAAGATGGAAGTGATCATCTTCAGAAGCAACCACTCCCCTTAGGACGACCCCTGGTGGGCTTCCACATGTGAAGAACCCCCAACACTGATTGACCACACCCGCTACCCCAGCATCATCATTAACAGCAAATTAACCTTCAAACAGCAGATAAATGCTGTGGCCTCCTCCATCTTCCACAACCTCTGCATGCTACGGAAGACCTTCAAATGGATCCCCATCGAAACCAGAAAGACGGTCACCAAAGCTATCATCACCAGCAGGTTAGACTACGGAAACACCCTCGATGTCTGACTCCCCACCTAGCTCCTCCACTGCCTCCAGACCATCCAGAATACAGCAGCGAGACTCGTCTTCCCCGGAAAGACCCGAATAACCCCCCACCTCAGGGCTCTACACTGGGTGCCTGTGGCAAAGAGGTTTCAATTTTAGGTTCTCACCATTGCATACAAAGCCCCACCCAACATTGGACCCATGCTAATCAACCTCAGACTCTCCTCTCAGTAGTTAAGCAGGGAGCTCCATTCAAAAACTCTCGCTCATGTCCCGAGAGTCTGGCCCAGCCGCAGTGGAGGGCACTTCTTCTTCTACCTCACTGCCAAGAAGTGGAACGACTTCCCATCCCACCTTTGCACTTCGCAGACCCTCCTTGCCATCAGGAAAAAGCTTAAGACCTGGCTCTTTGAGGAGTAGCTTGGACACACCCTGAGACCCTGGCTACCCCTTGAGGTGATAAGTCAACCTTTACAAATCCAATGATTGATTTATTTCACTGAAATTCTAAATCATTCCCTCTGTCTAAGTTGGCACGGTGGGAGAAATACTGTGTTTTGAAATGATAACCCAAAGAATTGCCATTGGTTAGACTCTTTACAAGTACTGGCCCCATCACCCTTTTGGGTATTTGATTTCCTGTAGTATGCCTGGAAACCTGGAGTGCTGTAGCTTTCAAAGCATACTACTGCTAATGTTTGTGAATTCTAAAAAGTAGTCATTTTGCATCCATTCATGGCGTACTTCGATAGGATCAGATTTGCTACTTTCTCTGTAAATCAGTCACTTAAGGGAACATTTACAAGAAAGTTTTGCAGCGCAGTGAAGCAAGCACAGGTTGCTACACTGCATTATTTGGGCCATCTTGAGAGAGCAGAACTACGCCACATCTTCAAAGAAATGGCGCAGTTCTGATCTCTATATGCACTGGTGCACTTTAGACTGCCTAGCACCAATGAACATTGCACTAGGGTATCTGTGTTATGGTCAGGATTGTTTTTGTGCAGGAAGAAATGCAGC
Source organism: Pleurodeles waltl (assembly GCF_031143425.1). Lineage (NCBI taxonomy): Eukaryota > Metazoa > Chordata > Amphibia > Caudata > Salamandridae > Pleurodeles > Pleurodeles waltl. Next base: position 144,521,390 of record NC_090445.1, on the reverse strand, counting down.
ATATGTGCAAAAAGGATATAGTGAGGGGAAATAAAGATATTTTTCATCGTTATACCAGCTTCAAGCAGGCAACACCATTTTGGCGCGAATCCATGTCTGCAACTCTTTGTAAATCTTTGTAAATCCATGGGTGGATGTATGGGAATGCCCATGCACACCCATGGAATGCCCACCTGACGCAAAGTAACGCAAAGCAGTGTAGTGCACTGTGTTGTGCTACTTTTTCATACAAAGCAACACAAATTGATATTTGTGTGGCTTTGTAAATACCTAAAAGGATTTTGCATTGGTAATGCGTCAAAAAAGTAACACAACCTGAACCAAAGTCTTTGTGAATCTGGGCCTAAATATATTTAAGTTCTTGATCCAAAAAGAACTTAGTGAAATCTTGATGAAAAGGCGAACTGACACAGGCACCACAGACCCAACTCAGGGCACCCAGATCCCTCTACCATGTCAAGAATGCATTTATTTGGGGGTTGTTGCACCCCAAAGCGCCCCCCCAAGATAAGCTGTGTTTAATTTAGGGTAACATTAATTATTTTTGTGCTCTTGTGTTTCCTTGAAGGAATCTCAAGTTTGAACAAATGTAATTTTTTTTAAATATGTGCTGTTTTGCTAGGCATGCCTTCTGCTTTCTAACTTTGACGTGTAATGTTTAAAGATTTGTAACACTCAGTTCCATCACTTGAAGTAATAGACATGGGGGAGAGATGGAAATAGACAGTGACTAAACATCGCCCTGCTGTACGTAGTATGCTGCACTATCCCATTTTTGTGCAGCACTGATCCCACATATAGCACAAAAGCTCTGCCTAGAGGTGTGGTACTGTCCCAGAGAAGCCCTCATTCAAAAGACCTGGTTTAATCCGAATCCCACACAGATAATAAGACACACAGGGGGTTATTCTAACTTTGGAGGAGTGTTAATCCATCCCAAAAGTGACGGTAAAGTGACGGATATACCACCAGCCGTATTACGAGTTCCATAGGATATAATGGACTCGTAATACGGCTGGTGGTAAATCCGTCACTTTTCCGTCACTTTTGGGACGGATTAACACCTCCTCCAAAGTTAGAATAACCCCCACAGTCTGGATCAGAAATACAAGATTGGAGGTAACTCCAAGGATCTGTGGTGTTCCACTAGGACACTTCAACCTGCTACAAGTCGGTGGATTGTGCAGGTGAAATAGTGTGAAGTATGGAGATGTTAACTCGGGCATGAATAACTTGTTCCCGGTAATTCCTCATTCCTAAAGTAGCCCAAGAATTCCACGTGTAATCTATGTAACACTGCCCTACCTGGAGTTGTTGATACCTCACTATCAGTAATTCTGAGGGTGGAGATATTACAAAAGAAAATGTGAATCTTGTGCTGAGGTCGTAAACGTTTTGCAGTATAGCTGTAAAGTTCTGATACTAGTATTTTGTCATTCTACTGTGAAGTTCTGGTTCTGACCATTTCATATATAGGCCCTCCTTATGACATTGGAGGTAAGTTCTGCTTACCGCCATGCTGACTGCCGCCAACATACCTCCGGCGCGGCGGATGACCGCTAACCATATTATGACACACACATAGCAATCCTCCACTATACAGCCACAAACAGAAGTCGCCCAGCCCAAAGGTCAGTGATAAACTGGTGGTAGTAAAACCCACACTGTTACGCCAACAGAACTATGCCCACAGCATTATGATCCACGAATCACCGCGGCGGACATTCAACTGCGGTAAACCATTGGTGGTACATACAACTGCGCTCAAAATACACACACACATACAAAACAACACCACATTGGACAATTCAAACTACACACACCTGACACACATACACACACCACACCCACACACCCACACCACTATAAAACACACACCCACATTACCCAAAACCCTTTATGAATACAAACAGCTACCAACTGAGAGAAATAGACTAAGAGCACCCACAGAACCAGAGCCACATAACACCATCACCCATACACCATCAACGCACCTTACAGCACACACCCCAACACATCACCCCACACACCCTCACACACACCACTCACACTACACCCATGGCACCACAAAGACACCCCAGGTGCTCAGAGGAGGAGCTAAGGGTCATGGTGGAGGAAATCATCCGGGTAGAGCCACAGCTTTTCGGATCACAGGTGCAGCAGACATCCATTGCTAGGAAGATGGAGCTTTGGTGGAGAATCGTGGACAGGGTCAATGCCGTGGGACATCACCCCAGAAGAAGAGATGACATCAGGATGAGGTGGAACGACCTACAGGGGAAGGTGCGTTCCGTGGTAGCAAGACACCAAATAGCAGTAGCGAGGACTAGCGGTGGACCCCCACCTCCTCCCCCACAACTAACAACATGGGAGGAGCAAGTCTTGGCAATCATACATCCTGGGGGTCTGGCAGGAGTAGCAGGAGGACTGGACTCTGGTAAGTCAACTCTTTATTACTAACACCCCCCCCCCACCTGCATGCTATCACAAACCCCCACCTGTACCCTAACTCCCATCACTCCACCACCTCACATACACCCCGATACCAATACCAAGCCCTGCACGTAACACTAATGCACGGACCCCCATCACAGACCTGCATGGACACCCATCACTAAAGCATGCACACTAGAGACAATCACCTAGCCCACCAAATAACTACTCACACAAGGAAAAGCTGCCAGGGCAATAACAACCACAGAAGGCAACACACCCATGCGCAAGATGTCACACGCAGAAACAATAACACTGCATGTACATCCCCGCAGGTCCCACACCCACCGTCACCAGAGAGGAGGTGCCAGTAACAGCAATATCCAGTCCCCCCCCCCAGAAGAGACTCACAGTGATGACAGCAGCTCTGGACGCCTGGATTAAGATGACCAACCTGGCCCATAAGGGACCTCAAGACAGTCGGTTACCCAGGCACAGTCCCATACCACTACAGAGCCTCCCCCCTCAGGAAACACCACCACAGTACCCACCCAGCAGGCCCATACCTCTGTCCCCAGGACACTTCAATCAGAAGTGTATCCACCACTACAGGGACCCCAGGACACCATACAAACACAGGACAATCAGGGACCTGGGGTCAGTGGCAGTGGGCACACGGTTCAGGGGACAGAGGCACAGGACAACAGGGAAGCTAGGATGACTGCTGCGCGACAGGGGGAGGACAGGCCCAGGGAACTGACTCTCCAGGAGGCACTTGCATGGATCCTGGGAGCATACCACCTTTCCCAGGAGATGATGGGCCAGATAATGGACAAGTTGCAGGAGGGACAGTACTTGGGGATCAAGGGGGATTTGAAGGAAATCAACACCACCCTGGTCACCATTGCAGGGGTGCTGGCAAACATGGCCAACACCATGAGGGATGCAGTGGCACACCACTGGGCCCTTACCACTAGCCACACTGATGAACAGCCTTCCACCTCCGCTGCCGCTAGTGGACAGGTGGCCCCGCCACAGGACCAACAGGCCACCAGCACCCCTCCCCTTGCAGGAGGAGAACCACCCTGAAAACGGTCCGTACGATCCAGGCAGAAGCCAGAGACTATTGCCAAGACCCCCGCCAGGAAATAAGACTCTCCTGATTGTCACCCTTGTGTCCCACTCTGTCACCCTCTGCACCTTGAACTGCCATTGCTCCCCTTCCTATGTCCCCTAGGACACAGCACCTGTGATTCAAATAGAATGGACTCTACCCTGGACATTCCTCCACCCTCACCGCAGCCCATTGCACATCCCCATCTACTTATTGGCACTTAAATAAACACCATTTAAAAAAAATACAAGTATGGGGTCTGGCAAATGATTGAACTATGTATTCGTTTAACAAGCTTTAAACACTGCAATACAACTGTACAGTAATGTATACATAGGAATGACCTGTTGTAGGCTGCAGTCAACACACCAGGAGCCAGAGTGGGGCACAGATTGCTGAAAATAGAGATGCAAAAGGGTACAGTAAGTGGCCATAGAAGTGGAAAAATCAGCCTGCCATGTACAATGTCAATCACAAAACTGTCACTGAAAAGTGAAGTTACAGTGTCTTACCTGTGTGTCACTGGAAGTATTGTCATATTATTGCACTTCTGTTGTCCTCATCTTCATCTTCATCCTCTGTCTCCTCATCTTCATGGTCCACGGGGTCCAATGCTGCCACATGGCCATCTCCAGCCTCATCCTCCTGCAGAAAAGGCACATGGCATCTCAAGGCAAGGTTGTGCAACATACAGCATGCCACGATGATCTGGCAGACCTTCTTGGGTGAGTAGTACAGGGGTCCACCAGTTAGATGGAGGTAACGAAACCTGGCCTTCAACATTCCTCTACACTTATCCTGGCATTCCTCACAGGGGTCAGTAGTCATGAGAGGTTTGGATAACCAGAATCACCTACAAATATTGAGGGACAACTGTTAGCCACACACTAAGCCTTAGGGCCCACACCATAGCCATACACCAACATCCACTGGGTGGGAACCAGGGCTCACCTATTAGCCACACCCTGTGCCTCCGGAGTTGAGCCATCACATATGGGATGCTGCTATTCCTCAGGGTAAAGGCATCATGCACTGACCCAGGATACTTTGCATTGACATAGGAGATGTACTGGTCCACCAGGCACACTATCTGCACATTCATCGAGTGAAAGATCTTTCTATTCCTGGACATCTCTTCATTTCTCCGGGGGGGACACAAATGCAGTATGTGTACCATCAGTAGCCCAATTAATGTTGGGGATATGTCCCATTGCATAGAAGTCAGCTTTCACTGTGGCCAAATCCTCCACTTGGGGGAGTACTATGTAGCTGCACATGTTTTTCATCAAGGCAGACAACACTCTGGTCAGCACGTTTGAGAACATTGGCTGTAACATTCCTGCTGCCAAGCCCACTGTCACTTGGAAGGAGCAAGTTGCCAAGAAATGGGGCACAGAGAGGACTTGCACAAGAGGGGGGATCCCAGTGGGCTGACGGATAGCAGATATCAGGTCAGGCTCCAATTGGGCACACAGCTCTGTGATTATGGCCCTGTCAAGTCTATAGGTGAGGATGATGTGCCTGTCCTCCATAGTTGCCAAGTCCACCAGGGGTCTGTACACGGGGGATGTCTCCATCTCCTATTCATCCACAGTGGTTGTAATCAAGGGGACAAAACGTGAGCAGTTGGTCAGTATCCCACATTTCCAAACACTACACTGCATTGCATGTTGTGACTGTAACAGTTTATTGTTGTATAGGCCTAAGTGGTGCATATGTGTACTGTGACGCAGTTAGGTGCCATGGCCTGCCCCCCCCCCCCCCCGAAATGGCGTCAGCCTGTCCTGAATGGAGGGACATGTGGAAATGAGATAATTCCCTTGACATTGTGTGCCATTGCGGGAGGCGGTCGAGTACCTCTGTGCAACTCCTCATTGGTTAACATTGGGCCCTATGGGTAGAGTGGCCAATGGTGATGTACGCCGGTGGTCACGGTACGCACCTCCAAGGACGTGACTGCCATTTTCTATCTATTCACTCACTTGCTACATGACCTTCAACAGGAGAACCCTATACTGTAAGTGCTGCTGTGACCTGTGTTCGGAACCAAGCATGGCTTGTGTCACTGGGGAAAGGGCCCCTGCCTTCACCGCTGCGGAGTTGGAGAGACTGGTGGATAAGGTCCTACCCCAGTACTGAATGCTGTATGGGCGTCCAGACCAACAGGTGAGTACACTGTGAGCACGATGCATGGGGCATGAATGCAGGGAGTGCTGTGTGTGAGGGCCTCGTATAAGAGGGGCTGGTGGAAAGCTCCTGGGCAGCGTTCTGTATGTATGGTGGGCAATGTCTGTGCATTAGGGGATGTGAGGGCAATGGTGGGATATGAGCGTAACAGGCCGGACGGTCTGACTGATACCTTTTTCTATGTGTATTTTTCTGCAGGTCAGCACCCATCAGAAAAAGGGTATATGGCATGCCATCGCCAAGTGCGTGCGGACCACGGAGGACTATGGCAGGGGGAGCACCCACTGTCGCAAACGGTGGGAAACCTGAGACGCTGGGCACGGAGGACGGCGGAGGCAAAGCTAGGGATGGCCTCCCAACGAGGAAGGGGTGCTCGTCGAACCCTGACCCCCCTGATTGCCCGCATACTGGCTGTGGCCTATTCGGATCTGGATGGGTGCTTGCGGGCATCACAGCAGCCACAAGGGGGTGAGTACAGTTCCCCAATATACTACTTGCGCGTGGTGGGGTGGTCTTCGGGTGGGGGATGTGGGCCTGTGAGTGCCCCTAAGCCAGGCCGGACATTGCAGGGTAGGGTAAGATGTGAACCACCTCCAACCAAGCTAGTAGGCATCCACTACTGGGCAGTGGTTTGTGGGTCTCAGGTATGCTGCTATTGGAGTTAGGTATTCCTGTTTATGGCTTAGCGACTAGCATTGTGACTGTTGTGCATTGCCTAATGCGTAGGGCTGTTCCCTGTGTGTGTACATGTGTATGTGTCATGTACACCAACGGTGGTGTTGTTGCCACCATTGACCAAGTGTATCCTTTGTCTCTCCCCCCCTTTATGTTTTGTTACCCTGTCCTTCTGTGCATTAGCATAATCTGGCGGAGGAGCAGAGGCACCGGCGATGGAGGGAGCTCCATTCCACATGGCCCAAGAGGCCGAATCCACCAGCGGTGAGGGCACCAGTGGGACGAAGGGCAAGGAGAGCACCACAGCGGAGACAGGAGGGGACAGTTAGGATGTTGATACCTCCTCCGATGGAAGCTCCCTGGTGGTGGCAGACACCTCTGTGGCTTCCCCAACTACGGGTACAGCTGCCACCCCCGTACCAGCACCGCCCTCCCAGCAGCCCCTCAGTGTGTTTCCCGTGCTCGCTCACCCAGGAGGGTGGGCATCTCCTTCACCCCAGGCACCTCAGGCCCTGCCCCAGTTATCCCTGCTGCCCTGAGTGAGGAGGCTCTTGACCTCCTGCAATCCATCTCTGTTGGGCAGTCAACCATTGAGAATGCCATCCAGGGGCTTGCAGCCCATTTGCAACAAGCAAATGCATTCCTGGGGGGCCTTCACTCTGGCATGGCGGCCCAACATAGATCAATCCAGGCTCTGGCCTCCTCTCTGATGGCAACCATTGTCCCTGTGTCTAGCCTCCCCCCTCCAACTTCCTTTACCTAGTCCCATTCCCCACAACCCCAACCTATCCCAAGCACACAGTCAGACCAGCATGCACCCAGGACAACACACAGAAGTGGCTCAGGCAAACACAAGCACCACACACCATCCCACAGGCACTCACACAAACACCATCCAGATGCAGACATACCAACATCCACTGCCTCCACTGTGGCCCCCTCCTCCTCATCCTTCACCTCCCTCCCAGTACTGTCTCCACTCACACCTGCACGCACTACATCCTCATCCACTACCTCCATCACCAGAATGCCTATCACTACACAAAACTCACTGGCAGTCACCACCCCCACATCCATTAACACGTTCACTGTGTCCTGTCCCACTGTGTCTGTGCACCCTCCTCCCAAAGTACACAAACGCAAGCACTCAGACACCCAACAGCCATCCACCTCACAACAGCATCCAGCCCATGCACCTACACCCAAACACAGCAGACTGACACCTCCTACAACCACTTCCTCTTCCTCCACTCCGAAACCTTCACAATCTTCCCACCCCAATGTCCCTAAGAAGCTTTTCCTCTCCACCCGGTACCTCTTCCCTACCCCTCCCCCCCATCCTTTGCGTCAGGCCAGGGTGGTCAGAACCAAGGCGAGCACCTCAGCCCACTCAGTCCACAGCCACAGTAGTGTCGACAGATACTGCAGGTGGGAGAGGATCCCGGGCACCAGCCAGTATCACTGAAAGTGTGCCTGGACCAGGTGTATCAAGGAAGGGGAAGGAGGCACCAGCAGCAGCATCTAGGAAGGGCAAGGAGGCACCAGCAGCTGTGATTGGGAAGGGCAAGGAGGCACCACCAGCAGGGTCTAGGAAGGGCAAGGTGGCACCAGCAGCTGCGACAGGGAAGGGCAAGGAGGCACCACCAGCAGCATCTAGGAAGTGCAAGGTGGCACCAGCAGCTGCGACAGGGAAGGGCAAGGAGGCACCACAAGCAGCGTCTAGGAAGGACAAGGAGGCACCATCAGCTGCGACAGGTAAGGGCAAGGGGCCTGAACCTGCAGGCAGGAAGGACAGGAGGCCTGGTGCTGGGACTAATTCGGAGCCCCCACCACCAACCATGGTGATTCTGCCATCTGAGGCTGCAAGGTTAGGGCTGAAGCCTCCCACCACCACTGCCAGCACCGCCACCAGCACCGCCACCAGCATCACAGCCAGCAGCAGCAGCAGCCCCATTGGGCAGCTGTCCAAGGCTGCAGGGGATGGGCTGGAGCCTCCCCCCACCACTGCCAACACCACCACCAGCACCACTGCCAGCAGCAGCAGACCCAGTGGGCAGCCATCCGAGGCTCCCTCCCCCACCACTGCCAGTAACACTACCAGCACCAGCACCACTGCCAGCAGCAGCAGCCACAGTGGGCAGCCGTCTGAGGCTGCAGGGGATGGGCTGGAGCCTCCCCTCACCACTGCCAGCACCGCCACCAGCACTACTGCCAGCAGCCCCAGTGGGCATCTGTCCGAGGCTGCAGGGGATGGGCTGGAGCCTCCCCCAACCACTGCCAGCCCCGCCACTGCCACCACTGAGCAGCTGTCACCACCGGCGGACAGTGTGTAGTCCTGCCTCCATAGGCTGTTGTGCGTCCTGGCCACTGCAAAGCCTGTAGATGTGATACCCAGGTGAGAGACTATGACCTTGCACTCCTCAAGATCTGCATCACAGGGCACAATGCCCCCTCCAGAACCAGTGGAAGAAGCCATCCACTCACCCCATCCTTCCCAGGATGAAGCACACTGGGCACAAGGCCCCCCTCCACATTCAGTGGAAGACGCCATCCACTCACCCCATCCTTCCCAGGATGAGGCAAACTGGGCACAAGGCTCCCTCCAGAACCAGTGGAAGAAGCCATCCACTCACCCCATCCTTCCCAGGATGAGGCAAACTGGGCACAAGGCACCCTCCAGGACCAGTGGAAGAAGCCATCCACTTGAGAGACTGTGGCCTTGCACTCCCCAGGACCAAGCAGTGGGCAAACCACCCACTTGAGAGACTGCGGCTTTGCACTTCCCAGGACCAAGCAGTGGGCAAACCACGCACTTGAGAGACTGTGGCTTTGCACTCCCCAGGACCAAGCTGTGGACAAACCACCCACTTGAGAGACTGTGGCCTTGCACTCCCCAGGACCAAGCAGTGGGCAAACCACCCACTTGGGAGACTGTGGCCTTGCACTCCCCCAGGGCATCGCACAGGGCATGTAGCCCCCTCCAGGACCAGTGGTATTGTATCATCTTCCAACTAAGGTGCCCCCCATTCCCTGTCCCCCTGAGGTGCCTGTGTAGTTTCGACCTGATGCCCCTGCAGTGTTCTCTCCGTGTTGTTGCAGGAGTGAGGTTGGGCCTTGGCCTATGAGATGTGGCCCGTGGCCCATGGACATTGAGGACTGGGCAGTGTCCCTACCTTTGTAAATATGTATATATGTTTGTATTTTGATGCACTTATTCATGTTATTTTATCATATTACACTCACTTTCTTCCAATCATTTTGTCCTTGCATTATTCCTGAGGGGTATGAGGTGGATATGTAATGTTTGTGCATCTTGTCGTGTGTATGGTGTTGGGTGTGGGGGTGTTGCCTGTTGCATGTGTGTGTCACTCTCTTTTTTCTCCCCCCTCCCTTGTGTGCTAGGCGGCAGTACTCACCGTGGTTGTCTTCGTCGGCATTGGTGTTCATAATGCAGGAAAAGGTAGACGAGCATCGTAAATATGTGCAACTCGGGCTCCATGGTGTTGTGGTTGTTCCCTGAGTCTCCAGAGGTGAGTCCTTTGACTTCTGTGTTCTGATTCCGCCGTGCTTTTGATGTCGTTGGTACCGCCCCGGAAAAGGTGGTGGATAGGCCTGTCGTAATAGTGTGGGTGGTACATTGTCTTTTGTCTGGCTGTTGGCGGTTACCGCCGTGGTGCTTGTTGATACCGCTGTGGCAATCGGTGTGTTAATGTGACTGTCTGTCTGAGCGGTTTCCGCTGTGGTCATAATTCCATTTTTGTTACTGAAGGCCTGTTGGCGTTATTACCGCCGCTTTATCACCGACCACCAGGGTTGTAATGAGGGCCATAGTACCCCTCTATAAATGTACCGTTGCGTATATACTGAAAGTATACAGACTATAAGATGGAGTTCTTGAACTGTCAAGTGCCAGAATAGCAGTACTACTAAGAAATGTTGCTGATGTAATAGTAAAATATGGCAACCAATATTAATATACCTATTTAAGTACGTTATACTTAGTCAGTCTACGAGGTGTGTCCATTAGGTACGCTGACGGGACATAGTGAGTTCCTAATGTAAGTATTTACCTTTTTCTATCAGAGCTGAGTCCCTTTTCTATGTTCACTGCAATAACATCTTCCCATAAATCATGTCCTATCTTGATCCATACAAGCACTGTGTGACTCTGGAAAACGGCGGAGTGCAGGAGCTCCTGGATTGTTTAGATTGAGTGAAATCTCATATTCAACTGACTAAACCCCACCCCTACCATACTCTCAGAGGCAGCAATCATCACCATTTCTCCAACGCTCCTAGCTTTCCAGAGGACTGTGGAGAAATCAAAACTTAAAGAAAATGATTACTTTTCCATCATTCCTTGCTAGTTATCTTCTATGGATGCTTTAGCTTCAGTGAATTTAAAGACCAAATCATTTTTACTGTCGGTTTTTACCTTTAATATTACTGCTACTGCCCAGTATTCCCACCACTGTACTATTCACAGTTCTTTTGCTGGAATGGGGAATTTCATGCCGGAATCTATGTCTACGTGTCAGCTCATGCATAATATTCCCCATTTTAGTCACAATGTCTTCCACTTTTCCTACTGTCAGAAGGTAAAATTCAACAGAGCGACAGGTTGCAGAAATGCTCTAGATTTGCAAAATGTACAGAGCATCATATTCAGTATAGGTCGATTACTCCACAGGCACGACTAAGCCCCCCAGAAATCCTTAGTTTGGACCCAAATGTTAAGGTGTGGTTTCTAATCTTGGGAGCCCACCTCGGAGGAACTTCCTCTCACTGCTTTGCCAGTGTCTAGGAAGGGTGCCATGGGACCTTTTGCAAGGATGGATATTGGCCTCATGGGTGAATGATAAAAGAGAGCCAGAACTGGGGTGCAGTGAGCCCTCATACCTTTGGGGCCTGATGCACTGTTGTTGCAATATTAATAGCTACTCCCTTTTAGTTTCCAGTCATAGTCACCCTGTGTTTGTGTCGCTCATTGCTAGAAGAAATGCTTGTGCAAGGTGCCGTCCCCTCACCTCGCAGGTGTGGTTCTGACTGGGGCACACCAAAGGCCCTAGGGCTGTGACTGGAAGGTGAGAACTGCCGATTGTTAAAATGTCAGAGAGAATATACACACCATCAGTAAAGATCAGGAAGAGATGCGACTTTTTAAATCATTAAATCTAAAAGCTCCCCGGGGGCTTTCCTGTCTTCGTGCCCTTACATGTGAAAAGACAGGTGCAAGCACGGTGTTGTGTTATAGGGACTATGAGTACCTTATAGTTACTTCTGTTTCTCGTGTCCTCTCATGCCCTCATTTTCCTTAGAACAGAAAATGGACCTGACGCACAGGGAGTTTTCTTCCTATGCATGGTGTCCATGGTGAGCTTTCCCTCCAGGCATGGCACTGTCGGGCAGAGTAAATAGCGAAGTTCACCTCGCCTTAAATAGAGTGGGTTGCAGGGCCGGCTTTAGGGCGGTGCGAGCGGTGTGTAACCTGGAATGCCATTGCAGTCCACTTTGTGTCCATCCACCCTACAGGCAGTGGTGTTCACTGTGTTCTGTGCGTATCGGAAAAACATTGGACTGTAGAGGAATGGAGGTAAAGGTAATAATAATTAGAACTATTTTATGTGGTACTGCATATCATTAATTTGCTGTCTCTTGCTGCTCTTAATAACCGATGGTACTAATTTCCAAATTAATGGTGTTCAATTTATTGATCCTGGCTGTAGGAAGGCCATTGAAAAGCAAATATCAACAGTTTGTTTTCAGCGATTTTCTGAGATTTGTGCACGATCTGTAGCCTTTGAATCCCACTGACAGATTTCTTGGGGAAAACAGTGTAAATGATGCTGCAGTAGTCCAAGCCTGTTACAACTGAGGCTCTTGTAAGCTGTACCTGATGTACAACTTGTAGTAGAGAAGGGATTTTCTGAAGTTGTGACAGCTGGAGACTGGTAACGTTGACCAAAGAATTGACTTAGGGAACAAATAGATATTGGAGCTGAAGATTATCCCTGGGGTGCTGAACATTCCTTGTTCAGCCTATCCTACAGTTTTTTGTGGCCAACAGTGCCCTAGACCACTAATAGGTTGAGAAGTATCAGGGCTGTTTTCATACATTTGCCCATTGCAATGAGGAATCCCACAGTCTTCTATTTGCTAGGACTCTTGTAGATGGCTCAATACCTCCTTTCAATAGCAAGCATAGGGTAGGTTGAATAGTGATAACAACAACACACACTACTACTGGTGAACAAAAATTATGCTCTGCAGCACCCCTTTCTATTCTAGCAGTGATCCACCACATGCAGCTCTTTCAACGGACCTGAAAAGACACGCCTCTTCAATTTTAGGATGAACAACTGCCACAGTGGGCTGTCCGTGCAGCACAATTCTGACCTACAGCTCACACTTTTATTTCAGTACTAATACTACACTCACAACTCTTTCAAAGCACATCATAATTTATTTTGAATTTACTAGTATTGTCTATGCTTGGCATATATGATGTGTATTGCTGATTATATTATTTGATTAGTAAACTGTAAAACTGTAAGAAAGTGAATTATTGATGGAGGTGGATGGTAACCCACTGCAAGTAATAAAGTCACTAAGCTATTAGAGCCATTCAAAGGTTTTAATATTGTAAACCTGAGCTTAATCCCTGGAAGTTATGGCACAGAGAAGACAGGCTTAAAGAAAATGTTTAAAGCATTTAGAAGTACCAAAACAGCTGCAAAGGCGAAGACACAACACAATAAAACTCCCACTGCAATTTTAAAACTAGATAAAATGTAAATAAGCAAAATAGCACCAAAACAACAAACATCCAATGAAGCGAACCAGAGATGTGAATTTTTAAGGATTTAAGTGAAAAGGCACAGATAAAATGTAAAGTGCCAACGATTTATGGGAGCAGTTGAGTGGGACCTAGGCACGATTTCAGGCCAACAGTGTGGGTCGAATACACCAGGTAGGCTCATCCTGGTCAAAGAATTTTCCAGGGATTTAGTCTCTGAAACGGAAGCCAAAATCCTTTAGCGGTGCAAAGGTGCAGGCTGTATCCGAGAAGAGTTCTGTGGGTCTGGATATCCTTTGGACGAATTCTAGCTGAAGCCATTGGTTTGGATGAGAAAAGCTCAGAATGGGAAAATTTAAATTTTGCCCCCAGAGAATACCACTTGCCGGTTGGATACTTTTCTCATCCTCCTCTGGTCAAGATTTCTGTGTTCCAATTTAATCTCCTTTTCAGAGTTCAGAATCCTCCAACAGGACAAGCTTGTAGGATGTATCCAATGATGAGCTTTACTGGGCCAGATACGTTCTCACAGAGGCTACACTGAAACTGATTTGTTGCTGCAAAGAAACTCAAAGCTGGAGAATCCTGTTTCTTTAGCCCAGCAGGGTTGGATTGATTTGGGCGGTAGGTCCCATTCCTCCAGAGGTTGTGGAAGTCCAAACAGTTTTCAGAGTTGTTAGGAAAAGTACAGTGATACAAAGCCAAGGGTCACAGGACCTTAGAACAACACTTTGGAAGGTGAGGAGAAGACTCACTCCAGCAGAGGTTACCATCAAGGTCCAATCCAAATCCAGTTGCAAATGGCCAATTCAGGACTCTGGGAGATATCTCTTGCAGTTTGTTGTGACCTTGCAGGCACACAGGAGGTCACCTAACTGACTCTTGGAGTACATATCTTTGGATTGGGTACAAGCGCGAGCAGCTCTGCAGGTCTCCTTACAGGTCTCAAACAGGAGGTGCAGTCGTTCTTCTTTTGTTCAACAGGTCCAGAGAGAGCTCTGTGTCCTTGGGTTGCCACATTTATGCTTGACATCAGCTAGTGGTTGTGGCTGGCACGTCCTTATCCGATGAGGTAAAAGTTCCCAGGGGCAACCCTATCCATTTTTGCAGCAGTTCCTGTCTGCCCTACCTCAGACTATCCACAGTGTACCTTATTCTCAAGATTCAAGCTAGGAAAGCCCTTTTTTCTGTGTTCAGAGCCTGTGTGCCAACCTAGAGGTGTGTCCAGGGTAATGAACAGCCCGTTCCTCTGCAGTCACTCAAAACCATTTCTGGGAATATATGTCCTCCCACCGGGTTTGCTGCCAGCCTGACTAGGGAGTAAAGACTAGTCCTATCCAGGTAAGCAAGCAGGTTCCTTTAAAGTTATTTAAGTTCCTCAGCCCATCACAACTGATCTTCCTGATAGGGGAAGAAAACCACCTCCATTACCCAGTCCATTTTCCCTGCTCCTAGAGTCAGTCTGCAGGTTTCAAATGCAGCAGTCATAATACATTGGTAGGCCTGAAGCCATGTTTTCCTTATCATATAAGTGATTGGCACAGTACGTGCTTGGGTTCTTATGTGATTTTTACCTTTCTATGCCATGCCATGTCTGTACAGTCTACAGCACCATCCACTATGGTCTTACAACAATGTTAAATAAGCCATGGGAAAGTTAATCATATTGGTGAGGATCACAGCACAGACAACGTTTGTGGACAAGATTGCCAATGGCTACCCTGGACTTCGGTTCTCCTCTGCCATGGCCCCATCTCCCGAACATCACACCCAACCAAGCTCTTGCTCAGGGTACCTATCAGATCAGGACCAAGGAGGTTGTGTCACCCACCAATGTTTTGGGCGCTGAGTGCATAATAATTCTAATTGTTGTTTGGAGAAACTTAAGCATTTATTAGTTTGCGAATAACATATGAGAGGTCTCCTGCACAGAAATGAAGATACATTCATGGAATGGTTTTCTAGCTGTCGGAGTGGGTGGTACATAGCTATGAAAGTTAAAAGAACTGTCATTAACAAGCATTGGAACAATCAAGTTGCGAGGGTAAACACAAAGCTGGTGGCTTTTGCTTCTAATCTTAAAGGCATTATGCAGCATGTAAAAAAGTAAGGACTGTACCCTCTTTGCACTTTTACTATTAGGGAGTTAGACGTTTCGGGGATGATACAAAAAGACATGTAGTACGACTTTCCCTACTTGTGAATACTTTTGTGAATTGTCACCTAGGTAGATGATGTGGTGATGAAGCAGGGAGGACTAGGAGGAGAGCAGCTTGTTCTTTTCTGGCTATTGTCACTATCTATAACTGCATTCTCAAGTGTTCTGAGGCTTTCTGATCTCAAGGTGTAGACTTCCTGAATAGCTATTGTCCACCTAAGGGGCAGAGTGTATTAAAATAACAGGATTCAGTCTCTTTAATCGTTACCTATGACAAGAGCTTGGCTGTCTGGCACACCCAGGCCTAGTGTGCCATCCGTCATTGAAAGGAATGGGCTCCATGGAGGTGCGACTCATCACCAGTCGCCCTAGGGGCTGGTTCATTTAATACTACTGAAGTCTGACGGCTCAAGAGCTTTTTTCACTGACAGCACAATTAAGTGTGGAGGAGGGTAAGCGACGCAGACGGGACCTGTCACTGGCAGCACGCAGCAAGATGAGTACCCGGTAATGAGATGCCTGCAAGTTTCTCTGGATCAACAGCCTGGTTTAAAAGAGTGTGGTAAGGGATAATCCGACAAAAATAGCTAATTCCATGTAAGAAGGGCACGTATTCTATCCTCCTAATCTAGGGTGACGGACATGACGTCAGTTGGGGCACCTCTAGGCTTGCCATTCACTGCAATAAGGTATGGTGTTGACTGCACCAGCGGCAGAAAAAGTCGCCCAAAAGGAAAATAAGTTAAAGGAAAGTTTCAATAAACATGTGTTTTGGAAATCAAATGGGCCACAATACACAATTTCGCATAATCATTCAGTCATTACATGTTTTCCTGTGTAACTTCTGTCACATTCTTCCAACTATAATAAGTGAAAGCTAACACTTGGAAGCCACTGTAATTTCACTTCCTTGGAACTCTGAAAAAACTCACAATGCATTGTTACTTCTTGTGGACTTATTAGCATGATCACTCTACATACAGTAGCATCAGTGTTCAGATCAAGGTGCAGATGCCAATAACACATATAAAGCCTTCAGTTTTGCACTCTGTCCTCAGGTTTGTAGGTGGCTTCTTACATGCCTGCATCCTGCCCATCATGGAGGTTCTCTTGGCCAAAATGAGAGAAACCACTGGATTGTTCTCTTTTACGAACGCATCGCGGATTATCATCAGAAGCTGAACTTTTCTTTCCACTGACACGACATGGATGGAGTGCTATACTTTAAAAACCTACCTACCTAAACAATTTTGTGATGTGAGCGTCACATAATAGCAGGAATATATTAAAGGTCCGCAGCTAATCATCACACTGCTGCAAGTGTGACAGTTCAAACTGTTTAAAGCCCCTAAAGCTATTAGAATGGCTTGGGTGGCAGGTATTAGTTCTTTACAATGCATATTGAGTAAGTAAACAACTGCTGTTCTGCTTATCTTTAAATTTCGAAAAACAGCGGCACCACGTGGCAGCTGTCAAGTGCTGGTGTTGGCAATTAAGTGCCGGTGCCAAGCACCGGAAACCACCTGCTCAAATAAGCATTTGCGTAGACTGAATATTGTGTCAGAAATATTGAGGACAAAAATATCGAGAAGGTAAGTGCAAATAGGTAAGTATAGATTCACTATTATTAACTCCACATCTCTGTACCTTGAATATATGTATATATTTTCAAGGTCTGTATATGTGGAGTTATATATAGTAAAAGTATTCTTACCTGTAGAAATTTACCTTCACAATATTTTGGTCCTCCATGTTCTTGACACAATATTTTTGGTTCTGGTATTTTGTCTGAACACCAGCTAGGTCTTCTGGGCAGATTTCAGAAGCATCTACAGCTCATCAATAACTACGCTGTACACTGTATATTTATAAAAACATTGTTAAAATCATCTGTGGCCAAGATGGCGACAGCGTCGGACGCTCTTTAAACTTAAAGAGCTCTATGCTGGGACCGGCAGATATCCTGTTCTAAGACTGCTGTCGTGTCCCATAACTTCACCACAAAGACCAGCTACATTTGCAGATGCTCCGACAGCGCTTCGGAGAGTCTCCACCGAGCCCGCAAAGGTGTAACGGGGCTCACCTAAATCGGAGCCACGGATGCCACGAGGATTGCAGTAATGGCACCACGGCCTGTCAGTGCTACGAGGATTGAAGGAGTCCGCGGGTGATGAGGAGGGGCCCCCGTCAGATCCACAAGGAAGACCCAGCCCTCTGTGAAAGTCAGCGGACGCCCTAGGTGAGTCCATGGGTCATGGCTGCGCTGCGCAGCGAGGCGCGGTGCCGCAGACCCGACTACCAGCGAACTCGAGCTGGAACACGGGAGGTGCTGCGGACTGCGGGTGGCGTGGGCCAAGGAGAATGGGCGGCATTCCACCCTGGGAAGGTTAGTGCGTGCCCATCGGCACCTCCTTTGAAAATTGCAGCTCCAGAATGCGACACACTGTCTACCGCTTTTGGCAGCGGTAACTCATAGCTGCCACGCACGCAACACGTGGCCTGCGAGATGACTGGGGGCCCCTGTTTGGGAATGTGATGCGAGATTCCAGTGAAACGCCGAAGCGAACATGAGGGCATTGAAACTGCCGGGTGAACTCAGCGTGGCTGAGGGATTATTCATAGTGCTCTACTGGTGCCCATGAGAAAATTGGCAGCCTCACCGAGAGATTTCTTATAAGGACTGGAACACTGTAGTAACTCAGATAACACAGGGGACGGGGGGCACTTCAACATTTGCAATCATTTGTTTGCCACCCTAAATAATAGAACTGGTCCTGATGCACTGTAAATGATACATCCACGTGGACTCCTGACTTCTACGCCCTAGAGGGCTCGCTTCAATAATTTGGGGAATTGTAGGGCAGAGCTACTCCTTCAACACACCCATGGCTAATGGGTAAGCCACTTGACGATGAACCAGTGGAGACATCATATTGATGATTGCCCATCCCCCCGCATCGACATGGGTAAAACACGTCCCACCAAAACAGCAGGAGACATAATGCAAACAGGGAACAGCCTCACATCGGACCCTCTGTCACAGGTGGATCACTTTTGACACCTTGAATCCACGCTTAACAACCATTCTGAGAAATTCGAGAAGAACCTACACGCCATACTGGATACCAAAACCTCACTGGAGGCCAAAATTGATTCAGTATCCCTAGAGGTGAACTTATTAAGAACGGACCATCATAAGTTGGCAGATAGGGTCACCCAAGCAGAATCAGTCACACATACTCTGCCACCGACTTTTCAAGATATGCAAAAAAAATAGCAAGTATGCAAGAAGAAATATCCACTTTGCACTGTAGGGGGCGGAAGATGCGGAGGGGCGTTCAAGCCGTAACAACATTCGATTTATTGGCTTCCCTGAACGTTCAGGGCTCCCCTGTGCCAAACTTTCCTAGAGGAGTGGCTCTTGAATACTGTGCTGAAAGATAAGATGCCCCCCTTGTGTTCCATAGAAAGAGTCCACCACATCCCGGGACACCCACCCAGAGCAAGAGCACCACCACGCCCTCCCATCGCCCGCCTATTGAACTTTCACGACCGTGATCTCATCCTCCATTTCTTCCACACAAAGGGCCCTTGGCCCTTCAAAAACGGCATGATCCCTGCCTACCCAGACTACATCATGGAAGTGCAGCGCAGACGTAGCTCTTACACAAAAGTTAAACAATGGTTGCATGAACTGCAAATCAAATATGCGCTCCTGTTCCTAGTGAAGCTTAAAATCATAGACAATAAAAAGACTCATGTATTTCAATCACTGGAGGATGTGTGGACTTGGTTGCACGCCAAGGGGCTTGCTGCGACACCTGGGACAGAGGAGGAGACAGACACATGGGTGACGCCTAAAGCAAGGCAACATCGCAGGAAGGCCCCACGGTGCCGTCCTGATCGTGATCAAGCAGCTGCGGATCAAGCCCAAGCAGTTGAGGCAGTGTCACAGCATCAAACAAACTCTTTTTCTGCTCTTCATTTGGATAACATGAGAACATCTGGATCCGAGACCTGTGAATTGGAGGCCTCTCCGGTCTGCAGCAATGGGGTCCGCTACGTTACCCTCAGCTCTGCAGATGGTTTTATCTGATTTTGCATTTCCTATATGGCATATCCTAGTATTCGACTGCAGCTGCTTCATGTGTGCCTCTCAACTACAGGCAGGGCCTCCTAATGGATGTTGATTTTCTTTGGGACTTTTCCATAATAGGATCCGGGCCATAGAAGGGTGCCCTAGAATGCACTCGCAAGCCACTCCCACTACGCTATGCCTAACTGGATACGTTATTCACTGAGATATCACTGCAAAGTTATTTTGTGCATGGTTCTGCATATTGGGCGGCATACCACATGGTTTTGGCCGTGGCGGGATTGTTACTACAGTTGGGGTGTTTTTCGATTTATATGCTTGTTATACAATGTTTTGCACCATATTGTAGTGCACAGAGTTGTTGCTTTACACATGAGACATTAACATGGTGGATGACTAGGCAAAGACATCTCCTGTATGAGAAGGGAGAATTGTGGGGGTCAGGGTGCACCTGGTAGCTCAGTGGGTATTTTTTTCAATCATTACATTGGACACGATGTGTAGCACATTCTCATCGAAGCATACCCCACAATATCGAATTTTGACCTGGAATGTGCGGGGCATGGCATCCCTTATTCAGCGCCACAGAGTATACTCATATCTTAAGCACCGTCGGTTCACATTGCAATGCTCCAGGAAACACACCTTACGGCCACGGAGCTGGAGTGATTGCGATCTAGGTGGCGAGGGCAAACATATGGTGCTATTAACACACATACACTAAGGGAGTTCTCATATGGGTGGCCCCAGGGGTCCACTTAGCATTTACCACTCAAAAGGTAGATTCGGAAGGCCGGTGGGTCATTCTGGAGGGTCGACTGGATGGGGCTCCCCTCAACCTTGCAGCAATACATGCACCTAATGATGCCCAAACACACTTCTCAGATTCTCTAACACCTGCGCTCTTCTGAGACCCACTAACTCCAGCGATCTGGGGCGGTGACTTTAATTGCATCCTGGATCTGCATTTAGACCATTCCAATCCTCCACTGGCTACTGCCGCAAGCAACCTCATCTCTCACCACTTCAGAAGATGGAGTACCCACATGGGTCTTTGTGATGTATGGCTCCTGGGTCATCCACAGGATTGTGAGTATTCGTTCTACTCACCGTCCCTAACCTGCATACCAGGATTGACATCCTTTTGGCACCATCCACTTTGGGCCTCTTCTGGATCGGTCAGAGTACCTAGCACAAGCACACCCAGACCATAATCCTCTAGTGGCGTTTTTATCTTGGGGAACACTACGCCCCATCATCCCCAACTGGCGCCTCCAAACTGAGGCTGTTTTGGACACCCCATTTCGTGATGCACTATTGCAGTGCATCCAACACTTCTTCGAAACAAATGATGGCTCAGCTTCTTCTCGTGCCACAGAGTGGGAGGCCCAGAAGGTGATGATCCGGGGCCACTGTATGATGACCACCTGGGGGAGTCCGAAGACAGTTAATACGTGACCTTTCTGAGGCGGAGCGAGACCTGCTTCAAGCAGAAGTGCAGGTCACGGGCGCACTATGTCGCCTTCACAGCTTCGACAAATTGTCTTCTCCGTGGTTAGGCGGAATCCACCCTGGGTTATCACGACTTTTGCACTCAGATGGCCCTACAACATGCTCAGGGAGATTGCTTGGGCAGATTGCTTGCCTGACTACTTAGGGAAGAACACCTTAGTGCCCCGGCTATGGCACTTAGACTAGCTGATGGCAGGATAGTTACTTCGCAAATGGCTATTAATGATGCTTTCCAAGATTATTATCAAAAGCTCTATGAGAAACTGGCTAACCCAAATTTGAGCTGTGTGCAGGAATTTTTAAGTGTAATATCCCTTTCTAAACTCACCAGTACCAAATGGGATACTATGGAGGAACCCATTCAGCTTGATGAGATCAAAGAAGTAATTTCACAAATTGCTCTTAACAAAACGCTGGGTGCAGATGGCCTACCAATTGAATACTACGCCACTTACTCCACTGTTATCATGCTGCGTCTCTTGGAAGTATTTCAGGAGGCATTTGAACGGGGCCGTCTACCAGTATCCCTACGCACGTCCTTAATAGTGGTACTGCCGAAACCTGGGCAAGATCCACTAGATATCAGGTCATATCGACACCTATCTTTGCTAAATCTGGATTGCAAGATATTGGGGAAGATCCTGGCAAACCAATTACTTCCTGTAATGCGGACATCATGATCAATCCGGCTTCATTCTGGGCTGAAGTACTTTTCTCAACATACGGTGCCTATTGCATATCATGCATAATACTCCACCTGATGACCTATACCAAGTGGCAGTTTCCTTAGATATAGAAAAAGCCTTTGATACCCTGTGATGGGATTTCCTCTTTGCAAGTCTCGAATTCATGACATTCGGACTGTGATTTCTGCGATGGATTACCACGTTAGATATATAGAACCGCTAGCCAGGGTAAAGACAGGTCCAGTGATTTCTAATTGTTTTAATGTACAGAGGGGGATGCGTCAGGGGTGCCCACTCTTGCTGCTTCTCTTTACCTTCGCCGTGGAACCCCTTGCATGTTATCTGCACGCTCCCACTGAGACCTCTGGTATAATGGACTTGTGGCGACACAACGTTGTGTCTCTCTATGCGGATGATACTCTTATTCACCTCAGGGATGCATGAACCTCACTGCAGGAGCTAAAACAGCTCCTGGAGGCCTTCGGGGAGGCCTCAGGTCTATGGGTTAATTGGCCCAAGTCATGAGAATTCCCATTAGGCCCACGCCCTCCCACCAGCAGAATGATTGCGGCTGACTCACACTTGCAGTGGAATTATGACTCCTTCGAGTACTTAGGAGTAAATGTTTGTCATGCAACGCGTGATCTTCTCGATGGTAATTTATACAAGACGGTTGCAAATCTCTGAAATTTCCTCTCTTTCTGGTGTTCTTTGCCACTCTCACCGCTTAGCCGTGTGGCAATATCCAAGATGTTAATTCTACCCAGATTGCTTTATCTATTTTCAGCATTACCAGTAATAGTACTGCGCGCCTTCTTTAAGGTGTTTGATAGCCTGCTACTTGATTTGATCTGGGTAGACGGATGATGCATGCGAGCCCTATTCAGACTCCAAAGACCAATGATGGGGGGGTTGGGTGCCCCAAATTTTTAGCTATACTACACAGCGGCACAATTGCAATGGCCAATGACCTAGTTGTTTTCGCAAACATGTCCGGAATTGCACACTATACAAGCCCGACTGGGGACTGTTGCGGTGTGCACTTGGTTAACAGACTCAAGTGGCCCTGGTAATACAATGACACAGCTAATGAAGGTAGCAAACATATGCTGGCACCATTTCATACATCTTTAGAGCCCACACATCCCATACTCACCAGAAATATCCATTTGGGAAATACCCGGGATAACACAGAAAACACGAGCTACTGACTGTGACCAATGGACTGAAAAAGGGATCACCGCTTGGGAAATTTATTCTAAGAGGGCACACTTCTGACGTTCCAGGACCTTATCACCGGTTACAATGTTACTCTTGGACAATTTCTCACTTATTATGTCATATTGCAGGGCATGTGCGGCCTCTGTGGAACGTTGGATGCAGAGCCACCTAGGTCCCAGACACTACACACTAGCTTGCTGACCAGGGGCACATATGTCGCCATTACCACTTTATACGCAGCTCTACATAAAGCTGAAGCCAACCTTATGCAGACTGTGCACGAGAAATGGAACATGGCATTACCACAACCACTAACTGACGTGAAATGGAAGGGGGCTCTACAGACCGTAAAGGGGATATCCTTAAACTGTAGATTCAGATTTACACAATTTAACTATATACATCACGCTTATTTGGACCCCCATTGCATCCAATGTATGTATCCCATATATAAACCAGGTTGCCCACGCTGCACCTTACCCCGAGCAGGACTTTATCACATGCTATGGGACTGCCCCATGTTACAAACGGCCTGGCACGCAGTTATAGCACTAGTATCGGAACTGACCACGCGTCCCCTCCCTTTAACACCTACCTCTTGTCTTTTAGGCATTCGTCCTCGTAAAAAGGGTGATATACCTTCACAGATTTATTGATCTAGCTTTTGTATTATTTAAACGTACGATAGCTGTGGCATGAAAGTTCCCGCCCCCTTCGGCCATACCCCAGTGGCTAAAAGATCTGTTAACTTGGGCCAAAAAGGAAGCACATCATATCCGTTGGCTCCATGATCGCGGTATCACTGATAAAGGAGGGGAATGCTGGGATCTTCTGGTACTCAATGTAGAGGCCAAAAATGATTTACACCCTCCCTGACAAGTAAGTCGCACACCGACATATGTAATGCTACGTCCTCTGCATGTACCACAAATGAATATGCTGGGCACCTCCTGCAAAACCCCTGTTCCTAGATGCTACATACTGCATTAACAACAGCAAAGATTCCTTACCACTACAACATAAATAATCCCACAAATGTAATCTAATGCTTCATTTTTTTTTCATACTTGTTCTGTTGCTGAATATAGAAATGGTTACAATCTTATATTAGGAGACACGTTTTAGGAGACTTCCGGCAACACAATATCCAATTATATGAACATAAATACTGTTTGCGATGATGGTAATTTGCTCAGTAATAGAATATATTGTAATGTCTTAAATAACATTGAAAAATCAATAAATAAACATGAAAAAATCATCTGTTCAATTGACTCACAATAATAATAATAATAATGATGATGATGATACATGGCACATTATTCTCTGTTGAAGTAGGTTCATCAATATGCTGAAGAGTTTATGTTAGACATGTCAGCCTTAGGGTGCCCACCCAAACATTTTGCATTCCTCTTATTTTTGCTGATCTCGTTTTTGCTGGCCTTAGGACTCTGCACACTTTACCACTCCTACCCAGTGCTAAAGTGCATGTACTCACACCTAAAAAGATGGTAACATTGGCTTATACCCAATGGGCACATTTAATTTACTTGTAAGTCCCTAGTAAAGTGGTACTACATGTACCTAGGACCTGTAAATTAAATGTTATTAGTGGACCTTCAACCCTCATTGTGCCACCCACTTGAGTAGCCTTTCAAATGTGTCACAGGCCTGCCATTACAGCCTGCAAGTGCATTTTCATACTGCCATGTCAATCTGGCAAAATAAACCTTTTGCCAGGCCCAAGTCTTCCCTTTTAATACATTTAAGTCAACCCCAGGGCAGGTGCTGGACAGACCAGAGGGTAGAGTGCAATGTATTTAAAACATTGGGCATGTAGCGTTTAAGTTTTATATTCCCTGGTAGTGAAAAAATCTTAAACTTGTTTTTCATTACAGCAAGGTCTATCTCTCCCATAGGCTTACTGTGGAATTACTTTATTACATTTAGTGAGAATTTCCAAATTGGAGCAGACTAGCGCATGTTTGGTGTCTTCTGAATTGTAATGAAAAGTCCTCTCTCACAATAAAGTCAGATTTTACAATACATTTTGAAAATGTCACTTTTAGGAAGTTGAAATTTTCCTGCCTTAGCCATTTAGAGCCTGCAGCCTGTCTATGGGTCACATGACTGTGTTTAGCTGACAGTTCGACTTTGTGTTTTTCTCCTAGACAGCCACAACAATAGACATCTTAGGTGTGCATGGATGGGCCATCACTGGCAGGATAGGAGGGTGAAGTTGGGCATAGACCTACTTACACGTGAATAGGCTGTGTCCTGTCTCTACACAAAGGGCTGCATACCTCTATAGTTAGTCTGGATCCAGGGAAGGCAGGAAACCTGTGCACTTCAAGAGGAAGTGCACCAGGTATAAATATTGGACATCAGACACCACCTCTTCAGTACACTTCTGGACCTGTGTACACTCTGCTAGGAAGAAGGAGTGCTGTGCTGCTGAAAATGGCTGCCAATATGCTGCCCAGCTGTGCTGACCTGCTGCCTGCTGTCCTCTTACCTGGATGAGAAGGACTGAACCTGCATCTGATGAACCCAGGACTTCAAGGTGACTCCAAGGGCTAGTTGGCTGGCTTCTTGACTATAGCCTCAGGACAGACGGCTCCAACAACCTTGAACCAATGCTTCATTTGTAAAAAAAAAAAAAAAAAGTGTCAGGACCCTCATCAGGAGGCCACCACAGCTTGCACCGCATAGTCACTGTCATGACTGCAAATTGGAGTACCTTCAAAACTCCTAACCATCACATACTACAAATGTGACAATTTATATTGTTTAAGTACCCTAAAGCTATAAGAATGGCCTGGGTGGCAGGTATTAGTTGTTTACAATGTATATTGAATAAGTAAACAACTGTCTCTGCTCATCTTTAATTTTCAAAAAACAGCACCACCACGTGGCAGCTGTCAGGTGCTGGTGTTGGCAATTAAGTGCTGGTGCCGAGCACCAGAAACCACCATCTCAAATAAGCACTGGCGTAGACAGAATATTGTGTCAGAAATATCAAGGACAAAAATATCGAGAAGGTAAGTGCAAATAGGTAAGTATAGATTTACTATTGATAACTCCACATCTTGTACCTTGAATATATATGTGTATCTATTGTCAAGGTCTGTATATGTGGATTTATATAACGTAAAAGTATATTTACCTATAGAAACATATCTTTACAATACTTTTGTCCTCGCTGTTCTTGATACAATATTTTTTACTCTGGTATTTTGTCTAAAAACCAGCAAGGTCTACTGGGCAGATTTCAGAAACATCTCCAGCTCATCAATAACTATGCTGTACACAGTATGTTTATAAGAAAAATGTTAAAATCATCTGTTCAGTTTATTCACTACATGATTGATTCAGCACTCTATCCAATCTAGATTGCTAAACATGTCACCATGAAGTTCTGTAATAATGACATATTATATTTGCAAACACTACAAAACGTGCCAAGTTATCATTGCTGTTTTATAATAGTAGTAGCAGTAATAATAATAATAATAATAATAATAATAATAACAATCACATATGTCATATTATCCTCTGTTAAAGTAGGTTCATCAATATGCTGAAGATTTTCTGTTAGACCTGTCAGTCTTAGGGAGCCCCCCAAAAACATTTAGCTTTTCTCTTATTTTTTCTGATTACGGTTTTTTTGGCCTTAGGACTCTGCATACCTTACCAGTCCTAACCAGTGCTAAAGTGCACGGGCTCACTCCTGAAAAGATGGTAACTTTGGCTTATACACAATGGGCACATTTAGGGGGTCATTCTGACCTCGGCGGTAAAAGGCTCTTACCGCCGGTCAGAAGACCGCCATTCTACCGCCGCGGCCGCGGTAAACCGCCACGGTCATTCTGACCCACAACTGCCAAACCGCCGAAAACCCGACATCCACGGAAGGCCGCCTCATCAGCGGTCAGCGATAAACTGGAGATGACCAAACCTCCACCGTCACGCCAACACAAACACGCCCATGCCATTACGACCCACGAATCCACGCGGCGGTCTTTCAACCGCGGTATTCCATTGGCGGTACACACCGCCGCGGTCAAAATACACACACCCATACAAAACACAGCCACATTGGACAATTCAAAATACACACACCTGATACACATACACACAACACTCCCACACACCCATCACCATATAAAACACACACCCACATTACCCACAAACCCCCCCAAATCGAAATTCAGAGACAAGGCGCAATACACAGAGAGAGAGCACAGGGAACGCAAACCACAACACACACAGGAACCCAACATCATCACCAACACCACATCTACGCACACATCACCACAAACCACCACTCACATCACCACAAACACCACCCCACACCTCATCCACACCACCCCATGGCACCCCAAAGACACCCCAGGTTCTCGGACCAAGAACTCAGGGTCATGGTGGAGGAAATAATTAGGGTAGAGCCCCAGCTCTTCGGCACACAGGTGCAGCACACCACAATAGCCAGGAAGGTGGAGCTATGGCAAAGGATCGTCGACAGGGTCAACGCTGTGGGACAGCATCCCAGAAATCGGGAAGACATCCGAAAGCACTGGAATGACATACGGGGGAAGGTGCGGTCGATGGTGTCAAGACACAACATCGCTGTGCAGAAGACTGGCGGCGGACCCCCACCCACTCCACCCGAATTCACAGCATGGGAGCAAGAGGTCTTGAACATCCTGCATCCTGAGGGCCTCGCTGGAGTAGGCGGAGGAATGGACTCTGGTAAGTCTAATCTCAACTACTTCACCCACCGACCCACCAGCATGCCCACCCACACCCCCACCCTCACCCCCAACTCCTCAGCACACATCCTCCCTGCCAATGTCTCACCAGCACAACCCACCCAACACAACACCAATCCCTGAATGCCAACACAAACCATGGACACCCATCACCTAAGGATGACCACTGCACATACCCATCCCCCCCCCACAAACCACCCTCATAACTCCTCCCACAAGGGAATGCCAG
This sequence comes from Pleurodeles waltl, assembly GCF_031143425.1. NCBI lineage: Eukaryota > Metazoa > Chordata > Amphibia > Caudata > Salamandridae > Pleurodeles > Pleurodeles waltl. The sequence goes on along the minus strand of NC_090445.1, from coordinate 144,493,511 downwards.
CACTGGGGGACAAGGGCACCCACAAATCGCACACCATGGCACACTGAAGCAATAACCATACTCTTTCACCCCTGCAGGGCCCGAACGCCAACACACCGGCCAGGAGGGTCCAGATTTGTCCATCCCACCCCCAGAACAGGCCCCCAGTGATGACAGCAGCTCTGTCGACCTCGAACCTGGTGAGCAGCCCGGACCATCGGGGACCTCTGGACAGTCGGTTCCCCACACACAGACACAGGCCACAGCAGACCCAACCCCCTCTGGGAATACCAGCACAGCTCCCACCCAGCGGGCCCATGCCTCTGTCTCCAGGACGCGTCAATCAGCGGTGTGTCCGCCACTACAGGGCACCCGGGCTGACCCACCACCCCAACAACAACAGGGACCTGGGGGCAGTGGTAGTGGGCACACCTTCCAGGGGACAGAGGCCCGGGGAAACAGGGGAACTGGGAGGGCTGCTGTGCGAGAGGGGGGGGACCGGCCCAGGGAACCCACTCTCCAAGAGGCCCTCACCACCATCATGGGAGCATACCACCACTCCCAGGAGACGATGGCGACGGTACTGGCCAGGTTCCAGGAAATCCAGGCACAGCAGGAGGAACGGTACATGGGGTTCAGAGACGAACTCAGGAACATCGGTTCCGCAATGGGGACCATCGTTCTGGCCCTCAACCAGATAGTCACCACATTGCGGGACCATATGGCACCCCAAAGGGCCCCTGTCACTAGCCCGGACCACGAACCTCCGCTGGCGCTAGTGGACAGGAGGCCCCCACACAACGACAGGCCACCAGAACTCCACCTCCTGCTGAAGATCAACCACCCCGCAAGCGGAACCTGAGATCACACAAGAAGACAGAGTAGGATGCTAAGACCACCGCCAGCATGAGATACCCCCTGATGTCATCCCACTGTCCCACATTGTCACCCTGTCAAACCTTAAACAGCCCCTGCTCCATCCTTCCACAGGCATTTGGACAATGCACCTGTGAGACTGAGAACTGGACTCTGCCATGGACATTACTCCACCCCCACCCATCACCGTTTAACTATCATGGACCTATATGCAGCACTTAAAATAAATCACCAATTGCACTACAAAAATCAGGAGTCTGCTTCTATTCTTAACAAATGTATTACACATAACGGTGCAATAATGTTCAGTTACATTGTGATGACAACATACCAATGTCAATAAGCATTAGTCCATGGGCAAACAAAGCAGAAGTCACGCTGTGGGTCATACAGCTCTGAAAAGGGAAGGGAAAGTCAAAAATCAGTTAAAAGGAACTGGGGGGAAACACAGACAGTAGAGAGGCAGGGACTGTAAGTAAATGTAAAATGGCGTGGGTGATTCTTACCTGTGTGCTACTGAAAATACTGTTGTATAACTGTATCCCTGTTGTCCGTGTCGTCCCCGTCGTCTTCCTCCTCTTCACTCTCCACAGGCTCCACAGCTGCTACAACACCACCATCTGGACCATCCTCCTGCAGGAAAGGCACCTGCCGTCGCAATGCAAGATTGTGAAGCATGCAGCAGGCCACGATGATATGACACACCTTCTTTGGTGAGTACATTAGGGATCCACCTGTCATATGCAGGCACCTAAACCTGGCCTTCAGGAGCCCGAAGGTCCGTTCTATAATCCTCCTAGTTCGCCCATGGGCCTCATTGTACCGTTCCTCTGCCCTTGTCCTGGGATTCCTCACTGGGGTCAATAGCCAAGGCAGGTTAGGGTAACCAGAGTCACCTATTAGCCACACACGGTGTCTCTGTAGCTGTTCCATCAAATAAGGGATGCTGCTATTTCGCATGATATACGCGTCATGCACTGACCCAGGGAACTTGGCATTTAGATGGGAGATGTACTGGTCAGCCAAACAGACCACCTGGACATTCATAGAATGGTAATTTTTTCTATTTCTGTACACCTGCTCATTGTCTTTTGGGGGTACTAAAGCCACATGGGTCCCATCAATGGCACCAATGATGTTGGGGATATGTCCAAGGGCATAGAAATCACCCTTCACAGTGGCCAATTCACCCTCCTCAGCGAAAACAATGTAGCTCCGCATGTATTTCATCAGGGCAGACAACACTCTGGACAACACCTTGGAAAACATAGGCTGAGACATCCCTGATGACATGGCCACTGTTGTCTGAAAAGACCCACTTGCCAAAAAATGGAGTACTGACAGAACCTGCACCAGAGGGGGAATTCCTGTGGGTTGGCGGATGGGGGACATCAGGTCTGGCTCCAGATGGACACACAGTTCATGTATAGTGGCTCGGTCAAGTCGGTATCGAAGAATAATATGTTGTTCTTCCATTGTCGACAGGTCCACCAGCGGTCGGTACACAGGAGGATTCATCCTTCTCCTCGCAAGTCCCAGCGGACGGTGCCTAGGAAGGACAACATGGAGTACAGAGTCAAGCAACCCACAGGTACGTTCACACAGGTTGCACAGTACACGAATCGCTATGCATTGAAAGGCTTGTATGAGTGGCAATGCAAGGCCTAGGCCTGTGTGACGCAGTAGTAATTAAGCCATGTGGGCCCTTGTAATGGCGGCTGCCTGACCTGAGAAGTGTGACAGTGGGATGTGAGGTCAACGCGCTGGCGTGGCACACCGTGGCGGTAGGCAGTGGAAGGGCGAAGGCGCATTGGTTAACATTGAACCCTATGGGTCTCAGGAGCCAATGACGATGTGCGCCGGCGGTCGCGGCACGCACCGTGGCGGTACGCACCGCCGCAGGCGTGACCGCCATTTTCTATCTGCTTAATCATTCGAGACCTGATCATCCACAGGAGAGGACCTATACTGCAAGTGCTGCTGTGACCTCGGTCTGGAAGAGACAATGGCTGCTGCGACTGGGGAAAGGGCCCCTGCCTTCACTTCAGAAGAGTTGGGGAAACTTGTGGATGGGGTCCTGCCCCAGTATGCGCTACTCTACGGTCCTCCAGACCAACAGGTAAGTACACTGGGTGCACGTTGAATGGGCTATGCCTGGGTTGTGTATGGGGGATGTAAGATGGTGGGGTGGGGAGCGAATGAGGAGTGCAAGGCACGACAGATGAGAGCATGTGCCACATGGCAAGGTTGGGGAGGGAGGGGCAATCCCATCTAACATGCAGAAAAAAGTTGATTTTTCCTTTCTAACCCTGTACATGTCAAATAGGTCAGCGCCCATCAGAAAGTCGACATTTGGCGTGCCATCGCCAAGGAAGTCCGGGCCCTGGGGGTCCACAACTGACGGGGCACCCACTGCCGAAAGAGGTGGGAGGACATCTGCCGCGGGACCAGGAAGACCGCCGAGTCACTGCTGGGGATGGCCTCCCAACGTAGGAGGGGTGCCAGTCGTACATTGACCCCCCTGATGTCCCGGATCCTGGCGGTGGCCTACCCCGATTTGGATGGGCGCGTGAGGACTTCACAGCAGACACAAGGGGGTGAGTACCAGCACATTCTGCTATATTTACGCGCAGTGGAGGTGTCTGGGTGGGGGAGGAGGGCTGTGGGTGACATTAGGCCAGGGCGCTTTCTGTAGTGTAGTCCCCTCCTTTAGGCATGGCCCTGTGCCCCCGCCCCCAACCTCTGTAGGGTGCCAAGTACAGTAATCCATGGTCCAGCCTCACCCATGTGTGCATTTGTTGTCCATAGACCTGTAGTCCTAGTCACAAGTATTGAGTAGTGTACCCCGATTGCGCGGCGTAGTGCAGGAGGCTCCTGTGTCTGTCCTCTCCGACAACGGTGTTGGCAATGCATGCACTCAACCTGTCTTTATTTCTCCCCCCCACCCTTTTTCTTTATCTTCTTGTGCATGTGTGCATTAGCATCATCAGGCGGAGGAGAATTGGCATCTTAGCACGAGGGAGCTGCAACTCACAAGGCCCCGGTGGGCCATGCTACAGACACCGAGGTCACCAGTGATACGGAGGGCGAGGGGAGCTCCACAACGGGGACCCGTGGTGACACCAGCGACACTGACAAGTCCTCGGCAGGGAGCTCCCTAGCGGTGGCGGCAACATCCGTGCCCCCCACCTCAACAGGTACAGCCGCCACCCAGCGCACCAGCTCTGCCCTCCCAGCAGCCCCTCAGCCTTCGCTCCGTGCCCGCTCGCCCAAGAAGGCGGGCATCTCCTTCGCCCCAGGCACCTCAGGCCCTGCCCCAGTTACCCCTGCTGCCCTCAGTGAGGAGGTCATTGACCTCCTACAGACCATCATTGTTGGGCAGTCTACCCTTTTGAATGCCATCCAGGGGGTAGAGAGGGAGGTGCATCGGAGCAATGCATACCTGGAGGGCATTCATTCGGGTCAGGCTGCCCATCAACGATCGCTCAATGCTCTGGCCTCAGCACTGACGGCAGCCATTGTCCCTGTTTCCAGCCTCCCTCTTCTAACTGCCTCCACCGTCTCCCAGTCTCCTGTTCCTCAGCCTATCCCATCCACACCATCAGACCAGCCTGCACACACCTCAACACCCCAGGGCAGCTCATCCAGACATAAGCACCACAGATCCAACAAGCATTCACACAAACAACATCCACATGCAGACATGGCAACAGTCACTACCACCTCTGTGTCCCCCTCCTCCTCGTCTCCCTCCTCCCTCCCTGTGACGTCTCCACTCACACCTGCATGCACACCACCATCAGCCAGTACTTCCATCACCAGCACACCCTCCAGGACAGTCCGCACACGTGCAGTCACCACCCCCACTGCCATTTACACGTCCCCTGTGTCCTCTCCCACTGTGTCTGTCACACCCTCTTCCAAAACACACAAACGCAGGCAGCCACCCGCACAACAGCCAACCACCACACGACAGTCTACGTCACAAGCACCTGCACCCATAGACAGCACACCTGACTCTCCTACAACCACATCCTCTCCCTCCACTCCCATACCCACTGCACCTACCCTTCCCATTTCTCCTAAAAAACTTTTCCTCTCCAAACTTGACCTCTTTGCACCACCTGACCCACCCCCTCCATCTGGTAAGAGTCCGAAGAGCACCTCAGCCACCACCAGCCCAGCATCAAGTCTGACCATTGTGCACGGGTTTTGGAGTCCACCCTTTCCCAGCACCGATACATCGGCCAGCAGCAAGGGGACAGCCAGCCCCCCCCCCCCTGGAAAGAGAACCCGTAAGACCAAGGCCCGCCGTGAGAAGGCTGACACGGCTGCCCCCAAGGAGCAAAGTCGTGGCCCGTCACCTGCCACAACATCAAGGGGAGGCAAGGGCCAGAGAGCCTCATCGAAGGAGGGCAAGGGCAGCAGGGCGGAGAAGTCAGCCAGCAGGGGCGCGGACCAGGAGGGCCCCACAAGCCCCATCCCGGGTGTGACGGAGGACACCCACGGGCCCAGGACTCCGTCACAGGAGGGTCCAGCAACTGCACGGTCGGAGGGCGACTAAGCAGGGAGTCCTGGCCAGGTCTGGCTCCCTTGATAGAGAAGACAGGCACCGCTGAACAGGGCCCCGCCGTGAAGAAAGGCACCGCTGAACAGGGCCCCTCCGTGAAGACAGGCACCGCTGAACAGGGCCCCGCCGTGAAGAAAGGCACCGCTGAACAGGGCCCCGCCGTGAAGAAAGGCACCGCTGAACAGGGCCCCGCCGTGAAGAAAGGCACCGCTGAACAGGGCCCCGCCGTGAAGAAAGGCACCGCTGAACAGGGCCCCGCCGTGAAGAAAGGCACCGCTGAACAGGGCCACGCCGTGAAGAAAGGCACCGCTGAACAGGGCCCCGCCGTGAGGAGCACCGCTGGTCAGGGTCCGCTGTGAGAAGCACCGCTGAACAGGGCCCCGCCTGTTAAGCACCGCTCCGCTGGGCCCTCCTGTCAAGCACCGCTCCGCTGGGCCCTCATCTCAAGGACCGCTCCGCTGGGCCCTCCTGTCAAGCACCGCTCCGCTGGGCCCCGCCGTCTTAAGCACCGCTCCGCTGGGCCCTTCCTGTCAAGCACCGCTCCGCTGGGCCCCGCCGTCTCAAGCACCGCTCTTCTGGGCCCTCATCTCAAGCACCGCTCCGCTGGGCCCCACCGTCTCAAGCACCGCTCTGCTGGGCCCTCATCTCAAGCACCGCTCCGCTGGGCCCCGCCGTCTCAAGCACCGCTCCGCTGGGCCCTTCCTGTCAAGCACCGCTCCGCTGGGCCCCGCCGTCTCAAGCACCGCTCTGCTGGGCCCTCATCTCAAGCACCGCTCCGCTGGGCCCCGCCGTCTCAAGCACCGCTCCGCTGGGCCCTTCCTGTCAAGCTCCGCTGGACCATTGACAGTGCCGGTTCTGTGTCGAGCTAGTGTTCACGCTGCACTCTGGGCACCATGCCTCCTCCATGACCAGTGGAGTCTGTAATCCACTTGATGGGCTGTGGCTTTGCACTACCCAGGATGGAACAGTGGGCAATCCACCCACTTGTGAGACTTGAGAGACTGTGGCTTTGCACTCCCCAGGATGGCACAGTGGGCAATCCACCCACTGTAGAGACTTGAGAGACTGTGGCTTTGCACTCCCCAGGATGGCACAGTGGGCAATCCACCCACTGTAGAGACTTGAGAGACTGTGGCTTTGCACTCCCCAGGATGGCACAGTGGGCATGGTGGCCCCTTCGTGGATCTGGCGTCGTGGACTCCTGTGGCTGAGGTGCCCCCTCTTCCCTTCCCCCTGAGGTGCCTGTATTTTTGTCATCTGATGCCCCAGCAGTGTTCTCTCCAACGGACTCAGGTCTCCTGTGTGGGCTGTGCCCATGTGTTTGGTAGACATTGGCCCACGGACTGTGGATATTTGACACACTGAGCAGGACTTATTGACTATGTATATAGCTTTCGCACTGTTCATTATTTTTGCTTTGATATTTCATGACGATAATTTTCCATGACTTCAATGAACCTAATTTATACATAAATTTAAATTAACATTTTTATTATGTCTGTGCATTTTTCAGGGGTGTTTGGGGGGTGTCACTCAGTTGTTGCTCTGCATTGGTATGTTGTTAGTTGGGGGGGGGGGCGAATGTGTGTGCCCGTAACCTTTTCTCCTCCCCCCTCCCCTGTGTCGTAGGTGCAGTACTCACCGTTGTCTTCTGCGCCGGAGTTCGTACTCGTGGTAGATGAGCAGGTAGACAAGAGCTGGTAGGATGTTTAATTCGGGTTCCATGCTGTCCTCCGTCCTCGTGGAGTGTATAGAGGTGAGCGTTTTCCCGTTCGTATTCTGTTTCCGCCGTGTTTTTATCGGCAGGGCTCCCGCCCTGGAAAAGGTGGCGGATTGGTGAGTTGTGATACTGTGGGCGGTATATTGTCTGCCGCCTGCCTGTTGGCGGTGACTGCCGCGCTGTTTGTGTGTCCCGCCGCGGCAGTCGGAGTGTTAAAGTGGCGGCCTGTGTTGGCGGTTCCCGCCAGGGTCAGAATTCCATTTTTTTGACTGCCTGCCTGTTGGCGGGTTGGCCGCCGCTTTCTCACCGACCGCCAGGGTTGGAATGACCCCCTGAATGTACTTGTAAGTCCCTAGTAAATTGGTACTACAGGTACCCAGAACCTTTAAATTAAATTCTACTAGTGGGCCTGTAACCCTCATTGTGCCACCCACTTAAGTAGCCTTTCAAACCTGTCATAGGCCTGTAATTGCAGCATGTGGGTGCAGTTTCAAACTGCCATGTTGAGCTGACAAAATAAACCGTTTGCCTGGCCCAAGCCTTTTCTTTTAATACATTTAAGTCCTCCCCAGGGTATGCGCTGGACAGCCCAGAGCGTAGAGTGCAATGTATTTAAAGTGTTGGGCATGTAACTTTTACATGCCCTTGTAGTGAAAACATCTTAAATTTGTTTTTCACCACTGCAAGGTCAATCCCTCCTGTAGGCTTACTGTGGAATTACTTTATTACATTTAGTGAGAATTTCCAAATTGGAGCAGGTTAGCAGTTCGTGTTTGGTGTCTTTTGAATTGCAATGAAAAATCCTTTCTCATGATGAAGTCAGATCTTACACTACATTTAGAAAATGTCACTTTTAGGAAGTTGAAGTTTTCTTGCCTTAGACATTTAGGGGGTCATTCTGACTTCGGCGGGCGGCGGAGGCCGCCCGCCAAAGTTCCCCCGACAGAATACCGCAGCGCGGTCAAAAGACCGCCGCTGTAATTCTTAGTTTCCCGCTGGGCCGGCGGGCGACCGCCAGAAGGTCGCCCGCCCGCCCAGCGGGAAACCCCCTTCCACGAGGATGCCGGCTCCGAATGGAGCCGGCGGAGTGGAAAGGGTGCGACGGGTGCAGTTGCACCCGTCGCGATTTTCAGTGTCTGCTATGCAGACACTGAAAATCTTTGTGGGGCCCTGTTAGGGGGCCCCTGCAGTGCCCATGCCATTGGCATGGGCACTGCAGGGGCCCCCAGGGGCCCCACAACACCCGTTCCCGCCAGCAAGGTTCTGGCAGTCAAAACCGCCAGAACCAGGCTGGCGGGAAGGGTGTTGGAATCCCCATGGCGGCGCTGCCTGCAGCGCCGCCATGGAGGATTCCTCAGGCCAGGGGAAAACCGCCGGGAAACCGCCGGTTTCCCTTTTCTGACCGCGGCTTTACCGCCGCAGTCAGAATTGGCCTGGATGCACCGCCAGCCTGTTGGCGGTGCATCCGCGGTCCCCGGCCCAGGCGGTCTATGACCGCCAGGGTCGGAATGACCCCCTTAGTGCCTGCAGTCTGTCTCTAGGTCACACGACTGTGTGTAGTTGACAGTTCGGCTTTGTGTTTTTCTCCTAGACAGCCACAACAGTAGACATCTTAGGTGTGCCAGGATGGGCCATAACTGGCAGGATGGGAGGGTGGAGTTGGGCACAGCCCTACTTACACGTGAATAGGCTGTGTCCTATCTCCACAAAAAGGACTGCATACACCCTATGGTTAGTCTGGAGCCAGGGAAGGCAGAAAACCTGTGCGCTTCAAATAAAATTTGTAGAAGCTTCTCCCACCTTCCAGAGGAAGGGCACCAGGTATACATTTTGGACATCAGACACCATCTCTTCAGTAAATGTCTGGACCTATGTAAACTCTGCTAGGAAGAATGAGTGCTGGGCTGCTGAAAAGGGCTGCCAATCTGCTGGACAGCTGATCTGAAGCACTGCTGCCCAGCTGTGCTGACCTGCTGAATGCTGCCCTCTTGCCTGGGTGAGAAGGACTGGACCTGCATTTGATGAACTCAGGACTTCAAGGTGACTCCAAGGGCTAGTTTGCTGGCTTCTTGACTAGAGCCTCAGTACAGAAGGCTCCAACAACCTTGAACCAGTGCTTAATTTGAGCCAATGGTTTCTGCTGGGGGTCACCAGCACTTATATTTGGGGACCAGCACTTATTTTGACTTATTCGGATATCTCCTGAGTGTGGCAGAGGGAAAAACACACAAATTGGAAGGATAAAGAAGGAAAAGAAAAGAAATCCGACACAAAAGGAAAGAAAAGAACAAGAGTGCACTAAAGGGGATGGGACAGTCTGATAGTGGATTAAAGAAGAAGAATTTGGGTTCTTGATGTGCATGGGCGGCAACCTTTAATTGCAAAGGCTGATGACTTCTGGGCAGGATCTTTGGGCACCAGCACTCTTTCTTTATAAATTAAGCACCTCCTTGAACCCAGCACCTGGACTGACGCATCGCCTCTGCTGCAAGAATTCTCCTGACACAAGGACTCCGCATCGACCTCACAGCAGGCGTCAGAACCACCACCTGTGCAAAGAATTCCCAATGCAGGCCTCGCTTTGCAAATCCCTCGCAGTAACAGCTTCTAAGACTATGCAGGTTCCAGCCTCACAGCTCCTCAGAACTGCCACATCGCCTCAACTGCCTGATGCATCCTTAATGCTAGGCATTGCATTGCAAGCCCTCTTCGACAGGATCCTCAATGAAGATGCAGGACCTAACATCACAGGTCTGGAGAACCTCAGAACGGTTGCTTCCCCTTAGCTGTTTGACGCATCCACAGCACAGGACCTCACAATAGTCCACAGCTAAGACCTAAGGTACTCTTTCGCCCGTGCTCCATAACGGCTGGCCTGAATTTGTGACTTTGTCCCAGTCTGGTGCGATCAGATATCCACAGTTAGCACCTTGTGCTTTTTTGTACTATTTTTGCTCAGTTTTTTTTAACTTGCATATCTTCGGTCCTACTGATTGGATTTTTGGGGTTTTGGTATAGCTTTATTTCTCATACATTACTCTTGTTTACTAAACTATTGGGAGATTATTTTGTTTTCACTGTGTTACTCTTTAACGTGTTGCACAAATACTGTATGAATTGCCTCTAAGTTAAGCCTGACTGCTCTGTGCCAAAATACCAGGGGGTTGAGCACAGGTTAATTTAGGGGTTGCTTGTGACTTCACCCTGACACGTATTGTGGTTTCTGCTTGAGTAAGATTTCACCCCCTCAAGCACTAACTCAATTTCTTACATTTTCTAAATCTATTTCTCCATATAATATTTTCCAATAGCACCTCAACTGCCCAGTTATAAATGTGCATTGTCCACTGTATGCAGGTGTGTATCTATAGCCTTCTATGATGTTCTTTTTTAGGTGGGAAGATATCTTCATATTTTGCATGTTTTTGGCAAATGATAAGGAAGTTATTCCAATAAAAGTTGTTGCTCCGATACCCAGTGCAATTTTTTGTAGATTGTAGACATGTTACTGTCCATCATTGGAACCCAAAATATTTCAAATTGTAAAAGGTCTTGAATTTGACCAAAGCATAACCTCACTGGCCTTCAACCATGTTGTAAATATGGTCTTGTGGGAAATTGGATTGTTGGTTGACTGGGATGTAAGCCCTGGTCAGGCAGCAACCACAGTTCTTGTCAGGTTGAGGCACAAGCAAAATCCAAAGAGAGCTAATCAGGGGTACGGGGTTGCACCAGACAAAGCCAAAAGTTCAGGCCGACTGTGATGGAGCACGGGCTGTCTATAGGGACCAAGTAAGGCCCGCTGAAGAAAGTACCTTAAATTCTGGTTGCTGAGCGTTGCTTGGATTCAAGGCGAAACCAATGTGATGCTTTGGATCCAACATGCGGCGAGGTTGCAGTGAGAGGTCCTGTTTCATAATCGTTGAGGATCACATAGACGGTTCTTGCAATGCAAAGGCCTGTGTCGAGGAGACATTGTGGAGCCAAGGCGATGCTTCGGTTCTGATGAGCAGTGAATCTATATTGCAGAGCTCTGGAATTGTCGTTACAGCTGCCGTTGACAAGGGATGCAAGGTCCTGCTCCAGGGAACTGTTGCACAGTGGTGGTTCCAAAGGTGATGCGTCAAACCCAAGATGTTGGCCTTCTGTGCTGGGTTCAATCCACACAGCAGTGGTGTTGCATCAGTTCTGCTCGAGAATGCACTAGGGATAAGCCGCTTAGCAAAGAAGATGAGTCCGACCCACTGGGAAGCACCTTATGCCACTGCCAAAGGTCCAGGACTTGAGTGGTACCACTTGGCAGAGTAGACTCACAGATAGCAGAATCCAGGTGCAGAGGCAGGGTGGTTGGAAGTCTTTTCTGGCCCTGAAAAGTTTAGATTAGGAGGCCAATCAACTAACCTTTGGAGTCACTCTGGGTTCTGGGGTGGAGAGATGCAGGTGCAGTCCTTCTCACTAACAGGCAAGAGGGCAGCAGGCAACAGGTCAGGACAGCAAAGCGGGAGTCCAGCAGAGTGCTGTCCAGTAGAGTGGCAGTCCTTCAGCAGCACAGCAGTCCTTCTTCCTGGTAGAGTACAGACGTGTACTGATGTGGTGGGGTCTGAGATCCAGTTCTTATATCAAGTGGTGCCTTTGATGTTGGGGTGACTTCAAACTCATGCCTTTGAAGTGCACAGATGTCATTCCTTACCTGCCTTGGCTCTAGGCAAACTACTGGGGGGTATGCAGCCCCATGTGTGCAGATGGAACAAGGCCTATTCAGTGTATGTAAGGATGGATCCAGCTCCTCCCTCCAGTCCTGCTGAGGATGGCCCATCAAGTCACAGATGGCCCATCAAGCCACACCTAAGCTCCCATTGTGTGGTTGTCTAGGGGGAATACACAAAGCCAACTGCCAACCACACCCAGTCATATGACCAGAGACACGGCGCGGGCACCAAATGGCTCAGACAGGAAAATGCCAACTATCTAAAAGTGGTATTTTCAGAATTGCAATTTAAAATCCGAACTCACCATTAGTTAGGATTTAAAATTGTGATTTCAGAAATACCAAACTGGAAGGGGTTAACTGTTCCCATTTGGAAATTACTCTTAAAAGGTGTAATAAGGCAATTTCATTATTAACCCATTGGAGAGATAGGCCTTGCAGTGGTGAAAAACGAATTTAAGAGTTTTTCACCACAAGGACATTTAAAACTAAAAATGACACATCCTACTTTTTAAATATTTTGCAGGCTGCCCTCTGGGCTGTCCAAGGCCTACAATTAAGGTGAAATGTATATTAAAAAAGGAAGGCTTGGCCTTGCAAAAGGTTTATTTTACCAGGTCGAACTGGCAGTTCAAAACTGCACATTCAGGCTCTACAATGGCAGACTTGAGACATGTTTAAAGGGCTACTTAAGTGGAAGGCACAATCTGAGCTGGAGGCCCACTAGTAGCATTTAATTTACAGACCCTAGGCATAGGTAGAGCACTTTATTAGTGACTTATAAATGATTGGGTTATACCTTTCATTACTATGTTTTAGGAAAAGAGCAAAAGCACTTTAGCAGTGATAAAATGTGCAGGATCCTAATGTAGTTAGGCCCTCTTGGACCCACGGTGGTTCCCTATTTTTAGCTTAATTTCTATATTTTACACATTTTAGCTGCATTACCTTTCAGCAGCAACATGTTATACACTTTGTTTGCATGATTTTATTCTAGGAATATATTGTACAAGTTGCTTGTTTTAGTTAGACTTTTCTCGACACATAATCAATACATTCTGTTCAAGGCCAGGAACAAAGGACACCAGTGGTTCCCAACCTGTGGTCCTCAGATACCCAGGGGTCCATGACACATTCTGAGGGGATCCACAGGCCTGGGATGACAGAAAGGTACTTCTCCAGCTAGGGTCTGACAGACACACATGCATGTTTTTATTTGTGCAGCAGTTGTAACAGCACTTCAAAGTTCCTTGTACAAAAAACAACTTTTGGGTGAAAATAAGAGCATCAAGATAACTCTGGTGATTAATGCACCTGTTGGAGGGAGATGGGAATTTTGTCTAGTGGCATTTTTGACTCATCTAAGGTAACGCAGGATGCCTGATGCAGGGAAAATGTATCATGCCAAGAAAATTATTTTATGTGCATAGCATAATGGTTTACTGCTTTTGTCACAGATGTTCTTTTGTTACTGTGTAGTTCATAAGTTACAATGGTAATCTAGCACTGTGAGCTATGAACTGCCATCAAAGAGCTGCATGCAAACTGCAGGGCACAAATTCAAAAGTTTTTTTCTCCAGCCTTTCATTATCCTTATGCTGCTAAAAAAAGGTTTGCTTGCGTAGAAATACATTCTTATTATGAAAGCCAATGCTAGTCACTGTGTTATGCTCTGAATCCCGAGTTTGTGCTTCTCCAGACCATGCACTCTTAGGAAAAGCCTAACATTGTGGATGGCATGTGAATCCTACACCTTGTAGTCTCCTGTGAAGTGGTCCAACACCCTACAGTGGCATGTGAGGTGCTGTAAAACAAATGAATTATGTGTGACAGAGAGGCTATGGAAACATGAGAGGCCCTTGTGGTTTTCCTTCCTTTCCACACCATATATTTATGTGAAAAAGCCTTTTCAGATCTTATGTACCTAAAACATAATAACAGAAATTGCTTGGGAAATGTAGAATCTAACCTGAGGATTCGGCTTTCCTAAATAAAACCAAATATTGAAATGTTAGTCACCAGGATACAGCGGCAACCTTCTCATTAAATATTTTTGATTTTTGCTGAAGTTTTCAAAATAAGATAATTATATCATTAGTAATTTGAGTATTTGTTTGGTGTGCACATGTTTGTGTATTTTTTGTAAATTACTGTTTTAATGTTTGAAATTCAAATTGTACAAATTGCTTGAGGTCCCCAGCTTCAGTGGGGGTCTTCAGGAGTCAAAAGGTTGGGAACTACTGCAGTACACCATATTGTAGTGCTTGTGTTGCCTGTTTGAAGACAGCTTCTAACATATAGACATAGCATTGCATCACAGCTGTGCTTCTAACACAGTGTGGCTTTTACTATGTAAATGGTGCACTGACATGGAAGGGGCAGAGGGGCAATCCAGCCATGACTGTCCTTGGAGGAATGCTGTGTTCGACATGCAGCTCTGCTGGAGTTAATCTTCCAGCTTCCGGAAAGGATTGCCACTCAGACAACAGGTTGACTCCTGACACAGTTCTTCAGGCATAGGGTCAAAGGCTAATCCCTTAGATCGAACAAAGGCAGAAAGTATACACTCAAAATGCTCTCAGTGTAGACTTAGGGTTATGTAGAAATATCAAGAAATAATTTACCATGTTTGGATTGTTCATTATCTTTACCATGTTATGATATGATGGAAATGTAAAAAGCATCAAGGGGTTATATGCAAATCCAAAAGTTGCCAGTACTACATCCAAAGAAATCTAAAAGCAATAGGTAGGCTTGCTCCCATGGCTAAAGGCACTGGTCCACCCCAACCGAATGATTATAAAGAAACAAGCCAGGTTTCTAATGCTTTCCTGAAAGGAAGGTGCAGCTCAATCTTGGTAAGATGATGGTGAAGAGAGTTCCAAAGTTTTGCTGCAGCCACTTAGACACTGAGAATGCTTTTCATTCGCATCTCTTCTTACACACTTTGGGGACAATAACAACGTTCTGAGATGCTGATCTAAGAGATCTGCACAGTGTGTACCACTGGAACTTAGGTTTAATCCCTTCTAGGTTGACCCCATAAACTGCTTTGTGCACACGATGCATAGCTGTAAAAGTCATCTGTTTGTGAATGGGGAGAACATGGAGTTTCCGCAATCCATTGGTAATGGACATCTGTTTGGAAATATCTAGTGTCAGCCTTGCCGCTGTAATTTGTACAAGTTTGGCCAGGATGGTTTTGTTCACTTCAACAAGGAAGGAATAACAAGAGTCAATTCAGGATGGAATTAAGGCAAGGACCACCTTTTTCTGTGCTGTTTTGTGGATATACAGAAATATCTTTCACAAAGATCTAATAATCCAGAAGCAGGTAGACACAATGAGGTTAACCTCATGGTCAAAGGATAGGTCACTGCCCATGATGACTCTTAGGCCCAGATTTTCAAGAATCTGGCGCATCAGTAATGATGCGCCAGATTTCTTGTGCCCCCTGCCACCTAACGACACTATGGGTGTGCCGTATTTACAATACAGCGCACCATGGCACATGTTAGGCCAATAGCGTGAAAAGTTTTGACGCTATTGTGGCGCTTTGCTGCACTAGCGTAAAAAATGTTGACACTAGTGCAGCAAAGTGCAAGGAGGCCCATTGACATCAATGTGTGTGTCCTTTTAACGCCTGCTTTGAGCATTCATTGCACCATTTTTGCAGGCCTCCTAACACCGGAACACCTGCCTTGCATACATTATGCCTGGTGCAGGCATACTGTGGCGCAAGGGGTCACAAAGTGGAGAAATGCATGCATTGCACCATTTTGTAGATATGGAGCAGCGATTTTTGCCTCATTGAGCCACATTAGCGTAAAATGTTTTACGCTAATATGGTGCAAGCTGGTGCTAGGGCCTAGTAAATCTGTCCCTTAGATTTTTAGCTGCCTTTGCGGGGCTGGGCAACATCCCTAAGCCCTCAGGCCACCAACGCAGACTCCAAATGGGTGAAGGACTTCCAAACATCAATACCCTTAGAGTTTTCTGCTGGTAACTTTGCTTTGTTTCATCTTTCTAATTATCACAGCTCATTTGCTCTATGCATGACTACGATTGTTTCAATAAATGTTTTGAAAACGTATCTCATATCTCGTGTTTTCACCTGGGTATGCATGAGTACTACAACTAAAGGGTGAGATCTGTTTTCTTGACTTCCTTGGGAGTCAGAGAGTAATGTTTAGGTTTCCATAATCACCTTCCACCCCTGGTAAGGTTAGGGAATTAGGTGAGGCACTGTGAGCTAGCCAAGAATAGGGCCAACAGTCTCTGATGATGTCAAAGGACTCAGTCACCTACTTTCTGAAGTTCTGTCATCCTAATAAGAAGTCCTATTATTTTAGTAGGAACTGTATAGTACTAAGGCCAACAAAAACAAACGCAGCAAAAACAGAAGGCTTGAAGGCAAAATGCTAGGGGGACCACACCAAGGATGTCAAGTCTACCAGGTCTGTGTTAGGCATTTAAGATTTATTTGCCTTTCTCCTCGGTTTCCTCCAAACTAAACTTGTTGGAAGCAGATTTATATATACCAATGATCTTACTATCCTTCTATATGTCAGGAGTTGTACAGATTTAATTTATTCAAATGTGAAGTGGGTGAACTTAGGCCCAAGATTCACTGAATCATGTATTTTGATATACTCGATATTGACAAAATGAATATGGCATGCGAAAGGGACAAGCATTCATTTTGAAATAAGAAAACAATTGACTTGTTAGAAAAACAGATAATATCACTACAAATAAATGTAAACAAGATAAACAATAAATATTATTATTAATAATAATAATAATAATAATAATAATAGTGATGATAATACATAATACAGATAAACAATAGTTTCCACACATAAAGTCACCTTGATATTTGAAAACCTGATTCATCAGATACATTTCCTTAACATGTATTTTGCAAGTAAGCCGATTTTAGGGATTTCTAACTTAATTCACCACACAAACAAAACTAGAAATCATTGCCAAACCTTAATCTGGATACAGCTAATGATTTCAGGAATTGTATTATAAGTAAAACATGTTAATATTGAAACCGTTAATGTCCTATGTATAGTAATCCAATTTAAATTAGAAACATGTTTCAAAACAATCCATTATCCACCGAGCAGTAGTTTCCTACCATGACTATTTTATTGTGATTGAATGCTGGTTCTGCCAATCACTATGGTATAATAGTAGCTCGGCTGTTGAAAAAAAAGATAATTAGATTATAAAGCCATCCCGTAAAACAATTGTAATAGAATTCAAACCAGAGTATGTTTTCAGGCCATACAGTTTGAATTACAGTCACAAGTCGTTATTTAAGAGTGTGCCGTTGGGCGATTATTACAGATATCTTTAAAAATTATTCTACAGCTCAAGGTGAACATCTCAGAAATCATTGTGAACCACCTTGATTTCCTTTTAAGTACACATGCACTTACGTTGATTAAATCAGCAGACACTTTCACCACGCAGAGAATATATACAAACAGCAGTGACAAAACAGAGAGTCACAAGTCAATTAACATTTGAAATTCCAGCATCCAAGTGAGCTGCTAAATTAAAACCCAGAACTCAAGCCAGTTGTCAAGAAAAAACTCAAAGGCTTGAACCAAAGACCTGTGTTTTTATTAATTCCTAGCTTTAGTTTTGTGGCGCTAAAACTATCAGTGTCAATTAGGGATCCTGATAAGCCAATACGCCTCAGCCTGTAACAAAACCTGTAAGCAAGCAAATAGTGAAGTACAATTATAAATAGTAAGAAAATAGCCAGGTCAAGTTCAAGAAATCTGTACCCACAGCAGGGTCAACTTCTAGAAACGAGCCAATAGAAAAATCAGAACCTATATTGGTAGTAAACCGCAAAATAGAAATTTAGAAAATGAGCAAATAACACAGCCAAAAAAAAGCTTGAAACAGTGTAAAGCACATTCAAAATTCAGAAAATAAGCAAAAAGCAAAATCCCAATTTTGAGGCCTTAGACAAAGCGAAGTTCGAAGTTCAGAAATGAACCAGGTATCAAAGTTAGAATAAAGTGATGATGCCGCAGAAACGCCTGAACAAGCACATAGCAAAGTCAAAATAAGAAAGTAAGCAGCTAATAAAGTCACATTACTGAAGCCTGAGGAAATATTAAATTAAAAACTTAGAAAGCAAACAAATGGCCAAGATCAAATAAAATGATGAGGTAATATCCATGGACGTCATTTAGGGGTCGCCAGGGGTCGCAGTTGCGACCCCCAGCTAGCTCTGTGCGACCCCTGGCTTCAGAGGTGGCTAAGTCAGTCCTAGGCATACACACAAAAGCAGCCTCACTTTCCTTGCCTTTTCTTAATTCATTATAACACTAATAGTGAATAATATGTTATTACTCACAATTAGTGCAATAAAGAATGAATTACCATTTGCTGGAATGTGACCCTCCCTAGCAGCTGAGGTAAGTAAAAAATGATTCTAAATGTCTGTTGTGTGAGCGCGTGCAGGTAAGAGTGTGCTTATGTGAGAACGAGTGTGTGTATGTGTAAATATGTCGGTAAGCATAAACATGCGTGTGTGAGTGAAATTAAAGGTTAAATGGCATGTGATCACCTCCGCTCCCCCTGCCGTTTTGGTGAATTGACATTTATGACAATAGCAAAGTCAGCAGCACGAAAATAAGTTAATAGCATGTTGCCAATTCATGACATCCATGCTAGCAATTAGACCCCAAAGATGAACAGCTGATCTGACAGAAAAAACTGAGGTGATGATCATAGTATTAATAAAAGTAGGAGAGTGTGCTCTGACAGTGTTAGCTAAGTATCCAGAGGTAAACATCTGTCAAACGTTTTTCCTGACAAAAATGGCAAATGTGCAAGATTTGCAACAAAATCTGGTTGAAACATGCAGAAGATTAGGTAACTTGTGCACGTGTTCAAGGTAGCTTAGCAAGGCTTTCATTATCCTTAAACTTTTCTGTGGAGTTTATGTAAGTCGCCGCCAAGGGTCCTGTGCACAATGGCATGATCCCTTTAGACAGCATAAGCAGATGTCCCATTTAATAGAAGCTGCTGGGACATGCACGATAAAATGGATGCTTGCAAGTGAGCTTGTGGCGGTTAATCGTTTCATATTTAACAACAATGGAGAGCAGCGCCTGACAAACCCCCAGCAGGACAGTAGGCAGGAATGCCTCACAATGAGATGCAGCGTAGCTGTTATGTGCCTTCTTTCAGAATGTTGTTAGACCTGACAGACTTAGGGTGGTCACCCCTAACTTTTTGCCTGCCTCCCTCCACTCTTGAGATACTGTTTTTGCTGGTTTTTACACTACTGTGAGGCCTGCTCCCTTCATAGGCTAACATTGTGGTTGCCCTCATACATTGTTTGAGTGGTAGCTGCTGTTCTGAAAGGAGTAGGAAGGTCATATTTAGTATGGACAGAATGGTAATACAAAATCCTGCTGACTGGTGAAGTTGGATTTAATATTAATATTTTTGAAATGCCACTTTTTGAAAGTGAGCATTTCTCTGCACTTAAATCTTCCTGTGCCTTACAATCCACGTCTGGCTAGGTTTAGTTGACAGTTCCTTGTGCATTCACTCAGACACACTCCAGACACAGGATGCTCAGCCTCACTTGCATACATCTGCATTTTGAATAGGTCTTCCTGGGCTGGGAGGGTGGAGGGCCTGCTCTCACACAAAGGACTGCCACACCCCATACTGGGACCCTGGCAGACAGGATTGAACTGAAAGGGGACCTTGTGCACTTCTAAGCCACTCTTTGAAGTCTCCCCCACTTCAAAGGCACATTTGGGTATAAAAACAGGGCCTCTGCCCTACCACCTCAGACACTTCCTGGAGAAGAAACCTGAACCAGAACCTGCACCTTGACAAGAGGAACTGCTGGCTGCCTAAAGGACTCACCTGACTGCTTTCTGAAGAGGACTGCTGCCTTGCTGTTGCCCTGCTATCTTGCTGCTCTCTTGCCTTGCTGCAGAAGTGCTCTCCAAGGGCTTGGATAGAGCTTGCCTCCTGTTCCCTGAAGTCACAGGACCAAAAAGACTTCTCTCCTGCAGCCGAAATCCCCGTGCAGTGAAACTTTGACGCACCACCTGCCAAGAACGACGTACAGCCTGCTCGCGGTGACAATTTCACTGCACGCCGAGTCTGGAACGATGCAGCCCGACTTCGCAAAACAGAAGATCGACGCAGCGCCAGCGACACAACCGGAACTTCAATGCACACAGCCCTACTGGATCGATGCAAGCTGACTCAGAATGACGCCGCCCGACTTCCTGAGAGGAATTGACGCAGCGCCTGCTGTGCGGAAGAAAATTCCACGCATCGCCTACCGGAATCGGCGCAGCTGCTGTGTCTTCGCTCCGCAAGCCCAGGATTCCACGCATCGTCCCCAGGGCATCTGAAAACCCCGCAACCCGAAGAGGATCCAAGGCAGCGCGCCGGAAATCGACGTAATGTCTTCCCCGCGTGGAAAATAGCGACGCACACTCACCATTTTCCACGCATCTCCTCCTCTGCGGTCCTTGCAAGGATTTTTCAATGCAAACCAGATACTTTGCCCTGCAAGACACACTTTTTGCTTCTAGGAGAACTTAAGACACTTTTTATTGCTTTTACAGTAATCTTTTAACTCTAAAGACACTTGATATCACTTTAAGTGATATCCCTACATTTGCTTATTTCATCTTTAATCGTTTTGACCTGCATTTATTCAGATAAATATTATATATTTTTCTAAACACTGTGTGGTGTATTTGTGTGATGTTATATTGTGGTATTGTATGATTTATTGCACAAATACTTTACACATTTCCTTCTAAGTTAAGCCTGACTGCTCAGTGCCAAGCTACCAGAGGGTGGGCACAGGATAATTTGGAGAGTGAGGGTCCTTGCTTGGACAGGGGGTAACCTGACTGCCAACCAAAGACCCCATTTCTAACAAAGGTCAATTATGAAAAGCCCTGGACATGCCCTTTGCTACCCTTGGCCCAGCCCTTTCAACCCCCAAGCTCAGGAGTAACGAAGGATGTGGCAGGAAGAGAACATCAAACATCTCTTCCCTCCTGTCTCTTCCTCTAGCCCTTCAGCAGCCAATAGGAGGCTATCAGTGGTTAAAGATGGGCTAATGGGTCAACCCTATGGTATTATTAGAGCTCAAGGGGTATCTCATGTCACTTGGACTATCCCTGGAATATTGTTGCACCTATGCCCACCATAAATTGATAGTTAATGTCATGATATTATTTTTGGATAGCTCCCCCAGTGCCACTCAACTTAGTCCCGTGACCTGACTCACGAACCCATGAAAGGGTGCTCCGTTTTTTTGTGTCATTCCAACACACCATACGCGTCCAATCAAACAATTAGTGCTGAAATATATAGGGCAGTAGTCTCAATTTTTGTCCAAATTAGACAAAGACAAAATAAAAAGTGAAGAGAAGTGTTAGACCTGTCTGCATTAAGGTGGCCTTCCCTCAAACGTTTTGCCTACTTGCCTCATATTTTTGCTGATTCTTTTTGTTGGCATTAAGACTCTGTTCATTTTACCACTGCCATCCAGTGCTAAGTGCTGTTTCTCCCCTAAACATGGTTTGATTGACGCACCGACAATTGGCACATTTAATTTTCCTGTAAGTCCCTACTACAGTGCAATACATGCGCCCAGGTCCTGTAAATTAAATGCTACTAGTAGGAGTACAGCGTGCTTGTGCCACCCACTCAAGTAGCCCTTAAACATGGCTCAGACCTGCCACTGCAAAGCCTGTGTGTGCAGTTTACACTGCCATGTCGACTTGGCATTTAAAGCCTATTGCCAAGCCTTAAACTCCCCTTTTGTATATATGTCACCCCTAAGGTAGGCTTTCGGTAGCCCATAAGTCAGTGTGCTTTGTAACTAAAAGTTAGGACATGTTCTTTTAAGTCTTACATGTCCTGGTAGTTGAAAAAACTCCCAATTTTTTTTTCCACTACTGTGAGGCCTACCCCTCTCATAAGTTAACATTAAGGATTTCTTATTACATTTAATAAGCTGTAACTCCTAATTAATGTTGTAATAGCTCTGTCATGTTTAGTACCTATGGAATTGTAATGACAAATCCTCTTTAAAGGTAACACTGGAATTTTTATTACAATTTTGGAAAATGCCACTTTTAGAGAGTTGGCATTCCCTGCTTTTAGCCCTGTGTGCTTGCAGCCTGTCTCCAATACAAGTTTGGGGTTTGTGACAGCTGGTTTCCTGCATTCCCTCACACAAGAGCCTCACACAAAGAAAGGGTAGGAGTGACTGTGTGGTCTTCTGTATGTTTATGGTCACCCTGGGCAGGATGGGAGGGAGGAGCTGACATGCATGAGAAGGCAGTGTCCTGTTCCCACACAAAGGAATGCTTAACCCCCTGTAGTGAGTCTGGAGCCAGGGTAGGAAGAAAGGACCTCTGAGCTCTTCAAGACCCTTCTTTGAAGTCACCTGCACTTAAAAGGCACAACTGGGTATCAGTACTGGACCTCGGACTTTACCAAATCAACACACTTCTGAACCTGCGGATACTCTGCCAGGAAAAAGGACCGCTATGCTGCTGAACGACTGCTACTTTCCTGGACTACTGCTCTGGAAGAACTGCGTTTCTGCTGTGCTGGCTTGCCTGCCTCTTGCTGCTCTCTCTGCCTCAGTGAGAAGGACTGCACCTACATCACTTGAACCCAGAGTGACTCCAATGGCTTGTCTGCTTACCTTCTGTTCTGAAGTCTTAGGGACATCAAAGACTTCCAGCAACTGTACAACAACACATAGACTCTGCCAACTGTGAGTCCTCCCTGCCAAATGGTGCCAATCCAGTCTTGGGCTTTTGGAAGTGGGTCTGCTGTGCAGAACCAGCTAAATTTAGCATTGCTGCTGATGCGCCAGCCAGAACCAAAGCCTCTCCAAAGACAACGCATTGCTGCTCAAGGACTTTGCATTGACAGCTGCGCTGCTCGATGATGATGCATCACCTTTATCACAAATGGTTCCACAGTGATGCATCCCCAATTGTGTGGTTCAGAACTGATGCATCACCTGCACCACCAGGATCAACAATGAAGCATCAGCTTCGCATTGACCCTCGCATCACTCCCTTGCCATCGACGCAACCCTGAACCAAGGTACTGATTTCAGCAGGCCAAGGTTGGTCGCTGTATTCGACCTAGGCTCCATTGCAGTTGGCCTTTCCTTTCAGTTTTGACCCAGTCTAGTGCGACCAGATAGCCCTGGTTGGCTTTTTAAGTTTCTAAGCACTACAGTTTCATTTATTCTTTAAACACTCACATCTCGACTTCTACCTACTGGATTTTTTTGTTTTGGTATTGTTGTATTAATTAAATTAAACCCTATTTTTCTAACCAGGTTTGGTATCTTTTTGTGTGGTGTTTTCACTGTTTTACTGTTTTAAGTGTTGCACAAATACTTTACACATTGCCTCCTAAATTAAGCCTGCCTGCTCTGTGCCATGCTACCTGAGGGTGAGAACATATTCATTTATGATATGTAACTGACTTACCCTGACTAGGATTGTGGCCACTACTTGGACAGGGTGCATACCTCTGCCAACTAACAACCCAATTTCTAACATGAAGTCTCTTGTTTGATGCATGGTGGGTGGACTTCATTAGTCTGCACAGTGTTGAATCAAATGTACTGAACAGCTCAAAAACATCCTACTACTTGGAACAGGTGTCGTGATTTTTATGAGGCATGAGGATATTGTGTTCTTTACATTTTTATATCTTGTTTTTTTTGTTTGTTGTGTAGCTTCTTACACTTGTCAATTTCTCCTCCTTGTTTCAATTAATCAATCAGTATTTGTAAAGTGCACTAATCACCACGGGGGTTTCCAGGTGCTGTGTGGGACGGGGGAGCTACTAAAACATCCAAGTCTTGAGGTCGCTCCTGAATTCGGCGAGGTAGGAGGAAGAACGAAGGTGGATGGGAAGGTTGTTTTGGGCAGCGAGGTGGGAGAAGGCCCTTCCTCTGGCTTGAGTGCAGTGGATATGGAGGACAGTGGAGCGGGCCAGGGAGGCCGAGTGCAGGTGTCTGGTGGAGTGGTGAAAAGTCAGGCGGTTGTTCATGTATTCAGATTCTGTGTTGTGGAGGGCTTTGTAGGAATGTGTGAGCAATTTGAAGTGGCATCTCTTCTTGATGGGAAGCCAGTGCAGGGTGCGGAGGTTGTGGGTGGTGTGGGATTGTCTTGGCAGGGCCTGGATGATTCTTGCCTCTGTGTTCTGGATTGTTTGGAGGTGGTTGAGAAGGAGGGTAGTGGTTCCGGCATAGAGGGCGTTCCCGTAGTCAAGACAGCTGGTGATGAGTACTTGTGTGATTGTTCTTCTGATGTCCTTTGGGATCCATCTGAAGATTTTGCAGAGCATTCAAAGGGTGTTGAAGCAGGTAGAGGCCACTACCTGACCTGCTATCTCATGGAGAGCTCCTGTTGAGTATGATGCTGAGGTTATGGGCGTGGGTGGTGGGGGAGGGTGCTGTTCCTAGGGCAGAGGGACACCAGGAGTTGTCCCACGGCAAGGGGGGTCCTCTGAAGAGGAGAACTTCAGTGTTGTCAGTGTTCAGCTTGAGGTAGTTGGTTCTCATCCAGTCGGTGGTGTCTGTCATGGTGTTCTGGAAGTTTGCTATGGTGGTGTCTGTGTCTTTAGAGAGGGAGAGTATGAGCTGGGTGTCATTGACTCATGAGATGATGTTGAGATTGTGGCTGTGAACGATGGTTCTAGTGGTGTCATGTAGATGTTGAAGAGAGTGGGGCTCAGTGAGGAGGAGTGGGATACGCTGTTGGTGGGAGACAGTGTTGAATGCAGCTGACAAGTCAAGGAGGATCAGAGCTGCTGATTTTCCAGGTCTAGGATGGCTCTTATGTCGTCCGTGGTGGCTATAAGGGTGGGTTCTGTACTGTAGTTGGAGTGTAACCCATATTGGGAGGGGTCAAGCAGGTGGTTTGATTCCAAGTAATCTCTGAGTAGGAGGTTGATGGCTTTCTCCAACACCTTGGTCGGGAAGGGGAGGGTAGGGGCGAGATAGGCCGGTAGTTCTTGATTTTGGATGGGTCAGCTGTGGGTTTTATCAGAAGTGGTTTTACTTTGGTGTGTTTCCATGATTACGGGAAAGTGGCAGTTCTGATGTTGGTGAACGGGGGCTCGATTACCTTGTGTCTGAGGTTGAAGGCGTGGTGAGGCAAGGGTCCGTCGGTGCTCTGGAATGGATGGAGGACATGATGGATATTGTGGTTTCAGTGTCGAGGGGGGTCCAGTAAGTCAGGTGGTGGGGTGAGAGGGTGGTGGGAGGAGTTGGGAGGTCCGGTTACGGTGGTTGGGGCTCAAAGTTTTTGTAGATGTTGGCGATCTTGATGTGGAAGAAGTCAGTGACAGAGTTGCATAGGGACTTGGAGGTCTGGATGGTGTTTTTGATGGAGTTTGGTGAGGAGACTCCTCGGATGATTTGGAATGGTTCTTTGGTGCAGTTTGTAGATTGGAGGCGGGTGGCTAGTGTGGTTTTCTTTACTTTTTTGATGGCATGATGGCATGGTGGTAGGATTTGAGGGCTGTCTTGAAGGCTGTGCAGTCGCCTGGTTCTTTGCTGGTGAGCCAGCGGTTCTCTAGTGGTCTGCTTTCCTGTTTTTCTGCTTTGAGTGTGGGGGTGAACCAGTTGGCGTGTTTGCTATTCCTGCTGTTGCAAAGGGGTTTGATGGGTGCAATGGAATCAGCGCTGGTGGTGAACCATTCTGAAAGGTGCGCAGCAGCTTTGTTGACATTGTTGGACGTGTGGAGGGTGGTGGTGTTGAGGGTGGTTGTCCATTGGGATTTGGTGATGGTGTTCCAGCTGTGGCGCGCGGCAGGGGGTGGGGGACCGTGGCATGTCGGTTGACATTGATCGTGAAGTGGATGATGCCATGGTCCATCCAGGTGAGCTCGTTGTGTGGCTGAACTGGATTTTGTTGCTGGACGTGAAGACTGGTTGGAGGATGTAGCCGGCAGTGTGCATAGGGTTGGTGAGGATCTGTTTGAGTCCCAGGTTGTCCATGGAGTCCAGCAGGGCAGTCGAGTTGGTTCTGCTTCTTCATTTCAAAATAGCATAATATGTTTTATATTGCCATGCAATGCCTGGACCGGCTTGGTTTGCATATGCCACCAAAAACATAAACTGTTGCCTACATGTCCAATGATAACCTCCCACAAACCAATGGGATGGTGATGGACAAGTAGAAAGTAACTTGTTGCAGAGGCTTAGAACCTTGGGATCGACAGAGGTGGGGATAACGGCCAGCAATAGGACCATGGCCAGAGCCCAGAGGGGCCCATTGAATCCTGACAACGTTTGTATTTTATTACCCCAACCGCAGTCACAGGGGCCCTTTTTAGGTCGAGCATAAGTGTTTGATCTCATGTATACTTTTTAGTATACTTCTTATGGCTCAAAGCGTTTTCATTTGTTGGTTGCAGTGTCCTTTAAAACTTCTTGCTCGGTAGTGGTCAGTTCTGCCTTATTCTCCCTCCTTTTTCTGTTTCAGAGCAGTGACCAACTACTGTATCATTCCACTTTGGTATCTTTATCTGTTGCTGTGATGGACTATTTTTATTATTTCTTTGGTGCTCCCTTTTCACTGTGGGTGTTTTAGACTGTAACTGCCTGCGTTTTATTGCAGCATTCCGTTCCTCCTATGCTGTACTTGTTTACCTCTGGCTCCTAAAATAAGCTTGTTTTACAAAAGAAACACCCAGTTGTTTAGCTCACTGCTCAGGAAAGCCACAATATGCCCTTTGTGGTAGAATATAGCTAAACCTAGAAGCAATTATGTGAAACTTGCTTAGCCTGGCATCGCATCCCGAGTCTCTCTCTCCAGGGCCCCTTCCTGACATTGCACACAGGGCATTGCTTATCTCCTTTATTGGGGCCATAAATCTTCTCAGGCTGCTCTGCTGCGAGGCAAGAATGCTTGCAAGACTTTCCAGACTTATCTTCCAATTTCTGTTCAACACAATGCGAGGTAGTGCAGTCATCTTCTAGTTCTCCTCAAGGGCTTGTGATTTCTGATATCAGTAGCCTCCAGTGATCACTAAAACATGGCAGGAAAAGACGAAATCATGAGACAGGGTTGACCAATTTATGTGGCATGAAAAGTCCAGTTCTGATTTTTTTTTTTTTTACCAAAAGTCTACAGCACAAACTGCAGCTGTGGGGCTGTCGTTAGGATAGTACGGGGCTGTGCTTCACATAGAGGAGGCTAGTTATGCTATTTTAAGAAGCTTCTTCCACCTTGAAAACCAAATGCATTTCGGCCTTTTATCAAGTCAGCAGCAGTTTTGAGGAAGAAAGTCTCCCAGCGGGGTTTTATTTATCACTTTTTACAGCCTTTCCCCTTTTACATTTACGTATGTTTTCTGTTAAAAAAAAAAAAAACACCCTTGGGGTCTTCTGCGTTATGTGGACTGTGGAAAATATGCCTCACTCGCAGTTGCCACTGCTTCTTTGTTAGAAATGCAGACGTTTTGGTGTGTTTGTGTTGAACTTTGAAGTTAACTCTATCTGAGCAAATCTGAGTGTAGGAGGCTGGCCTGGCTTGTAGTGGGTACGAAGGGGTACTTACACTCTGTACCAGGTCCAGTTATCCCTTATTAGTGTAGAAGAGGTGTTTCTAGCAGCTTAGGCTGATAGAAGGTAGCTATAGCAGAGCAGTTTAGGCTGAACTAGGAGACATGCAAAGCTCCTACTATACCACTGGTGTCATATGCACAATATCATAGGAAAACACAATACACAGATATACTAAAAATAAAGCTACTTTATTTTTATGACAATATGCCAAAAGTATCTCAGTGAGTACCCTCAGTATGAGGATGCCAAATATACACAAGATATATGTACACAATACCAAAAATATGCAGTAATAGCAAAAGGAAGTAATGCAAGCAGTGTAAAGTTACAATAGATTACAATAGGAGCACATAGGTATAGGGGCAACACAAACCATATACTCCAAAAGTGGAATGCGAACCACAAATGGACCCCAAACCTATGTGAGCATGTAGAGGGTCGCTGGGACTGTAAGAAAACAGTGAGGGTTAGAAAAATAGCCCACCCCAAGACCCTGTAAGGTAGGTGTAAAGTGCACCTACAACCCCCAGAGAGCACAGAAGTCGTGATAGGGGGATTCTGCAAGGAAAACCAACACCAGCAAAGCAACAACAGTGGGTTTCTGGACCTGAGTACCTGTAAGAGAAGGGGACCAAGTCCAAGAGTCGCGACAGTGTTGAGAGTGGGCAGATGCCCAGGAAATGCCAGCTGAGGGTGCAAGGAAGCTGCCACTGGATGGGAGAAGCTTGGTGTTTTGCAAGAACGAAGAGGACTAGGAACTTCCCCTTTAGAGGATGGATGTCCCACGTCGTGAAGAAGCTTGCAGAGGTACTCCCATGCAGAAGGACTGCAAACAAGCCTTGCTAGCTGCAAGGGTCACGGTTAGGGTTTTTGGATGCTGCTGTGGCCCAGGAGGGACCAGGATGTCGCCACTTCAATGAGGAGACAGAGGGGGTGCCCAGAAAGTCAGGGAGCCCTCACAGAAGAAGGCAGCACCCGCAGAAGTACCAGATCAGGCACTTAGAAGAGGAGTGAACCGGAGTCCACCCGAAGTCACAAAAGGGAGTCCCACGATGCCGGAGGACATCTCAGAAGGTTGTGCACTGCAGGTTAGAATGTCGGGGACCCAGGCTTGGCTGTGCACGAAGGAAATCCTGGAAGAGTGCACAGGAGCCGGAGCAGCTGCAAATCATGCGTACCCAGGAATGCAGTCTAGCGTGGGGACTTACCTCCACCAAACTTGGACTGAAGAGTCACTGGACTGTGGGAGTCACTTGGACAGAGTTGCTGAGTTCCAGGGACCATGCTTGTTTTGCTGAGAGGGGACCCAGAGGACCGGTGATGCAGTCTTTTGTTGCCTGCGGTTGCAGGGGGAAGATTCCGTCGACCCACGGGAGATTTCTTCAGAGCTCCTGGTGCAAGAAGGAGGCAGGCTACCCCCAGAGCATGCACCACCAGGAAACAGTTGAGAAAGCCGGCAGGATGAAGCGATACAAGGTTGCAGTAGTCGTCTTTGCTACTTTGTTGTGGTTTCGCAGGTGTCCTGAGCACTCAGCGGTCGATGCTTTGGCAGAAGGTGAAGAGGGAGATGCAGAGGAACTCTGGTGAGGTCTTGCATTCAGTATCTGAAGAATTGCCCAAAGCAGAGACCCTAAATAGCCAGAAAAGGAGGTTTGGCTACCTAGGAAGGAGGATAGGCTAGTAAGAAAGGTAAGAGCCTATCAGAAGGAGTCTCTGACGTCACCTGATGGCACTGGCCACTCAGAGCAGTCCAGTGTGCCAGCAACACCTCTGTTTCCAAGATGGGAGGTGCAGGTCGGGGCAGTGGTCACTCCCCTTTCCTTTGTCCAGTTTGTCCAGTTTCACACCAGAGCAGGGCTGGGGGATCCCTGAACCGGTGTAGACTGGCTTATGCAGAGATGGGCAGCATCTGTGCCCATCAAAGCATTTTCAGAGGCTGGGGGAGGCTACTCCTCCCCAGCCATCACACCTTTTTCCAAAGGGAGAGGGTGTAACACCCTCTCTCTGAGGAAGTCCTTTGTTCTGCCTTCCTGGGCCAGGCCTGGCTGGACCCCAGGAGGGCAGAAACCTGTCTGAGGGGTTGGCAGCAGCTGCAGTGAAACCCCGGGAAAGGCAGTTTGGCAGTACCTGGGTTCTGTGCTAGAGACCCGGGGGATCATGGAATTGTCTCCCCAATGCCAGAACGGCATTGGGGTGACACTTCCATGATCTTAGACATGTTACATGGCCATGTCCGGAGTTACCATTGTGACGCTATACATAGGTAGTGACCTATGTATAGTGCACACGTGAAATGGTGTCCCCGCACTCACAAAGTCCGGGGAATTTGCCCTGAACGATGTGGGGGCTCCTTGGCTAGTGCCAGGGTGCCCACACACTAAGTAACTTTGCACCCAACCTTCACCAGGTGAAGGTTAGACATATAGGTGACTTATAAGTTACTTAAGTGCAGTGGTAAATGGCTGTGAAATAACGTGGATGTTATTTCACTCAGGCTGCACTGGCAGGCCTGTGTAAGAATTGTCAGATCTCCCTATGTGTGGCAAAAGAAATGCTGCAGTCCATAGGGATCTCCTGGAACCCCAATACCCGGGTACCTCAGTACCATATACTAGGGAATTATAAGGGTGTTCCAGTATGCCAATGTGAATTGGTGAAATTGGTCACTAGCCTGTTAGTGACAATTTAGAAAGCAGAGAGAGCATTAGCAGAGCCTCAGTGAGACAGTTAGTCATCACACAGGGAACACATACAGGGCACACTTATGAGCACTGGGGCCCTGGCTGGCAGGGTCCCAGTGACACATACACTAAAACAACATATATACAGTGAAATATGGGGGTAACATGCCAGGCAAGATGGTACTTTCCTACACTGAGGCATCCTGCTTCTGGAAGACATGCCCTTGGAAAACCTGGCTTCGATTAAGTGCCTGCTCACCAAGAGTTCAGCAAACCTGCAGCAGGAATTTATTTTGCATGCTTACTTGTTTATAGCAGATGTCGGGGTGAGGCTGAGGTAGGAATGTTATCAATGTAGTTTGTGTTGTGATTTGTATAATGCCTCAGAAGCTTAAAACCGGGTGAGGGAATTTGTGCAGTGAATATACTAAAATGCAGACAGAATATATTAAGATGTAAATGTGAAAAGCATGTCTATGTAAGAACAGAAATACATATAAGTCAGTTAGAATAAAGTCACAGGTGGCTTTTGAACGGCTGTAAGGAGTGGTGTAGTATAGTGCACATACCCTTGAGTCTATGCAAAATAAATAAAGTTGTGAACAAAATATCCAGTAACCTCAGTACGAACTATATCTGATTTGTAGTTGTATTTCTGTTTCTCAATATGCAGTTCTCACTTACCTAACTTCATGTTCTCCACTCTTCATGTGTCACTGCATGTGACTCTTGATACAGATTGGACAACAGTTAAGTTCACTCTTTCAGAAGTCTGTTAGTTCGACTGTATTGGGAGGGATCTACTTTGGGAGGGATCTGGTTTGGTCTTGGAGATCGTTTTTGTTGGAACACGGCATAGCCATGCACAGTGCATTGAGTTATGATGTTCACCAGTTTATAAGTATGAGGATGTCTCTGGCCAGTGAGGTGGAGAAGTAGGCAACAGCTTAATCCTCTAGATCTGTATCAACCCATCTCTGCTATTCAAGGTCTAAAGGTGACTTGTCTGAACCCTACAAATGGTTCTATGGGTGTAGGAAATCCAACATCTAAAGAGAGACATGGGAATTAATAAGCATTAATTAACATGAAGGGTTACTAGAACGAAGACATGTAAAAATAGGATTTCAAGCATAAAATAGTTAACCCTCCAAATGGAATTTACAATACGGGCCATATACTGATTATTCAAGGAACCTAATAATGCATTTAGTGGTGAATTATTGTGTTAAGTTAAATGACTTTATGATTTTTTTTGGTTGAATAAACGTAGAGGGCTAGATAGAGAAGTCAAGGGAGCTACTCAGTTTGGACATGGTTGGCCCCCCTCAAGAAAGTTGCCTTCAAACTTAAAAACATCAGTATTCATGTAGTTAGACTCACATGGGAGCAGGCTGTGCTTTTAACACTGTCCAGACTGAAACTCTGATTTGCTTGCTTGGTGCTTCTGGGAAAAAATACTTGAAGCGAACATTGTTTGAGTGGGCACAGACATGTCGTACAGTTGAAGCATGATGTGGGATGCCAGCTTAATGTGCCTGTTGCTCTCACTTTTTGTTAGCGCATTTGAGTTGCAGAGTTAGCACCACAAATATGTTTCACGGTGCGGCGATTGCACGAGAAGATAATATTTCGTAGATTTTTCACAAATTATTCTAAGTACAGTGCTACCTGGTGAAACCCTACAACAGAGTTTGTCATATGTCAAATTCAGTCTCAAGCAATCTGTTTTTTCAGCAAATGATAAGCTTTTAAGCTAAGGTAGTCAAGAACATGTATTTAAAAGGTAAACAAGCACATTTACTTGAGTCCTCAACTCTCGGATTTCCCCTTATGTAAAAGCTTCTCAGAAATGGTATTCAGTGAAATATACTGAATTCCATCCAGGGCCCTTTATTGATGCATAAGTTTTTCTGAAGATAAGCTGATACCTTTAAGACCAGCACAATATTTGAAGTCTTTCTTTTTGAAAGATATTCCTCTTCTCTGGCACAAATTTTCTTACACCAACACATGCAGCATTCCTTTTCAGTTTCCTCGTGCTGCTACCCAGCATCAGTGAATTTAATCCACTCTGGATAAAAGTTAGTGCTCTGTTGCTCTCCAACTAACATAAATGTGTGTGTGTGAATATATATATCTTTATATATATAGCTGTATATATATATATATATATATATATATATATATATATATGTATATATATATATATACATATATATATATATATATGTATATATATTTATATATATATATATGTATATATATATATACATATATAGATATATAAAACCTAGTGTCGGTCGCCACTAGGTAGTTAGGTCCAAGTTTCCTTAGAAAAAGCATTTTTTGTTTTGGTAATAACTTTGGCGTCGTTTGATTAAGCTTCACTAACTTTACCCAAAAAATACGACGCTCACTTCAGCAACTGTCTGGAAAGTTTCAGGGTGATCAGTTGAGCGGGACAGAGAAAAAGGGGGATCCCAAAACACTTTTGCCCCCATGCATTTTCCCATAGGGATTTTGAACAGGAATAGCGCCCGAACCACTGGATGGAATTACACCAAATTTAGCAGAAAGGTAAGCTCTTGGTCCAGAAAGCAACCTTTTTGGGTTGAGTGCGCAAGCTCTTTGACGTGTTGTAATATATCTGTGGGATTTTAACCACGCCCACTGCACGCCCATCGATATTACTCGTTTGTGAGCTTGCCTTTCAAAAATCCTTTGTTATCATTGGTAAATGCTTTAGGTTTGTTCCTCTTTGGGGCGGTTTTGTTGTTTGGACACCGACCCTGTTACCTGGATAATTGCACTTTTGCCAATACGTTTGACTGTGAGCAAACTTCTTTTTCCTTTTATGTCTCTCCTTCACGCTCATTGCAGCCGTGGCGCTTTGAATCGGCTCGCTTATGTCAACTGTTTTACTTTTCATTTTCAATTTATGTGGCAAGAAAAGTCCAGTTAGTAATTTACAACACTAATAGCTCAAACTCGCAAGACCCACAAATGCTTGTTCTTGCTTGCAATGCAACAGAGCCCGTGACAGCCTTTATACGCTACTGCAGCCAACAGCCAAGGGTGCCCACATTTTGCATTCCCTTTGCAAAACTCTTTGCCTACTGGCAAATGTTCTTGCAAAAAAACTGTTTTGTTACCGATTTCGTCGGCAGAATTCTCACATTTGGCTACACATTTCAATTCTTACAAATTGTGCTAAGTTTACAGGCCTTTGGAACTATTTAAGAATTTGTAGAGAAAAGCCTGAGTGTGCCGTTGCTACCTTGACTCCAGTCACGTGGGACGGAAGCAGGTCAGTTCACATATTGGTGGCTTGTAGTAGCCATGCGTGCGGAGCACGTGGAAAGCAGTTATCCGCTCACACCCGTGAGCAGCCTGCCGGAAATTACAGTTTAAATCGATAGATTAGGGACCGTCTCTGAAAAAATGCTCTGCAATATTTCTCTTGAAAACATCCTCATAGTTGACGTTGATAATCCAAGTTTGAACAGAGCCGTGTTGTGGTTTCCGGCTCTACATTAAACAAACACGGATAAACATAAAGGGCCTAGTTATACTAATCCTACAATATAACATTGTAGCGTTCCCATGTCTACCAGAGGAGAAGTCCAAAGGCCGTAGATCTCGGTGGCTCTGCCCTGAACCCCTGCAGTCTGAGTCATGTGGAAAGATTTACTGGAAAAGGAAGAAATATACCCAAGACTGTCAGCACTAAAATCAGAGGGTCTGGTGAGAATCCGTCAATGATAACCTCCAGCTTCTATCTAATGAGGGTTTGGACATCTGCAGATGTGATAGCTAGAAGAAGGGATTATTTGAGTCTAATGGGGTTATAATTCACATTAAAATTACATGCACACGTGTGTGTGCTTGCGTGTATACACGCGCACGCACACACACAGCTTCTGTATTGAACTGATGCAATTTTGCACAAATATTTTTTAATTGAATGGATAGCGCAGGTATTTGTGACAAAGTTCACAAGAGAACAAACAACGGATGCCACTAGTTAGGCACTCCCAAAAGTAGGTGTAAACGTTGGAGCAAATTTTCACAGGCACCAGTGCAATCTATGTAATCCACTAAAGTCAGTTCAAATTTACTCATGCATCAGCATTTTCATGGGATCTAAGCCACTTCCCTTGGCAAATGCCTGCTTTGCTTCTGGT
The DNA here is from genome assembly GCF_031143425.1 of Pleurodeles waltl. Classification (NCBI taxonomy): domain Eukaryota; kingdom Metazoa; phylum Chordata; class Amphibia; order Caudata; family Salamandridae; genus Pleurodeles; species Pleurodeles waltl. The sequence goes on along the minus strand of NC_090445.1, from coordinate 144,459,150 downwards.
ACAAGTGTGACAGGAAGAGAGAAAACCATATCTTTGACAGAACAATTGTGGTATTCTGCACTTCATTTTAATTATGACCTGGGCTAGCCAAGAGCTTTATCTAACCGAAGTAATTGGCGCATTAAAGGACTTTAGAGCAGAGTTAAGGGGCCCCTAGGGCCTCCTTGTGCCCCATTAGTGTAATTTTTGTTTGACGCTAATGTGGTCCAACACGGCTAAAATCGGCACGCCAAATTTACAAAGTGGCGCAATGCATGCATTGCACCACTTTGTAACCCTTTGCACTACTTTATGCCTGTGCCAGGCATAGTGTATGCAAAGGGGGTGTTCTCCCATGAGAGGGGGGTGTGTGAAAAAATGGCACAAAGAATTCTAAGGGATTTCTTTGCGTCAGTTTTTTTCTGCACTTTTAACTCCTGCTCAGAGCAGGCGTTAAAAGGAGGCACCCCATTGTTTGCAATGGGCCTCAATGGGCTTTGCAGGATTAGAGCCAACATTTTTTACGCTAATCCTTCAAAGCTACGAACTAGCATAAAAAATTATGACACTAGTTCCTTAACTACCACCATGGTGCGCCATATCTTAGATACGGAGCACCTATGGTGGCATGGGAAACTGCACAATGGAGGTACCGCCACAAGTGCAGCACCCCTGTTGCGACGACGAGGCCCAGTGTGAATTAGGACCAATGAGCAAAGCGAGTGAACTCCACCACCCCTGGAACTGCTCGGGATGGGAAGTTGGAGTTAAGAGGGTGTTCTCCTACTAAGAACGTTTTATTTCACAAAGAATAGCAAATACTACTTTTTACATCACATCTGTGAATTTTTTCTGAAATATCTTTCTTATTGTACTGAGGAGCACTCAAGAAATAATTAAAAAAAATTAAAGTGCTGCCAAAAAAATATAAAGTCTGAACTACCCCAGGGGTTTTTGGGGGTTTAGTTCCTTCATTTGTCCCTTTTTGATTTTTCACATCTTTAATCATCCCAGCTGTGTTGTTTTTTCACATCTCTTCTTTATTTCCTTTCTGCAACCTCACTCTCCTTTCTTCCTCCTTTCTTAATAGTTTTCATCATTTCTCTTTCTGTGTCTCAATCACTGTACTTAGCTGTTGTGCCAAACAATGACCTTCACCTCTTATCTGTGACATGATTTTTACTGTGACCTTTATTTATGAACCTCTGCTGACATGCAGAAGGAAAGGGCCCAGAAAGGACTACATGGGATTTTGGTGACCTAGGCTGCTATTTGGCCCATTGGCAGCCCCCGCTCTTTGGGCTCAGGTGAGGGGTTCACTACGCTCCTATTAGTTTATCTGACTAGTGAGGCAATCTAGCTCAGCAGATTAGTGCATGCATTGCAGAGATTTGTGTGTAAACTGTGGATCACAGGTAACAAATCTGGCAAGGTTAAATAAACGTTTCATCCTAGTGCGGTTGGTAATTTGTGTACTATAGAGTTAGGGAACGGTGGTCCTTGTTCTGACTAGTGCTAGACAGCTACAGGACTGTGGCAGCATTAGGCACTCTAAAGAAACTACCATCATATTACACGCTTGGTTAAGACAAAGGACAGACATGCAGACTTATCCCCAATTCTGGATTTTCTGGCTCAGATTTGTCTACACCCTAAGGGTTTCAATTTCAGGGTCTTGAGATTTGACATCTTTGAGATCCGGGGAGGCTCCTGGTCCTACAAATTAGTTTTGTGAGTGTGAAAATGTGTTCATGTCAAAAGGTTGCTGGAACTCAGGGATGCTTGGGACTAGGTGACGCAGCCCAGGCTTCCTTGTTAGGGATAGCTGTTGCTTAAATTGGCACCACACCTGCTTTTCAAACCTACTCAGTTCCGATGCAAACACTTCTTTCCTTTGAAAGCTGAGAGTCTGAATGGGTTTTATTTAAAATATACCGGTCAACCCATTGTTGGACTTGGCCCTGTCACACATTGACCTTGGAGGATCAGCCATCGAAGGATGCTAGGGTACGGGCAGTAGGCCTGACTACAGTCACACCACACTTGGTAAGCATATGCTATTGCCTTGCCTCTAGCATCCTGTGCAAAGTTTCTCCGCAGACCCTGGTGCTCCTGTCCTCTCAGAAACCTGAGTGCCTAGGAAAATAAATGCTACGCCATTCTCCCACACAGACTCCCTCTTCAATGATGAGCCCAAGCAAGAAAACCATACTTGCCATCCAAATGCTAGTGGTAGAAGTTTTGTCATTAGCCCCCTTCTTGGAGAAAGCCCTTCTGAAGCCCATCATGACAGTCCCTGGCAGGAATAAAAACATTATTTTTCACACACTGGGAGACAACTCCCTCCATGTTTTTCCCCCAAAAAACTCACCCCCATATGTTGAGAGTTTAAGTTTACAAAGACAAACAAAAGTTAAGCCAATAGGATAAGTCTGACTGACAGCATTGCCGAAAAAACAAAGACATCCTTGTATCAGCTCTCTCTTCTAATGAAACTGTTTCTTCAAGAAAGTGACTTCAGAACTGCATCCCTAATACTCTCCCTCCTGGTTAGTGATAATGCCCAGCTCCATGGCTTTTCAGTTTACACACTGTCCCCCCTTAAGGGCATCTACCACACCCTAGCATACTCACCCAGAGTTTGAAGAAATATAATCATATCATCCCCATCTTGAGGGAAGTCCATTAGCTCTCTTTGCTGAACCCCGCAATCTTCAAAATTGCATCATTTACAAAGCCCTTACAACCAGCACCTGTGCATATCTTGCAAATAAGGACTCCATCTCTGGTTGTTCTCAACATTCTTGCAACTAGGACATGAGACTGCTGACTAAGAAATGTAAAAAATAAGATATTAGGCCTTTTCCATCTATTCAACCTGGATCTGGACCAACATCCCTTTATCCATCTGAACCACTCCAATGCTGCTCCATTTTAGGACAGAGTTGTATACATACCTCTTTCACAAACACTCAGGGTTGGGCTGACCTATAGGGTAATCAGGCAGTGCCTGATGGGCTGGCTGACATGTCAGTGTGTGGGCTGTGTTTTTGGCTTTTGTGGGCTTGTTCTATGGTATGCTGGGAAGCTTTACTGTTGATTTCGCTGATATTAAAACAAACGTTGCTTACAGCAATCTAAAATACATTCAGTCTTCTATTCTTTGCTAAACACCTGTACAGTGTGTGAAACTCACCCCAAATTTGCAAAAAGTGAGACTTCTTTAGATGTCTAATACTTTAATGGAGGCCACCCTTAATATGGTCCTGGGCCTATTTTTTATCCAACCCTGAGAACACTACCTCACATTTTTTAGCAGTGCACAAAACAGCTGACTCTCATATCACACATTGACTTTATGCTTGTGCTTGACCTTGTACAACACTCCACCGTCTCTGGCTAGATTTGTGCTATAATAAACCACAAACATACATGCATAGATACATACAGCATCTAGTAGTTTCTTCAAAGGTGTTCCCACCCTGTCCATGGTTGTACTTACAGCTAGGTTGGCAGAGACACTGCTTCTCTATTCGAACCGCTTGTTGGCTTTGCCGCAAGGCTCAAAAAAATCACCATAGTGTTATATGTGTGATATAATTTGTCACAAAATTCAAGCTTTTGATTATCACCCAAACATGGCAAAGCAAAAAGCTTTGAGACATTTTCAAAGTTGAAAAGCTTCTCTTAGAATTGAAATTGACACCACCTTAAAGCAGAGCTGCTTTATAAAAGTCTGCCTAATAACCTCTCAGAAAAGTGAAATATCTGAATAAGTTCCTGAGAGAGCATGGGTAGGGAGGTCTACCATACGTTTCCAAGGTTTGCGGTCCTACTTTCAACAAACAGGTACTTTTTGCACAGCAATCTATCACTCTTGGGCTAGGCTGTGCTTAATGAGGGCCTGATTACAACTTTGTAGGATGGTGTTAATCCGTCCCAAATGTGACGGATATACCACCAGCCGTATTACGAGTCCATTATATCCTATGGAACTCGTAATACGGCTGGTGGTAGATCCGTCACATTTGGGACGGATTAACACCTCCTCCAAAGTTGTAATCAGGCCCTAAGTGCCTAAATAAAAAGAAACTACAAATAACTTTTATGTCATGTATTCATACATTAGTTCATTCATTAATATAAAATCGGATAAGGACCCCTGAGCAAAAACTGAAAAAACTTAGGGACGTTCGGGGAAACACATTGGGGGTCATTACGACCTTGGCGGGCGGCGGTAACCGCCGTGAGGCCGCACTCAAGCGGCCCCCATTATGACATTCCCACTGGGCCGGCGGAGATGAGGCCGCAACATAGGAGCCAGCTCCTAATGGAGCCGGCGGTGTTGCGGCCGTGCGACGGGTGCAGTTGCACCCGTCGCGCATTTCACTGTCTGCAAGCTGGCCGGGGCCCTGTTAGGGGGCCCCTGCACTGCCCATGCCAGTGGCATGGGCAGCGCAGGGGCCCCCAGGACACTCTTACCGCCAGCCTCTTGCCGGCGGTGCAAACCGCCAGAAACAGGCTGGCAGTAGGGGTGTCATAATCCCCAGGGCAGTGCTGCTTGCAGCGCTGCCCTGGCGGATTATCACCGCCGGGGCTAAAACGGCGGGAAACCGCCAGCCCCGGCGGTGCGACCGCGGCGCTTCCGCCGCGGTCGTAATAGGGCTGGAAGCACCGCCAGCCTGTTGGCGGTGCTTCCGTCCTTTTAGCCCTGGTGGTCTCGGACCGCCAGGGTCAAAATGACCCCCATTGTGTTTCCTGCAAAATGCATATTACCTACTACAGTGGCATAGTGCGCAAATATGTGTCCTGCTACAAAGTTTTATGTTGGGCCTATGTAATGATGAATCCCTAGACACGTCATCTCATGGGCATGCCCACACTTAATACAGAGTGAGGCCATTACTGTAGGTGCACCACACGGACTACAGGTATCTTCTTTACTGCCCTAAAATCAGATTCGGACCCCTGAGTAAAAAGCACAGACCACTGGTTATTGAGACATGGCGTTTGGAGAAGCCTCTTCTCCATTATGATTTGCTTGGAATTATCGAGTAAGCAAACTCTAAAGGGGAAATAGTGTTATTTTGTGATTGTGATGTAAGCTCAGCCAGTAGAAGAGTGGCTCTGTGTTTCCTAGTTCAGAATGGGGAACAACAAGTGGATTCCATTTTACGATCAGTAAAACGAGCGAGATTGTAATTTCTCAATTGCTGTGAAGATGCCATTTCTTCCAGGTAAAATTTGACTTGATTTCCATGTGGGAAAAACTTGTGTCCAAGGACTATTAGTGTTTGGCTTACAATCCAAAACTGGGTACATATCATTTTTGCCCTAGTTTGGATTTACCACAGGACTTAGAGGGAAAGCGTTAATTAGAGGTCTTGACCAAGACTGGTCCATTGAACTCAAGTAAGCCGCCATTCTTCATCTACATGCACTCTCATCATAGCCTTCTTTAGACAGGGGTATTTCTAAGGTCCAGTCCTAGTTTACATAACGTTATACTATGAACTCGCAATAACCCATCACCCTTCTGGTACCCCTCTGAGCTCTTGAAGACATCATGCATGATACTTGGGTTCCGTTGGATGTAGGGAAGTGTTAAGCACAATTTATGCTGCCTATCTTCCCAACTGGCCTGTGTGTCTAGATACGGGGGGACGCAATGTTTGCCTCTTCAGAGGTAGGGATAACTGTGGTCGAGCAGTCAAGTTTTAACTTTTAGAAGGTAGTGAGTAGATCAGAACAAGACACAATAAAAACAAATGCCAGTAGAGTGAGTATAGATTGATGCCTAACCAGAATTGTTGATTTTCAAATGAATACAGATGTAACAAACTCTTAGAGAGATTACAATTACACTGATTGACAAACAGTGGAAGTCAACATTCTGTAATTCAAACTGCAAATACTTTCTAAAAGAAAGCAGCCTTTTCCATGTGGTTTAGAATTCGAAGACCCCTGGTTTTAAGGATAAAAGCTGTCACTTTGTGCAATTCTGGAATTATTTTATTTTCCTCAAAAGTTCAGCTTGCTCAAGTTCATCCTGTGAAATTGAAACCCCCGTGAAAACCAAAATGCCAATGTTGAATGTCCTCCAAAATCACCCTGCCAGACATGAGAATGCCAAAAGGACTCCTCTGGTTTGTCATTAAATGTATGCCCTTCCTGAACTCCATATGCCACCAGTACCTGATTTATGTTTATTCCATACGTAGATGACCCGAAGGAGCAGTACATGGATCCTGTGTATAGAATGAGGTCATGTTCATAGCAAGATGCTGTTCTTATTATCAATTACCGTGTAGTATCTTCCAATCCTTTTCTCACTTGGCTGGGAATTAACATTCCTACTATGAAAACAGTAGCCCTAACATTGTCTGGAAATAAATAATTAAAATGTTTTAATTGAGTAGCAAAGACAAATAGAATTCAAACAGTGCTCTGCCTGATCGGTGTAGTGTCTTGAGTGTTATTGATGACTGGATTCTTTTGGTTCTTGATGGACTCCATAGAATTGTGATGTAAGTGTTTGGGTGTGGTGAATTGATTTCTTGTTAGAATGTTGAGTGTGCGGTTACACGCAGAGCAATAAAGACCTGTAAGATCAAGCTCCATGTGTGGCGTCATCATTTGTGAGTACCCCGGCTGGGGAGGATGCTCCAACTGGTGAAGGGATAGGGGATATGTACTCCGAAGATCAACAGTGCTCTTTCAGAGAGTTTGCCACCTGCTTATATGTGCCACTCATGCCTCAATTAAAGCAAAGATCGACGTTTGGCACATTTGAATTCAAAGCGCCACTCCAGCCAGTGTGAAGCTGTAGAAGTTAACGAAAGCCCCATTGAGAAGTTTATGCATTGTTGGCCAGAAACTTGCTAGTAAAGCCATTGTTAGAGTACAGCACCACTACGCGACACTAAGCTATAAATCATACTGAGAAAAGCTAAAAGTAGTGACAACCAGGTAAGAGAAACGCTACAGGCAGCGACTACCAGGTACAGAGGAACTCTAAAGGCACAGAAAACGCAGCTAGCAATGACAGCCAGATGCAAGAGAATGCTGTGAGTAGACACAAACACAATGCAGAGTGAAGAGAAGGGTGAAGAACCCGTGCAAGAAACAAAGGCGCTATTCACCTCTAAAGAAGAAGACAGCACCTCACAGGCAGAGAGCGGGCACTACAATTCAGGTGGTAGCACAAGGCTAGTGCTTGACGAAGAAGCCAGAGCAAGTGCGCGGCAGGAGCTGCAGGAGCGAGCTTCACTTTCCACAGCAGAAAGTTCCACAAGTTATGATACTGCTGCATTCCTAAAACCACTGTCTTCCTTAGCCAAAAAGCTAAATATTGGTGACCAATGGACTACCTAGATAGAAATGTTTGATGATTTCATTGATGCACTGGAAGAAACATAAAGATTGTCAAATACCTGAAAATCCAGCTGGTGAACAAGTAAAAGAGGTAATAAAGAAACTGCAGTGAACTTAAGAATTTACATTCCTTCAAATCAAAAAGTGTCAAATCTCAAGTTCAATCCAATGCCAAATGTCAATTACGAAAGATATATTTTCAGTCAGGAATGACAGAAAGTTGGTGAAACAATAAACAAATTTGTAGAGAGACTTTATATGCTCGTCACAGTGTAAGTTCAATGAATTCAATGATGAAGAGCCTGTACGTCTCCGAATTATCGACGGATGTTTGTCAGATTTATTCAGATGACAAATGCTTAGAGAAACCCTTAGTCTGAAGTGATTTTTCATGGCTGCCAGAGCTGAAGAACATACTGATCCACAAGTTGCTGACGTGGAGGCCAGAGGTGCCCGGAATGAGTCAGTCATGAAAATGAAAAGTAAGCAGAAATCTAAAGCTAAAGACACAAAGTGGTGACCCCAGTAAAAAAGAAACTGCTTTAGATGAGGATTTTCATTTCCACACAAAGGTAAATGTCCTGTCATTGGACAAGTATGCAAGGCTGTGGAAATATGTGTGCAAATGTGTCATGACGAGAAAACCAAATGGATGCCAGAACGTCCCAGAATTGATATTCTACACATGCCCACAAGGCCAAGCAGCAACATCAGCTGAGGCAAATCAACACCAAAAGAAGTTGATTGCCATCTAAATCTTCGTCCAAAAGTTCTTCAGCTTCATTGTCAAGTGACAGGGAAGAAGATGCTTGTAACATATTGATATTTACCTCAGAAAAGTATGCGCATGTCTGACTGGCATTGTGCGAAGATTACACTAAAAGTAAACGGTTGCTCCATACCTTTAATTATTGACAGTGATGCATGGATAAACATTATGCCGAAACAGAAATACAATGGATTGTCTCCATTGCCCCACCTTACACTGTCTAAAACTAAAGTGTATACATGGGCTGCATCAACACCATTAAAAAGTCAAGGTTCATCCATAACAACTATGAGACACAAAAAGTACAATTACCCATTCACGTACTTCATGGTAATACATCAAATGCTATTTTACACAGTTTCAATACTGCTGCTGATATGGGACTGGGATCTGGTAACTACAACATGAATGCTCATCACAAAATAGTAAGTCAGCCACTCATCGCTTTTTCAAGGATTGGGAAAACTTATGATCATGAAAGTGAAACTGCATGTCAATGAGGAAGTCGTCCTGTTGCTCATTGGCATAGATGCTTGTGTTTCATCTGCAAGAAGCTGTTGAGAAAGAGCTCGAAACCTTGCTAAATCACATCATTGGGCGATCTACTGGTCCAACCCCATGGGTTTCGCCCATAGCGATAGTGCCTAAAAGGGGTAGTGAAGGAGCTGTACACATCTTAGTTAATATGCCTCAAGCTGACCAGGCATTTGAAAGAGAACTACATCACGGTCCACACATTGCTGACATAATCATACAGTTAACTGGTGCCAAGGCATTCTCTCACCTTGACCTGAGCAAAGGATATCCTCAACTGGAACTTGAAGAAAATTGCAGGTACATTACTACCTTTTCTACCCACATTGGTTTGTTCAGATATAAGAACTTAAATTTTAGTGTATCTTCAGCTGCAGAACTTTTACAAGATATCATTCGACATATCATATAACCTGTCATGAATGCTTTCAATCACAGTGATGACATATTGGTTTTTGCAGCTACTCAAAAGGAACATGATAAAGCTCACACACAAGTATGTTGTTCACTTGCTGATGCAGGTTTCACTCTGAAAAATGAGAGTTTAACAAAACAAACCTAAATTCTTAGGCAATATATTTTCTGATTGGGTTATACCACCAGATCCAGCTAAAGTACAAGCTTTGTTAGCCACCCGTCCCCAAAAGAGGTTAGCACGTTATGTTCATTGCTTGGCATGGCCAGATACTGTTCGACATACGTATGTGACTTTGCCATAGTCAGTGCTCCCAAATGAGATTTAACAAAAAGAAATGCTTCATTCTACTAGTCACATGAATGTTAACAATGTTTTAAAAAAAACTCAAAGATGCAATTGAGAATGCCACTGGAATGGCCTTCTTTGATCCAAAGCTTCATACGGAGGTTGTGGTTGATGAAAGCCTGGTCGGACTGGGATCGATCCTTGCCCATCCTACTGGACACCCAAATGTTCTAAGACACATTGTAGCATATGCAAGCATCAGTTTGATTCAAACTGAATGTACCTATTCACAACCTGAGAAAGATAGTTTAGCAGTAGTGTGGGCCTGTGAACATTTCCTCGCATTCTTACATGGAAAACCTTTCACTCTGGTAACCAGTCATCAAGCGTTGCTTACCATCTTTTCAAAGCCTAAAGGCCAAGATGCCTCCTAGAATTGAACATTGGGGTTTCCAATTAAACCAATATGAGTACCTTATTGTACACTGACCAGGGAAAGATCAAAATCCCACTGACTACTCTTCACACGCGAAAGCCCAGTGTCAGGGTACACCTTCCAAAGCGGCTGAAACCTACATTAACTTTACTGTAAAGTCTAACACCCCTCTTTGGAAGAAATTATTACTGCAACAAATAAGGACAGCAACATGTTGATACTAAAATACATTATTGCATATAAATACTGGAAACAGCACACTGGACCTCTCACATGTGACAGTGAATATCAGAAGTTAAAAAATTTGAAAGACGAACTGTCTGTTAATTAAGAAGGTATTGTCTTACATGATCAAGAATTGTCATGCCAGAGAGTCTGTGACAACAAGTAATTAAAGGAGCCCTTGAAAGACATCATGGAATTGTTACCACTAAATGAGCGCTACGAGAATGAGTTTGGTTTCTTTATCTTGACAAGAGAGTTCAAAGAGAGCTGAAGGGCTGCCATGGCAGACTTGTTTTACAGAATGCTAGAGCAACTTCGGGTACACCAGCGGCCTGCTAAAGGTGCACCAAATGCAAGCCTATCTGCAGCTGTCCACACTCAGGCTGCAGCTAGCCACAGGGACCTTGGATTTCCAGATTCCTTCATGACAGCATTGAGCCTATTCTGCTGACCACCTTAATCCGCTTCATCCTCTATGTTTGCCTTGCTTGCTATGTTCCCTACCTGATTTGGGTTCTCCTTTTTTCATTTTATTTAAAAACAACCTTTTGTTGTTTCTACTTTCAACCTTTATGTGATAGTCTTTCTTCAACCAAGCTCAAGGCATTGGAAAAGTCTGGAGATTGGACTATCACTTCTCCTTTACTCACTCTAGCCAATAGATATTTGATTAACTTATGATCCCTTCTGAAAAACAAGGTAGAAATATTTTATTTTAATACACCCCACAATCCGGAAGTACTATTCTTTACCAAAACTTGGACACAGGAATCCTCTGGTCGAGGTTTATCAGTCATCATCCCTCTCAGCTATGTCAACTTGTGCCATGACTGTGAAAGAGATCAAGATACAGTTTCACAATTATCCACTGCTCCATGATATCCTGCACCATTCTGGCTAATAGCTCCTCTTTTACAAAGCTTTTATATTTACAATAAAAATTCACACTCTACTCCCACATTCATAAGCACTGAACTAACTTCTGTATGTCCTTACCTTTCTTTTTGGTGCTGTTTGTCTTAAGCACTGATATTTTCTCTGTCCTTTGAGATCTTAATCATCACCTGGATGAGATTGGTCAGCCAATGCTCTAAATCTAATGTAATCTGTGAATGCACTAGGGTTTTTACCACTTCTCAACGCCACTACCCATTCAACTAGACACATTCTTGATTCAGTTTTTGACAATCATACTGTTCTCTTTTAGGTCAGATCTACATTTCCCCTCACCTCGACTGCCTACTTTACAGTCCCAACTAACATCAGTGTCCGTTCCTTGATTCACTGCTCTGAACAACCTAATACCTCTCTTTTGACACATTCTTGGCTTGAAATCAATTAGTAAGATATTACTAATACAGTTAATAAGACACCTTTGTCTTCAACTGAACATATTGGGCCAGATGTATCAAGAATGCCTTTTGCGAGTCGGAAATAGCGATTTTTAAGAAATCGCTATTTCTGATTCGAAAAAATGCAATGTATCACATTTGCGATTCGGTAATAGCGATTTCTTAAAAATCGCAAATGCTATTACCGAATCGCAAATTGTGATACTGGCCCCATTCGCACCTACGGGCCTGTAGGCCCATATTTGCGAATTTTTTGCATTTCCAAAATTGCGATTTCTTAACTGGAAATCGCAATTTTGGAAATGCAAAACTCCAGGGTGCTGGGGGCCTAAGGCCCCCTCTGCTGCACCCCAAAAAGTGTTTTAGGACATGTAAGGTGCACAAATGCCAAAAGGGCATGTGTGCTTTACATGTACATTTTAAAAATGCATTTTATATGCATTTTTAAAATTTGCACATGGCTACCACCAAGTTCAACTTTGTGGTAAATAGCGATTCCTTAATGCCCAATTCGCATTAAGGAATTGCTTCTTACATATGCTTTAGAAATCGCAAAAAAAGGAATCCTTATTTGTGATTTCTTATTTAGAGAGTCGCAATTTGCGACTCTCTAAACAGGGTCGCAATTTTAAGGAATTGCTATTTTAGCGATTCCATAAATTGCTTTCAGAATGCCTTTAAAACATTTTGAAGTGTCTTTTTGCACCGGTTGCGAATGCACAAAGATTTGATACATCTGGCCCATTGTCTCTTCCCAAACCAGCGTTAATAATTGGACGAAGTCTACATTGAATTCTATTTTCAAACATCATAGCACTAGATCTACAAGATAGGATCTTCACCCTCATAGCTCGCAGAAAGCTTAAAAGTAGTCAAAAGGCAGTATGAAACTCTGGCATGCAACTGGCGAAAATGCTACTATATGGAGTCCAAATTACAGTACAGCTCAGCTCTCTGGACCTTTAAGCACTTGATTAAAGTTCCTAGAGCCTCGTACTACTCCACTAAGATTACAAATTCTCAGAATGCTGCTCTAGACCTATAATAAGAAATTTCACAACTGCTCACAGTGTAAGAGCATCATTTCTCCATCTCAGTCACTATGTGACAAGCTGACCACATTTTTCAAAGAAAACACTGGGAAAATATTCCAGTATTCTCCTTCCCATCCCATAGCAGATCTTTTGTCACTCTCCTCAGAGATGTCAGCCGCTTCCACAGGTTTATTGCTGATGAAATTTGCTTTACTATCTGTGGACAGTCATGACTAGGATACAGTGTACCAAATCCTCCTCACATCATGCAGACAGCTGTGTACCTGATTGGCCCTGTTCTCACTAACATATGTGTTTTCTTAGGAGCCACTCTGGCTGCTTCTATCAAGAAGAAAGACAAGCTCAGCTGAACCTGTCCGGCTGTCTAATTATAGACTCATCTTGCTGCTTCCATTGTCTGTTAAAATAATAGAAAAGGCAGTCAACTCTCGACTCTCAACATATATTAAAGAAAATGCCACCTTAGGATCTATCTCAATCAGGTTTAGGCAAACACCCAGCACCTAATTTGCACTGCTGGCTATCGCATATGAGCTTGGAGGGACCTTTGGTTCATGGCAGATCTACCACCCAAACCCTATTTGATCTATCTGCAGTCTTTGACACCATCTCCAGTATGGTGCTCATCTCCCGCCTGGCCCGATTGGCCACCTGCAAATGAGCTCTGAAATGGCTGAATTCATTGTTAATCCGATAAATGAATTTATGGAGAGCATAAGGTTATGTTCCTTGAGTCTGACTTTTTTTTAACATTGTTGAATTGCTGTTGACACCCAAATCACTGTGTCTATCTTTGAAAATTATTTTCAAGTTCAGCCTAACTTCCAACAGTCTATGGTGCTGGCAGCAGATGAATGAGGGTCAATTGCCTCCAACTTAATGGCTGTAAGACACAGGTACTTAGGGCCTGATTTAGATCTAGGCAGAGGGGTTACTCCGTTGCAATGGTGTTGAATATCAAGTCCACCAAAATCTAAATACCATTGTTTTCTATGGCACTTAGATTTCAACGGATGGGATATGTGTCACTGTTGCAACTGAGTAACCCCTCCACCAATATCTCTATCAGGCCCTTGGTTTGTTAAGCCATCCTCAGTTTGGTCACCATTGAGATAGCCTAAAGAACTAGCACTTTCTCAGATCCTTGAAAGCTCTGCTAAAAATGTAGGTGTGATCTTTAACAGTAATCACTCTTTCTCTTTTTTGATGCTATGTGAGATCTTTCATTGGCATCTCTCATTGTTTGCACCACAGTTGCACAGGCTCTTATATCCTCTCCTCTTAATTACAGGAATTAATTATATTTGGGAAACCCTCAATACCTATTCCATCATCTTCAAGTTGTGCAGAATTAATCTGCTCATCTCACTCTTGACATTCCCCGATGTGATTCTGTTGCAACTCACCTTCACAAACCCTTCATCAACCACAGAGGGTGCACAAACCAGATATCTTCAAAACTCTGTGCTTCATACACAAAGCTATGAACAACATTAGACCTCTCTGCTGGGAAGATATCTCTTTGCTATCGTCCTTCTTGTCTACTCCGTCAGCTTCTCTCCACTAAATCATGTTCCCAACAGACAGGGAGAAAGGTAATTCTCAAATCCATCTGCTAAACACTGGACCACCCTTTCCTTACAAATCCAGTGCATCCACAACCATAATCTATTCAGGAAAAAACTCAAAATCTGGCTTTTGCAACTTGCTCAGACTCCAGGACTGGCTATGCATCTTACAATGTCGGTATGCCCTGTAGGTAGCAGTAGCACTATATAAATCTAGTTTAACACTACTTTCATTCCCCTACTTCTATTTTGAAAAGCTGTAACAACATAACTCTTTGACAGATGTGATCACAATCATCTCTTCTCAGTGCCATGTATCGTCAGTGCAAGAAGGCTATACCAACACATTTAACATGAAATAGCATAACAGGGCATAGAATTTTCAAATAACATATAACGTATGCAGGTTCCACATTTCTGTGGTCTAGCAGGCTCTTTCTGTTGCTCTCTTTCTCTTTCTTGCTCTCACTCATATTTCCTCTCCTTCTCTGTATATTTTTTCCTCTCTATGTTTCAAAACGCTTAGCAATGTTCTAACTCTCCCTGTAGCCTTCCATTCTTCAGTCTCCCTCTCTCTCTTGAGCACACATGCACACATGCACACACACACACACACACACACACACACACACACACACACACACACTGTTTGAACTCAGTCATTCTGCCTTTCTTGTGCTCCCTTGCCCTCCCTGTCATGGCTTTTCAGTAAGCGTCTCTCCCTGTTGAGTAACACCAACACATTTTTATGGCTCTGGGTGTGGTGTGGACTTTGAGCGATTACTATTATATTTGTTCACATGTAAGAGGCAAAGTCAACATCACAAAGTGACAGTGTAGTCAGGTACAAACAGATAAGGGTCATTCAGTAAGTCCATGTAGAATGTTGGCTCTGTATATACTATCTCAAAGTGAGAGATAGGCCCTCATTACAACCCTCGTGGTCGGTGTTAAAGCGGCGGTAATACGCCAACAGGTCGGCCCAAAAAAAAATTGAATCACGCCCATGGCGGAAACTGCCAACATAGACAGCCACTTTAACGCTCCGACCGCCACAGCGGTAGAAACAAACACCGCGTCAGTCACCGCCAACAGACAGACGGAAGACAATGTACCGCCCACACTATTATGAGAGACCAATCCGCCACCTTTTTTCGGGGTGGAACCAACGCAAACAAAAGCACGGCGGAAACAGGACTTGGAAGGGAAAACACTCACCTCTCCACACCCCACAAGGAACCAGGACGCCATGGAACCAGAACTCCAAATACTCCCTACGATGGTATTCCTGCTCCTCTATCAGGAGCAACAAAGACGGCGGCGACGACCACGGTGAGTACTGCACCTACAACACAGGGGAGGGAAAGAGAGTAACACCCCCACGCAACACGCAACACCCCCACCTTCACCCACTACAACATACACACAAATACATGCTGCTACATTACATTTACACCCTCCCAGCCCCCCCTTCAAGAACACAAGGACAAAAGGAAATGAGTTGAATGATTGTAATCATGAAAAAGCTAGTAGTCAAAACTCGAAATGCAGTATATACAATTATGTACACCAACTACACAAGTCGGATAGTGCACCAATTATTGTCCGTGGACTACTGGGCCCAAAATGCATGGGCCAGGCCCACACTCGATACCAGACTGCAAATGGAGAGAACACTGCGGGGCATCAGATCGAAAAGAAACAGGCACCTTACGGGGAAGGGAAGGGGGGGCACCTCAGCCGGATGAGTGCACGACGCCACTGCTCCACGAGGGGGCTCCATGCCCACTGCTTTATCCTGGGGAGTGCAAAGCCACAGTCTCTCAAGTATCTCCAGTGGGTGGTTTGCCCACTGCTTTATCCTGGGGAGTGCAAAGCCACAGTCTCTCAAGTCTTTTCAGTGGGTGGTTTGCCCACTGTGCTATCCTGGGGAGTGCAAAGCCACAGTATCTCAAGTGTTTTCAGTGGGTGGTTTGCCCACTGCTGTGTCCAGGGGAGTGCAAAGCCACAGTCTCTGAAGTATTTTCAGTGGGTGATTTGCCCACTGCTTTATCCTGGGGAGTGCAAAGCCACAGTCTCTTAAGTCTCACAGTGGGTGGTTTGCCCACTGCTTTATCCTGGGGAGTGCAAAGCCACAGTCTCTCAAGTCTCTCCAGTGGGTGGTTTGCCCACTGCTGTATCCTGGGGAGTGCAAAGCCACAGTCTCTCAGGTGGATGCCTTTCTCCACTGGTTCTGGAGATGTCACGTACTGCGCTGGACTTCTCACCTCTGGATTTCGGATTGGCGAATACACCAAGTCTTCTACAGGTCCTGGATACTCCCAGATAAGGGCGACCCCTTCTAGTAGCCATGGTACCGCTTGACAGGCTACGCCAAAGCAGACCGTACCCTCCAGAAGGAGTCCCAGAGGGAAAAAAAACCAACACTGGGGAAAAAAACTCTAACAGGAACTCCTGAAGGAAAACAAGAAAAAACAGGACTTGACAACAGGAAACAAAAATAGGCAATATCCAGGGTAAAAGGCAGGAAAAAAGGAACAGGCAAAAATCTCCCAAGGCAAAAGCAGGAACAAAGAACAGGCAAAAATCTCCCAAGGCAAAAAAGCAGGAACAAAGAACAGGAGCGAACAGCACAACCAGAAGGAAGTGTTTGCAACGCAAGGAGGAACAAGACTGACTGACTTATATACTGAGAAAAGGGAAGTGACATCATAGGAAAGGGAAGTAACACCATCTTGGATTGGGAAAAGCCCATAGACCAGTATAGGAAAAAGGAAGTAGTATAAAAGAAAAACAGAGCATGCTGGGACAAAAACATGAAGAAGACAAGATGGACACAACATGGATAGAGACAGGCAAAAGGACCAACAAAAAACCCACCACCAACTACAAAAGAAGAAAAAAGGCTACAAGTAAGTGTAGCGCGTCCGGAAGTGAAATATATGCTTCCCAGAAAGCATAGTCAAAAAACGCGGGGAACGGCGCTCCGAATATTGGTAGCGTGTTCCACCCGCGAGGACAGAAAGAGACGCCGCGTCAGAGCGCAGCGTTACAGGAGGGGGCTTTGTGCCCAGAGTGCTTCATCCTGCCAAGGACAGAGGTGGTGGATGCCTTTCTCCACTGGTTCTGGAGGGGGCATGGTGCCCAGAGTGTTTCATCCTGCCAAGGACAGAGGTAGTGGATGCCTTTCTCCACTGGTTCTGGATGGGGCTTTGTGCCCAGAGTGCTTCATCCTGCCAAGGACAGAGGTAGTGGATGCTTTTCTCAACTGAAGGTGGTGCATCATGGAAGCTGCCCAGGCTCCTAGAACTGACCACCAGGCTCGGTCGACTGACCACTGGGGATGGCAGCCATGTCTGCAGTGGTGCCACTGGGTCAGGATGTCGCGGGCCGCTGGCGGTGCTTGCGGCGGTGTCAGTAGCGGCGGTGCTGGCGGCGGGCTCTGTGGCATCGGTGCTGGAGGCGGACTCTGTGGCAGTGGTGCTGGAGGCGGACTCTGTGGCAGTGGTGCTTGTGGCGGACTCTGTGGCATCGGTTCTGGCGGTGGACTCTGTGGCATCGGTGCTGGCGGCGGACTCTGTGGCAGTGGTGCTTGAGGCGGACTCTGTGGCAGCGGTGCTGGTGGCGGGCTCAGTGACTGCGGTGCTGGTGGCGGCCTCAATGACTGCGGTGCTGGTGGCGATGCATGTGGCGGTCTTCTCCACCATGCTGGTTGGCATTGACGTGGACAGAAGGTGTGACACTGGTCCCATAGTCGGTGCCACCATGCCCTCTCCTGACCTGCCTTTGATTTTCTGGCCCTTCCCCACCTTGGATGGTGGCGCAACTGTCTTGCCACCATCCCCTTTTGTTGTCCCTGAGCCCTTGGTGGCAGGTGTTTTCGCCTTCTCCCTCCGGGATGTGGGCAACTTTTTAACTTTCGCAGGTGACGGAATGTCCTTGCCCTCGCTACTTGGCACACTGGCTGCCCTGATGCTTGGCGCACTCCAAAAACCCGCTGTTGCTGGAACCACTGTGCCCAGGGATGTGATGGCTGAGGTGCTGGGTTGGGACCTGGAAAGCCTGGCCATAGGGGACGGACGGGGGAGGAGGTTTAGGGAAGAGGTCAATGTTAGACAGGAAAAGTATTTTAGACACACTGGGACAGGTAGATGGAGGGGGTTTGGGAGTGGAGGAGAGGTAGTGGTTGTAGGTGTACAAATGCTGTATTTGGGTGAAGGTACATGGGCTGGAGGCTGTTGTGAGGTGGATGGCTGTTGGGTGGGTGTGTGCCTGCGTTTGTGTACTTTGGGAGGTGGGCTCACAGACACACTGGGAGAGGACACAGGGGAAGTGTAAATGGTAGTGTGGGTGGTGAGTGCACGTGAGCGGTGTGTGCTGATGGGCATGCTGGTGATGGATGTAGTGGCTGAGGATGTAGTGCATGCAGGTGTGAGTGGAGACGAGACTGGGAGGGAGGAGGACAACGTGAAGGAGGGGGACCCAGTGGAGGCAGTGGATGTTGGTATGTCTGCATGGGAATGACGCTTGTGTGAGTGCCTGTGGGAAGTGTGGTGCTTATGTTTGCCTGAGCCACCCTTGTGTGATGAGGTGTGTGCATGCTGGTCTGATGGTGTGCTTGGGATAGGCTGAGGTACAGGGGATTGGGTCTGGGTGGAGGAAGTTGGAGGGGGGAGGCTAGACACAGGGACAATAGCTGCCAGCAGTGCTGAGGCCAGAGTCTCAAATGCTCTCTGTTGGGCTGCCTGGTCATAATGAATGACCTCCAGGTATGCATTTGTTTGTGGCAAATGCCTCTTGAAACCCTGGATGGCATTCAGGATGGTAGATTGCCCAACAGTGAGGTATCTTAGGAGGTCAATAGCCTCCTCACTGAGGACAGCAGGGCTGACTGGGGCAGGGCCTGAGGTGCCTGGGGCGAAGGAGATGCCCACCCTCCTGGAAGAGCGCCCACAGGACACACGCTGAGGGGCTGCTGGGAGGGCGGTGTTGGTAGGAGGGGTGGCGGTTGTACCTGTTGATGCAGGGGGAACAGAGGGGCCCACCACCGCAAGGGAGCTTCCATCAGAGGAGGAGTCGATGTCGCTGAAGTCACCTCCTGTCCCCACTGTGGAGCTCCCCTCGCCCTCCGTCCCACTGGTGGCTTCAGACTCTGTTGTCTCGCCGTCTCGGGCCAATTGGGATGCAGCTCCCTCATGCTCTGGTGCCACTGCTCCTCCGCCTGATGATGCTATTGCGCACAAGAACAGGGAGGCCACTGAAAGGGTGGGGGAAAGACAGAAGAAAGACATGTTCAGTGCATGCAATACCACTACCGTTGGGGGGACACTACAAACACAGCAGCCCTCTGCACTACGCCATGCACTTAGAGTTCCTAGAGTAATCACAGGGCCATGGGGTACAAGGCCTATGCATGATTGCTGCACACATGGAAGTCACAGGATCCTGACTAGGTGTAGATAGCTCTTACCACTGGTGGGGTTGAGGTGCCACATAGCCTACCTCACAAAGGGTCCTTGCCTACAAAGCTCACCCTGTACTAGGGTAACCCACTGCCCACCTCCCCAACCCAGACACCTCGTAATGCGAGCAGAGTCAGATGGATGTGACAGTACTCACCCCCTTGTGGCTGTTGTGATGCCCTCAAGCGCCCATCCAACTCTGGATACTCCACCGCCAGGATCCGGAACATCAGGGGGCTCATGGTGTGACGGGCACCCCTCCCACATTGGGAGGCCATCCCCACAGCAGCACTTGCAGTGTAGGTCCTTCCAGTCGAAGGTCAGGTATCAAGTGAGTGAACAGACAGAAAATGACAGTCACGTCCGCGGCGGTCTGTACCGTCACAGCCGGTGTACATCGTCATTGGCTCCTGGGACCCATAGGGTCCAATGTTAACAAATGCAGGATTGCGCTGCGGTCTTCGACGCGGTGTAGAACGCCAGCGCAGTTACCTCATATCCCCTTGTCCCACCGTACAGGTCAGGCAGCCGCCATTTCAGGGGGCCACATGGCATTAATATTAACTGCGTCACACCTATCTAGGCCTTGCATGCACAAAGTAACAGGCACATTGCGGATTTACAAATGTTTGCTACTGACATTTAGTTATACCTCAGTGTTGGCTGACTCTCTGCTCGCTGTTCTCCTCCATAGGGCACGTCTGCTGGGGCAGGTGGTGAGATGGCGGCATCCTCCGGTGTACAGACCGCTGGTGGACCTGTCGACAATTGAAGAGAGACATATAATAGTCGCCTACAGACTTAATTGTGCAACAATCCAGGAACTGTGCACCCAGACCTGATGTCAGCAATCCGCCATCCCACGGGAATCCCCCCTCTAGTGCAGGTCCTGTCAGTACTCCATTTCCTGGCAAGTGGGTCTTTCCAAACAACAGTGGCCATTGCATCAGGGCTGTCCCAGCCTATGTTCTCAAACGTGTTGTCTAGAGTGTTGTCTGCCCTGCTGAAACACATGGGCAGTTACATTGTTTTCCCTCAGGTGGAGGATTTGCCAACAGTGAAAGGGGACTTCTATGTCCTGGGACATATCCCCAACATCATAGGTGCCATTGATTGGACACATGTGGCCTTGGTACCCCACCACAGGAGTGAACAGGTATTCAGAAACCGGAAGAGCTATCATTCAATAAATGTGCAAATGGTGTGTTTGGCCGACCAGTACATCTCCCATGTGAATGCCAAGTTTCCTGGCTCAGTGCATGACACTTACATTCTGAGGAATAGCAGAGGCACCGTGTGTGGCTAATAGGTGAGGACAACGACCCTAATCCCTGTGAATAGTTGCCTGGGTCTGAGGTTGTCCCTAAGGGTTAGTGTGTGTCTAACAGTTGTCCCTCGACATTTGCAGGTGACTCTGGTTACCCCAACCTGTCATGGCTACTGACCCCAGTGAGAAATCCCAGGACAAGGGCAGAGGAACGACGCTACAATGAGGCACATGGGTGAACTAGGAGAGTGATCGAAAGGACCTTTGACCTCCTGAAAGCCAGGTTCCGGTGCCTCCATATGACAGGTGGTTCTCTCTACTACTCACCAAAGAAGGTGTGCAAGATCATCGTGGCCTGCTGTATGCTGCACAACCTGGCTTTGTGACAACAGGTGCCATTTCTGCAGGAGGATGGTCCAAGAGGAGGTCTTGTGGCAGCTGTGGAGTCTGTGGACAGTGAAGAAGAGGAGGCAGAAGAAGAGGATATCGACAACAGAAACAACATTATCCAGCAATACTTCCAGTGAGACACAGGTAAGATGTCACTGCCTCACACCTCTCATACAATTGTTAGACTTATCATATGTCAATCACTTTCACCCAGTGTATGGACCTTGGCTTGTCACTTTGCCTTTCCATTTCACAGATGTGGGTCCCACTGTGTGACCTCTGCTATATTACCTCATGGACTAGAGCTGTGTTACATCGGTATGTTGACAATACAATCGACATTGCTATATTCCATAGTTATTGCAAATACACATTTGTGAAAGCATAGACTGACTCAAGCTTGTTTTGTGATTCAAGGGTGTTTATTTCAGTGCAAAATAGTGGAGGGGTTTTAAAATGGGCAGGGGTGATGGTGGAGGAATGTCCATGGCAGAGTCCAGTCTATTTGTTTCACAGGTGCATTGTCCAAAGAAGCATAGGAAGGGGAGCTAGGGCAGTTGATGGATGGACAGGGTGAGGAAGTGGGACAGAGGGATGACATTCATGGGGGTCTCATTTCCTGGCGGGGGTCTTGGCATTGTTCTCTGTCTTTGTCCTGGATCTCAGGGACTGTTTGCGGGGTGGTTCTCAATCTGCAGGGGGTGGGGTGCTGGTGTTGTGGTCCTGTGGCGGTGCCTCCTGTCCACTAGCGCCGGCGGAGGTGGTGGGCTGTCCATCATCCAGGCTAGTGTCAGGGGCCCCCTGTTGTGCCACAGTGTCCCTCCTGGTGTTCACAAGGTCCTTCAGCACCCCTACAATGGTGACCAGGGTGGTGTTGATGGACCTAAGTTCCTCCCTGATCCCCAAATACTGTTCCTCCTGCAGCCGCTGGGTCTCCTGAAACTTGGTCAGTACCGTTGCCATTGTCTCCTGAGAATTATGGTAGATGCCCATGATGTTGGAGAGGGCCTCATGGAGAGTGGGTTCCCTGGGCGTGTCCTCCCCCTGTCGCACAGCAGTCCTCCCAGTTCCCCTATTTTCCTGTGCCTCTGTCCCCTGAACCGTGTGCCCACTGCCACTGCCCCCTGGTCCCTGATTTTCTTGTGGTGGTGAGTTTTCCTGGGTTCCCTGTAGTGGTGGGCACACTGCTGCTTGACGTGTCCTGGGGACAGAGGGATGGGCCCGCTGGGTGGGTGCTGTGCTGATGTTTCCTGAGGGGGGAGGCTCTGTGGTGGCTTGTGCCAGTGTCAGGGGAACTGACTGTCCCGAGGTCCCAGATGGGCCGGGCTGGTCATTTTGATCCAGTTGGACAGAGCTGCTGTCATCACTGTGGGCGTCTTCTGTGGGGGGAGTGGACATGTCTGGAACCTCCTGTCCGGTGACGTTGAGTAGGGGTCCTGCCGGGGTGTAAAGGCATGATTATGGCATCTGTGTGTGCCATTGTGTGCAATGGGTGGGTGACCCTGTACTCCAGTGCTTGCATTCTTGTGTAGGACCTTGTGTGATAATTGGTTTGGGGATCTGTGTGGGTATCTATAGTGGACATGCTTTGGTGATGGGTGTCCATGCTTTGGTGTTGCATGCAGGGCTTGGTGTTGGGATGTGTGGGTTGTGATAGTGGGACATTTGTGAGGTGTTGGAGTGATGGGGGTGAGGGTGAGGGTGGGGTATGTGATACCATGCAGGTAGGGTGGGGGATGTAATAGTTAAGATTTGACTTATCAGAGTCCATTCCTCCTGCTACTCCTGCGAGGCCCTCAGGATGCAGTATAGCCAAGCCCTGCTCCTCCCATGTTGTTAGTTGTGGGGGAGGAGGTGGGGGTCTGCCGCCAGTCCTCTGAACTGCAATCTGGTGTCTTGAGACCACGTAACGCACCTTCCCCCATAGGTCGTTCCATCTCTTCCTGATGTCATTCCTAGTTCTTGGATGCTGTTTCACTGCGTTGACCCTGTCTACGATTCTGCGCCATAGCTCCATCTTCCTAGCTATGGAGGTGTGTTGCACCTGTGATCCGAATAGCTGTGGCTCTACCCAGACGATTTCCTCCACCATGACCCTGAGTTCCTCCTCAGAGAACCTGGGGTATCTTTGCGGTGCCATGGTGTGTTGTGGGTGATGTGTGAGGTGGTGTGTGTTGTGATGTGTGAGGGGATGTGTTTGTGTGTGTTGTCTAAGGTGCGTGGATGTTGTGTGATTGATGGTGTTGTGTGCCTGTGGATGCTAGTATTGTTGATGGTAGTGTCTCTCTCTGGGCTTCTTTCTCAATTTTTGTGGTGGGATTTGTGGGTGATGTGGGGGTGTGTTTTATAATGTATTGAGTGTGTGGGAGTGGTGTGTGTATGTGTATCAGGTGTGTGCATTTCGAATTGTCCAATGTGGTTGTGTTTTGTGAATGTGTGTGTATTTTGAGCACGACGGTGTGTACCGCCAATGGAATACCGCGGTTGAAAGACTGCCGCATGGATTCATGTGTCGTATAGTGTGGGGTATTCCTGTTGGCGTGACGGTGTCGGTTTTGTTATCGCCAGTTTATCACTGACCTTTGGTGTGGGGGACTTGTGTGGGTGTCTGGATTTTGGCGGATTCCGGCCTGTGGGTCGTAATAGCTGTAGTGGAATTCCACCGCCTTAGCGGTGTGTTGGCAGTCTTCTGCACGGTGGTAAGCGGGATTTACCGCCAATGTTGTAATGAGGGCCATAGTGTGCACAGAGTCCAAGGATTCCCCTTAGAGGTTGATAGTGGCAAAATTATATCATACTAATGGTCTATTTTGTGGTAGTGTGGTCAAGCAGTAGGCTTGTCAGAGGATAGTGTTAAGCATTTGTTGTACATACACAGGCCATAAATGAGGAACACACACTCAAAGACTTAACTCCAGGCCAATAGGTTTTATATGGAAAAATATATTTTCTTAATTTATTTAGGAACCACAAGATTCAAATTTGAGGTAAGTACATCAATTGCAAGGTACTTCACACAGGTAAGTATAGAACTTTGATTTAAAACAGTACTACACACAGTTTTGGTTAAAATGGCGATCAGCTATTTTAAAATTGGAGAGTGAAAAAATCAACAGTTCCTGGGGACATAAGTTTTCGTTAGTTTTTGCAGGTAAGTAAAGCACTTACACAGTCAGTCTCCTGGGCATAGGCAGCCCACCGTTGGGGGTTCAAGGCAATCCCAAAGCCACAGCACCAGCAACACAGGGCCAGTCAGGTGCAGAGGTCAAAGGAGGGCCCAAACACATAGGTGCCTATGAATAACAGTGGTGCTCCGGTCCTAGTCTGCTTACAGGTAAGTACCTGCGTCCTTAGGGAGCAGACCGGGGGGGTTTTGTAGAGCACTGTGGGACACACACACAAGCACAAAAAACATACCCTCAGCGACACAGGGGAAGCGGGGGCAGTTAGCAAAGCAGGCATCAGGTTTGCTATAGAAAGCAAAGGAGGGACCCGGGGGTCACTTAGGCGATGCAGGCAGGGCACAGGGGGGCTTCTCGGGCCAGCCACTGACTGGGATAGGATGAGGGCCGCCTGCTGGTCACTCCTGCACTGGTAGGTGGTTCCTCTCTGTCCTGAGGGCTGTGGGTGCAGTGCTTGGTCCAGGCGTCGGGTTCCTTTGTTACCAGGCAGTCGCGGTCAGGGGAAGCCCCCTGGATCCTCTATGCAGGCGTTGCTGTGGGAATGCAGGGAGGCTGACTCAGGGTGTCCACGTCATTGGAGTCACCTCGGAATCCTCTCTGCAGTGTTTGTTGTCCTGGACTCGAGCCAGGGGCGTCGGGTGCAGAGTGTGAAGACTCACGCTTGTGGCTGGAAATGAAAGCCTCTTTAAAAGTTGTTCCAAAGTTGCAAGTTTGTTGCCGTTTCTGAACAGTGCCGCTATTCTCAGGAGGTTCTTGGCCCTTTAGGTGCAGGGCAGTCGTCTGAGTCCTCAGAGGTTGCTGGTCCCACTGGATGTGTCACTGTGCAGGTTCTTTGAGTCTGGAGACAGGCTGGTAGGGCTGGGGCCAAGTCAGTTGGTGTCTCCATCGTCTCTGCGGGGCTTTCAGGTCAGCAGTCCTACTGCTTTGCAGGAATCTGATTTCCTGGGTTCACGGTCGCCCCTAAATACTCAATTTAGTAGGGGTGTGTTTAGGTCTGCGGGCAGTAGCCAATGGCTACTGTCCTTGAGGGTGGCTACAACCTCTTTGTGCCTCCTCCCTGAGGGGAGGGGGGCACATCCCTATTCCTATTGGGGGAATCGTTCAAACTCAAGATGGAGGATTTCTAAAGGAAGGGTCACCTCAGCTCAGGGCACCTTAGGGGTTGTCCTGACTGGTAGGTGGCTCCTCCTTATTTTT
This sequence comes from Pleurodeles waltl, assembly GCF_031143425.1. Lineage (NCBI taxonomy): Eukaryota > Metazoa > Chordata > Amphibia > Caudata > Salamandridae > Pleurodeles > Pleurodeles waltl. The sequence goes on along the minus strand of NC_090445.1, from coordinate 144,433,657 downwards.
CTCATTATCTCCTCCAGACATGCAGACAAAAGTGGCTGTGTCCGGAGGGGCGGACATCTCCACTAGCTGGGATGCCCTGGGGCACTGTAACAACATGCTGCAGCTCTTAGAGACCTTCCCTGGCCACAGGGCCCTTGGTACCAGGGGGACCATTTACAAGGGACTTATCTATGTGCCAGGGCTGTGCCAATTGTGGGAGCAAAGGTACAGTTTAGGGAAAGAATACTGGTGCTGGGGCCTGGCTAACAGGAACCAAGCACACTTTTAATCCTAACTGGCATCAACAAAAGGCAAAACGTTAGGGGGTAACCATGCCAAGGAAGGCATTTCCTTACAGTCCATAATTGTAGATGTTCCTCTCGGGCCATGTCTGCTGCCAAGGAACTCCCAGGTACCTTGCACGTAATTACAAGCAATACCAGGTAGGTTCTGTTGTACCTGTGCCCTTCTTTGCAACCAACATTACAATTCACACCTGAATGTCAGGATCCGGGGCTGTCATACATAGTGTAGGATTTTTAGAGAGGTGAATCTGAGCTCGAACGGCTGTAGACTTATATGGCATGAAAAAGCCCAAATATCACAATTTAGGACTATGGGTCTGATTTGAATATAGTCGTCATTAAATAGCTTGCAAAAAGCATGGGTTACATAGTAATGAGATGCTGGTGCTGCATCTAGAGCGCTTATTCTGAGAAAAAAAAAAAATTCTGAGACTCAGGCCTGGATCTCAGATAATGCCACCAATTATACACCTCAAGAATGGAGGATTTAGTTTTCAGTCAGAAAAGTAGACCATCGTGATCCATTGTAAAATTTCTTAAAGTATTTGGCATTCAGCAGCAGCTGGCGGATGAAACAGTAACTCTAGGATTTCTTCTAGTTGCGCATGTGTATCTGGTGTGGCAGGTTTGCTCCATCATTAGGAACTTCTGTTTTCATTTGAAACAGACCCTGCCACTTTGATCCAAAATTATTGCGGAATTGTAGTCAGAGCTTTTATTAATCCCTGCTTTGGCGACTGCAATGCTCCTTGCAGTAGGATTCGTCAGGTCCTTTTGTGTCAGCTCCAAGAAGCTCAAAATGCAGCTTTTAGAGCAATCACCGGCCATAGGCTGAAAAACCATGAATCTGCCATCTGTAGATCACTCCATTGTCCGATGGTGGACCGTATCTGCTTCAAAACTACCTGTTTTATCAATCAATCAATGCACTGATACAACAAAGTGCATCCTGACCTTAATGAACTTACGCCACGGTCAGTGTACGTAAGATTAGGTTATAACTCTATCTTTTCACCCGTAAAGCCGTCCTTGCCTCAATGAACTTGCTCTGTGGTACAATATGTTAGGTTACACCTACAGCTCTTCACCCGTCACCTTCACAATAAGGAGAAGGCACTGCTTGCAGTGCCTACATTCCAACTCAAGCCTTCTTGATGCAAGGCTCTTTCATATGCAACTTTTCGCCTTGGGACATCACTCCCTCTCCATCATTGCTATTCAGCGAGGTTGTAGTTAGTATTAGAGCAAAAACTGCAGACTGAAGAAAGCTGATCACCATATCTTGGAATGAAACACAGCTTTAGATCGTGGGCTTTGCGGTGCCCAAAGAAAGGGCACTATAACTGAGTCTTGATCGAAAGTATGGCGTTATTTAGAGGTAATTCAGGATGGATTAACACAGTATTGAATTTTCACTAACTGTTTTAATTGACACAATATGATTTTGTAGCTGGAGTGATAGAGCTTGGAGTACAATTTAAATCCTCCATTTCTAGTAGAAGTAGAGCAGATCAAGTGTCTGTTTCACCTGGGCATAAGCCAGGGCCGCAGCGTTCCCCATTGCTGTCAGAAACCATCACCTCTGTTTTATCGAGCTAACTTTGAGCCCTTACCATCTTGCGCACAGAATGGAAGTAATTGAGGGGAGGCACCCAGAGCAATCTCCATATTTAGAGATGATATGACTATCATCCACATTCTACATGCATGTTAATATTGAATAAGTGGCACTATATAAGACATGGAAGAGGCTCAACATGGATGTGGGAATGAATGTACAGCAGTGAGAATTCCCAGTAAACACTAAATGTCAGTGCACAGGTTTACGAAGAGTAAATTGAAAAAGAGACCATTTAGAAAGGTTGGAACAGATAACAATCTGACCTGGGTTTACATTAATCCGCACTGCTGGCGGTGTGGTTGAACCGCCCACAAAATGGCCGACCTTTTTTAGTTCTCCGGAGCCCGGAGAAATTCTGAATGGACACCTGTCTGATGTAGCTCTTCCCCTTCACTGAGAGGCGCGCTCCGGCGCCATTCGTCCTGATGGGTGGTTCAGAGATTTTTCTCAGGTCTGCTGTCATTATTTTTTCAACCCGACCTTGCTGCTTGTCGGGCAGCAGCCATTTTTTGTCCAACAGTACGTTACTGTGCACTTGGCATCCTCATTTCTTCTACCTCACCAGCAAAGGATGTCAGGACAAAGAAGAGAGCATTTTTTAAAGTAAGGGACATTACCTTTTAAAGTTTTTTACATTAGCGTTCTCGTAACAGATACTTCTGCCATTTCCCCACACGTACAGCGCCACAGACACAATTTCAGACTTGCCTCTCAATGTCTTGCTCGTTGGTTTGTCACATTCTTTGCATGAGGAGAGTGTGGGAGGTGATACTTTTGACCTGAGTGGAAAATCTATCTATCTATCTATCTATCTATCTATCTATCTATCTATCTATCTATCTATCTATCTATCTATCTATCTATCTATCTATCTATCTATCTAAATAAATATATAAAACTAGAGTTCTTGTTAACCAGAGTTCTTTCTAGTTACTTCAGGTAACTCTTCCTTCTTATGGACCTCTGTGCTGACAGCCATTTTGTCTCAAAATTTCCATTTACCGTTCTCTTATTCTTCTCAAAACCTGCAAAATTGTGAAAGCTAGTACAGATTCCTATATCATTGCTAAAAGGTTCCTCACTACACATGAGGAATGTAAGATTGAAGACTGTAGGCATTTGGTACTGCGGGCGTCCTTGATGCTAGCTGGAGCTGAGCTAGGTCTTGGTCCTTTAATTAGCAGAAGGCTGTACACATCATTTGAAATGCTCTGACTTTTTTTTTTTTTAGCTATTTGGACCTCTCTTTCTGATGCAGAATTGGACAATTTCTTTCTCCTTCATCTGTTACAAATTTGGCCCAATACCATTTATATTGGACTCCTCTGTATCTTCCAGCTCAAAGCCTTATATCTCGCCCTTGACGATAAGCAACTCTTGGATACTATAACATCTATTTTTACTGATTTGTTTGTGTACATGGTTCAATAAGTAATTATTGTTGAAAAGTTTTTGATTCACTGTTATCTTTGTCATGTATACTGCATTTTCTTCTCAATAAAGCATTTTCAAACAAAAAAATCCACACTGCGCAATGGGCTGAGCAGTACACCATATTCAACATTGTCAAATGCTTCTGATGTAATTAAAAAGAACCAGGGGAGAATCGCTGCTTTCATCTCCCAGCATCTGCAAGTGACAAAGAACTGAAATTAAAATAGACTCTTTCCCCCAATGAGGAAAAAAGTCAACTTGGAAAAATTCACTGTTAGATTTCACACTCACTGGCAGTACAGAATGGAGGGTTCCTAGGAAGAGAAGGGGCAATAGAGGTTTGCATATGCCAGGTCTATGTCTAGAGTGGGACAGTGAGTAAAAAGCAATGGGTTAAATTTAGAGGTGGGTGAAAAATTCTGCTCCGCCGGTAGAGTTTGCAGAGTTTTGGCCACTCCACGTAACACATGTAATGTGGAGTTCTGATGAAATTCTGCACTCTGCTGCATGACGAGTTTTTTCTCATATGTGGCTCGCCAACAGTAAGGTGGCAAGTGCAAGCAAGAATTGCCAGCCCCTAGCGTGAGTTTCAGGTGCTAGGATGGCACTCAGTGAGGTTTTTCCATCACGGGCAGTCACAACCGTTCACATTGGAAAAGCTGTCGCTCACTTAGAAAATCATCTCGAGCAGCACCAAGACTAACTCAAGCAGCAGCACCCTCTGATGTGCCGGGTGGTAGCGCTCCTGTTGATTTCTTAGCGTGGACAAGTTCCAGGCGATAAAAATCAGCATGGGCATTCCTGCTCACAGAAATTTACATAATTTTGCAGAGTTTTTGTTCAACTTTAAGGAATTCCGCAGAGTGAAACTCTGCGAGTCTCTGCGAATTCTGCCCACCCCTAGTTAAAATGCTACCCACAGCAATGCCAGTGTTTAGACTGTTTGCAAGCATTCCTCCTATCATCTTTTGTGTATTAGACTTTATGTATTGCCACAACTGAACTGCCACCAAAGACTTCACGATTGTAAGTAATACCAGAAGCAAGAAAATTGGTAAATAGCTGAGGACCATGAGAGGTCCACTGCAGGTTTCTTAAGAAGAGAGATAAACACTGATTACTTTAGTGGCTCAGGCACCTTACCTGAAGCAAATAAAATAAACTGAGGAGCCAGAATACAAGCCTAATGTGTCAATTCTCAGTCAGGGCAGAGGTCTAATTTTGAGGCCAATTTTAGATGATAACTCAGATTGACCTAATTTAATGGGGACAAAATCAGTAACCTTGGAATCGTAACTATTAAAGCACTAAAGTGTAGTTAAAAAAAAAAAAAAAACATTTATTTTAGTTGCTATAGTACCAGAGTATCATTGCCTAAATATCAACTGATAAAAATATTATCTCCTAGATATTGTTCACAGAGTTATCATCTCACTGAAGTTAATAATTAACAATATACATCCAATGGAGGGATATAATTGTAAATGATAGTTAAGCTATACAGTAGTATGTATGAACTGTGTTGTCATAGAGCCAGAGTATGCACTGATTTCACTCAAAAGACTTTAAATGATTGGGATTAATGTAATTAATGTATGGCGTGTTGTTGTCTCACAGATTGAAGATGTACTATCGTCAATAAAGGAGGGGTGTAACCATGGGGACAGAAGTCATCAGACCACAGGTACGTACATACTTCAGCAAAAGAGGGTTTGAACTATGAAGAAAAGTGTAGTAAATGAACAGGAAGCCGATTCGACTTCAAATAAATTATGGTAAGAGAAGTCCTCATATTCAACTGATTTACTGACATAAGAAGAGAGTAATTGAAATGTTGTCCTTAGATGATAGGATAGAAGTTTTAGACAGAGATTAGCTCAAATGCAAAAATGTTCCATTATGGAGATACCACTGATACGAAAGAGTAGGAGAGTAACATGATGTCAGCCAAAGTAATGGGCGGGTATCTGGAGAGAGCTTGGGTAAGACCTGACCCATTTGGAGAATAAACTCTGCGGGCAGATGACATTAGAGAGAAAGAAGTCACAGTTTCAGTGGAAGAGAGAATAAATACAAGAGGCAGTTATTTGCACTGAGGGCCTGTTTTATAAATTGGAGGGCGGGGTACTCCATCATAATAGTGAGGGACAGTGCTTAATTTGTAAATTAAAATGTGCCGGTGCTCTAAGCCCTTCTCTTAAAAACGTGGCTGCTTCAATGAAATGTGAGAACACAGAATACTGAGGCAGCATAATCCTGAAGCCATCTCGGGTCTCTTCAATCCATTTAAAGCCACTGCCTGCCCCTTCAGCTCACTCTTGCAGCTTTCTGCTTTCTCCCTTTGTGACGCTTTATCGTTTTTCTCTTTCTCTTACTTTCCCCTGTGTGTCTTTTGCTCGCAACAAATGCTTGGGGCAGAAAAATAAGCGCCGGGCCTCAAAAATAAGTGCCGGTGTTCAGCACCGGCAACAACAAGCACAAATTAAGCACTGGTGATGGTTATCCCGTCTACTGAAAATTAAATCCCATATGATAGAATTAAATTTAAGTTTCAGAGAGGTGTGTCACAGCTGACCAGGTTCTAGGGCAGATAGTGTCAAAATTTAGGCAGAGAAAGCCGCTCCTTCCCGACATTAAATTCAAGAGTCAGAGACAGATATGGACATAAAATATGAACTGCAGAAAGTGACGATGTATCCTAGCTTTCAGAGAGCAGGCCGAACCCTTGAGGCTTCCCATGGGGCGGGGAAACCTGAGAACAACTGTGAACCAGGCAGAGACTGAGAGAAATAATTTCAAAATGAGCCATCGGAAGAAAAACATTGCAACTTCAAAAGGAGATTGAATTAATAAAGCAAGCAAGACAAAATAATGCAAATGCTGATAAGAAAATTCATGGCATGTCAGGTACCCAAGCAGTGGAAAGAAATATTCAGAATGTTCTGAAAGATAAAATATACTTTATTTGAAAACATTTCACTGAAGGGCACACACACATCACGCTGATATAAGAAATTGTTGTTTTAAATACATATAATTAGATGCACAGCTGTACTTATTTTATCATTAAATATAATGTTGTCAAATAACTACAACAGCCCATAAGGTAAACAATGCTTTCTAAAATGTAGGAGTGAACAATATTACAAGTCTTGGACTGAAAACAGTTCTTAACTTTTGTTTAACACTTTGTAAACTTAATGAACCTCAGGAAGCATATTGTATTGCTCCATATGTCTCATAAACACACCAGCTATAAAATATGTAAATATTTTATTTGATCTCTCTATAGTACTAGGGTATCTAGGTAACGCTTTCCAAGGGAAGCGAGACAAACTGGGGGTTTAGGTAAGAGTGTTAACATTTTCCAGCGTCCTCCAGTTGAAAAAGTTTAACTAAAACTATTTTTTGTCTCGAGGTGATTTGGAAGATGTGTGTTCAGACATTTTAGGATTTCAGAAGAGTATTTCGATACAAAGAGAGAAGCTTTTTTCATACAATTTTCAGCCACCATAAACTCCGTATCTAGCAAGAGCCCGGGTGAGGCGGACACTGCACAATGTCTTTAGAGGAACCCTAGTGCGGGTCACATGGCTAGTTCTGTTGCCTCTGGTTTTGTGTGCTTGCTTTGCCATCCATAACTTGCAGACTAGCACCTGACTTATTGGAAATGTTGTGCTTGGGTGTAGTTGGTACATGTATAGTTCCTTATGTTGAAACTGTTTAAGTCTTTTGAGAGAGTTTCTACAAGGATGTGTTTAAGTATCAGTGACAATTCAGAACCCTGCAGGACCCCACAACTGCTGATGATCATGTTAGAAAGGCAGGGGAGCGGCGTATTGAGAAGTGATAAAATGGAAGAAGTGAACAATGGGGGAGCATTCCGCTTACACTAAATTATATAGGCTATATATTATATGAGTACTTTGTAGTCAACATTGCTGCCCACTCCCGCGAGTGCCAACAAATCCCACGTTTCAGAAATAAAAAAATGCAGTGACAGAGACACATTTACCCACATTCTCAAACCTGTCAGACATTGTCGTGCAGCATCCAAAATGCTGCACTGCGTTGCGGTACAGGGAGAGAGTGGAAGTGCGTCATATGATATGGTTCTCCTCCCCTATTGGTAGCACTGGCAGGGGCGGCTCCTCCGCTAAGGTGGAGGGGAGTCGCCCCGCTGCTTCAGCAAAGGAAAAATCAAATTATAATAATGTATCATTATTATAATTGTATTTTTAGCTAAGCCAGCAGGGCAGGGCGAGGCTGGAGGAGGGAGTGGTTTGTGCACCTTAAGTGCGAATGTCTGTTTGATTGGCCATGTTGGGCCAGCCAAACAGACATGCACACTTTGCATTTCTCCACCTGGCTGTATTGAGCAGCCGGGAGGAGAAAGTACACAGGGGGCTACTCCCTCTGTGAGCGCCGAAGCAGGGCGCTCACACCAATCATGGAGCTGGTATCATGCTGGTGACAAAAGCTTTGTGATTGGCTGAGGGGAGTCTTGGAGCCTGTGTGCTCATAGACAGCAAGGACCAGGAGATGGAGGAGATGAACCGTTTGGACAAGGGAAGTGTGTTTTTTAAACATTTTATTTTCATCCACGCCACACCACCCCCATTCAGTGGCATGCACTACTGAGCGCTGGCGCTGATTTTAGCTGATGTGTGCCATACACACACCTTTACACCATAGTGCAACGGTGTCTGCATGACTCTAGCATAGTTTTTTTATTGGAAGGGTACCATTCCAGTACAAAATCGTATGCTTGCACTCACTTTAAAACGTTTCCCACTTTGTATGTGTGCTATACAGTGCAGCACACATGCAAAGTTGGAAGAGCAACGAGAAATGAAAACGTTTCTCCATTTAACACCTGCTGTCAAAAGGCTTTAATCTTTGGCACAAAACCCTATCTACTAATGTTAGTAGATAGGGTTTTGCATCAGAAAGCATGAGTAGTTGCATGGGAATGCCCATGTAAAGCCCCCTTGACACAAATTAATGCAAAGCAAGCAGCATTTCGGGCTCCTTTACGTTACGTTTCCATACAAGCCAATGCAAATACCAATTTGTGTTGGTTTGTTGATCCCCAAAAATGTTTTGCATCAGATTTGTGTTACAAAAGTAACACAACCCCGACACAAAACCTTTGTGAATCTTGGCCATGGAGCTCTAGCTTGGATAAAGCCAAGTTATGGGCGTGATGAAATGCCATCTGAGGCTTACATAAGAGATATTAAAATATATGAGTGTTTCATTCTGCAAGCCATATGCACTGTCTATGAGTGAGGAGGCAAAGAGATCTACTACAAGACTGGGGTGACTGCTAAGGTAGAAAGAGACATTGGAGCGGGGTGAATGTTTTTGGTAGGGTACGATGGTGTATCAATTAATGCATCAGGTGACCCAGTAATGAAGGGGATCGAAATATACTCAGACGTAGCAAGGACAAGGGGCTTTGGCTGTGCTGAGAATGGCACCAGTGTGGCAAGATGTGGCGTGGGGTGTAGGATCACTGCAGCATTTCTAGAGCGTGTCCCAGTCCTATTAAAAATGAAGTTGCTGCCGGAGGAACTATGCAATATTGTGTTACTTTATTTGTAGAGTGCATGTGAACTCATTTGTTTTGGCCCCATAAGGTACCATTTGTCAATGAAGCAGCGGTTAAAATAATTATCAACATGACTGCCAATGAACAATGGATTTAGAAAACTGTTGAGAGAACCGGTTTTGACATTTTTGAAATGGAATGTGTAGTTTAGAGTCAAGCACATACCTTGTCGAGACAATAGCACTGCTGTCATCTTTTCTCCTTCACAGTGGTTGAGTTTCCACGGGTTGACTCCCATCTGTAGCGAAACACACACACCAATGCATGCAAACATTTTCAGAGCTCTGCTGCTGCCAGACTCTATGGGATCCCGCTCTTTGCAAAGCATCTGACAACTCCCTTGAAATGTGTCTCGGTGAAATGGTGGCAATTGTATTAGAAAGGTATTCTGCCCGGTGTGTTTTTGCATATATCGAGTCACTGTGGAGAGCTGTAATTCACTGTACTACTGTTATGGTATCTAACCTGCTAAAGATCCGCAGGACTAGAGATGAAATGTAATTCAGCTGCCATTTTATTTTGTTTTGCCCATGTTCTGTGTTACACAGAGCCGGTGGCGTAAAATGTAATCAACTCCACCGCTACTGCTACATTATTACGTCAGATTAAAGAGGAAATCTGATGAATGATGTCACAATACATCCCGAACTCCAAGCAGATGTCATCCTACAAAACAATGTTTAGAACGTCTATTGTTGATGATTATTAGTTATTCAGGACTGGGCTAAAAGAACAGTTTTTTTCTCTACATTAGGTGGTCCCTTGAATGCTCTCTTTATAGTTAACTCATTCTTTATTGCTCAGAAATGGGAGGTATATTGAAGTGGTTGTGAAAGGATTGGTTCAGAGTCGCCGGTAAGAGAAACTCCTTTTTATTCGATAAGTAGTACGGTACAAAGGGACAAGTCCGCTTCCTCAACACCTCCAGGCTCAACTGACACCCGGAGGATTCCAGCATCAGGGACGCTAGAATCCAAGTGTGTCACCGGCCTCCACATTCTAAATCTAAGAATAATATACATACAACACATCCCCTTCCGTAAATACAAATAAATAACTTGGAACAATAAATTAAAATAGAAACACATCAAAACAAACATATAGTGATAAAACATAAGAAGAGGACATTCCCATTACCATTATCCTGAGTCCGTGTCCGTGTATGAGGCAGCAATATACCCTAACACATAATCCTTCAACCAACTGGGATGGGTTACTTTCCTCTTCTCCTTAGGTCTCACACCTCCATCAAAATCATCATCAGGAAGAGAACAACCTCCTTCTGAAATTCCAGAAGGTGAAGAAGTGTCTAAACTAACACACTTCGAAACTTCAGAAGGAGCAGAGGTATCAATTAACTCATCTTCCAACCAATCAGACCATCCTTCTTTATTCCTAAAACCCATCCCATCTTGCTTAATACAATACTTATTATTGAATAAAGCAATACGTTTCAAACTCCACACTCGACCATCACTCAATCTAACCGCATTATGCAACACTTCCCTCACTTGTTCAGGCTCAAAATATTGGCTCTCATTCTTTCTTACCTTATAAGGCTTCCTAACACGTACCCAATCACCCACAACAATTTTGACAGGTTTAACATGATGAGAACGGTCATAGTACGCCTTATTTTTTTCCTGGGATTTGTCCAAATTATTTTTCACAAATTCCAGTGACCAATTCTCCACACCAGTACCAAACAACCACACAGGATTATGCTTACCCCTGGGTTTCCTACCTCTCATAATGACGAAAGGACTCAAACCTGTTGTTGGATTCTCAGTAATTCTGTAAGCCCACATCGCTTTGAACACAGCTGTGTGCCAATCACAAGTATTCATAGAGCTTTGAATAACACTCTTAATGACCCTATTGAATCTCTCAACCGTACCATTTCCACTGGGGTTGTACAAAGACGTAGTTTTGTGTTTGATACCCAGTTTTTCAAAATACATCTTAGCTGTATTTGAGACAAATTGTACACCGTTATCACTCAATAATTTCGTAGGAATTCCCTCCGACAGAAACACCTTGTCCATAAATTCCAATACAGAAACTGTGTCTGCCCTCTCTACTATACCAATTTCTGGCCACTTAGAAAATAAGTCAATAAGGACTACCACATACTCTTGCTCATCTCCAACAGGACCAAACAAATCGACAGCCACATATTCCCATGGTTGCTTTGGTAATAATTTGTGATCCATAGGAGGTTTTAAAGTACACAAAGTTTTGTCTGCTGAAGAACACACTTCACATGACCTTACAAACCTTTCAACAGCTTTATCCACCCCCGGCCACCAAAACAAATTTTTAACCACTGATTTAGTGCGAACAACACCAAAATGACCTTCATGGCACAGGTCCAAAACAATATTCCTCATACCATGTGGTGGAATTACTTTATTTCCTCTCAGTATGAAATTGTTCTCAATAGAAAGTTCATGCCTAACTTCCCAAAAGTGTCTATTTTGCTCCGTAAGTAGATCTTTCTTAGGCCAACCTTCCAGGACAAATTTCCGCACCATTTGCAAATCTAAATCTTCTTCCATTTCCTTACACCACAAATCCTTATCAATTGTGGAATTCCCAGTGTCATGTATCAGAGCAACACTATAGTCTTCCCAAGGATCATCCACACAACCTTCTAGAGGGCATGGAAGCCTAGATAAACAATCTGCCATCAGATTGTTTTTCCCAGGAACATACACAATATGATATAAAAAATCCTTCATACGCATAGATAATCTTAAAATTCTCGCAGAAGCCGTCACACTACCTTCTGATGTGAGAAGCGTAATCAGAGGTTTATGATCACACTGGATAGTGATGTTCTTACCCCAAATAAAAGTACGAAAATGTTCTAAAGCCCAAGCACATGCTAACGCCTCCTTTTCAATGACAGAGTACTTCTCCTCTGAAGGCGAGAGTGATCTAGATGCAAATAAAATAATCCTCTCCCTTCCATCTTTCCCTTTCTGGGACAATACAGCGCCTAGGCCTTTATTGCTAGCATCCGTAGTCACTACAGTATTCAAGTCAGGATCAAAACTCTCTAACTTCATTACCTTGCTCAAATCATCCTTTACACTCAAAAATTCCCTTTCGCATACATTACTCCATACAAATTGAGTATTCTTTTTCAGCAGGAGTCTTAAATTATATACCTTTTCTGCAAACTTTTGGATAAATTTAGCACAAAATTCAGCCATTCCCAAAAATGACCTCACATCCTCCTTTGAAGTTGGAGTTACTGCATTAACAATGGCACTAACCAATGATGCTTTCGGTTTCACTCCCTCACCACTGATTTCATGCCCCAAATATTCTACACTTCTCCTGGCAAACTTGCATTTGCTCATTTCGACAGTCAAACCCTTACTTTCCAACACCCCTAAAACATGTTTCAATCGTTCATCATGCATTTCCTGATCACACCCAAACACCAAAATATCATCCTGGAAACACATAACTCCCAAGGATTTTCCAAATAACTTATACATGAGTCTTTGAAAAACTGCAGCTGCAGACGCTAGTCCAAATGGCATCCTTTTATACTGGTAACAACCGAAAGGTGTGATGAAAGCTGTCATCTTCCTTGATCCATTTTCCAAAGGAATCTGATGATAGGCGGCTGATAAGTCAATTGTTGAAAACCAACTTGCACCTTTAAGATTTGAAACCATTTCATTAATTTTAGGTAATGGAAAGCGGTCGATGACAATATTGTCATTTAAATATCTTAAATCGACACATAAACGAATTTTCCCATTGCTGCGTCGAGGAATAACCACTGGTGATAACCATTCTGCACTTTCTGTAGGTTCAATCACATCCATCCCTACCAGCTTTTCCAATTCTTTTGCAACTTCATCCCTTATCATCAAGGGCACTGGTCTCACCTTATGGATTTTTGGTACAGCGTCCCTTTTTAATACAATTTTATGCTCAAAACCAACCAATTTTCCTAAAGGTTTTCCGAAGATCCTGGGAAATGTTCTCTCCATTTCCGTAGACAGGGTATGTCCATCACTTACTATCAACACTTTTTCCTTGCTGTTAGGATCTAGGATCATGTGAAGTTGTCCTTGGTCCTTCCATCCAAGAACTGATGGCCCCCTTTTTGACACATACAATTTTCCTCTGGCACACCTATTTTTAAAAGAGAATTTTAACCATCTAAAACCCACAAGATCAACTTTCTCTCCTGTGTAGCTTTCAGGTCGCACATCAGGTTGCAAAAGTTTCTCACCTAATTTATTCACAAATGTCTTATTCCGTATATTCTCATTGACTATAGTGAAAGGTGAGCCAGAGTCTGCATACATAGTGATTGGAATTCCACCTATTTCCATATCACACATTGGTTTCCCTTTTTTTCCAGCGTCTGTTATATTCAAAATAAAGTTTCCATCTAGATTATCCTCTTTGGATTCCAAGTCATCATACTCTTGGTGTTCAATTCCCACGTGAGCATTGTCATTTATTATGCATTTAACTATTTTCTTTTTATTCCTACATACCTTCGCAAAATGACCCACAATGCCACATTTACTACATTTCAATTTCAAAGCTGGACTTGATTTAGCATACGCTAAATGCTCCTTGCTGTCACATCTGTAACACCTTTTTTCACCGTCGTTACTTTGTGGTGTTTTCTGTTCCTTCACTGTTCTACGATTATTTATCCTGCAGATGTTGTCAAAGCTCCTCTCGGCCAATTTTAATTCTGAAACACACCGTTCAGAAATCTCTGCTTTCCTTACAATAGCCACAATTTCCTCCAATGAGGAGTCACCATTAATCCATAATCTCTCTTGAATGGATTGATTGGTGTTGTGCATGACCACTTGATCTCTTATCAAATCATCTTGTATTGAACCAAACTTACAATCAAGGGCCAATTTCTTCAAGTCTGCCACATAGTCGTCAACAGATTCACCCTTCTCCTGTTTTCTTTGGAAAAATTTGTAACGAATAATTCCAATGCAAACTTTGGGTGCAAAGTATTTATCCAAGTCTTGCATAGCAACACCAAAAACACAAACATCACCGCTTATAGGGCTCTTCTGCATTTTATTGTACGTTTTCAAACCCATAGGTCCCAACAAATGTAGTAAGAGTCTTTTCTTTTGTTCTGCAGGCATCCTGTTTTCAAGATCTATAGCTCCTATATAGTTCAGGAAATAATCTTTCCATTCTGTCCATTTTACAGGTGGATTATTCCCAGCAGCCCAAAATGCTTGTGGCGGAACAATCGTGAAATTGGGCTGCGCCATATCACCCACACTTAGCTATGCGAATTCAACAATAACTGTTTCTGATCTTCTTGACTTGTTCCCTTGTTTGAAGTTAAAAAAAAATGAATGTATATATATCTAATACTGCCATGTTTGCAATATACTTTATACTTCTGTTGGCAAAAAAAACGTTGTACGCAATAGCGTGTAGAATATGTATCTGTTCAAAGCGTCTCTGCAATACCTCGAGTCTCTGTTGCCAGCGCACAACTTGCAATAACACTCAGGCGTATTAACGCGTCTCCGTTGCCTAGGAGACGACACGTGATTGTACCGTGCCTGCAAGCCGAGCGTATTGACGCGTCTCCGTCAATTGCACTCGAGCGTATTGACCCGTCTCCGTTGCCTAGGAGACAACACTCGACCAACTCGCGCCAACCAGTCAATCAACGGTCCGTGCGCGCGCACGCCACCGCCCAGCACGTCTTTACACAACGAACCCAAAAAAAAAATGAGTACAGGAGAAAAAAAAAATTGACCTGAGTGACGCCGATCCAACAGTGGTGCTAATTCCTTGCACTTAGGATCCCTATGGAAAGTGGAAGCTGAAATCAAACAGTCAGTGCTTCCAGTGCTTCCCCCATCCTCGTCGCCAGATTGAAGTGGTTGTGAGAGGATTGGTTCAGAGTCGCCGGGAGGGGACGGAGCCATGGGGGCAGCTCCGCCGACACCACACCGCCAACAGAACACCGCTGCGCAGAATCACAGGACGTGATTAGCTGGGCGGTGTTCTGTTGGCGTGGCGGTGGAAGTGGAGCAACCTCTACTTCCCCGCCACCCGCCAGTATGGCTGTTGGCGGCTCTCCGTCGGAAAAACGACGGAGGGCAGCCAACGGTCATAATACGCCGAGCGGCAAACCGCCACTACTGGCGGTCTTCCGCACGGCTTTCCCTCAGCGGTCTTGTTAAAAGACCGCCGAGGTTGTAATGACGCCCATTTTGTTTAATTATATGCTGGACATGATGGAGACACACTTCCATTAGGGACCATATTGTGAAAACTATCAGGGATTGTCTTTTACAGAAATCACCTTCACCTTATCTGACAGGAATTTGGATGCCGATTATTGGAAGGTGGGGGAGAGAGATTGGTGAGTAGGTAGGGTTGAAACAATAAACATCTTTCAGAATGAGAAGGAGCAGCGATAGAAGTTAGAGTATATATCTAATAAAGCTGTCCCAGCCAATCTTTGCAATTATGTTGCATTCAGAGTCACCAAAGTGGCAGAAACGAAATGCATAGCAGGCCTCATGAGGCTCGAGGTGGCAATGGAAGACAATGGAAGGATCCTGGGATGTTTATTATGCATTCATTCAGAATAGAGATGAATAGACTGGGCCTGGGGAGCAGGAGGCTAAGTAAATCTGAATATATTCTATGGTTCTGTTTGCCATACAATACTGTATGCAACTGATATGAAAGAATAAAGTGGACGCTTGTTATGTAGGGAATGGAAAGATAGGGCAAGTAAAGGTAGAAACGTGAATAGATGGCTACTCATCAGGAAATATGCTACAGTGCATGCATCAAACAGTGATACGGAAGACAATTCGGCCTGTTTCAAGAAACAGTGTAAGCTCACTGGCTTGGCCAACACGCATGCATTTGGGTCATTTGTTGCTCAATTGTTTGGAGTTCGGCATGGTAAGTCCACATCCAGAGGATAGTATTGAACCTGTTCAAAGAATGATTTAGGGACTGATTTAGATATTGGCGGATGGGTTAGGATGAGTTACTCAGGTTACCCCGTCCGTCAAAATCTAAATCCCATTATGCCCTATGGGGTTTACATTTCAGCGGACGGGATATCAGTCACCATTGTAACAGAGTAACCCGTCCACCAATATCAAAATCAGGCCCTTAGTCCAATCAAAGGGCCTTGATCTGTTAAAAATAATCTGTTAGAAGCACAGGACTGTTGTTAATTTGGTTAAAGGAACGCAGATGAAAGAGAGGGAATGGGGGAAATCAGCACTCTTGGCTGAATAGTGAACAGGCTGGGTGGGAGACCTGTTGGTGAGGATCACCATTAACTGAAAGATACAGTTATATGGCAGGACATCTCAGCTAACAAGTGGTGGGAGATCTGCAGTGTACTTCAAAGTTACCCTCCTGTATACCCTCATCAGAACAGAAAAATGTCCGTCCTTTCAATATCTTACTACTGGGTTCTCCTTCACTTCAAACAAGCCAAATAGGCTAAACAATATTTACCACTTTGCCAGTAGAACCAGCTCATTCATTGTATGTTTAACAGAGTTAATTTCAGATCAAATGTTACACTCTCTTGAGAATATATCCATAGACAACTTTAACATTCAGTGGGTAAACCCAAATGATAAAGCCTCCTTTCATCACAAAATCTTCCTGTATGACTTGAATCTTCTGCAACGTTTCCAATCCAATACTAATATAAAAAATCATTTATTGGCGTTGTTACTGCTATAAAGAATATCATAAAATCAAATCTCAGAATCACTTTCAGTAGATTGGTTTGATCCCCACCTACTCCTCTTCTGTAGGTATACGGGCCATAGCCAATGAAAATACAGACGCAAAAAGCCTTAAGCACCTCTAGAGACCACAAAATCTGATCAAACTGTGTTTTCAAATTGATTACCTCCTTGACACAGATGTAAAAGAAGACTACAGGGATTTTACCAAGGATCTAAAACACAGAGTTTTAGCCAAAAGCTGCTGGAGGAAAAATAGCAACAACAATATCAAATGCTTCAAGAGAACAAAGGACAATTCACAAGAAATGTTACAAATCCGCTTTAAAAATCTTTGAAGTGTATTGTCATGTAACAATCCTTTCCAAGTACTGCATTTTACATGCTTAAGACAGGAACATTACCTTAGAGTTCACGATTCTGCCACATTTTGGATTGGGAAGTGCACATGATTCCCAATCGCGAAGCCTCCATTTTGGATTTACAATATATATGGTCAAGCTATAGCTTTCACTAAGAACTCATTGCACCTGTGATCCTACAAAGAAGAAGCCCATGTCTTACATCCTGCATTTCTTGAAGTAATCTGGAGGCTTGTCGCTAACCTCAATTTGCATGACCCACTACTGCAATAATGCTCTCTAGGCTCTTGTATGCAATTCTTTTGAGATAGGGATTAGCTTCAAAACCAATGGGTGGTTGCATTGGAATACCTATGCACCACCCATGGAATACCCCTTTGAACAAAGTAACGCAAGACAGTACAATGCTCTTGCATTACTGTGGGTTGCAAATCATGATTTGCGTTGGTTTGTAAATCCCAGCAAAAGACTTTGTATCAGGTCGCATTAAAAAAATGTGGGTTCATCGAGAAAGGTCAAAGTTGAGTCTGGATGAGGTGGGCTGGTGTTTGGTGCATAATGTGCTTTGTTTCTAATCCAATATGTTTGTGTTGAGGGCCTTGGTGACGGTGAGCCTTGAGTCCTGGGGGAGCTATTTGAAGATCTTGTGCCGCAGGCACATGATGAAGATAAGAAACAGGAGGATGTGGCACTGTGGTCGTAAGAGGCCATAGTAAGCTTTGGTTGGTGTGGGGCTGAGTTCCAAAGGCCACCAGGAGTGGTTCTGGGGGGTGGGAGGGGTGGGGTGGCCGTGCCTCCAAAGATGAGCACCTTCGTCTTGTCAGTGTTGAGCTTTGGGGAGATCACCTTCATCCAGTAGGGGACACTGGTCATGTACTTATGGAAGTTTTTCCTAGTGTTGGTGGGATCTTCTGAGAGGGAGAGGAAGAGTTGTATGTCATCAGCATAAGAGATGATGTTGAGTCCGTGTGATCAGATGATGTTGGCCAGCAGAGTCGTGTAAGTGTTGAATAAGGTAGGGCTTAGAGATGAGCTTAGTGGGATTCAGAAGACTGTTTCCTTGCATTGTATGGGTAAAAGGTAGGAAGCATACTCCTTGGATTCCTCCTGTGAGGAATGAGGTGATGCACTTGAGTGCTGGTCTTTGGATTCCTATATGGTGAAGTCTGATGATAAGCATGCTCTGTGAGATGGTGTTGAAAGCTGTGGAGAGGCTGAGAAGGGTCCGTGGCTGTGATGAGGGCTGATTCGGTGCTGTGGTTGCTTTGAAATCCGGTTTCTGAGTTGTCTAGGAGTTGGTGGTGTTTGATGAGTTGCTGGTTGATTGCTTTGTTCATGACTTTTGCAGGGAAGGGTAGTAGTGAGATCCTTTTGAGTTGCTAAAGTTGCCATTTCTGGGAAGGGTATGCCCAGATGTGGGTCCCGTGCTCACTGTACCACTGGATTTAAGCTAGCCTGACTGATGAGGGGTGATTCCTTGAAACTGGTCCTAGGATGCTTGTTTCCAGTCCAGGGAGGACCTGGCCTGGCAGTTCGGGCTGGACTGTTCCCAGGAGGAACAGGGTCAAGACTGCTTTGCGTATGGCTCCGTCCAAACTGGGATGGCATGGTGAGCAAAAGTAGAATGGATTAAACCCAGATCTGTGACTGGGGGTGAGTGTTTGAAAAGTTTCAGCACTCAGTCCATCATCTTTTTGTGTTGCTATAGTAGTGAGATGGGTCAGTAGTTTTTGTGTTCTCTGGGTCGGCCAATGGTTTCTTTAGGAGGGTGTTGACCACTGTATGTTTTCAGTTTTCTGGGATGGTTGCAGTGGCTGTTGAGAAACTGATGGTCGTGACTTCAAGGCGGATCTTGGGTCCGTCAAGGTTGAAGATGTGGTGGGAGCATGGGTTTGTGTGGTCTCTCGAGTGTACTGTTTTTATTATGAAGGTGGTGTCTTGAAGGGTGAGCTGGCTCCAGTTGGTCAGTTGGGTGCCTGTCATGCTGGTGGTGAGATGGTTTATGAAGTTGGAGGGTCTGGACAGAGGGTTGAAGTTTCTGTAGATCGTGACAATCTTGTTGTGGAAGAAGTCTGCGAGGCTGTCACAGAGCTCTTGTGAAGGGGTGATGTTGTTTGCTGAGGGGTTGCAGAATTCCTTGATACTAGTGAAGAGTTCCTTGTTGTTGTTGGAGCATGCTTCAATTCTTATTGCAAGAGGGTGTCTCCAGCATTTTGCAGTGGCAGTGGTTTTGTGTGTTTTTGTATGTGGTCCTATCAGTGCTGGTTTGCCGTCTCCTCTCTAGTTGTTTACAGTGATATTTGGAGTTCCTGAGTTCTTCTGTGTATCAGATGGCTTGTTTGTTGGTTCTTCTGTTTTTGGTGTTTTTGACTGGTTACTAACGTGTTGACACAGTCTGTGATCCAGGTGTTGACGTTTCTGATGCTGCGGTCTAGGCTGCTGGTGGGTTCAGGAAGGTTGGATGTAAAACAGTGAGCCAGTCTGTCTCTGTGCTTCAGTTGCATCCGAGTTCGCTGGACCATCTGGGGGTAGGAGAGGAAGTGCACCATGGAGTGGTCCATCCAGGTGAGCTGGGTGGTGTTGCTGTATTTGATTCTGTCGCTGGAGGTGAGTATGGGAGTGAGTGTGTGTCCTTTGGTGTGGGTGGGGTCGTTGATGAGTTGGGTGAGTCCAGTGTTGTCCATGTGGTTGTCGTGGATCCTATTTAGTTTTAATGGGAACCAGGAAATAGCTTAGCCTTCTGGCTTGCAGGCCTGTGCCCCACCACCTAGTGACTTTTAACCTACTTAGCCTGCTCTGTTTTAGCACATTTATTTAACCCCTTCTGTGCCTTGGACGAGATGATCTCGTCCAAGGCTACAGTTCCCCTGTGCCTTGGACGAGATCATCTCGTCCTAGGCACAGGGGAACTTGGGGGCGCGCTAGCGCGCCCCCCGTGCACCCCCCTTCCCCCCCAGGCGGGGATGGAAGGGGAAGACGTTCCCCTTCCACCCCCGCCCCCCCCACGGCAATCCGATGACGCTGACGTCATCTAGTGTTGCCGGCGCGCTGGAAGCCATTTGCTTCCAGCGCGTTTTCGGAGCAGGAGCTCACAGGTGAGTCCTCTCCGTTTTTGGGGGGCGGGGGGGTTGAGAAAACAGACATGGGGGGAAAGGAAAGGGTTTTTCCTTTCCCCCTGTGTCTGTTTTCTCAAGATTCCTGCTCCACGATCGCGGGGCTAAAACCACTAGACACCAGGGATATATTTGTTTATGTTTGTTTTTGGGGGCGACCCCTTGGGCAAGGGTCGCCCCCCCCCGGGGGCAATTTTTATTTGTATTTCGCCCCCCCTGGGGGCAGGTCGGCCGTTTTTTCGGCGGATCTGCCCCCAGGGGGGGGCGAAAACCACTAGACACCAGGGATATCTTTTTTTATGTGTGTTTTTGGGGGCGACCCCTTGGGCAAGGGTCGCCCCCCCCCCGGGGGCAATTTTTATTTGTATTTCGCCCCCCCCTGGGGGAAGATCCGCAGATTTTTCGGCGGATCTGCCCCCAGGGGGGGGCGAAAACCACTAGACACCAGGGATATCTTTTTTTATGTTTGTTTTTGGGGGCGACCCCTTGGCCAGGGGTACCCCCCCCCCCGGGGGCAATTTTTATTTGTATTTCGCCCCCCCTGGGGGCAGATCCGCCATTTTTTCGGCGGATCTGCCCCCAGGGGGGGGGGCGAAAACCACTAGACACCAGGGATCTCTTTGTTTATGTGTGTTTTTGGGGGCGACCCCTTGGGCAAGGGTCGCCCCCCCCTGGGGGCAATTTTTATTTGTATTTCGCCCCCCCCTGGGGGCAGATCCGGCGGATCTGCCCCCGGGGGGGGGCGAAAACCACTAGACACCAGGGATATCTTTGTTTATGTGTGTTTTTGGGGACGACCCCTTGGGCAAGGGTCGCCCCCCCCGGGGGCAATTTTTATTTGTATTTCGCCCCCCTGGGGGCAGATCTGCTGATTTTTCGGCGGATCTGCCCCCAGGGGGGGGGGCGAAAACCACTAGACACCAGGGATATCTTTGTTTATGTGTGTTTTTGGGGGCGACCCCTTGGGCAAGGGTCGCCCCCCCCGGGGGCAATTTTTATTTGTATTTTGCCCCCCCCCCCCAGGGGGCAGATCAGCCGATTTTTGGGCTGATCTGCCCCCGGGGGGGGGGGCGAAAACCACTAGACACCAGGGATTTTGTTTTTATTGTTTATTTTGGGGGCAACTCCTGTGGCAAGGGTCGCTCCCCTGGGGAGCTTTTTTTTTCTGTTTCGCCCCCCCCGATGGCAGACCAGCCATTTTTTGGACGATCTGGCCCCGGGGGGGGTGGAAGCACACTAGGTACCAGGGATTATGTTTGGTGTGTGTTTGGGGGCACCCCTTGGGCAACGGTCGCTCCCCTAAGGTGGGGAAAATTTGTATTGCCCATCTCTGCCCGTAATTTTGTAGGGCCATCTGCCCCCAAGGAGGGCAGAGACCACCAATACGGCAGGGATTTTTTTGTTTTGTGTTGTGCTGGGGGTGCCCCCTTGGGGAAGGGTCGCCCCCTGAAAGGGGGCACAGAGGTGTTGCCCATTTCTGCCCCCCTTGGGGTCAGATTGGCCAATTCTTTTACGCCCATCTACCCCGAGGGGGGCAGGATCCACTTAGGTACCAGGGACAACTTCTAAGTTCTTGGTGGTGGGGTGTTTGTCAACTGGCAAAGTATTTGTATTTGTGATTATAACAATTTATTTCTTCTTTTTCTTCTAGTTCAACGCTTTTGCTTCCTTTGCTGTGGATCTTTGCGGTTTTGGCAGTAGTTGTCCTGTGGTTTGCATAGTTGCATGTTTTAGGTAAGTGAACGCAATTTACTCCAAAGGAGTATTGTTGACATGTTTGTAGGTGGTGTACTAAATGCAGTATTGTGTGTTTGACTTTGTCCTTAGATTTGAGCACAGTGGTGTTTGTGTTGTCATATGTCTAAATTGCTTTTTTCTTTTTTCTTTTTAGTGGGATATCATTGGTGATTGCAGAGTAGTTGCTTGGTGAGTAGCTATTTCAGGCAACTGTGTGGTATAGTTTTTTGTAGTACATAACTCTTTGTGATAAAGCTACACTTTGTTTATTACTTATTTTAGTGCTAGTTGTTGTTGGCAATCCATTTGTTGTTAGGATCATGGCTAGCCGCAAAGTGACCGCTCAGCAGGTTGTTCGCATGCTCTTTGAGTCGTCTTCAGACCATGATTACGACACTGACTCTGCATCTGAGGCAGAGGAGGAAGCAGGAGATTCTGGAAGTGAGTTTTCTGTCCAAGAGTATTCTTCTGATGAGGAAGCTACTCTCAGTGCAGATGAAGGGCCTGTGTTAGAGGAGGACATTGATGTGCCAAGAGTGCAGCAGCCTGGGGCTGCAGGGTTTCCCATTGGAAGACCTGACACCTGGATTGCCCCAAACATGGAGCAGCCACAGTTACCTGCATTTACTGGTCTCCCAGGGTGTAGAGTTAATACGGAAAACTTTCTGCCTGTCCGTTTCTTTCACTTGTTTATGGACGATGTATTTTTGGAAGAGATTGTGGAGCAGACAAATGTGTAAGCAGAGCAATATTTGCGGGACAACGCTTAAGCCTCAGTCTAGAGCTACTCATTGGGTTCCCACATATCTGGAAGAGATTAAAAGGTTTTTAGGTTAGTCTTTTTTGATGGGGTTGATCAGGAAGCCGTCACTGGCTTCTTATTGGTCTACTAGTCCCTTGATGGCAACTGCTATATTTCCTGCAACTATGACACGTAATCGGTATTTGCTTCTTCTTCGTATGCTGCATTTTGTAGACAATGCTTTAGCCTTGCCACGAGATCACCCTGATTGTGACCACCTTTTTAAGATTAGGCCTGTCCTTGATCATTTTGTGGATCGGTTTTCAGAGGTCTATGTCCCAGGCAAAGAGATAAGTGTGGACGAGTCTTTGGTCCTTTTCAAGGGGCGTTTAGTTTTTAAGCAGTACATTCCTAGTAAGAGGACACGGTATGGGATTAAATTGTATCTGCTGTCAGAAAGCAGTACAGGATATGTGTATAATTTCCGGGTCTACACTGGTAGGGATTCCAGTATTGACCCTCCTGGTTGTCCGGCCACTTTTGGAGTTAGCGAAAAAATTGTGTGGGAACTTGCTAGACGGCTGTTTAACAAAGGTCACCATTTGTACGTAGATAATTTCTACACTGGAGTGCAGTTGTTCAAGGAGTTGTTTAGGGTGGACACTGTTGCTTGTGGCACAATCCGTTCTAACCGGAAAGGCTATCCAAGGGAGCTTGTCTGTAAAAAACTTGAGAGGGGACAGTGCAGTGCCTTGCGGAATAATGAGCTGCTAGCTCTGAAATTTTCAGACAGGAGGGATGTGTACATGCTATCGACCATCCATGATGAGAGTACTTCCCCTGTGGCTGTTTGGGGTCAGGTTGCGGAAGTGCGCAAACCTGCGTGCATTTTGGACTACAATAGGCACATGGGTGGTGTTGATAGAGTAGATCAGAGGTTAGAACCTTACACTGCTCTTCGTAAGTCATATGTGTGGTATAAAAAGTTGGCCCTACATTTATTTAATTTGGCAACTTTTAATGCCTTTATTGTATACAAGGATTGTTCACCCGAGTCAAGGATGACATTTGTTAAATTTCAGGAGTCGGTGATAGAAAGCCTTATTGTGGTGGAACCGGCAAGAGTTCCTAGAGTAGAAGTGGTGGAGGATGTGGCTAGATTGAAAGATCGGCACTTTCCAGATCACATTCCTCCCACTCCCAAAAAAGACATGCCCACAAAGAAATGTAGAGTATGTGCCCGGAGATTAATCCGGAGGGAGAGCCGGATGTACTGCCCCGAATGCCCTTCAAAGCCTGGCCTGTGTGTTCCCGGCTGTTACAGAAGTTACCATACCCCAAAAAAATTCTGGGAAATACCTTGAGCGTAAGCTGTCTGTTTTATATTTTCATATGTTTCACGGTTGGCATCTGTTGTGTATTTAGTTAGAGCTTTTGTGTTTGTAGTTTTGTGCTTATTTTATAATTAGTAGTTTCTTTGTTGTTTATAAATAAAAAAAAGTGATTGCGGTGTTCGTGGGGTGGCGCTTGGCTGGCGGTGTGCGTGGGGTGGCGCTTGGCTGGCGGTGTGCGTGGGGTGGCGCTTGGCTGGCGGTGTGCGTGGGGTGGCGCTTGGCTGGCGGTGTGCTTGGGGTGCCGCTTGGCTGGCGGTGTGCGTGGGGTGGCGCTTGGCTGACGGTGCCAGCCGTACGGCAGTCCACACTCCCATCAGCTGGTGTGATTCTTGTATCAGGCATGTGGGCGTATGTAAGTGATGGGCCCTTGAGTGGCGCGGTCTGTCGATGTGAGTGTTGTAATGTGCTGGGCCCGTGTCTGGCGGTGTGAATGGTCTTGTGCGTGTCATGTATGAAAGGTGTGTGAATGGCCTGTAAAGCGGTTGGTGCCTTGTCGCGGCTTTACAGCTCACGAGCTGTGAGTCATTGGTTCACTTTTTTGCCTTTCAGTTATTAGCAGTGTATTTCATTTTTGTGAAATCTCTTGTTAATAAAATTTGATCCACTGAACCATCACTCACCCTCGTGCCAAATCCAACCAGTATGTGTTGTAAAAAAAGACAAAACCTGCTCCGCTGTAATCAGGCGTCGCAGCACACCTGTGACACGCTAGGTGCCTCGGGTGGGACCCCGATGATGAAGCATGCCACCAACTTGGTTGGTGGGTGAGGGGTCTTCTTCACATAACCTTAGTGTGTTTCTTTTCACAATTTTAGTGTTTGGCACATCACGGACGTATGTGCACACATCAAAGTGATATATTTCAAAAATGCCTGTGTTTGGTGGGGGAGGGCCCACCTATGTTTTTGGTCCAGGGTGCGGCTGTCATGTAGGGAAACCTACAAAACCCAGAATTCTTTTAAAAATAGGCACCCCAAGGAGTCCAGGGAGGTGTGGCTTGCGTGGCTCCCCCAACTATCCCTTCTATCCCTTCAGGTTTTGGGCCTTATTCTGTTGCAGGCACCTGGCCCACCCACACAAGTGAGGTATCATTTTTATCGGGAGACTTGGGGGAACGCTGGGTGGAAGGAAATTTGTGGCTCCTCTCAGATTCCAGAACTTTCTGTCACCGAAATGTGAGGAAAACTTGTTTTTTTAGCCATATTTTGAGGTTTGCAAAGGATTCTGGGTAACAGAACCTGGTCCGAGCCCCACAAGTCACCGCTCCTTGGATTCCCCTAGGTCTCTAGTTTTCAGAAATGCACAGGTTTGGTAGGTTTCCCTAGGTGCCGGCTGAGCTAGAGGCCAAAATCTACAGGTAGGCACTTCGCAAAAAACCCCTCTGTTTTTTTCCAAAATTTCGGATGTGTCCACGTTGCGCTTTGGGGTGTTTCCTGTCGCCGGCGCTAGGCCTACCCACGCAAGTGAGGTATCATTTTTATCGGGAGACTTGGGGAAACGCTGGGTGGAAGGAAATTTGTAGCTCCTCTCAGATTCCAGAACTTTCTGCCACAGAAATGTGAGGAACATGTGATTTTTTAGCCAAATTTTGAGGTTTGCAAAGGATTCTGGGTAACAGAACCTGGTCCGAGCCCCGCAAGTCACCCCTCCTTGGATTCCCCTAGGTCTCTAGTTTTCAGAAATGCACAGGTTTGGTAGGTTTCCCTACGTGCCGGCTGAGCTAGAGGCCAAAATCTACAGGTAGGCACTTCGCAAAAAACACCTCTGTTTTTTTCCAAAATTTAGGATGTGTCCACGTTGCGCTTTGGGGTGTTTCCTGTCGCCGGCGCTAGGCCTACCCACGCAAGTGAGGTATCATTTTTATCGGGAGACTTGGGGGAACGCTGGGTGGAAGGAAATTCGTAGCTCCTCTCAGATTCCAGAACTTTCTGCCACAGAAATGTGAGGAACATGTGTTTTTTTAGCCAAATTTTGAGGTTTGCAAAGGATTCTGGGTAACAGAACCTGGTCCGAGCCCCGCAAGTCACCCCTCCTTGGATTCCCCTATGTCTCTAGTTTTCAGAAATGCACAGGTTTGGTAGGTTTCCCTAGGTGCCGGCTGAGCTAGAGGCCAAAATCTACAGGTAGGCACTTCGCAAAAAACACATCTGTTTTTTCCCAAAATTTAGGATGTGTCCACGTTGCGCTTTGGGGTGTTTCCTGTCGCCGGCGCTAGGCCTACCCACGCAAGTGAGGTATCATTTTTATCGGGAGACTTGGGGGAACGCTGGGTGGAAGGAAATTTGTAGCTCCTCTCAGATTCCAGAACTTTTTGCCACAGAAATGTGAGGAAAACTTGTTTTTTTAGCCAAATTTTGAGGTTTGCAAAGGATTCTGGGTAACAGAACCTGGTCCGAGCCCCACAAGTCACCCCTCCTTGGATTCCCCTAGGTCTCTAGTTTTCAGAAATGCACAGGTTTGGTAGGTTTCCCTAGATGCCGGCTGAGCTAGAGGCCAAAATCTACAGGTAGGCACTTCGCAAAAAACACATCTGTTTTTTCCCAAAATTTAGGATGTGTCCACGTTGCGCTTTGGGGTGTTTCCTGTCGCCGGCGCTAGGCCTACCCACGCAAGTGAGGTATCATTTTTATCGGGAGACTTGGGGGAACGCTGGGTGGAAGGAAATTTGTAGCTCCTCTCAGATTCCAGAACTTTTTGCCACAGAAATGTGAGGAAAACTTGTTTTTTTAGCCAAATTTTGAGGTTTGCAAAGGATTCTGGGTAACAGAACCTGGTCCGAGCCCCGCAAGTCACCCCTCCTTGGATTCCCCTAGGTCTCTAGTTTTCAGAAATGCACAGGTTTGGTAGGTTTCCCTAGGTGCCGGCTGAGCTAGAAGCCAAAATCTACAGGTAGGCACTTCGCAAAAAACACCTCTGTTTTTTCCCAAAATTTAGGATGTGTCAACGTTGCGCTTTGGGGTGTTTCCTGTCGCCGGCGCTAGGCCTACCCACGCAAGTGAGGTATCATTTTTATCGGGAGACTTGGGGGAACGCTGGGTGGAAGGAAATTTGTAGCTCCTCTTAGATTCCAGAACTTTTTGCCACAGAAATGTGAGGAAAACTTGTTTTTTTTAGCCAAATTTTGAGGTTTGCAAAGGATTCTGGGTAACAGAACCTGGTCCGAGCCCCGCAAGTCACCCCTCCTTGGATTCCCCTAGGTCTCTAGTTTTCAGAAATGCACAGGTTTGGTAGGTTTCCCTAGGTGCCGGCTGAGCTAGAGGCCAAAATCTACAGGTAGGCACTTCGCAAAAAACACCTCTGTTTTTTTCCAAAATTTAGGATGTGTCCACGTTGCACTTTGGGCTGTTTCCTGTCGCCGGCGCTAGGCCTACCCACGCAAGTGAGGTATCATTTTTATCGGGAGACTTGGGGGAACGCTGGGTGGAAGGAAATTTGTAGCTCCTCCCAGATTCCAGAACTTTCTGCCACAGAAATGTGAGGAAAACTTGTTTTTTTAGCCAAATTTTGAGGTTTGCAAAGGATTCTGGGTAACAGAACCTGGTCCGAGCCCCGCAAGTCACCCCTCCTTGGATTCCCCTATGTCTCTAGTTTTCAGAAATGCACAGGTTTGGTAGGTTTCCCTAGGTGCCGGCTGAGCTAGAGGCCAAAATCTACAGGTAGGCACTTCGCAAAAAACACATCTGTTTTTTCCCAAAATTTAGGATGTGTCCACGTTGCGCTTTGGGGTGTTTCCTGTCGCCGGCGCTAGGCCTACCCACGCAAGTGAGGTATCATTTTTATCGGGAGACTTGGGGGAACGCTGGGTGGAAGGAAATTTGTAGCTCCTCTCAGATTCCAGAACTTTTTGCCACAGAAATGTGAGGAAAACTTGTTTTTTTAGCCAAATTTTGAGGTTTGCAAAGGATTCTGGGTAACAGAACCTGGTCCGAGCCCCGCAAGTCACCCCTCCTTGGATTCCCCTAGGTCTCTAGTTTTCAGAAATGCACAGGTTTGGTAGGTTTCCCTAGATGCCGGCTGAGCTAGAGGCCAAAATCTACAGGTAGGCACTTCGCAAAAAACACATCTGTTTTTTCCCAAAATTTAGGATGTGTCCACGTTGCGCTTTGGGGTGTTTCCTGTCGCCGGCGCTAGGCCTACCCACGCAAGTGAGGTATCATTTTTATCGGGAGACTTGGGGGAACGCTGGGTGGAAGGAAATTTGTAGCTCCTCTCAGATTCCAGAACTTTTTGCCACAGAAATGTGAGGAAAACTTGTTTTTTTAGCCAAATTTTGAGGTTTGCAAAGGATTCTGGGTAACAGAACCTGGTCCGAGCCCCGCAAGTCACCCCTCCTTGGATTCCCCTAGGTCTCTAGTTTTCAGAAATGCACAGGTTTGGTAGGTTTCCCTAGGTGCCGGCTGAGCTAGAAGCCAAAATCTACAGGTAGGCACTTCGCAAAAAACACCTCTGTTTTTTCCCAAAATTTAGGATGTGTCAACGTTGCGCTTTGGGGTGTTTCCTGTCGCCGGCGCTAGGCCTACCCACGCAAGTGAGGTATCATTTTTATCGGGAGACTTGGGGGAACGCTGGGTGGAAGGAAATTTGTAGCTCCTCTCAGATTCCAGAACTTTTTGCCACAGAAATGTGAGGAAAACTTGTTTTTTTAGCCAAATTTTGAGGTTTGCAAAGGATTCTGGGTAACAGAACCTGGTCCGAGCCCCGCAAGTCACCCCTCCTTGGATTCCCCTAGGTCTCTAGTTTTCAGAAATGCACAGGTTTGGTAGGTTTCCCTAGATGCCGGCTGAGCTAGAGGCCAAAATCTACAGGTAGGCACTTCGCAAAAAACACATCTGTTTTTTCCCAAAATTTAGGATGTGTCCACGTTGCGCTTTGGGGTGTTTCCTGTCGCCGGCGCTAGGCCTACCCACGCAAGTGAGGTATCATTTTTATCGGGAGACTTGGGGGAACGCTGGGTGGAAGGAAATTTGTAGCTCCTCTCAGATTCCAGAACTTTTTGCCACAGAAATGTGAGGAAAACTTGTTTTTTTAGCCAAATTTTGAGGTTTGCAAAGGATTCTGGGTAACAGAACCTGGTCCGAGCCCCGCAAGTCACCCCTCCTTGGATTCCCCTAGGTCTCTAGTTTTCAGAAATGCACAGGTTTGGTAGGTTTCCCTAGGTGCCGGCTGAGCTAGAAGCCAAAATCTACAGGTAGGCACTTCGCAAAAAACACCTCTGTTTTTTCCCAAAATTTAGGATGTGTCAACGTTGCGCTTTGGGGTGTTTCCTGTCGCCGGCGCTAGGCCTACCCACGCAAGTGAGGTATCATTTTTATCGGGAGACTTGGGGGAACGCTGGGTGGAAGGAAATTTGTAGCTCCTCTTAGATTCCAGAACTTTTTGCCACAGAAATGTGAGGAAAACTTGTTTTTTTTAGCCAAATTTTGAGGTTTGCAAAGGATTCTGGGTAACAGAACCTGGTCCGAGCCCCGCAAGTCACCCCTCCTTGGATTCCCCTAGGTCTCTAGTTTTCAGAAATGCACAGGTTTGGTAGGTTTCCCTAGGTGCCGGCTGAGCTAGAGGCCAAAATCTACAGGTAGGCACTTCGCAAAAAACACCTCTGTTTTTTTCCAAAATTTAGGATGTGTCCACGTTGCACTTTGGGCTGTTTCCTGTCGCCGGCGCTAGGCCTACCCACGCAAGTGAGGTATCATTTTTATCGGGAGACTTGGGGGAACGCTGGGTGGAAGGAAATTTGTAGCTCCTCCCAGATTCCAGAACTTTCTGCCACAGAAATGTGAGGAAAACTTGTTTTTTTAGCCAAATTTTGAGGTTTGCAAAGGATTCTGGGTAACAGAACCTGGTCCGAGCCCCGCAAGTCACCCCTCCTTGGATTCCCCTATGTCTCTAGTTTTCAGAAATGCACAGGTTTGGTAGGTTTCCCTAGGTGCCGGCTGAGCTAGAGGCCAAAATCTACAGGTAGGCACTTCGCAAAAAACACATCTGTTTTTTCCCAAAATTTAGGATGTGTCCACGTTGCGCTTTGGGGTGTTTCCTGTCGCCGGCGCTAGGCCTACCCACGCAAGTGAGGTATCATTTTTATCGGGAGACTTGGGGGAACGCTGGGTGGAAGGAAATTTGTAGCTCCTCTCAGATTCCAGAACTTTTTGCCACAGAAATGTGAGGAAAACTTGTTTTTTTAGCCAAATTTTGAGGTTTGCAAAGGATTCTGGGTAACAGAACCTGGTCCGAGCCCCGCAAGTCACCCCTCCTTGGATTCCCCTAGGTCTCTAGTTTTCAGAAATGCACAGGTTTGGTAGGTTTCCCTAGATGCCGGCTGAGCTAGAGGCCAAAATCTACAGGTAGGCACTTCGCAAAAAACACATCTGTTTTTTCCCAAAATTTAGGATGTGTCCACGTTGCGCTTTGGGGTGTTTCCTGTCGCCGGCGCTAGGCCTACCCACGCAAGTGAGGTATCATTTTTATCGGGAGACTTGGGGGAACGCTGGGTGGAAGGAAATTTGTAGCTCCTCTCAGATTCCAGAACTTTTTGCCACAGAAATGTGAGGAAAACTTGTTTTTTTAGCCAAATTTTGAGGTTTGCAAAGGATTCTGGGTAACAGAACCTGGTCCGAGCCCCGCAAGTCACCCCTCCTTGGATTCCCCTAGGTCTCTAGTTTTCAGAAATGCACAGGTTTGGTAGGTTTCCCTAGGTGCCGGCTGAGCTAGAAGCCAAAATCTACAGGTAGGCACTTCGCAAAAAACACCTCTGTTTTTTCCCAAAATTTAGGATGTGTCAACGTTGCGCTTTGGGGTGTTTCCTGTCGCCGGCGCTAGGCCTACCCACGCAAGTGAGGTATCATTTTTATCGGGAGACTTGGGGGAACGCTGGGTGGAAGGAAATTTGTAGCTCCTCTTAGATTCCAGAACTTTTTGCCACAGAAATGTGAGGAAAACTTGTTTTTTTTAGCCAAATTTTGAGGTTTGCAAAGGATTCTGGGTAACAGAACCTGGTCCGAGCCCCGCAAGTCACCCTTCCTTGGATTCCCCTAGGTCTCTAGTTTTCAGAAATGCACAGGTTTGGTAGGTTTCCCTAGGTGCCGGCTGAGCTAGAGGCCAAAATCTACAGGTAGGCACTTCGCAAAAAACACCTCTGTTTTTTTCCAAAATTTAGGATGTGTCCACGTTGCACTTTGGGCTGTTTCCTGTCGCCGGCGCTAGGCCTACCCACGCAAGTGAGGTATCATTTTTATCGGGAGACTTGGGGGAACGCTGGGTGGAAGGAAATTTGTAGCTCCTCCCAGATTCCAGAACTTTCTGCCACAGAAATGTGAGGAAAACTTGTTTTTTTAGCCAAATTTTGAGGTTTGCAAAGGATTCTGGGTAACAGAACCTGGTCCGAGCCCCGCAAGTCACCCCTCCTTGGATTCCCCTAGGGCTCTAGTTTTAAGAAATGCACAGGTTTGGTAGGTTTCCCTAGGTGCCGGCTGAGCTAGAGGCCAAAATCTACAGGTAGGCACTTCGCAAAAAACACCTCTGTTTTTTCCCAAAATTTAGGATGTGTCCACGTTGCGCTTTGGGGTGTTTCCTGTCGCCGGCGCTAGGCCTACCCACGCAAGTGAGGTATCATTTTTATCGGGAGACTTGGGGGAACGCTGGGTGGAAGGAACTTTGTAGCTCCTCTCAGATTCCAGAACTTTTTGCTACAGAAATGTGAGGAAAACTTGTTTTTTTTAGCCAAATTTTGAGGTTTGCAAAGGATTCTGGGTAACAGAACCTGGTCCGAGCCCCGCAAGTCACCCCTCCTTGGATTCCCCTAGGTCTCTAGTTTTCAGAAATGCACAGGTTTGGTAGGTTTCCCTAGGTGCCGGCTGAGCTAGAGGCCAAAATCTACAGGTAGGCACTTCGCAAAAAACACATCTGTTTTTTCCCAAAATTTAGGATATGTCCACGTTGCGCTTTGGGGTGTTTCCTGTCGCCGGCGCTAGGCCTACCCACGCAAGTGAGGTATCATTTTTATCGGGAGACTTGGGGGAACGCTGGGTGGAAGGAAATTCGTAGCTCCTCTCAGATTCCAGAACTTTCTGCCACAGAAATGTGAGGAACATGTGTTTTTATAGCCAAATTTTGAGGTTTGCAAAGGATTCTGGGTAACAGAACCTGGTCCGAGCCCCGCAAGTCACCCCTCCTTGGATTCCCCTAGGTCTCTAGTTTTCAGAAATGCACAGGTTTGGTAGGTTTCCCTAGGTGCCGGCTGAGCTAGAAGCCAAAATCTACAGGTAGGCACTTCGCAAAAAACACCTCTGTTTTTTCCCAAAATTTAGGATGTGTCCACGTTGCGCTTTGGGGTGTTTCCTGTCGCCGGCGCTAGGCCTACCCACGCAAGTGAGGTATCATTTTTATCGGGAGACTTGGGGGAACGCTGGGTGGAAGGAAATTTGTAGCTCCTCTTAGATTCCAGAACTTTTTGCTACAGAAATGTGAGGAAAACTTGTTTTTTTTAGCCAAATTTTGAGGTTTGCAAAGGATTCTGGGTAACAGAACCTGGTCCGAGCCCCGCAAGTCACCCCTCCTTGGATTCCCCTAGGTCTCTAGTTTTCAGAAATGCACAGGTTTGGTAGGTTTCCCTAGGTGCCGGCTGAGCTAGAGGCCAAAATCTACAGGTAGGCACTTCGCAAAAAACACCTCTGTTTTTTTCCAAAATTTAGGATGTGTCCACGTTGCACTTTGGGCTGTTTCCTGTCGCCGGCGCTAGGCCTACCCACGCAAGTGAGGTATCATTTTTATTGGGAGACTTGGGGGAACGCTGGGTGGAAGGAAATTTGTAGCTCCTCTCAGATTCCAGAACTTTTTGCCACAGAAATGTGAGGAAAACTTGTTTTTTTAGCCAAATTTTTAGGTTTGCAAAGGATTCTGGGTAACAGAACCTGGTCCGAGCCCCGCAAGTCACCCCTCCTTGGATTCCCCTAGGGCTCTAGTTTTAAGAAATGCACAGGTTTGGTAGGTTTCCCTAGGTGCCGGCTGAGCTAGAGGCCAAAATCTACAGGTAGGCACTTCGCAAAAAACACCTCTGTTTTTTCCCAAAATTTAGGATGTGTCCACGTTGCGCTTTGGGGTGTTTCCTGTCGCCGGCGCTAGGCCTACCCACGCAAGTGAGGTATCATTTTTATCGGGAGACTTGGGGGAACGCTGGGTGGAAGGAACTTTGTAGCTCCTCTCAGATTCCAGAACTTTTTGCCACAGAAATGTGAGGAAAACTTGTTTTTTTTGCCAAATTTTGAGGTTTGCAAAGGATTCTGGGTAACAGAACCTGGTCCGAGCCCCGCAAGTCACCCCTCCTTGGATTCCCCTAGGTCTCTAGTTTTCAGAAATGCACAGGTTTGGTAGGTTTCCCTAGGTGCCGGCTGAGCTAGAGGCCAAAATCTACAGGTAGGCACTTCGCAAAAAACACATCTGTTTTTTCCCAAAATTTAGGATATGTCCACGTTGCGCTTTGGGGTGTTTCCTGTCGCCGGCGCTAGGCCTACCCACGCAAGTGAGGTATCATTTTTATCGGGAGACTTGGGGGAACGCTGGGTGGAAGGAAATTTGTAGCTCCTCTCAGATTCCAGAACTTTCTGCCACAGAAATGTGAGGAACATGTGTTTTTTTAGCCAAATTTTGAGGTTTGCAAAGGATTCTGGGTAACAGAACCTGGTCCGAGCCCCGCAAGTCACCCCTCCTTGGATTCCCCTAGGTCTCTAGTTTTCAGAAATGCACAGGTTTGGTAGGTTTCCCTACGTGCCGGCTGAGCTAGAGGCCAAAATCTACAGGTAGGCACTTCGCAAAAAACACCTCTGTTTTTTTCCAAAATTTAGGATGTGTCCACGTTGCGCTTTGGGGTGTTTCCTGTCGCCGGCGCTAGGCCTACCCACGCAAGTGAGGTATCATTTTTATCGAGAGACTTGGGGGAACGCTGGGTGGAAGGAAATTCGTAGCTCCTCTCAGATTCCAGAACTTTCTGCCACAGAAATGTGAGGAACATGTGTTTTTTTAGCCAAATTTTGAGGTTTGCAAAGGATTCTGGGTAACAGAACCTGGTCCGAGCCCTGCAAGTCACCCCTCCTTGGATTCCCCTATGTCTCTAGTTTTCAGAAATGCACAGGTTTGGTAGGTTTCCCTAGGTGCCGGCTGAGCTAGAGGCCAAAATCTACAGGTAGGCACTTCGCAAAAAACATCTCTGTTTTTTCCAAAATTTAGGATGTGTCCACGTTGCGCTTTGGGGTGTTTCCTGTCGCCGGCGCTAGGCCTACCCACGCAAGTGAGGTATCATTTTTATCGGGAGACTTGGGGGAACGCTGGGTGGAAGGAAATTTGTAGCTCCTCTCAGATTCCAGAACTTTTTGCCACAGAAATGTGAGGAAAACTTGTTTTTTTAGCCAAATTTTGAGGTTTGCAAAGGATTCTGGGTAACAGAACCTGGTCCGAGCCCCGCAAGTCACCCCTCCTTGGATTCCCCTAGGGCTCTAGTTTTAAGAAATGCACAGGTTTGGTAGGTTTCCCTAGGTGCCGGCTGAGCTAGAGGCCAAAATCTACAGGTAGGCACTTCGCAAAAAACATCTCTGTTTTTTCCCAAAATTTAGGATGTGTCCACGTTGCGCTTTGGGGTGTTTCCTGTCGCCGGCGCTAGGCCTACCCACGCAAGTGAGGTATCATTTTTATCGGGAGACTTGGGGGAACGCTGGGTGGAAGGAAATTTGTAGCTCCTCTCAGATTCCAGAACTTTTTGCCACAGAAATGTGAGGAAAACTTGTTTTTTTAGCCAAATTTTGAGGTTTGCAAAGGATTCTGGGTAACAGAACCTGGTCCGAGCCCCGCAAGTCACCCCTCCTTGGATTCCCCTAGGGCTCTAGTTTTAAGAAATGCACAGGTTTGGTAGGTTTCCCTAGGTGCCGGCTGAGCTAGAGGCCAAAATCTACAGGTAGGCACTTCGCAAAAAACACCTCTGTTTTTTCCCAAAATTTAGGATGTGTCCACGTTGCGCTTTGGGGTGTTTCCTGTCGCCGGCGCTAGGCCTACCCACGCAAGTGAGGTATCATTTTTATCGGGAGACTTGGGGGAACGCTGGGTGGAAGGAACTTTGTAGCTCCTCTCAGATTCCAGAACTTTTTGCCACAGAAATGTGAGGAAAACTAGTTTTTTTTGCCAAATTTTGAGGTTTGCAAAGGATTCTGGGTAACAGAACCTGGTCCGAGCCCCGCAAGTCACCCCTCCTTGGATTCCCCTAGGTCTCTAGTTTTCAGAAATGCACAGGTTTGGTAGGTTTCCCTAGGTGCCGGCTGAGCTAGAGGCCAAAATCTACAGGTAGGCACTTCGCAAAAAACACCTCTGTTTTTTTCCAAAATTTAGGATGTGTCCACGTTGCGCTTTGGGGTGTTTCCTGTCGCCGGCGCTAGGCCTACCCACGCAAGTGAGGTATCATTTTTATCGGGAGACTTGGGGGAACGCTGGGTGGAAGGAAATTTGTAGCTCCTCTCAGATTCCAGAACTTTCTGCCACAGAAATGTGAGGAACATGTGTTTTTTTAGCCAAATTTTGAGGTTTGCAAAGGATTCTGGGTAACAGAACCTGGTCCGAGCCCCGCAAGTCACCCCTCCTTGGATTCCCCTAGGTCTCTAGTTTTCAGAAATGCACAGGTTTGGTAGGTTTCCCTACGTGCCGGCTGAGCTAGAGGCCAAAATCTACAGGTAGGCACTTCGCAAAAAACACCTCTGTTTTTTTCCAAAATTTAGGATGTGTCCACGTTGCGCTTTGGGGTGTTTCCTGTCGCCGGCGCTAGGCCTACCCACGCAAGTGAGGTATCATTTTTATCGGGAGACTTGGGGGAACGCTGGGTGGAAGGAAATTCGTAGCTCCTCTCAGATTCCAGAACTTTCTGCCACAGAAATGTGAGGAACATGTGTTTAGCCAAATTTTGAGGTTTGCAAAGGATTCTGGGTAACAGAACCTGGTCCGAGCCCCGCAAGTCACCCCTCCTTGGATTCCCCTAGGTCTCTAGTTTTCAGAAATGCACAGGTTTGGTAGGTTTCCCTACGTGCCGGCTGAGCTAGAGGCCAAAATCTACAGGTAGGCACTTCGCAAAAAACACCTCTGTTTTTTTCCAAAATTTAGGATGTGTCCACGTTGCGCTTTGGGGTGTTTCCTGTCGCCGGCGCTAGGCCTACCCACGCAAGTGAGGTATCATTTTTATCGGGAGACTTGGGGGAACGCTGGGTGGAAGGAAATTCGTAGCTCCTCTCAGATTCCAGAACTTTCTGCCACAGAAATGTGAGGAACATGTGTTTTTTTAGCCAAATTTTGAGGTTTGCAAAGGATTCTGGGTAACAGAACCTGGTCCGAGCCCTGCAAGTCACCCCTCCTTGGATTCCCCTATGTCTCTAGTTTTCAGAAATGCACAGGTTTGGTAGGTTTCCCTAGGTGCCGGCTGAGCTAGAGGCCAAAATCTACAGGTAGGCACTTCGCAAAAAACATCTCTGTTTTTTCCCAAAATTTAGGATGTGTCCACGTTGCGCTTTGGGGTGTTTCCTGTCGCCGGCGCTAGGCCTACCCACGCAAGTGAGGTATCATTTTTATCGGGAGACTTGGGGGAACGCTGGGTGGAAGGAAATTTGTAGCTCCTCTCAGATTCCAGAACTTTTTGCCACAGAAATGTGAGGAAAACTTGTTTTTTTAGCCAAATTTTGAGGTTTGCAAAGGATTCTGGGTAACAGAACCTGGTCCGAGCCCCGCAAGTCACCCCTCCTTGGATTCCCCTAGGGCTCTAGTTTTAAGAAATGCACAGGTTTGGTAGGTTTCCCTAGGTGCCGGCTGAGCTAGAGGCCAAAATCTACAGGTAGGCACTTCGCAAAAAACATCTCTGTTTTTTCCCAAAATTTAGGATGTGTCCACGTTGCGCTTTGGGGTGTTTCCTGTCGCCGGCGCTAGGCCTACCCACGCAAGTGAGGTATCATTTTTATCGGGAGACTTGGAGGAACGCTGGGTGGAAGGAAATTTGTAGCTCCTCTCAGATTCCAGAACTTTTTGCCACAGAAATGTGAGGAAAACTTGTTTTTTTAGCCAAATTTTGAGGTTTGCAAAGGATTCTGGGTAACAGAACCTGGTCCGAGCCCCGCAAGTCACCCCTCCTTGGATTCCCCTAGGGCTCTAGTTTTAAGAAATGCACAGGTTTGGTAGGTTTCCCTAGGTGCCGGCTGAGCTAGAGGCCAAAATCTACAGGTAGGCACTTCGCAAAAAACACCTCTGTTTTTTCCCAAAATTTAGGATGTGTCCACGTTGCGCTTTGGGGTGTTTCCTGTCGCCGGCGCTAGGCCTACCCACGCAAGTGAGGTATCATTTTTATCGGGAGACTTGGGGGAACGCTGGGTGGAAGGAACTTTGTAGCTCCTCTCAGATTCCAGAACTTTTTGCCACAGAAATGTGAGGAAAACTTGTTTTTTTTGCCAAATTTTGAGGTTTGCAAAGGATTCTGGGTAACAGAACCTGGTCCGAGCCCCGCAAGTCACCCCTCCTTGGATTCCCCTAGGTCTCTAGTTTTCAGAAATGCACAGGTTTGGTAGGTTTCCCTAGGTGCCGGCTGAGCTAGAGGCCAAAATCTACAGGTAGGCACTTCGCAAAAAACACATCTGTTTTTTCCCAAAATTTAGGATGTGTCCACGTTGCGCTTTGGGGTGTTTCCTGTCGCCGGCGCTAGGCCTACCCACGCAAGTGAGGTATCATTTTTATCGGGAGACTTGGGGGAACGCTGGGTGGCAGGAAATTTGTAGCTCCTCTCAGATTCCAGAACTTTTTGCCACAGAAATGTGAGGAAAACTTGTTTTTTTAGCCAAATTTTGAGGTTTGCAAAGGATTCTGGGTAACAGAACCTGGTCCGAGCCCCGCAAGTCACCCCTCCTTGGATTCCCCTAGGTCTCTAGTTTTCAGAAATGCACAGGTTTGGTAGGTTTCCCTAGGTGCCGGCTGAGCTAGAGGCCAAAATCTACAGGTAGGCACTTCGCAAAAAACACCTCTGTTTTTTCCCAAAATTTAGGATGTGTCAACGTTGCGCTTTGGGGTGTTTCCTGTCGCCGGCGCTAGGCCTACCCACGCAAGTGAGGTATCATTTTTATCGGGAGACTTGGGGGAACGCTGGGTGGAAGGAACTTTGTAGCTCCTCTCAGATTCCAGAACTTTTTGCCACAGAAATGTGAGGAAAACTTGTTTTTTTAGCCAAATTCTGAGGTTTGCAAAGGATTCTGGGTAACAGAAACTGGTCCGAGCCCCGCAAGTCACCCCTCCTTGGATTCCCCTAGGTCTCTAGTTTTCAGAAATGCACAGATTTGGTAGGTTTCCCTAGGTGCCGGCTGAGCTAGAGGCCAAAATCTACAGGTAGGCACTTCGCAAAAAACACCTCTGTTTTTTTCCAAAATTTCGGATGTGTCCACGTTGCGCTTTGGGGTGTTTCCTGTCGCCGGCGCTAGGCCTACCCACGCAAGTGAGGTATCATTTTTATCGGGAGACTTGGGGGAACGCTGGGTGGAAGGAAATTTGTAGCTCCTCCCAGATTCCAGAACTTTCTGCCACAGAAATGTGAGGAAAACTTGTTTTTTTAGCCAAATTTTGAGGTTTGCAAAGGATTCTGGGTAACAGAACCTGGTCCGAGCCCCGCAAGTCACCCCTCCTTGGATTCCCCTATGTCTCTAGTTTTCAGAAATGCACAGGTTTGGTAGGTTTCCCTAGGTGCCGGCTGAGCTAGAGGCCAAAATCTACAGGTAGGCACTTCGCAAAAAACACATCTGTTTTTTCCCAAAATTTAGGATGTGTCCACGTTGCGCTTTGGGGTGTTTCCTGTCGCCGGCGCTAGGCCTACCCACGCAAGTGAGGTATCATTTTTATCGGGAGACTTGGGGGAACGCTGGGTGGAAGGAAATTTGTAGCTCCTCTCAGATTCCAGAACTTTTTGCCACAGAAATGTGAGGAAAACTTGTTTTTTTAGCCAAATTTTGAGGTTTGCAAAGGATTCTGGGTAACAGAACCTGGTCCGAGCCCCGCAAGTCACCCCTCCTTGGATTCCCCTAGGTCTCTAGTTTTCAGAAATGCACAGGTTTGGTAGGTTTCCCTACGTGCCGGCTGAGCTAGAGGCCAAAATCTACAGGTAGGCACTTCGCAAAAAACACCTCTGTTTTTTTCCAAAATTTAGGATGTGTCCACGTTGCGCTTTGGGGTGTTTCCTGTCGCCGGCGCTAGGCCTACCCACGCAAGTGAGGTATCATTTTTATCGGGAGACTTGGGGGAACGCTGGGTGGAAGGAAATTCGTAGCTCCTCTCAGATTCCAGAACTTTCTGCCACAGAAATGTGAGGAACATGTGTTTTTTTAGCCAAATTTTGAGGTTTGCAAAGGATTCTGGGTAACAGAACCTGGTCCGAGCCCTGCAAGTCACCCCTCCTTGGATTCCCCTATGTCTCTAGTTTTCAGAAATGCACAGGTTTGGTAGGTTTCCCTAGGTGCCGGCTGAGCTAGAGGCCAAAATCTACAGGTAGGCACTTCGCAAAAAACATCTCTGTTTTTTCCCAAAATTTAGGATGTGTCCACGTTGCGCTTTGGGGTGTTTCCTGTCGCCGGCGCTAGGCCTACCCACGCAAGTGAGGTATCATTTTTATCGGGAGACTTGGGGGAACGCTGGGTGGAAGGAAATTTGTAGCTCCTCTCAGATTCCAGAACTTTTTGCCACAGAAATGTGAGGAAAACTTGTTTTTTTAGCCAAATTTTGAGGTTTGCAAAGGATTCTGGGTAACAGAACCTGGTCCGAGCCCCGCAAGTCACCCCTCCTTGGATTCCCCTAGGGCTCTAGTTTTAAGAAATGCACAGGTTTGGTAGGTTTCCCTAGGTGCCGGCTGAGCTAGAGGCCAAAATCTACAGGTAGGCACTTCGCAAAAAACATCTCTGTTTTTTCCCAAAATTTAGGATGTGTCCACGTTGCGCTTTGGGGTGTTTCCTGTCGCCGGCGCTAGGCCTACCCACGCAAGTGAGGTATCATTTTTATCGGGAGACTTGGAGGAACGCTGGGTGGAAGGAAATTTGTAGCTCCTCTCAGATTCCAGAACTTTTTGCCACAGAAATGTGAGGAAAACTTGTTTTTTTAGCCAAATTTTGAGGTTTGCAAAGGATTCTGGGTAACAGAACCTGGTCCGAGCCCCGCAAGTCACCCCTCCTTGGATTCCCCTAGGGCTCTAGTTTTAAGAAATGCACAGGTTTGGTAGGTTTCCCTAGGTGCCGGCTGAGCTAGAGGCCAAAATCTACAGGTAGGCACTTCGCAAAAAACACCTCTGTTTTTTCCCAAAATTTAGGATGTGTCCACGTTGCGCTTTGGGGTGTTTCCTGTCGCCGGCGCTAGGCCTACCCACGCAAGTGAGGTATCATTTTTATCGGGAGACTTGGGGGAACGCTGGGTGGAAGGAACTTTGTAGCTCCTCTCAGATTCCAGAACTTTTTGCCACAGAAATGTGAGGAAAACTTGTTTTTTTTGCCAAATTTTGAGGTTTGCAAAGGATTCTGGGTAACAGAACCTGGTCCGAGCCCCGCAAGTCACCCCTCCTTGGATTCCCCTAGGTCTCTAGTTTTCAGAAATGCACAGGTTTGGTAGGTTTCCCTAGGTGCCGGCTGAGCTAGAGGCCAAAATCTACAGGTAGGCACTTCGCAAAAAACACATCTGTTTTTTCCCAAAATTTAGGATGTGTCCACGTTGCGCTTTGGGGTGTTTCCTGTCGCCGGCGCTAGGCCTACCCACGCAAGTGAGGTATCATTTTTATCGGGAGACTTGGGGGAACGCTGGGTGGCAGGAAATTTGTAGCTCCTCTCAGATTCCAGAACTTTTTGCCACAGAAATGTGAGGAAAACTTGTTTTTTTAGCCAAATTTTGAGGTTTGCAAAGGATTCTGGGTAACAGAACCTGGTCCGAGCCCCGCAAGTCACCCCTCCTTGGATTCCCCTAGGTCTCTAGTTTTCAGAAATGCACAGGTTTGGTAGGTTTCCCTAGGTGCCGGCTGAGCTAGAGGCCAAAATCTACAGGTAGGCACTTCGCAAAAAACACCTCTGTTTTTTCCCAAAATTTAGGATGTGTCAACGTTGCGCTTTGGGGTGTTTCCTGTCGCCGGCGCTAGGCCTACCCACGCAAGTGAGGTATCATTTTTATCGGGAGACTTGGGGGAATGCTGGGTGGAAGGAACTTTGTAGCTCCTCTCAGATTCCAGAACTTTTTGCCACAGAAATGTGAGGAAAACTTGTTTTTTTAGCCAAATTCTGAGGTTTGCAAAGGATTCTGGGTAACAGAAACTGGTCCGAGCCCCGCAAGTCACCCCTCCTTGGATTCCCCTAGGTCTCTAGTTTTCAGAAATGCACAGATTTGGTAGGTTTCCCTAGGTGCCGGCTGAGCTAGAGGCCAAAATCTACAGGTAGGCACTTCGCAAAAAACACCTCTGTTTTTTTCCAAAATTTCGGATGTGTCCACGTTGCGCTTTGGGGTGTTTCCTGTCGCCGGCGCTAGGCCTACCCACGCAAGTGAGGTATCATTTTTATCGGGAGACTTGGGGGAACGCTGGGTGGAAGGAAATTTGTAGCTCCTCCCAGATTCCAGAACTTTCTGCCACAGAAATGTGAGGAAAACTTGTTTTTTTAGCCAAATTTTGAGGTTTGCAAAGGATTCTGGGTAACAGAACCTGGTCCGAGCCCCGCAAGTCACCCCTCCTTGGATTCCCCTATGTCTCTAGTTTTCAGAAATGCACAGGTTTGGTAGGTTTCCCTAGGTGCCGGCTGAGCTAGAGGCCAAAATCTACAGGTAGGCACTTCGCAAAAAACACATCTGTTTTTTCCCAAAATTTAGGATGTGTCCACGTTGCGCTTTGGGGTGTTTCCTGTCGCCGGCGCTAGGCCTACCCACGCAAGTGAGGTATCATTTTTATCGGGAGACTTGGGGGAACGCTGGGTGGAAGGAAATTTGTAGCTCCTCTCAGATTCCAGAAC
The DNA here is from genome assembly GCF_031143425.1 of Pleurodeles waltl. Classification (NCBI taxonomy): domain Eukaryota; kingdom Metazoa; phylum Chordata; class Amphibia; order Caudata; family Salamandridae; genus Pleurodeles; species Pleurodeles waltl. The sequence goes on along the minus strand of NC_090445.1, from coordinate 144,391,585 downwards.
TTTTTGCCACAGAAATGTGAGGAAAACTTGTTTTTTTAGCCAAATTTTGAGGTTTGCAAAGGATTCTGGGTAACAGAACCTGGTCCGAGCCCCGCAAGTCACCCCTCCTTGGATTCCCCTAGGTCTCTAGTTTTCAGAAATGCACAGGTTTGGTAGGTTTCCCTAGATGCCGGCTGAGCTAGAGGCCAAAATCTACAGGTAGGCACTTCGCAAAAAACACATCTGTTTTTTCCCAAAATTTAGGATGTGTCCACGTTGCGCTTTGGGGTGTTTCCTGTCGCCGGCGCTAGGCCTACCCACGCAAGTGAGGTATCATTTTTATCGGGAGACTTGGGGGAACGCTGGGTGGAAGGAAATTTGTAGCTCCTCTCAGATTCCAGAACTTTTTGCCACAGAAATGTGAGGAAAACTTGTTTTTTTAGCCAAATTTTGAGGTTTGCAAAGGATTCTGGGTAACAGAACCTGGTCCGAGCCCCGCAAGTCACCCCTCCTTCGATTCCCCTAGGTCTCTAGTTTTCAGAAATGCACAGGTTTGGTAGGTTTCCCTAGGTGCCGGCTGAGCTAGAAGCCAAAATCTACAGGTAGGCACTTCGCAAAAAACACCTCTGTTTTTTCCCAAAATTTAGGATGTGTCAACGTTGCGCTTTGGGGTGTTTCCTGTCGCCGGCGCTAGGCCTACCCACGCAAGTGAGGTATCATTTTTATCGGGAGACTTGGGGGAACGCTGGGTGGAAGGAAATTTGTAGCTCCTCTTAGATTCCAGAACTTTTTGCCACAGAAATGTGAGGAAAACTTGTTTTTTTTAGCCAAATTTTGAGGTTTGCAAAGGATTCTGGGTAACAGAACCTGGTCCGAGCCCCGCAAGTCACCCCTCCTTGGATTCCCCTAGGTCTCTAGTTTTCAGAAATGCACAGGTTTGGTAGGTTTCCCTAGGTGCCGGCTGAGCTAGAGGCCAAAATCTACAGGTAGGCACTTCGCAAAAAACACCTCTGTTTTTTTCCAAAATTTAGGATGTGTCCACGTTGCACTTTGGGCTGTTTCCTGTCGCCGGCGCTAGGCCTACCCACGCAAGTGAGGTATCATTTTTATCGGGAGACTTGGGGGAACGCTGGGTGGAAGGAAATTTGTAGCTCCTCCCAGATTCCAGAACTTTCTGCCACAGAAATGTGAGGAAAACTTGTTTTTTTAGCCAAATTTTGAGGTTTGCAAAGGATTCTGGGTAACAGAACCTGGTCCGAGCCCCGCAAGTCACCCCTCCTTGGATTCCCCTAGGGCTCTAGTTTTAAGAAATGCACAGGTTTGGTAGGTTTCCCTAGGTGCCGGCTGAGCTAGAGGCCAAAATCTACAGGTAGGCACTTCGCAAAAAACACCTCTGTTTTTTCCCAAAATTTAGGATGTGTCCACGTTGCGCTTTGGGGTGTTTCCTGTCGCCGGCGCTAGGCCTACCCACGCAAGTGAGGTATCATTTTTATCGGGAGACTTGGGGGAACGCTGGGTGGAAGGAACTTTGTAGCTCCTCTCAGATTCCAGAACTTTTTGCTACAGAAATGTGAGGAAAACTTGTTTTTTTTAGCCAAATTTTGAGGTTTGCAAAGGATTCTGGGTAACAGAACCTGGTCCGAGCCCCGCAAGTCACCCCTCCTTGGATTCCCCTAGGTCTCTAGTTTTCAGAAATGCACAGGTTTGGTAGGTTTCCCTAGGTGCCGGCTGAGCTAGAGGCCAAAATCTACAGGTAGGCACTTCGCAAAAAACACATCTGTTTTTTCCCAAAATTTAGGATATGTCCACGTTGCGCTTTGGGGTGTTTCCTGTCGCCGGCGCTAGGCCTACCCACGCAAGTGAGGTATCATTTTTATCGGGAGACTTGGGGGAACGCTGGGTGGAAGGAAATTCGTAGCTCCTCTCAGATTCCAGAACTTTCTGCCACAGAAATGTGAGGAACATGTGTTTTTTTAGCCAAATTTTGAGGTTTGCAAAGGATTCTGGGTAACAGAACCTGGTCCGAGCCCCGCAAGTCACCCCTCCTTGGATTCCCCTAGGTCTCTAGTTTTCAGAAATGCACAGGTTTGGTAGGTTTCCCTAGGTGCCGGCTGAGCTAGAAGCCAAAATCTACAGGTAGGCACTTCGCAAAAAACACCTCTGTTTTTTCCCAAAATTTAGGATGTGTCCACGTTGCGCTTTGGGGTGTTTCCTGTCGCCGGCGCTAGGCCTACCCACGCAAGTGAGGTATCATTTTTATCGGGAGACTTGGGGGAACGCTGGGTGGAAGGAAATTTGTAGCTCCTCTTAGATTCCAGAACTTTTTGCTACAGAAATGTGAGGAAAACTTGTTTTTTTTAGCCAAATTTTGAGGTTTGCAAAGGATTCTGGGTAACAGAACCTGGTCCGAGCCCCGCAAGTCACCCCTCCTTGGATTCCCCTAGGTCTCTAGTTTTCAGAAATGCACAGGTTTCGTAGGTTTCCCTAGGTGCCGGCTGAGCTAGAGGCCAAAATCTACAGGTAGGCACTTCGCAAAAAACACCTCTGTTTTTTTCCAAAATTTAGGATGTGTCCACGTTGCACTTTGGGCTGTTTCCTGTCGCCGGCGCTAGGCCTACCCACGCAAGTGAGGTATCATTTTTATCGGGAGACTTGGGGGAACGCTGGGTGGAAGGAAATTTGTAGCTCCTCTCAGATTCCAGAACTTTTTGCCACAGAAATGTGAGGAAAACTTGTTTTTTTAGCCAAATTTTGAGGTTTGCAAAGGATTCTGGGTAACAGAACCTGGTCCGAGCCCCGCAAGTCACCCCTCCTTGGATTCCCCTAGGGCTCTAGTTTTAAGAAATGCACAGGTTTGGTAGGTTTCCCTAGGTGCCGGCTGAGCTAGAGGCCAAAATCTACAGGTAGGCACTTCGCAAAAAACACCTCTGTTTTTTCCCAAAATTTAGGATGTGTCCACGTTGCGCTTTGGGGTGTTTCCTGTCGCCGGCGCTAGGCCTACCCACGCAAGTGAGGTATCATTTTTATCGGGAGACTTGGGGGAACGCTGGGTGGAAGGAACTTTGTAGCTCCTCTCAGATTCCAGAACTTTTTGCCACAGAAATGTGAGGAAAACTTGTTTTTTTTGCCAAATTTTGAGGTTTGCAAAGGATTCTGGGTAACAGAACCTGGTCCGAGCCCCGCAAGTCACCCCTCCTTGGATTCCCCTAGGTCTCTAGTTTTCAGAAATGCACAGGTTTGGTAGGTTTCCCTAGGTGCCGGCTGAGCTAGAGGCCAAAATCTACAGGTAGGCACTTCGCAAAAAACACATCTGTTTTTTCCCAAAATTTAGGATATGTCCACGTTGCGCTTTGGGGTGTTTCCTGTCGCCGGCGCTAGGCCTACCCACGCAAGTGAGGTATCATTTTTATCGGGAGACTTGGGGGAACGCTGGGTGGAAGGAAATTTGTAGCTCCTCTCAGATTCCAGAACTTTCTGCCACAGAAATGTGAGGAACATGTGTTTTTTTAGCCAAATTTTGAGGTTTGCAAAGGATTCTGGGTAACAGAACCTGGTCCGAGCCCCGCAAGTCACCCCTCCTTGGATTCCCCTAGGTCTCTAGTTTTCAGAAATGCACAGGTTTGGTAGGTTTCCCTACGTGCCGGCTGAGCTAGAGGCCAAAATCTACAGGTAGGCACTTCGCAAAAAACACCTCTGTTTTTTTCCAAAATTTAGGATGTGTCCACGTTGCGCTTTGGGGTGTTTCCTGTCGCCGGCGCTAGGCCTACCCACGCAAGTGAGGTATCATTTTTATCGAGAGACTTGGGGGAACGCTGGGTGGAAGGAAATTCGTAGCTCCTCTCAGATTCCAGAACTTTCTGCCACAGAAATGTGAGGAACATGTGTTTTTTTAGCCAAATTTTGAGGTTTGCAAAGGATTCTGGGTAACAGAACCTGGTCCGAGCCCTGCAAGTCACCCCTCCTTGGATTCCCCTATGTCTCTAGTTTTCAGAAATGCACAGGTTTGGTAGGTTTCCCTAGGTGCCGGCTGAGCTAGAGGCCAAAATCTACAGGTAGGCACTTCGCAAAAAACATCTCTGTTTTTTCCCAAAATTTAGGATGTGTCCACGTTGCGCTTTGGGGTGTTTCCTGTCGCCGGCGCTAGGCCTACCCACGCAAGTGAGGTATCATTTTTATCGGGAGACTTGGGGGAACGCTGGGTGGAAGGAAATTTGTAGCTCCTCTCAGATTCCAGAACTTTTTGCCACAGAAATGTGAGGAAAACTTGTTTTTTTAGCCAAATTTTGAGGTTTGCAAAGGATTCTGGGTAACAGAACCTGGTCCGAGCCCCGCAAGTCACCCCTCCTTGGATTCCCCTAGGGCTCTAGTTTTAAGAAATGCACAGGTTTGGTAGGTTTCCCTAGGTGCCGGCTGAGCTAGAGGCCAAAATCTACAGGTAGGCACTTCGCAAAAAACATCTCTGTTTTTTCCCAAAATTTAGGATGTGTCCACGTTGCGCTTTGGGGTGTTTCCTGTCGCCGGCGCTAGGCCTACCCACGCAAGTGAGGTATCATTTTTATTGGGAGACTTGGGGGAACGCTGGGTGGAAGGAAATTTGTAGCTCCTCTCAGATTCCAGAACTTTTTGCCACAGAAATGTGAGGAAAACTTGTTTTTTTAGCCAAATTTTGAGGTTTGCAAAGGATTCTGGGTAACAGAACCTGGTCCGAGCCCCGCAAGTCACCCCTCCTTGGATTCCCCTAGGGCTCTAGTTTTAAGAAATGCACAGGTTTGGTAGGTTTCCCTAGGTGCCGGCTGAGCTAGAGGCCAAAATCTACAGGTAGGCACTTCGCAAAAAACACCTCTGTTTTTTCCCAAAATTTAGGATGTGTCCACGTTGCGCTTTGGGGTGTTTCCTGTCGCCGGCGCTAGGCCTACCCACGCAAGTGAGGTATCATTTTTATCGGGAGACTTGGGGGAACGCTGGGTGGAAGGAACTTTGTAGCTCCTCTCAGATTCCAGAACTTTTTGCCACAGAAATGTGAGGAAAACTTGTTTTTTTTGCCAAATTTTGAGGTTTGCAAAGGATTCTGGGTAACAGAACCTGGTCCGAGCCCCGCAAGTCACCCCTCCTTGGATTCCCCTAGGTCTCTAGTTTTCAGAAATGCACAGGTTTGGTAGGTTTCCCTAGGTGCCGGCTGAGCTAGAGGCCAAAATCTACAGGTAGGCACTTCGCAAAAAACACATCTGTTTTTTCCCAAAATTTAGGATATGTCCACGTTGCGCTTTGGGGTGTTTCCTGTCGCCGGCGCTAGGCCTACCCACGCAAGTGAGGTATCATTTTTATCGGGAGACTTGGGGGAACGCTGGGTGGAAGGAAATTTGTAGCTCCTCTCAGATTCCAGAACTTTCTGCCACAGAAATGTGAGGAACATGTGTTTTTTTAGCCAAATTTTGAGGTTTGCAAAGGATTCTGGGTAACAGAACCTGGTCCGAGCCCCGCAAGTCACCCCTCCTTGGATTCCCCTAGGTCTCTAGTTTTCAGAAATGCACAGGTTTGGTAGGTTTCCCTAGGTGCCGGCTGAGCTAGAGGCCAAAATCTACAGGTAGGCACTTCGCAAAAAACACCTCTGTTTTTTTCCAAAATTTAGGATGTGTCCACGTTGCGCTTTGGGGTGTTTCCTGTCGCCGGCGCTAGGCCTACCCACGCAAGTGAGGTATCATTTTTATCGGGAGACTTGGGGGAACGCTGGGTGGAAGGAAATTTGTAGCTCCTCTCAGATTCCAGAACTTTCTGCCACAGAAATGTGAGGAACATGTGTTTTTTTAGCCAAATTTTGAGGTTTGCAAAGGATTCTGGGTAACAGAACCTGGTCCGAGCCCCGCAAGTCACCCCTCCTTGGATTCCCCTAGGTCTCTAGTTTTCAGAAATGCACAGGTTTGGTAGGTTTCCCTACGTGCCGGCTGAGCTAGAGGCCAAAATCTACAGGTAGGCACTTCGCAAAAAACACCTCTGTTTTTTTCCAAAATTTAGGATGTGTCCACGTTGCGCTTTGGGGTGTTTCCTGTCGCCGGCGCTAGGCCTACCCACGCAAGTGAGGTATCATTTTTATCGGGAGACTTGGGGGAACGCTGGGTGGAAGGAAATTCGTAGCTCCTCTCAGATTCCAGAACTTTCTGCCACAGAAATGTGAGGAACATGTGTTTTTTTAGCCAAATTTTGAGGTTTGCAAAGGATTCTGGGTAACAGAACCTGGTCCGAGCCCCGCAAGTCACCCCTCCTTGGATTCCCCTAGATCTCTAGTTTTCAGAAATGCACAGGTTTGGTAGGTTTCCCTACGTGCCGGCTGAGCTAGAGGCCAAAATCTACAGGTAGGCACTTCGCAAAAAACACCTCTGTTTTTTTCCAAAATTTAGGATGTGTCCACGTTGCGCTTTGGGGTGTTTCCTGTCGCCGGCGCTAGGCCTACCCACGCAAGTGAGGTATCATTTTTATCGGGAGACTTGGGGGAACGCTGGGTGGAAGGAAATTCGTAGCTCCTCTCAGATTCCAGAACTTTCTGCCACAGAAATGTGAGGAACATGTGTTTTTTTAGCCAAATTTTGAGGTTTGCAAAGGATTCTGGGTAACAGAACCTGGTCCGAGCCCTGCAAGTCACCCCTCCTTGGATTCCCCTATGTCTCTAGTTTTCAGAAATGCACAGGTTTGGTAGGTTTCCCTAGGTGCCGGCTGAGCTAGAGGCCAAAATCTACAGGTAGGCACTTCGCAAAAAACATCTCTGTTTTTTCCCAAAATTTAGGATGTGTCCACGTTGCGCTTTGGGGTGTTTCCTGTCGCCGGCGCTAGGCCTACCCACGCAAGTGAGGTATCATTTTTATCGGGAGACTTGGGGGAACGCTGGGTGGAAGGAAATTTGTAGCTCCTCTCAGATTCCAGAACTTTTTGCCACAGAAATGTGAGGAAAACTTGTTTTTTTAGCCAAATTTTGAGGTTTGCAAAGGATTCTGGGTAACAGAACCTGGTCCGAGCCCCGCAAGTCACCCCTCCTTGGATTCCCCTAGGGCTCTAGTTTTAAGAAATGCACAGGTTTGGTAGGTTTCCCTAGGTGCCGGCTGAGCTAGAGGCCAAAATCTACAGGTAGGCACTTCGCAAAAAACATCTCTGTTTTTTCCCAAAATTTAGGATGTGTCCACGTTGCGCTTTGGGGTGTTTCCTGTCGCCGGCGCTAGGCCTACCCACGCAAGTGAGGTATCATTTTTATCGGGAGACTTGGAGGAACGCTGGGTGGAAGGAAATTTGTAGCTCCTCTCAGATTCCAGAACTTTTTGCCACAGAAATGTGAGGAAAACTTGTTTTTTTAGCCAAATTTTGAGGTTTGCAAAGGATTCTGGGTAACAGAACCTGGTCCGAGCCCCGCAAGTCACCCCTCCTTGGATTCCCCTAGGGCTCTAGTTTTAAGAAATGCACAGGTTTGGTAGGTTTCCCTAGGTGCCGGCTGAGCTAGAGGCCAAAATCTACAGGTAGGCACTTCGCAAAAAACACCTCTGTTTTTTCCCAAAATTTAGGATGTGTCCACGTTGCGCTTTGGGGTGTTTCCTGTCGCCGGCGCTAGGCCTACCCACGCAAGTGAGGTATCATTTTTATCGGGAGACTTGGGGGAACGCTGGGTGGAAGGAACTTTGTAGCTCCTCTCAGATTCCAGAACTTTTTGCCACAGAAATGTGAGGAAAACTTGTTTTTTTTGCCAAATTTTGAGGTTTGCAAAGGATTCTGGGTAACAGAACCTGGTCCGAGCCCCGCAAGTCACCCCTCCTTGGATTCCCCTAGGTCTCTAGTTTTCAGAAATGCACAGGTTTGGTAGGTTTCCCTAGGTGCCGGCTGAGCTAGAGGCCAAAATCTACAGGTAGGCACTTCGCAAAAAACACATCTGTTTTTTCCCAAAATTTAGGATGTGTCCACGTTGCGCTTTGGGGTGTTTCCTGTCGCCGGCGCTAGGCCTACCCACGCAAGTGAGGTATCATTTTTATCGGGAGACTTGGGGGAACGCTGGGTGGCAGGAAATTTGTAGCTCCTCTCAGATTCCAGAACTTTTTGCCACAGAAATGTGAGGAAAACTTGTTTTTTTAGCCAAATTTTGAGGTTTGCAAAGGATTCTGGGTAACAGAACCTGGTCCGAGCCCCGCAAGTCACCCCTCCTTGGATTCCCCTAGGTCTCTAGTTTTCAGAAATGCACAGGTTTGGTAGGTTTCCCTAGGTGCCGGCTGAGCTAGAGGCCAAAATCTACAGGTAGGCACTTCGCAAAAAACACCTCTGTTTTTTCCCAAAATTTAGGATGTGTCAACGTTGCGCTTTGGGGTGTTTCCTGTCGCCGGCGCTAGGCCTACCCACGCAAGTGAGGTATCATTTTTATCGGGAGACTTGGGGGAACGCTGCGTGGAAGGAACTTTGTAGCTCCTCTCAGATTCCAGAACTTTTTGCCACAGAAATGTGAGGAAAACTTGTTTTTTTAGCCAAATTTTGAGGTTTGCAAAGGATTCTGGGTAACAGAACCTGGTCCGAGCCCCGCAAGTCACCCCTCCTTGGATTCCCCTAGGTCTCTAGTTTTCAGAAATGCACAGGTTTGGTAGGTTTCCCTAGGTGCCGGCTGAGCTAGAGGCCAAAATCTACAGGTAGGCACTTCGCAAAAAACACATCTGTTTTTTCCCAAAATTTAGGATGTGTCCACGTTGCGCTTTGGGGTGTTTCCTGTCGCCGGCGCTAGGCCTACCCACGCAAGTGAGGTATCATTTTTATCGGGAGACTAGGGGGAACGCTGGGTGGAAGGAAATTTGTAGCTCCTCTCAGATTCCAGAACTTTTTGCCACAGAAATGTGAGGAAAACTTGTTTTTTTAGCCAAATTTTGAGGTTTGCAAAGGATTCTGGGTAACAGAACCTGGTCCGAGCCCCGCAAGTCACCCCTCCTTGGATTCCCCTAGGTCTCTAGTTTTCAGAAATGCACAGGTTTGGTAGGTTTCCCTAGGTGCCGGCTGAGCTAGAGGCCAAAATCTACAGGTAGGCACTTCGCAAAAAACACCTCTGTTTTTTCCCAAAATTTAGGATGTGTCAACGTTGCGCTTTGGGGTGTTTCCTGTCGCCGGCGCTAGGCCTACCCACGCAAGTGAGGTATCATTTTTATCGGGAGACTTGGGGGAACGCTGGGTGGAAGGAACTTTGTAGCTCCTCTCAGATTCCAGAACTTTTTGCCACAGAAATGTGAGGAAAACTTGTTTTTTTAGCCAAATTCTGAGGTTTGCAAAGGATTCTGGGTAACAGAAACTGGTCCGAGCCCCGCAAGTCACCCCTCCTTGGATTCCCCTAGGTCTCTAGTTTTCAGAAATGCACAGATTTGGTAGGTTTCCCTAGGTGCCGGCTGAGCTAGAGGCCAAAATCTACAGGTAGGCACTTCGCAAAAAACACCTCTGTTTTTTTCCAAAATTTCGGATGTGTCCACGTTGCGCTTTGGGGTGTTTCCTGTCGCCGGCGCTAGGCCTACCCACGCAAGTGAGGTATCATTTTTATCGGGAGACTTGGGGGAACGCTGGGTGGAAGGAAATTTGTAGCTCCTCCCAGATTCCAGAACTTTCTGCCACAGAAATGTGAGGAACATGTGTTTTTTTAGCCACATTTTGAGGTTTGCAAAGGATTCTGGGTAACAGAACCTGGTCCGAGCCCCGCAAGTCACCCCTCCTTGGATTCCCCTAGGTCTCTAGTTTTCAGAAATGCACAGGTTTGGTAGGTTTCCCTAGGTGCCGGCTGAGCTAGAAGCCAAAATCTACAGGTAGGCACTTCGCAAAAAACACCTCTGTTTTTTCCCAAAATTTAGGATGTGTCCACGTTGCGCTTTGGGGTGTTTCCTGTCGCCGGCGCTAGGCCTACCCACGCAAGTGAGGTATCATTTTTATCGGGAGACTTGGGGGAACGCTGGGTGGAAGGAAATTTGTAGCTCCTCTTAGATTCCAGAACTTTTTGCTACAGAAATGTGAGGAAAACTTGTTTTTTTTAGCCAAATTTTGAGGTTTGCAAAGGATTCTGGGTAACAGAACCTGGTCCGAGCCCCGCAAGTCACCCCTCCTTGGATTCCCCTAGGTCTCTAGTTTTCAGAAATGCACAGGTTTGGTAGGTTTCCCTAGGTGCCGGCTGAGCTAGAGGCCAAAATCTACAGGTAGGCACTTCGCAAAAAACACCTCTGTTTTTTTCCAAAATTTAGGATGTGTCCACGTTGCACTTTGGGCTGTTTCCTGTCGCCGGCGCTAGGCCTACCCACGCAAGTGAGGTATCATTTTTATCGGGAGACTTGGGGGAACGCTGGGTGGAAGGAAATTCGTAGCTCCTCTCAGATTCCAGAACTTTCTGCCACAGAAATGTGAGGAACATGTGTTTTTTTAGCCAAATTTTGAGGTTTGCAAAGGATTCTGGGTAACAGAACCTGGTCCGAGCCCCGCAAGTCACCCCTCCTTGGATTCCCCTAGGTCTCTAGTTTTCAGAAATGCACAGGTTTGGTAGGTTTCCCTAGGTGCCGGCTGAGCTAGAAGCCAAAATCTACAGGTAGGCACTTCGCAAAAAACACCTCTGTTTTTTCCCAAAATTTAGGATGTGTCCACGTTGCGATTTGGGGTGTTTCCTGTCGCCGGCGCTAGGCCTACCCACGCAAGTGAGGTATCATTTTTATCGGGAGACTTGGGGGAACGCTGGGTGGAAGGAAATTTGTAGCTCCTCTTAGATTCCAGAACTTTTTGCTACAGAAATGTGAGGAAAACTTGTTTTTTTTAGCCAAATTTTGAGGTTTGCAAAGGATTCTGGGTAACAGAACCTGGTCCGAGCCCCGCAAGTCACCCCTCCTTGGATTCCCCTAGGTCTCTAGTTTTCAGAAATGCACAGGTTTGGTAGGTTTCCCTAGGTGCCGGCTGAGCTAGAGGCCAAAATCTACAGGTAGGCACTTCGCAAAAAACACCTCTGTTTTTTTCCAAAATTTAGGATGTGTCCATGTTGCACTTTGGGCTGTTTCCTGTCGCCGGCGCTAGGCCTACCCACGCAAGTGAGGTATCATTTTTATCGGGAGACTTGGGGGAACGCTGGATGGAAGGAAATTTGTAGCTCCTCTCAGATTCCAGAACTTTTTGCCACAGAAATGTGAGGAAAACTTGTTTTTTTAGCCAAATTTTGAGGTTTGCAAAGGATTCTGGGTAACAGAACCTGGTCCGAGCCCCGCAAGTCACCCCTCCTTGGATTCCCCTAGGGCTCTAGTTTTAAGAAATGCACAGGTTTGGTAGGTTTCCCTAGGTGCCGGCTGAGCTAGAGGCCAAAATCTACAGGTAGGCACTTCGCAAAAAACACCTCTGTTTTTTCCCAAAATTTAGGATGTGTCCACGTTGCACTTTGGGCTGTTTCCTGTCGCCGGCGCTAGGCCTACCCACGCAAGTGAGGTATCATTTTTATCGGGAGACTTGGGGGAACGCTGGATGGAAGGAAATTTGTAGCTCCTCTCAGATTCCAGAACTTTTTGCCACAGAAATGTGAGGAAAACTTGTTTTTTTAGCCAAATTTTGAGGTTTGCAAAGGATTCTGGGTAACAGAACCTGGTCCGAGCCCCGCAAGTCACCCCTCCTTGGATTCCCCTAGGGCTCTAGTTTTAAGAAATGCACAGGTTTGGTAGGTTTCCCTAGGTGCCGGCTGAGCTAGAGGCCAAAATCTACAGGTAGGCACTTCGCAAAAAACACCTCTGTTTTTTCCCAAAATTTAGGATGTGTCCACGTTGCACTTTGGGCTGTTTCCTGTCGCCGGCGCTAGGCCTACCCACGCAAGTGAGGTATCATTTTTATCGGGAGACTTGGGGGAACGCTGGGTGGAAGGAACTTTGTAGCTCCTCTCAGATTCCAGAACTTTTTGCCACAGAAATGTGAGGAAAACTTGTTTTTTTTGCCAAATTTTGAGGTTTGCAAAGGATTCTGGGTAACAGAACCTGGTCCGAGCCCCGCAAGTCACCCCTCCTTGGATTCCCCTAGGTCTCTAGTTTTCAGAAATGCACAGGTTTGGTAGGTTTCCCTAGGTGCCGGCTGAGCTAGAGGCCAAAATCTACAGGTAGGCACTTCGCAAAAAACACCTCTGTTTTTTTCCAAAATTTAGGATGTGTCCACGTTGCACTTTGGGCTGTTTCTTGTCGCCGGCGCTAGGCCTACCCACGCAAGTGAGGTATCATTTTTATCGGGAGACTTGGGGGAACGCTGGGTGGAAGGAAATTCGTAGCTCCTCTCAGATTCCAGAACTTTCTGCCACAGAAATGTGAGGAACATGTGTTTTTTTAGCCAAATTTTGAGGTTTGCAAAGGATTCTGGGTAACAGAACCTGGTCCGAGCCCCGCAAGTCACCCCTCCTTGGATTCCCCTAGGTCTCTAGTTTTCAGAAATGCACAGGTTTGGTAGGTTTCCCTAGGTGCCGGCTGAGCTAGAAGCCAAAATCTACAGGTAGGCACTTCGCAAAAAACACCTCTGTTTTTTCCCAAAATTTAGGATGTGTCCACGTTGCGCTTTGGGGTGTTTCCTGTCGCCGGCGCTAGGCCTACCCACGCAAGTGAGGTATCATTTTTATCGGGAGACTTGGGGGAACGCTGGGTGGAAGGAAATGTGTAGCTCCTCTTAGATTCCAGAACTTTTTGCTACAGAAATGTGAGGAAAACTTGTTTTTTTTTGCCAAATTTTGAGGTTTGCAAAGGATTCTGGGAAACAGAACCTGGTCCGAGCCCCGCAAGTCACCCCTCCTTGGATTTCCCCTAGGTCTCTAGTTTTCAGAAATGCACAGGTTTGGTAGGTTTCCCTAGGTGCCGGCTGAGCTAGAGGCCAAAATCTACAGGTAGGCACTTCGCAAAAAACACCTCTGTTTTTTTCCAAAATTTAGGATGTGTCCATGTTGCACTTTGGGCTGTTTCCTGTCGCCGGCGCTAGGCCTACCCACGCAAGTGAGGTATCATTTTTATCGGGAGACTTGGGGGAACGCTGGATGGAAGGAAATTTGTAGCTCCTCTCAGATTCCAGAACTTTTTGCCACAGAAATGTGAGGAAAACTTGTTTTTTTAGCCAAATTTTGAGGTTTGCAAAGGATTCTGGGTAACAGAACCTGGTCCGAGCCCCGCAAGTCACCCCTCCTTGGATTCCCCTAGGGCTCTAGTTTTAAGAAATGCACAGGTTTGGTAGGTTTCCCTAGGTGCCGGCTGAGCTAGAGGCCAAAATCTACAGGTAGGCACTTCGCAAAAAACACCTCTGTTTTTTCCCAAAATTTAGGATGTGTCCACGTTGCACTTTGGGCTGTTTCCTGTCGCCGGCGCTAGGCCTACCCACGCAAGTGAGGTATCATTTTTATCGGGAGACTTGGGGGAACGCTGGGTGGAAGGAACTTTGTAGCTCCTCTCAGATTCCAGAACTTTTTGCCACAGAAATGTGAGGAAAACTTGTTTTTTTTGCCAAATTTTGAGGTTTGCAAAGGATTCTGGGTAACAGAACCTGGTCCGAGCCCCGCAAGTCACCCCTCCTTGGATTCCCCTAGGTCTCTAGTTTTCAGAAATGCACAGGTTTGGTAGGTTTCCCTAGGTGCCGGCTGAGCTAGAGGCCAAAATCTACAGGTAGGCACTTCGCAAAAAACACCTCTGTTTTTTTCCAAAATTTAGGATGTGTCCACGTTGCACTTTGGGCTGTTTCTTGTCGCCGGCGCTAGGCCTACCCACGCAAGTGAGGTATCATTTTTATCGGGAGACTTGGGGGAACGCTGGGTGGAAGGAAATTCGTAGCTCCTCTCAGATTCCAGAACTTTCTGCCACAGAAATGTGAGGAACATGTGTTTTTTTAGCCAAATTTTGAGGTTTGCAAAGGATTCTGGGTAACAGAACCTGGTCCGAGCCCCGCAAGTCACCCCTCCTTGGATTCCCCTAGGTCTCTAGTTTTCAGAAATGCACAGGTTTGGTAGGTTTCCCTAGGTGCCGGCTGAGCTAGAAGCCAAAATCTACAGGTAGGCACTTCGCAAAAAACACCTCTGTTTTTTCCCAAAATTTAGGATGTGTCCACGTTGCGCTTTGGGGTGTTTCCTGTCGCCGGCGCTAGGCCTACCCACGCAAGTGAGGTATCATTTTTATCGGGAGACTTGGGGGAACGCTGGGTGGAAGGAAATGTGTAGCTCCTCTTAGATTCCAGAACTTTTTGCTACAGAAATGTGAGGAAAACTTGTTTTTTTTTGCCAAATTTTGAGGTTTGCAAAGGATTCTGGGAAACAGAACCTGGTCCGAGCCCCGCAAGTCACCCCTCCTTGGATTTCCCTAGGTCTCTAGTTTTCAGAAATGCACAGATTTGGTAGGTTTCCCTAGGTGCCGGCTGAGCTAGAGGCCAAAATCTACAGGTAGGCACTTCGCAAAAAACACCTCTGTTTTTTTCCAAAATTTCGGATGTGTCCACGTTGCGCTTTGGGGTGTTTCCTGTCGCCGGCGCTAGGCCTACCCACGCAAGTGAGGTATAATTTTTATCGGGAGACTTGGGGGAACGCTGGGTGGAAGGAAATTTGTAGCTCCTCCCAGATTCCAGAACTTTCTGCCACAGAAATGTGAGGAACATGTGTTTTTTTAGCCACATTTTGAGGTTTGCAAAGGATTCTGGGTAACAGAACCTGGTCCGAGCCCCGCAAGTCACCCCTCCTTGGATTCCCCTAGGTCTCTAGTTTTCAGAAATGCACAGGTTTGGTAGGTTTCCCTAGGTGCCGGCTGAGCTAGAAGCCAAAATCTACAGGTAGGCACTTCGCAAAAAACACCTCTGTTTTTTCCCAAAATTTAGGATGTGTCCACGTTGCGCTTTGGGGTGTTTCCTGTCGCCGGCGCTAGGCCTACCCACGCAAGTGAGGTATCATTTTTATCGGGAGACTTGGGGGAACGCTGGGTGGAAGGAAATTTGTAGCTCCTCTTAGATTCCAGAACTTTTTGCTACAGAAATGTGAGGAAAACTTGTTTTTTTTAGCCAAATTTTGAGGTTTGCAAAGGATTCTGGGTAACAGAACCTGGTCCGAGCCCCGCAAGTCATCCCTCCTT
Organism: Pleurodeles waltl; assembly: GCF_031143425.1. Lineage (NCBI taxonomy): Eukaryota > Metazoa > Chordata > Amphibia > Caudata > Salamandridae > Pleurodeles > Pleurodeles waltl. The sequence continues at coordinate 144,376,529 of NC_090445.1, read as the reverse complement.
GGATTCCCCTAGGTCTCTAGTTTTCAGAAATGCACAGGTTTGGTAGGTTTCCCTAGGTGCCGGCTGAGCTAGAGGCCAAAATCTACAGGTAGGCACTTCGCAAAAAACACCTCTGTTTTTTTCCAAAATTTAGGATGTGTCCACGTTGCACTTTGGGCTGTTTCCTGTCCCCGGCGCTAGGCCTACCCATGCAAGTGAGGTATCATTTTTATCAGGAGACTTGGGGGAACGCTGGGTGGAAGGAAATTTGTAGCTCCTCTCAGATTCCAGAACTTTCTGCCACAGAAATGTGAGGAACATGTGTTTTTTTTAGCCAAATTTTGAGGTTTGCAAAGGATTCTGGGTAACAGAACCTGGTCCGAGCCCCGCAAGTCACCCCTCCTTGGATTCCCCTAGGTCTCTAGTTTTCAGAAATGCACAGGTTTGGTAGGTTTCCCTAGGTGCCGGCTGAGCTAGAGGCCAAAATCTACAGGTAGGCACTTCGCAAAAAACACCTCTGTTTTTTTCCAAAATTTAGGATGTGTCCACGTTGCGCTTTGGGCTGTTTCCTGTCGCCGGCGCTAGGCCTACCCACGCAAGTGAGGTATCATTTTTATCGGGAGACTTGGGGGAACGCTGGATGGAAGGAAATTTGTAGCTCCTCTCAGATTCCAGAACTTTCTGCCACAGAAATGTGAGGAACATGTGTTTTTTTATCCAAATTTTGAGGTTTGCAAAGGATTCTGGGTAACAGAACCTGGTCCGAGCCCCGCAAGTCACCCCTCCTTGGATTCCCCTAGGTCTCTAGTTTTCAGAAATGCACAGGTTTGGTAGGTTTCCCTAGGTGCCGGCTGAGCTAGAGGCCAAAATCTACAGGTAGGCACTTCGCAAAAAAACACCTCTGTTTTCTCCCAAAATTTTGGATGTGTCCACGTTGCGCTTTGGGGCGTTTCCTGTCGCGGGCGCTAGGCCTACCACACAAGTGAGGTATCATTTTTATCGGGAGACTTGGGGGAACATAGATTAGCAAAACAAGTGCTATTGCCCCTTGTCTTTCTCTACATTTTTTCCTTCCAAATATAGGAGAGTGTGTAAAAAAGACATCTATTTGAGAAATTCCCTATAATTCACATGCTTGTATGGTCACCCCGGAATTCAGAGATGTGCAAATAACCACTGCTCCTCAGCACCTTATCTTGTGCCCTTTTTGGAAATGCAAAGGTTTTCTTGATAGCAATTTTTTACTCTTTATATTTCAGCAAATGAATTGCTGTATACCCGGTATAGAATGAAAATGTACAGCAGGGTGCAGCTCATTTATTGGCTCTGGGTTCCTCGGGTTCTTGATGAACCTACAAGCCCTATATATCCCCGCAACTGGAGGAGTCCAGCAGACGTAACGGTATATTGCTTTCCATAATCTGACATTGCAGGAAAAATTTACAGAGTAAAACGTAGAGAAAAATTGATGTTTTTTTCACCTCAATTTCAATATTGTTCTTTTTCAGCTGTTATTTTCTGTAGGAAACCCTTGTAGGATCTACACAAATGACCCCTTGCTGAATTCAGAATTTTGTCTACTTTTCAGAAATGGTTAGGTTTCTGGGATCCAGCATTGGTTTCATGCCCATTCCTGTCACTGACTGGAAGGAGGCTGAAAGCACTAAAAATTGCAAAAATGCGGTATGCCCCAGTAAAATGCCAAAATTGTGTTGAAAAATTGGGTTTTCTGATTCAGGTCTGCCTGTTCCTGAAAGCTAGGAAGCTGCTGAGTTTAGCACTACAAACCCTTTGTTGATGCCATTTTCAGGGGGAAATCCACAAGCCTTCTTCTGCAGCCACTTTTTCCATTTTTTTTAAAAAAAATGAAATTTTCACTGTATTTTGGCCAATTTCTTGGCCTCCTTCAAGGGAACCCACAAAGTCTGGGTACCTCTAGAATCCCTAGGATGTTGGAAAAAAAGGACGCAAATTTGGCTTGGTTAGCTTATGTGGACAAAAAGTTATGAGGGCCTAAGCGCGAACTGCCCCAAATAGGCAAAAAAAGGCCTGGCACAGGAGGGGGAAAAGGCCTGGCAGCGAAGGGGTTAATTATTTCTTCCAAGATGGCCGCCCCAAGCATGCTTTCTTGTCTGTTATTTGGGAACATGCCTGTGTCAGGAGTCCTACAAGATCTGTATAAATACCTCTCACACAGACAGGGTTCTCAGAGGGATTCCTGACAGATGCCAAAAACGCTATCTATGTTACATGTCACCTTGATGCAGACCCAGCCTTCATGTCCCCACAGAGTCTGATCTAGAGACCTCATTACAAGGTAACAAGGGTTGGGGGCTCTTCTCATGGACATGTTACTGGCATGAGTCAAGGAGGTCTGTGGATTTGGGGGTATGTATGGTCTTCTAGGTGGAAATTGAGCTCACCAAGGAGTATGTATTATTTGGAGTTGATGATGAGGGGTCAATGAAGTCTGCAATGAGATTTGTGAAGATGGTTCATAGTGCCAGTGGGCAGTATGCAAGAATTCACTTGATGGCTGTTCTTTCATTGGTCTTGAGTGTGAACTTCATGTGTTCCATGGCCAGGGTAGTGTCATCTGTGGGGGTGGTGTATTGGATAGAGTTTCTATGGGTGATTGAACATGAGTGAAAATAAGGTGATAGAGAGGCAGAAGAGCGGAAAAGCAAAAGTTAAAAAGAACAAATGAATATGAGTGGAAAAGGGGTGCGAGAGGCAAGGAGCAGAGAAGCAAAAGTCAAATGGAGCAATGGAATGTGAGTGAAAAAATAGTGAGAGAGGCAAGAAGAGGCCAAAGGGCAGAGAAGGAGCATTGAGACATATGACAGAGGGAGCAGATGGAGAGCAGAGGCGAACTGCAGGTAAGGAGCGGGGAGAATCAATGAGGGAAGTGGGTGAACAGCGGCTGGAACAGCAAAAGAGAGCCATCGGAAAGCGTTAAAAGCCTAAGAGCAGAAAAACAAAAGCAAGAGCCAAAAGGACAAATGGATATAAGTGGAAAAAGGTGAGCGTGAGAGAGAGGCAAAATAGCAGAAAAGCTAACTGCCAAAAAGAGCAATGGAGTATGAGTGAAAAAAGAGTGAGAGAGAAGCTGAAGAACTGAAAGGCAAAAGTCAAATAGAGCAAAAGGATATGCATGGAAAAAGGGTGAGAGCAAGGCAAATGGGGTGGTGCAGCAGAGAAATGGCTGCTACCTTTGACGTCGCAATGTTGATTTACACATGATCATACTGAAATACTGAATTTTTAGCAAACTAATTGGGAAGCGTTGCACTTAAAGTCCGTATCAAGGTGCATTCACTGTAATGTAGTAAAGAAATGCATGTGGTATAACCATTGATTATGGGTTTACATTATTCCTGATATTAATAGAGAGTGTTTACCTTCAAAATGGTAATGATTTTATAACGTGTGTGTATTAATGTTATAGGCTAATGTAGAAGAAATGTAGTTCTTCGTCATACTTACTTACATGTGTTAACAATTTATTTAATTGTGCATTTACTGTAACATGAAGATTAAACAAGCATTAATACTGGCAATTATATAATTGACAAGTTTATATGTTTTGAATAACCTGAATAAAGTGTGCAGTAATAATTCTGTCTTAGCTTAGCTATGCTAGGCCAAAGGCCATCATAAATGTGGGAAACTGTTTTTCGTTTCTGCTAATGTGTCATTTCTTTTCAGGTGCCTTTCATATCAAATGTTAATTTGGAAATAGATGTGCTATTGTTTTACTCATAGAGAGCCTGAGAAAGCAACCTTGATGACAGTACATAGAGAGACTGAGAATGTGAAGACTAGCCATATTCATTTTGTTGCAAAGTCATGCAGAAGACCAAGGACGGATACCTTCCCATGACGGTCTTCGGAACTTCTAGCCATGTTGCAGCTGTCTAATGTGTGATGCAAGGGGATTGGTCCATGCAACCTTCGAATCTTTAGGCATTGCCAATGGTAAAATCATTGTTTACTTTGCACTTTAATTAATCAAGTTCAGTTAGTTGCAGGAGGAGATTCCCTTGGACTTTGAGAGATACAGACCTCTTTACCCTTGCCCCACACTATCCCAATACTTGATGAGAGAACTTAGATTTTCTTTGACCCATGAGAGGATTCTTAACTGAGCTTCTGATATGCTGACAACTTCTCTTTTTACTTACTTTTTGTCAACTTTGGTTAGCTTCATTTTTCCCCAGATGTCCTTTTTTCAGCTTCTTTTTGTCCTTTATTTCCTTTTTACTTTTTGTCCCCATGTTTTGTAGCCTAGATCATGTTAATTATTTACATGTTGACTTTGAAGGATTCCCTTTGGCTCAGCTAGCTGTTTAGATGATTCTAATTTTCACTAATGTTTAGACGAGTTGGTCAGCGCTCTGAATACCAAGTATTTCTGTTGTTATTTTGCTGAGCTGTTATCGGGTGCTTAGCCTCTTTAATGTTGGTTAGATTACCGTTTTTTCACAGGTTTGGACACCCAATGGTGATACTGTATCCTTATAGACCATTTTTAAAGACTTTTCTGCATTAGCTTGAGAAGAGGAGGAATGCATGCTTGGCTCATCCTTAGAGGTATACCAGAGTGGTACATTCATTGATAGTAACGTGAATGGCTACCATGTGTCCGTTCTGGTTGACACTGATGCTACCCGTTCTACTGTGAGAACATCAGAGGTTCCCAACCTGCCCCTCATGGGAAAGAGTGTCCAAATTGTAGGAGTTGCAAACCAACAGTTGACCTGCTCCGTAACGGGATCTGTACCTGTAATCATAGGGTCCTTTAAAGATGAGCACCAATATGTGGTGTGTGGTTCAAGTCCAGTGAGTCTGCTAGGACGCGATTTGCTATGCAAGTTAAATTGCTCAATCTATTGTACTCCCAGAGGCACTCCCAGCCAACATGCTCAAGAAAGCCATTAACCAACAGCTCACCGACTACCTCGAACAAAACCACCTCCTCTACACCTCACAATCAGGATTCTGGGCCAACCACAGCACAGGGGCCGCACTGATCACTGCCATGGATGACATCAAGACCCTCCTTGACCGAGGGGAGTCAGCAGCTCTGATCCTTCTGGACCTCTCCACAGCATTTAATACAGTCTCCCACCACACTCTCCTCAACAGACTCTAAAACATAGGCATTCAACAAAATGCCCTTAAAATGGTCATCTCTTTCCTCTCAGGCCACTCGAGGCGCATATGCCTTCCTCCCTTCACTTCTACACCCAAGAACATCACCTGCAGCATACCCCAAGGATCATCCCTCAGCCCCACCCTGTTAAATAGCTACATGACCCCCTTAGCAGACATCTTCAGATCTTACAAGCTCAGTATAGCCTCCTATGACACTCAACTAATCCTCTCGCTCATCGAAACCCCCCACAATGCCAAAGCCAACTTCCGCAACACCATGACCACTGAAGCAACATGGATGAAAAACAGTTGCCTCATACTAAACACTGACAAAATGGAAATCCTGATATTCAGGAAGAACACCTCCGTATGAGACCCCAGCTGGTGTACAGCAGAACTTGAACCAACACTCTCTCCATCTGATCATGCCCGAAACCTCAGCATCATGCTCGACTGCCACCTATCCATGAATCAACAAGTAGACTCAGTCATCTCCTCCTGCTTCGACATCCTTTGTATGCTTTGCCGAATCTTCAAATCGATCCCTACATACACCAGAAGGACCGTCAGACACACCCTGGTCACCAGCCCCCTCAAATATGGCAACCCTTTGTCCTCCCAGCTACTCAAAAAACTCATGACTCCACAGAACACCACAGCCAGACTCATCCTCAACCTCCCCAACCGTTCAAACATCACCCCACACCTTAGGAACCTCCACTGACTCCCCATCCAAAAGAGATGCTAATTAAAAATCCTCATACTCGCAAACAAGGCTCTCCACAACCTAGGGCCATCCTACATCAACCATCGACTGAGCTTCTGCGTCCCACAAGACAACTATGCCTGTCAAGATAACTGTGAAGCCAAACGGTGAGTACCTGAGAATCCTGCAATCTAACATGTCACCTGAAACCATTGCAGGTTTACTCCAGTGATTGAGTCCATGATGGAAAAGGGAATTTTTTCGAAGGAGATAATGAGGAGTCCATGTAACTCTCCCATTATGGAACTGCAGACACCCAACAGGAAATACTGCATTGTCCAGAAGCTCAGAAAGTTCAACAAAGTAGTAGTTCCCTACTGTCCTGCGGTACTAAATCCAGCAGTGATTTTGTTTCAAATCCCATGTAAAGCCAAGTGGTTCACTGTGATTGACCCGGGTCAAGAAGTTTTCTCCATGCTGTTGCATGAGGAAAGTCAATTTGTTTTCATGTTTCGGTCTTGCAGTTGTGATTTAGCATGGTGCCGAGTCCAACAAGGGTATACAAAAAACCCTCAATTTTCAACCAGATATTGAAAATGAATCTAGGGTCCCTCATGATGGCTGTAAAGATCCCTGATGACCTGTTAGAGGCATCAAATACCCAAGAAGCTTGCCAGAGAGACACAATTGCCCTGTTGGACTACATAGCTAAGAATGGGCATAACGTTTCCCCCATTCAGTTGCAGTACTGAAAGAAAGAAGTCTTATTTCTTGAATATCACATTGAGAAAGATGCAATGAAGGTGTCATAAGAGAGAATTTCAGAAATTCTGAAAATGAATCCCCCAACAACTCAGAAAGAAATCAGGATGATTTTGAGAATGTGAGAAAGTCATCCTTTTAGCACGTTCACCTCCATGTTTTCTGACTGATACTGTTGGTAACTGATCCTGACTGTGCCTTGGACTCTGCTAAGCAGGCTTGGGGCCAATGCTCTGAATGAAAGGTATATGGTAAAGTGGTACAATTATAATTCAAAATGACAGATTCTAGTAAGTCACTAGTAGATAAAAGGACAAGGGGGATTCAAACTATAACCTATAAATTCCTAGTATACAATAGGACAGGGAAATTTAGAGGCCCAGTAGATTTCCTGCACTGGAGTGTGCACTGCTGTGTTTCCTGCTGTTGTGTTGAAATGCAGCTCTGCCTTGCAGACTGTTTTTAAAAAGTAAAATGTGTGCAAATTCAACTTTGGAATTAAAGGTACTCCCAAAGTGATAATCTACTTTATTTGTACATATATGTCACCCTTAAGGTCTCCCCTTTGTGCCCCATAGGTGGGCTGCCATGTAGCTATAAGCAGGAACATTATAAAAGATGTTTTATATACCCTGGTGAGGGAACAATAGCCCCTTAAATGTTTCCTCATTGTAGATACTTTGCTCCATAGGGTACCATGGGTATATTTTACATAAGCATAAGTAGCACTAGGAAGGGGCTAAATGTGTCATGAAAGAACTCAAAAGACTGGTAATGATAAATCCAACAACTTTCCACTGTTGAATCATATACGTTATAGGACTTTCTATTCTGTAAATCAAAATTTAGGCTGCTAGAGGTTGCTAGTCAGCCTTAACAGGATTATCCAGGCTGCTTTGATGAGTTGATAAATGGCCTGCACTGAGCAGAGGTTATCTGATGGGGGAGGCCTGCAGCTGAGGAGGCCAGGCCAGGAAGGTGGCTTGGTAATTCAAATGAGTTTCAAAGGAAACAGGACAGGACAGAATGCCAGCCAGGCCTGCCCTCTCACCCTGTACCCCACAGATATGTAGCAGGCTGAGGAAAGGTACTTGCAGTTGACTGGAGGGGAAGTGTTAATGTAAATGAGCCACACCAGTAGGTTGGTTTAACCAGGGCTTGCCCTTCTGCAGATAAATCATCCATTTTGGATTTTAAAGTGTAGTGCTTTATGGGACAAGAAAATGCAACACTTTGGAGGAAGCTCGCATGCTTTTGGGTGGCACCATGCAGATCATTGGCCAAAGGTGCCCCCTCCTTGCCCCCCAGGATGATTAAATAAATGTTGCTGAACTGCATTGCAACTCAGATCTGAAGCATTAAGCCATCAAGAGAAGAAGAACTGCCCTGCTGGAACCCTGGTCTGCAACCCCAAAGACTGCACTCTGAGGTACTGCCCCTGGTGCACACTGGAACAACAGCCCTAAGAACTTTGCCTTGCTTCAAAATGTACTCAGGAGTGGACTCCCTCAAAGCAACAGGTTAACAGAGCTTGCCTGCACCAACTATCACAAAAGTCCCCAGCCTGGAGTACGTCCAATGTGCATTGTAGGAATTAAGATCCTAAACTTCCAAGGACCATCTTAGAGCTTCTAGACCCTTAGATTTGTGTTTTGGACACTTTGAACCCTCAAGATAAACTTTGGGAAAAAGTTCCAGAGGTTTGGAGAAGTTTGGAGCAACTTTTTGAAAAAGCTCCATAGCTGGACCGACTTACCGTTGTGAGTCAAGCCAACTACCCTCAACCGCAATGCAGCCAGGATTTCAGGTTCATCCTGCTGAAAGCTCCGGAGCTCCAGACTTCCAGGATTTGCCCGGGGCCTTGTGGAAAAGCAGTCTGACGAAGTTCCATCGATATCGGGAGAGAAAAGCTCCAGAAAGGTTTCTAAATGAGAAGGTAAATTTTTGACAGAGGCCTCCCGCTCAGTGTATCCCAGCAGGTCTAAATCGCAGTCGGCCTCAAACTTTCACTTTGTCCCGTTCAAGCATGACCAGATGTCCCTGGTTGGCGCTTATAATTTCTAAGCACTAAATACACTCATTTTTAAATTTAATCTTCAAAAATTCATAACTCTGGTTCCCTATGTTGGATATTTGTTGTTTTGGTGTCATTTTAAAGATAAACATATTTCTTATTTTTATAAAGTGTTGTGAGATTTTTATTATGTGTTGTGTCTCACCTATTTACTTTGTTGAGGTATTTAAATGCTTTACATACCTGCCTCCTAAGTTAAGCCTGCCTGCTTGTTGCCATGCTACCAGGGGTTGAGCCAGGGGCTTATGTTTTGAGACCTTGACTAGACCTAACATGTTGGGGGCATTATTGCTAGTGTTAGGTGTGTACTTACCTCTACTAACAACCAGCCTCCAACAGGGAATGGTTGGCTACTGTCACCAGTGGATTCCAAACTTTTCCCTTTTGGCCAAGACTTTACAGAGGCTGACACACAAGGATGTGCCTGACCTGGTAACATAGGATGACAACTGCAAATGCACTTCAATGAGCTGACAGAAAATCTCTATCATGCTCCTACTCTGGGAATGACAGATTAGAACTAATGTTTTACTTTGTACTGCTGTGAGAGGGAAGGATGCACTCTCTCAGTGTTGACTCACCTGCATGGAACTGTGCATAGACCTGTCGCGTACTTTTCTGCCACGCTTTATCCAGTGGCCTCTGCTTTGCCTGGTTGTCTTTAAGGCAGTCACCGCAACTGGTGCCAGCATTGAGCAGTGCAAAAGCATTTTTATGGGCCAATCTTTGATTGTTTCTGTATAACCCGCACCAAAACCGAACATCTCACCAGTAGCAGACTAACGCAGTATGAGCAGACCATCTTGGCTGCTCCCCATGTGACATTGAAATGTTGCTTGACATTAAACCCTGCTACTTTGTTGGCCTTACCTGTTGATGGGAAAAATGTTAATAAAGTTGAAATTGAGCATGACTGTCTGAATGTCACTGAACTAAGCACCAAGCCAAGGCTGAAGATTCAGCTCAAGTAACTGAATTGATTGCTCTTACAAGACCATGCTGTGTTTCTGAATGGCTGAAGGTGACCATTTTCACCACTAGTCAGTATGGCTTTGGTGTCATTCATGACTTCAGTTAGTTATAGTCCCAAAGAGGTTTTATGACCTCTTCTGGTTCCCCAGTTCAGAATAAAGAAAAAGTTTACAATTTGTTGAAAGAATTGCGGTCGGGAAGTGCTCCATGCACCTTAAAGGAAATTATTTTGTCATCATTGGCACTAATTATGCTGATAACGTAACCAAATATTGTCCATTGAATTGCAGTACATTTAATGGGGAGTATGCCAACAAGGGTACCAATGAGACAAATACAATCTCTAGTTAACTGCTTCAGATACCTGGGAAGAAGTCAAAAGATTGCAGGAAGACGTGTTGGATTAGAGCAGGTTGTGACAAAGGAGATGGGGATGATATTTGGGTTTCAAGTGATGGAAGAGTTGTGTTGCCTAATAGTTTATTACCACCTATGGAGAGGCATTACCACAGTCCAGCTCATGTTGGTCATGATGCCATGGTTAAAGTGTTTCGGCAGACATGGTTTAATCTCAGATTTAGATTGATGGCAGAAGCTCTTTGTTACAGGTGTGTAACATGTCATCAGATAAATGTGGGCAAACGAATTGCAGTTACACCGAGTCAGTAAGGAAGATCAGGAGGGCGTATCAACAGAAGGCAGTTAGACTTCATAGAATAGCCCATATGCAATGGCTGAAATATGTCTTAGTCATTGTATGCATTATTTCTCGTTATGTTGAGGCTTACCCGACCAGGAGAAATGACACTCTACAGTAGCAAAACTGTTGCTTAGGAAGTTTATTCCTTGTTTTGGATTTCTGACTTCTCTAGAGTCAAACCGAAGGACTCACTTCAATAGTGAGGTCCTAAAGTTACTGTGTGCGGAACTGCAAGTTGAGCAAATGAAATGGCCTGATGCTTTGCCCCTTGTGTTGATAAGTCTTGGCAGTAGTCCTGACAGGAAGACAGGATTGTCGTCCTATGAACTAATTATGGGCCATGCCATGAGATTACCAGCTGTGACTGCAAAAGTGCTTGGGAACATTACAAATGACATGGTACTTGATTACTGCAAGGGACTGACTGATGTGGTTAATTCTGTGTCTCATCAGGTTGGAAAAACTACAGTGCCATGACCTGTGTCCAGGTAACTGGGTCATGGTGAAAAAACATGTGTGGAAGTCCTATTCAGAGCCTCGGTGGACCGGACCGTGCCAGGTCATTCTAGTCACGACGACAGCTGTAAACTGTAGTGGTCTCCTCAACTGGGTCCCCTTGACGAAACAGCACCTGTCCCTGAAGAGCTGGTTACAATGACAGTGAGGGAGCAGGTTAGTCAAACTGTTGGGGATAAGCAAGTGACTGAAACAGCACAATTGCAGTCTGAGTGGGTCAACAGCAGCAGTTGGTACAGACAGGTTGAGACAAGAAAGGTTGACTACACAAAACTCAGATGCTGACAAAGGACAATGGGCCAGATGTAAAAAATTCAGAATTTGTGACTTGCAAATATCGAAAGTATAAAATCGGTATTTGCGAGTCGAGTTTGGCGATGTACCTATTAAGCACTTTCTTGTTTGCAATTACTAAATGGAAGAAATCGCAAATAAGAAATCGGTAATTAGGAAATTGCATAATTGCGATTCCTTAATAAGAAATCGCAATTTCAGAAATCAAGGCAGTTGGAGGCCCAGGTGGAAGTGATTAACAGGGTGTGACCACACCCTGAATCAGCTACAGGGAGCAGGAAGAGGCCCAGGCACACTGCTGCAGACACAAGGAAGGAGAAGAAAACCACACCATGGCTGCAGAGGAGACCAGGGATGCTGGAGGCAGCAGGAAGGGAAAAATTAAATTTTCTGAGAGGGAGCTGGAGGTCCTCACTGAGGAATCTGTGGCCAACATTGACAGGCTTTTTGGAAAGGCTTCTTTTGCTGTCCCTGAAACCCAGAAAAACTAAGGGGGTGATTTTGAGCTTGGCGGGCGGCGGGAGCCGCCCACCAAGCGGGAACCGCCAGAATACCGCTGCGCGGTCAAAAGACCGCCGCGGTTATTCTGAGTTTCCCACTGGGCGGGCGGGCGACCGCCAGAAGGCCGCCCGCCCGCCCAGCGGGAAACCCCTTCCCACGAGGAAGCCGACTCCGAATGGAGCCAGCGGAGTGGGAAGGGTGCGACGGGTGCAGTTGCACCCATCGCGATTTTCAGTGTCTGCTAGGCAGACACTGAAAATCTTAGTGGGGCCCTGTTAGGGGGCCCCTGCAGTGCCCATGCCAGTGGCATGGGCACTGCAGAGGCCCCCAGGGGCCCCACGACACCCGTTACCGCCAGCCAGGTTCTGGAGGTCAAAACCGCCAGAACCAGGCTGGCAGTAAGGGGGTCGGAATCCCCATGGCGGCGCTGCGTGCAGCGCTGCCATAGAGGATTCCCCAGGGCAGCGGAAAACCGGCAGGACACCGCCGGTTTTCCGTTTCTGACCGCGACTGTACCGCCGCGGTCAGAATGCCCAAGGGAGCACCGCCAGCCTGTTGGCGGTGCTCCCGCGGTCGTTGGCCCTGGCGGTCAATGACCGCCAGGGTCAGAATGACCCCCTAAATCTTGAAATACATACAGGAGAAAGTGACTGCCTTGGGAGTCCACAGAGAATCATCCCTGAGCTACACAAGAGGTGGTATGACCTGCGCTTCAGGGCAAAGGAGAGGCTGGCCACCAGGATGGCTGAGAGGCGTGCAACAGGAGGGGGACCATCCACCCAATCCCCACCGACTGCAAATGGCATGCCTCATAGAGGGCACACTGGAACCTGCCAGTGTTACTGGAGTTGCAGCAGCCACCAGCCAAGGTAAGTGACATACCTGAATGTTGTTTGTAGACTACACTGTTCGGCAAACCACTGTAGAGAACTCAAAGCCTGGACTACCCAAGTCAGTTGTACTAACCACTCACCCAATGCATCTTGAGAGTTGTAGTGCACTCCATCCCCATGCTGTATAGTGTGCCAATGACCACATGTAGCAATCAGTCACAACTCCTGCAGCACCAACACACATATCACAATGTCACACTATTGTTGTGTCCAAAATAGTATCATTTATTCATACTAAATGTGTGCTGCATATGTGTCCAATAGATCCCAGCCCTGATGTCTCAGTCACTGCAGTAGCTACTGATCCAGAGATGTCGCTGACAAAAACACCGTCAAGTGGCCCATGCACCTACACACCAACAGCAGTGAGATGTAAGACAGCACTGCCAAGCTTCCAGGACAGTGAGGGAGAGCACTCCACCGCAAGCTGATAATACAAGAGCTGATCCAAGTCCAGTCAGCATGGCCACAGTGCCCAGTCAGCTGCAACATGCTCAGCCACATATGGTGGCTTAGAGAGGGCAATCAATAGAACTCAGCGACTGCAAAACAGAACAATCTGTGGTGTGACCAGGGAGCTGCTGTACCTCACCAAAACGGTTGAGAAGGGTCATGAGTGCTGGACCAGTGCTATGGAGAGGGAGCACAGGCAGCAGTGCCTCCATCATAGACAATTAGTAGCCAGATTTGATACCCACACCATTTCAATGAACCGCCTGGCCAATGCCACCTCCAGCCTGGCCAGGCATACAATAAATATACAGACAGAAATGTCACATTGCTGCCAGGATTTCTACAGGGGCCTTGTGCAGGTGACAACGACTTTTGCAAGTCTCCAGACCCACATTTTCACTCTGCCAGCCAACCCAGCACCCTCTGGGAGCGAGGATGGCTCGAGCATAAGTGGGGTGTTTGCCCTGAACATCTGTGCCACTAGGAATGAACCCCAAAAACATTCTGAAAGTGATATGTCTGCAGGAACCGCGTGCATTGTGCCTCGGAAGAGAAGTACAGGAAGGGGAATTGGAAAAAAGGCAGACATGGCGCATTCCATGCTGTTAATCTTTTGCATGCATGCAATTCTTTTTCTTTGTACAGTTTATATGTTTTAATGACGACATTGACCCCTGAATTAAAGGTGGTGATTACTTTGTGCACCAAGCACTAAGCCAGGCGTGAGTTCTCTCACTGATACCATGACATGTCATGCCTTACCTCAGAAGTAGTTGGTGATATCTGTGCATCTAGTCCGTCACTCAGCTGCATGGCTGCTGTCCTGTTGTCCATGTAGTTGTTGTTCATCATCAGAATCTTCGTCTGATTCCGGTTCAATGGGGACAGCCTGTAGTCCCCTTTGCATTGCTATGTTGTGCAACATGGCACAGGTCGCTATTATCTTGCAGCATGTTTTTGGCCTGTAGAGTAGAGCACCTCCTGTCTTATGGATGATCCTGAAGTGGGATTTCAGTATGCCAAATGTCCTCTCTATGACTGAGCGTGTTGCTTTGTGTGCCTGGCTGTATCGTCCCTCACTTGGTGTCCGGGCAGTCAGGTAAGGTGTAATTATCCATGGACATAAGGCATATACACTGTCACCTTTGGGGCATGGTTGAGTAAAGCATTAGACCAGCTGACACATACATTCTTAGTGTGCGCAATGAGTATGTTGTAAACTTGCCAAGCAGGAATCCATCACCAAACTTCCCCTGTGCCAATCAGTTGTATATTGCACTGTGGCTGAACAAGAATGAATCATGTGTGCTGCCTGGGTACCTGGACACGAGGTCTATGATAACACAGGAAGTGTCACACACCACCTGCACATTCAGGGAGTGTGCGGTCTTCCTGCTTCTATAAATATATTATGTTGCTAAAGGGTGGCGTATGGCAACATGTGTTCTGTCACACAGCCAATTACAGTGGGGAACAGTGCTATCCTTTAGAAATTCAATTTTGTCTGCTGCAATGTTTTCTGTGTATTTGGGAAAAAAGATGTATTGGCGCAGCTTAGCAACCATTACATCAAGAAATTTGTGGGGTAATGTAGATAATGTGCTTTGTGACACCCCCTGCCAATGCTATGACAGACTGGTTGCTCCCTGTCGCAAGTAGATGTAGGCAACATAATACCTGCACCTGTGGGCCTGGATCCTCACCCACCTTGCTAGGATGTATAATGCCACCATTCTGGATGAGCCTGATGCATTTTGAGGAACTTTTTATGGTTTTGCACATGGTTACCACCTGCTTCAGGTTGGTAGTGATTGCATTTCTTAAATGTTTTTTTTTTGCTCAGTCGCTAATTGCAATTTTTTTATACATTTCTTAGTGATTTGCAAATAGGAAATCGGTAGTACTGATTTCCTATTTTAGTGATTTCTTAAATGTGATTCCTACAACGTAGAAATCGCATTTAGCGACTGTTTTTTCACCATTTGTACATACCGAATGTGGATTTTGCATTTCTTAATGGACCTGAGAGAGTGTAGTTTATATACAATCAATATTACATGAAACATTTATATATATTAATGAGTAATGATGCCGCATAGAAACTATAATAGTAACAATTTTGCTTAAACGTGCACCAGAATTGTGACCACGTGAGTGGCCACCAATGTATACGCAAACTAATAATGATGAATAAATTGTTTATGTTATGCTCAATTAAGCTTATACTAACATTTGCATTACTGAATCTGTATTGAAAATCCTCATGGGCCTTAAGTTAGTGTGAACTGTGGGTTTTAGCTGCCCAGCTCTCATATTAAATGCATTTTTCTGTTTTTCCAGTGTGCTGACTCGCAAAGGGCCATGACCCTGCAAATGTTCTTTTTCTTCAACTTGGAAGACGAATGTATCTATGTCGATTCCGTTCCCAAGCGCATATTTGGTGCCTTGGTTTAAGAATTATGTACAAATTGAAACAAATGTAGATTAATGTAATGTACGAGGTCATTTAGACCGATGGACAATGGATCTGCTGACCCAAAAGACGTGCCAAGGAGTGAAGTAACACCGGACATGCCACCTCCGGAGACGTCAATTATGGAGACCAATCAAAGTGTGATGAATTAATGTGGGGTGACAATTGGAATTACCTAATGTTTAATTTGATAGGTTAAAGATAGTGGAGTATAGTAAATGCCCAATAGAATTTTGGGGGAATGTACTACGAAAAAGGGATAAAAACCCATGTCACAGAAGGGTCATTAGAACTGGGTAGGGAATGCTATTGATTTTATCCAGAAACTCTGTCACTCTGTTTGGTGACTGTGAGATTTAATAAAACCATCCTTGCCCATAGTCTGCCATTTTTACACTTCTCCTCCTTATGAGGGAAGTGTCCCCTATGCCCTTTTAGCTGAGTCCTGACCAATGGCGTTTTGACTGATGTACTGAAGACGAAGACTGATCCTTTGTGCTGACCTAATCCTTGGAGGGTAATTATGACAATGCAATTTGTAATTTGCCTGTTTGGTTTTCCTTTCTAGGTACCAACTGCTCATTTTGATAGGGACCATAGTTAGATGTTTTCCAAATTGGTGTTGTAAATTGTTTTGCATGAAGCCCAACATGCTAATGCTAATCAGTAGTTAGGACAGGGTTCACTTAAACTGACGCAAAATGGGAAAAGAACGGCTGGCATTATGCTATGTTGAATTGACTCGTATTTGACACTTGCTGTATTCTGATCTATGTTTACGCTGTGCTATGTTCTAATATTTGTGATTCTTGCATTAATGAAATCTTATCACAGTTGCCACATCGTGACTATGCTATTATGCTTCTTGGTATTGAGATTAACTCTTTTGCTCATAGATTGCAACCAATAGGGAATAAAATTCATAAAAATTCTGTTAAAGGTGTGGTTATTCATGGCTGAAAGGTCATGATTGTGTCGTCAACTTTGATTAATGTCTTTGACCAAAGTAAAGTGTATTGTTGTGATAAATATTGATGACATTATTGATATATTGCTTGACATATTGATTAGCTATCTCGTCCTACGGTGTCTCTCAACTGGGTCACAAGATTAATTGGCCTTAAACGAGTCCTAATGTGTAATAAATTAACTTAAAAGGACACGTTAACAGTTCTGGTAGCAGAGCGACGGTTTGGCCCTTTGGGGCCCTAGGACGGAGAATCATTGTTTAATCTGTTTTTCTGTGATAATGTAAATTGGAGGTAGGATGGGTTTCTAAATTCACCATGACTTTCCTGGGATCTCAGAGCCTGCCTAAGTGAGTTGGGAGTGTTCTCGGTGTCATAATGTGTGTGGTATAGGGTTTTGCGCTTGCTTAGCTTATGCCTTTTTTTTTGCAGGTGATTGGCGAGGTTTGTGTGTATCTAGGCCAGGTAAATGTTGTTTTAGTAGGAGTGGGAGTACTCCGCAGTATGAGAGTAGGGAAGTCGGCATACTTCATGTAAGTGTGGCGCTTTGTGCTCAAAATTATCCACGTGGTTGGTTGTTGATGTACGGACCCGTCGTGGTCCAAGACTCCGGAGTATATTGACAAGTGTAGGAGACACTTGAGTTTATGTTGTAATCTGTGCGGTTTAATAGGTCAATCGGGCGTGGTTGACAAGTCAAGTTTGAGTTGAAACGTATGTGTGAAACCTTCGATGGAGATTTGGCAAGTTCTAAAGTGCACTAGGACAAACCATTGACAAGTCAAGAGTAGAGTTTGCGGGTCGAATTCTGCTTGCGTATGCGGGAGCTGAGAAGGAGAGAGTAGCGGCCGAGGCTTCAAGTGAAATCTCTGTAAAGTTCTGAAGCGAATGTGTTACCCTTCCTGTAGTAAACCGGCAGATTTGTGTTGTCATTTAAGGTGCTTGTAATAATTTTGCATTAGTTTGCGTGGATTCAGTGAGGGGCAGACGAGCTGCAAGACTTTGTCAGCTGCAGTGTGTGAGTGTGACGTCAGTGGTGCCGCGCTGAGATAGGTTAGTTGTCGAGAGGGGTCACGCACGGATTGGCTGCCGTCCGTGAAAGGCAATAGGTTGAGAAAGGTGGGTGAAGAGTGTCCTGGGAACTAAGTCACTTACGGATTAAATACAAATAAGAGAAAATCGCAAAATTAATTTTGTCAAAGCATTTAAGAGCGCTCTGAAAGGAGACGCATATATTATGGCAACTGATGGGGAGCCTACACCGCCCGAGGGTACTCCAGCTTACATGGTTATGGAAGAGAAGGGTGTTGCGCCTTGTTTATGGATGAAACAGTGGCACAAATTAACAGAAAAAGAGGGATGTCTAGCATTCCCAGAACATGGGATGTTCAATCCGAAGGTGCTAGGGAACTTAAGGTGGATGTTAAGTACACAAAAACCACCTCCGAGGCCAGCTCAATATGAGGCTTTAGCGATTTGGGATTTGATGGTTCTTAAACATAGACAAGCAAGGTTTCAGAGAAGGCTAAAAAGGGCAGAAAAATCATATGCAGAAGCTAGGTGGGATAACGAGAACAAAATGTGGAGACGGGGAATTGTTGACGGATTAAAATTGTTCCCAGCAATAGCACAGGGAGAAGAGACACAGGGAAAGAAAGCCTCCTGTAAAACAGATAAAGACTCCAATAAATCTAAAGAGAATAAAAGACCTTGGGAAGAGGAAGAGGATTCAGACGATGAGGAATTCATGGACAGATTATTACATGATCGCCCGCCACCCTATGCGTTGAGCGATAGTGCTCCAAGCACTAGCATGGATCCTGGGAACCAGACGCTGGAGAAGGGATTTGCTGATACGGTACAGACTAGTGATACGACTTCGATACAGAATGGTGTCAGTGTACCCACTGCACCAGACATGCAGATACAATTGCAACCTCCACCGCAGATGCAGAGAATCTACCCAGACGTTCCAGTACTTGAGACTACTACGAATCTGATAGTGCCGCCAGACCCAATATATATGAAATCAAGGTTAGTGCAGATTGAGTCAACTCCGAAATTGCTGTCCCAGCCGCAACCACAACTGATACCAGGATAGAACCCAGTAGCTGGTCCTCCATTAGTGCCTGTACCGGGTACTTTGGAACAGACCTATGGAGTTACTACTCCACGGTGTTTGGGACCAGGTCAGACACCTGCTGCCATATCGTTACCAATCACTGTCAGTCCACCAGTGCCATTGTATGCACAAGGCAAATCTGGTGTATGTGATCAGGGAGTAATGACCCAAGATGCGATAAGAGGAGGGCCTATAGGAACTCCCCAGATAATGGCCCCAGGAGAACAAGCCGTTGAAAAGCCGAGGTCCTTAATAGACCTTAGCCCAGTAGAAGCACCCTTGGAAGCAATGCGTCAGGCAGGGTTAGGGGTTTTAACTCCACAGACGATGAGTACGAACGCCTCACAGTCACCAATTATACATGCAGGGAACATTTCACTGCAGGGTTTTACATTGCAACAGCTGAACAAATGGCTAGAAAAGACTTATTCTTCACAAAAGACTACAGTGACTGCAGTGGAACCGGAAAAGGCAGGGCAGGATGACTATCTAAATCTTGTAAGACTGGGAGTGGAAGCTGCTGAATTAGTGGAAGGAACGATGGGGTTAAATAGATTGGAGTCATACACTGAAGCAGAACTGAGATTCCTATGCCCCAAGATCACCAAAGAAGTGGGCAAGGTGCATCAGAGATTAGCAAACCTAGCAGACAAATACAATATTGACATTGAGAACACTAAACATTTGAAAAGAAGCTACAGATTAGACTATCCTTTACTAATGATTATCCCAGATTGAGGGAGAAACCGATCGAGTGGACCAGCAAACAGATAGGTTTGTGAAACTTGCAAAGTGTCTCTGGGAAGACTTGAACACCTTGTTTGAGATCATTGTTCCGCCTGATTTGTGGCTTGAGTGTAAGAGAGGGGTAGATTGGCCGACGCAGGAACCGGCAAGGGATAAGGTGACCGGAGCACCCTCTGAAGAAGTGATGAAGTATTATCACAAGATGATTGAGTTTTTGAAACAAAAGGTGTTGCCGAAGGTGACTGATTGGCAGAAGATTGACCAGACCTCACAAGAGGTTAAGTGATCAATACATGCTTACTATGAGAGGTTGCTTAAGGCATTCAAACACTACAGTGGTACTGAGACCATTGAGCCGAAGGACATGAACCATCTTGTGTTCAGATTTGTTGAAGGGCTGAGACCAGAAGTTAGCCAGATGATTAAGAATCATTTGATTTGTTGGCAAGCGAAGCCGATTGATGAAGTGTTGCAGTATGCGAAATACTGTAGTGATGAGATTGAACTGAAGCAGAAAAAGCTAAAAGAGAAAGTGATGGTGATGCAGATAAGGGCTGCACAGGCAGGAATACAGGGAAATGGAGTCCAACAGATGATACAGCAACAACCGCAAATGAATGGTGTGTTTCAGGCACAGCCGAGAGGTCGAGGCCGAGGGTTTGTGAATCGCGGTCCAGACTTGAATACCGTTGTGGTTCAGAATGACATACAAGGGGCAAAAAAGATGTCACCATGTGACGCGTGCGGGGCGTGGGGCACTGGAAACGGGAGTGCCTGAATGTGGTGCAGGATGGTGTCGTTCAACAAAGCTCTAATGTCGGTACATTGCAAAATGTAAGCGGTCCAAAATTGAGACATCAAAACCCGAATTTTCAAAATAACCTGGTACAAAGGGTACAGCCCATGCAACAGATGCAAATGCCGCGTTTTCAGCCAGCGCAAATGCAACAAGTACCACAGCAGGTTCCCATGGTACCTAGACAGCAAATGCAATTACCAATGGCTCCGATGGGACAGCAACAGGTGATGCTTCCTCAACAGGTCACAGGTCAAGTAATGAGTCAAAATAATACAGTACAGCAATTCCCATTACGAGGTTAAAATGGCATGAATGGAGAATGGTTGGATGATAGTTCAGATAGTGAAGAGTGCAGGCTTGCAGTATCCTTTGAAGTGGATCAAAGGGGTCCTTATGTGGAGGGAAGGTGATGGGCTACAAAGTCTCGTTTTTGGTTGATACCGGAGCTACACGCTCTACAGTCAGAAGTGCGGAGGTTCCGAAACTAGCACTTTCGGGGCGTACCATAAGGGTGGTTGGAGTAGCAAACCAGTATCTGACAAACCCAATTACAGATCCAGTACAGGTTGAGATCGGCAACTTCCAGGGGCTACATAGGTTTGTAGTCTGTGATTCAAGTCCAGTATCCCTACTGGGAAGGGACTTACTGTGCAAGACAAAATGTTTGATTACCTGTTCCAATGATGGAATTGAAGTGCAGACAAATAGTGACGATGAGGGAGACGAAGGTCAGTTTTCAGAGGAAGAGACAGGAACGGCAAATGAGGATTATCCTTTAATTACCTTGTTTCCAATGCTTACCATGATTGATCTACCTGTCGAGTTACAGGGGGCGGTGACAGAGAAAGTGTGGGATCTGACAGGAAAGGAAGTGGGACTAATAAAAGGCGTGGAACCAGTTAAAGTACAGGTAAAGCCAAATGCAGTGTTTCCCTAGGTGCCACAATATCATATGGCGCAAGATGTTCTTATTGAAGTGTCACAAATAATTGCTGATTTTCTGAGACAGGGAGTCCTGAAAGAAGTTTTGAGCAGTCCATGTAATTGGGATTGAAAAAGCCCTGTGGGAAAGTTCGAATTGTGCAGGACTTGAGGAATGGTTCACCGTTATAGACCTGTTGCAAGCCTTCTTTTCGATACCTCTTCATGAGGTCAGCCAATTTTTGTTCAGCTTCAAATTCCTGGATAAGGTGTACAGTTGGTGCAGAATTCCTCAAGGGTTTTCTGAATCCATCTTTAACCAGATATTGAAAAAGGATTTGGAATGCTTAGTACTGCCTTTTAACTCGACTCTAGTGCAGTACATCAATGATTTGCTGATTGCATCCAAAACAAGGGATAACTGTAAATATGATAACATTGCTTTACTGAATTATTTGGGAAAGAACGGACACAAGGTGTCACCAAGAAGCTGCAATACTGTCAGAAAGAGGTGAAATACCTAGGACATCTAATCGAAAGAGGGTCCAGGAGAATATCGAAAGAAAGAATAACAGCCATTTTGCAAATTAACCCTCCTACGACAAAAAGGGATGTCAGAATGTTTCTGGGAATGGTGGGCTGCTGTCGCCAGTGGATACCCAACTTCTCGATCATGTCAATAAGACTGACAGGCAAGGAGATCAAGGACAAACCATATACCATAGCTTTGTCCAAAGAAGAGCTTGAGTCATTCATGGAATTGAGAGAGTGCATGTGCAGGGCACCAGCGTTAGGTACGCCTGATTATACGAAGCCTTTTCTACTGTTTTGTCATGAACGTGATGCTTGTTCTTTGTCTGTCTTGACACAGGTCCATGGAGGTGCAAATCGCCCTGTAGCATATTTTTCAGCTACCTTGGACCCCATTGCAGCAGCCTTACCAGGTTGTTTGCGCGCAGTTGCAGCAGTTGGTCAGAGCCTTACGCAGTGTGAAGGCATAGTCATGGGATACCCCCTAACAGTAATGGTTCCACATTCAGTTGAAATTTTGTTGACTCGAACCAAAAATCAGCACATGACAAATGCTCGTCTCACTAAATATGAGACAATCATACTGGGGTCACCAAATGTCTCGCTGAAACGATGTACTGTATTGAACCCGGCAACTTTACTTCCTGCTGAGAATACTGAAATTAACAATGAGGAAGAATTTGAGCATGATTGTCTTGAAGTAACGGAATTATGTACCAAACCACAACCAGATATTCAAGACACACAGCTAAAAGAAAATGACTGTATCATGTTTGTTTATGGATCCTGTTTAAGAGATTCCGTCTGAACACTGAGGGCTGGTTATGCTGTATGTACCATAGCTGGTATCAGTGAAGCTTCCTGGCTCAAGAAAGTGTTTTCCCGAGCAGAATTAATTGCCCTTACTAAAGCATGCCACGCAGCTGTGAATTTGAGGGTCACTATCTATACTGACACCAGATATGGATCCGGAATTGTACATGATTTTGGCCAACTGTGGTCACAGAGAGGTTTCATGACCTCTTCTGGTTCTCCTGTGAGAAATGGTGAACAAATAAAGGATTTGTTACATGCAATTCAGTTACCTCTTGAAATTGCCGTGGTGAAATGCAATGCTCATGTTAAGTCACAAGATTTTGTGTCCATGGGAAACGGTTATGCAGATCAAGTCGCAAGGTTTTGCCCATTGAACTGTATATCGTTCAAGGAACAGTGGGAATTGTTACTGCAAACTGAAAATGACACATGTTTGAACCTTGCATTAAGGGTGGTCGAGACTCTAGATGAGTTAAAAACATTACAAGGTCGTGCTAGTAAGGAGGAAAAACGTTCCTGGCAAAGAATGCAATGTGTACAGAGGGCTGATGATTTGTGGGTCTCAGAAGAGGGGAAATTAGTCTTGCCAAACAGCCTTCTGTCCCAGTTTGCCAGGCTATACCATGGACAGGCTCCCCTTGGGAGAGATGCAATGATCAGGTCATTTAAAATCGATTGGTTCAACCCAAAATTCAGACATGCCGCAGAGGTTACTTGTCACAGGTGCATTATCTGTCAACAGATGAATGCTGGAAAAGGAACTGTGGTAACTTTGAGCCACATTGGGAGAGCTGGTGGTCCTTCAGCAAAATGCAAATGGATTTTATTGAAATGCCTATTTGTGGAGGACTGAAGTACGTGTAGGTAATTGTGTGTGTTTTCAGTCACTGGATTGAAGCCTACCCCACACGTAGAAATGACAGTCTCACAGTTGCAAAGCTGCTACTTAGGGAACTAATACCAAGGTTCGGGTTTCCGGTCTCTATAGAGTCAGATAGGGGCAGACACTTCCACAATGAGGTGGACACTCCTGTGTGCCGCACTAGACATCGAACAAAAGCTGCATTGTAGCTACCACCCTGAAGCATCAGGACTAGTAGAGCAAATGAATTGTACTCTGAAATCAAGAATGGCAAAGATGTGCGCAGCTACCAATATGAAATGGCCAGATGCATTACCCTTAGTGCTGATGTCAATGAGGAACACCCCTGATAAGAAAACAGGACTGTCCCCCCATGAGATCCTCATGGGCAGAGCTATGAGGTTGCCAGCAGTACCTGCGAATGCTCTAGTGAATATCACAGATGATATGGTTTTGGACTTCTGCAAAGGTTTGGCTGACGTGATTCGCTCTTTCTCTCACCAGGTAGAGGCTAACACATTGCCACCGATTGGAGATCCAGGTCACACCCTACAAGCCGGTGACTGGGTGGTTGTCAAGAAGCACGTGAGAAAGTCGTGTTTGGAGCCACGGTGGAAAGTAATCTTGACAACAACCACTGCTGTGAAATGTGCAGCGTTCCAAATTGGATACATGCCAGTCACACAAAGAAGGTAACGTGTCCAACTGACGAGGAACTTGAAGTTTCCGGCACAACAGTTCCAGGAAGAGAAGTCTCAGGACCAGAAAACAGCCAAGAAGGAACTGAGACTGCAGGAGAGCCCACTGAGAACAGCCTTGTCCCTCAACCAGTGAATGAGTTTGAGAGAGGTGACAGAGTGCCTATCTCAGTAGAGGCGGCAGGAGAACTAAGTCAAGAAGAGGTTCTCCCAGAAGTAGACGGATACGGGATAGAACATGAACCTGTTACAGATCAAGAAGAAGAGGAAGAAGAAGGAAAAATAATAGAAAGAGATCAGGGTGTGCCAGCATCCCCTGAGCCAGTTGCAGGTCCATCAAGTGAAAACACCATATCACAAGAGGAGGGTGCTGTCCAACGTCCTGAAAAGACATATCGGAAGAAGACGCATAAAGGTGATAACTGGCCAGAGAAACCACTTTTAAGGATAAGAAGTGATAGAGCGTTCCGTACTAATAATTTACCTGTATTTGGACGCTCTTTAGGCCGATGAATCTTTTGGCTAAGTGGGACTCTCTTCACCCGAGATCAGTCAATTTAATCAAATCGATAATCAATAACGAACATAAGCAATACCCTGATCAACATAACACTTAACAATTAATCCAGAATACATTTCGGCGAACCCTGACTTTTCAGTCAGGAATAACCACACCAGTTTATTCAAAGTTAGTGAATTTATTTCCCTATATTAACAAAGCTAGCACAATATAGATGTGTCTCAACACCAAATGATAAATGTAAATGAACATTAATAGCTGTCCATAACGGCGAAACAGGTGCAATCTATACAGCATTTGAATAACCAGGCATTCGATAATAGCAATGCAAATCTCTAAAACTATAATCTGTAATGAGCTAATTGCATACATTTAGTCAGCATAACAAGGTCGCAAATTGCATCGTGCAACAAAAGGAATCCTCATCTAACCTCAAATTAGCATTGGCATGTGGGACTTCATGCAAAAACAATTTAGCAACATTAATTTAGAAAAACTCCTAGCTAGGGCCCTTATCAAAAATCAGCAGTTGGTTACCTAAAAGAAACACAATGCAATTGTACAATTTCCTTTCATATTTACCAATTACAATCAGCATTCAAGGAAGTCTTCGTCTCACAGGTACCGTTTCTCGATCAGCATGGGACGGGGCAAAGGGGCAAGGTGGACGGGGCAGTTGCCTCACGGCGGCAAGATAAAACTACTACTTCATGCAAAGGGCATTTCAAAGTTAAAGTCTCTAGGGTAAGAATCATTTAAAGTCTCTTTCTCTCGATTAGAGAAAGCATCAAAGTCTCTTTCAAAATGGCGTCGCAGCAAGGTGGGCCATAATAGCTTCGATGTCCTGCAAAATGGCGGGATGTCCAATAATGGCTGCAATGGCTGGTAATGGCTACTTTCTTCTCGTGCACCTGGTTTAAATAGACAACAGTTCAAATCCATTGGAGGGTTCATAGGTTGGCTTCAAATTGTCCAATCAAAAACAACAGTTCTCAAGCTTTTACTTAAGCATACATTATCCTTGGAGACGGGTACGCAAGTTGCAACATTTTATACCAATTAACTCATTTTCAGAGCTTCCATTGTCTGCACCTGCAGATCGACCTTGGAGCAAAGAGAAAAATGCCAGGCTGGCACGAAACCTTAAGATAAGCATGTGAACGATCTCAGTGGAAAAGTACAGCTTCTAGCAGAAATACACGTTTATTAGCACATTGGAAAAATACGAGCATCTAAACCGTGAGACCAGGCAACTAGGCCAAAGCCTGCACTAAAGTAATGCTAAGCTAAAACATTTCAAACAAGCAAATCATAGCACACGTTTATGATTATGTCGGATTAGTGCAATTCTAATACATCACGTTATATAAAGCACGCTTATAAATGTTGGCAAACTACTCTGAGGGCACATTTTGTCCCCGTACAATCTTTATTAGTTCGGTTAGAGTCACACATGATTATTTCACTCAACGTTTATGCGCTAATAAATGTAAAACCTTCATTTCAGCTTCATCAATCCCTCCTCTGATGACTACTTGTCATCACACAAACTATTTCCACAAATTTTATTCCATTAAAATTCTGTCAGTTCTCTTTTCCTTATAGTTCCCCTAGTTTTCGCTTTGTATTCTTCTGCCATTCTTTTCATCATTTTCTTTTCCTTTCTTCTCTTAATTCTTGCCATAATCATTATTATTCCCCTTTTTATTCCCCAAATTCCAAATATGCAAATCAGTACTATTAAAATTCCCTGTATTATTTTTAGTAATATTCCATTCCAAATTCCCCCAATCCAATTTCCCACTGAAGCAAGTCCTTTTCCAACCTTCTCCCACACTCCTGGTTCTTTCAATTCCTTCAAATCTGCACTCTCTTTTGTTAGATTAGCAAGCATAGTTTTAATTTTCACACTGTTGTCGGGAATATACGTGCAACAGTGGCGCGCACCAAGCATTTTGCAAACGCCGCCATCCTTTGCTAAAAGAATGTCTAAGGCAAGCCTATTTTGAAGAGTCATAGCTCTTTCCGCTGCAAGTTCAGCATCTATCAGGATTATAGCACCTGAAAACTTTGTCAACATGTTATCCACTATAGTAGACAACTTTCTTATTTTGATGGAATTCAACACAACTCCCAATGAAGGAATCATGGCTCCAAATATATCTCCAACCACAGCAGCTGCAGTCTCTCTTTTCTGGATACAATGGGATCCAGATGTCTTTTGAATCATCAATAGGTCATCCAGCTGATAAACCTTTGGGAACACTATACCCAAATAACATCTCCCCCACCATCCTTTCGGAAGACGATAATAGGCATTATACCCACAAATGTAATATACACCTGGTATGACAGGGTCAAGTCCGTCCATCATGAATGTCCATTTGGCCTTAAAGATAAACGTATGTTTATACTCACTCGCTCCTACAAAAATGTTGTCATAATAAGATTCACCTCGATATATACAAAACTTTCCTACATGCCAAGCATCTAAAGCTATTTTCCCTTGTGTCTTTATTGCGGCAAAATCATAATGATCTACTGAAGTCCTCTTACTTAGCTCTGTTTCTAATTTCGCATTCATTTGTGCCCTTCTATCATCTGTGCGATCTAAAAAGCTTATTTCTACTGCAGAGAGCAAGCAGGTAAGGTTTTCCCTATGAGCGTGAGCCGTTTCAAAAGGTTGCATTGGCTCGAAAAATTCCCTCATTATTTTAGCATCCCAATCTTTAGCAATCTGGCTTAGCTGCGCTATTATAGGAACATATGCAAAGGTAACATCATAATTCGAGTAAAAATACTGTATGTTAGTTTGACCATAAAATCTAGACATTACTATACTACATGTAATCCCGTATGTAAGAGGCATGTGGTGATAAGTCACCCCTTTCTTTACTGATGTCGGTATCTGTGTACACACATAACAATCTTTCGCATCCATAGTCTCAACATATTCTGTTAGTAAGCGATAGAAAACATTATGCGAAAGTTCTTTCTTATCATGCAAGTGTCTCTCATCTAATTCTAGTCTTTTCAATGCGGTTAGTTCAGTGACAGTAACAGGAGCAAAAGTAGAAGCATCAATTTTCTTATTCTCACCCTTTCCATGCATTCCAAGCACAATTGCCATTATTATTAGTACACATGCAATTACCAAGCCTACACACACATATTTACAATATTTCTTTCTACTGTTTTGCGTCATGATCTGTATAGAATCAGAGAGCTAGAAGCACCTGTAAAAGAAACTATTTAGCAATTCAGTTACAAAGCTGGACGAGCGCAATGTTCACACAGTTTTCTTCAAGAGGACAGTCACTTATCGGTTAGCAGCATTTGTCTCAATTCGGCAATAACTCAGTCTTTATCAGTTCAGCAAGTGCCTCATCCGGTTTAGCAATGTCTCAGCTGGTTGTATCACGTTAGATTGTAGCAAGCAATGTCATTTATCACCCTTTCAATCAACAGAGTCCATAAAACTTTTCTTTTCTATTGCTATCTCTTCTTCTTCGTTCTCGAGGCTTAGAGATACAAATTCGTCAGTCAAATCGTCATTGACTGCATATGCCCATTCTGGACCGGAATATCTCCTGTTTGGTATCCTTTTTCTTTTCAATTTTGCTTCTCTTTTCGATTCTGCCTCACTGGTACTTTCCTCTTTGGCCAAGTCTTTTCCTTCACTTGAGGATGGTACCACGACAGACACTTCCTTTCTTTTCTCTTTCACTTTTGGCCTTTCTCCGTCGTTCAAATTTTCTTTAGTCCTTTGTTTTATTGGTGATATACTTAGTCTCCTCTTTGCACCGTGTCCATTTGATGGACCTGCGATCTTTTC
Source organism: Pleurodeles waltl (assembly GCF_031143425.1). Taxonomy (NCBI): domain Eukaryota; kingdom Metazoa; phylum Chordata; class Amphibia; order Caudata; family Salamandridae; genus Pleurodeles; species Pleurodeles waltl. The sequence continues at coordinate 144,348,230 of NC_090445.1, read as the reverse complement.
TGTGGAAGCTTGAACTGTTTAGTTCTGTTCTGCCTTGTCCCCTCCTTCTGGGGAATCAATCACGTTCTCTTTTTCTTTTTCTGTATCGTCTGCTTCTGGGAAAGCCCTCCTCTGATCAGGCTCTCCTGCTTTTTCACCTCTTTCGAGCCCTTCGTCACCGTTACTTTCTTCAGACTCTTTATCACTTTCAGCTGCTTCAGGCTCTTTGTCACCTTCAGCTGCTTCAGGCTCTTTGCTACCCTCAGCTGCTTCAGGTTCTTTGTCACCTTCAGCTGCTTCATCGCTGTCTGAGGTTTCTCCTTGGTCTTCCCCAAGTGAGTCTGTTGCTTCGTCCTCAGAGAATGTTTCCCTCTCTTCTGTTCCTGCCTGTTCGCTTTCAGTTCGGTTTTGCTCTGTTTCAGCACTCAGCACTGTTTTATCAGGCACTGGCAGTTTCAGCGCTTCAACTTCCTCATCTGTGGGACACAACACCTTCTTTGTGTGACTGGCGTGAATCCAGTTGGGAACTCCCGCACACTTCACAGCGGTAGTTGTCGTCAGGATCACTTGGAAAGGGCCTTTCCAACGGGGTTCCAGACACGACTTTCTCACGTGCTTCTTTACCACGACCCAGTCACCTGCTTTCAGTGCGTGTCCTGGACCTTGAATCGGTGGCAAGGTGGTTGCTTCCACCTGGTGAGAGAAAGAGCGAACCACGTCAGCCAGACCTTTGCAGTAGTCTAACACCATATCATCTGTAATATTCAGAAGCGCGTTTGCGGGAACTGCAGGAAGTCTCATGGCCCTGCCCATGAGAATTTCGTGCGGGGACAATCCAGTCTTTCTGTCAGGGGTGTTTCTCATTGACATTAACACCGAGGGCAATGCGTCAGGCCATTTCAAATTTGTCGATGCACATTCTTGATTTCAGTGTACCATTCATCTGCTCCACCAGTCCTGAGGCTTCAGGGCGATAGCTACAATGCAGTTTTTGCTCAATGTTCAGCGCTTCGCAAAGTAACTTTATCACCTCGTTATTGAAGTGACTTCCTCTATCTGATTCTAAAGAGATCGGGAATCCGAAACGTGGTATTAACTCCCTCAACAATAGTTTTGCAACTGTAAGGCTGTCATTTCTACGTGTGGGGTATGCTTCAATCCAGTGACTAAAAATGCACACAATCACCAACACATACTTCAGACCTCCATGCACAGGCATCTCAATGAAGTCCATCTGCATTCTACTAAACGGGCCACTCGACTTACCAATGTGGCTCGCGTTCACAACCGTTCCCTTCCCTGGGTTCATCTGCTGGCAAGTGACACATCGATGGCAAACTGCTTCTGCAGCTTGACGGAATCTGGGGTTAAACCAATCAGTTTTGAACAATCTTATCATGGCATCTCTCCCTAGGTGAGCCTGCCCATGATAGAACCGCGCTAGCTGCGATAAGAGACTATTTGGCAAAACAAATTTTCCCTCATTTGAAACCCATAACTCATCTGGTCTCTTTATACATTGTGATTTAATCCAGGAATCTCTTTCGTCCTCCCTGACGTTATTCTGTAATGCTTTTAGTTCATCTATTGTATCTACGACCTTCAAGGCAAATGCTTCGGCTGGTTCGAGTTCTGGTTCACTTATCGAATTCCATTCATCTCTGAGTAATATACAGTTCAAGGCACAAAATCTTGCGACTTGATCCGCATATGCATTTCCCAGAGAAACATAGTCCTGTCCTTTTGTATGAGCACTACACTTTACCACTGCAACTTCGGCTGGCATTTGAATGGCGTGTAACAATTCCCTTATTCTCTCCCCGTTTTTCACTGGGGATCCTGAAGAAGTCAGGAAACCTCTCTGTGACCATAGTTGTCCAAGTCGTGTACTATTCCAAACCCGTACTGACTATCAGTGTAAATGGTGACTTTCATCAATGCAGACAGTTGACATGCTCTTGTAAGGGCTACAAGTTCTGCTACTTGTGCAGAATAGACTCCTTGAAGCCAGGATGCTTCCAAGACACCTGTTACAGTACATACAGCATATCCTGCTTTCAAAATTCCCATCCCATCTCTTAGACATGAACCATCAACGAAAACAATTTGGTCATTTTCATCAAGCTTAGTATCCTTAATGTCAGGTCGAGGTTTTGTGCAAAATTCAGTCACCTGAAGGCAGTCATGCTCGACGTCTTCAGCGTTCTCAATTTCAGCATTTTCACCAGGAAGCAAGGTTGCTGGATTCAACGTAGTGCACCTTTTCAGCTGCACATTCGGTGAGCCCAGAATTATCGTTTCATACCTTGTGAGTCTTGCTCCAGTCATGTGTTGCGTTCGGGAGCGGGTCAAAAGTATCTCAACTGAGTGAGGGACCATGACTGTTACTGGGTGTCCCATCACTATTCCTTCACTCTGAGTGAGGCTGATACCAACTGCTGCTACGGCGCGCAAACACCCTGGAAGTGCTGCTGCGACCGGATCCAAAGAAGCTGAAAAATACGCTACTGGTCTGTTTATGCCACCATGGGCTTGAGTCAAGACAGACAGAGAACATGCATCACGTTCATGACAAAACAATGTGAAAGGCTTTGTGTAATCAGGCATACCTAAAGCTGGAGCCCTGCACATGCATTCTTTCAATTCAATAAAAGCATCCATCTCATCTCCTTTCAGCTCAATTTGATCCAAGGCATCCTTCTGGGTCAGTTTCACTAAAGGCTTTGCTAGAGTCGAAAAGTTGGGAATCCACTGACGACAGTAGCTCACCATTCCCAAAAACTTCCTCACCTCCCTCCTCGTCTTCGGTGGACTCATTTGAAGTACACTTGTTATTCTTTCCTTCATTATTCTCCGTGACCCTTTCTCTATCTGGTGACCCAAGTATTTCACTTTCTTCTGACAGAACTGCAACTTGGAAGGAGACACCTTGTGTCCATTCCTTCCCAAATGGTTCAACAGATCAATGGTATCGGCTGTGCAGCCACTTTCTGTCTTAGATGCGATCAGTAAGTCATCGATGTACTGTACTAGGGTTGATTCGAATGGCAATTCTAATGCTTCCAAGTCTTTCTTTAGAATCTGATTGAAAATTGACGGTGACTCAGAAAACCCTTGGGGAATTCGACACCAACTGTAAACTCTGTCTAAGAATTTGAAACAAAAGAGAAATTGGCTGTCCTCATGAAGAGGCACCGAGAAGAATGCTTGTGACAAGTCGATGACTGAGAACCACTCGGCATCGCAAGGAACTTGAAACATTATCACAGCTGGATTTGGTACTACAGGGCAACACTTGACTATGATGTCATTTATTTTCCTCAAGTCCTGTACAATTCGGACCTTTCCACTTGGCGTTATTAGTCCCATGATTGGTGAATTACATGGACTGCTTAACACTTCTTTCAGTACTCCCTGTTTTACAAATTCGTCAATGAGTTGGGCAACTTTCATGAGGGTGTCTTGTGCCATGTGGTATTGTGGGGTCTGGGGAAAGGTTGCATTGGGCTTTACAGTCACTTTCACTGGTTCCACTCCTTTCATCAATCCCACCTCTTTCCCTGTCATATCCCACACTTCCTTTCCGACTGTTTCCCGTAATTCAGCTGGAATGTCTTTTTCAGTTATCATCGGGAAAAGACAAATCAGAGGATACTCTTCATCGACAGTTTCCATCTCATTCCCCTCTACACTGTCCTCTTCTTCCCCATCACTGCTCGTCTGAATTTTTATTCCCTCATTCGAACACATAATCGAACATCCCAATTTGCACAATAGTTCTCTCCCTAACAGTGCTATCGGGCTTGAGTCACATACCACAAATTTATGTAACCCTTGATAGTTACCGATGCTGACTGGTACCGGATCTGTAATTGGGTTTGTCAGGTGCCTGTTTGCTACTCCCACCACTTGAACTGTTCTCCCTGAGAGTGGTAAATTTGGTACTTCAATGCTCTTAACAGTTGAACGTGTGGCTCCTGTGTCAACCAAGAATGAGACACGATGACCCATTACTCTTCCCTCCACGTACGGACCCTTTTGATCAACTTCCAAGGATGCTGCAAGCACACAATCTCCTTCCTCTCCTGAACTTTCACTCTCCCATACATTGTTTATTCCACTCTCACTGTGTAATGGGAACTGTTGTACGGTGCCATTTGTATTCATTACCTGACCCGAGACCTGTGGAGGAACCATCACTTGCTGCTGACTCATTGGTGCCAAAGGTATTTGCATTTGCTGATTAGGTACCATGGGAAACTGCTGTTGCATTGGCTGCATTTGCGTCATCTGCATACGGGGCATCTGCATCTGCTGCGGCTGCATAGGTTGTAATCCCTGCAACTGATTTATGGTCTGAAAATTTGGGTTTGGACCTCTCATTTTCGGTCCCCTCATTGTCTGAAATGCATTGACATCATTGTTTTGCTGACCAACACCTGCACCTTCCTGCACCACCATCGGGCACTCGCGTTTCCAATGTCCGACAATTCCGCACACGTGACACGGCATCACCTTTTTCAATGCCTGCACACCATTCGGAGTCACAACAGTGTTCAAATCCGGACCATTATTCCCAAAACCTCCTCTGCCTCTGCCTCTCGCCTGTGGCTGAAACATCATATTTCCCTGCAACTGCGGCTGCGGTTGCGGTACCTGCTGTTGGAACCCTTGCAACCCTTGCAAACCTTGCAGACCTGTCTGAGCTGCTTTAAGTTGCATCATCATCACTTTCTCCTTCAACTTTTTCTGTTTCACTTCAATTTCGTTGCTACAGTATTTTGCATAATTCAACACCTCATCAATCGGTTTCGACTGCCAACAAATCAAATGCGACTTTATCATCTGACTTATCTCTGGTCTCAGCCCTTCCACAAATCTAAACACAAAATGAAGCATGTCCTTCGCCTCTATTGTTTCCGTGCCACTGTAGTTCTTGAACGCCTTCAACAACCTCTCATAGTAACTATGAATCGACTCTTTAGCCTCTTGGGCAGTTCGATCGATCTTCTGCCAATCCACATTTTTCGCGGCAACCTTCGTCTTCAAATGCTCAATCACCTTATAGTACAGGCTCATCACCATAGGTGATGGTGCACCCGTATCCCTGTCTCTCTCTGGTTCACTTGTCGGCCAACCTACAGCTCTTTTGCAATCCTCCCACAAATCTGCCGGAACCACAATCTCAAAGAGAGTGTTCAGGTCTTCCCAGAGACATTTTGCAAGCTTCACAAACCTGTCAGTCTGTTGATACCACTCAATCGGTTTCTCTCTCAGTTTGGGAAAATCATTCGTAAAGGACTGAATGTCGCTTCTGTGCCATGGTACATGTATTAATTTTCCCCCTGCTGTCTCGCTCATTGGTAACATGGTTACTGCATCACTACTCTGTGGTCTTTTCTCGTTGGGCTCTGGGACACTGTCTTTCCTCTTTTCCTTTCTCTTAACCCATCTGCTTTCCCATTTGTCTAAGCACCTCCACACTTGTGCACTCTGCAACAATTCTCTAAGGTGCGCCTTCATGCCTGCTGACCTCATGTGTTCAAAATCTGTGGTCCCGAAATCCAACCTGTAGCTCCTGCTCAAGTGTTTTGTCTTGTCTATGTCAACCCCGTTTTTGTCAGCTATTTCCTGCAAGCTTTTATGTACCTTGTTCACTTCTCTCGTAATCCTGGGACATAGATATCTCAGCTCTTCTTCCGAGTAGGACTCTAACCTATTCACACCCATAGTCCCTTCCACCAATTCTTGTGCTTCCATGTTCAACCTGACCCTATTCAGATAATCTTCTCCCTTCCCACTGGCTGAGCTTTGTGTGGAATTCAGACTGTTGAACCACTGTGTCAGCTGTTGCGCATTCAACCCCATCAGTGTAGCATTCACATCGACTGCCACTGATGGTTGCGGCAACTTTTCAGTGTTCGATGACAGCGGTATCACCAGTGGGGGACTCGACCTCACCAGTGTTGACTGAGCACATATGGGACTAAACTCCATCAAGGACCCAGATCCAGTTGGCTGAGCCGCTATCGGAGTTATCCCTGGAGTGTTTTCTATGCACCTCCTTTCTGTCCCATTCTGAAGCATTGATCCCTGACCGCTCATACCTAAGTTAGGCTGACTGTACAAAGGTACCGGTGGACCTACAGTAATGGGTAGCGATATCGCATCTGGGTTTTGTCCATTTCCCATGTTCTGAGACATGTTCATTCCCACACTATGGGTCATCATTGCCGGCATGCCCGTCTGACTCCCCGTCATCTGAGCATGTGCGTTTCCCCCCTGCATCTGCTTTTGAGGCATCAAAAACTGGGTTGATTCAGCTTGTGCCAATATTGGGTTGTGACCATTCTGTCCTCCCATTACGGTTGGATCTAGAATCATTCCCGTACTGTTGTCACTGCTGTAGTACCTTGGGACCTGCGGCTGATAATTTTCTGCTGGTTTCAATATGGGCACATCTGGATATATTCTCCTAACCTGCGGTATCTGCGGGGTGAACAGTAAACTCGGGTCTTTAGATCCCGATGATGCTTCAGAACTCTGAGTTCCACTGTTCTGTACCGGTGCCGGAGGGGCAGAACTGGTACTTGGACCTTGTCCACTCTCTGCATAAGGTGGTGGACGGTTGTTCAGCAATTGCATGATTAACTCCTCATCCTCTAACTCCTCTTCTCTTCTCAACTTTTCCTCGTCCTCTCTATCCTTGGAACACCTCCTGTTTGTCTTACAGGTAGCTTTCTTACCTGTCTCCTCTTCTTCCTTAGTAATTGCGGGGAACAATTTTATCCCCTGCAATACATCTGACCTCCACACCTTCTGTGCATTATCCCACCTAGCGTTCGCTAGTGTCTTTTCTACCTTTCTTATCCTGGTCTCGAACTTATTTTGCTGTTGCTGTCTAGCCATCAGCTCCCAAATCGCTAGAGCCTCAAACTGTGCTGGCCTTGGAGGTACCTTCATGTCGTACATCGCGAATCTCAAATTCTCTAAGATCCTTATATTGAATGTTCCATGGATCGGGAACGCTACGCTCCCATGTTTCTCTGTCAGCTTGTGCCATTGCTTTAGCCAAAGGCACGGAGCTACCCCTTTTTCCTCCATTACAATGTAAGCTGGTGTACCTTCGGGTGGCGTCTCCTCTCCTACGCTCGCTTTAATGTAAGACTCCCCCTTCATCGCACTCCTTAATGCTTTAAAAAATTTCATTTTCTCGTCTTTTATTTCACAAAGTTTGTAATCAATAGGTGACTTTAATTCCCGGAATACTCTTCGCTTGCCTTTCCCCTTCCAATCGAGCCCCACGGACTGCGTCCAATCCGTGCGCGACCCTTCTCTACAACCAACCTATCCCAGCGCGGCTCCTAGTGACGTCACACTCACACACACTGCGGCTGACAAAGCCTCGCGGCTTGTCCTCCTTCACTCAGCTCCTCTCGCAACAACTTCTGGCCTGTATCGCGAGCTACCAAAAAAAAATTATAATAAAACAGATCTGTCGGTTTACTACAGGAAGGGTAACACAATCGCTTCAGGACCTTAGGGATTTTTCACTAGCCTCGGCAGTTATTCCATCTTTCTCGGTCCCCACGTTCGCAAGCAGATCTGACCCGCAGACTGCTCTCAACTTGTCAGTGATCTATTCTAGTGCACTTAGAATTTTGTCAAAGCCCGAAGTCGAAGTTTTCTTTCACTCCCTTAACACACGTACCGACTCGTTGACCACGCCCGATCAACCTACTAAACCGACCAGACCACAACATAAAACAAGTGTCTCATACACTTTTCAACATACTCCGGAGTCTCTTGACCTCGCAGGGCCCGTCTCAACAACAACAACCACGTGGACCTTTTTATGCACGAAGCGCCACATGCACATGAAGTTCGACGACTTCCCTACTCTCACACTCGGAGTCGCACCTCCGCTATTTCTATGAAGTTCGACGACTTCCCTACTTCTACACTCGGAGTCGCACCTCCGCTATTCTCTAAAATCCTCGCAACCTTTTCACACAATCTGAGGCAATAAGCTGTGCAAGCGCAAAACCCTAACTTCACTCATACCATCACTAGTACCGCCAACGCCGATCTCACACCTCCATTCTCTCCATTCGCAAGCTCCGAGATCCCGGGAAAGTCGCGGTGGACCTAGCCCATCATCATTTTCTCAATCTGTTTTACCCAAGAAAAATCTAATTCAACACCATATACCTCTCGAGCGGGGTCTCAAAAGTCTAAACCGTTAATTCAACACCATGTATGTCTCGAGTGGGGTCCCAAAAGTCTAAACCGTCCTCTGCTACCATCTACTGATAGAGCATTCCGTACTAATAATTTACCTGTATTTGGACGCTCTTTAGGCCGATGAATCTTTTGGCTAAGTGGGACTCTCTTCACCCGAGATCAGTCAATTTAATCAAATCGATAATGAATAACGAACATAAGCAATACCCTGATCAACATAACACTTAACAATTAATCCAGAATACATTTCGGCGAACCCTGACTTTTCAGTCAGGAATAACCACACCAGTTTATTCAAAGTTAGTGAATTTATTTCCCTATATTAACAAAGCTAGCACAATATAGATGTGTCTCAACACCAAATGATAAATGTAAATGAACATTAATAGCTGTCCATAACGGCGAAACAGGTGCAATCTATGCAGCATTTGAATAACCAGGCATTCGATAATAGCAATGCAAATCACTAAAACTATAATCTGTAATGAGCTAATTGCATACATTTAGTCAGCATAACAAGGTCGCAAATTGCATCGTGCAACAAAAGGAATCCTCATCTAACCTCAAATTAGCATTGGCATGTGGGACTTCATGCAAAAACAATTTAGCAACATTAATTTAGAAAAACTCCTAGCTAGGGCCCTTATCAAAAATCAGCAGTTGTTACCAGTTTATTCAAAGTTAGTGAATTTATTTCCCTATATTAACAAAGCTAGCACAATATAGATGTGTCTCAACACCAAATGATAAATGTAAATGAACATTAATAGCTGTCCATAACGGCGAAACAGGTGCAATCTATGCAGCATTTGAATAACCAGGCATTCGATAATAGCAATGCAAATCACTAAAACTATAATCTGTAATGAGCTAATTGCATACATTTAGTCAGCATAAAAAGGTCGCAAATTGCATCGTGCAACAAAAGGAATCCTCATCTAACCTCAAATTAGCATTGGCATGTGGGACTTCATGCAAAAACAATTTAGCAACATTAATTTTGAAAAACTCCTAGCTAGGGCCCTTATCAAAAATCAGCAGTTGGTTACCTAAAAGAAACACAATGCAATTGTACAATTTCCTTTCATATTTACCAATTACAATCAGCATTCAAGGAAGTCTTCGTCTCACAGGTACCGTTTCTCGATCAGCATGGGACGGGGCAAAGGGGCAAGGTGGACGGGGCAGTTGCCTCACGGCGGCAAGATAAAACTACTACTTCATGCAAAGGGCATTTCAAAGTTAAAGTCTCTAGGGTAAGAATCATTTAAAGTCTCTTTCTCTCGATTAGAGAAAGCATCAAAGTCTCTTTCAAAATGGCGTCGCAGCAAGGTGGGCCATAATAGCTGCGATGTCCTGCAAAATGGCGGGATGTCCAATAATGGCTGCAATGGCTGGTAATGGCTACTTTCTTCTCGTGCACCTGGTTTAAATAGACAACAGTTCAAATCCAGTAGGGTCTTCCATTGGAGGGTTCATAGGTTGGCTTCAAATTGTCCAATCAAAAACAACAGTTCTCAAGCTTTTACTTAAGCATACATTATCCTTGGAGACGGGTACGCAAGTTGCAACATTTTATACCAATTAACTCATTTTCAGAGCTTCCATTATCCGCACCTGCAGATCGACCTTGGAGCAAAGAGAAAAATGCCAGGCTGGCACGAAACCTTAAGATAAGCATGTGAACGATCTCAGTGGAAAAGTACAGCTTCTAGCAGAAATACACGTTTATTAGCACATTGGAAAAATACGAGCATCTAAACCGTGAGACCAGGCAACTAGGCCAAAGCCTGCACTAAAGTAATGCTAAGCTAAAACATTTCAAACAAGCAAATCATAGCACACGTTTATGATTATGTCGGATTAGTGCAATTCTAATACATCACGTTATATAAAGCACGCTTATAAATGTTGGCAAACTACTCTGAGGGCACATTTTGTCCCCGTACAATCTTTATTAGTTCGGTTAGAGTCACACATGATTATTTCACTCTACGTTTATGCGCTAATAAATGTAAAACCTTCATTTCAGCTTCATCAGAAGAATACCAGATGAAACAATAATAGAGGAAACTGATACATCCCAAGTGGAAGACCTAAGTGAAGGAGAACAGCAAGGTGAACGAAGGTTGGAAAGAAAGAGAGTCACAAACAGAAGGTATACAGGTCCTGAATGGGCGTATGCTACAACATCTGAATGGCAACAAGAATTCCTAGCATTCTGTTTTGATCGAGAAGTACCAGGCCACTACTACGGTACCTGAACAAATTCAAAGAAAAGACTTTGTTAAAAATCGAAATTGAAAACAGAGGAAAGAGACTTATAAATTACCGAATGTGACATTAAAACCTGATTTGGCTTTGAGAAACCTGATTACGACAAGCTGCTAACCTGATTTGACAAAGGGGTCCTGGAGCGAGTGAAAACGCTGTAAATACTCGCAGAGAGCAAGAGAAAAGGAGTTTTATATCATCCTCGAGTTGATTGTTATCCTGCTATCTGATTCTATACAGACATGGCTTATAATAGAGGTAGTAACAAGGGAAGTAAGGTGTGTGGTTGGTTAAGCCTTATAATAGGTATTGTGTGTGCAATAATAGTTGTGGGAGTGATTGTAAGAATGCCGTGGTTGGAGAAAAAGACTATTAACGCTACTTCACAACCTGAGACTACAACACTAACACCGTGGGAAAGGTTTGAGCAGGATGCAAGACACTTGCATGAGGGAACTAATTCAAAGGGGGAACTTTCTACTAACGTTTTCTATCATTTGTTGAATGAATATGTGGAGACCATGGATACAATAGATTGTTATGTGTGTACCAAGATTCCTTTATCTGTACAAGAGGGGGTTACCTACCATAGCCTTCCTCTAATTTACGGGATTAGCTGTAGTTTACTACTAACCAGATTCTATAATCAAGAGCATGTGCAATACTTTTATTCAAATCTAGACGTTGTGTTTTCTTTTATGCCTGTGATTGAATTCCTGAACAAACTAGCTAAGGAACATGATATAAAAATAGTTTGAGGATACTTTGAGCCAACGCTTACATTTGGAACTTCTTATGCGCATCGCAATAATCTGACCTGCTTACTATCACCTGTAGAGAAAAGCTTTTTAGATCACACTGATGATAGACGCAAAGCTTTGAAAGAAAGATTAGAAACAGGGCTAGAGAAACGCACATATGGAAATGATTATGCTTACACCTCAATCAAAACACAAGACAAATTAGCTATAGATGCATTGCATGTAGGTAGGCTTTGTATATATAGGCCAAAATCTGAGCAGGACAATTTGTTTGTGGGAACGAGTGAATGCAGACATGTGTTTTTGTTTCAGAGTAAGTGAACATTTATGCTGAATGGACAAGATCCAGCGATCCCTGGGATTTATTACATCTGCAAACTTAATGCTTATTACCGTCTCCCTAGGGGATGGTATGGGACATGATATTTGGGAATAGTTTTCCCAAAGATTTACCAGATTGATGACTTAAAACAGATACCTAAAACGTCTGAATTACAACATCCTAGGCAAAAACGAGAATCAGTGGCTGCTGTCATTGGTGATATATTTGGAGCTATAATCCCTTCAGTAGGGGTTATCTTGAATTCTATGAAGATTCAAAAGTTGTCTACTATTGTGGATAACATACTGACAAATTTTACAGGGGCTATACTCCTGATGGATACTGAACTTGCTGCAGAAAGAGCTATGACTCTTCAAAATTGGCTTGCCTTAGACATTCTTTTAGCAAAGAGTGGAGGGGTCTGCAAGATGCTCAACGAGCGCCATTGTTGCTCGTTCATTCCGGATAATAGTAAGAAGATTAGAGGTATGCTTACTGACCTAACTAGAGATAGTGCAGATTTGAAGGATTTGAAGGAACCTGGAGTTTGGGAGAAATTTGGAAAAGGAATTGCCAGAGTAGGGAGCTGGTTTACCAACATTTGGAATGGGGTACTTGCAAAAATACTAATGGGTCTGTTAATTGTTCTGGCCTGTCTATTAGGATTATGGGGGGCATGCAAAATCAATGATAAAATTAAGAGAAATTGGACCAAAAGAACCAGAAGAAATGAAGAGAGTGAAAGAGAGAAAATGTTCAATGAAATTTGGGAGAGTTCACACAAGGGACAAGATGTTGAAATACGCATTATGCGTAAAGTGAAAAACTAAGGTGAAAGGTCAAAAGGGGAAAGATTTGTGTGATGAAGAGCATCATCAGAGGAGGGACTGAGAGAGCGTAGTTTATATATAATCTATATTAACATGAAACATTTATATATATTAATGAGTAATGATGCCGCATAGAAACTATAATAGTAACGATTTTGCTTAAACGTGCACCTGAATTGTGACCACGGTGAGTGGCCACCAATGTATACGCAAACTAATAATGATGAATAAATTGTTTATGTCATGCTCAATTAAGCTTATACTAACATTTGCATTACTGAATCTGTATTGAAAATCCTCATAGGCCTTAAGTTAGCGTGAGCTGTGGGTTTTAGCTGCCCAGCTCTTATATTAAATGCATTTTTCTGTTTTTCCAGTGTGCTGACTCGCAAAGAGCCATGACCCTGCAAATGTTCTTTTTCTTCAACTTGGAAGTCGAATGTATCTATGTCGATTCCGTTCCCAAGCGCATATTTGGTGCCTTGGTTTAAGAATTATGTACAAATTGAAACAAATTTAGATTAATGCAATGTACAAGGTCATTTAGACCGATGGACAATGGATCTGCTGACCCAAAAGACGTGCCAAGGAGTGAAGTAACACCGGACGTGCCTCCTCCGGAGACGTCAATTATGGAGACCAATCAAAGTGTGATGAATTAATGTGGGGTGACAATTGGAATTACCTAATGTTTAATTTGATAGGTTAAAGATAGTGGGGTATAGTAAATGTCCAATAGAATTTTGGGGGAATGTACTACGAAAAAGGGATAAAAACCCATGTCACAGAAGGGTCATTAGAACTAGGTAGGGAATGCTATTGATTTTATCCAGAAACTCTGTCACTCTGTTTGGTGATTGTGAGATTTAATAAAACCATCCTTGCCCATAGTCTGCCATTTTTACACTTCTCCTCCTTATGCGGGAAGTGTCCCCTATGCCCTTTTAGCTGAGTCCTGACCGATGGCGTTTTGACTGATGTACTGAAGACGAAGACTGATCCTGTGTGCTGACCTAATCCTTGGAGGGTAATTATGACAATGCAATTTGTAATTTGTCTGTTTGCTTTTCCTTTCTAAGTACCAACTGCCCATTTTGATAGGGACCATAGTTAGATGTTTTCCAAATTGGTGTTCTAAATTGTTTTGCATGAAGCCCAACATGCTAATGCTAATCAGTGGTTAGGACAGGGTTCACTTAAACTGACGCAAATAGACAAACGACTGACATTATGCTATGTTGAACTGACGAGTATTTGACACTTGCTGTATTCTGATCTATGTTTATGCCGTGCTATGTTCTAAAATTTGTGATTCTTGCATTAATGAACTCTTATCACAGTTGCCACATCGTGACTATGCTATTATGCTTCTTGGTATTGAGATTAACTCTTTTGCTCATAGATTGTAACCAATAGGGAATAAAATTAATAAAAATTCTATGGCTGAAAGGTCATGATTGCGTTGTCAACTTTGATTAATGTCTTTGACCAAAGTAAAGGGTATTGTTGTGATAAATATTGTTGACATTATTGATATATTGCTTGACATATTGATTAGCTATCTCGTCCTACGGTGTCTCTCAACTGGGTCACAAGATTCATTGACCTAAAACGAGTCCTAATGTGTAATAAATTAACATAAAAGGACGCGTTAACAGTTCAAAATAGCAATTCGGACCATCAAGAAATGCAAAATCAGTTTGTACATCTGGCCCCTAGTGCTGTAGTATAAAGAGTTGTTCCTGGAGAACAGTGGCCAAGTGAACAGAATGTGCATGTAGTGCAAGTGCCACAAACAATTCCGGAAGAAAATGAGGAGTCTGTCCAGAGTGACAGTGATACAGAAGGGCCAGTAGATCAGAGATTAAAGAAAAGGAGAGTACTCTGTCAGAGAACACAGCACCTGAACGGACATATTTTGCAGCAAATGACTGGGAAAGAGAATTTGGAAACTTTTGCTTTAACAAATCATATCCAGCTGAACATTCTTGAGTTTATTATTGTGGGGGAACTGAACGTTGAAGTTACTTTGTCACTTAAAAAACAGAGACATTAAATTCTGGATGTAATTATTAGTGATTTTGAACTGTGCATTTATAAGAGACATTTGAGTTCTTATTATAGACACTTGATAAACTCTGTAGAGTGCATAGGTTGAAAAGGTATGTTGTCTTTTTTTAATTTGTTATACATTTTAGCCTGCAGTCTTAAGGTGCCCTGGATGCAGGTCTGCTGAGATCTTCCAGAGATGATGTGCTTGTCACCAAAATAAGCATGGGTGCTGGTTGTAATGGCTTTGCAAACAATGCAGCGTGTTTTGAAGATGGTGAGGGCTGGCATTGGCAGTGAGCCTGATGGTTGGAGGGTCATGTGATCATATTTGTTCAGGCCCTGAAGGAGATGTGCTGAGGCATGTAGACTTCCTGTAAGTGAGGCCAATGTGGTATCTGGTAGACCAAGCTGTAGGGCATTAACACCATCCACATGCAAGAGTACAAGGGCTTAAACAGAAGTTCAGAAGTCACTTTCTAGAAGAAATGGTTTTAGATTCTTTATATGAGAGAACTAGTGTCAGGTAATCTTTGATTTTTGGCAATGTGTTACTTGAGAGAGAGGTTCATATCCAGGGTGAGTTCAAGTGATTTGTCATCTTGGAAGAATTGGGGTTACAAGCTGCCAAGGTTCATGTCATTGAGGTGGGTTAGTACTGTGTCTTGTTTGTTGCTCTTGGTAAATAACATGAATTCTGTCCATGTTGTGCTGAGTTTCAGGTATGCCTTGGACATCCAGGTTTGGAAGACGTGCAGGAAGTGCTTCAGGTGCTGGATGTCTGAAGCAGGGGAGACTTTCAAGTAGAGTTGTGTATCATATGCATATTGGCAAATGTTGATGCTGTTACCTGTGAGTAGAGCACCAAACGGCTCCATGCAAAGGTTGAAGATGACAGAGGACAGTATGGAACCCTGGGGGAACTCTACGTGACAGGGTTCTTTTGTAACCTGCAGGTGTCCACGTGAACAAATGTGACAGTAGGAAAGGTGGGAGCAGATATTTATATATATATATAAAATATACACTGAATACAATCATTCACTCATTCATTGTCAGCGGCGGGACATCCTACCAGGTCGCAATGGTTTGATCAGGTGGCAGAAAAAGCCTTCACAAGAGAATACGATTTGTTTTATAAAATGCTAAGTGACACCACATTCAGCAAAAGGGAAGCCAAGTGTAATACAGTAATTGCTGCCACGAGGCCTCCCTTTAGCTATGTCAATATCCCGACCATGTTTCCTCAGCAGCATATGAACACCTGTTGTCTACTGTATCCTACACACAAAGAAAGCTTTTGTTGCTGGGAACAAGAGAACTGGTCGCTTTTGCCTAAAGCCATGTATTCAACATATACATCTGCCTTAATCCTTGTATAACCGCTGCCCTTCAGTCGAGTTATTTTAATCTAACAACATAAATGCTGTATGTGACAAAGTCTCAATGTACAGTGAATATCCAGTGCCTCGGGCGAGGCTGGGGTTTATGTCTTCAGAGCACACAGCTGCCAGATATTCCTGAGGTTCTTTTGTGAGATGCAAACACAAAGTGAGCAGAACATGGGCTAGTGGCACAAAGCAACACAACGCACTATGCAGTATGCAAAGCAGGGCGATGCTTGTTTTCAGATGTTCACAAGTAGCATCTGGGAAAAACAATAGTATGAATATTATTCCTTTAGTATGGTCAGATAATATGGCACGTAAGCGCGCTGTTTAACATCATCCTCCTGTCCTTAGAACCGCTACTTCAGGTCTTCGGCTGGGAAGTCCCCCGGGTACCAGATGCTTGACTCTGTAGCCACAAGAATGCAATGAAGGAGTCAGGCCCGTGGCCTAATAAAGATTTACACTCTTGAGCAGAATAACCCGAGGCTGCAGGTAGCCTATTGCTGTAAGTATGAGAGTCTAAAGCTTATGACTGATCGAAAATAATTCAATCTGCCTGAAGTGGCACAAGTGAAATGTTTACAACAGTGCATGTACCATCTTACAACTTTGTCTGTTACAGAATCAATCACAAATAGCAATATCAGGATAATGAGACTAAAACTGTCTCTTATGTGACACATTTAGGGTCATATTTACAAGCCTCTTGTGCCTCCTTGTGCCGCCCTAGCGTCATTTTTTGGCTTTAAGGAGGTGTTAAGGAAGCCTCCACCGTGCACCATATTTAGAAGTGGTGCAATGCATGCATTGCGCCACATTGTAACCCCTTGCGCCACGTTATACCTGTGCCAGTATAATGTATGCAAGGGGGGGCATTCCCACGAATGGAGGCCCAAAACAAATGGTGCAGTGAAAATTACAAGATTTCACTGCGCCATTTTTCCGTCATTTTTAACACCTGCTCAGGGCAGGCATTAAACTGATGCTCCCATAGTAACCTATGGGCCTCCCTGTTCTTTCTGGACTGGAGCCATAATTTATGTCATTAGTCCAGCAAAGTGACACAATAGCGTCATAAACTATGACGGTGTTATGCTAACATGTGCCATGTTGCGCTGGCTAGTAAATGCAGCGCTACCAAATTGACATTAAAGGGGTGCAGGGCGATGCAAGAAAAGTGGCGCATCAGAGCTGATGCGCCAACTTTTTGCAAATATACTCATTAGTATTTACATTAATCGATGTGCACAATAGTCTGATTCCTCCAGTTCTATAAGACTATACTATCAATCAGTCAGTAACTCTGAAGTAACATCACTATAACAGTATAGCCCACTGCTTTTGGCTATAATAGTTGTTAAAGGTCATGAACATGAGGGCCTATAACAAAGGAGGAAGAAGTGCCTTTAACAACCAGTTTTGCTTGAGTCAGAAGGGCTACAATTCTATTAGAACATTCCATCGACTGAGGGCAGATTCTAAAGTAAAAAGAGCGAATCAGAAAGACAACCACCAAAACACAGCGCAGAAAGTATGTATAAGCCATTATTGGCCCTACTCCATTATCTTCAAACGACAATATTCTAATGTTTTACTATTGCTTAATAAAATCAAAGCAAAGAGAGGTCGTATTGACATAGCCACATATTGTCTTCTGTCTGTTCAGAGCTGTTTGCCACGAGCTTACAAACAGCAATCCACACCTTGCTATGTCAAGGACAAAACCACCTCTTAGTGAAAGCTGCCACCTTTACACTTCTACAGGAACCAAAATTTAATCCGGGAGAAGTGAGCAATTTATGCTCTAATCACAAGACTACCTGTGAGCACCACATTATTAGAAAAGGTTGTTATGGAGCAACTGCAAAGCCACCACCTTGGTATGTGCAATGGTCACCTATTTCACACCCCTGCTCTTCAATAGATAGGTGGTCATTACAACCCTGGCGGTCGGTGTTAAAGCGGCGGTAAGACCGCCAACAGGCCGGCGGTAAAAATTTAGCAATTACGACCGTGGCGGAAACCGCCAACAAAGACAGCCACTTTAACACTCCGACCTCCACGGCGGTACAAACAAACAGCTTGGCGGTCACCGCCGACAGACAGTCGGGAGACAATGAACCGCCCACACTGTTATGACAGGCCAATCCGCCACCTTTTCCGGGGTGGATTCACTGCGGATAAAAACACGGCGGAAACAGGAATCCCGAAGGAAAAACGCTTACCTCTACACACTCCACGAGGATGCCATGGACCCGGAACTCCAAATTCTCCCTGCAATAGTCTTCCTGCTCCTCTACCAGGAGCACAAACACCGGCGGCGAAGACCACGGTGAGTACTGCACCTACGACACAGGGGAGGGGGGAGGGAAAAAACAGGGACACACACACGCAACACCCCCACCCCCACCCTCACCCACTACAACACACACACTAATGCATATCAATACATCACAGTTACACTCCCCCAAACCCCCCGGAAAAATGCAAAGACAATAGAAAATGAGTGTAACAATTGTAATATAGTAAAAGCAAGTAGGCAGATATATATATACACCATGTACATAATATATACCAAGCATAGTAGTCCAGGTAGTGCTCTAAGAAAGTCAGTGGAACACTGGGACCACACGGTATGGGCGAGGCCCACACAAGATCCCCGACCATGACGGAGAGAACACTGCAGGGGCTTCAGACAGCAACTAAACAGGCACCTCAGGGGGAGGGTAAGGGGGGGCACCTCAGCCGCTTGAGTGCACGACGCCAAATCCACGAGGGGGACACATGCCCACTGTTCAGTCCTGGGGAGTGCAAAGCCACAGTCTCTCAAGTGGGTGGTATGCCCACTGTTCAATCCTCGGGCCTCTCTACACCCTGGATGGCATTCAAAATGGTGGACTGCCCAACAGTGATGGACCTGAGGAGGTCAATGGCCTCCTCACTGAGGCCAGCAGGGGTGATTGGGGCAGGGCCTGAGGTGCCTGGGGCGAAGGTGATGCCCACCCTCCTGGGTGAGCGGGCACGGGGCAAAGGCTGAGGGGCTGCTGGGAGGGCGGTGCTGGTAGGGGGGGTGGCGGCTGTACCTGTAGATGCGGGGGTCACAGATGTTGCCGCCACCACAAGGGAGCTCCCATCAGAGGACGAGTCCGTGTCGCTGGTGTCAGCTCCTGTCCCCGCTGTGGAGCTCCCCTTGCCCTCCGTCCCACTGGTGAATTCAGACTCCGTAGTGTCGCCCTCCAGGGCCATGTGGGATGCAGCTCCCTTCTGCTTCGGTGCCACTGCTCCTCCGCCTGATCATGCTAATGCACACAAGAACAGGGAGACCACAAAAAGGGGGGGGAAGACAGAAGAAAGACATGTTGAGTGCATGCATTACCGCTACCGTTGGCGGACACAACAGACACAGAAGCCCCCTGCACTACGCCGCACTCTTGGGCTCCACTGTTAAATTCCTGGGAAATGGCCTACAAGGCTATGGACAACATTTGCACACATAGATGACACAGGGGCATGACTAGGTGTACTTGGCACTCTACAGAGGTGGGGTGGGGTACCACATGGCCTGCCTTACGGAGGGGCCTTGCCTACGGAACTCGCCCTGGCCTAGGGAAACCCACAGCCCACCTCCCCCACCCAGACACCTCCAGTGTGCGCAAAGTCAGCAGAATGACAGTGCACTCACCATCCTTGTGGCTGCTGTGATGCACTCAAGCGCCCATCCAACTCCGGGTAGGCCACCGCCAGGATCCTGAACATCAGGGGGGTCATGGTGCGACGGCCACCCCTCCCACGTTGGGAGGCCATCCCCAGCTGAGCCTTCGCCGACTTCTTGCTCCAGCGGCGAATGTCCTCCCATCTTTTCCGGCAGTGGGTGCTCCGTCTGTGGTAGACCCCCAGGGTCCGGACGTCCTTGGCGATGGCACGCCAAATATCTTTTTTTTAGTGGGCGCTGACCTACATGAAATGTATAGGGGAAAAAGAGAAGTTTTACCAACTGCACCGTCAAAGTGATTGGCCCCCATCCCTACCCTTGCCATGTGGCACATGCATTCACTGTCTTTCATGCACGCAGCACTCTCCCCCTTCCTTCTTACATCCAGCCCTCTCCACACAGGCATAGCCCATACAACATGCTCCCAGTGTACTTACCTGTTTGTCTGGAGGACCGTAGAATAGCGTGTACTGGGGGAGGACCCCATCCATGAGCTTCTCCAACTCCTCCTATGTGAAGGCAGGGGCCCTTTCCCCAGACACTCGAGCCATTGTCTCTTCCAGACCGAGGTCACAGCAGCACTTGCAGTGTAGGTCTTCTCCTGTCGAAGATCAGGTATCGAGTGATTGAACAGATAGAAAATGGCGGTCACGTCCGCCGTGGTGCGTACCATCACCGCCGGAGTACATCGTCATTGGCTCCTGGGACCCATAGGGTCCAATGTTAACCAATGCAGCATTGCGCCGCGGTCTTCGACCGCCTACCGCGACGGTGTACAACGCCAGCGCAGTTACCTCACATCCCATTGTCCCACTTTAGAGGTCAGGCAGCCGCCATTTCAGGGACCCACATGGCTTCATTTCCAACTGCGTCACACATACCTAGGCCTAGACTCAACACACATACAGGCCACCTTTTGTGTATGATTGGTGTTCTGGGTAAGCTGTGGGTACGTACCTCTGAGTTGTTTGACTCTGTGGTCGCTGTTGTCCTTCATAGGCACCGTCCGCTGGGACATGTGAGGAGATGGCGGCATCCTCCGGTGTACCGACCGTTGGTGGACCTGTCGACAATGGAGAAAAGACATGTGATCATCACATACAGGTTTGACCGTGCCACAATCCAGGAACTGTGTACCCAGTTGGAGCCAGACCTGATGTCAGCAATCCGCCATCCCACAGGAATCCCCCCTCAAGTGCAGTTGCTGTCAGTGCTCCATTTCCTTACAAGTGGGTCTTTTCAAACAACAGTGGCCATAGCATCAGGGATGTCCCAGCCTATGTTTTCCAACGTATTGTCCAGAGTGTTGTCTGCCCTTCTGAAACACATGGGGAGCTACATCGTTTTTCCTCAGGTGGAGAATTTCCCTACAGTGAAAGGGGATTTCTATGCCCTGGGACACATCCCCAACCTCATAGGTGCCATTGATGGGACCCATGTGGCTTTGGTCCCCCCCCACAGGAGTGAACAGGTTCACAGAAACCGGAAGAGTTATCATTCTATGAATGTACAGATGGTATGTTTGGCAGACCAGTACATCTCCCATGTGAGTGCAAAATTCCCTAGCTCAGTGCATGACGCCTACATCCTGCGGAATAGCAGCATCCCTTATGTGATGGGTCAACTCCAGAGGCACCGTGTGTGACTATTAGGTGAGCACCTGGAGGCAATTCAGTGGGAATGGTTGTCTGGGTCTGGGGATATCCCTCTAGGTTAGTGCGTGTCTAACAGTTGTTCCTCACCATTTGCAAGTGACTCTGGTTACCCCAACTTGTCATGGCTACTGACCCCAGTGAGGAATCCCAGGACAAGGTTAGAGGAACGCTACAATGAGGCCCATGGGTGAACTAGGAGGGTGATTGAGCGGACTTTCGGCCTCCTGAAGGCCAGGTTCCGGTGCCTCCATATGACAGGTGGATCCCTATTCTACTCACCAAAGAAGGTGTGCCAGATCATCATGGCCTGCTGTATGCTTCATAACTTGGCTTTGCGACGACAGGTGCCTTTTCTGAAGGAGGATGGTCCAGATGGCGGTTTTGTTGCAGCTGTGGAGCCTGTGGACAGTGAAGACGAGGAAGCAGAGGAAGAAGACATGAACAACAGGGACTCAGTGATCCAGCAATATTTCCAGTGAGACACAGGTAAGAGTACAGACCTGCCTACTACATGTACTTTAACACTACTACCTCTCTATTGTGTGTCGTTTTCACCCAGTGTATGGTCACTGAGTTGTCACTTTCCCTTACGATTTCACAGATGTGGGTCCCACTGTGTGACATCTGCTTAGATTCCTCATGGACTAGAGCTGTGTGACATAGTCATGTTGACATTACAATTGAAAGAGCATTTTGTCACTGTAATTGCTAATACACTATTTCGAAATCACAGACAGACTCCAGATTGTTTTGTGCTTTAAGTGTGTTTATTTAGGTGCTCAATATTGGAGGGGGTAGTGAAATGGTGAGGGGTGATGGCGGAGGAATGTCCACGGCAGAGTCCAGTCTATTAGTCTCACAGGTGCTTTGCCCAAATGGGCATAGGAAGTGGAGCTGGGGCAGTTTAAGTATGGACAGGGTGACAAAGTGGGACAGTAGGATGACAATCAGGGTGGTCTCATTTCTTGGCGGGGGTCTTGGCATCGTCCTCTGTCTTTGTCCTGGATCTCAGGGACCGTTTGCGGGGTGGTTCTCCCTCTGCAGGGGGTTGGGGTGCTGGTGTGGTGGTCCTGTGGCGGGCGTCCTGCCCACTAGCGCCGGCGGAGGTGGTGGGCAGTTCATCGTCCATGCTAGTGTCAGGGGCCCCTTGTAGTGCCACAGTGTCCCTCCTGGTGTTGAGTACTTCCTTCAGCACCCCTACGATGGTGCCCAGGGTGGAGCTGATGGTTCTGAGTTCCTCCCTGAAACCCATATACTGTTCCTCCTGCAAGCGCTGGGTCTCCTGAAACTTGGCCAGTACCGCTGCCATCGTCTCCTGGGAGTGGTGGTAGGCTCCCATGATGGAGGAGAGGGCCCCGTGGAGAGTGGGTTCCCTTGGCCTGTCTGCCCCCTGTCGCACAGCAGCCCTCCCCGTTCCCCTGTGTTCCTGGGCCTCTGTTCCCTGGACCGTGTGCCCACTTCCACTGCCCCCAGGTCCCTGTTGTTGTTGGGGTGGTGGGTTATCCTGGGTTCCCTGTAGTGGTGGACACACTGCTGATTGACGTGTCCTGGGTACGGGGGTATGGGCCCGCTGGGTGGGTGCTGTGCTGGTGTTTCCAGAGGGGGGAAGCTCTGTGGTGGCCTGTGATTGGGTGAGGGGAACCGACTGTCCTGAGGTCCCCGATGGGCCGGGCTGGTCATCTAGATCCAGTTGGACAGAGGTGCTGTCATCACTGTGGGCCTCTTCTGTTGGTGGTGTGGACATATGTGGACCCTCCTGTCCAGTGACGTTGGGTAGGAGACCTGCAGGGGTATAAAAGGATGGTTATTACATCTGTGTGTGTCATGGTGTGCAATGGGTGGTTGACCTTGTACCCCAGTGCTTCATTCCTGTGTGGGACCTTGTGTGATGATGGTTTAGGGGGTTGTATGGGTATGTGCAGTGGCCATGCTTTAGTGATGGGTGTCCATGCTTTGTTGTTGCATGCAGGGCTTGGTGTTGGGATGGGTGGTTTGTGATTTTGGGACATATGTGAGGAGTTGGGGTGCTGGGGGTGAGGGTGGGGGTAGGAGATAGCATGCAGGTAGGGTGGGGGATGTAATAATTTTGATTTGTCTTACCAGAGTTCATTCCTCCAGCTACTCCTGTGAGGCCCTCAGGATGCAGAATCGCCAAGACCTGCCCCTCCCATGTTGTTAGTTGTGGGGGAGGAGGTGGGGGTCCGCCGCCAGTCCGCTGAACCGCCTGGTGGTGTCTTGAGACCACGGAACGCACATTCCCCCATAGGTCGTTCCACCTCTTCCTGATGTCCTCCCGATTTCTTGGGTGCTGTCCCACTGCGTTGACCCTGTCCAAAATACTTTGCCATAGCTCCATCTTCCTTGCAATTGAGGTGTGCTGCACCTGTGCTCCGAATGGCTGTGGCTCTACCCGGACGATTTCCTCCACCATGAACCTGAGCTCCTCCTCCGAGAACCTGGGGTATTTTTGCCATGCCATGAGGTGGTGTAGGTGATGTGTGGGGTGGAGTGTGTGATGATAAGTGTGCTGATATGTAGTGGTGTGTTGTGTGAGGTGCGTGGAAGTTCTGTGGGTGATGGTGTTGTGTGCCTGTGGATGCTGTTGTTCTTGCTGGTGCTGTCTCTCTCTGGCCTTCTTTCGGAATTTTTTGTTGTGGGGGTTTGTGGGTGATGTGGGTGTGTGTTTTATATTGTAATGGGTGTGTGGGAGTGGTGTGTGTATGTGTATGAGGTGTGTGTATTTCGAAATGTCCAATATGGTAGTGTTTTGTAAGAGTGTGTGTATTTTGAGCTCAGCAGTGTGTACCGCCAATGGAATACCGCGGTTGAAAGACCGCCGTGTGCATTCGTGTGTCGTGATAGTGTGGTCGTATTCCTGTTGGCGTGACGGTGGAGGTTTTGTTTTTGCCAGTTTATCACTGACCTTTAGTGTGGCGGACTTGTGTGGGTGTCTGAATTTTGGCGGATTCCGAAACGTGAGTCATAATAGCTGTGGCGGAAATCCGCGGCGGTGTGTTGGCGGTCTTCTGCACGGCGGTAAGCGGCTTTTACCGCCAATGTTGTAATGACCCCCAAAGTGTCCTCTTTAGTGCATGAGTGTGATAACATACATGGTGACTAACCAGAGGTTCTTGGCACTTTCAGAATTTCTGGACGTTTTGTGGCTCCTACCATTCGCCTGAACATACATACTGAATGTGAAAGCTGTGCCACAGGGGATGAGGCTCTATTGGTCCTTTTTCACCATGCACCATTCATTGAGAACATACTTTAGCAATTCTTACTTAAAAGGGCTTTCAGTCAGGCTTCTTAAACCATTGGTTTGCAATATTGTCAGTCACATGTTGTTTCAACCCACAGAAGTATTGTGGTGCCACCATTTTTCTATTGGATGTTTTGGTGTGCCCTCACTTCTCCATTTGAACACATTGAGGGACTGTTTTATTGTCCGTGGGAGGCCTGGCAGCACTGGGGAGTGAGCACTGACAAAAACATCTGAAAGTGGATGCTACAAAAGGGAAGGGCTGCTTTAACAAGAGTTATGGCTGCAATGGAAAGATAAGATGGCAGCTCTATGCGGTTTCCGGACTCGAGGGAAGATAGATCTCATATATATTCTGTGTACATAGCAGGATTTGTCATGTCCATTATGCAGAAACAGCAATAACAGCACCCCAAGTTAACTCATTCTTCTGCTCTCTCTCTCTTGTCTGCCATATTTTCTGTTTTTTTGTAGAAAAATATTTGTTTGCAGGTAGCTGGCAGAAGCTTTAACTCATACCTATCGGAGGAGCCCCAAGGTTCATGAACAGCCTGAGTCACTCAGAAACTGGCTGAGTTTGTATCATATACTGCTCAGGAGATGGAAGAAGCACAGACTCTTTCTGAAAAGAGCAGTTATTCTATATTTAAGTCCCTCAGCTAGCTATTGTTCCACTTAATGGGAACCTCTCCTCCCCTATACTGCCCCATACACAAGCATGACATGCACACAGACCTTGTTCACTTCCTATTATTCTCCAGGCCGAGGAAGTAATATATATTGCTAGGGGAGGTGCTACTAATTCCAAATCCAGCAGACATCCTGTTAGTGTTTTCTGGAGAAATTTTACCCCAGGGATTATGAGTGGGGTAAACATATTAGAAATGCGCTTTACAGGCACTAAGACTGAAACTGCTTATCCCCAGTTCAGATATGCTGAACTCATAATTTCCTGGAAGAACCATCCAGAGGTATACCGCACAACAATATAGCCCCAGCAAATTTGCTGCCCAGAGTTTCTTGCCAACTCAGAAAAAGGGACTAATAATTTTAGATAATTTGGCTTTTTGACATTGACAACTCTCTCAGGTTAATCTCCTCCATTTCTCTTTTGTGGTCAAATATGATCGGAGACCTAAATTTGATACAATAACAAAGGCTTAGTATTATTATTTACATTTGTAAAACATGAACGAGTCACCCCCGAGAGGGTCTTTTGGCTCTGATGCACTTTAAAACAGAACAGCAATCACCAAAAGAAGTTACAAGGGTTTAAGAAATTTCTTAAATCAAGCTAAGTCAGGGCAGGATCGTATGTACAAGGGTAGCTTGTTCCAGTGATGGTGGGGCCAAGTATGAAAATTTTCCTCCGTATCTGACAGTATGTATGCTGCAAGTTTGCGCACTGGTGTGTACAACTGTGAGATAAAGTGGACTATTTCCAAAAAGAAACATGTGTACTAGGCAGAAGAGTTTGAGAAAGGAATGATTTTTCATTGGAAGCCAATGCAAAGAAATAACTGTGGGCTCCAATGGGGAGCTGGATGGCAAATTGCAAATCAGGCGGGCAGCTGTGTATTCTACCACTGGAAGTTTGGCTAATAGAGCTCCATTTGCAGCACCCATAGTGGCATTTCCATATTATATGTGACTTACAATAAGTGCCTGAGTGATGGATTTTCTGGACTTAAGAGGTAGCCATTGGAAGGCTTCCAGAGAAGGCGCATTGTTCCAAAGAAGGACCCAAAGATGGAATTTACCTGTTCTTTCATAGATAGGTCACCATCTATCACTATGCCAACATTTCTAACTACTTTTTTGGGGGTAGGAGCTGGTCCCAGTTTCAGAGGCCACCAATCTTTAGAGCAAAAGATGGAAGCTTTCCCAAAGAGCATGATCTCTGTCTTTCCTGTATTAAGTTGAAGGAAATTGGACGACATCCAGAAGGCTATTTTTTCATACATTCCCTGAAGCAGGTCTTGGAAGTTTCAGGACTTCCCCATATGGGTATGGTTATAATAAGTTGTATGTGTGTCCCTGTATGAAATTACTTCAAACCTGGAAGATCTTATCACTTGAGCCAGGAGGACCACATAAATATTGAAAAGGGCAGGGTTCAAGGATGACCCCTGCAGCACCCTCCTCTCAAGGACCATAGTTTGAGAGTTAAAGCAGTATAACTGTTCTGTATGGGTCCTGTCCCTCAAAATATTTTGTAGCCAACCCAGGGCTTTTCCAGCCGACACAAATCTCAGTCAGTCTTTGGACTAGGATTGGATGTGAAATGGTGTTGAATGGTGCAGATAGATCTAGTAGAACCAGCATGGCTGGGAGTCCTTCGCCAGAGAGAGTCTGATGGCATCCAGAACATCCAAAAATGCAGTTTTAGTACTATGGGATGCCTGAAAGCCAGACTGGCCAGGGTATAGGAGAGAGTGGCTCCCCAAGAAAGACGTGAGTTGTTTGTTAGTTACAGTCTCCATAAAGTTTTTGAGAAATGCGAGCAACAAGTTTGGTCTGTAATTTGCAAGGTCTAGTGAATCTGCCATGGGTTTCTTTAAAATAGGTCTCACTTGAGCTGCTTTCCATGTTGTGGGAATGGGTTCAGTATTCAGGGACTGCCATAATCATGGCAAGAAGTGCTGGGGGCAAGGTCGCTATAATGTGAGGAGTCACTGGATCCTCTGATGAGCCCGATTTGATCTTATTTATCAAGACTAAGATTTGCTCCGGGGGAGACTGCGTCAAAAGATTCCAAGAGAGTGGATTGATTAGAGAATGAAAAGACAGGTGAGGCCAACCCTTCCTGTGTGAGACCATTTGACAGAGTGTCGTTAATTTTGGAAGTGTTTTCTTCAAAATAATTTTCAAGTTCATCACAGGGAGACTGAGATGCTGGAATAGAAGCTGCACAAGCCGAAGGCTTGGTAAATTCCTTTAAAATCTTATATAATTATTAATTATGTCCACTATATGGGTCTTCTTAGCTATTTTGATATTTCTATGGTAGGTACCTAAGGCAGCTTTTTAAGTGAGCTTGTCTTTAGGAGTTTTAGTGGTTCACCACTTGTGTTCCAACTTTCTGTTCGCTGCTTTTTGTGCTTTAAGATACTCTGAGAACCAGGAAGAATTAGCCTTCTGTGTTTTGAGGTGGCTGGATTTTTTGGGTGTAATGGTATCTAGTGCCTGGATAAAAGCTTCCTCAAAATCTTCCAGAGCAAGATTAATGTCTGAGAGGCAGCAGGGAAGGGGGAGGTAAAGTGAGGTGTAAAAGATTGAAGAGACACCTTCCTCCATGATCTGATTTTCTAGGTGCCGCAGAGGATTCCCCCACGTAGATATAAAAATTAATAGAAAAATGGTCTGTCCAGACCTGTGGTGCGTGGCAACAACCTGTAAATTAAGAGAGTTCCAGTGTGTGCCCAGCTGTGTGTGTTGGCCCTAATACTTTTTGATAAAGGCCTAATGATTCTAGGTCAGAGAGCAAGCGTGAAATATCAGGGTCAGCATCCAGCTCTGCATGGTAGCTGAAATACCCAATCAACATGAAGTAATCTGATGCCAAAATATATGGTTCCAGGTATTCGATCAGTTTGTTACTGAAATCTATTTTTGAGCCTGGAGGGCATTATACTAAGGTGCCCTTCCAGATGTCCTTCAATAGGGTTTCTATTCTGAAAACACAAAGCTCCCCCACAATCAATAAGAAGTGGATCCAATAGAGTGACCTTCAACGGTTTACGGAAGGCAATGGCCACTCCACCACCAATTCTGTACTCTCTATCTTGTCTGATTAGACTATATTCAGGGCGAAATACTATCGAAATTCTGGGAAGTGCTGTGGGATGAGCCATGTTTCTGAAATAAAGCATCTGTCTGGTTTGTTAGTGTCTAAAAGATCCCAAAATTCCTGGCTAGAGCAGGCGTTGCAGTAGCTGGGTATTTACCAAAAAATTTTGACCTTTCAGAAGTAATTGGCTAGTTTAAAAACTAGCCATTAATCTACAAAAAGCCAAGAGTATGTACCATAACCTTAGTGCTAGGAAGTGGCTATAGATGTTGGCCTGGGTGAAATTTCAGTTACACAAGCATAATCTTGCATAATTTTGATAATTGTTTCTTATGCTTAGTATGCAAGATTATGCTCATGAAATTTCACCCAGGCCAAAATCTGCAGTCATTTCCTAGCACTAAGGTCATGGTACATACTCTTGTCTTTTTGTAGGTTAATGGCTACTTATTAATCTAGCCAATAACTGCTGAAAGTTTGCAAAGCTTGGTAAATACCCAGTTATGTAGCCTCTACTGCAACGTTTATTATGCAAAATTACACTATTATGCCACGTCACATCATTACAAATGGTTTGCAGCAAAGCTAAATGCCAGTTTTGTATTTTGGATAAACACATGAATTTTGGCATAATTGTTCTGAAAAAGTTCACTTAATTACACAAAAGCAAATTATGAAAATTTTGCATGCATATATATATAAGAGGAGGTGGTATAAAGATTACTGCTACATCACATACTGATTCACAGTTTGGAAGGGACACCTTCAAAATGCCCAAAATGTTAATCAGTTCCCGTTTAAAAAAAACATTTTAAAAGTACTCCTAAAACGGCTTTAGCACAGCCGAGAAGCATTTGAACAATTGCAAACACCGAATCGGAGCATTTACGACCGATAAAATGTGTAGTAGTTATGGTCAAAAGCTCCCTGTCAGGAAAATTCCTTACAAAACTATGATATGAAAATATAAATGAATGAAGGCCTTCATAAACATTAGCCAAAAGCGTGTTTGATCTATTCTATTTCCTGGTAAACATCTACCACTCTGTGTTTGACAGGTGAGATATGAACCAGCTGCATTCAAATGCATTTAAATGGACCCATACAACTTCCCCTTTATTGCACCTGTATGTGCTGTGCCCTTCAGGTCATAGGTCAGTTTCACTATGCTCCGTTATCGGTTGTACCAGGAAAAGATAATAAAGTGTAGAAATCATAGTGGGTGGGGCTGGCTGTAACTCAGCCTTGCTTCTGATCTATAAAAAGCACAGGTAGCAGTAGTTGCTTCCGTGCATTTCCCTCTCCAGCCGGTAAACTTCATCGCTGATCTAGAGTCCACTACACACCGTCGCAATGGCCAATAGGGTAGTCATAAAACAAAACTTCTCTTCATCCTCCGGCCGGCCCCTTAATCTGACCCCTAGCGTTTATGGGGGCGCCGGGGGCTATGGGACTCAAGTTTCTTCAAGAGCCAGCCTTGCACCGCTCAAGCTCGGCATCAATCGGTATGGCTCATGTGACAACCTTTTGATGACGGGCAATGAGAAGGTGACCATGCAGAACCTCAACGACCGACTGTCCACTTACCTTGAGAAGGTGCGATTGCTGGAGAGTGCCAACTCCCAGCTCGAGCTTAAAATCAAAGAGCACTATGACAAGGTCTCCCCCGCCACCGGACGTGACTTCAGAAAATACTACCAGATAATCGAGGACCTACAGGCCCAGGTAAGGATGATGGAACTATAATGTGGCTAGTTGCTTTGTAGGCTAGGCAGTATGTGTCCAACACTGACTGATAGTAGGCATCGGCCATCAGTAGATCAACTTCACGGAAACAGACCACACTGTTGTTGCCTTTTTGTTATTCATAGGAAATAGTCAATGGGTGCAGCCGAGCATACTGAGGTAGGTTTCTTAAATTTCATCAGGGCCATTAATAAATCCTCATATACTGCTATAGCCATCAGTCTCTCCGTAAGATGCGTTAGAGATCATTGTTCAACCATTTCAGAAAATATTACATTTGAAATTACTTTGTTAGGCTGAAAAATGTGTTAGTCTTTTATAACTTGATATTAGTGAACTGCGGAGTGCCTATTACTGTGAAAATGTTCCACTCTCACATAAAAACAGAGAGAATCGTTGTGCCAGCATACCCTAACACCATGTAAGGATATCTTTAATTGTGGCAAAATATATCAGCAGTACACCAGAAAGTTATATGGTTAAGCTAAATGTACAATACCTTTGGCAACAGTTATGCCAGAATATCCCACCGGTGTACCAGACATATGTCGGAATAATCACAGTTCTATAATGTTCCATAATTTCCTCAAGAATGGTGCACATATAGCTTACTAATGTAGAAAAATATCTGGTCGCTGCTCTTGATGTGTCCTACAGTCTTTCCATGATTCATACAGACTATCAACCCATTGTTTTAGACTGTTCACAATATTGGTGAGAATATAACATACTCATTAGACAGGGTATCCTTCCTGATTAACTTTGGTATCACAGCAATGGCTGCCAGACTAAACTACTTCAAAATTAAGACAAAAACAACAAGCATGTCCGTTCTTTGGTTCTTCATTACATATGTAATCCATCGAGAAAGGTAAGTTTTGCAATGTGGATACATTGGCAGGAGTTCAGTAGTATTCCAAGTCCATAATCCAAAGCAGTTTAAGTACCTACACACATATATTAATACATGCATGAACATCCGCAAGTGCCAACATGTCTGAGGTGTGTGGTCCAGTGGTCAGGACAATGAATTTGAAACCTAGGGCACGAGTTTTAGAAAAATATGTACAAACAGACTTGTTATTTTCCTGCATCTCTATATTTCTTCTTCAATCTCCGAGTCCCTGCAAGGTTCTTTGTTGTGGAGCAAAATGCTCTGGAAAATTAGATTATAGAGGTAAATAAAACCTATGTGTGGCCACTACATTGCACAAAAGAGCAAAAAGATGATTAAAGGGGACATTTGGTGAGGGATGTCACAATACATCCCAAAGATCAAGCAGACGTCTTCAAACAAAGCAACGTTCTAGAGCGCAAATTGTTGCAGATTGTTAGAGATGCAGAATTGTTAAAGAGAGCGCCTTCCCTCTCTGTACTGCATAACCCCTTCCATAGACTGTCAGATACAACACTGGGGACATTCGGTCTCAACTGACAAGTCATAATATGCTCTCACGTTTTTGAGTAAACAGGAAATATGAAGATTATCATGAGTTCATTGAATGATCTTAATATTCTAGTAGATGCAGCTCTAGACATCTCTTCCCCTTTCATTTCAGGCACTCTTGGGTTAGAAAAATGTAGTTAAAGGTGCTGTGCTTACAACAGACTTCACACACTAATGGATATTTAACATTAGTATAATGTCCGGGGATTTCCCTGCTTTTGTCATTAATTGATTTTCTGCTCCTCTTCTACAGAGCCACATTTAGACTTTATTTTATACAGCCACGGGCAGGGCGTCGTGCTTCCTTTCTGATTCAGTGCCAGGATCCACCCAGGTATCCTGTCGAACATCGTGAATCTACTTTTCCATTCTTGTTGCAAATGCTAGAAACATTTGGGATAGGCATCCACCCCTTTTCAATGGATTAGCTCCACTCTCACTTAAGGGCCATAAGCTCATCCCTAGGAGGATGTAGGACCCAACTCAAGATCTTACCTCTTTTCGGGTTTATTAACTTTGTGTCCTTCAAATAACTGTCCGAGAACTTCCACCTTTTATCTATTGTAAGCAAGAACAATCATAACTAACAGCACCCTGCTTTTCCTGTTGAATAAGGTTAACTATTTTCCAATGGGCTCATATTTTGGCTTATATCCTTGTCTATTATTAACAAATCAGTAGTTTAAGAGAAAACCTTTATTTTTATGCCTTCTCACCTGATGGAGAGGAAGATATAGTAATCATAGCCAGGACCTGCGATTTGATAATAGGTGACTTGCCCACTCTTTAGGATAAGATAAACCACATTTATCATGTGATCTTAGATCATGCTCTCCTTTGGCTTCAATATAGTGCCAAGTTGCCACTTCCAGAACCAGAGCATATAAAGAGGCCATGTTCAGCTTGTTCTTAAATTGCATCTGAACAGCACACCTCATCTGACATTCCTTAGGGTGAACCAGTGCAGCCCTTCCTGATACCCGCAGTATCTAATCTACACTCTTGGGTCCTGCCTAGGCGTCAGCACTGAAGGCTGAATGATAGAGCATGTTTGCTGCCATGACAACCCAGCAGCAAATGGACTGCAGTACGATGCTTCTCCTGCTGTGGTTAAGCATGCAATGTTTACCAGAGCATTAGCAATCACTCTATGATCCACTCAAATGTTCTATCATTCGTTTACCTTCCTAGTTCCGCAGGAGCATATCACATCCAGATGGGCCTTGGCACTCTTGAATTGAGATGGGTGGCTCCAGATGCGCCCTCCAGAGGTTTCTTGCGCTACTGCCTACGTAGATTAAGCTGCTGGAGACAAGTTATCTGGCTAAAAAGTTGTGTTTTTAAACACTTTCTGAAAAGGGATAGAAAGGATTGCTTCCAGAGCTCGAAAGTATTCAGTGCTTAATTTGAGCTGGTGGTCGCATGTGGGGCTACTGGCACTCAGTTTTGGGGACGGGAGTTAGACTTTGATCCAGAGCAAGTCAGAGAAAAGCACAAAAGAGAAAACGAAGGAGGAGGAGAAAGATGGAAAAACATTGACAAAGTGATAAAGCAGAGATGAAAGAGAACCAACAAGAGTGAGATAAAGAGGCAGGGAATGGATTGTTCGGTAGTGGATTAAAAAGGCATGAGTTGGATTTAAGACTGCCAGCCTGCGGGCTTTTGAGCAAAGCTTCGTTTCTTGGCCCTTATTCTTTCACAAAATGAGCAGTGAGAGCACTCCACAATTTGGCAGCTGCTATTCAAAATGCTTGATTTCTGAAGGTGGCAGTTTCGACTTGTGGAATTTGTAAAAGATTTTAACAAGAAAAAATATTTTTCTGGCTCAGACAGATCAAGCGTAACTAACAATGAGGGGACATGTATTTCTGCAGAATGGAAGGCCTTCGCAAAGGTTGATTGGCCAGTTTGTGTTGCTTATTGCTGCATTTGCATGTCAGAGTGGTTCCAGTGAGTAGAAACCTCTGCCCAAGTAGAGTTAAACGTGTAAAAAATAAAAAAAAAAGATGATACTATCACAAAATGTGCTACATTACGCCATATAACTTGCTTTTTTTGACGCATAATTTGGTTAACTCTGGTGCATAATTTGGTTCTTCCTACCGTGTAATTCCAGTGGTTCTCCTGACAAATTACTTCATCTGAAAGCTGTTCTACGCTTTTAAAATCTCTGTTTTTATTCCCTTACTGGTCTCCTAGAAAGTATTAATGTACATGAAGTATCCGTGTCGCCGGATACTTTATAGAAAAATTCCCCTCTGTGCGCTCTCTCGATTCCTGCTGCTGCACCAAATCAAACTATATTTTTTGTGGATGTTTCCTGTTAGAGCGTCCTGGCACTGCGTCCCAAAATGGGCGCTCACTTTGGTTTCACCTCCCCATCCCCACTCTACTTCTGACATATCTTCTCTATTGCATTTCATCTGTAAAGACCCATCCTCCTGCTCGAAAGAGCTTGTTTTCCCTCTCATCCGAGGGCCTCCTCCAGCCCGGTAAACTCAAACCTCATATAAATTCTCTGGATGCTACCACTCTCCTCAGTTTTTTACCCTCCTACCACCTACTAGGGACTTGAGATGTCAAGGCCCAGATAATCACGATCTGTTTTTCCACCCGTTGCGGATAACCGATATTACATAAGGATATCAAATTATTAACATTTATTGAGAAATTCAGTGAAGTTTAAATAACTTCCACGTAATTTCTTCAGTATGCCCATGTGAATATCCTGCGAAATCTACGGGTGCCGGCAATTTCTTGCAAGTCTTTATGCAAGGATATCATCATTGACTCTCCAAACACGTCGGAGCACAAACATGTGGCTAGTATTCCCTCATATAGGGGTTAGCCTGTGTCATGCAATCTCTACCTCTCTTTGCAGGGTGCGATAGACTCATAACACATCCAAGATGTTTCTCAAGAGGACAGTACTTCCACAAGGATGAACGGACATAGGGCCACATACATGTCGGGCTGAAATGTCAAACTCCTGACTTTGTGTCGGCCCCCAGGCAATTGGCACAGTAAATTCTGTACATTTTCCAAATCCCATTGGTCATTTGGCTCCTGGGGAAATAAACGATGACAATGCAGATCTTGAATATGAATCCAAAGATGTGCATATCTGGCATGGAGCGACGACTCCATTGTGTAGAACTCATTGCAACTCTGTTCTATGTGCAGAATGTTTATTTAATAAGCCAGTTCTGTTGGGCGGATAGCACATCTTTGCATTTCTTTGCAAAGATGGTAACTTTGCTGCTGCTCTGAATCTCTAATGTATGATTGCCATCATTTTACGTTTCATATTATCGCATAATGGAAGCCAGTGGAGGTTCCTGAACAAGGATCCTGACGTCACACCACAGTTGTACAGACTGAATGGCTTGATCATGTTCTATGGTCGGAACAGATATTTTCGCAAATAACAATTGGGTTGGGACTTAGCGTTGTATGTTTTTTTATGTGACTTTTTGTAATGCTCCATCTAGAAAATCTATTTTTGACATTGTGGGCCCATTATTGACTACACAGGCTAGCAGTGTCCTACATATAGTCACAAAGAATGGTTAGGGAAGACAGCTGCAGCAAAAGTTACTGGTACAACCCTCAGCTTGGTATTGGCTACAGTTATTTTTTTTCAGGTAGTTTAGACTTTTGAACCGAATGCCCAAAGAATTTTGAGCCAATTGTTTCAAGATTAAAAACTGTGATTTGCAAATTGTGATTCCTACCAAACTGCAATTTAAAAGTCACAATTCCTAATGTTTTGAAGTTTTAATTTTCAAATAGTGGTTCCTAGGTGGCCGCAACTCGACCTACCTCATGAATAGTAATGAAGTAGGTAACAATTTGCGACCCACTAAGAGTTGCCATCATCACAGGGATAGTGGGCTGCTGGCATCCGCAGACCACCATGTCTGTGATTGCTTTTGAATGAAGTGTACTTTTTTCAATGCATCCCACAGCTTGTTTCCCTTAACGGAAACTGGACTGCATTTAAAAATAAAAGTTTATTTTTTTTTTGTTTAAGAAGATGCACTGGTCCCGTAGGCCAAGCCTCCTCTTAAACACAATGTTTTTTTAACATTCACAAAGGGGAAGGGGTCTGTTTGCAACTCCTTCCCATTTGCGAAAGCATTATTACTACACTTCTGCAGTTGTTAAAAATTAATACATAACACTGCGATAAGGTATTTGGAAGGGATGCTCTAAACACACCCCTTCCAAATACCGAAGTGCAAACCCAAATTGTGATTTAGATTACCGCATTTCAATTAGGTGTCTGTAGATTGGGAAAAGCATTTTTGCAATCGTAAATGTCCAGTTCTGCAAATCAAGCCATTTGCAACCACAAACATTCTTTGTACATCTGGCCCACCCTCTTGTTATTCTAATGTACAAACTTCAGCAAGACCAAATGCCACAGAATGGCAAGCCAAAGGGTGGATGGACTACGTTTCTTGTATGCTGGTTGGTGGTCCTGCAAATTAAAGTGGCTCACAACACGGGACTGTGCAGAGGTTACTTTCACCCACAGGTTTCTAAATTTCATGTTTTTTGACGCTTGCAAACTGTGCAGAGTTTTAATTTGATCTTTACCATCACTCATACTATGTTTTTTCATTCTAATCATCCCAGAGAAGATGGAAACGTATGTGGAATTTTTCTCTAAGAGTTAATATTTTGCATCACTTTTTTTATTTAAAAAGGCAATTCGCAGAAGAAACCTATTTTTATATCAAGTGTAGGCTTTTCAAAAACATTATTGTGTTAACTATGAGTAAATAAACTACTGGCTCACGAAGACATTTTTGATTTCCACATCATATGATTGGTACAAACAACTAAATAAATTGAACATGGCACGTGAATGCGAGACGTATTGGCTGTGTCAACGCATGTGTTATCATTGGCCTAAATCTGTGGTGCACAGTGTTGTCAAGAGGCTCACTGAGAGTATCTGTACACTGCAGATGTGCAGATTGATTCCCAGAAATGCAGGTAAATGGTTACCTGGGGAGCGCTGTAAATGTTTTTACTAATGCTTCTCGACCACAGTGAACTTTGGAAGGCAAACCGTGGGTGCTGCTGTAAAATGTTGGAATCAAACAATACTTATGTGATGAAGTAAGACAAGGACAGGTGTTTATGAGCTTTAATGTATTCTCTGGGGGATGTCGTGCGATGCAAATTGAAGGACAAAGGGATAACTTTATCATGAGAGATGGCACAGGCTCGTAAAAGAAGCATTATGTAGTTAGGCTGGTTAATGATTGAATCAGACTTTTTCATTCAGGTTGAAGTGTCGTAGGAAAATGGCCTGAGTACATACAGTATTCATTACTCTGAGTCCAGGTCCTACTTGCCCTATCATTAGTGTAATGATTGCATCATTACTCTGTGAAGGCCATTTTCACCCTGAAGACAGACAACTCCTTTGCTAACCAGGAACTAAAATATTTCAACTCCAAAGGCAAACAAGCCACACTACATGGGAGGAGGATGAAAACAATTACAGGATGTTTGAAGGAATGGAACGAGGAAGACCTGGGTGTGGAATAATAATAATTAGGCCATTCCATCTACTTCAGTTTTCCTTGGATGGAAATCCAAAGCAAATGTCTGGAAGACAGATCCAAGGAAGACTAATAGAGGAAATATAGGTCGGGAGAACCCACAGGGGCAAACAATGTCAGATAACAATTACAGGGGTGCCTCAACAAACATTGCACAACCTAGTGCTGAGTAGACTTGAAGCTGACCACTAGCTGACCACTAGAGTGGGAGTAGACCCGAAGCTGACCAGTAGGAATGGAGGAGCAGTCTCAGTCGTAGCAGAAAATAATGGACAAATGACACTGGGGCCAAGAACAAAAGCTGCAAGCCAACACAGATCACAACGGGCCAAAAAGACCAGGGTAGTCCAGAGGCAGAAATAGAAACATACAGACCCAGGCTGAAGAATGTCAAAGAGACCCACTTTTGTGCAGGAAATTTAAGCAACAGCTGTATCTCGACTGATCAAGCCACAGTCTCCAGCCAACAAGGAAACAACTCCATGGTACAAGCACTCTAGATCCAAGTGATCCTCAGTGTGCAATGAAGACAGGGAGCATAGAAGGTACCAGATCCACTAAGAGTCGAACCTGACCATGACTTGAGGAATAGGATGGCACAAACTGTAGCAAAGGAACAACTTGTAACCAGATCTCCCTGGAGATGGAACTGCAACACTCAGTGCCTCAACAGCCTGCCCATTCCCTCCCCACCATCCTCCAAGCACATCAGGGGAAGGAGCAAACACCAGAGGGACTTGTGAAACAGTCCTAACCAATCCACAAACGAGAGTGGCTAAATTTCCCACAGAAGAAAGAAACCAAACTCTTAAAGGAAAGATGGCAAACATGACAACAACCAAGAATAAGACCACTTAGGTGCCTTGAAAGACATGAATGAGAGGAACACATACTTTAAAATAATGTGCAGCGCAAATGTAGGCAATAGAACATCTACATATAGAGAACAGGCAAACAGGGCAAGGCCACTAAGGGATCCTAAGCCACAAAGAGCAGATTAAGAGCTGGAACACAATCAAGAGGCCTGCAGACCTGCAAGGTATCACAAACGTCTACCGAAGAAGGACGAGCGGCTAAGGCAACCCAACTTGGAAATACCGGAGCTTCTAAAAAGTCAAGGAGAAAACCGCAAGACCAAGAAGGAATTGAAAACAGGATGCAAAACAGGACTAGATGAAAGAAGCGAATGTACAATACACAGCCATAATTCCACCTTGAAGAAGAAAACCTGAATGGATTAGAAAAAGAGACACCATCTGAACAAGGTCGACTTCAACATGCAACAACAAAGCACAAACCCACGAGTAGCAGTCAGAGAGCAGAGATCGCTTTTGCCAGCCATCTATGACACATCAAGCAAAAATTGGAGGTGACCTAGAGCAGGCAGTTTATCAGTGCGCTCACCAAGCACAACAGAAAAGAGAATGCTATGTTTAAAGGCACCACTGCAGGTGCAGAGCAGAAGAGGTGCAAGTAAATTATTAACTTTTAGAGGACATCACAAAGAGAGGTGTGCAGCAACATGTCAATGCAAAACATGCAAACATCAATTGAGCAACAGGTCAATAAGATGAATAATGGCCCCGACACAGTGAATCATGAACACTAGCAACAGCTAGAATCACAGAATAACACAAAACAGACAGAGCACCTTAAATGCCCTAGGAGAGCCAAAGTCAGATAAATGACCCTTTCAGCAGCAGGGAGTGAAATAGTAGAAAGAACAACCAACAGGATGGGTGTGTTTCACTGCAGGATCGAGCACGATCCAGCAGCGCAAAGCCAACAACAGACCTCAGTGAATCCACCACATAGAGGAAACAAAGAGACGGTCACCAGAGCTGGAGACCCACCATCTGCAGGTGGAACAGAGGGAAAGAGCGTCAAACTCTCGAACAGCTTGGGACCCTGATCACAGTGGAAATGAGACCAGTACTATACCGTGAGAGGTGAAGGTGAGAACCAAATAGGCAGAAACGCTAGCACCAAATCGGCAGAAGAAAAATCGTTTGCAAACGCTCTAACATTTAACAACACATAAAAGGGTGATTTAAGAAAAATGAAGGACGCCTTGACCTAGGTCTGAAAGACATTGGGAGTGCACACAAAAATGGGTGCAGTGGGTATGCAAGCCACTGACAAGGATATAAACCTCCTAATGAGCCACTGAAGCACACACCCAGGGCACCAACAGAGCGCAAGCCAATAAAATTTGGAATCAGGGGTTAAGGTCTGAGCCGGCAAAACAAAGGCCCAAATTTAAGACGGGCCTAGCACCAACTATCGCCACATTAGCGTCCTTTTTTTATGCTAATGTGGCGATAGTGTGGCAAAAACACTGCACCATATTTATAAATTGGTGCAGTGCACGCATTTGCCCACTTTGTAAACACTTGTGTATGCAAGGGGGCAGTCCCCTGTTAGGGGGCCCTAATATTTTTAGTGCCTCCTTTTAACGCCTACACAGAGCAGGCGTTATAAGGAGGCACACCATTATTTTGAATGGGCCTCTATGTACTTTGCAGGCTTAGCACCCAAATTAATTTTGCTGCTTATCCAGCAAAGTACAACAATAGCATAAAAAATGTTGACGCTATTGTCCCTAACCTGCGCCATGGTGTGCCATATGTTAGTTACAGCGCACACATGGTGGCGTTAGGGGGGCGCAATGGGCCGCAAGAAAAGTGGCACTTCATGACATGAAGCGCCACTTTTCTTAAATCTGGGCCCAAATGTGCTCGAACTCAGTACCAGCGGATGAGGGCACAGTTGAAGGACAAGCTACTAAGTGAGTGAATTACCCTGCCAGAGAATCACAAGAGACCCCAGGAAATAAATACCTCAAGGAACCACATTAATGACCAGTGCAAGCACCAGGTTAACACAAGTGCCCTAAAATCTAGGGAGGCCGGTGGACCGACCTCATAGCAGCACGATTGGTGCACGAATAGCAGAGCCAAAGGACCTCTGTGTGGCGCCTTTGACATGCTGCAGCTACCCAGCCTGCCAAAGGCTCCACACTGCGTAAATCTGCCTTGTGGATGCTGGGGGCTAAAAATGCAAATGTCATAGACTCACCCCAGGAATTAGGCAGTGGATAAAACAGTAGCCTGGAAGCCCACATGGGAAAAATGCGAAAGAAGCTGAAGCACGAATTGAGTTGATAGCGCTAAAACTCACCATCAACACTACCACCCTAGTCAAGCATCCAAGAGACATAGTCGCAACAGGAGTGAACCACTAATGCTGTCCCTGCAGTCCAGTGCTTGTTTTTACTAAATACTGGACCCTGAAGAAGCCAGAACAGTGCAGGACAAATCGCAGGTCTGGGAAACGCATGCCAACGTCCCTTCAAGCATGCTCAAAGACTGCCCTGCACAAAGAAACCCAAAAGAGGAGGGAAAAGACGGACCTTGTGCCCAATTGAGCAGGTGCCACTTCAAGGCCAGGAGACTCCTAGAAATCAAGCTGCACCGAGCACCGGCTAGAGTCAAACGAACCGAAGACAGAGCAAGTGCAAGCTAGAGCCAAGCTAAACCAAGACAGAACAAGCACAGGCCAGAGTCAAGCCATGGAGTTTTGAGGACACCCTTAGGCAGACAAGCCTGCCAGCTGCAGGAGGCCAAGCGGAAGGCAAGAAAACACTCACCTCAAAAACTAACACACCATATGTAGCAGTGGTGCAAAGAATAGTATATTTTGGGAAGGGGTAGTAAAGTAGTCGCACGCCACTCGGATTGTCTGCTTCATAAACTAAGAAAGAGGATAAGGTTGAAGTACACGTTAGTGAAGAATTATCTTGTTAAGAAATTGTTGGAAAAATGGGTCAAGTAGTGCATTTAGCAGCAAAATTAGGAGAAAATACATGTAATTACACAAAATGCGAATCTGTAATTTAGCACTATATTTTAGCGCAAAATGCATCCTCCTATCATTTTTTGACGCTAGAATGTATTTCACACAAAAAAAGGGCAAACAAATGCTGTGCTCACCATAAATTATTACTGCGAATGGGGCATAATTATGCAAAGTAGTGCACTGGCGTACTTTTATGAAATTCACATATAATGCAGATTTTGAAATTCCCAACATTACATGACTATGGCAGTGTAATCTACATTTTGCTCAGATCTTATATAAATGTAATGCCTGGAAATGGTGCATATACCGATACAGCTTTCCAACTATAAAAGCTATGCATGAACTTGTGAATCTTGCATTTAACAGCAACATTTAGGCATATAGAAACCCACATGCTTTATAGAATGTTCCTGATGGGGCACTAATGAAATATGTCAATGCCTATGTCAGCTACAGTATCCAAACCTTTTCTGCAGAAGAAACTGAGGATCGGACTGGGACAGAAAATTGTCCTGGGCAACAAAATGAAAGTGACTCACATTTGTGAATTAGATAGTTAAAGAGGTGACCCATGCAAATTTGAATTTTTACAGACATGCTGTTTAAGACGTTTTCAAGGTATGGAGGACAGCAGTGATTTGAGCTTGCTGCTTATAATATCAGGGAAATCAACAGTAAAAACCAGCTCAGCAGACTGTAAAACAGGCCCACAAATAGCCAAAAAACAGCCCGTACACTGACCTGTCAAACCAGCCTGATTGAGCTATAAGACAGTCCGACCCTGCATTAGTCCTGGGTGAAATTTGAATTATATCAGAGGAATTTCAGGAATTACGCATCACTCTTGCAAAATTACAGAAATTATACAATTACACCATCTTGAGTAATTAAGAGTGATTTATGGCAAAAATCCTCCTGCTGCTATTTGTGTCCTGTAGCATTAAGTGCTATTTTTATAGCACAAAATGCATCCTCGGGCCCATTTTTGATGCGAGGGTGAATTTTGTCCATAGAAAATAATGCTAAATGCTGGTTTATGCTTCTCACACAGTTAGGCATAATTATGAGTAACTTTGCGGTAATTACGAGTAATTACACTAAAAATAATTACTTCAGTTACGCCCACCCCTACCGGGAACATGCCTATGAGAAGCATGCGGAAGTTATAAAACACTTGTTGAAGTATATGAGGAACATTAGAAGTAGTTCCTATTAAGGTGCTCTTGAAAATAAATGTTCATAGAAAAGCCAATGCAACGCAAAGGAGCACTATTTTAAAATCCAGCCAGAAAAAAACACCCATGATTGATGGTAGCCAGCCAAAACCCATTAAAAGTTTAATGCCAAAAATAAAGCACTGTACAAACTGACACTTTCATATTCCACTTTCCTGCCTTTTTATGCCCTTTTACGTCCAGTGTTATCCAGGGTTTCTAGTGTGTTTCAATAATACCATAATCATTTTTCCACTCCTGAAATGTGTCTCAGTTTCACCTAATATGTCAGCCCGCCAATGCCTGTATAGGTTGCTCACTGTGCCAGGGGATTCTTAACTGTGCTTGAGCCAATTGTGTGATTGCTATAAATGGTGAACATTAGTTACCACTTTAGAGTACTGAAAACATGGGGACAGACATAAAATAATTGAGTTAGCCACCATGTTATGCCTGAGACCATAGGCATGCATGCATGTGGTATGTATATAGTACTTACTGGCCAAACGGCAATGAAGTGATGTACATTGCCAAAAGGCAAAGATACTAGCTTGTCCGCCAGTATGCAGCGTACCACTTGTAATACATATCCTGCCAGCCCACCCAACATGTTAAATATCTTGCCATGTACTAATTCACGTTGACTTCCAGCAAGTAAATCTCTCTTGCCATGCCAGTGTGCATACGTGCATGGTAGTATAGACGGGCAACTTTTTTGCAGTTATCTTCATTGCCGACCCCATTCCACAAATGTCTTCTCGTGGCTAGTCCTACACTGCAGTTGAGTCATGATACAGTAAACAGATACAGCTAGGTTATGAGGATGCCGGGAGTTGCCTGAGCCTCAGATAGACTTTCTAGCTCTCGCCAGGCCTTCATAATGCTGAACCCCGTTCACCACCATTTACAATCACCCACTACTTCCACTGCTTTTCAACTTCCTTGCTGTAATGCATTCGTCGCCATATGCATGCACTGCAGAGGAACCAGCATGGTTTCTTGCTGTTTGTGTGGACTGAGGCTGGTTGCCACATTGTAGCCCCTTGTTATGGGCTGAAGGTGCACCACCACGGAGCTGCTCTCGAGATTGGTTGTAATCTGCCCTTCCAACCCCAAAAGGAGAGATTTAGGGTCCAGTCTTCTGGGCTACCCTTGAGGTTTCAGACTTCCTAGGTATCCTTGAGTTTCCTGAAAGGCATACCTGTGGTAATAGAGGCTGTTCCAGTGTTCAGGTGGTACTGCCAGAGGTATCATTTAGCGGTCGCCAAGAGTCATAATCATGATCCCTATGGACTCTTTGTCAACAGCATTGCCAGTATTGACACTCGCCTATCAGGTGAGCTTAATATCGTGAATATAGAGTGGTGGAACACGTGCATTTGACGCCTTTTTGTGATTCTCTCCCTTCAATGAGATCCAACAATGAGCCATGCCAGTGTGTATACGTGCATGGTAGTATAGACGGGCAACTTTTTTGCAGTTATCTTCATTGCCGACCCCATTCCACAAATGTCTTCTCGTGGCTAGTCCTACACTGCAGTTGAGTCATGATACAGTAAACAGATACAGCTAGGTTATGAGGATGCCGGGAGTTGCCTGAGCCTCAGATAGACTTTCTAGCTCTCGCCAGGCCTTCATAATGCTGAACCCCGTTCACCACCATTTACAATCACCCACTACTTCCACTGCTTTTCAACTTCCTTGCTGTAATGCATCCGTCGCCATATGCATGCACTGCAGAGGAACCAGCATGGTTTCTTGCTGTTTGTGTGGACTGAGGCTGGTTGCCACATTGTAGCCCCTTGTTATGGGCTGAAGGTGCACCACCACGGAGCTGCTCTCGAGATTGGTTGTAATCTGCCCTTCCAACCCCAAAAGGAGAGATTTAGGGTCCAGTCTTCTGGGCTACCCTTGAGGTTTCAGACTTCCTAGGTATCCTTGAGTTTCCTGAAAGGCATACCTGTGGTGATAGAGGCTGTTCCAGTGTTCAGGTGGTACTGCCAGAGGTATCATTTAGCGGTCGCCAAGAGTCATAATCATGATCCCTATGGACTCTTTGTCAACAGCATTGCCAGTATTGACACTCGCCTATCAGGTGAGCTTAATATTGTGAATATAGAGTGGTGGAACACGTGCATTTGACGCCTTTTTGTGATTCTCTCCCTTCAATGAGATCCAACAATGAGCCAAAAGAAGGCATTATGTAGCACAGTATTTCATATAATGGGTGTATCTGAGGGTCATCAAGAAATGCAACTATGACCCCTAGGCCTTAGAATTAAATTATCCTTTCTTTGGTTTTCAGACACTCGTGATAAGAGTTCAGTTGGTGAGCATGTGATGCATTGGCTAGTCAAAGAAAGCTTGAGGTCACTTCCACTAACCCCGTGAATTAGGTGGAATGATGCCAGTGTACTGATAGTGTGGCTTTCAGTAGCAGATGGTGGAGTAGGGCTTTGTTAGCTCGGTTGTGTCCATTAATGCCCTGCGTTATTGCATGGGACTGGGACTTTGTTTAATC
Organism: Pleurodeles waltl; assembly: GCF_031143425.1. Classification (NCBI taxonomy): domain Eukaryota; kingdom Metazoa; phylum Chordata; class Amphibia; order Caudata; family Salamandridae; genus Pleurodeles; species Pleurodeles waltl. Next base: position 144,303,593 of record NC_090445.1, on the reverse strand, counting down.
TCAGTGGTCTGGAGTATACTCTTCCTTTTTACAGACATTGTCCTTGCATCCTCAACAAAATCTCACTTTTATCCATGCAATGCATTTCCCACTTGTCTGACGTTGGAAAACGGAGCCCTGTAATTACTCATAAAATAAAGCATTTAAAATTTAGTTTTGCCACAATAAAATGTATTTAGCCTATATATCGCAGGTGTCGAAAATGTGCAGTGGTATCCAAACAGGTGGGGCATTTGAGTTATTAATTACCACATGACCACAACAAATCTGGAGTAAAGCACGGTGGTTTAAACACTATAACATGTGTCTTTCCAGGTATCAAATCGATTTCTTGAAGACCACTTTGACGTAACACCACTTCCTTTCCACTAGACTACAACCCTTGCTAAACCTTACTACACATTACTACACTTCTCCCTCTCTCAGCCATCCGGAGAGATCGGGAATTATGTTGATGCTCTACTGAGAAGGCCACAACTCTGCAGAAACACAAGGAACATTGCTGGTGGATGTGTCTCTGATTTGTCCATTTTTAACAATACAAATAGAAAAGGAATGAAAACATACAGAAACATCTTAATAAAACATTATGAAAAGAGTAAGATGTGAAAAGGGTTAAGAGAAAAAGAAAATGAGAGAAGCAACTAGGCAAAAAAATGAAAAAGAAATAATAAGAACAATAATGGAGAATTAATAGTTAGTTATATGAATAATTAGTCTCAAAATATTGGTTGCAAATTGCGACCAATACAGACTTGTATGAACCTACCTAGGAGCTAATAGTTCCGTTCTTAGAATTCCAAATAGTAGTGGATTGTAACATGACCTATATCCTGAATATTAATGAGGCAGGTCACAAATTGTGAACCACTATAACTGGATCCAATGAAAGGGATGGTGGCCAGAGGGGGTCAGCAGACCACCATGTCTGTGATCGCTTTTAAATTAAGCAAACTTCGTTTTTTTAATGAATTCCATTTTCTAAAAGGCAACATGGTTGTGTTTAAAATGAAAGCTTTTTAGATTTGTTTCAAATTTTTCACTGTTCCCTTAGATCACTGCCTAATCCCCAACAAACTTTTCTTGTCAATTCACAAAAGGGAAGGAGTTCCAAGGCCACCCCTTCCCTTTTCAATGGGTTACCACCTCCTTTGAGGTCTCAGTTACTTTTAAATTTTTTGTGACTAGTTTTCAGTCTCCAAACATTGACAGATAGTGTACTGATTTGGTATTTGAAAGGGACACCAACAACACACACCTTCCAGATACATTATCTGACTCCTAGCGTGATATTGGTGCATCTAAAAAAAAGTATCTTTTGGCAGCAAACAGCAAATCGGAGTGCTGAGTGTTATTTTTTTTTAACTATTTCTTTTTTGGATAACATAGTAGAAATCCAGAATGATAGCTTAACATTACACAGGAGCAACCAAAAATGATTTTTTTAACATCAAAAGTGCAGTGAAATAGGATCCCAAATCTTTTTTACAATCTTTCATTATGTTTATTCTGATGTATTCACCGCAATTCTACCATTTTGATTTACAGATCCAGAATGTTATACAGGGCAATGGCCAGATTTTGCTGCAGGTGGACAATGCAAGACTGGCAGCTGATGACTTTAGGATGAAGTAAGTATTGCAGTCAGAGCCACATTTGATGTTCTAGAGCCTAATATGAATATCCAAAAGTATAGAGCAATGGTGAAGAACAAAGGTCACGAGGACAAATTGAACAGCAGATTTTTTAGCATATCTGCTATGTGAATGATTTCCATTTAAATTACTTTTATTCTGACTATGAGTGGCTTGGATGGGGGGCAGGGAGCGAGGTATTTACGGTCTCCGGTAAACCATAATGCTGTAGGATAAAGTATTTGCTGGTGCTGTAAATACCTTCAATTGTGATTTTTCCAAGTGAAAATGAAGAATTGCATGTAGAATTTTATTTCAAAATTACCTACCAAAATTCACCAGTGGAGAATTATATGGGTTGCTGTTGTAACAGCACAACTCCTAATTATAATTCCTGCGCAAACAGAGGCTTGTGCAGGGATCTGAATTTAACAGTACACCAATGGGCAGAGTCTTTATGTACATTTATCTTATGTAGATATCCTGAGAGTCTGGCATGGACCCAGCCCTCATAGACCTCATTTGAACTGGCATAGACCTTAGCTAATTCTGTTCCTCAGCATGCAGGTAGGTACATTTTGCTCTGGAGTGATACATATAAATCACACTCTAAGCTGACTCTACGTTGTAAGCGAGGAAGGGGAATTTATTTCAGTGGCACCTTTTAAGGAGGTTTACAGCAGGATGAGAATGAATCACACTATTGAGTCAGGATTTGTTCTGCTAATGCTCGTATTTATTATTTCTTCATACAAATACCACATGACTGTGTTGTATTAAAAGGTGGTTTCTTTTTACAGTTTTCATGTAGTTGCTCTGTTGCCTAAGCATTGTTAGAAGTGGTCTTAATAAAACGGTTGGACATTGGTTAGCTGATTAAGTTAGAATTATTTCAGCGTGGTTCAGAATGTTAGTGAAATATGCTGATTGCACAAAAACGAATGAAGTTTATATGACTCAATTGTAAATATTGAAACAGCTCCTCAACCCAATTATGTAGTTTCCATATTAAAGCTATGCGAGTTAAAGGTGTGAACATGAAAATAATGATTTAATGCATTGCTAAATAAACATTTCTAACAAAAAACAAGTACGTTTGGGTTATATTAATCATTCCTAAACACTTCTCACATGAATGACAATACCATTTCACAGCCTCTCTCTGTGTTTAAAAGAATATGTCCTTCATCAGTTGTTGGATCATAACCCCAGTAGGCCTCAATATGTAAACATTGAAACAGTCCATCAACCCAATTATAAACTATGCAAAGTAAAGGTGTGAAAATGAAAACAATGATTTGATGCATTGTTAAATAAACATTTCTAACAAAAAAACAAGTACGTTTGAGTTCTATTAAGCATTGCTAAACACTTCTCACATGAATGACAAAACATTTCACAGCTTTTCTGTGTGTTTAAAAGAATATGTCCTTCATCAATTGTTGGATCATGACCCCCAACAGCCTCATACATAGTGGCTATTGTCAGGACATATCTCCCTTCAGTCAATGACAATCTGCCTATATAAATAGCAGGCCGCCTAAAAATAAGTTCATTGTATGACAAGCGATTTAACATAAAATCACTGGTACTTGCTAATCTAAACACATAGGGGGCTATTTACAAAGGTAAATATACACATGTGCAAATGTAAACAAGCAAGTTTACTCCTACAGTTTGTGGCAAATTTACTACTTTTTGTTATTCACTATTGGGAATTGTAAATTTACTACAGTGTTTAGGCTTACATGTCTAAAACCTCTGAAAACAGAGGTGTGGGTCTAACTAATGAATACTGGGACAGAGATCTCCCTATGGTAAAATATACGGAAAAATACAATGATTATTAAACTTAGAAAAATACTAAAAATATTGTAGGTTAAACATTCATGTAAATTAGTTTAATATATTTATTTTAAATGCAGAGCAAAATAAAACAAATATAACACTATTAACCTAATTTTCAGTTAAGTACTTCATGGCATTAGTTCCTGTCTAGTTTTCAGAAGGGGTTGCTCTGCTTTCAAGAGGACAAGACTCTTTTGTTAGTGTGTGAAGCTCAGAATCTTTCCCCACTGGCTGTCCAATGGACATGATGGAACTTCACTGGAAACCAAAACAGGCTAGTATTGTGGTCTGCCCCCCCCCCCCTGCTCTTCAAAGAGACTGGTTGACTGGAAGTGGATCAACTTCTAAGGCACTGTGACTCTGTAGCACTGTTTACCATAAGACACCCACTGCTTAACACAAAGAATATTCTGTAGAAGGTTCCTGGAAGTTCTTTGAGAGGGCTATCTCTTTTTCTGCCCACTTCCTTCTTCTCATTCTAAGTTATTCAACCAGTAATTACTCCTCCATCTCAGCAGGTCTAGGGGTATTGTTCTACCATAGGAACATGCCCAGGTAGTGAAAAATAGTTTTTGTGTATATTTTCATGGAGGGATATAGCAGTCTAAATATTAGGCATGTCCCACGTTTAGAAATTATTCTCTCAGGCTTTCCATGCATCAAGGACTATTTATATTTGAATTGCCTACTGTGAAAAGTAGGCTTAAGTTTAAAATCATTTCCTTTGACATTGACATGTGCCAGAAGTCATGCTATCCTACATGTTACATTTAACTTTATGCTGATAGTACACTGCATTCACCATATTTCTTTGATCTAACATAAAAGTTGAATTTGCCGTTTCTGGTGAGCCAAATTTTCCCCATCAATCTATCAATCAATCAGTTTTTGTAAAGTGCGACTACTCACCCATGAGGGTCTCAAGGTGCTGGGGGGGGGGGGCAGGGGGTAAATGGGAGGGGGGCTCCTGCTCTATGATTTAGAGCACATGCACTAGGGATGGGCTAGCAGTTTCCCAGTGCCTAAAATACAAAATAGGCCAATATATCCAGTTCCATAAGAGTAACAAAATCTCAGACACGAAAGGTGAATTTTTCCACTCCATCTACTTAAAAAGAATCAACCCTCTTTTTGGGGGAGAACCTTAGACTTATTCTTCTACACCTCCCTTTAAGTGTTCATTCATGACGAACAACACTAAAAATCTGGAAATGTGGTCTTAATAAACACCCTTGCAAAGTAATCACTGTTATCATGAATAAATATGGGTGTTATCCAAGTGGTAATGCAATTTACAGACACCCGAGGCTATAGCCTCAACCTCATTTTCCCAATAATCACAGTACTCAAATTTGCAGACATGCAATCCTTTTTCTGGACTGACAATGAACTGTTCACCTTCACAATTGAAGATATTCCTATATTGGAACCCATACAATTACTAAAAGCATATTTACCCAGACTCTTGTGGCCAAGTTCATGCAGCCAGTTAAGATCATGCCTATATGAATAAAAGACTTATGATAACCCTCAAACAATAGCTCCCTGAAATTCTTGCACATGTATTACTCATGAAGGAAATCAGGAGCCAGAATCCATACCACATCAAACAAAACACATTTTGATACCTGGATAACAAATGCAGATATCTTCTCCAGAGATCTACCACTGACCTTCAATAACTTGAAAAAGTACAACTCATCCCAACTCAACCTAATGTATTTCTCTACACCAAGCAAAAGAACAAACAAAGCAATCAGTCTTCCACTCTGTGCCATGCAAAGCACTAACAGAGCATCACCGTTTCCATTCCATGCCTCTTTCCACAGGGAAAGACAGCAATGACAGCCAAGAATTCTGCCTCACCCAGCACAATGATGTCAAGAAACTATCTTCTTTCAAAACGTCTATTTACCTACAGAACTGTGCAATACAGAGACAATCAATTTAGGGATGGCCACATTGGTTCCCTTTCTCACCTATATCATCAACAAATCCCTATCAGCTGAGTAATATTCCCACTACCTTAGAACCTGCAATAACCAATAATAAGATTTTCTCCACTGTCTGGTTGGTAGACTGAAAATTCTTGGCATTCTTGATACCAAAAAACAACTCGTTGTTGGTCAAGATTTTAGCTGGGATATGGCTGCAAAACCACACGTTACCATCAGATAAGAAAGTCTCTGTGAGAAGAAATTTCTTCTCTTCAAAACAAGGAAAGCCTACAGTGGTGTAAAACTATGTTATAAGGTGAGCTTAGAAGGGATTGATAACACCGATCATAATGTGCTAATGAAATATTTTGCATCATACGCTGGAATTGTGGGGCCTTCCCAATCTAGGGTCTTTCAATACCATCTGCCATCCAGACACCTTAGATCAGTCATACAAAGATAACAATCATCGCCCAGTCACATAGATTTCAAGTCAGATCCCTCTTGTACATGACTGCCTGCTCTCAAATGGCTCCCTTACATATCTAGTACTCAAAACCACAATTTCCATAACAGATTAAAACCTACCATCTTATATAAGCCTTTAGTTATGCAGCTCTTTGCCGTGCTTTCACATCCCCCATTCTAGCTCTTATATGTAGCAATCCCTTACATTTTTATACAATGTTAACTAATGAGATGCCTGAAACTGGTGGTCAGTCTCATCCACAAACCTGAAGACCTGAGGACCTGTGTACCCGCAGGAGGTGAAGTTTTGTTTCCGTCTGCAGTGTCTAGCAAAGTCTCATAACTTTGCTATCAATGAAAACTGATGAAAATGTCTGATTTTAACTGATTTCAACCAAGGTGAACTCTGTCTTGACCTGTCCGAAAGAAGTATAATTTTCCTGCTGGATGTCCTTTAGCAGTAGGAAATTGATGCCTGGTGAGGCTGAATCTCAGGTATATAGGCTTTTGAGGATGGTGGCCTCTTTTGAAAATGTCTCAAGTAACACATCAGAGAGGTCAATGCTTGCTTCACAGTAGCATTCACTCGGGATGGCAGTTGAAATGTTCTCAGGAAATCGCAAAGACCTGCTAAAGCTGCTCATTATTATCAAACTCTGCAAACATTGCAGTCGCTGAAGCTTGCAAAGTTTTTTAAACTATGATAATTTCTATGTCAGTTGACTTCACAACTTTCCCCATCCTTTTTATGTACTAGTCTCACTAGACTGTTACTGCGATCCTACAAATTGGTGATCTCATGGAAGAGTAATCCTGGAATGCATCCATGTCTGTCTAGTCCTATCTAACCTCCTGGTCATCTCCCACATGTGGCAGTTAGGCATCAAGTAGAGCTGCAGCATCACCTTTCATTGTCAGACCCTGATTCATATTTGATATAACATCTGCATCAGATGTAGCCGGGTCTGGTGGCTTAGTGGACTAATGCGTCCACTATAGGGGCCTGTGTTTGACCTCATGGTCGCAGGTTCATTCAGCCTTTCATCCAAAATTCTGAGGTCGATAAAATGAGTACCATTGAGTTGGGTAACAATAAACATCTGTTATTCAGCACCAAGATGCCTGCGGGTGAATGTGCGCTTTACAAATACACATGTTATGTTATGCTACTCCTATGTAATTCCAACCCACCCAAAACAGGCAACAGCATCTCCCTATGCTTTCAACATAAAGATAAAAAACAAAAATAATTAATACCTAAGTAAGGGATGGCTCCTGGACTGATCTCAAAAGCACATATTTTACAGCTTGATATTTATCAGATTTTCTTTCCCTGAGATCAACATATGACCCTCAAGCATAATTTTCTATATTTAATAAAATCACAAAAATGGCTTGTATCCATAATGTGCGCCCAAAAAACAATAGTTCCCATTTCCATAAAACCCCCATGCTGAGAAATTTGACGTATCCTTACAAACTAATGTGCTTGTTTATTAGATTATTGTAATTTGTTCATTATATTATTATACTATTTTGTGGGTAGATGAGTAGGGTACTTCAACAGATAAATAGAAAGCACTACTCACGCATCTGACACATGGCTCGAATAGCCACTGTGTAAATAAAAATATCTTTCATCCTGTAGGTTTGAAAACGAGCTCTCCATCCGACAGAACGTGGAAGGAGATATCGCCGGACTGAGAAGACTTATGGATGACCTGACGATGAAGAGAACTGATCTAGAGCTACAGATTGAACAACTGCAAGAGGAGCTGGCCTACCTCAAGAAGAACCACAGTGCTGTAAGACAATTTCCACATTTTTATTGTTAAATAAAATTGAATCATGTCGATTGGAAGTTATATTCTCTTGTAGCACTTACATATTTACCCTCTAGTAAAGAGGCAACAGAGGTCTGTCCCTCTGGATTCTCCTGCCAGTTATCCGGAAGAGCCACCAATGATCATGCGGCAGGCACACGCTCACCAGACCTACACATATTTATTAATCTGTCAACTGTTTGGCTGCTGAAAACACACTCACATCATGAATCTCAACAGCTAATTTACGATTAGTCAACCCATGCAGCTCAAGCCAAGCAATTCAACAACAGCAGTTCAACCCACGCAATATAACCCAAGCAATTTAAGCCAAGCTGTGTTTTGTTGCATCCAGACAAGGACTGCAACAAAAACACAATGATTAGAAGCTGAACAAATTGAGTGTGTGATAATGGACATCCAAGACACTGCTGATCTTAAAGAACATCTGGTTTGGGCCATGTAAAAAAATGAGAAATGCTACAATTTACCTTTCCTTTGTTTTGTTTGCAGGTTTTGTTTATGGTTGTTTCTTTGATTGTAATTTACCAGCTAATGTAAACTGTGTATCTTGTTTTTCTTTACAGGAAGTAGAGGAACTCAGTAGGCAGCTTGGTGGCTCAGTCAGTGTTGAGGTTGATGCTGCACCGCCTGTTGACCTGGGCAAGATAATGGCTGACATGAGAACACAGTATGATCAACTAGCTGAAAAGAATCGACAAGAAGCTAAACAACACTTCGAAAAAGAGGTACAGTCTTATTTCGAGCTAAATGAAATCTTCACATACAGTTTTTCCGGAATGCCACTTACCTTATTGTTAAAACACACTTCAGACAAGCAAATTGAAATTTGAGATGAAATAAATTGATTTGACCAGAAGCAGATGGTCTGTTCTTATTGTTGATCCTTCCTCTTGGGTACACAAAAGACCCCGATTCCCAATGGTAAAGTATATGTTTACTTGCTACAAATTATGGGACATTATACGCAAATTATTAAGGAATAACCCTGCCTTTTCATGTATTGCTGTCCTATTTTTAAAGCATCTGGATAAGTGATGTTAGTAGCAAAATCAAGCTATGCATGTTGAATGGAGAAAATGTGCTTTTAAGTCCTTTGAAATCCCATGAATGCTTTTGCAGCAGTTTTGATTGCTTAGAGAAAAACTTTGATCCAAATTTCTTCTTTAGTATAAGTAGCTCTAGTCATTGTAGGTTCCTAATAGAAGGATGCTGCTGTATTGTTATGTTTCCTATTGGATAACACTTCCCATGTTTTCTGCTGAGTCTTCCATTGCTGCTTTGCTTATTTCTGACTATTGGTGGAGGAATTCCACATGGCTGAGTTTCCTGTTGGCTATTATAAGAGGCTCACACGCTTCCTATTGGGTATTGGAAGAGGCTTGCAACATTGCTATGCTTCCTGTTGGTTGATGCTCACCATATTTCTTATTCACTGCTGGATGAGGCTTGCTATGGTGCTGCACAGCCTAAGACAGCAGCCTTACCTCTTGTACTATAAATCTGTTTCAGAGAGAGAAGCTGATTGTGGAGGTCACCATCAGCAGTGAAGAGCTGAACACCAAAAAAAGCGAGATCACTGATGTGAGACGACGGGCTCAGGGGCTGGAGATTGAGCTGCAGTCCCAACTCACCATGGTAAGTGCTACGCAGGCTCATCCTGAGCTCACACTGTGAGGATGCTGAAGCCCCCTCCGCAGGTTGACATGAGATGGCTGCCTTTGAATGTCCTCAGTTGGGAGGAGGGGCCAGAGAAGGAACATGGGAGCAGGAAAGAAAATCATGTATTTGTCTTTCTCCCAACCTAGAAATCACAAACACTCCCCTCATACTAGTGTCTGATTTACATATTCTGAGAGCATAGTGGCCGGGCTGGCCCTCCTTTGGCTTGGATTTTAATGCGTTTAATGATCTAAATGGCTTTGAATGATCAAACAACATTGGCAGCACAGAGACAGAAACCAGCAGATGAGATATATATAACATCATGGAGGTCACATGGATGCTCATTTAAGTTTAGAATGCAAGCCTCTGAGGAGAGTTGCTGCCATATGGCCTGTAAGCATAATTTGGATTTTTTTACAGTGTTTCCGGTCAACCAAACTTCACTTCAAGGTTGCTAGTATGCATCTAGAGGAGTAAGGGAGCGAGGTTGGGGAGAGGGAAGAGTATCGGGAATGTGAAGAGAGAATCAGTGAAAGTTTGGAGGGGAGTACCATTGAAAGGAAGCGCGTGGAGGAAAGAAAGAGGTGCATGTATTCATTAAATAAATTGATGAGACACATTTCATAAAAAGTTGAAAGGCTGAAATAGCTATGCTAGAGCAGAAGTTTGCCCAGACAGGAACATGTCAGCTTCCTTATTATTTGACAGACAGAAAACGAGGTCAGCGACAGAGGGGTTTGCACTGTTTTTTCCTTTCCATCTTCAAAGTGAGTGATCAGGACAGGGAAGGTTTGTTCAACTTTCTCTCAACTAAAAAATCCCTCATTCCAGTACGAGCCAAGGAACAAATAAAATCCTATTTTTTCTTTATGAAACTCTCCCTTTGAACATTCCCAGGTGTTGGACTATATTAAAGCACCATCTGCTCCACATTTCTTCCGACTCAGCAGGTGCCAGGGGGCTCCAGTACCTCGTGCACTGGTAGTCAAGTGGCTTGAAGCCATGAGAGGTAGCAGCCAACCACAGGTTTAGGCCCGTATTTATATTTTTTTTAGCACCGCATTTGCGTCATTGTTTGATGCAAAAGCAGCGTAAACTCACAAAATACAATTATGGCCCATATTTATACTTTTTTAGTGCCGCATTTGCGCTGCTTTTTGACACATAAGCAGCGCAAACTTACAAAATACTATTGAATTTTGTAAGTTTGTGCCGCTTTTGCGTCAAAAAATTACTCAAATGTGGCGCAAAAAAAGTTATAAATATGGGCCTATCTTTTGCAAGATTGCACCGCTTTTGCGTAAAAAAAAAAAAAATACGCAATGCTGAGCTACAAAAGTATAAATACGGGCCTTAGTACCCTGGTAGTTATTATAAAGCCGGTATTCCTTCCAACTGCCAAGATACATAAACAGCCAGACACTGTGCAATAGAAGATTTTAACACAGCCAGGATGAGGACGTGTAAAAGAGAGGATGTACAGATTTTTTAGAAATACATATCTGGGTACGAGGGCTGTCAGGTAGGTACATAAGGGGGAAGTTTATTGTAACCATGGGGCCATCCTATCTGGGGGTGGTGTTAGATGAAAGGGCCAACCTATAAAGCAAGCCTATTAGTGGATCCAAATACATGGCACAGCAGCAGAACAGTGAATAATTCAAAAACGCCTATTCTGAGATGTTCCCTTGGAAGGCCTAGCTCTTAAACTACTTAGGAACATTTACACACATTGCAAGTATATGTGGAAAAGACCAGGTTAAAGATGGTCCATGAGGTCAGAGTCAATAGGAGAAAGATTGGGGTTTAGATTACATGGGGAGTGGGAGAGTCTGGTTCCTTTGAGCTGAATATTATGTTTCCCTGTGTCGTGTGGATTCAAGAAGTTCCTTTATGAGGCTCTGAGGTTCTGTAAGCAGCCGAGACCCAAGATGTCTGAAGGTGTGTTGTTGTTTTACAAACTGCCGGCAGTTCATGCACCAGTCGATGAAGTACAAGCTCAAGACTACAATGGGTAGTACTATGTGGCACTGGGAGCCATTATCTCCCCCCTACTGGACTCCACTGGGAATGTTTAATGGCCTGTTGAGGGCTTCATACCTTCTGTTGAGGTCTAAAGTAGTGAAGATCCTAAACGCACAACTTGGATTGGGTAGTCTGAATCAAGCTCTGTACACCCGAAAGCTAGTGCAGGTACCGGCCTCCTGTTGCTTGTTTGGGTGTGTAAAACTGTCCCTACCTATTAAATAAAAGGCTAGACACAATTCAGTTCTTAAGGTGCTCTAAAATGTGTCTATTATCTTCATGTTATTTGGATTGTCATTACTGTAATGCCTTTCCTGCCGCGTGATGATGCCTGGAGCAGGTTGTAAAATATTAAAACATGTATTATTTTATAGACACTTTTTTTGTTGAAACTACTTCATCATTCATAGCACATTCTTTAAAAAATGCAAACATGTCTATGTTGCAATCAGAAACATTGAGTTATCTCTGCTCTTGTTTTTCTTTGACTCCTAGAAAGCCGCTTTTGAGCGCACAGTGGCAGACACAGAAGCTCGCTATGGCGCCCAGGTTGCCCAGATACAAGCCCAAATTAATAACCTAATGGCGCAGCTGAGCCAGATCCGGGAAGACATGGAGCAGCAGCGCAATGACTACAGCCTGCTGCTGAACATCAAGATAAGGCTAGAGATGGAGATTGCGGAGTATCGCCGCCTGCTGGATGGAGAGGAAGCGTAAGGCATCCTATTGGCTGCAGAGCATGAACGTTTTGGGAAATGTTGTGATTCCATATCACTAGCAGGTCTTGGAGAGCCTTTTACTAAGAAACCTATTCCCCCCTGAAGCACACGCAAAGCAGACAGACATACAGGAGCTTGTGATTTATGGGGTGCTGGGAGTCAAGTGCTACCTTCCAGACTCCAGGTCAATTATTACTCTTTACATATGATCAGATCTTCTCCTCACGCTCCACAACTCATGTTGATAGCCCACAGGTCATAACAGACCTTCAGTCCTCCTAATAGACACCATCTCTTGCCTGTAGGAAATAGTTAATCCCAGTAGAACACAGATGTTACCAAAGCCACATCTTCTCCGAAAAGGCGTCATCAGTTTCTAAAAGAAGGCAAATTCACGTAATGAAATATGCTTTCTCTTAAAAGACCACAACTCTCCCAGTAGAATACATCTCCTCCCAAAGATCACACCTTCTCATAATAAAACACAGCTTCCCTCTAAAGATTACACCTCTTAAAAGAAGACACGTGTTCTCAAAGAACCATCCCACAGACCTTAAAACCACATATCTATCCAGTAGAGACTGCTTCGTGTAGACCACACCTCTGATTGGTAGAACGCAATTCCTTACAAAAAGACTGCTCATTTTCTCAATGGACCACACCTTCTCACAATCTGTCACACCTCCTCCCAATAAACAATTGTTTAATACATCACACCAACCAAACAGATCATACCTCCTACCAAAAGAGCACACATTCTCACAGTTAAACAACACTTCTCTCAATAAGCCCTCCCAAATGAAAACATGGTATTTATTTCTTAAAATAATACATCTTTTTAAATAATAAATCACGTAGAACTTGTCGGTAGAGCCAAGTGGGCTTGATACAGTTTCACACTTAACAGAAATCCTGTCCCACGAATTGTTTTTTTGTGTAAATTCATTTGAAAGAGATGTTGATTTTACGCTGGTTGGTTTTCCAGAGAAAATTTGCAATAAGCACATCAAATGTTGTCTGCACAAATTATAATGCATAATAATAGTAAATGTATTGCTGTAAGGAAGATAGAAATAATACTGTACATTCTATCATATTACAAATTTAAAACTAAGGGATGAACTCACTGTATTGCAACCCAAGCATTAGAAAAGCATTCCATTTTGCAGACAGAAAATACCAATGATTAGAGAAAACGGCGTGAAAGTAGGTACCTTTCATTCACATGCTGGCAAATGTACCATTCAAACCCTTGACTTGTATGATGAGAAGCAAAGTCAATGCCAGAAGTGGACATTTTCCTCCCTCAATAGCAAAAAGTGTGACATTTTGCCCTTTTTCTGGATTATATTTCGTTCATTTCTTCATTCAGGGGCTTTTAATAGAGCTAATACAGGTCTTCATGGGCAAACGAGAACCCAAAATAAAATGTGCCATTTTTAAATTCATTTTTTAAAATTATTAGATTATAAAAAATGTTTCCATGGTTATTTTTTTTCTTTTGCAATAATTAGTTCATATTTTTAAATAATGGTAATAATGCACGTTAAGTACAAAATTACGTTTTTAAAAGTTGAGCTTTTGCAAGTACATTTTTTGGAAAAGGTATTTATTATTTTAAAATTGCAAGGATAGGATTGTTTGTCAAACAGTTATAAAAGTAGTTTACTACTTTTCATCCAACAAGTCAGTACATTTCTTATTGTAAGAGTTAATTTGTTTAAGTTTTCCTTTTCTTTTTCCTTGAATGCCTGGTTGGCGAATATTGGAAACCTTGTCTACAGTTAAGAGATGATGTAGAATTTGACAGAGGGTACTCTGTTGCAACGTTGCAACAGTCGGGGGGACCTTAAGTATGTCAGTGACGGAGACTGCCCCGTCTCTATCACTGACAAACTCCTCCGACAACCGGATAGATTATGGGCCTTTGGAGGGCTGGCTATTCCACCAACCACCTGATTTAGAATGAGCAGTCGAATGGCCATGTTTTTACTTCCTAATACCGCTATGGAAATGCGGGGGTTAGTGACAGTAAAAAAGTTTAAATGATTGCCACATCATTGGAGAAATTCCAGTGATGTGGGGTCATTGCTTTTTGTTTATTCAAAGACAAAATTCACCTCTGAGATTTTGTTTTTGGAAAAACAAAGCAAATAAAAATTTGAAGGACTATACCGTCATTTTGATAGTACCCTCCAACAAAATGTTAACACATGGACAGGAACTACTGTAACGGTGGGCCCTGTCAATGAGACTAGAGATGTCAGCTTGGCCGATAGACATATCTAAATTCGGAGTATAGGTACTCATCAAGACTACAAAGTATTTTATTCCTTTGCCCTGATGGAGTAAATACCATCCTCCAAAGACTAAATAAGGCCCTGAGTTAATATACATCAATATCGACACTTTTGGGCAATCTGAGGATGTAACAATAGAATGAACTCCTTACGTAAAAGTATAGAGTTATGAAAACCTGCTGGAAATGGCATTCATAGGATTATAGTATCGGATTATGATCATGTGAGATCCAGGTTGGACCAAGAGGATTGTTCAAGCTTCAGAAATACTAGCCGCAGACAAGGTCCTGGGAGAAGTGTAGTATGAGAGAACGGTTGAGGTCAAGCAACAAGGAAAAACATGATGAAAGTCCTTCTCCTGCTATCTGCCTTAAATATGGAACAGTTCAGATCCAGAAGATCCCATCCCTTCTCCACTTCTAAAAACAGTGGAGGACTCATCTTTTGTAGCAACATCTTACATTAAGATAACTTTCTGTGGAGCACTCCATTTCCTCTAGTTACTTCACTCCATATCCTGGTATTCCTTGTTGCTCTCTCTACTACCCACACCTTATTCTCTCTCTTGTCAACTGAGAAGCACCTCCCCGTACCTTTACTACCTTCTGTAATAACCTCCTCTTCCCTACAGCATCCTGTATCCACTAGTTCACTCATATTGTTTACTTCTCTTCTGTACAACACTCAGTTGCATCGTAGCTAGGTTTATTCTTATAAATCATGTACATACATTAAAAAAAACTGACTTCCAGTATTGCTTGCAACCAGAATAGTATTTCTGGACATGGTCCCTTCATATGTAAATGCTTCTGGTTGGACAAAAAGGCCAGTGAATTATTGGCTTATTGGAGGAGGAGGATTCCTGTATATACTGTTTTCTCAGAAGGTTAGCAGATATGCACAGTAGAGACTGAGATGGAGGGATTAGATGTTAGCCTCCTCGACTCTGTTGAAACAACATTTATAATTGGTGAGTGAATCTAAAGAGACTCAGGGCCTGATTTAGAGTTTGGCAGAGGGGTTATTCCATCACAACAGTGATGGATATCCAGTCAACAGCAATATAAATCCTGTAGGATGTAATGGGATTTATACTTCGGCGGATGGGATTTCCGTCACCATTGTAACGGAGTACTCCCTCTGCCAAACTTTAAATCAGGCCCTCAGTCAATGTGGAGATATTCCTCTTTCAAAAACACACCTAGGCAGTGTTTAATTGGAAGGAATATAATGGTTACTTGTGACAAAGGCCTAACACTGTTTTGAGACCAATCACAAAGAAGACACAAGTCTTCAAAAACCAGAAAGAGACATTTTATGTATTATATAATTAAAAGACACTTTCATAACCATTTTTGGAAGTATATACATTCCTAAAAATGTGAGTTTCCATGTTGTTTCATCTGTTGCACTGTCTACATTTTTACAGAAACTGGGAACTGCAGAAACAGAGACTAGAAGAAGAAGCAGCAAGAGGTAAGCTCATCCTCTAAAATGAAGAGGAATCTATAGCGGAAGCATGAGATAAAAAAGCCATTAATAGATGATTGTTCCTAATAACTGTCACAACATTCTAGGGCTCTCTCCATACAATAATCTGCCTATGTTAGAACCTCATTTATTAGTGTAATATGATCAAAGCATCACTACATTAAACTGAGTCCAACACTGTGAATGGTAGCAGACCACTGACTGTGATACTGAAAACAAAATGAAAGTCAGTTCTATTAAGTAGTGAACCAAAGAATGTGTGCATATGTTTTTTTCATAATGATGTGTGCCAGGTTTAAAGATAAATGTGTCTGTAGGATGGTAGCAATGTAACTATTTCACCCGTATTGCTCTATTTCAAACAAAAAAAAAAATTCTGACATTGCAAAGTGTTGTTTATTCATGTCATGAATATCATAGGCCCACATATCTTAACTATGCAATGGAAATAAATTAGATAACTAAGTACGTATAGTAAAGGTTTTAAACAAATGAACGGGCTAGTACAATTCAGGTGGGGTTAGAGATGTAACAAGTGAGCCTTTGGAGAATAGTGAGCATTTTGTGGACTAAGACTTTCAAAGCGATAAAGGGATTAATGGAATTACAGTAACCAATGCTTCTTATCCCTGAAAACTCCCTGGGATGGGTTTCCATTCTACTGAATTTTACACCAATAAATTTCATTATGAGAGAGTACTGACTATGTAGAGATTCTGCCTCCATCAGAGATACAGTAAGGTCAAGATCTGATAAACTATGTCCCATCTGAAATGGAAAGCAAAAATCCCATACATTTATAATGCGTATTGGGCCTCATCAGTGAACTCAAATCTAGACATATCCAGCCCATATTTCTGCACTGACTGTTACATTCTCAGGATGCTTTGAGGATGCTGAGTCAAATAGTAGGAAATGCATCTATGTTATGAAACACAAGACAATAATAACATTGTGTATTTTCCAATCATAGAGCAAGATAAAAAACGCACAATAAAGACCATTGTCGAAGAAACGGTGGATGGAAAGGTTGTCTCAACTCAGGTCAAAGAAATTGTGGAGAAGATGTAAGGAACTCTGCTCTTCTAAGTTGGTTGCTGAAAACAAGACATGCAAGAAGCATGACCTGAAGAAATGTACCTTCCACAGAAGTTTGCATTCTTATCCTATTTTGTGCTAAGATTCAAACCATTATAAACAGCAGCTGTGAACACTTGTTGAAAATAAAACATTTACTGCAACATAATAACATTTTAGTGTGAATTTTATTTATCAAAACCTGCAAACCTTAGAACTCTCATGAGTGCAATTTCATAGAGTCGAAGAAGAGCTTTCAAAATATTACTTTGTTAATCAAGTACAATTCTAATGAAGTGTATAAGGTCAGTGGTGAAACCACGACTGATACCTTGTTGATGTATTTGGGTCTGGTGATGAGATAGCAATTGACACATTATTGATGAGTATGAGGCCACAGATGATACAGTGACTGAGACTTTAATGGAATATATGAGGCAAGGGATGAAACAATCCCTTTGGTTTTTATGGAGTTATGAGTCAAGTGAAGAGAAGGTGATTGAGATTTTATGCAAGATGGTGATAGCATTGATGATATAGTGACGCAGGCTTTACAGAAGTGTATAAGCCCAGTGGTGTGATGGTGACTCCGTTTTTATTGATGATTATGGCTCCAGTCATGAGATGGTGACTGCTCCATCACTGTGCTGGAAGCAACTGGATCTTTTCTGTCAATCTGCTTACATACTGGAAGTGCTCCCGCTGCTTGATTTTTCTTAAGGGATGCCTTTCCTCATCTGCTTCAGTAAGAAAATAATAAATATCTCATAAATTAAATGTTATATTATAGATGGACACTATTGAGGAAGGGACAGCCAAGCTCTTCAATTCAGGGATCAAAGGCCTCGTGGCTTTTGCAGGGTCTATGACTAGGTCTAGAAAGATGGAAAATGCGAAGAAGCGGTTAACTCATTTTTTTTCATCTCCCTTGCATTATCCAGGGTCCTTTCCTTCAGAGGAACGATTCGGAGGAAGATGAAAATGATGATGGTTCATGCCCCAGAAGCTCTGCTTAGGAGGGGAAATTGGAACCCCCCTGAGCAGGGGCAGTTGCAACAAGATCTGGAAGAGAATTCTTATGCTTGTCCTTAGGGAATACAGTTTCTCTAAGTAGTTCAACCACCAATTTATTCATTTAATTCTCATGTATGGACTCGCTCTTAGTTCCTTCTTTTCTCTCAGGAATCTCAACTTTCAAAAGATTGACTCTTTAGAAATGATTCTCCAAATCTTTAAATCTGTGTTTGAGTGTTTTACATCTAGTATCTTGCTTTAAGTCACTTACCTAGAAAGAAACTTCCAGGGAAGTGACACATTCTTCTATGTCACTACAATCATTAGAGAACACTCCTATTTTCTTGTACAGCGACTCTACATCCTCTGTAAGTACTTTAAAAAAAAATATTTTCAATGAAAGAATTTCGGTAGGTCTTTACCAGATCTAAGGTAGACCCTTGATGCTATAAACGTTGAGGCTGTCCTTTAATGTACCTTTGAGTATTACCCCTTCTGTGCTTAGTGTCATCTCTTTCTAATTGGACATGTTGGTACTTTCATTTCAATTGAGCTCTTGACATTGAAGTTCACAATTTTCTGGATGACCTTACAGCCATGCAACTGTCCCATTAGTTGTGGGCATGACACACTCTACTGGCCACCTTCTCGACCCTGTGTTTTCAAGTTAAGCAATTTACAGGTCTCTACCATATGGCCCATGCCCTGAATTGACTACAACATGGTCCTTATGAACATCAACATTCCGCTCCAGAAATGCACCTTGGCCCCCGACACAACCCTGAAACGACCATAGCAGAAATTAGATTTACAGGAATTTAGGAAATGTATTCAGGTCAGCCGTCCTCAGTTGGCTTCTAACATGGAGGCTGCTGAAAATATGCTAATGTTGTGGCTTACCTCAGCTCCCAGTGTCTTTATCCTTCCTCATCAGAGTCCAGTCAAAAAGAAATCTTCCACCCCATAGTTCGAAAAGACCCTCGTAGCTACTAAAAAACACTGTAATGTGCTTGAAGGGGCCTTGAGAAAAAAACTATGACTCCTCTGCAAAAGCACACTGTAGGTCAACTTTGAAATCATATCACAAAATGATCATGAAGGCTAAGGCTGGGGTTTTCTCTAACAAATCCCATAAAAATTCCAATCCCGCTAAAGACATCTTTAACTACGTCAACAGCTAATGAAACTAGCTATATTGGCTGAGCCTATGGAAGCCTCTGGTGAAAACTATGACAAGCTAGCAGATTAATTTATTGGTAACCTACTCACATGTTTCGTCAAGCATGACTCCCGATTTGACTGACAGTACTGCTTGGTCAGAAGCCCTAAGCCCTAGGGTAAAATCGAGAGTTTTGCCCCTGCTCAGCCCTGCCTCTCTACACGCCCTAGGTAACCAAGTCAAATCTGACTCTTCCAATGACCCCTTTAGACCAGACCTTATCCTAAGGCACCAAGACCGTTTACTTCCATCCTTTTGAGAAATCATTAATCTCTCACTAACCTCTGCTAAGGTACCTTGTACCTGGAAGCATGGCAAAGTTATCCTTCTGCTTAAAAAAAACCTTCCTTTGAACTGGAAAAGCCAGAAAACGATTGCCCCATCTCTCTTCTACTTTTTTTAGCCAACATAACATTGAAATATGTCAACATAGTATTGACAGTGTTCCTGGAAGAAAACCATACTTTGGACCAAAATGGTTTTAGGCCTGCTCATAGCACTGAATATGCACTCTTAGCAGTATCAAAGAAACTCTCCAGTGCCTTGGATGAGGACAGTTCATCTGCCCTAATCCTGCAGGATCTACGTACCCTGTTTGATATGGTGTCACATAAAGTCCTACTGCAGCAATTATATGATATTTGGATACTAGAGCCGGCCCTGGCCTGGTTTTCTTATTTTTCAGTGAGTGCTCATTTCATGAAATATCTCACCCATTTGTGTCCCACCAAAAATCTCTGCTGTATTGAGTCCCCCAGGCCTCTTCATTGAGTTCTACCATATTTAAAATTTACATCCAACCGCAGGTTGTAAAATCTTACAGGCTCTCCCTGGTCTGGTACGCGGACATCACCCAGATCATTCTTTCACTTTTGGGGAATGCAGCTCGAGACATGGCCAATTTTCAGAAAGAAATGATTACTGTCAATAAGTGAATGAATAACAACGGTTTCAATCTAAATGCTAACAAAACTGAAAATCTTCTGTTATGAAAACACACTTACACCTGGGGAGACTACTGGCAGCAGGTCAGTCTCGGACCACGCCCCAAGCCCAAATCTGTCATTAAGAATTTAGGAGTTTAGATGGAAGATATTCTTGACTTCAAGGCCCAACCCAAATCATTGACAAGAACCTGCTTTGGTCTTCTGAGACACCTTAAACCTATCATTGGCCGTTTCGACTCGCTTACTAGACAGACTATTGTTCAATCCCCAATCTTGTATCACCTAGACTACTCCAATGTCCTGTACCTGGGAGCCATTAAAGCAGTCACTAAAAGACTTCATATAGCCCAAAATGCTGCAGCGAGGCTGCTTTTCTCTCTCCCAAAATCCTGGTCTTCCACCAGGCGCTACCAGAAGCTCCACTGGCTTCGTGTGCACAAGCATGTGCATTTCAAAATCCTGTGCACCGCTCACATAATCCTTCACTTCCAATGTGCTCACATTCTTGCTGATCTTATGCCCCCGTACCTGCCTTCTAGGCTTCTTTGGTTGGCTTATCTCAACCTAGTCATTGTTCCTCAGGTCAAGAGGGTAAGAACAGGAAGACTCTCCTTCGGAGCCATAGCCCTTTCCCTTTGGAACAAACTGCCTCTCTACCTCAGGAAAACTCAGAACCAACTCAGCTTCAGGAAACAACCTAAGACTTGGCTTTTTTCTAATTAGCTTTTCCATCACTATATCTCTTTCCCTCTGTGTGTGTCTATTGTTCTTCTACCACATGCTTATGGTCTGCACTGGAAAGCCCCTTTGCGGGGGCACTCATGTGTTTTACAAGTCCTTTTAATATAACATAACATAGCATAATGTAACATAACATAACATAACATCTGTATCAAAGGTATATTCTTTTAGAATGCTTGTGCATATGCTGATTCTTGAGGGTATCAATGGTCAGAATTAGGAGACCCGATTGAGAAAATAAGTGACATTGGGACTGATTTAGAGGTTTGGGGCCAGATGTGTCAAAAAAAATTGCATTCGCAAACGGCGCGAATTGCAAAATTTGGCCGTTTGCGACTGCAAAAACGTGGTCTGCTATGCATGAAAGGCATTCGCAGACCAAAAATAAGAAATTGCAAAAATTGCGAGTTTTTGCGTTGCAACCTGGTTTTGCGAGTCACATTTAGCGATTCGGTATTTCCAGTAGGAAATTGCGAGGCGCAAAATGCAATTCGCAAAATCCAAGTCGCAATTCGATGCAACAAAAAATCGCAAATTGCGATTTTTCGCAGAATGGCATTTTGCACATGCAAAATACCACTAAGTGAAACCAGATGGTAACCAGGTCCAACCTATATAAAGAGGCCCAGAATGCCTCAGACTCTTTTCCACAATGGCTGCAGTCTACGTCATGGCGAGGAGGATGAGGATCTTGGCAGGTTTGAGGAGAGGGAGGAGGAGACAGGAGCACATTTTCAGAGTGCGCATTACACTTTTTAACCAGACAGAGGAGGAAATATTTGAGAGGTATAGGTTGAACTCAGCCATCGTACTTGAATTGATAGCTGAGCTACAACCCATACTGCAGCGCAGAACACAAAGGACTCACAGCATACCCACCCTCAGGGAGCTATCAAGGGGTCATAGCAGCAGCTGGAGGGGTCTCACAGAGTACCCTCTCTAGATTTTTCAATGCATTTATCAACGCCATGCTGAGCAGGATACACCAGACCATCAGATTCCCCCACACACCGCAGTATATACAGCAGACAAAAATTGATTTCTACCAGATAGCACAGTTCCCCCACGTCTTAGGTGCCATAGGTGGGACACATGTTGCAATCTGTCCACCATCAGCCACAGAGTAAGTGTACCGCAACCATAAATACCAACATTCAATGAATATACAGGTGATTTGCAATGCCTCATACATCATTACTGATCTCGTGGCCAGGTACCCAGGGAGCACACATGATTCGTACATTTTTCGCCATAGTGGCATTCACACAAGACTGCTAGCTGGGGAGTTTGGAGAAGGATATCTACTAGGTACTGTCCCTCTGTACAATGGCGCATTGATGGCGTGCTGATGTCAGATGGCTCAGTTACTCAATATACCCTCTGTCCCTTCCAGGAGACAGTGCCTATGCAGTGCGCACCTACATGATGACGCCCTACCTCAATCCTGCAACACCTGCTGAACGGAGATACAATGCAGCACACAGGGCGACCCGCAACGTGGTGGAGCGCACCTTTGGACTGCTGAAGAGTCGCTTCCGGTGCCTCCACAAAAGTGGAGGGGCACTACAGTACAGCCCAGAGACCACATGTAGAATAGTGGCTACTTGTGAAATCTTGCACAATATAGCTACCACCAGGGGCATACCTGTAGAAATATGTGATACTGAATCTGATGAGGATGATGATCCCATACCACCCTTACAGCCAGCAGACAGGACCAGTGCAGCAGAGGGAAGGCAAAGGCGTGCTGACATCGCACAGAACCATTTCAGATGTAAGTATGAATAAGACAAATGCACTGACAAATGTACCTGTAGTGAAGTACATTTATTACCTTAATGTCAGGTAATGTTAGTCCAACAAATAGCAAAAAAAGTGTGTTAAAAAATAGAAACAATAGAAGTTCAGAGTAATGCACTATTACTTCATAGTGTACTTATTAACCCTCTGGCCACTACAATTACTTCTTGCGGCCATGCACACCACCCAGGTGCCCAGTTGCCTCACTGGCACCTCGATTGTCTGCCTCAGTGGCAGTGCTGTGCCTGGCGCTGCGCCGTCTGGTGTCCATTGCGGGTACAGCTAGGCTGCTGAGGCTGGAAGTGTCCTCCGTGTCCCCAGTCCAAGCTCACCAGGTGTGGCTGACCTCTGTCCCATGATGTTGTCTATCACATTTGTAATTTGGATAAGTCCGTGAGCCACATCCCTGCTGCTGTGTGCTGCCTCCACCTGTGCAGCCACTGCACGACGTGCAATCAGTGAGGTTGAATTAGCCAGCCTATTGACAGAGCGACAGAATCCCCCGAACATGTTCATGAATCATCACTCCTGCCTGCGGTGGCTCACCCTGTCATGGCGCAGCTCCTGGCATAGTTCCCACACATCAGAAGTGAGCTCCCTTGTGTCCTGCGATGTCTGCGCCTGTCCCTCATGCAGCTGTTCTATATTCGCATTCAGGCACTCCAGCTGGCGATGCAGGCCCCCCATGTTGGCATTATGTTGCTGCATTTGTTTCTGTAAACCAATGATCTTTTTGTTCTGTAGGCGCTGCTGCTGCAACATAGCTGCTTCCAGCCCACCAAAGAAGGAGGTTCCCTCACCTGCCTCATACTCATGTGCACTGGCATTTGTCACCATCCTGCGGGGTGCTGTGGTCTGCTGAAAACTGGCCTCCTGCATCTGGATGCATCTGCCAGTTGGGGATGGTGTATGTGGCCCTTCCTGCTGCTCATCCGAGTCCTGACTGAGCTCTGGCAGTGGCAGTGTCCTGGGCCTGCGTCGGAGTGGCGCAATGGTGAGAGACCCACTTGTGTTTGAGTCTGAGGCTGGATGGGTGTCAGTCTCCTCTATGCTGGCACATGCTGTGGCTACTAGGCCTGGCCCACCTGCAACGACAATATGCAGCATGTCAGATGTGTTTGTAACAATTAAGGTCACACAATGGTAATAAAGGTACAGGTACTTCTCTTCACTGTGTTGTGGGTGTTGTGTTCCTTTGGGTGTCGCTCTACTTAAATACATTGTTTGTGCTACTTTCAGCTCTGGGTTGTGGACTGCCACTCCCATAATGCATTGTTGTGCTGCTTCTAAGATGTGGAATGGACTACTTTTCACAGTGTTTTACATTACTTGCTAATTCCTAAGGGGCTTTTGTGTATACACATATGGGGTTACAATTCAATATTGCACTTACCTTTGCTGGTACTTGGTGTGCTGGAGGTGTCTATCTCTGTGACCCCACTCACTGCTTCAGGGAGGAGTGTGGACTCCACTAGGTCCTCTAACGGGATGGATGGTGACTCTGTGGGTGGACCGCCTCCTGTGCGCCTGGCCTCCTGCAGTCTTCTTGCCACCCTCTCCTTCGCACGGGACCGCAGGTCATACCACCTCTTCTTAATTTCGTCGACTGAGTGCTGTGCCACTCCAATAGCGCAGATCTTAGTTTGTATGTCTGCGTAGAGTCTCCTTTTCTCACTCTCCGGCACCTGGAGTGAGCTTTTACCAAAAAGGCGGTCATGGCTCCTGATGACCTCCTCTGTCAGCACCTCCAGCTCTTGCTCGCTAAATTTGAGCTTCTGCTTTCTTTCTCCCTTCTCCTTTCCTTGGGCTGAGGTGTACATGGTTGCTCAGGTGTTCTGCCTCCTTCAGAGTGTTGCTCAGTGTGGCTGGGCTGCTCTCTCTAGATGCTGGTTTGGGTGTGCCACCTGAAACTGCCTGGGATGACTCACTTTCTGCTTGTGATGTCATCAGGCTCCTCCAGGTGTGCTTTCTCGCAATTTCTCACAATTTGCGATTTTCAATTACCGAATCGCAATTTGTGAAAATGCAAATTGTGATTCGGTAATTGAGTCGCACAAACCCCAAATAGCGATTTTTAAGAAATCGCTAATTCCGAATCGCAATTATGGTACATGGTCTATTGCGACTCGGAAATAGGGATTTCTTAAAAATCGCTATTTGCGATTCGCGATGCCATTTCTTTATACATCTGGCCCTTGGAGATGTGATACTCCATCACAAATGTGATTAATGCCTTGTACACGCCTTATTACAAGTGACATAGGTTATAATACACTCATAATATGGCACACAAGGTACGCCGTCACGTTTGTGATGGAGTATTTCATTCATCAAGCTGTAAATAGGCCCAAAATTTGGATTAGGAAAGCATCCTGATATGCTGTGGGCTCTCTTCTTGATGGCAGTTTCAGTCAGCTTGTACCTGCTACCCCACTTAAGTGCCTTTTTTGGTCTTGTGAGGCTCTATTTTCTCTATATGCATGCAGAAATTCAAGGATGGCAAATGGACTATGTAATGTTAGGATGGGGGGCAGCAGCTATGCTTAATAAATGAGGCAGGCTTAATCCCCTCTACCATCTTCACCTGTCTCCCAGTTGCTTGGGCATCCACATATTCATCTTGTCTGAGCTTTCTCTGTGGTGGTTTCCTGTTTTTGAAGCCTTGTAGGTATAGGAGTGAAGCCCACATTGCAGGACTGTTTGCCAACTTCTGTGGTAGATTGAGCTCAGTAGAAGTCATCTCATTTTCCATTTCAGCCTTCCCTTTGTGTCTCAGAATCTGAGCCATCTTATCTGCCTCTATGCTTACCATTGAATCTTTACCATCTAATTAGTCAGTTCATTGCCACTTTCCACTACAGCAAGTTTCAGCTTGTTCCCCAGGCAAGGGTAAGTTTATGTGAGAATTGGGAATGGCCATTGTTGAGTTCCCCTATTTACTTTTGCTGCAGTTCTCTTTTTGTATGTCCTCCTGCACTTTCCCCAGCTGTGAATTCTGTGATTTCATATCAATGACCTGACTGCAGAGGTGGACCGTTGTGTTTCTATAGCCATCTCCACAGCCTCTAGGTAACTTACCTCCCTTAGCATCCCCCCTTCTAATATACAGATCAAACTTGAAGAGACCAGGTAACATCAAATGTTTTAATATATTTGAACGGGGGAAGGGGTTTCACTGTCAGAGAGAAAGACACTTTCTCACAGCGCACTATGGATTGAGAGATGAGGTTGTCTGGCATTCAGAACAAGCAAACTCTCAGGTTTCTCCGATCTCTCTAAGATGCTGATTATATCTAGCCAGGCTCCTTCAATGCTGAACATTAGGTTTGAACAAGGAGAAGGAGTCCATGTTACTAAAGGTCTGTACTGCAGCTGTCAAGCAGTAAGCAGCAGTAAGGCATTTGTGAGCTACCATCAGGTAATCTCCACTCACCAGACTCTATTTGGTCCCACTGTTGCTTCCTTGAGTTCAGGTTTCACCAGCACCGTATGTTCATATCTGACCTTGCAGCTCAAACTGGAGCACATTTGCAAGTAAAGTGGTGCTAGAGCATTTGACCCAAACCTCCTCATTGTCCAGTCGAGTTTTGTTCAGCCACTCACGTTCCACTCTAGTCATCAGGGATTGTTTGGGTTTTACCCTGTACAACTTTCTTCTTGAACTGCTGGGTCCATCTCCAGAAGTTCATCATAATCATCACTGGTGTCTCTCTGCTGGTCGGCTTGGAAAAAGAGGAGGGGAGGAGGAGGAAGAGGTGGAGCATGCTGAAACTAGCCCACCTGTCCCTGGGCTTCTCTTGATTTCTAGCTATGGGGCCTGACTCCACCACAACAGGTTTCCAAGCCCCTGCCTGAGCTAGTGTTGCATCTCTACACTTCCTCTTCTCCACAGCCTCTGACATCCCTCTGACATGGAAATCATTGGTCTGATGTGGGCCCTTGATGGTTTTCAAGAGGGAAAAGATGCACAGTCAGACCCTCAGCAGTAGT
This sequence comes from Pleurodeles waltl, assembly GCF_031143425.1. Classification (NCBI taxonomy): domain Eukaryota; kingdom Metazoa; phylum Chordata; class Amphibia; order Caudata; family Salamandridae; genus Pleurodeles; species Pleurodeles waltl. The sequence goes on along the minus strand of NC_090445.1, from coordinate 144,276,874 downwards.
AAGCAAGATCAGAACAAGGTCAAAGAGGCATGGCACATGGGAGTTTAGCTTGCACAAGGCATGTGGGCATCCCTCCCGGTGGCCATCTTTTGATGATATGGCGACTCTGACTTAATTGGTGTGTATTGGTCCAGTGAAGTAACAGAGATAAAGACTTTATTAAAATTAGTGACATCAGTGATGAGCTGGAGACGCAGACTTTATACAAATCTATAAATCTGGCGACAAGATGGTGTCTGAGCCTTTATTGATGATTATGAAGTCAGTGATGAAATGGTGACTCATACTTTACTGATGTAAATGAGATTAGTGATGGAGGAATTAGTACGGCTCTTTTAGAGGTTTGCAGTGATGTTTGTAATCACCGCAGCTCACGGGTCAATTACCGTTCCTGCTGTGGTATGAGTGATATGGGAAAGAAATCTCTAAAGTTTTCAGTTCTTCTCTCTGCCCGATTTCCAGATAGCCATTTGTGATGGAACAGTTTTCAGAGTGTTACTGATGGACCAAATGAGAACAACGTAAATGCTGGATGTTAGAAATGGGGTCTTTGGTTGACAGTCAGGTTACCCCCTCACTCTAGTCAGAGCTTACCCTCTTGGTAGCTTGGCAGAGCAGTAGGCTTAACCTCAGAGTGCTAGGTGTAAAGTGTTTGTACCAACACACATAGTAACTCAATGAAAACACTACAAAATGACACAACACCAGTTTAGAAAATTAGAAAATATGTATCTATACAAAACAAGACCAAAATGACAAAAATCCGACATACACAAGTCAAGTTATGAATTTTTAAAGATTAAACTCAAAAATAGCGCTTAGAAACACAAAATGCTTCGATGAGGTGTTAACACGGCGTAGTGACGGAGCCGTTCCCAACAAGCCGACACCAGCGGTGCCGGACATGGAGTCGCATAGACCCCCAAGTATAGTACCTTTGGTGAAGAGTGAAAACAAGTCGATGCGCGAAGTCGGGGATCGCGGCGTCTGTGCGAAACGCTGAATCTGCGCACTTCGAGCGGCGCCGGTCACGATGTGGTGCAGCGACTTCCACGGAGTCACGGACTTCAGTGGGGCTGCAGCAGCGTCGAGCCTGCGAAGATTATCGCGTTACAGCGAAGATCACGGAGTCGGGTGCAGGCGGCGGCACCGGATTCAGCAGTGACATCGATCCCAAGTCGTCCAAAGTTGATTTCCTTGGGTTTCCACCAGCTTTCCTTTCAAGGGCCCAGTGACTGGATGGGGCACCACTTGTCAGAGCAGGAGTCTCTCCAGAGACTCCAGTTGCTGGCAGAGAGAAGTCTTTGCTGTCCCTGAGACTTCAAACAACAGGAGGCAAGCTCTAAATCAAGCCCTTGGAGATTTCTTCACAAGATGGAAGGCACACAAAGTCCAGTCTTTGCCTTCTTACTATGGCAGAAGCAGCAACTGCTGGATAGCTCCACAAAGCACAGTCACAGGCAGGGCAGCTCTTCTTCCTCAGCTATTCAGCACTTCTCCAGGCAGAGGTTCCTCTTGTTTCCAGAAGTGTTCTAAAGTCTGTGGTTTTGGGTGCCCTTCTTATACCCAATTTCTCCTTTGAGGTAGGCCTACTTCAAAGTAAAGTCTCTTCTGAATGTGAACTCCTGCCTTGCCCAGGCCAGGCCCCAGACACTCACCAGGGGGTCGGAGACTGCATTGTGTGAGGACAGGCACAGCCCTATCAGGTGTAAGTGACCACTCCTCCCTCCCTCCTAGCACAGATGGCTCATCAGGAAATGCAGACTACATCTTAGATTTAAAGGTGGCCCCCATGTTAATCCATGAGAGGGACAGGCCTTGCAACAGTGAAAAACGAATTTAGCAATATTTCACTGTCAGGACATATAAAACACATTACTATATGTCCTACCTTAACCATACACTGCACCCTGCCCTTAGGGCTACCTAGGGCCTACCTTAGGGGTGCCTTACATGTAAGAAAAGGGAAGGTTTAGGCCTGGCAAGTGTGTACACTTGCCAAGTTGAATTTACAGTTAAAACTGCACACACAGACACTGCAGTGGCAGGTCTGAGACATGATTACAGAACTACTTATGTGGGTGGCACAACCAGTGCTGCAGGCCCAATAGTAGCATTTGATTTACACTCCCTGGCACCTCTAGTGAAGTTTACTAGGGACTTACTAGTAATCAAATATGCCAATCATGGATAAACCAATTACATACTATTTACACAGAAAGCATATGCACCTTAGCACTGGTTAGCAGTGGTAAAGTGCTCAGAGATCAAAAGCCAACAGCAACATGTCAGAAAAAAATAGGAGGCAGGAGGCAAAAAGATTGGGGATGACCCTGCATAAGCAAAAAAAGTCCAACACTGGAAGATGTCTGTTTTTGTAGATGTGGAGGGGATGAAGTGTGTTAGACAAGTGCAGCGAGACACTCTGTCATATCAGGATGTCAACAGCATCTAATGTGCCATTTAATTCACTGCAGTCAAATGGACTCATGGGCTCAGGTACCTACAGCACAGATCCGAAAATATATTGAGTCTACGAAAATACTAACAGCCCAGAAGGACTTCAGCAACAATAAATAGCATGACAGTGCAACATAATTTAATACACACAATATGAATTAAAGTCATCAGATAAAAAAGTTACATGAAAAAACAGCATAAAATCTATTGAGCCATGGGTATGTACTGCAGTGTAGCAATTTTGATTTAAAATATTTTTTGTAAACTTTAATCATAAATTATAGATTGAACACTTCTTGGTATGTTTTTTTACTACTTAAGTACTTTGAGGCATATTTATGGAAAAGTGTTGCATCATTCATGGTGCGCCACTTTTCTAATGACGTATAGTGTCCTCCTAACAACACCATGTGTGCGCTGTATTTACAATATGGAGCACCATAGTGGTCTTGTCCACATTAGCGTCATAATTTATGGTGCTAATGTGGCGGTAATGTGGAGCTTCTAATGCAGTAAAGCATAGGGAGGCCTATTGTTTTCAATGGGAGTGTCATCTTAACACCTTCCTTAGGCAGGCTTTAATATTGACACTAAAAATGGTGCAGTGAAATCTAGTAAATTTCACTGTGCCATTTTTCTGGGCCTCCCTACGTGGGAATGCCCCCCTAGCATACATTATGTCTGGCGCAGGCATAATGTGGCGCAAGGGTTTACAAAGTGGCACAATGTTTACAATGTGCCACTTTGTAAATATGGCGCTTGGGAAATGCCACCTTAACGCCACATTTGCATACAAAATGATGCAAATGTGGCGCAAGGTGGCACTAAGGGCATCATAAATATGCCCCTTTGTTCTCATCACATTCCATATTAAGATGACTAATGAAAATCCTTTTTTAAAATATTTTTCTTCTTCAGAAAGAGAGCTAAAAAATGGTCGCTAATATTTCAGAATGATAGGCCACTTTCATGTTCCTCCCCCTATAAAATTCTCCAGGATGCATCTGGGATAAATTTTTAATTTAAAATGCGATCAGATGGACAAATGTGAAGATAGATGTACAAAATAAAAGAATCTGCACTAGTTATTGAGACATTGGAGTGCAGTGGATTAGAGTGGGGTTGGGTGGGGTGAATTGGATTTAGTGCGGTAGAGAGGATGGAGTACATTGGATTGGAGTGGGGTTGACTGGAGTGGGGTGGACGGGAATGGGGTGGACGGGAGTGCTGTTAGGGGGACACCATTGGATTGGAGTGAGGTGGGGTGGATTGGGATCAGATGGATCAGGTGGGTAAATTGAACTGGAGTGGGGTGGACTGGATTTGAATGGACTGGATTTGAGTGGGGTGGATTGTGGTAGAGTGGACTGGAGTTGGGAAAATTGGATAGGTGGGGTGTATTAGAGTGGGTGAATTGGATTGGTATGGGGTGGATTGGACAGGAGTGGGTTGTATTAAGGTGGTCTGGCATGGGATGGATTGGATTGTAGTGGGTGGGTGGATTAAGGTGGACTGGATTGGATTGGAGTGGGGTGGATTAAGGTGAACTGGATTGGAGTGGGATCAACTGAAGTTGAGTGGATGGCTTGAAGTGGCCGGATTGTTTTGGATTGGAGTGGGGCAGATTGGAGTGGGGCAAATTGTTTTGGATTGGAGTGGGGCTGATTGTTTTGGAGAGGAGAGGGGCAGATTGGAGTAGGGAAGATTTGAGTGGGACAGATTGTTTTAGATTTGAGTCGAATATATTGGAATGGAGCATATTGGTTCAGACTGGAGTGGGAAGATTGTTTTGGATTGGTGTAAGGCAAATTAGAGTGGGGTAGATTGTTTTGGATTGGAGTGGAGCAGGTTGCTTTGGACTGGAGTGGGGCACATTGTTTTGGATTGGCGTGCGACAAATTGGAGTGGGGAAAATGGGACAGGTTTGAGTGGGGTACCTTGGGAGGATAGAAGTGTGATGGACAGGGGTGAGTGGTTTGGATTGAAGTAGTGTTGATTGGATTGGTCTAGGGTGGACTGGACTGAGTGGGACGGATTGGATTGAATGGGATGGGCAGAACAGGTGTGGGTGAGGTGGGTTGACGTGGATTGAAGTAGGGCGGATTGGAATGCAGTGGGGTGGATTAGGAATGTGTTAAAGCATAATTTCAGAATTTACACATAAGAAACAATGTCCCCTTACAATATTTAGAACAAGATATTCGTTATTTTTTTAGAACAGTACCACGAGCAAAAAAAAAAAAAAAAAAAAAAAAAAAACACGAGTGCAAAGTGAAAAAAGACTTAGCAAAATAAAAAGAGGTACATCAATCACTTTGGGAGCAACAGCCGGACACTGATTAAGATGAACCAATCAGTACTTGGTCATTGCTCCACGGACAGGAACGAAAATACGGCTAGGCCTGAGGTGACCAATTACAAGACTGTAAAGAGGAGCACCACGCAAGCCAAAAAATGGTAAGCAACAGTAGGCCTCTAAGCCCACTGTAAGATTACAATTGTCTCGAAGAGACAGTGCATGCTTTGTCTAGCTAAGACTTAAAAAACTGATAACTTTCTTCTTCAAACTACATTTGGAGTAGCGGTTGTGATATATAGCTATTGGAACTCCCTTTCTTCTCTCCCATTTTGAGCTGATCATCCTCTCTCTGCTTCGTATATATTGGCCACCCTACAGTTTCTTTCACACCTCTAGAACTTTTGTGACCTGTTTCACCTGAGATTTGGTTGTTGGAGCAGGAGATGTCAACACACTCTGCTCCCAACACAGAGCAGCAGTTTCGCATAGTTACAGTTGCCTTTCTTTCTTTTGGCGTTTACAGACCCAGGAGTGACACTGGAAGAATGCAAAAGGTCTACGGAGACTATCCCCCCAGTGTCTGAAGATTATCCATCCCCAGTAGATTGTAGAGCTAGGCTACAACACCTGCACTTTTGCGCAGACCCGGGCAGGCCCATAGTGTTTTATGTATTGGGGAAAGGGAGTGGAGCTTGACGGAGGTTAGAGAGTAAATACGTGTTTGATGGGGACACGCTTAAGGTATCAATAAATGGATGTTTCACACATCAGGGCTCTGAGTGATATAAATAACTTAAGATGTCACTTACATTGTGTCTCATTTTCTAATAACCCGAGTTTTATTTAGATGTTTGCAACATACTTCTGCTACTTCTGCATTCCGTCATTTGCAGGTATTGCAAGTACCCAAGCCACCCACCAAATCTGAGTTATTTTGTTACAAGTCTGTCACGTTTACTGCCTATTTCCTTAGTGTTTATGAGCACATACCACTATACTGAATAAATCAAAGGCAGTGGCTAATGGTTAACAGCGCACCAATTAGCCTGAAAAGGGAGGGGCAGTGTTTTAAAGTTCAAAGGGTGTGGTTAATGGTTTCAGGAAGATAAGCGAACCTCCCAGGCTTAGGAGTAGAGATGATCTTTCCTCAAAGTGGTGCTTCCTGCTATGTGAGGGCCCTATAGGCTCTAGCTCACCATTTCGACACGGGCCTTCAGGCTTCTTCCTAATATGGTAGTAATGAGCATAATTTAGCTCCTCATTCTAGAAGCACCAATAACAGCAGGGCAGAGTCCAAAAAGTGCTGAACAAGCAGGAGGGAAACTCAAGCTTATACGTCCAACCTCCTCAGCCAGTTGGACCCATTGTCAGCCAGAGTCACTGCACCCTTCATATTCCAAAAGTCCAATGAACTAGGCTTGGGTAGACTTTCCCTCTTCGGCAGATTATCGGAAGTTCACCTCCCAGAATGCAATGCAAGGATTACTCCCTTTGTGCAGCTGATTAAGAAAAACCTGCCCATTAGCCAGGGACTCAACTAGTTGGATTAAAAGTGTAGTGATCTGGGGCACACAAACAATACAAATACTTATAACCAGTCTTAATTTGTAAATAAATGTGTGCCGGTGACCGAAGCCTGTGCAATGATGTGCTGCATTCCAAGGCTGCGTGGTCTTAAATCCACCTCGTGTCTCTTCAATCAACTTCGAGAGAGATACTTACCGCCCCTTTATCTCACTCTGGCAGGGTCCTGCTTTCTCCCTTTGTGACGGGTTTTCCGTCCTCCTTTTTTCCGTCTTTCGACTTTGGGTGTTTTTCCGTCTCTTGCTCGAGGTAAACGGCTGATGCGGAAAAATAGCGCTGGCCCCCAAATACGAGTGCCAGAGGCCCCGCCACCCACCGCTTGCTCAAATTAACCACTGGTTAGAATAGCCACAATAATCAGTAAAAGGAGAAGCGTCGCATTGAGGACGTTGGCGTATTTTTGAAATGGCATTCTGTTACTTTGCAAGACAATATATTAACATGGAACATTAATATCCCTGGGTATTGAGCATACATCGCCCCTTTATTACCCAGACTCAGACCCTAGTACTCTGAAGTATCCTAGGTGATGAGAAATGTTTTGTAAAATTCCATATTAAATAATGAAATATACACACACATACATGAACAGTTTTCACTGATGTCAAAGGTGTGGGTGTGAAGCTACACAAAAGAGGGGGCATTGTGATAGATTTGATATAAACCCACAGGGTCAGTAGAATGTCACCATATTTCTTTATTTATTACATCTGTATATAGTGTACAGACGAAAAGTTATCAGGACGTGGTGAAAGTAACAAACATTGATTAAGATTATCGATACAGAGAATATTTCTACCAGACAGTATACAACAAAGAGCAACATCGAAGAAGTACAGCACAAGGTGACCGGATTACCTAAGAGAGGAAGGGCGGAGGTGTGGTTGTAAGAAATAAGATAAATTGCATTGGGTGTGACAAGTTGAGGACAGAACAAAGAAAGTTCAAGAAAACATACAACCAAGAGAAGGCAGAGATATAGCTAGGATTAATGGCAGGAACGCATTACTTAAAATAGTGGTTGAATAAGGAGGTCTTGAGAGTCTTTCAGAAGCTAATCAGATTTTCTGAATGTTGTACATGGAGAGGGGGTTGCTCCTGAAGATGCCTGAGTTGCAGGTTTACTTGCTCTGGATTTTTCAGTCTGAAACTAAAACACGTCAAGAGTTCTTGGTTTTAAATCTGAGCTTTGGGTCTTAATGCAAGAGCTGACATAGTGGCATTGTTGCAACTGGACCACATCAAGGAAAGCAAGAGACGCCAATTTAAATTTTATTTTAAATGAGATAGGAAGTCAGTGCATACCCCCAAGGACTGGTGCTTTTTGGTCATATTTTCCTGTGCCTGTTAACAACCTCGCTGCTGAATACAGGACAACTTTTAAAGGAGTTAATGACTGAGTGGATCCCACAAGAACAGAGCCTCATAGCCAATAGAGGTTGGACTGAGTGATTGTAGCACACCTGCCTGTCCTCTGCAAGAAGTCTCTTTGGGACAAGTGAATCAGCTGGCGGGCTGGGTGCATTTTGGTAAAGCTTAAAGGGCCGTAATGGTGTATTTGTTTGCTTGGCATTTTGTTTTCACATACATACACACACGGTAAGAACAAAAAACAATGGCCTAAATGGGCAGGGTCTGCTCATTTAGGCTATATTTGTGTTTTGGTGGTGAGGTTAGGAAGGGAAAATCTTGGTGATAGCCTGACCCAAAACTGGATTGGGCGACTGCCATTGTTGCCCGGTGGCCCTGAGGTGGATGGATGCTCAGCAGGTCAACTATTTCTGATATTTGAGTCAGCTGAGGTTCCACTGGCAGACAAATTGCTATTCCCTCACCTGTAACTGATTAGGCTTGGGCGCAACTTACATTTCGCTGGCATAATTTGCGTATAATGTGAAATTCCCAAAATTATGCCATTTTGCATATTTACACACCATTCGCTGTAACCATTTACCCTAAAACGTACCATTTGCAGTAATATTTTGCTGCAAACGGAAGCAAACAACAGAATGAGCATGGCAGTTGTTCACCATGCTTTTGTTAAATGGGTTCTCATGCCAAAAATTGACACAAGAATTTCTCCTAATCCAATAAACTTTGAATGATGCTGAAGCAACAGTAATTACAGCCATAAAAGAGAAGTGCTTTAAATAGATCTGTGTGTTACCTGAATATTGGTAGCCACACCTGAAAATTTAGGTTTTAACAATAATAACCAACACCTTACATTATACCATGTACCCACAACATTTGCTACTCTTACCATGCATCCATATTCTCTACAATGACATTTGCCATTACAGCGCAAACCACTGCTATGCAAACTACAAGTACTCGTTACATTACAAGGCATTATTTCACATGCACACATAAATCAAATTAACACCTGATCATAAATCCACAAACACTAAGGGGGTCATTTTGACCCTGGCGGTCCGAGACCGCCAGGGCTAAAATGACGGAAGCACCGCCAACAGGCTGGCGGTGCTTCCAGGCCTATTACGACCGCGGCGGTAGCGCCGCGGTCGCACCGCCGGGGCCGGCGGTTTCCCGACGTTTTAGCCCCGGCGGTGATAATCCGCCAGGGCAGCGCTGCAAGCAGCGCTGCCCTGGGGATAATGACACCCCTACCGCCAGCCTGTTTCTGGTGGCTTGCACCACCAGGAAGAGGCTGGCGGTAAGGGGTGTCCTGGGGCCCCTGGGGGCCCCTGCACTGCCCATGCCACTGGCATGGGCAGTGCAGGGTCTCCCCTAACAGGGCCCCGGCCAGCTTTTCACTGTCTGCATAGCAGACAGTGAAGAGCGCAACGGGTGCAACTGCAATCGTCGCACGGCTGCAACACCGCCGGCTCCATTAGGAGCCGGCTCCTATGTTGCGGCCTCATTCCCGCTGGGCCGGCGGACGCAAACTTGGTTTGCGCCCGCCGGCCCAGCGGGAATGTCATAATAGGGTCCGCGGGAGTGCGGCCGCACGGTGGTTACCGCTTGCGCCGCCCGCCAATGTCGTAATGACCCCCTTAATATCCTGCCTACCTCTGCACATCCTTGAGCCCTAAAAACCTCTAACTCATGGACGTCATTTAGGGCTCACTAGGGGTCGCATCTGGCCTCAGATGTGGCAAAATCAATGCCAAGTACACCGGGGCGGCTCTACATTCCTTATTTTCTCCCCATTTTCCATAGTGTAATGAAAAATTAAACACACTTAACTGATACGGGATCTTTCCTGGTCACTATGGTAAGTAAAAATGGATTAAAATGTATGTTAGTAGTGAGTAGGGGAGAGTGTGTATGTATGTATGTGAGAGAGTGTATGTATGTATGTGAGAGAGTGTGTGTATGAGTGAGCATGTGTCTGTACATGTAAGCACGTGTGCATGAGTGAGAGTCAGTGTCATATAGTGAGTCAGATTGTTTGAGATTGAATTCCATATTACTATTCTTTGATGCAAGGCAACTCTGCTCCAACTTTGCTGCATCATGGTGCTTTTTCTTTCCCGTGTGTGCTGGTGCACTTTTGGCAGCCACTCACCAACGCAGACACCCTTCTGCCATAGTGCAAGGGTGTTTGTATGTTCTCTAAATCATAATTTTTGTACTGAAAATCAATTAGTCAGTCATCCTATTTGTAACATGCACAGCTGCCAATTGGCATCCCAGTACTAGAGCACAAAAGTGGACCAGAGGACCAAAAGATTAAACCTGGTCAAAGAGCCAAGTTTCAAGTTGTGACCTAAACACGCTTTTCTTCTTAAGGCAATGAAGCATAAATGGGAGCTTGTTCCAGGCCTTCGCAGCTAACAACATAAAGTAGTAGCCTTCTCTGGTTTTCAAATGAAACTGGGGACATTTTAAAGCCAGCATTTGCAATGCAATAGGGCTAGCATTTGCAAGAAATAGAGTTATTGGCTTTGTAAATGACTATGTCCCTCATTATGACATTGGCGGCAAATGCCGCTTACTGCTATGCGGACGGGCGCCAATTTACTGCCACGCTTGTGAATATCTGTTCACCATATTATGACAAACACAAGATCTGACAGAATACAGACACATACACAAATCCACCAGACCAAAGTTCAGTGATAAAGTGGTGGTCCTAAAACCCACACTGTTACGCCAACAGAACAACGCCCATCACATCATGACGCACAAATCACCACGGTGGACATTGGCGGTCCATAACGCCACGCTCACAATGGACACCAACAGACAAAACAACACAACATTGGTCAATTCAAACAACACACACCTGGCACCCATACAAACACCACACCACTATAAAACACACACCCACATTACCCACAACCCATTACCAACAACTATTGCCACCACGAGACTGAGAAGAAGAGCACAGAGACAACTAGACACACACACCACTCACACCCATACACCCCTCACACACTCCACATCACACACCCCAACACATTACCCAACACACCCTCACCAACACACATCACGTAACACCCATGGCACCACAAAGGCACCCCCGTTTCACTGAGGAGGAATTAAGGGTCATGGTGGAGGAAATCGTCAGGATAGAGCCACAGCTCTTTTGAGCACAGGTGCAGCAGATATCAATAGCAAGGGAAATGGAGCTATGGCGGAGAATCATGGATTAGAGTGCTTTAAATGAGCACCAGTTACATTACACAAGGCACACTCATCACGGGAAGGCTTTGGGAAGGTGTTTGCATTTTATTGAAGTTCATGGGAAGCAGGTAGCATGTATAGATGGATGGTGAAAAAGATTCCAAGGCATACCCTGCGTTCTCTTCAAGTGTTGTCTTTTAGTCAGCTGCTCCTTCTCCTGGTTAATCTCCCCTCATCACTTCTTGTTTTACCCTCCCTCGCTTACATGTGTCTCCTCCAGTTATTGATTGCCAATAGTGTTGCAAATTGTGAAGCCTGTTTGAAGCACATGGATGGCGAAAAGGAAGCACACCACATGCTCAGAGTTGTACTAGTCAATTTGTGCCAACAGTGTCTTCAGGAAACTTTTTTAAATATACTATTGCTCACCATTTGTGAGCTTGTGTGTGAATCTCAGTCTGACGCTGTTACAAGTTAAAAGCGTGGAGGAGTGGGAGCTGGGCTCTGTGTGGTGGGAGACGAACTTCCACAGCAGCAGAGCAGGTGCAGCACATGCCCCTTTCACCAGGGCACCATTGTAGAGGTCTAGCCTGTGAAAACAAATCAACCTATTGTACAACAAACAAGTTAGCCTCTGAGAGGGTGTGTCATAACTGACATAGCTACTGACTTTGGGACTGGGAAACCATGTTCGAGGGATGTATGTCGGAACAATGCCTGCCGGAACAACGAATGCCTGAACAACGAGGTCGGAACAACGACCTCGTTGTTACCACTAATGCCTTTACCAGGAATGCCTTAACAACGATTTTTCGTTGTAAAGGCATTCCTGGTAGAGGCATTAGTGATAGGCATCCATTGTTCCTGCATGCGTCCCCCTGGCCCCCCACCCCCACCCCTAAAAATTACTGCGACCCCTCCCCCCTAAAACCACCCCCACCCTTGCCCCTAAAACTACCTCTAACCCCCACCTGCCCCTAAAACTGACCCCCACCCTAACCCCAAAACCTAAAACAACCCCAACCCCCACCCCATCCCTGAAACCTAAAGTACCCCACCACTAAAACTACTCCGAGCCCCCCACCCTGCCCCTAAACCTCAACCCTCCCCAACCACCCACCCCGCCCCTAAAATTACCTGACCCCCCAACCCACCCCTAAAACCTCAAACCCCAACCCCCCACCTCTAAAACTGACCCCCACCCCACCCCCAAAACCTAAAACAACCTCAAACCCTGAAACCTAAAGTACCCCAACCCCCACCCCTAAAACTACCCAGAGCCCCCCACCCTGCCCCTAACCCTAAACTCCCACAACTCCCAACCCCGCCCTTAAAATTACCCGACCCCCCAATCCACCCCTAAAACCTAAAACCCCAACCCCTCACCCCCAAACCAGAAAATACACCGACCCCGGCCCTAAACCTAAAACCCCAACCCCCGCCCCCCAAACCAGAAATTACCCGACCCCCCACCCCCGGCCCTAAACCTTAAACCCCGACCCCCTGCCCCCAAACCAGAAAATACGCCAACCCCCCCACCCCGGCCCTAAACCTTAAACCCCAACACCCCACCCCGCCCCCAAACCAGAAAATACCCCGACCCCCCACCCCGGCCCAAAACCTTAAACCCCGACCACCCACACCCGGCACTAAACCTTAAACCCCGACCCCCCACCCCTGCCCCCAAACCAGAAAATACACCAACCCCCCCCACCCTCTGCCCTAAACCTAAAAGCCGGACCCCCCACCCACGCCCTCAATCCAGAAAATACCCCCGGCCCTAAACCTTAAACCCCGACCCCCCCACCCCGCCCCCAAACCAGAAAATACCGCGACCCCCCAGCCCTAAACCTAAAACCCCGGCCCCCTACACCCAAACCAGAAAATACCCCGACCCCCCCACCCCTGGCCCTAAACCTTAAACCCCGACCCCCCACCCCGCCCCAAAACCAGAAAATACCCTGACCCCCCACCCCCGGCCCTGAACCTTAAACCCCGACCCCCCACCCCGCCCCCAAACCAGAAAATACCCCGACCCCCCACCCCCGGCCCTAAACCTTAAACCCCGACCCCCCACCCCAAACCAGAAAATACCCCAACCACCCACCCCACCCCCGCTCCAAACCAGAAAATACCCCGATCCCCCAACCAACCCTAAACCTTAAACCCCGACCCCCCCACCCCTGCCCTCAAACCAGAAACTACCCTGACCCCCCACCCCCAGCGCTAAACCTTAAACCTGACCCCCCACCCCTGCCCCCAAACCAGAAAATACCCCAACCCCCCACCCAAAACCGCCCCCAAACCAGAAAATACCCTGACCCCCCACCCCGATCCTAAACCTTGAACCCCGACCCCCCACCCCAGCCTCCGCCCCCAAACTAGAAAATACCCCGGCCCCCCACCCCCGCCCCAAAAAATAAAACCCCCACCCAGCCCCCCGCCCCATTTACCTGAGTCGTTGCCTCGTTGCGTCGTCCTCCTCAGCCGACTCACTTATTTGTGCCTTAACCACGCATGTGCGTTGTTCAGCACATGCGTGGTTAAGGCACAAAACAACGAAGTCGTGGTTAACGAAAGCGTTGTTCCACTTTTGTTAACCAGGACTTCGTTGTTTAGGAGTCGGCGTTGAGGGCATTTCCCATGTTTGAGTCTTGGCGTTGACTCTCCCCTACCTACAAAAAACATACTGATCAGAAGAAATAAAATTGAACAATGCGATTGGAAGAAATAAGATTAAACAATGGTGAACGGAAACAAAATTACTAATTCCAATCCAATGGGTAGAAATAGTACCTGCATCCCAGGGGATGGGCACTACTCAAGAGGAATTAATCTGTACTTGGCCAGTGCTTCTGAGTTAAGAATGGAAGTGACCTATCAGCTGCTTGAACCAGGTAGGAGGCAGCAAGGAAGAGCAACACTGGAGTCAACATATGGTCAGCAGCAGGCAGGACCAAATCATTTTACTGAATACAGCAGGTCTTTCAGACAGAGCACTGCCTAGGTTCAACCGTAAAGGAGTATGCTCTGAGAGCAAAGTGCAGCTTGGCAAATAATGCCCGAGTCTGATATGTGAGTATGGTGCACAGATATCTGGAATATCACAGAAAGGGTCCTTACCTGTACAAAACTATGCTTTAAGGGTTTAAGCTTTTTTTCCACTTTGTATATGTGCTGTACCATGCAGCACACATACAAAGTGAGAAAAACGAAGAGAAATTAAAACAGTTATCCTCGTTACGCCTGCTTTAAGGAGTAATAAGATTTTGGCACACAAGTCCTGTCTCCCAGTGTTTGTAGATGGGGATTTGCGTCAAAACCCTGGGTGCTTGCACTGGAATGTCCATGCCCCACCCACAGAATGCTCATTTGATTCAAAATTACTCAAAGCAGCCCATAGTGCAATTTTACGTTACTTTGGGATCCTAACATGAGCAAATCAGGATTTGGGTTGTGTAGTAAATCACAATGTAGCACTTTGCTCAGGGTTGATGCAAACACAGTGCAAAGCATTAGTAAACCTAAGCCTGAGTGTCAGTAAGCATGAGTGAGTGTGTGTGAGATAAGAGTAAATGCAGGTGAGTGAGTGAGAATCAATAAGAACGAGTGTAAGGGGGCTAAGTGGGTGTAAGTGTGATGTTAGTATCATGTGATGTCTTTGTGGAAAAACTCACTGTCAACAGTCACATGATGTCCTTCCTGTGACGTAATTAAGGAAAAAGGGTATGTGATTTCGACTTCACTACCCCTGGCATTTTGACGAATGAATGCCCATGCCCTTACTATTCCTATGCACTACAACCACTATTCCTACGCAAACAACCCTGAACACTAAAAACTCCTTAATATCCTTTAGCAACACCAAGCTCTAAAATTCCTTCACTTCTCCTACACACTACCCATCTCTGTATCCTTAAAACCCCCAAATACATGCCTGTCCCTGAACTCTAAAAAAACCCTTATTAACTACCGCTTGTCATCTCTGAACCCTAACCCCCTTACAATTTCTTACCACTATCCATCCCTGAACCCTAAACACTTTACTATCCATTACCAGTACCCATCCTTGAACCTTGAAATTAGGGGTGGGTGATAAATTTGTCTCTGGGGATGGAGTTCGAGGAGTTTTGGTCACTCTGTGTTATGCATGTAACGTGGAGGTCCAGACAAATTCTGCAAACCGTTGCGTGGCAGAGTTTTTTTCTTGCGTGTGGCTTGCCAACAGTATTCTGGCAAGTGCAAGTGAGACGTGACATCTGCTAGAGCAATTTTCAGGTGCTAGGAGTGCACCCAATGAGATTTTCCCCACACAGGTGGTCAAGACCATTGGCATTGGGAAAGTTGCAGCTTGAGCAGCTGTACAATGCAGCACACATACAAAGTTAGAACACCGAGGAGAAATGAAAACATTTATCCTTGTTACGCCTGCCCTAAGGAGTAATAAGATTTTGGCACACAAGTCCTGTCTCCCAGTGTTTGTAGAAAGGGATTTGCGTCAAAACCCTGGGTGCTTGTAATGGAATGTCAATGCACCACCCACAGAATGCTCCTTTGATTCAAAATTAATCAAAGCAGCTCATAGCGCCATTTTACGTTACTTTGGGATCCTAACATGTGCAAATCAGAATTTGTGTTGGGTAGTAAATCACACTCTAGCACTTTACTCAGCGTTGATGCAAACACAGTGCAAAGCATTAGTAAACCTAAGCCTGAGTGTCAGTAAGCATGAGTGAGTGTGTGTGAGATAAGAGTAAATGCAGGTGAGTGAGTGAAAATCAATAAGCACAAGTGTAAGGGGGTTAAGTGGGTGTAGGTGTGATGTTAGTGTTGTGACGTCTTTGTGGAAAAACTCACTGTCAACAGTCACATGATGTCATTCCTGTGATGTCATTACGGACATGGGGTATGTGATTTCGTCTTCACTGCCCCTGGCATTTTGGCGAATGAATGTCCATGCCCTTACTATTCCTATGCACTACCCATCACAACATCAACCCTGAACACTAAAAACTCCTTAATATCCTTTAGCAACAGCCAGCTCTAAAATGCTCTAACTTCCCCTACACACTACCTATTTCTGTATCCTTAAACACCTCAAATACATGCCTGTCCCTGAACTCTAAAAAAACCCTTATTAACTACCACTAGTCATCTCTGAAACCTAACCCCATTACAATTCCTTACCACTATCCATCCCTGAACCCTAAACACTTTACTATCCATTACCAGTACCCATCCCTGAACCTTAAAATTAGGGGTGGGTGAGAAATTTGTCTCTGGCGATGGAGTTCGAGGAGTTTTGGTCACTCCATGTTACGCATGCAACGTGGAGGTCCAGCCAAATTCTGCAAACCGTTGTGTGGCAGATTTTTTTTCTTGCTTGTGGCTTTACAACAGTAATCTGGCAAGTGAGAAATGACATCAGCTAGAGCAATTTTCAGGTGCTAAGAGGGCACCCAATGAGATTTTCCCCACACAGGTGGTCAAGACCATTTGCACTGGAAAAGTTGCCGCTTGAGTAGAAAATGTACTCGAGTGGCAGCAAAACCAATTTGAGCAGCAGGTCCCTATGACACGCCAGGTGGTGGCATTCGAGCTGATTTCTCAGCATGGAAAATCCTCTCAGCGCTAAAAATCAGTGAGGCCAGTGCAACGTGCCAATTTCTGCCTGCTTACGGAACTCCACAGAATCTCAGGGAGTTTTTATGTAACTCAGCAAAATTCCACAGAGAGAAACTCCACAAGATCCACCCACTTCTACCTAAAACCAACTACTACCCATATACATTAGCAGTCTTTGTACCATATATATACTTTTTTAGCGCAGCATTTGTGTTATTTTATTTATGCAAAATCGGCACAAACTTACAAAATACAATAGTATTTTGTACGTTTGCACCGCTTTTGCATCAAAAAGCGGGGTAAATGTAGCACAAAAAAAGTATAAATATGGGCCTTTGTATCCAATAACTCCCATACTACTTCTATACACTACCAGTCCCTGAACACTAGAAAACCACTATTACCCCTATACACCACCCACCACTAAGCCCTTAAATGTATTATAAATGTAATGTGTTGTAACTTATCTGCTTGTAACTTACCTTGCTGCGGTGATAAATGCTTTATAGTAAATGTATGGTAGTGTCCCCTTATGGTTGGGGGGTGTTGTAGTAGTATAATACCACGCCTGCATCACCTCTGATGATTCCAAGCAATTCCATATACTTGAGAACTTGGAAGCTCAACATTTCCCCCATCTGTTTCTCCGGGGCCCCAAAATTCTAGAGGTGTGGAAGGCCGCCAGCAAGTGAAGGAGGATAGGGAGTTATGCCGCACTACAAACGTGCAATAAATGTAGTTGACATTTTTATATTGCAGCCTCTACAGCCAAGTTGTATTGGTCTAGTAGCTTATTTTGTTCAATGGGAGATGCATATTGCATGGCCACACTTTTCTACAGGATTCCAATGCGCCGGGGCATCCACCCAATCCATGGACAAGTTTATTGTTTAACCTTCACAGCCGCACTGATTTTCCCCAAGCAATCTCAATGCTACAATTAATCGGAGGTCTGATGAAAAACGAGGCGGCTACAGAAAGCGGCTACAAAAAAGCAAAATGCGACAATAGCACATTCTGGAAATGTCATCAAACATGAGCAAAAGCACGTGGGCAATGTGAACGGACCCAACAAGCAATAAATCATTAAGTAATGCAGCAAACCAGGCAAAACAGCAAGGTTATTTTGGAAGCCAGAGCCCACTTGGAGGTGCATGAGAAATCAGACCGCTCACTGCTGCAAAAAACGACTTCATGGTGTAGTTAGTAAATTTCCTTTTGTAGTTTGTGTGAATACTGGGTGTGATATTGACGAGGTTCTTTCCTTTAACTCTCCGCAGCACGGCAGTTCTGAATCCAGAACGAGATTTCACCATGCACCAGAAAACCACGCTTTATATTGGATTGAATGGCATTGAGGCTTACCACAGGGAAAGAAGCTGTCAGGTGAAGCCCTAACAAATGTCCCTTCGCTAATGGGATACACAACTGTTCTTCACTCCCCGACTCTCAATGTCTCTCCAACCACATTATACATGAGTGGGCTCCTAATTTTAATATCGAGGGCAGCATAAATAAGAATTGGCAAAGCCAATACGTCTCGCTTATACAAGAGCTATTAGCTTTAGCAATATGTTTTTGCCATGTTACACACCAGTGTGGCTGGTGTTCAGCAAGGTTAAAGTTGGTGGTGTTGAATGTCCTATAGCAGGGGTGGCACAGGGAGGAGTAGACTGGATTTGTTGGAGTAGAGTGGAGTAGGGGAGTACAGTGTCATTTAGTAGAGGGGAATAGAGTTCAGTGGTTCAGTGGCAGCGGGCGCAGTTGAATGCTCTGTCATAGAGTGGAGTGTGCATGGAGTGGGGTGGAATAGGATGCAGGGGGTTGGAGTGGATTGAGTTAGTATGGTGGATTAGATAGGAGTAGGGAGGGGTGGATTGACTAGGGGTAGAGTGGGGTGGATTGAGTGGGGTGGATTGGAGTGGGAGGACTGGATGGGGTAGAGTGGTTTGAAGTGGGGTGGATTGAAATGGAACAAGGTGGATTGGATTGGGGTGGAGTGGAGTGGATTGGGATGGAGTAGATTAGATTGTGGTGGGTAGGTTGGATTGAGATGGGTGGATCTGATGATTGGGGTAGTGGATTGGATTGGAGTGATAAGACTGGGGTGAGGTGGCTTGGGGTGGGGTGGGGTGGATTGGACTGCGGTGGAATGAAATGGATTGGATTGGATTGAGGTGGAATGGAGTGTGGTGGATTGTGGTGGATTGGACTGGAATGAAGTGGGTGGATTGAATTGGAGTGTAATAGATTAGATTCCATTGGAGTGCATTGGAGTGGGTGGATTGGCATGGAGTGGGGTGGCCTGGACTGAGTAAGGCAATTTGACTGAACTGTAGTGGAATGGAATGGATTGGAATGGAATTGGATGGATTGGACTGGTGTGGGTGGATTGGATTGGAGTGAGGTGGGGTGGATTGGAGTGAGTTGGGTTGGATGAATTGAATTGGAGTGGGGTGGATTCAACTGGGTAGGGTGGGTTGGATTTGGTAGATTGGACTGAACAGGGGTGGGTGGATTGGAGTAAAGCGGGGGATTGGATTGGTGAGAAGTGAAGTATGTGGGGTGGATTGGAGTGGGATGGATTGGAGTGGGCAGACTGAATGGGTTGGAGTGGGGTTGATTAAACTCAATTAATCAATCAATCAATCCGTTTTTATCAAGGGCAACTACTCACCCGTGAGTGTCTCATGGCGCTGGGGTGGGGTGGATTGGAGTGGGATGGGTGGATTGCAGTGGGGAGGAGTGGGTTCGACTGGAGTGGGGTGGGGTCGATTTGGGTTGGACTGGAGTGGAGTGCGGTGGGTTTGATAGGATTGGGGTGGGGTGGATTGGAGCAAAGTGGATTGGAGTGAGGTGGGTTTCTTTGCGGTTGACTGGATTGGGTGGGGTGATTTAGAGTGGAGTGGATTGGAGTGGGTGGGTTGCATTAAAGTGGATTAGATTGCATTGGGTGGACTGGATTAGAGGGTGGTCAATTGGATTAGATTAAAATGGGGTGGGGTGGATGTTTTGGAGTGGGTGGAGTGGGGTGGATTGGAGTGAGATGGATTTGTTTGGAGTGGATTGGATTGGACTTGACTTGATTTGATTGTGGTATATTGGACTGGATTGGATTGGACTGGTTCGGGGTGAATTGGAGTGGGGTGAATTTCAATGGTATGGTTTGGATTGAATTGGGTTGGGGTGGATTAAGGTTGAATGGATTGGATTGGAGTGGGATGGTTTGGACTGGAGTGTGTTGGTTTAGGGTGGATTTCATTAGAGTGGGATGGATTGGAGTGAGGTGGATTGGGCTGGGTTGCACTGGGTTGGATTGAGGGATTGCATTGTATTGCAATGGAATGGAATTGAGTTTGTGGATTAGAGTAGGGTGGATTAGATTTTAGTGGGGTGGATTAGGTTGGACTGGAATGTGGTGGATTGGAGTGGGGTGGATTGGGTTGGATTGGATTTGAGTAGGGTAGGGTTGGTTTTGATTGGAATGGAGACGGGTGGATTAGATTGGATTGGACTGAAGTGGGGTGGATTGGAGTGGATTTGTGTGGATTGGAATTCTGTATGGTGGACTGGATTGGAGTGGGGTGGATTGTGGAGGATTCAATTGGAGTGTGTGGATTGGACTGGGCAGGAGTGGATTAGATTGGAGTGTGGTAGATTGTTGTGGAGTGGGAAGGATTGGCACAGAGTGGATTTGAATTAGGCTGAGGTGGATTGGATTGGGGAAGAGTTGATTGGATCAAGCTAATTTGGAATGGGGTAGATTGGATTGGAGTTGATTATTTTTGATTGGAGTGGGGTGGATTGGATTGTGGGGGTAGGATTGGACTGTGGTGGGTTGAGTGGAGTGGATTGGAGTGTAGTAGGGTGGATTGGAGTGGAGTGGGGTGGTTTGGACTGGGGAGGGGTAGATTGGGGTGGGGTGAAGTGAGGTGAGTTGGACAGGATTGGATTGTGGTGGATTGGAGTGGAGTGGGGCAGATTGGCATGGGGTATGGAGGGGTGGGTTAGATTGGATTGGACTGAAGTGGGGTGGATTGGAGTAGATTGGTGTGGATTGGATTGCTGTAGGGTGCATTGGATTGGAGTGGGGTGGATTGTCGTGGATTGGATTGGGGTGTGTGGATTGAACTGAACTGTGCTGGATTGGATTGGGCTGGGTTGGAGTAGGGTGGATTGGATTGGAGGGGTGAAGTGGACTGGACAGGGGTGGTTTGGATTGGAGTGTGGTAGATTGTATTGGATTTTGGTGGATTGGCACAGAGTGGATTTGAATTAGGCTGAGGTGGATTGCACTGGAGTAGGATTCATTGGATCGAGCTAGATTGAAATGGGGTTGATTGGAGTGCAGTTGATTGGCGTGGGGTAGATTGGATTGTTTGGGGAGGATTGGGCTGGGTTGATTGAGTGGAGTAGATTGGAGCGGAGTAGAGTGGATTGGACAGGAGTGGGGTGGTTTGGACTGGGGAGGGGTGGATTGGGGTGGGGTGAGTTGGGTTGAACTGGATTGGATTCTGCTGGATTGTAGTGGAGTGGGGCAGATTGGATTGGGGCAGATTGAATTGTGGTAGATTGGAATAAGGCAGATTGCATTGGGGTGGATTTGTATGGGGGCGATGGAATTAGGGTGGGTTAGAAGGATTGAAGTGTGGTAGATTGGAGTGGATTGGATTGGGTTGAGTGGTTGGGATTGGAGTAGGGGTGAGTAGAGTGGATTGAGATTTATTGTGGGGTAGGTTGGAGTAGATTGGAGTGAGGTGGATAGTTGGGTAGAAAGTGGGTTGGATTGATGTGGGGTGGATTGGAGTGTTGTGGGGTGGATTGGATTGAGCGGGGTGGATTGGTGTGAGATGAGGTGGGATGGACTGGCATGGATTAGAATGCGGAAGATTGGATTGTAGTGGGGTGGATTGGGGTTTACTGCACAATTATGTGCTAAAGCATAATTTCTGAAATTATACATAAGAAAGAAACAACATCACTTTGCAGTATTTAGAATAAGATAATCATCATCTTTTGAGAACAACATCCACAAGCAAAAAAAAAAGCATGACTGCAAAATGAAAAAAGAATTCTGGAAACAAAATAGAGAGCTAAATATAGAAAATAAAACTTTGCAATTTTCATTGTCCTGCTGAGTAGGCTTGTGGCAGTCACACACCTTCTGTTTGCAGGGCACTAGAATTGAAAAAGAACAAAGCTGTACCTCAATGACATTCGGAGCAGCGGAGGTGCACTGATTACGTTGATTCAATCAGTGCTTAGTCCCTACTACACAGAACGGAATGGAAATTAAGTTAGGCCTGCAGAGACCGATTACAAGGCTGTATAGATGAGTGCCATGCAAGCTAACAAATGGTAAAAACCGGGTGGGCTCCAAGCCCTTTTTTGTTAACATCAGTGTCTTGCACGTGAGGCACTTGCTCTAATGCACGCTATCATAGCCTCAAACCGGAAAAAAGAAAAAAATGAAAAATACTTTGGCACACTAAAGAGCATATTTAGCGTTTGTTCGAGATGTCCTGTCTGGACATCCAGTAATTTTTGACAGATGTCTTGTATCTGCCAAACTCTAAATAACCTCTTATGTCTCTTTATTCGAAAACTTCTACAACATTTCCTTTGTTACCACAAACCTTGTTTTGGTCATCAAGGTGTTCGGATGCCCTATGTATTTATGGAACAAACATAAATTAATTTAAACATCATGAAATCATAATCTCACAAACAGGTCCCTCTTGGAAGCCAAGTTATTTAGACATTGAAACTGCAAGAGTAGCGGAAAATGTAAAGAATGCAGAGCGAACAAAAACATGCAAGAAATTATAAGATGTTCATTAGAAAATACACCATAACCATCATACATTTTCTGTTGCAGTTCCCGTTTCAAAGCTGGATTCTTAGTATCACTTAAATCGAATACCAAAATATGTTTTTATTTTGAGAAAGGGTTTGCTAAATATTTGTTCTCATTCTCTGTCCTCTGAAAATGCAGAGACTACCTTTGTGGCATATGTTTTGCCCTAAAAAAACAATGTTTTGTACTGACATATGTAAACCTATTGTTATCCAGAAGATTGGTTTATCTTGAATTTGGCATGAAAGGCTGAGTTGACAATGACCTGTGACCTTGAAGTTGTACAAGTTCTCAAAGCTGGCGCCTCAGGCAGCAGAACCCGTTTGCAGATAACATTTGTTTATAATGGTAATGAGGGCCTTGTAGGTATGTGACCGTGTATCTTGTTTGTAGTACCACCATTGCTCTCAACCCTCTGGCAGGAAGTTGCATCGTGGTGTCCTGGTACTCTAGTACTGCTGGCGCAGGAAGTTGTTCTGAGCTGCTATGTTGACTGCAAGGTAGATTTGATTTTTTAAGTAACTTAGAATTCTTAGGCACTCCCCTTGATCATGCACACCAGGTTATGCATGTTGTACAGTGACGGGTTTGAGAGAATGGATGCAATTTTGCAGGGGATCTATAGTCAACAAGCATTGGCAAACCCAATGGTTCTCGCCTATGCCAGGGACATCCACCCAATCCATGGACAAGATTTTTGTTTAACCTTTACAGCCACACTGATTTTTTACCCCCAAGCAATCTCAATGCTACAATAAGTCGGAGTCGGTATACATGTCTGATGTAAAACTAGGGGGCTACAGAAAGCAGCTACAGAGAGTTAAATGCAACAATAGCAGCTTCTAGAATGTCATCAAACATGAACAAAAGTATGTGACCAATGTGAAGTGACCCAACACGCAAATAATCATTAAGTAATTCAGCAAACCAGGCGAAACAGCAACGTTATTTGGGAAGCCAGAGACCACTTGGAGATGCATGAGAAATCAGACCGCTCACTGCTGCAAAAAAAGGCTTTTTAGAGGTGAGGTTAGTCACTTTCCTTTTGTAGTTTGTGTGAATACTGGGTTTGATATTGATGAGGTTCTTTCCTTTAGCTCTCCGCAGCACGGCAGTTCTGAATCCAGAACGAGATTTCACCATGCACCAGAAAATCACGCTTTATTCTGGAGTGAATGACCTTGAGGCTTACCACAGGGAAAGAAGCTGTCAGGTAGAGTCCCTAACAAATGGTCCTTCGGTAATGGGATACACAACTGTTCTTCACTCCCCGACTCTCAATGTCTCTCCAACCATGTTATACATGAGTGGGCTCCTGGTTTGTGTGAATAATGGGGTTTGGTATTGAGGAGGTTCTTTCTTTTAGCTCTACGCAGCACAGCAGCTCTGAATCCAGAACGAGATTTCACCATGCAGCAGAAGATCACATTTTATTCTAAATTAAATGCCTTTGAGGTTTGTCACAGGGAAAGAAGCTGTCAGGTAGTGCCCTAACAACCTCCGGTAATGGGATACACAACTGTTCTTCACTCCCTGACTCTCACTGTCTCTCCAACAACATTGTACATGAGTGGGATCCTAATTTTAAGATTGAGGGCAGCATAAACAAGCCAATACGTCTCACCTATACAAGAGCTATTGGCTTCAGCAATGTGTTTTTGTCATGTTAAAAACCGTTGTGGCTGCTGTTCAGCAAGGCTAAGAGTTAGTGGCGTGGAGTGTCCTAGAGCAGAGTGGGGGGAGTAGACTGGATTTGTTGGAGTAGAGTGGAGTTGGGGTCATAGAGTGTTGTAGAGTTGGGTCGAGGGGAGTATAGTTCAGTGAGACAGTGGCAGAGGGTGCTGTCTAATGCAGTGTCATGGAGTAGAGTGGAGTTGGGTGCAGTGGGTTGGAGTGGACTGAGGTAATTTGGTGGATTGGACTGGAGTAGAGTGGGGTAGAATTAATTGGTGTAGAGTGGGGTGGAATGAGCTGAGTGTGGTTGATTGAGTGGGTGGACTTGATGGGGTAGACTGGATTGGAGTGGTGTGGATTGAAATGGGATGAGGTGGATCAGTGCTTGGTCCCTACTCCACAGAAAGGAATGGAAATGATACTAGGCCTGCAGTGACCATTTACAAGGCGGTAAAGATGAATGCCATGAAAGCTAAGAAATGGTAAACCACAGGTGGGCTCCAAGCCCTTTTTTGTTAACCACAGTGTTTTGCAAGCGAGACGCTTGCACTAGTGCAAGCTATCGCAGGCTCTATCCTGAAAAATGAAAAAAATGAAAGCTACTTTGACACACTAAAGAGCCTATTTAGAGTTTGTTTGAGATGTTCGGTCCGGACATCCACTAATTTCTTACAGATGTCATGTATTCACCAAACTCAAAATAACCCTTTAGGTCTTTTTATTTGATTTCCTTTGCTACCACAAACTTTATTAGGTTCACCAACGTGCTTGGATGCCCTATGCCTTCATGGAACAAACATACACTAATTTAAACATCATGAAATCATAGTCTCACATACAGGTCCCTCTTGGAAGCCGAGATTGTAGCAGTTATTTAGACTTGGAAATTGCTAGGATAGAGGAAGATGTAAAGACGGCAGAACGAGCAAAGCGATGCAGGAAATTATAAGATGTTCATTCGAAAATACACTAAAACCATCATACATTTTTTGTTGCAGTTTCCTGTTTCAAAGCTGGGTTCTTAGTTTCACTTAAATCGAATACCAAAATATGTTTTTATTTTGAGACATGGTTTGCTAAAGTTTTGTTCTCATTCTCTGTCCTCTGAAGATGCAGAGACTACTGTTTGTGGCATTTGTTTTGCCCTAAAATACAATGCCTTGTACTGACATATGTAAACCTAGTGTTATCCAGAAGATTGGTTTATCTTGAATTTGGCATGAAAGGCTGTGTTGACAATGACCTGTGACCTTGAAGTGCTACAAGTTCTCAAAGCTGGCGCCTCAGGCAGCAGAACCCTTTGCAGATAACATTAGTTTATAATGGTAATGAGGGCCTTGTAGGTATGTGACCGTGTATCTTGTTTGTAGTACCACCATTGCTCTCAACCCTCTGGCAGGAAGTTGCATTGTGGTGTCCTGGTACTCTCAGTACTGTTGGCATAGGAAGTTGTTCTGAGCTGCTATGTTGACTGCAGGGTAGATTTGATTGTTTAGGTAACTTAGAAGTCTTAGACACTCCCCTTGATCATGCACACCAGGTTATGCATGTTGTACAGTGACGGGTTTGAGAAAATGGATTCAATTTTGCAGGCGATTTATATTCAACAAGCATTTGCAAAGCCAATGGTTCTCGCCTATGCCAGGGACATCCACCCAATCCATGGACAAGATTATTGTTTAACCTTCACAGCCACACTGATTTTTTCCCCAAGCAATCTCAATGCTACAATTAGTCGGAGTCGGTATGCAGGTCTGCTGTAAAACGAGGGGGATACAGAAAGCAGCTACAGAAAGCTAAATGCTACAATAGCACCTTCTAGAATGTCATCAAACATGAACAAAAGCATGTGACCAATGTGAAGTGACCCAACACGGAAATAGTCATTAAGCAATGTAGCAAACCAGGCAAAACAGCAACGTTATTTGGGAAGCCAGAGACCACTTGGAGATGCATGAGAAATCAGACCGCTCACTGCTGCAAAAAAAGGCTTTTTAGAGGTGAGGTTAGTCACTTTCCTTTTGTAGTTTGTGTGAATACTGGGTTTGATATTGGTGAAGATCACATTTTATTCTAAATTAAATGCCTTTGAGGTTTGTCACAGGGAAAGAAGCTGTCAGATAGTGCCCTAACAACCTCCGGTAATGGGATACACAACTGTTCTTCACTCCCTGACTCTCACTGTCTCTCCAACAACATTGTACGTGAGTGGGATCCTAATTTTAAGATTGAGGGCAGCATAAACAAGCACTGTCAAAGCCAATACGTCTCGCCTATACAAGAGCTATTGGCTTCGGCAATGTGTTTTTGTCATGTTGAAAACCGGTGTGTGGCTGCTGTTCAGCAAGGCTAAAAGTTAGTGGCGGGGAGTGTCCTAGAGTAGAGTGGGGGGAGTAGACTGGATTTGTTGGAGTAGAGTGGAGTTGGGGTCATAGAGTGTTGTAGAGTTGAGTTGAGGGGAGTAGAGTTCAGTGGGACAGTGGCAGAGGGTGCCGTCTAATGCAGTGTCATGGAGTAGAGTGGAGTAAGGTGCAGTGGGTTGGAGTCGACTGAGGTATATTTGGTGGATTGGACTGGAGTAGAGTGGGGTAGAATTAATTGGGGTAGAGTGGGGTGCAATGAGCTGAGTGTGGTTGATTGAGTGGGTGGACTTGATGGGGTAGACTGGATTGGAGTGGTGTGGATTGAAATGGGATGAGGTGGATCAGTGCTTGGTCCCTACTCCACAGAAAGGAATGGAAATGATACTAGGCCTGCAGTGACCATTTACAAGGCGGTAAAGATGAGTGCCATGAAAGCTAACAAATGGTAAACCACAGGTGGGCTCCAAGCCCTTTTTTGTTAACCACAGTGTGTTGCAAGCGAGACGCTTGCACTAGTGCAAGCTATCGCAGGCTCTATCCTGAAAAATGAAAAAAATTAAAGATAGTTTGACACACTAAAGAGCCTATTTAGAGTTTGTTTGAGATGTCCGGTCCGGACATCCACTAATTTTTAACAGATGTCATGTTTTCGCCAAACTCTAAATAACCCCTTAGGTCTTTTTATTTGATTTCCTTTGCTACCACAAACTTTATTAGGGTCACCAACGTGCTTGGATGCCCTATGCCTTCATGGAACAAACATACACTAATTTAAACATCATGAAATCATAGTCTCACATACAGGTCCCTCTTTTAAACCGAGATTGTAGCAGTTATTTAGACTTGGAAACTGCAAGGGTAGAGGAAGATGTAAAGACTGCAGAACGAGCAAAATGATGCGGGAAATGATAAGATGTTCATTCGAAAATACACCATAACCATCATACATTTTTTGTTGCAGTTTCCCGTTTCAAAGCTGGGTTCTTAGTTTCACTTAAATCGAATACCAAAATATGTTTTTATTTTGAGACATGGTTTGCTAAAGTTTTTTTCTCATTCTCTGTCCTCTGAAGATGCAGAGACTACTGTTTGTGGCATGTATTTTGCCCTAAAACAATGCTTTGTACTGACATATGTAAACCTAGTGTTAACCAGAAGAGTGGTATGTTTTGTGTTTGGCCTGAAAGGCTGTGTTGACAATGACCTGTAACCTTGAAGTGCTACAAGTTCTCAAAGCTGGCGCCTCAGGCAGCAGAACCCTTTGCAGATAACATTTGTTTATAATGGTAATGAGGGCCTTGTAGGTATGTGACCGTGTATCTTGTTTGTAGTGCCACCATTGCTCTCAACCTTATTGCAGGAAGTTGCATCGTGGTGTCCTGGTACTCTAGTACTGCTGGCGCAGGAAGTTGTTCCGATCTGATATGTTGCCTGCAGGGTAGATATGATTTCTTAGGTAACTTAGAAGGCCTAGGCACTCCCTTTGATCATGCATACCAGGTTATGCAAGTTGTACAGTGACTGGTTTGGGAAAATGGATGAAATTTTGCATGCGATCTATAATCAACAAGCATTGGCAAAGCTAATAGGTCTCGCCTATGCCAGGGCCATCCACCCAATCTATGGACAAGATTATTGTTTAACCTTTACAGCCACACTGATGTTTTCCCAAGCAATCTCAATGCTACAATTAGTCTGAGGTATACAAATCTGATGTAAAACGAGGCGGCTACAGAAAGCAGCTACAGAAAGCTAAATGAAACAATGGCACATTCTAGCAATGTCACCAAACATGAACAAAAGCATGTGACCAATGTAAACTGACCCAACATGCAAATAACTACTGTATTAGCTAATGCAGCAAACCAGACAAAACCGTCATTTGGGAAACCAGAGACCACTTGGAGATGCACGAGAAATCAGACTGCTCACTGTTGCAAACAAGCATTTGCAGTGCAATAGGTCTTGCTTATGCTTGAGTTATAGCTATTGGCATTGTAAATGCATAACTGGACTTTTCTTGCCACATAAATTGGTCAACCCTGTCGCATAATGTGGTCCTTTCTGCCACATAATACCAGTGGCCCTGCATATAACTAAAGCACATCTTTTTTATCTTCTTCCTCTATCTTCAGCACAAAAATGAAAATATTGCCATTATTTGCCATATATTTTTATATTATTATTTTAGGGGTCCCCCCAATCTAGTGTGGGGACACAGAGATGGTCTCAACAGAAAAAATCACATTGTGCTCGTGCAAAAAAATGTTTTGTAAAAAGAATGCCACACAAAGTATTATGGGGCGAGTTTCCAAGTGCAGCAAATATTGTAGTATCTTGATTGTAATGCTCAGAACTGCCACTAGAGGGCACCACTATAAAAATAACATTTGCAAGAAACATGGTCATGTATCCATATAGTCAGCCCCTAAAGGACATAACCATACAAAAACAGAATGGCAGAACATAATGCACTGTAACCATATATTTAACCCCTAGAGGGCGTAGTGCATTACACACTTGCAGGCATTGTAGAATAATATTACAAACAAGGCCCTTAAAATACAAACTATGCCAGCTGTGAAACAAAAGTTCCAGCCACAAGAGAACTTAAAAAGACACTGACTGGTGAGTGGATTATTATTTTGACGTCCCCCCCCCAACCTAGTGTGGGGACCCAGAGATGCCCTAGACAGAGGTTGTTATACTGACAATTTTGATGGTGGTCCATTGGTCTAGGACCACCACATGGTGAGTTATGGGCAAAAAACATTTGTAAAAGGAATGCCCCGCAAAGAATATGGGATAAGTTTCCATGTGCAGAAAATATTGCAGTATCTTGAATGTAATGCTCAGAACAGCCCATAGAGGACACCATAATGAAAATAGCATTTGTAAGAAACATGGCCATGTAACCATATAGTTAGCCCCTAAAGGGCATAACGACATGAAAACACAATGACAGAAAATAATGCAGTGTAACCATATATGTAGCCCCTAGTGGGCGTAGTGCTTTACACACTTTCAGGCCTAGCAGGCCTACTGCAATACTATTACAAACAAGGCCCTTAAAACACAAACTACTCTGAGCTGTAAAACAAATGTTCCAGCCACAAGAGAGCTTAAAAAGACAGTGAATGGTGGGACATGCACGCAAACATATCTACAGTATATATAGATATATATAGACAGAAACACATACACATAAACACATATATACACCCACACACACATTAAACAACTCATTAGAATGAGACCTTAAGACACTGGAGATGCACAGACCTGGTGAACGAGGGGCAGGACCCAGTGCTTAATTTGATCTGGTGGCTGCCAGTGGGCAGACATTTTCTGCAAGCAAGCGAGGGAAAAACACACAAAGGGGAAAGACGAAGGAAGTGAAAGATCGAAAACTCACAAAGGAAGGAAGCAGGAACCCACAAAAGAAAGCTAAATGGGCACAGAGTGTCTGGCAGTGAATTAAAGAGGCCAGGGGTGGATTCAAGAGTACGAAGCCTTTCTATTTGGAGGGTTGACATTTAATAGCGCCGGAGTGTATTTATGGTGTATGGTATGGATTTATGTGGAGTGGCTTGGATTGGAACTATGTGTAGTGATGTTGAATTATATTGTTTGGATTGCAATTATGTGGTGTGGAGTGGAATTATGTAGGTTTGAGTGGAATTGTGTAGCGTGGACATGTTTGGCTTTGAATTGTGTGTGCTTGAATGGTGTGGCATTGAAGTGGAGCTATGTGTATTGGAATTATGGCGATAGGAATTATGTGGTATTGTGTGTAGTAGAATTATGTTGAGTAGTATTGTGTGTCATGGAGTGTATTTATGTGGAGTGGTATGTGTTGTTGAGTGGTGTGATGGGGATTTACGCAGTGTGAATTATATTGCATGATGTGGAATTTTGTGGTGTGTATTGCATGTATGAGGTGTGGAGTGGAATTATTTGTCTTGGAATGGAATTATATGGTTTGGTGGGGAATTATGTGGTGTGGAGTGGAATTGTGTGGGCTGGAATTATGTTGAGTGGTGTGTAATTGTGTGGCATTAAATTGTGTGGTGTTGCATTTGACAAGGTACAGTAAAGAAAGCCAAAATGAGTGAAATGTAGTACGTCTGCCAGCAACATATAACAATCTGCTATTGTTGAATGGCAAGTAAAGCACATTAATCATATAAATCCCATGTACAAATAATGATATAGATGCAAGTGTTTGTTTAATACTAAAATCAGTCTAGGCTTAGGAATACAAAATGGAGTATTACTGTGCATTACGTGCACAGAGTGACAGCTAGCAACAAGGTACCATAAATATAATTTGGAACATACTAATGCATAATAACCATATTAAATGTATGTAGCGTTTTGCTAAATTTGCAACAAATGGTGCTGTTAAAGGCCAATAGAGCATCAGAAATCACAAGTCCTTGAGGAGAGACGAGAAGATGACTGCACTACCTCGCTTTGTGAACGTCTGAACAGAAATTGAAAATAAGGCTGGAAAAGTATTTTCTTTTTGTTTAAAGTCTTGCAAGCATTCTTGCCCCACCTTTCAAAGAGCAGAGCAGCCTGAGAAGATTTATGGCCCCAATAAAGGAGATAAACAATGCCCTTTGTGCCATGTTGTGAGTACTGGCAGGGAGGGCCCCTGGAGAGAGAGACTTGAGATGTGGTGGGAAGCTAAGCAAGTTTCAGGTCATTGCTTCTAGGTTTAGCTACATTCTACCAGAAAGGGCATATTGTGGCTTTTGTGAGGATTGAGCTAAACGACTGGGTGTTTCTTTAGTAAAATAAGCTTATTTTAGGAGCCACAGGTAAACGAGGACATCACTGGAATAAAGCCAAAAAAAATGTCAGCGACATGGCACGAAATGGGAGGAACGGAATGGTGCAATAAAATGCAGACAGCTACCAGCCTAACACACCCACAGTGAAAAGGGAGCACCAAAGAAATAACAAAAATAGTCCATCACCTCAATAGATAACGATACCAAAGTGAAATAATACAGTAGTTGGTCACTGCTCTGAAACAGAAAAAGGAGGGAGAAAAAAGTCAGAACTGACCACTAGCGAGCAAGAATTCATAAGGGACACTGCAACCAACAAATGGAATCGCTTTAAGCCATAAGAAGTATACTAAAAGTATTAACAAGGTCGAACCTCGATGTAAAAAGTGGGGAGTATTCACTGCTAATTTAAACCAGAGTGAGATGTCAATGGTCAGCAACATCTGCTGTTTTCTACTGTGCTCAGACACAGTATACACAGGCACCAGATTATACCAGCATATCGTTGGTCAAAATAATGAAATTATAAGTTCAAGTACAACATTTGCGACTCACAGCCACCTTAACCGCACCACAACTCTCTGCGTTGCATTCACTAATGTGAGATCTGGATGTGCGTGTATGAGCATTGGGGAGTTCCCAGGTGGCTCTCTGGTATCTACCCCATGTATGTATGTATGTATCTATGTGCATGTATGTATAGAATGCGTCGGTGCGCTGAACAATGATGGGAACTCTGGTCTATGATTCAAGCTATTTGACAGAGAATCAGGCTCACTTGGATGGTTTTTAGTTGTTAATTTAGAAATCGATTACATTGCTTTTCTATTTCACAATACCTCAGTGTCTGCCTCGCAGGTTTCGAGTTGGTAACAAAAGCAACATAGATGGCTGGCTAAAGACAGGACCTTCTAGTACCATATGAACGCCAGTTCCCTACATTGGGGATCTATGTCTGTCTGCATTGCCACGGTTCGTATCCCAGCAAACCAACACTAACATTCATCCTTGCAAGGTCGACAAATCAGTACCATCGGCTTTAGGCAACAGCATTATGATTTCCGAGACTCGGGGAGTGAATATGTGTTTTACAGATACATGAGTTCTGTATTTAGTAAGCCAAAGTGCACTTTTGAAGAGTCTACTGTGCTCAACTTCTACAGAGCAACTGTCACTTTAAACATTCATGCGCATAAACCCCTAGAAACCTGGCACTCTTTAAAATAGGAACTGCAATCAACAGAAGCCTCTCCCGCAGGTACCCGAGAAAAATAATGCATAATAACTTGTATAAGGGCACTTGCATTCTCCTTGAAAGCCAACCTAGAACACATTTCTATTTCTAATTAAAGAACCGGAAAAGCGATCACATTTTCCAATAAACAAAAAATATTCTCCTTGTGAAACATGGAGCGCTAACAAACCTTTACTGTGACAATTAAATACTGCCTGCAATCTACAAACTCCACGCACCATGTGATGCACAGTTGACATTTTTTTTCAAGAAAGCGAGAGCGGCTTGATAAAAAGCAGGGAAGATGGGCAAGGATGAAGCACAGCTGGAAAACAACATATGGAAAGAGCCCTTATGTTCTACAAAACGAAAAGTTTTAGAGACACTAAACAACTATTTGTTGCTTTTTCACCACCTCAAAGGAAAGCCTATATCCAAATCAGGTGTTGCCAGATGGATAGCTAAGTGCATTCAAACATGTTTCGCCGAAGCCAAATTAACTCTTACCTGCAGCTCCTAGAGCACACTGTACTAGAAAGAAATGAGCGTCTTTGGCTTCCCTAGGAAACATTCCAATAGCTGACATATACAAACTAGCTACATGGTCTACACAACTTACTTTCACAAAACATTACTGTGTGGGTGTTCTAGGACACCAACACGCTAATGTAGGTCAGGCAGTGCTACCTACACTTTCAAAAGCCCTTTTATGATACAGAAAGTGTTTCCAAGTCATAAAAGGACTTTTGTACATGGTCATATGCCATTCTGTGGTATTAACCCCTGTGTTTTTGTAAATTGCAGCGTTTGCAACCTCAAAATGTTTTTGTGCATCTGGTCCCCTAGTTCTCTAACTTAGTTCTAAAAAAAAATCTTATAAGAACCCACATAGTGATAGTTACTAAATGAGCATTCAGCAAAGGATGAAAATAACCTAATTTCTATTAAAAGCCAGTACTGAGATCTGTGGGCTTCCAAAATCCTTGATCACTGAAAAGCTTAAGAATTTCAATCACCTGCTCTCATCTTATATCACACTTATTTACCCATCACCATATGTCATGTCTCTATCTTTCTATCCTCCATTCCCACTCTGACTCATCCCAAATCCATTCTACTAGTTTCATCTCCTAAATAATTCTGCCTAAGCTATTCCCTCTGCTTCCACATCTGACTCACCAAACCTCACTTTACTACCATGATCTCCCTAACAACCCTACTATATTCTCCCTCATATTTCTCACCCTGCTACTATGATCTCCTAACCCCTTCCACAGACTCTTTCCTCCTCCATCCTCCCGTTACTTATCCCAAGCCTGAATCCTATTACCATAAACTCCCAATTAACACTTCTGGATTCTTTCCTGCTCCACCCCTTCATTACTCCAATCAATCTAACTAACAAACTCTCATATCGCGGCTCAAACTAACTCATAACAATACTAAAACTGTACTCCTATTTCCCTACACTAATCCACCACTAATTCTTGTTGGGTTCCAGAGTAGCGTGCTACTTGCCGAGAAGCGCTTCGATGCCTCATCAGCGATAGTAAGCGCTACATAAATACTATTACAATACAATACAATACAATATGGAACACAGAGTTAAGTGGAAAGCGGTAGGGGGCAAAGGGAGACGACGGAGACAAAGCGGGAAAAACTTGAGCACTCATGGAATGCTTCACAAAAACAAGCATTTGCAATGCAATGGGTCTCACCTTATGTCGAGTTAGAGCTATTAGCTTTGTAAACTCCTAAACGGACTTTTCTTGCCACATTCAATGAAAAGCGAGCACGATTAGGCTGCAAAATGAAGAGAAAAAGTAGTCCAGAAATCATGTGGAAACCATGGAGACTCGTATGTTTCCAGTAGTTTAGTGGTGCTCTCGAGGAGGGCTAAACACCAGAAAAGACGTGACGTATGCATGCGTTTCACAAATGAAAAAAAGCGGATTTTAAAAGGCAAACCCACGAACCAATGAAAGTGACTCACGTAACATGGGCGTGGTTTAAATCCCCCTAAAGGGAGATTAGAAGAGGGACGGAGCGCTTTGCGCTTGCCCCTCATGATGCAGATGCACAGATGGAGGCACAGAATCAGATAGAGGTATAGATAAGCCACACTCCACCGAAGGGCTTAGAAGGCTTAGGCACTCCCCTTGATCATGCAAACCAGGTTATGCAAGTTGTACAATGACGTGTTTGGGAAAATGGATGCAAGTTTTCCTGTGATCTATATTCAACAAACATTGGTAAAGCCAACAGATCTCACCTCTACCAATATGTTTTAGCCATATTGCACACCAGCATGGCTGAATATTAGTGTCGTAAAGGAGAGGGGCGTCGAATGGAATGTCATAATGTGGAGTACAGTAGATTGTTATGGAGTGGCGTACGGTGGTGTAAAATGGAGTGAGGTGGAGTGTTATGGAGTGGTGTGTAGTGTTGTGGGATGTAGTGGAGCGAGTAGAGTTTTGTAGGGTAGAAGGGCATAGAGTAATGTAGAATTGAAAGGCATAGAGTGGAGTAGAGTGTCAGAGTGCAGTAGAGAACACAGAGTGCAGTAGCATAGAGTGTTGTGGAGTAGTGTAGAGCAAAGTGGAGTGGAGGAGAGGGTGTTGCGTGGAGTAGAGTGGAGTGGTATAGGATGGAGTAGTGGAGTGGAGTAGTGCGCTATAGAATGGAGTAAAAGGGCATGGAGTGGCATGGATAGAGCTGCGTAGAGCATCGTAGAGTGAAGTAGTGTTCTACGTGGCATAATAAGGAGCAGTTTGTTAAAGAGTGCAGTGGCATTGAGTGGAGTAGAGTGTCATAGAGTGGAGTAGACTTTAATGGAGAAGAGCAGAATAGAGTGTAGTGTTATAAGGTTTAGTGTTGTAGAGTGGCCTAGAGTGAAATGGCCTAAAGTACAGTGGTGCACAATATTGGTGTAAAGTGCAGTGCCATATAGTGCACTGGTTTTCAGTAAAGTGGGTAGAGTGCATTCGCATAGAGTGCAGTGACGTACGGTTGTGTAGATTGAAGTGGCGTAGAGTGCAGTGACATATAGTTTATTGTTTCAGAGAAGAGTGAAGTGGCCTAAAATGGAGTGGTTCAGGGTAGAGTGGAGTGGTGTAGGCTAGAGTGCAGGGGTTCAGAGTACGGTGGAGTATAGTTTAGTGGTATAGAATATAGTGGTGTAGTGTGCAGTAGTGTGGAGTGCAGTGGTGTAGAATAGATTAGAGCAGTGAGGAGTGATGTAGAGTGTAGAGGTGTAGAGTGCATTGGCATAGAGTGAAGTAGAGTGTCATACAATTAAGTGGTGCAGAGAAGAGTGCAGTGGCATAGAGCTCAGTGGTATAAAGTGTAGTGGCATAGAATGCACTGGCATACAGTAGAGTGGAGCAAAGTACAAGAGTGGTGCAGAGAGCAGTGACATAGAGTACATTTCAGCAGAGTAAAATAAAGTGGTGTAGAATGCAATGAGGTAGAGTGCATGGTTTACATTGGTTTAGTATGCAGTGGTGAAGAATGCAGTCTTGCAGAGTAGAGTGTTGTAGAGTACAGTGATGTACACTGAAGTGGCGCAGAGTAGAGTGGTGCAGAGTAGAGTGGTGCAGAGAAGAGTGTTGCAGAGTAGAGTGACATAGGGTGCAGTGAGAGTGCAATTGTGTAGAGTGTTGTAGCGTGGAGTGTAGGAGAGGGCAGTGGTGCAAAGTAGAGTGGCATTGAATTCAGTGATGGAGAGTGTAGTCTTGTAGGGTGTCATAGAGTGCAGAGACGTAGAGTGCAGTGGTATAGAATCGAGTGGTGCAGAGTAGAGCGGTACAGAGAGCGGTGGCGTAGAGAACAGTGGTGCAGAGTAGAATGGAGTGGCATAGAGTGTAGTGGCAGAGAGTGCTGTGGTGCAGAGTAGAGTGGCATTGAGTGTAGTGGCACTGAGTGCAGTGGTGTTGAGTGCAGTGATTCAGAGTAGATTATTTCAGAGTGGAGTGAAGTGGTGCACGTTGGCATACACTGGCATAGAGCACAGTGGCGCAGAGTGCAGAGTCGCTTAAAGTGGGATAGAGTGGATTGGCATAGAGAGCATTGACATAGAGTAGGGCAGTACAGAATAGAGTGCAGCGACATAGAGTGCATTGGCATAGAGTAGAGTGGTGTAGAGTAGGGAGGCTTAAAGTGAAGTGGCATCTAGTGGAGTGCTGCAGAGTAGAGTGCAGTGACACAGTGTGGAGTGGCATGGAGTGAAGTGGTGCAGAATAGACTGGGGTGGGGTAAAGTGGAGTATGCATGGTGTGGTAGGGCACTGTTTTTACAAACAACCGATCTTCAATTGAAATGACCATAACATTTGCACAAGTATACAGTGTAGCATACAGAGCCCAAACGATAATGGTCTTCATTATGACCCTGCCGTTCTACTGACTGCCAGGGCCACGGTGGCAGTCTCACTGCCGACGGGCTGGCGGTGAAGACCGCCACATTATGAGTGTCCAACTGAAGACCGCCAGAGGTAATATGATCTGGCTTTCCACCGGGGTTTCCACGGCGGTAGCATCACCACGAAAACCCTGGCGGAAAGGCCACCGGTGACAGGGAATTTCTTCCCTGTTACCGACAGACGACTCCCCCTCCGTGCAAGCACAATACCATCACACCCCAACTCCATACCAGAACCTCCTGCCCGTCTCAGGTACAGCACCCCACCCCCTCTTCCAGTACTGCCACCTCCCCCTCCCGCTTCCCCGCATACATGCACAGACACCCACAAGCGTCCCGCATACACTCATTCACCAACACTGACAGACACGCATTCACCCACATGCATCCATACACGCATTCACTTCAAAATTCATACATGCATTCACTTCAACACTCATACATGCATTCACTTCAACATTCATGTTCTCATTCAAACATGCATGCACACAACCATACAAACACACGCATGCATGCATGCATGCACACACATGCACACATGCAAACACCCACTCACATACGTACACAAAGCACCTCCCAGCTTCTTACCCCCTCCCCTGTCAGACACCCGACTTACCTTATCCGGTGATGAGGTCTTCCAGCAGGGAATGGGTGCTTCCACCTCCGACAGCGCCCCCACCATCAGGACACAGCGAGGCCGTATTACAGTTCATAATATGGCCGGTGGAGTCCTTCTGGTGGGGTGGGGCCAGCGGGTGGAACTGCCCGTGCGCCTCCGCCCACCAGCACCCCTACTGCAG
Organism: Pleurodeles waltl; assembly: GCF_031143425.1. NCBI lineage: Eukaryota > Metazoa > Chordata > Amphibia > Caudata > Salamandridae > Pleurodeles > Pleurodeles waltl. The sequence continues at coordinate 144,239,167 of NC_090445.1, read as the reverse complement.
TATTTTCGCCCAAAATGTGGCAGAAATCCTGCAGTGCTCGTAATATGAAGGGCAGTCTTCTGGCGCTCACGGCTTTGGCGGTCTTTCAAAAAGACCACCAAAGTCATAATAAGGGCCAATGTGTGGAAATGTCTTCACCTGGTCATTGATTTATTTTGATCATATTTTGATCATTTTAGAATAGTGGTTCCCGACCTGTGGTCCAGAGACCCCGGGGGTCCGTGAAGCCTCCTCAAGGAGTCTGCGACTGCTTCGAAAATTAAATAATATTACAGATTAGGGGCCCCATGTATAAAGCTTTTTTGCATTCACAAACGGTGCAAATTGCAAAAATCGGCCATTTGCAAATGCAAAAATGGTCCCTGCGATGTATGAAAGGCATTCACAGTGTGAAAATATGGAATCGCAAAAATTGCGATTTTTTTTAAATATGACATGGTTTTGCGTGTCACAATCAGTGTATCGCAAATAGCGATATGAAATACCGAATCGCTATTTGCGAGACGCAAACTGCGACACAGCTTAGCGAATCGCAGATAGCGAACCACAAAATCATGGCACAATTTGCGATACACTGATTGTGACACGCAAAACCATTTCACAATGGAATGCATCAAAAAGTCGCAAATTGCGAAAATTCGCAGAATGGCCTTTTGCACATGCAATTTACCACAAATTGAAACCAGGTGGTAACTAGGTGAAACCTATATAATGAGGCCCATAATGCCTCAACCGCTCTTCCACAATGGCTGCGCTCTATGCGATGATGACGAGGATGAGGATCTTGGCAGGTTTGAGGAGAGGGAGCAGGATACAGGAGCGCATTTTCAGAGTGCGCATAACCCTTTTTGACCAGACAGAGGAGGAAATCTATGAGTACAGGTTAAGCTCAGCCATGATACTTGACCTGATAGCTGATCTACAACCCATACTGCAGCGCACCACACACAGGACCAATAGCATACCCACCCATGTGCAGGTATTATGCTCTCTGCACCTATTAGCCTCAGGGAGCTATGAAGGGGTCATAGCAGCAGCAGGAGGGGTGTCACAGAGTGCTGTCTCACGATTCTTCCAAGCATTTCTTAATGCCATGTTGAGCAAAATACAAGAGCACATAAGATTCCCAACACCCCACAGGAATGACAACAAATGAAAATCAATTTTTATCAGATTGCACAATGCCCCCATGTCATCGGTGCCATTGATGGGACACGTGTAGCAATCTGTCCACCATCAGCCACCAAGTATGTTTATCGGAATCGTAAAAACCATCATTTCATGAACATACAGGTGATTAGCAATGCCTCTAACATCATCACCGATCTTGTGGCCAGATACCTAGGTAGCACACATGACTCCTACATCTTTCGCCACAGCGGGATTCATACAAGACTGCTAGCTGGGGAGCTTGGTGAAGGAGACCTACTGGGTAAAGTAATAGATGACTATGTTGCATTGAAGTAATAGTGACGTCAGATTCCAACAGTACTCATTTTACCCTCTGTTCATTCCAGGAGACAGTGCCTACTCAGTGCGAACCTGCATACTGACACATTACCTGAACCCTGCAATGCCTGCAGAGAGGAGGTACAATGCTGCAGACAGGGCAACCCGCAGTGTGGTGGAGCGAACTTTTGGTCTCCTAAAGAGCCACTTCAGGTGCATCCATAAGAGTGGAGGGGCACAACAGTACAGCCATAGACGACATATGAAATAGTGGCCGCATGTGCAATGTTGCACAACATAGCAACAAGAAGGGGCATACCGGTTGAACCAATGTAGCTGGTCTCAGATGAAGATGGTGATCCCTTACCACCCTATCACCCAGTAGACAGGACCAGTGCAGCAGAGGGCAGGCAAAGACATGCTGACATCACGCGCAACCATTTCTAATGTAAGTAATGACAACACTACTGCAATTTTATGTCTTTCTGCAGTTAGCAACTTTATTACCTTGACTTCAGGTAACATATGTGTCAATAGGACATAGCCATGAACCATAGGCTACCATGTGCAAATAACAGTGTCACGCTATTAGCATCATAGTATAACTGTACATGTTACGGTAGTCCCCTGTAGGCCATAACATTTCTTCCTATGTCCACGTACTCCACTTGAGTGCTCAGTGGCCTTACTGGCACCTCTTGTAGTGGGTTCACTGGAAGTACTGTGTCTGGTACTGAGACACCTAGGGTCCATCATAGGGGCTGTAGGACTGCTGAGGCTAGAGAACTCCTCACTTTCTCTACCACCCAGTTCATTATTTGTAGCACTGCGTGCTGTCTGCATTGCATCAAGGACATTGGTTATTTGCACCAAGCCCTGTGCAACGTCCCGACTGCAGTGTGCCATCTCCACCTGTATGCCCACCGCACGTCGTGACATCATGGCAGTTGAGCTAGCAATCTGATTGACCGATCTGCAGAACCCATCAAACCTTCTCATGAATTGGTGATGGTGCCTACGGTGGCTGACACGCTCCTGTTGAATCTTAGTGCAGAGGTCCCTAATGGCATTTGTCAAGTCCTTTGTGTTTTCGGCTGCTGTTTGCTGTCCCTCGTGCAGTGACTCCAAATGCTTGTTCATTGTGCCCATGTTCTGCTTGAATGACACCAACTGCCTGTGCATTGACCTCATGTGTTTGCATTGCAGGCGCTGCACTTTCAGCATGGAAGCTTAAAGTCCGCCAAAGATTGACAAGCCCTCTCTTTCCTCTGTGCAATGTCTACCTGCATCGTGACGCATCCTGAAGGGAGTTGACTGATGCTGGGGCAGGGACTTCTGCGTTCCTGTGGATCTATCCTCTGGGGGTGAATTGGGGAGTTCATCTGGCATCTCATCTGAGTCTAGGTTGTACTCTGGGAGAGGTAACACCCTTGCTCTGTGTCTGGTTGGTGCAATACTGAGAGACTCACTTGTGATGGAGTCGGACTGTGGCTGTGTTTCATCATCCCCCACATTTCCACTTTCTGTTGCAGCAGGGCCTGTCACATCTGCAACGACAATGTGCAGCATGTCATTAATGTATATATCACAATAAGTAGCACAATAGTAACATTTCTACTCTGACATCGTATCACTGTGACGTGTGTGTGTTGGTTCTCTATGTGGCTTAACAACAAGTTGTTTTGAATGTGGTTTATTCATCTTCAGATTGTGGCCTATCACTCCCATAAGGCATTGTTGTGTTGTATGCAAGATGTGGCATGGACTACTTATCATGCTGCATTAGGCTAATAGCTATTTCTAGGCAGAATTTGTACATGCACATATGGAGATATGCATCATTACTGCCCTTACCTTTGCTGGTGCTGGCTGTTCCTGAGGTGTCAATGTCAATGACATTACTGGCGGCTTCTGGAAGCAGTGTGGACTCCACCATGTCTTCCAATGGTGTGGACGGTGTCTGGATGGGTGGTCCTCCTCCGGGGCTCCTTGCATCCTTTAGTCTGGTGGCTACCCTTTCTTTGGCATGGGAATGCAGGTCATACCATCTCTTGCGAATTTCCTCCACAGAGCACTGCGCAGCACCCACTGCACAGACTTTTGTCTCGATTTCCAACCAGAGTTTCCTTTTCTCACTTTCAGGGACCTGTAGTGAGTTCTTCCCAAAAGTTTGTCATGGTTCCTGACAACCTCCTCAGTGAGCACCTCCAATTCCAGCTCACTGAATTTGAGCTTGTGCTTCCTGTCTCCCTTGTCCTTCACCTTCCCGTCAGTGGCCATGTTGCAATTTGGTCTGGGCTGGAACACAAGGCTGGCTCCCTGGTGCTGGGCTGTGTCTCCCTGCCTGCTCCTGTGGGTGTGGCTCTTGGAAACAGCACATGCTGACTTACTTCCTGGTTGTGATGTCATCAGATTGTTCCGGTTTTCCATTTTTGCAATTTGTGATTTTTGCAATTCGGTATTTGCTAATCGCAAATTGTGTTTGCGAATTTTAAGAAATTGCAAATACCGACTCGCAGTTTTTATACATCCCATTTTGCATTTCTAAAATAGCGATTTCTTAAAATTTGCTATTTAAGAAATACAAACCGGGAGTTTGATACATCTGGCCTCAGGTCTCCAGCTTTCAGTAATGGTTCAGTGTATGGATGCGTGTGAGTGAATGCATGTATGGATGTGTGTGAGTGAATGCATGTATGGATGCGTGTGAGTGAATGCGTGTATGGATGCCTGTGAGTGAATGTGTGTATGGATGCGTGTGAGTGAATGTGTGTATGTAAGTGTTGGTGAATGACTGTATGCGTGTGGGTGTGTATTCGTGTATGCGGAGACCGGGTGCTGTACTGTAAGAGGGGGTGCTGTTCTGGAATGGGGGTGGAGGCTGGTGGGTTCTGGTATGGAGGAGGGGGCTGGGAGAGTATTGGGATTGTAGGGGGAAGGTGGAGGAGTCGTCTGTCGGTGACAGGAAAGAAAATTTCTGTCAATGGTAGCCTTACTGCCAGGGTTGGGCTGCCAGGTCGGAGATGCTGCGAGTTGGCAGCGGCCACCCTGCCACACTCATAATTTGACGGTCTTCACGCCAGCCCGTCAGCGGTGAGACCCCAACTGTGGCCCTGGCTGTCTTCGGACCGCCAGGGTCATAATGCGGGCCTGTGTGTGTTTGATTCCTAAAACAAGGGCCTAAACTACCCAACATGATAGTAGGGCTAGTGGGTTATTGAGATTCTAAGATGGTATAAAGGCCGGACTGGCAGGAGATGGTCACAGAAAAAAGGTTAAAAAGAAAAGTGACTGTGGTGGAGTTGTATTCCAATATATATGTCCTGGTATGCATTTAGAAGAAGTAATGACAGACATTTGAAGGAGCAGGGATGCATCCCACCATTTTCAGTTTTTGAAAATTGTCTTACAATTCGGAATACATTTTCCAAAGATAAACATACTTGAAGTCACTAAAACGGATGAAGAATACTTATTTTTGGTGTGCATTTTATCATGAACACATTGAGATTTGAGCTAATTGATCATGTATATATTTAATTATTGCTTTGTTCATATGTATTTGCAACCTTTGTGATTGTGCAGTCATAATTTAATCTAAAATTTATTTCACAGGATGGCTGATATGATGGTGATACACGCTCCTGAGAATATTGTATTGTGTTACAACATTTATATAGTGCTCGTAATAAATTGGGTTGTTGGTTGACTGGGGTATGAGCCTGGTCAAGCAGCAACCACAATCTTTATCAGGGTGAGGCAAAACTCAACCCTAAATTAACTGTGCTGAACCATCTGGTAGCCTGGCACAGAGCATTTCTGACTTAACTTAGAGGTAATGTGTTACGTATTTGTGCAACACTTCAAACAGTAATGAAGTGAACAACACCACACCAAGTTAGAAACGGAGCAAGTGATTTTTAATGATAAAAACAAGACGAAAAAAACAAAAATCCAATTAGCAGAACCAGAGATGTGCAATTTTAAAGGCTTTAGTTGAAACAGTGGCAAAAAGCACAAAGCGTCAACTGTGGATATCCGGTTGAGCCGGACCGGGGCAAAGAAACAAAAGTTCAGGTTAACCGTAATGGCGTATGGGCCGACTACAGGGACCCAATTAGGCCCATTGAGCAAAGTACCTTAATTTCTAGCTACGATGAGGAGTCCAGCATCATCATCGAGGCTGCCATCAATGTGGGATGCATAGACATGCACTGAGTATTTGTCCGCAGCGGCGGTTTCAATTGGGAAATGGGTTGCCATGTGATTTGGGTCTTTGCAAAGATACTGACCCATGCAGCAGTGGGGTGGGGGGGGAAGGGGTGTTGGTTGTGCTCGGGGTGTACTGCAAAACATAGGAGTTGCATCAGTTCCGCACAAAGGTTGGCAAAGCACCTTAACCCTGTTTCCAAGGGCCCAGGTCTTGGTGGCGGCACACGGCAGGGTAGTCTCACAGATGGCAAAATTATGTTGCTGGGGTTGAGGTTATTTGGCTCGTTTGTCCCTGAGGGTCAAGTCAGGAGGCCATCAAACAACCTTGGAGTCACTCTGTTGTCCTGGGTTCAACAGATGCAGGTCCAATCCCACTCAACCAGGCAATTGGACAGCAGGAAGTAGGTCAGTACAGCAGGACAGCAGTCATTCAAAGCAGCAGTTGACCAGAGTGGCAGTCCTTTCAGCAGCACAGCAGTCCTTCTTCCTGACAGAGTATCCACAGGTCCAGAAGTGTACTGAGGAGTTGGTATCTGAGGTCAAGTATTTATATCTAGTTGTGTCTTTTAAGTGGGGAGAAGCTTCTAAAGGAATGGCTTTGAAGTACACAGGTGCCCTGACTTCCTGGCCCTAGAACCAGTCTAACATCAGGTGGTATGCAGCCCTTTTGTGGAGACAGGACAAAGCCTATTCAAGTGTGTGTGGGACTGTGCCCAGTTCCTCCCTTCCATCCTGCCAGTGATGGCCTACCTAGGAACATCTAAGCTCCCTATTGTGTGTGGCTTTCTAGCAGGAATACAGAAAGCCCAACAGTCAACTCCACTCAGTCATATGGTCCTGAGACAAGCTACAGGCACCAAATGGCAAAGACAGGAAATGCCAGCTCTTGAATAGTGGAATTTTCAAAATTGTAATTGAAAATCCGACTTCACAATAAGTTAGGATTTTTCATTACAGTTTCAAAGACACCAAACATGAAACAGCTACATTTTCCCAATTAGAATGTGCACTTATAAAATGTAATAAGGCAACTCCACTGTTATTCTATGGGCGAGATAAGCCTTGCTGTAGTGAAAAGCGAATTTAACAGTTTTTCACTACCAGGACAAGTAAAACTTAAAAGTGCATGTCCTACGTTTTAAATACATTTCACCCTGCCTTCTGGGCTGCCCAGGACAGGGTGAAGTGTATTAAAGTGTATTAAAAAGGAAGTGTTGGGCCTTTAAACAGGTTCATTTTGCCAAGTTCAAATGGCAGTTTAAAACTGCACATGTGGACTGCAATGACAGGCCTGAGCCATTTTTAAAATGCCAATTAAGTGAGTGGCACAATCAGTGCTGCAGGTGCACTCATAGCATTTAATTTATAGTCCCCGGGCACAGGTACTGCTGCTTTACTAGGGACTTACAAGTAAATTCAATATGCCAATTCGAAATAAGCCAATTCTATCCTGTTTTAAGGAGAGATCACAAGCACTTTAGCACTGTTTAGCAGTGGTAAAGTGTGCAGTGTCCTAAGGCCAGCAAAAACAAAGTCAGTAAAACTGGAGGTTTGAAGGCAAAAAGTTAGGGGGAAATCCCCATCAAGGATGCCAGGTCTAGCACTTACTACTTCTATGTGAGTCATTGAACTGCTTACCTACAAGGCAGAAAGCTGCACTGCATAGTTTCTGTGGTTCTGGGATACAACAATTACCAATGTATTGGATGTCAAAGAGTGGGAGATAGGCATGTAGTTTATAGTTTTCATTAAGCTGGCAGCTTTGAGCAGTTCTGCGGGACCCTTTATGGAATTTGTTATGATCATAATCTACTCAGCTTGTTACTTCACTGGATTGTCCAACCTGATACTTTGTCTAAAATGTATGATCCTGATCAAGCATGTTGGAGGAAGAAGTGGTGGGGGCAGAGGGTGGACTTTGTTACAATCATCCCATAACAGAATGTCATTGTGATATGTAAAAAGTGGTCATAGTATGTAGCAAGTTGGGACCTGCAATGGCGGACTGCAATGGTTGACTAGATTAAGGTCCAGTGAATTTTGGTGGAATGGTAGCTAGAATGCATGGTGGCCATTCCATGAATACATTAGCCATGTTCAGTGTGATTGCGAACTGGAGCAGAGTTCTTATTATTCATTTGTTTAAATGTTTGCTTATGAAGCAGGTGTTCAACCTCATTGTGAAAATGGTCAATGAATGAGGGTATGACTCTAAAGTGAAAAACATCTTCTTTCATTAATGGGATATTTTTGACTGTGTCGATGATGGAGTGGTTACAACAGATAGATGTAATTTCTATGCTTTAAAGGCAGGTAGAGTACTGGGCGATTTACCAGACTGGTATTTCTTATGTGAGGTCAAGAGGATTAAGCTGCTTAAGGGAGTTATTATAAGGGAGTGATTATTCAGCCCTAATTTTTCAGTCCTATAACCTACACTTGGCCGCTGACCACTAAGTGTTATGGCATTAGCTTTGGTATGGGACAGTAAGGATATATATGAATTAACATTACTATATAATATCTAGCCTACACATAGGTCAGCTCTTCTTAACTTACCTGGTATAGATCATAGTGTACTGTGTGGGCTATCCCATATCTGTGGACTGCAAACTGTAAATTGCCCTTAAAGATGCAATTACCCTTCTAGGTCCTATCACAGGCTTGAGGGATGATAGTTATTTTGGAACTAGCCTTGTTTTCAACTGCATTCTGAAATGTTTCCATTACTAAATGCTCTGTTTGTTGGCTGCTAGCAAGTTCCAGATCGTGAAGCCTTGTAATGAGAAAGCATGCCTCCTATGGATTTCTTTTAGTAAGGTGATATGATAATTACTATATGGATTTCTTATAGTAAGGTGATGTGATTATTCACAGTGCAAGCCTGGAGCACAGTGTCCGGTTTTGCTTGTATTGCTTGACACAAGTAGACATGTTATTCCCTTTCACTGGATAATGCAGAGTGCCTTGAATGTTGCTCTTGTAGGCATGGGTTGCCAGTGGGTAGTGATTACAGGACTCGAGTTATACGTTCTCTTGGGTGAAGGTGGAGTACTAGTCATGCAGAAGCATTTTCGTTTCATTCTATTTTGCATATGATGAAATTGGGTGCTCCAAGGGATAGGTTGTTGGCATAGTCAAGCTTGCAGATTATAAGTGAGATGATGTTGAAATCAATTTATGATTCTTACAGTAACTCCAGTATTTCTAAAGTCTTTGATGGCCTCAATGAGTGTCTCTGTTGAAAAGCATGTATTTTCTAGTCCAGTTTTCCCAAAGTTACCTTAAAAGAGGCAAAAAAGCTTTTCATGCACGGCATCCTCTGAAAGCTTGAGAAACTCAGGTGTGAGATGGCACAGCCCAGGTGAAAGACACTACCACTCCGACTTGGGGAGCAGAACTTGGTCAGGCAATTGGATGCTGTCAAGGCCCTTTTTTATTGATTTGCTTGTTTGGGGCATGCTGTGGGTGGAGATGGTGGGAAGGGCAGAAAGGGTTTTGGACATTCTACTTTTAACTTTTGGGCACTTTTTTGGCTTGGGGAGGGCAGACCTGTTTGTCATCATCATTATCTGCCTTCCGATTGCTAGTTGGAGTAGTACAGCATTGTTGAGTGTTACTGTTGACAGAAGAGTGCAACACGGAGATACTGTCTGAAATTGTCACACATAATACATCAATTCCCCCCCCGACTTCCTCTGCCTGGAGTCCCTTGCCGTGCATGTATTCCTCAGTAGGTTCCTTACTTCTTCCTGCAATCTAGCAGTTAATTATACCCTGTCACCAGAGTGGCACTGTTCTGGATCAGAATAATGGTTAATTTAATTCTGTTTCACTTGATGAGGTTTTGCAGCACCCAGTCCCCATTCATTTATACAGTATGCTAGTTAGTGTAGTAACTGACATTCTCCTACTCCCTGTAATTATTTATCCAATTTGGGGTCTGCAAACATACACAAAAATGCTGTATTTATCTCTCCTTCCAAAAGACAACTTCACTACTAAGCCATCAAGTAGTTCTTCAAGTTCACCTCTTACCTAAGTTGATTAAGCAACAGTACCTCTCGCAATCTTCCCAAGCATTATTGCAGGGTTTCCTAAAAGGACCTTCTTATTAATGGTGGTGGCATTATTAGTGTTTTTGTGCTAACAGGGAAGATATCACAAGATGATGTCCCATTCCCACCTATTCCACATGAGGTACACTTCAACTGTTGGATTATTCAGAAAGTTTCATTGTAGGCAACAAGACTGAAATAAATCACAGAGATAGTGGATTATCAAAGACTGAGACCAGACCACAGGACAAAAACATCTTGCTAAAAAAAGATGCAGTAGTAACTCTAAGCAATCTGGGGTCTCATTTATTTAAAAAAAAGGATCAAACTAAACTTACAAAATCCTCAAGTCAGAAGTCAGGTCTCAGAAAGAGAAGGTTTGGTGATTCCATGTTGCATAGCATCTGTAAGTAACACAGGGAGGGCCTGATACACAAAGGTAAAGTTACACTTTTGGTGTTACTTTACTGACTCTTGCAGTGTTAGTTTAAGACTAGTAACTTTACAAATAAAAGTTCCCGCAGTGAGTTGGTGTCACTTTGCCCATGTCCCCCCGATTGAGTGTGTCATCCATTTATGGAGAACCTTCTTAAGTCACACATCAATATATCACACAACCTGTGGGAAGAGGGTTAAGGGTTTGATGAATAGATGGGAACAGGGAGTTTGGGAAAGATGAGACAAAGACAAACACTGCACAGAAACAATATTCATCAGGATGATGAGCAGCACATCATCAATATCAAATTTGGTGTGGAAGGAAATTAAGAAATGACACAGTACAGGTTTATGAATTGCAAAAAGTCCTTCAGTCCCAAAGACCCAAGTTATTATTTAATTGTTTTGTCATCTAGGTTTGAAAAATAAAAATTAGGGAAGAATGAACCCACACACTTCTAAAATAAAATTATGATTGTTAAAAGAAAAATGATACTGTATATAAATGCCAAATTGGGTGGGCCATCTGCATTCTTCTTGTAATGTCTGTCTTGGGTGCATGGTTGAGCCGGTCCTTCAGGTAAGCAGGAGTGTTGGAGCTTTCGTGCAGAAGAAGAGAAGGCCTGTAAATGTTGATATTGTAGAGTCAATGAGAAGGAAGGTAAGCTTCAAGAGGAGTGGAGGGGTCAGACCAAGAGGCAGAGCAAGAACATAGGCTGCAGCAATCGTGAGATGACTCATGTGATTAACCGAGAAGTGAGAACAATTTTAAAACCAATAACTTATAACTGTTATACCATTTAGTAGAGTGCATCCATTATGTGACATGTCTGCCTCCCTCCAGTTACAGCCCCCATTGACCACAACCACATAATTAGAGTACTTTGACATATGAGCCAGCACACTACTCAGCATTTCCCAAATCAACGCACCTCTCTCCAGTCCACAAGGCTGAGTAGGCCTCTTTGAGACAATTTGGTTTTCCTTTGAAGTAGATAACTTCCTTCCTCTGGCTGTTGAGATAGCCCTGCCCTGTCCCTGAGCAGGACTCAGAGTCTCAGCTCCATCTTTCTTCTGTGTCCTGAGTCCTGACCCAAATGGAATTGCAATAGATAGACCTGTAACACACTGCTGTAGATAAACAAAATTAGTAAAGTAATTTTTGCATTTTGTGTAGATTGTATTTGTTAACTAAGCTGACTGGTTGCTGAAGATCCCAGAAAAAAAAGTTCAGCAAGAAGTAAACCATGCATGTAAAGCTAGCTATGTGTGAAATGGCCATTCACCTTCAGGCAAAATCACTCATCAATACCCAAACATTGCAGATCATGGAAATCAAGTTTACAAATATTAGTTGACCAACACCCTCACTGTCTGCCACCACATCAATCATTATCACTCACACTCACTCAATATATATTGCTAATTGGTGCAATAGTTCCAATCCTAGCATGGTTGTACACATTTATCTATTGTAGCTCCTGTTTTCCCATGGAAGCAACACAATGGAAATCTTGTAAATTAATTATCTTTAATGAGCCAACCCAGCAAGGGAATGAAAAAAAGAAAGCTAAGGATGGGACAGAGGCAGGCATTGTCTTCATGTTCTTTAAGTAAATGGGAGGCTTCTTCTGTGTACACTGGTCCAAATCCAATCCGGTCATACATGTGAATAAATGGTGGGGTTGCATAAGTCAGATACCATATATATAAATGTTCCTCTATCTATATACATTTTTTTCAAAGCAGTTTTATGATAATGTGAAAGTTCTATTGTGGCGTACTCAGTTGGGGAAGTAGAGTTCATCCCCCATCTCAGGAAGTTCGCTCAGAGGTTGGTCAGATAATGCACTTGAGTCTGGACAGTCACCCTCATTCTCTTCCTATGCTGTTTCAGGAATTATGTATTTTTACGGTATTAAGTGTTGGTTCATTTTAATCATGGTCAATCTCTCCACATTTTGAGGCATGAGACTAGTCCTTCTGACTGTGACAACTGCACCAGCTGCACTGAACACATGGTTAGCAGTCACACTGGCTACTGGACAAGCCATGTACTTTAGTGCCAGCCTGTGAGTTCTGGTTATTGGCCAATTTTCCTTACGAATAGACCAATGGGTTTTGATCCAGGTAGATCTCTTTTGGGTCATCCACATAGTCTTGGCCCATCGTCTGAATAGTCATTGGTGCTGCCACTTGCTCAACCTCTGTTACCTTCACCTCTGCACTTGACTTAAGCCTTGCCACTTGAAACCAAACCATTGAAGAGTTTGGCTCTGATTCTTCTGTAGCTGTTGTTGTTATTGTTGTCGGTGTTGTTCTTGCTGGTATTGCCGGCAGCTTTGATACAACAGCACTGCCCTCTTGAAGGAGGTTGAAGGCTGCACACCAGAATTTCTGCCTGGGACACTAACTTTCAGCTGTTCTTCTTCCAGGTCTCTCACCTGCTCAACAATCCATGTCTTTTATACTGAACATCCCCTTCTGAAAAATGAATGAAAGTGGTCAGTATTTGTTTGTGCCATGCATCAAGTATTGTGGCACAGATGTACTCGTTGGAGGACACAACCTCTCTTTGCAGCCTTGGATTAACAGCCAAGCAAAGGATTAATCTCTCAACCAACTCATACCCTTCTTCATTCAAACCGGCAAACCTTTGTGACACCTTTTTTAACTGGTCCTGTAACAGAAGCAACAACAGGATAGCTTGGCTCATCATAATGTCCTCCTGGCTGATGTCCTGTGTGAAAACCTCAAAGAAAGTAACATTCATGTCAGGCATTTGACTAGGTTCTATTTGTCCATCTCCATGGTTATGCTTTCCTCAGTTGTATCCCCTCCTCTTTAAAAGGACATACTCAGTGATCAGTATGTACTGCTCAAACAGACATTGCAACACATGGTAGATTGAGTTTTAACGTGTTGGCACCTTCTGTATGAAGCCTCTAACCAAAACTCTATTAGCAGGCTGAATGATCCTCAACTGCTTCCGAGCTTTAAAAGAATGACCATAGAGAATAGATTCTTATGCAGGTGGTCAGTATGTTGCTGACTATTGCTACTTTTTTTAAAAAATCTTGCACAATCAGGTTGATGCAATGCGCCAAACACATGACCCTGAAATATCCACAATCTGCCATAGCATTGATTGTATTACTGCCATTATCTGTGGCAACAAACTCAATTCTGAACCTCTGGGTCACAGCCATTTAAACACCTTGCTGTTAAAGTCTTCCAAGATTTCTGCAGCTGCATGGGATTTCTTCATGCCGAGCATCTCTACTTTTGCATGACGCTGAATGCCCTTAAAAGTTTCTTTAGCACTGAGACCTGCAGATAACTGTTGCATACTCCCCCCAAAAAAGATTCAGTGTTCAGTGATACACATGTAATCAGTTGCTTGACAACTGGTCCACATGTCTGTTGTCAGGTGGATAGTGTGAACAGCACTCTCCTGGAAAGCTTATCCAACCATTTGGAGCACATTGTGGTGGATCACTGAAACAGCAGCTGTGGCAAATTAGGTCTGGCTGGGAACCTTCCATTTCAAGCAGATGGCCGTCACAAATTCTAAAACTCCTACTCCTTCCACAAAAGAAAAAAGGGAGGAGGTCCAGCGCTAACATTTTAGCCAACTTTCTGTTGTACAAATGTGCCATTGGTTGGTTGCATTCACAGGGCCCCTCCTTCCTAAACACAGCAATAGTAATAGTGGATTGGATTGTTTTCTTGTGGTGTCACTGACGCAGGCAACGTCCGGAGAGAACCAGGAACTGGTAGACTCAATGTGCGTCTTAGGGGAGTCTTCACTGTAAGTGGTGGTGCCTGCTTCTGAGTCCTGTACCATTTGGAGGTTACAGATGTGGATGATGCTGGCATACAGCTGGGGACAGGGCTAATTGGTGTAAAGCTGCCATTCTCTTCTTTCTCTTCACCTCCTATCACTCTGATCAGAGCTGATTCACTTCTATCATCACCATCACTAGCTATTTTTTTAAGGTGCTCCTCCCACCGGATTACATGATGTTTTTTCATAGGGGTCGTTTGGCTGCAAGTACCATAGTGTGAACCAGGCTTACCTCAATGAACACTAGCATTGCAAATGGAGCATATTTCAATGTTATCCTCATGCTTATAATTATAAAGTAGTTCCAAACTTGGGGATAACTTATTTAGTGTACCACTGCCAATGCCTGAAGAACTGGAGGTAAGTGGGTGTATTGATAGCGTCTCTGCAGTGCATACTTCAACTAAAGCAGTGATGGGTGCATGTCTCAGCGGGGGTCTTACAAATATGGAAGCTGGCGGTGGTGGAACCAGTGCCACATTCCTCTGTGCAGGCTGAATAGGGGGTGGGGATAATCTCAGTGTCCACTGAGCCGGCTTCTGTCCTGACAATCACTGGCATGCCCTCATCACTGTCCCTTTCCATAATCATAATCCTTATGATACAAACTGCCTTATATGCATCTGTTTTACAGTTGTCCGTCAACAAAATGACAATAAAAATTATTTCAAGTTAGTGTCTAGGACACGCATCTGTTAACAACATACAGTCAGATGGAGAATTTAAACTGTATAAGGAAATGTAAATACAAACGAAGTAACAGCAGTTGAACAAAGTATTTAGAGTATGCAGCCGAGATGCACATTTGTTAACCACATACTGTCACAGGGAGAGTTTAAAGTATATTGCAAATCTAATAAAAAGTAGAGTTGCACAAAGTATGCTTGTGAGGCTAAAACTGTAAACAAATGTCAAGGGAGCAGAGAAAACTAGCTCATGGATGGACACAATGGTTCTTTGGTCATGGTACGGACAAACAGAAGATAACACAATAGCATGCCATTACCAACTAAAGTAAAACAACTCACAGTGACAATGAAGGAAACTAATTTTAACCCCTTCCTGGCCATGGATGTAATGGTTACGTCCATGGCTGCGCCTCTCAGGCACCACAGACGTAACCATTACATCCGGTTACCGGCCCTCGTGGGAAGCGCTAACCCCTCCACCAACCCTGCAGGCCAGGGCTGGAAGGGGAATCGCTTCCCCTTACACCCCAACCCCCCCCCCCAGTGACGTCTGATGACGTCAGCATGCAATTGCGTGCTGAACTCATCAGAGGTCACCTCACATCGCGCTGGAAACATGCTTCCAGCGCGATGCGGAAGAGAAATGCAAAAGCACTTCTCTTCCACTCGGGAGGAGGGGGCCGGCAGAGGCATGAAAGGAAAGGCCTTTCCTTTCCTTTCATCTCTCTGCAAGCATTTCTGCTGCCCGATCGCGATGCGATCGGGCAGCAGAAATGCCCACTAGACACCAGGGATTTTTTTTTAAATGGACATGAGGGGAGGGGCCCCTTGGGCAAGGGCTGCTCCCCAGGGGGGCAAATCATTTTTAGGCCATTTCTGCCCCCCCGGGGCTAATATAATTAGGCCGATCTGCCCAGAACCCCTAAACACCAGGGAGAATTTTTTTTTGGTTCTTTTATGTGTGGGGAGCGACCCCGTAGGCAAGGGTCACTCCCTGGGGGGCCAAATCGTTTTTAGACCATTTCTCCCCCCCCCCCCGGGGGGCAGATCAGCCTAATATAATTAGGCCGATTTGCCCCGGGGGGGTAGAAACCACCAGACACCAGGGAGTTTTTTTTTTTATTCTCCTTACGCATAAGGGAAGCGGCCCCTTGGGCAAGGGCCACTCCCCGGGAGGCCAAATTATTTTTAGGCCATTTCTGCCCCAAACCCCTAGACACCAGGGATAAAACATTTATTTTTTTTATATGTGGGGAGCGACCCCTTAGGCAAGGGTCACTCTTTTTGTTCTGAAAATCTGCCCACCAGGAGGGCAGGAACCACTAGACACAAGGGATTGGTGTGAGTGTATGTGTGTGTTTTGTTTGGGGTGCAACCCCTTGGGCACCTTGGGCCTAGGTGCTGGCTGAGCTAGAGGCCAAAATCCACAGCTAGGCACTTTGCAAAATACAACTCTCTTTTCTTTGGGAAAATGGGATCTGTCAAGTGGTGTTATGGGGCATTTCCTGTTGCAGGCGCTGGGCCTACCCACACAAGTGAGGTACCAATTTTATCGGGAGACTTGGGGGAATGCTGGGTGGAAGGAAATTTGGGGCTCCTCTCAGATTCCAGAACTTTCTGTCACCGAAATGAGAGGGAAAAGTGGTTTTTGGCCAAATTTTGAGGTTTGCAAATGATTCTGGGTAACAGAACCGGGTCAGAGCCCCACAATTCACGCCATCTTGGATTCCCCTAGGTGTCTAGTTTTACAAAATGTACAGGTTCGCTAGGTTTCCCTAGGTGCCGGCTGAGTTAGAGGCCAAAATCCACAGCTAGGCACTTTGCAAAAAACATGTCAGATGTCAATGTAAAAATGTGATGTGTCCATGTTGTGTTTCCTGTCACAAGCATTAGGTCTACCCACACAAGTGAGGTAAAATTTTTATCTGGAGACTTGGGGGAATACAGAATAGCAAAACAAGTGTTATTGCCCTTTGTCTTTCTCTAAAATTTTTCCTTCCAAATGTAAGACAGTGTGTAAAAAAGACATCTATTTGAGAAATGCCCTGTAATTCACATGCTAGTATGGGCACCACGGAATTCAGAGATGTGCAAATAACCACTGCTTCTCATCACCTTATCTTGTGCCCATTTTGGAAATACAAAGGTTTTTTTTATATCTATTTTCACCTTTTATATTTCAGCAAATAAATTTCTGTATACCCAGTATAGAATGAAAACCCATTGCAAGGTGCAGCTCATTTATTGGCTCTGGGTACCTAGGGTTCTTGATGAACCTACAATTCCTATATATCCCCGAAATCAGAAGAGTCCAGCAGATGTAACAGTATATTGCTTTCAAAAATCTGACATCGCAGGAAAAAGTTGCAGAGTAAAAAGTTAAGAAAAATGGCTGTTTTTTTACCCCAATTTCAATATTTTTTTTATTTCAGCTGTTAATTTCTGTAGGAAACACTTGTAGGATCTACACAAATTACCCCTTGCTGCATTCAGAATTTTGTCTACTTTTCAGAAATGTTTAGCTTTTCGGGATCAAGCAATGGGTTTATACCCATTTCTGTCAATAACTGGAAGGAGGCTGAAGGCACAAAAAAAAGTAAAAATAGGTTATGTCCCAATGAAATGCAAAAGTAAAGTTGAAAAATTGTGTTTTCCGATTCAAGTCTGCCTGTTCCTGAAAGCTGGGAAGATGGTGATTTTAGCACCGCAAACCCTTTGTTGATGCCCTTTTCAGGTTAAAAACCACAAGCCTTCTTCTTTAGCCCTTTTTTTCCATCTGAGGGGGAAAAGGCCTGGTATCCAAGGGGTTTACAGATGGACGTGCTATCTGCGCATTGTAGGTAAACAACCATCTTGGGAGCTACAGCTCATGCACTGGCTCAGGCAAGATATAAAAATACGGATGATATTTGGGGGGCAGGTGGATTTTAATTCCATGTTCTCCCAATGGTGACACACATATTCCTCACTTTATGCCTGATGGAAAATCATTTAGAAAAACAATGATTTGTATGTGACATAAGTGTTCAGATGCACTACATAGTTTATGTTAATGTTACTGTTTAAGAACAAGCACATAAGTGCCTTATTTCCCACATTTCACCTCGTTCTCTCCCCCAGGTCTTCTCAGAAAATGATGCAACTTCCCATTGCTGTTGGTCTCCTCTGCCCTGGTCCAATATCTGAAGGCTACACAGGCCTCCTTATGTTGATCCATCTCTCTTCTCTGGTGAATCCCTCTTCATAGGTTATCCCCCTGCAGCCAGGTTTTCTATCCTCTTCCTCTTTTCCATCTTAACCAATGTCCCATCACCTCTTTGCTCTGCTCTCATGTTATCCATATTGTGCCTTAGTTATAGGGATGGTAATTGCTCATATAAAGGTGTGCTACTTTGGATGGACCCAGTGATCCAGCAGAATATTCACTCTGTTGGTGAGAAACATACAACATCACGTGCAGCACTTGTAAGGAGGCTTATGACATGGCCCTCCAGGACAAGAAAACATACCATGTTGGTTAAACTGAGAAATACATGGAGCACAATGTGATTTAGAAATTGCGCAGGGACTTTTGACACTTGATTTACCGCCAGAGGCTTCCAAAGAAAAGGAGAGACATATCCCCAAATCTTGATGCAAGGAGGCACTTACTGTGAGCTTATTAGATGCAATCCTATGCAGTTGCAGATGCCTTCATTCTTTATGTGTTGTAAAGCTAGCAAGACCCACTCACTTGTGTCATGCTCCCAGCAGTTGGATGTATGAACCCCTGGTATGCTGTGAATATGTGAGTCTTACTGTGCCATCCAGGAAACAAAGGCTTTCCTCTCTGGACATAGTTCTTCTGGGAAAGTGCTGTTTCCATTTTGTGGGAGCTTTACTCATAACACTGCATAGCAATGGTTTGTCTCTAGAAAGGCAATACTCGCATAAGAAGCTGGAGGCCTGGCATATGTCCTCTCTTCAAGGCTATCTCAACCCATTATGCATTGTGGAAATAGGTTTATACTACTAGCCAGAGGGCCACTTTCAGTAGTAGTACAGTGTTTCATGAAGGCAGTGATTCTGAGGGGATACAGCAAGGTGTCCCTTCACAAACGGTGGGAAAAACACTTGCACCAGCACCCTCACACGTATAGTGGCAAAAAAGTTTGCACAATGCTAACTTGCTATTGAAGGGTCATTGAAGGGTAATTTTAATGTTCTGAGTGCTGTCACAGAAACATCACAGGAATCTGCCACTCCCCCTATGCTGTGCCCCGAAAATAGCAGACATCTTAGTAGTGAAGTAAAAGACTGTGGGGCTGATTTATAGTTTGGTGGATGGGGTTACTCAGTCACAAACGTGACGTATATTCAGTGTGCCGTATTACGATCCTCTTATATCCTATTAATAATACGGCGGGTGAGATGACCATCACTTTTGTGAGGTAGTAACCCATCTGCCAAACTCTAAATCAGGCTGTATGTACTAACACACGAGTACGGGGTAATCTGCAGTGTGGCCTAATCACAAATCAGACCTGGGAAGGAACTGTCTGGGCCATGATGGGGGAAGAGGAACCAGTAATGAACAGCAGGCCACTAAACTGCATTGTGTACATTTTACTATGCACAGTATTTAGTTCTAATGTGCATTAAAGTATGTATCATTTTGAAAGTCAAGAACTCGGTTAGACAATCATTTATAATTATACTAAAGTGTAATATTTTAAAGCTGAGCTCAAGCACACCTACACAATTTCCGTGAGAAGCCTTTAACTCATTGCCATCACTACGACTGAGAATCACGTACTGAAGGGATTGTAATTGGACAGTTTGCAGAGCCATGATAGGACAGGACATCAGAGGCAAATGATCTCAACACCAATGGTTGTGGCCAAGTAGCTGCTGCTTGCCTCGTGGCCTCCCAAACAGAGGGCCTCATTACGAGTTTGGTGGTCAGACTGCCGGACTACCATGGTGGTGGTCTTTAGAACGGCACCAGGCCAATGTCCCAAGACCACCAGATTATGAGTTCCCCTGAGGCTGGCATGACCGCCGGGGGGAGTCAGGGGACAGAATAATGGAGCTACTGCTGGCCATGAATCCCTACCTGTCGGCATGACGGGAGACAGTGCCCAAGCACCACGTCGTGCACCTGACACAGCTCGCCCCCAGCCCCAAATGTTTTGAGGGGCCCCCACGTCATCCTCCATGGGACCGTGCCCCCTATAGCCCCCCCACTTTTGGGCCCCTTACCTGCCTGACCACCAAGCTTTCCATGGCAGTGGGATCACCATTGAAAGCTTAGCGGTCCTGCAGGTCGTAATGACTATGGCAATCTCCAACATTGGCAGCAGTGGTCCCCACTGCACTGACCATGGCGGTGCCTGTGGTCTGCTGGCAGTCTTCTGGCTGTCTGAGCGGCAAATTTATAATCCGGCGGTTCAGCCGCTAAAATTGCAGCAGTCAGACCACTGCGCTACCATGGTGGTCCCCGGACCACCAAACTCGTAATGCAGCCCAGAGTCTAACATCAGGAAAGTGGTGCAAAGCATAATTATCTCTTTTAGATTGTTCAAAAGGATAAGGTCAATTAAGTGCAAACAAGGCCTAAGACCTGAACAGGTGATGATCATTTCATCCTTTTGTACAGTTTCTGATTTGAGACACACGTGGCTGTCAAAGAAATTTGAGAATGCGTTGCTGTTTTCTTTTGAGTAAGAGATTAGAGGTTTAAGAAATTGTGTAAGTCTTTTGTGGAAAATGTAAAACATCCCTAAAATTACATGCACATTTCACATGCTGTTCAGGGTATCTTAAGTTAAAAATGATTGAAAGTGCATACCTTACATTTCAACGTCACTCTGGCAAGGGCAATTTTTCTTCGCGAAAATTGCTCCCGTAACACAGTATTTGCTTGGACCAGTCTTCCATTAAATATTTTGTACCTGAACCAGCTCTTAGAGCAAAACAAGGGCACAAAACAGACATTTCACATATGCCTATAGGTGGTATACAAAGAGGTTCTTGACAATGCTAAAGAGTCTCTTACACCTATTTATCTCTTCCCTGAAGAAAGCATCTTTGGCTTCAGGAATAATTTTCTTATAGGCCAGGAGTTGTTTCAAAGAGGTTCTAGATCTTGTTTTCGAAGGATTTTAACTCCAACTGGATCCATACACCCTTAGTGATATGTGCTCTTCCAGTGGCAATTTTGGAAATCATTTTCTTGAACTTGCTATTGTTCTGTTGTTTTTAAATTTTATTGAGGCTATTTTGATCAAGACCATATTGTAATTGCATGTAATTCAGAATCTGCTTTGGGTTTGTGCAACTTAAAAGAGATTTTCACTACCTGCACATCATGAATAATGTATTTAAAGTTTCTCTCCCAAACTTTGGTATTTTGGTTTACTTTTGAAGATGTTTTCATGCTAAGTAGAGTAAACGGTATTATGAAACAATCTAATGCAGGTGCATGAGGTATACAGAAATCCCTGATTGAAATACACTCCGTTTAACTACATGCATCATACATACATCGCTCCTGTATGCATTCATCTGATGTTTCAGACGATGGCCCCTCATGCCCCCGCTTCCCCTGCCCGGAGGCAAACTTCCTTCACATGCTGTGCTCCTGCCCCATCATAGGGCAATTCTCGGGGGGGTATTTCCATGCTGATGGACGTCACCGACTGCCAGTCGACCCCCTATGGAGCCTCCTGGGAATCTAGGCATCTACATACAAAAACAAGTACGCTATTAAGTTGATCGACACATACCTGGAAAAGTTAAAAGCTAAATCTGATGTCAGACCTCTAATGAGGCCTACGGTTGCGTCGAATGTTTTGAAGTTGCTTTCCCCCCATGACTTTTAGCCAAGGGGTTGTTTTTACCCCTGCATGACCATAAGTCCTGGGTAGATCTGTCCTGTCGCACAAGTAGCGTAGTGGATCTTCGGTTTCCCATGTCTCAAGACCCTGTTGGGCAAGTTTATGGATTAATGAAGGTGGGCTCCTGTGAAGAGATATAGGCCCAGATTTACATCTGGCGCATCAATACTGATATGCCAGATTTCTTGCACCCCCGACCACTGCCTTCTAATGACACGATGGGTGCGCTGTATTTACATTACGGCGCCCCACGGTGCACGTTAGGCCAATAGTGTCAAAATTGTTGACACTATTTTGGTGCTTTGCTGCACTAGCCTCAAAAATGTTGACACTAGTGGAGCAAAGTGCAAAGAGGCCCATTGATTTCAATGGGTGCATCCTTTAAACACTTGCTTTGAGAAGGTATTATAAAATGATGCCAAAAATGGCGCAATAAAATCTTGTGGATTTCATTGCACCATTTTTGCAGGCATCCTAACACTGGAACGCTCCCCTTGCATACATTATGCCTGACACAGGCATAATCTGGCACAAGTGGTCGCAAAATGGCGCAATGCATGCATTGCACCACTGTGTAAATATGGTGCATGATTTTTCCCTCGTTGAGCCACATTGCTGTAAACAAAAATGACACTAATGTGGCTCAAGGAGGTGATAGGGCCTTGTAAATCTGGCCCACAGATTGTCACTGCACCCACTAGGACGATCGTGTCATTCAACAATAGGTTTGATAGACTTAGGGAGTGCACTCTACTGGTATGGAACACTGGTCGGCGCTGCTATTTAGCATGGGCTCATGCCTAATTTGCATTTGCTGAATAAGCGTCATATTGCTTATGTACTGTTTGTTCAATCTGACCGATGTGAATGTTTAATCACTAATAAAGAGTTACTTGCAAAAGAAAAAAAACAAGCGATATCTTCAGTCAACAAGAATAGGATTTTGGCTTTCAACTGCACCTTACTTAGTAATTTTGTGGTCACGTTGGATGCCTTTCCAATGAGTGGGTACTAAGCAAACCTGTTCAAGGTTATGATTGAGCAGAAAGCAGGCTAGATGAGATAATGGCTTGGCATTTTTGTCATCCCAATAAAAGTTAAAATCACCCTAGAAAATGAGATGAAACTGGTTACTGCAGCCAACCTTTTTAATTAACTGTTCAATAAAAAGGTTATCACCAAGCTACTGATGTAGAATACAATAGGCTTCAGCTCTGATATTGTATTTTGATTGAAACACATTGAAATGACAAAAACTGGCAATTTTTTATTATTTTTTAATTTTTTTTAATTAACTCATGGAGGTAGGAGGAGGTATATTATTGTTTGGAAGTAATCTGTAAGCAAGGTTTCAGTAAGGAACACTCAGATGCTGATTACAACTTTGGTGGTATGTGTACTGCCGTGGTGAAGGTGACGGTCCCACAGCTGAAGTCCTGGTGGTAAAGACTGCTGCAGTACAAGTGTGGGGAAGCCAAACCGCCACAACCCCACCAATCCTGCTGGTGCGTTTGGACCACCGCAACTGGCGGTGAGCTCCTCTGGGCTGGCAGCATGCCTAAGACCACAGGCCAAATTACGAGGCAGCAAACAGGCAGGCTTTTCGTGACGGTTGCCCCACCATGAAAACCCTGGTGGTAACGCAGCTGATGACAGGAATCCTCATTCATGGGTACACACCCCCCCACACCTCCGCACACATAAAGACACACACACACTCTCGCACACATACACGCACACACCACACACATGCACTTATGATTCACCCCCCCTGTATCGATCGGGTCACCTACTTATCTGGGCCACACAGCAGCCCACGTCGAGGTGGTCGTTGGGGCGGGGGTAGATGTCAGTGGTTTGAACCGCCAATACTGCACCACTGTGCAAGGACCGCCGTGCCCTATTACTACTCGTAATATGGCGGGTGGAGTCTTCTTGGCGTGGCAGTGCTGGTGGTGGGACTGCCGCTTCCTCGTGGTCAGTCGGCCTGGCAGTGGCGTTTTTTGGCCTGATTTTTGTTGGTCTCCTGTGTGTGCTTGTAATACTGCAGTCAGGAGACAGCCATCACTAGCGGTATTTTGGTGGCCGCCAGCACGGTGGTCTTTCCGAAATACCGCCAAAGTTGTAATGAGCACCTCAGTGCTTTATTTGTAAATGAATGAGTGCCCACGCTCTGTTCAGAAGCCTGAAGCTTCTGCAATTAAATAACGGCACACCTAATACCAAAGCTGGTAGTCTTAAATCCACCTCATGCCTCTTGAATGTACTACCAAACACTTCCTGCCTCTTTATATCACTAATACTGGCTCTTTCTCTCTCATTTTTCCATCTTTCACTTCTCTGGTCCTTTGTTTTGCATGTTTTTTTTCTCTCCTGCTCTCAGGAAATCACAGATGTGAAAACATATGTGCTGGTCCCTAAAAAATAATTCAGGTGACCCCCACCAACAACCGCTGGCTCAAGTTTTGTACTGGGAACAGTACATCCAGCTCATAGGTCTGGATTACTTTTGAAATTGCAATATTGTGTCTGGGCATGGACATGCAGTTGTGTAGGAGACATTTAAGAAATTATCAGTATTAGTAACAGGGCCTAATCCAACAGGAATCTGTTGGTGTTAGTTCTATTTAGATGCCATTTTCCAGCCTCTTATGCTTATGTTTGTATATGGTAACAGGTATATATATGTGCTTTCTCAGATGAGCATACATTTCTAAAAATAATGGACTTACACTTTGGCTATGTATGATGAATAGAGAGAGTGCAATACAGTAAGTTAGATGAGGTGGAAATACCTTTTCAAACTATGGAGGAGCATGACTGGACTACGTTTGTGCCAATAAGGAGATGTAAAGCAAGTTATCTAGGTGTATGGGGTTAGGAGGCTGATCCCCGGATTGCAGGCTTCCACAATTACTATTTTCAGATATCTAGAAAAGGCAGCCATAGGAATCTGTTGGTTTGATCACAGACTGAGGTAGTGGAGGTACTGTCATCACTGGTGGCCTCACTAGATGTTCGAAAGGAGATGAGCTGGGATAGCTCAGTGGAGGGAATTTGGGAGATGGTAAGGATGGGGAAGCTGATGTTGTTCGTAGTGATATTGAGGTAAGATGGTGTAGTATGTAGTGTGAGAGCATAGTGACCACCAGTGGATAGCATTTTTGGAAAGAGAAGGATGGCTGAGAGGTGGAGGTTGTCCTAGCATCAGTCATAATTTTGCCATTATTAAAAAATGAAATAGATAGTTTACCCCAAATTGTTAGAGGGGCCCCTCTTATTTTTTTCCGTGATAGATGGGCTTCGACAATGTGATATTCAAATCTTTCTCTGCAGTTTAAGCTCATATGGATGGGTAATGCAAGCTGAGGAGGAGGGGATCAGTTTCTAAACATCTTTTGCAGTAAGAGTGGTATTGGTCAGCAATGAGTATTTCTAGGAATTCATTTATTACTTGTGTACAAAGGTTTTTGCCACCATTCTAGAGAGATAGGGAGGTGAAGAGATTTTGAATGAGTTTAGGACAGTGTCTTGAGAAAGGTGGACTATATCAATGAGTCAACATTTAGGCCCTCATTATGAGCATGGCGGTCCGGACTGCCATATAATACACATGGGGAGACCTCCACAGGTGAAACTCTGCCACCGCCAGGCTTCCGCCGCCAGGCAGCCTGGTGATGGCAGAGTTCCTTATCCGACAGGACAGCACTGCAAGCAGTGCTGCCCGCCGGATAATGAACCTGTTTTCCCCCAGCCTTTCCCTGGCGGTTTAGGTCGCCAGCACCAAACTCTCCAGCACCGAACTCAGCGGGATTTCCCACTGAGTTCGTAAGGAGGGCCTTGGTGTCACCAAGGAGTTCCTGCAGTATCCTCAAAATGCATTGAAGAGACTATTTTATTCATTATGATGCATGATCACACCATTACCTTACTACAAGCTTCTTAGATCCTTAGACCGTTCTTTGATATAAGAGCGATATTATGGTAGCAGACATGAAGAATAAATATGGCACATAATGTGAAATGTAACCCATCAAAAAGTAGTTAGTAGTTTGTTGCAAATAGACATTGGAATCAGTTTAATGTACTCCAGATTCAATACATGGTAATGCTCACATTGTATTGGTAAATTAAGTGATATTCTATTTTCCTATATTGAACTATTAATGCGCCAAAAATAGAAATGTTGCCTTAAATATCTCCTTCTGTTCCTTTTAGGCCAACAGATCAGAAGATTGAAAAGCCAGTTTTATTTCTTCATTTAAACTTCAGCTGCAATGATGCCCTGTGATCTTCTTTTTATCTTAGTGATTGGCTCAAGCAGCAGGCATTGTGAACACACTGCTCAACTGTAAAAACTGATTACAATTGAGCAGCTACATTTCGTATTTATTAAATAAAATAAATATGACCAGCTACATGATTTCATTATTACAGGTGACTAGAAACGTCACGTCATCTGTAATAAGCAGTGCTTAATTTGTAAATAAAGAGGTGCTGTTTTATCCAGGTGACTGGTTGACACCTGTTCGGTATAAGACAATAAGGACGCTCAATGAAGGACCACACGCCAATTATAAATACAATTTAGCTTTACTAGAATTACAGGTAAATGTAGGCATTTAGCACATTAACAATAGTAGAATAAGAATAGCAATGAAAAGCATCTATTTATATATAAGTACACTACAAAGAGCATCTATGCATATATATATATAAACAAAGAGTTCATTGACAGATATAAGTTTTGATTAACTGTATACCAAAATGCATCACACTACGATGTTCAGGAAGCAGAATATAAATGAGTTGGATACTTCAGATAAGCTTTGATTTACTGCACACCAAAATGCATGTTTCAATTACTGTAGCAGGTTCACACTACGAGGTTTGGAAAGCAAAATATAAACGAGCTGAATACTTCAGGTTATAAACACAGTGCAAGCATAAATAATCAGTCATAATAATAGAGCAGAGAAACAAAGGCCTTTCATCCCTATGTGGAACTTAACTTAATCCACGAAATGCTGGGAAGCCCTCTACCGCCTGCTTGGACCTCTCTCCCCCTCAAGATCACGGTCAGCAAAACAGGGAAGCAGCGATGGGCCATGGCAGCTCTCACAACTCCATCTGCGAGCTTCCAATCCCTCACCCACACTTCAGTGCTTAAATAACTCGAAGCTTGAATTCTATCTCATTCTGGCATTTTCTAGCTATGTTATCAGTACTTGGCTGCTCTGCCCTTCTCCAGCCTTTGTTTTCATTCCATCTTCTCCCTGTACTCTCGTTCTCAAGGTTGAAACGGAGTCTTCTACACAAACAAGCTTGAAAATAATATCATGAACTTTTCCACATTGTTTTGGGGGGGTTTCAACATGCATCACACTCATCTACACTGCTCAAGCTAATTAACCCTTTGCGTCACAATGTCTTCCGCACCTTTCCCTATACTGATCAGGTACCGGTGCTCAAAGCCCTTCTCTTAAACACAAGGCTGCTTTAATTAAATCTACCAGCACTGAAAACTGAGGCAGCGTAATCCTGAAGCCGTCTCTGGCCTCTTCAATCCATTTACTGCCACCCCTGCCCCTCCAGATCATCCTGCAACTTTTTACTTTCTCCCTTTATGACGCTTTTTAGTTTTTCCTTCTTCCGTCTTTCTCATATGTGTCTTTTGCTCGCAGCAATTGCTTGAGGCTGAAGAATAAGCCCCGGCCCTCACAATTAAGTGCCGGAGCTCAGCACCGGAAACAACAAGCACAAATTAAGCACTGGTAATAAGGAAATTAAAGGCAGACATTTATCCTGGGATTGCAGGCTTCCATGTATGATAAGAATACAAAGGTCAAGTGTTAATTGTTTCTTTGGGTAACCACTGCACACAAGAGTCCAAAGTATTACATTTTGTCCAATATAGCTCTGTAGCGTAAAATAGGTCTCATGCATTGACTGCTCAGGTACATCACATACATTAGAATAAATATGCGTCCATTGATCATGTCTGGCTGAGATCACCACAATTGCAGAGGTTGCTCTAGTCTCTTATTCACCACAGCTCAATGACAACAATGATTGATAGATATTATATTAGATTAATTTTTTACCTATCTAATGAATAGAAGTGATGTCTAAGTTAACTTGTCCCATCTATTAGTGTTGGAAATCAGGCATGATGGAGAGATTACAGTGTTTATTCAGGTGTTCTGCTTCCAGGCAACACTGTGTATATTGTTGCTATGTATACAATGTTTCAGAGAAGTGGAAGGTCTCTTCCACACTGTGACCATTCAGTCCATGGATCGATGTGCAAGTCGACAAGAAGCTGGTTAGAGGCTAGCAACCAATGTTTAATGGGGCTAGGAGTGTGTAACGTGTTTATTACTTAAGTAGAGGTTTATGTCGTTCCCAGTTATTGGCCCTTCCTGTAAATAGTGGCAATCCCTGCCCTTCCTTCCCATACACCCGAGCATAGCTTTCCCCTGCACTTGAACTCATAACTGCACTACAACAAGTCCCAAGTGACATCTTAAGTTTTCTTTTAACTCTGTATCTCATCTCTTCTTCAGAACTTATGTAGATTGGAGGATAAAGATCTGAATATTGTGGACAAGGCCTTACCTTCTTCACAGGAGACTCAGCACTGGCAAGAATAAGGGATGCCAAATTACACTTGAGCATACAATGGGAGAATGGAGAGGTTACAAGTCTAAAATGCAAGACGTACAGGTGGCTCGTGAGAAGAATACATGGAGGCTTACACACCTCATCACAAATCGGAGTCCTGACATATGATGAAAGCCATCTGGCGGCAAAAGCTAGAAATGGCTGAAGGGCACCGGGACAGGAGACGAGGTGCAGACCGACAGCTCCTCATTTGGCACAGGGCCAGATGAGTCTGGCTTAGACTTTCCACTGCGTTTTGTTTCATACTAAAGATTAATGTTCTCGTTATTTCCTCATTGTATCAGGGAAGACAGAGTGCCATCAACATTTGTAAGTTTTAACATCGCCTGCAAAGCCTTGTGTCTCAGCATCGAAAACATGTGTATGACAATGTTTTCACAATGGAGTACTTTATCACTGTGTTAGTAAGTGGGCGTTGCACCTTCCCAAACAGTTCTCCTCAAAAAATACTTGCCTGCACCTCTTCCTGCTTTGTTTAGGACAAACACCCCTTCTCTAGATCCTTCTAAAGATAAAGTGATAAGAAGCAATCCTTTGAGGAATGTGCAGTATCAGCATATCCCACCTCCCTCTTTCAAGAAAGCCATTGTTTAGTTGATTAAAACCATCAAAGGAGGCAAAGTGTCTGGGAAATTGCTTTTCAAAACCAATTAAGTCATAAACATGACAGGTCTAAGAGACGTGCACGTTTCTTAAGAGCCAGCATGATGCCTCTGGGCAAAGGGCGGTGAACTGCCCTCCCCGCCCCTAGCTCTTTCCACTCTTGTTCGTCAACAACCCAAGCAGAGACGAGAGAAGCAGAGAGGCTTCAGGAGCACATCTCTGCACTCGAGGCACGAGAATAGAAAGCCATGCAGACTCTACCGTCGTCTAGTCTGAATAAGAAATAATTATTTTATCCAAAACAGTTTTAAATATATCTTTCACACATAAAGATCGATCTCTGCCTGGTGTCATCAGATTATGTCAGGAAGGCATAACTAAGAAGATTTCTGGAAATGTGCTATATAAGGTTTTGGCGAGGCAGGTTCCATAGACTCGAATGAGCAATATTTAAACGGATTTCTGGGAAACACACTAGAGAAGGGAAAAACAATTTGTAAAGTTGTCAAAATGTCTATAGGGCCCATGACCCCACTACGTATGGTCAGCCAACAAATGAGCATCACCTAGGCCCCATGTGTGGCATGCTGGACTGACTGACCACTGATAAGCCACCAGGGCTGCCCCTTTGAATCTTGGCAATGTGTATCTTACACAAAGTGAGAAAAGTGCATAATTATTAGGCCATTTAAGCCAAGAGAACACAAGCTCCTTGCCCCCACGTGCCATGGTCCTCAAAGCTCCTCCATCCACTGTTTTCATATTGTGCATCCTTTTTTCACCTTCACCTGTCTATCTGTGCATTGACTTCCGTTTGGTGGCCAAAGCATACATCCCATTCATTGTAACCTCTTTTAAAGCAGGCATTGGCAAAGCTAATAAGTGCCACTGTTGGGACATCCAGTAGATTTGTAGTGCACTTCTTATCACCCCTGAGGGTATCCATACACTGGCAGGGTCCAGGTGATTAGCTGAATAGCCAGGTCTTCAGGGACTTTCTGAACTCTGAAAGAGGTGAGAATGTCTAGAGATGAAAGGACCTGTTGGCTTTTCCAAAACCTTTAAGCATGCTGTATAACATCTCCAAAGCTGTGCAGCATGGCTAAAGAAAACTAAAACAAAGGATCTCTAACATGACAATTGCATCATATTATCAGTTGTACTAAACAATATCAATATAGGTTTATGTAGTGTCCTGCCCAGCCTGGGTACCTACCAATGAACACGCCACACACAGAGCTATGTATTACACATCTCTATTCTTCGGAGTGCAACCACAAACTCAACATTCTAGTCCTGCATTCACCTCAACAACATTTTAACGCCTACATAATCATGCTACAGAGTCCTTCAGGGTCCAAAAAGGTTCCATCATACATACTCACAAGACACAACATCCCCCCTCTGTTAAATACAAAATAACTTTTTTTTTATAACATATACACATTATTATAATTCTTCAATGATTCTTCTTGGTGCTTTTATGACTCATCCAGAATGTGTGTTTGGAAACTGGGAAACAATACTCAGAGGGTCTGTGATCTGCTTTGGTGATGTAGTAGTAATGACAGTTTGGGATCTCCAAGGATTTTCTCTGATCCAGTCTCTACATTGACATTAATGTCAAACGGTCGTTGAGCCACCTGTTTGAAGTGTGAAGAATCTCAAAGTATAGATTTTCCTGGACGCTAGGCTGTCACCATGTGCCCTTTGCTGGTTACAACTTGAAATGGCTCAGCATCAAAAGGAGCATCAGATTTAGGTTGTCATGGCTGACAAACAAGCATTCGATCTCCTCGTTTGAAAACAATGTTCTTCGTATGTTGCTTTTTGTCTGCATAGCCCTTTGTTTTCTTCTTATGACTCAAGCCTGTTGTACATGTTTCTATATCAGTTTTGGGTATGATGTTGGTCCACTGAGGTAACTTGGCAGTTATGGCTCTCACAAACATCTATATTTGTAGGGCTTTCATCTGTGGTGGAGTTAAGAATCTAACGGTCAGCTTGCAGAGTAGAATTCAAGACAGTCTTGAGGTCGAACTTCTTTAATTCAGCACGCTTAACATCTTTCTTTAACATACTCACTAAACATTCAACAAGACCATTAGCCTGTGGCCAATCAGGTATGCTCTCCTGATGCTTCACATTCAGAAGATTGAGGAAGTCTCTGAACCTTCTGCTATTAAAAGGTGGGCCATTGTAAGTTTTTAAAATTGTAGGCATGTCCTGTGTCACAAAGATGCCATCTAATCTCTCAATTACTCTGTCCTGACTAATGGGCGAGAAATGTTCAACTAAGGGAAAGCAAGAGTATTCGTCCACAATTATCATCAGGTGATGTCCATTGTCAAGTGGACTGAAGAAATCAACAGCAATCCTTTACCAGACATGCTTCGGCATCTCTGACATGTTCAGGGGTGTGGGGTAGTTTTCGAGGACAGGCAGTTGCATAGATGACAGGTTTTTAATTATTTTTCAACTCGTTCATCAAGATGAGGAAACCAGACTCTATCGGCGAGAGCTCATATAGTGGAACAATTCCACGATGTCCTTCAAGAACCACTTCAATCACTTGCTGTTGTAGGCTCTCCAGCATGATAGTTCTTGAACCTCTCAGGATAATTCCTTCTTGTATCACTGACAGTTCTTTTTTGACACTCTTGTACCTCTGATACTCATTGTCACTGGTAAGAGGTCGAGTATGTCAGTTCCATAACTGATGTGTAATAATGTATTTCAGTTTCAACATGTCACTATCTTGACTTATGGCAGTGACAATTTGCTCCAACAAAAGGGTAGCTGGCATGTTTAGTTTCAAAAGAAATTTAGGTAGGCTTCATCAGTCGAAGATGGTGTACCTTGAGATTGTATAGGCACCCTTGAGACTTAATTGGCAGGGTTTTGATCTTTCCCTGGATGATGCACAGTTGTGTAGTGCTCTTGCAATCATCATGTTTCTTCAGTGTAGCTCCAAAAACCAATATGTCATTGCTATAATTGAAAGCATATACAACAGGTTGTATGATACGTCTAATTACATCTTGAAAAATCTCTCCGGCTGATGACACCAAAACTTAGGGCTTGATTTAGTTTTCAGTGGACGGGTTACTCTGTCACAATGGTGACAGACATGCTGTCCTCCGAAATATAAGTACTATTATTTCCTATGGGAATTATATTTTGGAAGGATGGCATTTCCATCACCATTGTGACAGAGAAACTTGTCTGCTTAAATTTAAATCTGGCACTTAGGCCCTCATTATGGCCCTGGTGGTCCAAAGACCGCCAGGGCCACGGTGGCGGTCTCACTGCCAACGGACTGGCGATGAAGTTCTCTACATTATGAGTGTTGCGGGTTGGCCGCTGCCAACCTACCACATCTCCACTCATAACACCATGGTGGTCAGAACCGCCGGGCCAGAGATGATCATCTCCGACCTGGCGGTCCACATAAGACCGCCGGCAGTATTAGGAGCCATCATTCCGCCACAGTTTCTGCCGCAGTAGCACTGCCATGAAAACCATGGTGGAAAGGCTACCGGTGACAGGAAATTTCTTCCCTGTCACTGGTAGATGACCCCCCAAACCCCCCGCCAAGCACTAAATCCCCCCTCCCCCTACATACACAGCGCCACCTCCCCTACCCTTGTTCAGACAGAGCGCCCGCACCCCCTATCCCCCTCCAGACACAGCGCCCCCTCACCTCACGCTGCACCCCCTCCAGACACAGCACCCCCTCCCTGCATACATGCACACCCACATGCACCACGCATACACTCATTAACCTACACTTATATACACACTTTCACCGACACGCATCCATACACGCATTCACTTCAACATTCATACACGCATTCCCTCACACGCATCCATACACACATTCACCTCAGCACTCATACACGCATTCAACCACGCATACTCACACCCATCCAAACATGCATACTCAGACGCAAACACGCATTCACCACAACACTCACACTCGCATATACACAAGCATACAGTCACTCACTTCAACATTCAGACACACATACAATCACCCATACACACATTTATGCACACACGCAGACACCAAACACTCACACACAGCACCCCCCACCCTCCCACCTACCTCCCCTGTCAGATGATCAACTTACCTGGTCTGGGGAGGAGGTCATCCGGCAGGGAACAGGTAGGGGTCCTTCCACCGCTGGCGCGCCCCACCAGCTGGACACCGGCAGGCTGTATTTTTGCACATACTACGGCTGGTGGAATCATACTGGCAGGGCGGGCCAGTGGTGGAACCACCACAGTGCCTCCGACCATCAACACAACTACTGCAGGATTTCTACCCAAAATGTGGCAGAAATTCTTCAGTACTCGTAATATGATGGTTGGAAGACCGCCAGCAATGGCGGTTTTCTGGCGCCCGCGGCCAAAGTCGTAGTGAGGGCCTTAGTCTTTTGTACTGAAACAGATAAATATGTGTAGAAAAGGTTGTAATGTACCTGGAATTCTCCTTAAGTCCCAACTGATTATATCCTTTGTTTAAATCAAGGTAAGAGAAGACTCTTGCACCATTCAATTATGTCATCATGTCAGCAATGTGTGGAACTCAATGTTGTTTTATTTTAATTGCCTTGTTCACTTGATACATATTCACACAGATGGGTACAGCTCCTTCACTGTCCTTTATGGGCATTACCACTATGGGAGTCATGATTAAGTAATGATTCAAGCTCATTTTCAACAGCTTCTTGTAAATGTAATGCAATTCTACAATGTCTCCGAGCAACAGGTTGAACATTTTCATTGATATGTAATTGTACTTTCAAATTCATAAGTTTTCCTAAGCCATGAAATAATGAAGGGAACTAACTATTTCGTGATGAGCATTAACGCTGTAAATCACTGATGTCAGTCCCAAATCAGCAGCCGTGCTGAAACTACATAGACAGCCACTTGACGCTGTACCTTGAAGTACGTGAATGGACAATTGCACTTTTGTTTACTTGCGTTTCATAGTCGGTACAAATGAACCTTTACCTTTCAGAGGCACCTATGTAGCACATATGTAAATATTTGTTTTCGATGACATCATCCTCTGTAACGGAGATACTTCATTATACTTCTCTTCAGGCATAATAGTTATTGACGCACCGCTGAAGATGATAAAAGGTATTGCACAACCATTTACTTTCAGTGCAATCTTTGGACAATGTTTGAATGACTTGGCTGCTTTCTCAAGTCATCACTTTTTTGCATGGTATTTCTCTTCACATGCTGCAAGTACAATCAGTTGGGGTTGCCCCACTAGAGGCCGATTCTGAGGCAACAGTGTAAAAGGGAAGCGTAAAAATGGCACTCTGTCTTCTGCAAACAGCTCAGGGTTACCTGTGCCACCCAGTAAGCATTTGACAAGCTCTACTTGTAATTTGAGTTCTGCAGCAGGTACCAATTACATACCAGTAATAATCTGCTCAAGAATTTTTTTATCCCAGTATCTGTTGTGTGACAAATAGCTGACAGGAGCTTCTGCAAACTCAAATCTCACATTCACCTCCAAGAGCAAAAGAATCTTGGACAATACAGAACCATGCCTCATACCTTTGCATCAGTGTCATAATACCTATGAAAACAATGTTGATTTTTCACAAATATCAGAAATTAAAAATATTGTTCACAAAAATATCACATTCCTATACTTAACTAACAAAAACACATTTATCGGTAACAAAATGTCATAGTTAAAATATGTATTTATACTTGTATTAATAACATAAATATATGAAACAAAAATAATGTTAACTTTAACTAAATATATAACATGTCAAAAGTATTGGAACATTGAATATGGCATACATTGATATGGCAAAAAGTTAAGCCAAATATTTTAAAACAATAAATAAACTCTATCCTATATGAAATGAAACTGAAGTTCTAGAAAGCAATACTTCAACAATATTATAATAATTGCATATCTCTAAAATAAACTTCAAACCAATAAAAAAATGAATATTTATTTCAACACATCAAATAAATGATAAACAAAAGCTACTTATTTCCTCTTGTGTCACAGGGACAATGGATTTGTTATTACAGGACGTTTCCTGTAAAGCGTGTCAAGGATTATCCCTATCTTCTCCATTTTAAAATCTAGGTGCACTCATTTGGTCACTCCTTAGTCAGTATCTTGTGAAGGTGAAATGTGTGCCAAAAACACATACATCCACAACCAGCTGAAAAACAGACAATCAATCCAGGACAACATAGCCACCTGCTTTGACCATGTATCCATTTGGATGAGAGTTTCACATTCTTGAACTGACCAAGACTGAGATTTTGGGGGTGGGTAGAACTGAAACCACCTTTTAAGTGGCCGCCCAGACTTGGAGCGGTACACTCCAACTCAGTGAAAGTAATGAACCACAGTATAATATTTGATGTGAACACCTAATTTATGTTTCAAGTCAATGCAGTGATCAAGGACATTAACTTGCAACTTCCTGTAGTTTTGAGCACCCTCGTTCACACCACCAACTATGTTGAAGAGAATCCTGTGATGGTGCAATGACAGCACCACAACATTTTGTTATATCAAACTCCTAAAGAAGACCATTGATATACCAATACATATAAACATAGAAATATTGATAGACTGCAAATTATTCAAAATGAGGTTGCCAGACTGTTCCTGAATTTACAGTGCTGTGACCACATACTGCCATCATTGAAGTGCTACAATGGCTACCAGCAGATTTCAATTCCAAAGTTCTCTTCTCTAGACCTACAGGATAGATGTCCAACATCTTTGTAAAAACACACAGCCATAAGCCCAACAGTCACACTTGATTACCTAAGGAGATTTCATCTGGATCACACATGGAGACAAGACTTTAAATTCCAGAGTCTCAGGATCTGAAACAATCCCAAGTCTAGCAGCAAATCCTTACTGAAAACATTCAGAAAAATGTTTGAAACGAACACTAATTTAGATGACTTATAATTTTGCTTCACGTTATTTTGGGTAGTGACTCAAGAATTTTGGGAATGGGATCCCACTTTCACTGGTTCAGCTTCTTTCAATCAATCAATCAGGGATTTGTAAAGCGCACTACTCACCCGGAAGGTCTCAAGGCGCGGGGGA
This sequence comes from Pleurodeles waltl, assembly GCF_031143425.1. Taxonomy (NCBI): domain Eukaryota; kingdom Metazoa; phylum Chordata; class Amphibia; order Caudata; family Salamandridae; genus Pleurodeles; species Pleurodeles waltl. The sequence goes on along the minus strand of NC_090445.1, from coordinate 144,203,186 downwards.
GGGAGCTACTGGTCGAAAAGCCAGGTCTTAAGGTGTTTCCTGAATATAGAAGGTCATCGTTCAGGCAGAGGTGGAGTGGTAGGGAGTTCCAGGTCTTTGCGGCAAGGCAGGAGAATGATCTCCGGTGGTCGTGCAGCGGATGCGAGGAACGTTGAGGTAGGTCGGACCCGTGTTGTGGAGGGCCTTGTGTGCGTGGATGAGGATTTTGAAAGTGATCCTCTTCGATACTGGTAGCCAATGTAAGTCTTTGAGATGGGATGAGATGTGGTCGCAGCGTGGAATGTCCAGAAGGAGGCGTGCGGATGCGTTCTGGATTCCTTGCAGTTTTAGCTGAAGTTTGTTTGTTATACCTGCATAGAAGGCGTTTCCGTAATCCAATCGGCTACTGACCAAGGCATGGGTGACGGTCTTCCTGGTTTCAATGGGAATCCACTTGAGGATTCTGCGGAGCAGGCGGAGGGTGTAGTTACAGGAAGAGGAGATGGCATTGACCTGCTGTGTCATGCTGAGTGTGGAATCCAAGATGACGCCTAGGATGGGAGCGTGGGTGGTGGGTGAGGGTGCGGATCCTAGGAAGGTGGGCCACCAGGAGTCGTTCCAGGCTGAGGGGTTGGGGCCGAAGATGAGTAATTCTGTCTTTTCTGTGTTTAGCCTTAGGTGGCTAGCTTCCATCCAGCTGGCTATTGCGTGTAGTCCATTGTGTATGTTGTCCTTTGCAGTGGTGGGATCTTTCGTGAGGGAGATGATGAGCTGAGTGTCGTCGGCATAGGAGACTATGTTGATGTGGTGTGTTCGTGCAATGCTGCCGAGGGGGGCCATGTATATGTTGAAAAGTGTGGGGCTGAGTGAAGATCCTTGAGGGACGCCACAGGGGATATTGGAAGCTTCTGATAGGAACAGCGGGAGGCGAACTCTTTGGGTCCTGTCCTTGAGAAATGATGAGATCCAGTCCAGGGCTTTGTCGCGGATTCCAGCGTTGTGGAGGCGTGTGCGGAGAGTGTGATGGCATACCATGTTGAAAGCTGCGGAAAGGTCCAGGAGAATGAGTACTGCTGTTTCTCCTTTCTCTAGCATGGTCCTGTTGTCGTCTGTTGCAGCAATGAGTGCGGTCTCGGTGCTGTGATTTTTGAAGAATCCGGATTGGGAGGTGTCAAGTGCCTTGTTGTCTTCTAGGAACTGGGATAGTTGATTATTCACTATTTTTTCGATGACCTTGGCTGGGTAGGGTAGGAGGGAGATTAGTCGGTAGTTCTTGGGGTCGTCAGGGTTTGCCTTAGGTTACTTTATCAGGGCGTTGATTTCTGCGTGCTTCCATCTCTCTGGGAAGGTGGCTTATTCGAAGGAGCCGTTGATGGTGTGGCAGAGATGGGGGGCGATGATGGTGTTGGCTTTGTTGAAGATGTGGTGTGGACAGGGGTCCGATGGCGATCCAGAGTGGATGGTGGCCATGGTGTTCATGGTGGCTTCTGTGTTGACCGGGGTCCAGGTGTGGAGGAGGCGGGTGTTTCTTGGAGCGTGGGGTTCGAGGGTGTTCGTAGTTAGCTGGTAGGATTTGGGGTTGAAGCTGTTGTGGATTTCCTCTATCTTTCGACGGAAGTGGGATGCAAGTGAGTTGCCAAGCTCCTGTGATGGCAGGGGTTCGTTGGAGCATGCCTTCGGCTTGGTTAGATCTTGGATGGTGCTGAAGAGTTCTTTGGTGTTGTGAGCATTGGTGTCGATGCGGTTTTTGAAGTGGGTCCTTTTGGCGGTGCATATCAATTGGTGATGTCTGCGAAGGTCCTTGAAGGTGCAGCGATTGGAGCGTGGGGTCACGGCGCCAGTTTTTTTCCATTCTACGGCAATGTCGTTTGGATTCCTGTAAATCTGGGGTGAACCAGCTGGGCTTGATTCTGTGTGGGGTGTTAGGGTGTTTTTTGAGCGGTGCAAGGGTGTTGGCGCAGTCTTCTAACCAGTGGTGTAGGTTGGTGGCGGCTGTGTTGGGGTCTGAGGTCCCGGGGGGGGGAGGGTCTGGGCGAGGGTGGAGATCAGTTGGTCCGAGGATATTCTGCTCCAGTTGCGTCAGGGCGGCTCTGTGCGGTGGTGGTGAGTGACTGGTTTTTGGTAGAAAAAGTGGATGCAACGGTGGTCTGTCCAGTAGAGTTCGGTGGTGTGGCTGAAGGCCACGTGTTTGCTGGTTGTGAAGATGGGATCGAGAGTGTGGCCTGTGGAGTGGGTCGGAGAGGTGACAAGTTGCTTGAGGCCGAGGTTGGCAAGGTTGTCGATTAGGTTGGTGGTGTTAGTATCATTGTTATTTTCCAGTTGGAAGTTCAGGTCGCCTAGGAGGATGTAGTCAGTTGAGGTGAGGGCTTGGGAGCTGATGGTGTCAGTGATATCGTCACAGAACTATGGTCTCGGGCGGGGGGGTCTTTAGACCAGTGTTCCTCTGAGTGTGTTGTTGGTGTTTGCATAGATTGTGAAGTGGAGGTGCTCGGCGGACTTAATGATGTCGTCGGAGTTGGTGGAGACACTTATGTTGTTTTTATGGACTATGGCGATTCCTCCTCCTGGATTGTTGTTGAGGTCTCTTCTGGTGATTTTGTAGTTATCTGGTATGGCTATTGCTATGTCTGGTTCCGAGGCAGGGTTCATCCATGTTTCGGTGAGGAATGCGATGTCCGGCGAGTGAGTGGTCAGTAGGTCCCATAGTTCAATTGCGTGTTTGTGGAAGGAGCGGGTGTTCAGCAGGATGCATTTTAGGTGGTAGTCTGTTTTGGTGTGGTGTTCGGGGTTTGGCTTGCAGGTGAAGTTGCAGGCACTGCAAAAAAAGGGTCCTCTGGTGCGTGTTGGTGTGACCTGGCAGCAGGTGGGGGAAAGACCTGGGTTTAGGGCATGGAGTTCATCAGTGGTGTAATGTTGTGAGGTAGTGCGGGGGCGTGTTGGCCAGTGGGTCTAGCGCTAGGCGTGGTCTTGGCCCGTACGTGCGCAGACGGGCTTCCCTTTGGCGCGCCAGCAGCGCGGCCACGCTGCGGCCGGCATAAGAGGGGTGGGGGGAGGGTGTGTCAGCTGGGAGAAGGGTGGCGGCTAACCAATGGCAGGGCGGGGTGGCGGGCCAGTGGAGGAGCAAAGGCGGGAAGGAATACAATGAATATGAGGAGGTAGGGGGGCGGGGCCGCGGTGACGAAGCGGCTACGGTGCAGGAGAAGCCAATGAAAAAAAAAGCAGAGAGCCCAACAGGAAATGCAGGCGGCTGGCAGCAGCGAGAAGCGAGGGGAGCGACCTACCTGCTTCAAGTAGGGTCGAAGGTCACTGTCCTTGACGCGCTGCGGCCGGCATAAGAGGGGTGGAGGGAGGGTGTGTCAGCTGGGAGGAGGGTGGCGGCAAACCAATGGCAGTGCGGGGCGGCCCAGTGGAGGAGCAAGGGCGGGAAGGAATACAATGAATACGAGGAGGGAGGGGGGTGGGGCCGCGGTGACGAAGCGGCTACGGTGCAGGAGAAGCCAATGAAAAAAAAAGCAGAGAGCCCAACAGGAAATGCAGGCGGCTGGCAGCAGCGAGAAGCGAGGGGAGCGACCTACCTGCTTAAAGTAGGGTCGAAGGTCACTGTCCTAGCCGCGCTGCGGCCGACATAAGAGGGGTGGAGGGAGGGTGTGTCAGTTGGGAGAAGGGTGGCAGCTAACCAATGGCAGGGTGGGGTGGCAGGCCAGTGGAGGAGCAAGGGCGGGAAGGAATACAAGGAATACGAGGAGGGAGGGGGGCAGGGCCGTGGTGACAAATCGGCTACGGTGCAGGAGAAGCCAATGAAAAAAAAAGCAGAGCCCAACAGGAAATGCAGGTGGCTGGCAGCAGCGAGGAGCGAGGGGAGTCACCTACCAGCTTAAAGCAGGGTCGAAGGTCACTGCCCTTGCCGCGCTGCGGCCGGTAGAAGAGGGGTGGAGGGAGGGTGTGTCAGCTGGGAGGAGGGTGGTGGCAAATCAATGGCAGGGCGGGGGGAGGTCCAGTGGAGGAGCAAGGGCGGGAAGGAATGAGAGGAATACGAGGAGGGAGGAGGCGGGGCCGCGGGGACGAAGCAGATACGGTGCAGGAGAAGCCAATGAAAAAAAAAGCAGAGAGCCCAACAGGAAATGCAGGCGGGTGGCAGCAGCGAAGAGCAAAGGGAGAGACCTACCTGCTTAAAGCAGGGTCGAAGGTCATTGTCCTTGCCGCGATGCGGCCGGCATAAGAGGGGTGGAGGGAGGGTGTGTCAGCTGGGAAGAGGGTGGCGGCAAACCAATGGCAGTACGGGCGGCCCAGTGGAGGAGCAAGGGCGGGAAGGAATACAATGAATACGAGGTAGGAGGGGGGTGGGGCCGCGGTGACGAAGCGGCTACGGTGCAGGAGAAGCCAATGAAAAAAAAAGCAGAGAGCCCAACAGGAAATGCAGGCGGCTGGCAGCAGCGAGAAGCGAGGGGAGCGACCTACCTGCTTAAAGTAGGGTCGAAGGTCACTGTCCTAGCCGCGCTGCGGCCGACATAAGAGGGGTGGAGGGAGGGTGTGTCAGTTGGGAGAAGGGTGGCAGCTAACCAATGGCAGGGTGGGGTGGCAGGCCAGTGGAGGAGCAAGGGCGGGAAGGAATACGAGGAATAAGAGGAGGGAGGGGGGCAGGGCCGTGGTGACAAATCGGCTATGGTGCAGGAGAAGCCAATGAAAAGAAAGCAGAGCCCAACAGGAAATGTAGGTGGCTGGCAGCAGCGAGGAGCGAGGGGAGTGACCTACCTGCTTAAAGCAGGGTCGAAGGTCACTGTCCATGCCGCGCTGCGGCCGGTATAAGACGGGTGGAGGGAGGGTGTGTCGGCTGGGAGGAGGGTGGCGGCAAATCAATGGCAGGGCGGGGGGGAGGTCCAGTGAAGGAGCAAGGGCGGGAAGGAATACGAGGAATACGAGGAGGGAGGAGGCGGGGCCGCGGGGACGAAGCAGCTACGGTGCAGGAGAAGCCAATGAAAAAAAAAGCAGAGAGCCCAACAGGAAATGCAGGCGGGTGGCAGCAGCGAAGAGCAAGGGGAGAGACCTACCTGCTTAAAGCAGGGTTGAAGGTCATTGTCCTTGACACGCTGCGGCCGGCATAAGAGGGGTGGAGGGAGGGTGTGTCAGCTGGGAGGAGGGTGGCGGCAAACCAATGGTAGGGCGGGGGGCAGCCCAGTGGAGGAGCAAGGGCAGGAAGGAATACGAGGAATACGAGGAGGGAGGGGGGCGGGGCCGCGGGGCGAATCGGCTACGGTGCAGGAGAAGCCAATAAAAAATAAAAAAGCAGAGAGCCCAACAGGAAATGCAGGCGGCTGGCAGCAGCAAAGAGCGAGGGAGCGACCCACCTGCTTAAAGCAAGTTCGAAGGTCACTGTCCTTGCCGCGCTGCGGCCGGTAGAAGAGGGGTGGAGGGAGGGTGTGTCAGCTGGGAGGAGGGTGGTGGCAAATCAATGGCAGGGCGGGGGGGAGGTCCAGTGGAGGAGCAAGGGCGGGAAGGAATATGAGGAATACGAGGAGGGATGAGGCGGGGCCGCGGGGACGAAGCAGATACGGTGCAGGAGAAGCCAATGAAAAAAAAAGCAGAGAGCCCAACAGGAAATGCAGGCGGGTGGCAGCAGCGAAGAGCAAAGGGAGAGACCCACCTGCTTAAAGCAGGGTCGAAGGTCATTGTCCTTGCCGCGCTGCGGCCGGCATAAGAGGGGTGGAGGGAGGGTGTGTCAGCTGGGAGGAGGGTGGTGGCAAACCAATGGCAGTGCGGGCGGCCCAGTGGAGGAGCAAGGGCGGGAAGGAATACAATGAATACGAGGCGGGAGGGGGGTGGGGCCGCGGTGACGAAGCGGCTACGGTGCAGGAGAAGCCAATGAAAAAAAAAGCAGAGAGCCCAACAGGAAATGCAGGCGGCTGGCAGCAGCGAGAAGCGAGGGGAGCGACCTACCTGCTTAAAGTAGGGTCGAAGGTCACTGTCCTAGCCACGCTGCGGGCGACATAAGAGGGGTGGAGGGAGGGTGTGTCAGTTGGGAGAAGGGTGGCAGCTAACCAATGGCAGGGTGGGGTGGCAGGCCAGTGGAGGAGCAAGGGCGGGAAGGAATACGAGGAATAAGAGGAGGGAGGGGGACAGGGCCGTGGTGACAAATCGGCTATGGTGCAGGAGAAGCCAATGAAAAGAAAGCAGAGCCCAACAGGAAATGTAGGTGGCTGGCAGCAGCGAGGAGCGAGGGGAGTGACCTACCTGCTTAAAGCAGGGTCGAAGGTTACTGTCCATGCCGCGCTGCGGCCGGTATAAGACGGGTGGAGGGAGGGTGTGTCGGCTGGGAGGAGGGTGGCGGCAAATCAATGGCAGGGCGGGGGGGAGGTCCAGTGAAGGAGCAAGGGCGGGAAGGAATACGAGGAATACGAGGAGGGAGGAGGCGGGGCCGCGGGGACGAAGCAGCTACGGTGCAGGAGAAGCCAATGAAAAAAAAAGCAGAGAGCCCAACAGGAAATGCAGGCGGGTGGCAGCAGCGAAGAGCAAGGGGAGAGACCTACCTGCTTAAAGCAGGGTCGAAGGTCATTGTCCTTGACACGCTGCGGCCGGCATAAGAGGGGTGGAGGGAGGGTGTGTCAGCTGGGAGGAGGGTGGCGGCAAACCAATGGTAGGGCGGGGGGCAGCCCAGTGGAGGAGCAAGGGCAGGAAGGAATACGAGGAATACGAGGAGGGAGGGGGGCGGGGCCGCGGGGGCGAATCGGCTACGGTGCAGGAGAAGCCAATAAAAAATAAAAAAGCAGAGAGCCCAACAGGAAATGCAGGCGGCTGGCAGCAGCGAAGAGCAAGGGGAGAGACCTACCTGCTTAAAGCAGGGTCGAAGGTCATTGTCCTTGACACGCTGCGGCCGGCATAAGAGGGGTGGAGGGAGGGTGTGTCAGTTGGGAGAAGGGTGGCAGCTAACCAATGGCAGGGTGGGGTGGCAGGCCAGTGGAGGAGCAAGGGCGGGAAGGAATACGAGGAATAAGAGGAGGGAGGGGGACAGGGCCGTGGTGACAAATCGGCTATGGTGCAGGAGAAGCCAATGAAAAGAAAGCAGAGCCCAACAGGAAATGTAGGTGGCTGGCAGCAGCGAGGAGCGAGGGGAGTGACCTACCTGCTTAAAGCAGGGTCGAAGGTTACTGTCCATGCCGCGCTGCGGGCGGTATAAGACGGGTGGAGGGAGGGTGTGTCAGCTGGGAGGAGGGTGGCGGCAAACCAATGGCAGGGCAGGGGGGCGGGCCAGTGGAGGAGCAAGGGCGGGAAGGAATACGAGGAGGGAGGGGGGCAGGGCCGCGGGGACGAAGCGGCTACGGTGCAGGAGAAGCCAATGAAAAAAAAGCAGGGAGCCCAACAGGAAATGCAAGCGGCTGGCAGTAGCAAGGAGCGAGGGGAGCGACCTACCTGCTTAAAGCAGGGTCGTAGGTCACTGTCCTTGCCGCGCTACAGCCAGCAGAAGAGGGGTGGAGGGAGGGTGTGTCAGCTGGGAGGAGGGTGGTGGCAAACCAATGGCAGTGTGGGGGCGGGCCAGCGGAGGAGCAAGGGCGGGAAGGAATACGAGGAATACAAGGAGGGAGGGGGGTGGGGCCGCGTGGACGAAGCGGCTACGGTGCAGGAGAAGTCATTGGAAAAAAAAAAGTAGAGAGCCCAACAGGAAATGCAGGCGGCTGGCAGCAGCGAGGGGAGCGACCTACCTGCTTAAAGCAGGGTCGAAGGTCACTGTCCTTGCCACCCTGCGGCCGGCATAAGAGGGGTGGACGGAGGGTGTGTCAGCTGGGAGGAGGGTGGCGGCAAACCAATGGCAGGGCGGGGCGGCCCAGTGGAGGAGCAAGGGTGGGAAGGAATACAATGAATACGAGGAGGGAGGGGGGTGGGGCCGCGGTGACGAAGCGGCTACGGTGCAGGAAAAGCCAATGAAAAAAAAAACCAGAGATCCCAACAGGAAATGCAGGTGGCTGGCAGCAGCGAGGAGCGAGGGGAGTGACCTACCTGCTTAAAGCAGGGTCGAAGGTCACAGTCCTTGCCGCGCTGCGGCCGGCATAAGAGGGGTGGAGGGAGGGTGTGTCAGCTGGGACGAGGGTGGCGGCAAACCAATGGCAGGGCGGGGGGGCTGCCCAGTGGAGGAGCAAGGGCCAGAAGGAATACGAGGAGGGAGGGGGCGGGGCCGCGGGGACGAAGCAGCTATGGTGCAGGAGAAGCCAATGAAAAAAAAAGCAGAGAGCTCAACCGGAAATGCAGGTGGCTGGCAGCAGCAAAGAGCGAGGGGAGTGACCTACCTGCTTAAAGCAGGGTCGAAGGTCACTGTCCTTGCCGCGCTGCGGCCGGCATAAGAGGGGTGGAGGGAGGGTGTGTCAGCTGGGAGGAGGGTGGCGGCAAACCAATGGCAGAGCGGGGGCGGGCCAGTGGAGGAGCAAGGGCGGGAAGGAATACAAGTAATACGAGGAGGGAGGTGTTGTAATCAAAGATGTACACACTTGCAGATGTTCTTTGTGTTTCTTTTATTTCAAGAATCATCAATAATAAAGGCTCACCGACAGCGTCTAATCAGCAAAGCCTCCTCTCCCAACTGACTCTGATCTCCCCAGATAGAATTCTACATTCTACATTCTATTCTACATTCTACATTCTATAGCTATCTATTCTATCTATCTAGTATTACATCTCTTTTTTTTCCCAAACAAAACAAAAAAAAAAAATATATATATATATATATAATAATAATAGATAAGTAATGATAATAAATTACTACATCATATAAACATTAATACATTTCAAATTCAGAATACTTATTTGGAACTTGTCTTTTCCTTTTAGTTCTCAAATTAACATCAGTTACATCAGTTAATTCATTCTCTGTAACTCTCTGTGCCATTTCTAAATTATGCATTTCATTGTCACAAATACTACTATTACTCCTACTATTGTTTCCATCAATTCTGCAATTGGATTTTCCCTCCATTCCATCACTAGCTAAATCTCCAAAATCATAATAATCCCTATTTTCCAAATGAACATCAACTCTGTTTCCTACATTTTTCAAAATGCTCTCTTGGTGTGGTTTTAACAAGATCACTGCATTTTTACTCCACCAACCCTTATCTTTCAAAAGAACAGAACCATTAGATACTTTCAAAACTTGCACTGGAGCAGAGTATACCGACTCCCCTTTTTGTACTTTACAGGGTTTTCTTACAAGAACCCAATCACCTACGTTGAATACTCCAGATCTCACTCTATTTATTTTATCATAATAATGTTTAGTTTTTACTTGTTTGATAATTTTTTGTTTAACTTGAAGTTCATTATCATCCACAATTTTGACCATATTACCATTATTCACAACCTTGCCAAATTTAGGAGTGAGTAAAGTTTTCTCCTTCCTACCTCTCATCAAAAGGAAAGGTGAAAATCCAGTTGTAGAATTTGTAGTACAATTATACCCATACACTTTCTCTCGTAAAAATTCATATACATCTAATTTAGATGCTAATGCTAATTGAATACCTTCTTTCATAAATCTATTCATGCGTTCTACTTGACCATTCGATGAAGGATTGTAAAGAGGACTTTTTTCTTGTCGAATACCATGACATTCCAAAAATTCACACATTTTCTGTGAAGTTAATTGTGTACCATTGTCAGATACAAAAATTCTGGGTAAACCTTCAATTGCAAATATTTTTTAAAAAAATTCAACAACCGTTTCAGTACTAACATTACTTAAAAATTCCCAGTGAATCCATTTAGAGTAATAATCTGTGATGACAATTAAGTAACGCATATCTGATTCAAGTAAAGTAAATGGTCCTGAAATATCTATAGCTATTTTCTCCTATGGTGCATCAGGTATCAAAACAGGTTGTAATTCCTTTTTGCTCAGTTTCCAATGTTTGTCAGATCTAATAAACTCCACACAGTTATCTAGATACATATTAACATCATTGTCAAGCCCAGGCCACCAATAATATGTTCTTAAAGCTTTCTTTGTAAGACTAGTGCCAGGATGTCCTTTATGGGCCAATTCAATCAACCTTTTCTTTAAAGCTTGTGGTGGAACATACAAATCATGTCTCATTAAAAATTCCACATTCAATACTCAATTCATCAGCTACTTGTGAAAAATTCTTTAATACGTTACCTACATTTCTGCTAGGAGGCCACCCTTCAGTGACATATTTCATTACTTGTTGTAATACTGAATCACTTTCAGAAGCTTTGCACCACTCCTCAGCAGAAATCACACCATCACAATGTTCTACAACATCCATATATGCCACTATACATTCATCATCCAAAGTTTTTCTGTGATCATCATCTTCCAAAGGTAACCTGGATAGACAATCAGCACGTCTATTCAGACCACCAGAAATGTGTTTTATCACAAAGTTATATTCTTGTAACTTAGATAATAATCTGATCAACCTAGAAGATGCCTTCGTATTACTCCTCCCATCCATCATGTATACCAATGGGTTATGATCAGTTACTAACTCAAACTCATTGCCCCAAAGATATGTCTTCAATTTCTCCACGGCCCAAACGCAAGCCAATGCCTCTCTTTCGATGGTACTGTAAAAACATTCTGATTTCCGAAGCATTCTAGAAACAAAAGCTACTGTAACTTCCTTTCCAGACACTATCTGAGTAAACACAGCTCCTATACTTGCTGCCCTAGCATCAACAGTGATTCTGTTGCGTCCTTTCGTATCATAAGGTTGCAAAGCTGGTGCTTTCAATATGGCATTTGTTACATTTATAAATGCAGTTTCTTGCTCATGTGACCATTCAAATTTTACTTTCTTTCTTAGCAGTTTTCTAAGAGGTTCAACTATGCCAGCATAATCCATAATGAACCTAGAATAGTACTCACTTAACCCAAGAAAAGATTTTAGAATTTCCTTATCCCTAGGTCTGGGAACTTCACGAATTGCTTTAAGTAAATCCTCCTTTGGTTTTATACCATCAGCCGATAAAGTGTGTCCCAAATACTCTATTTCTATACAAAAGAACTTACATTTCGATCTACTCACTGTCATCCCTCTTTCTCTTAAAATACTTAACACTTTATTCAAAATGACATTGTGTTCAGAAGATGTTTTCGCATGCACCAAAATATCATCCTGAAATTTCTCAATACCATCCATATCTTGAAAAAGAAAATCCATCAGCTTTTGAAATACACTAGCGGCTGAAGCAAGTCCAAAAGGTAAGCATACATATCTGTACACTCCAAATGGTGTTACGAAAGTGGTATAATCTTTTGATGATTCACACAATTTGACTTGATGATATGCTGACTTAAGGTCAATCAACGAAAAATATCTTGAACCATTAGTAGCTGCTAGAATTTCTTGTATCCTGGGCAATGGGTGACAATCTACTACAATATTCCTGTTCAAGGATCTCAAGTCAGCACATAACCGTATATCACCAGTTTTCTTTTTTGTAACTACAATAGCCGACACCCACTCAGAAGAATCTGTGCGTTCAATCACACCTTCATCACACAATTTCTTTAATAAATCTTTTAACTCCTTTCTAACAGACAGTGGAACAGGACGCACTTTATGAATGACAGGTGTAGCTGTTGCTTTCAACTTAATTTCATGTTCAAATCCCTTCACACATCCAATATGATTCGCAAAAACATCCTGATTATCAGTCAACACCTTTTCAAGAGTCAAATACATATCAGTATCCTCAATGCTATTGACATCTGAACATGGTATATCACCTAGAATGATTGGATTAGTTGATCCTGGTTTCAAAATTATTCCCAGTCTACCCAAATCCTGCCAACCAACGATGTTCCTGCCATTTTCAGCAACATATATCTTAGTATCGATGCTGCGACTTTTAAATTTCAAAGTGTCACAAAAATATCCCACCATGTTAATATCAAACTCTCCAAACGCCTTTGTGTTTACATCACTCTTTTCTAATTTCAAGTTTTTCCAAACTTTCTCAAATTTGTCCTTATCTAATATAGTAATAGGAGAACCAGAATCTGCCATGACCTCCAATTCTTTCCCTCCAATACTAACACAACCAAGTGGTGCTTTATATCTGTTCATCATTTTCCTACAACCATCATCTTCTACAGTTAGGACAATATTTGCACACATTTCTTCATCAAAATTATAAACTGTATTAATTCTAATTTGATTGCCCTCTTTCGTACTTCTACATACAACAACAAAATGACTGACTTTTTTACATTTAATACATTTTTTTCCTAACGCTGGACATTTGGGATTATTACCCAAATGTGATTTTGACCCACATCTGTAACATTGTATACTTTTCCTTCCGTAGTACTTGCTATCTTTGTCTTTAGTGTCTTTAGTTTTTTGATCCTGTACCATATATAAATCTGTATTAGAAACATCTACAGATGTTAAAGCTTTAGTGGACAGTAGCGATCTCTCAATTCCTTTGGCTATGTCAACAACCTCTTGTAATGTTGGATTTCTGCATGCCAACAACCTTTCTTGTATTTTGTTTGAATAACATTGAAATACAAATTGATCTCGAATATAGGTATCAGTCATCTCATTAAATTCGCATGAAGAAGCTAAGACTCTCAAAGAAGCTATGTACTCCTCTACGCTTTCATTCTCCATTTGCTTCCGTTTGAAGAAACTGTGCCTCTCCACCATTACATTGGGCTCCTCTGTGAATTGTTTTTCCATACGTTTAACTGCTTCCTCATACTCGTTCAATGGAATAAATTGTCCAGGAGGCGATTCATACTCTGGTTGATTGTCAAAGATTTCTTGACCTGTATTGCCTAATAGGCCAAACATCAATGCTTTTTTCCGTTCTGGATCAAATTTTTTTCCATCAATAGCCACCAAGTAATTTTCAAATGCTCTATGCCAATTTCTCCATTTCATTACAGGTTTGCCAGGATTATTTAAAAACAACGCAGGATGGTTAATAAAATTATTATGAGCCATAGTTTATTTATTCCTTTAAATATTTATAAATATATATATATATATTTTTTTTTTTATGTATTCCACAGTGTCCAAAACATTCTTCAAGAATCTGAAACTCTCCTGCAAACTTAAAATGGCTACTGTATACTCCTTGGTCAATTGAAAGCAATGTATATCCAAATCGACATAAAAAAAATGGCCGCCGTTGATGAGTACTTTTATTAGGAATTTGCCCTTGTTTCACTCAATTTGCCCAATCCAAAATGGCTGTTGTATATGTCACCGCGTTATATTTGTTTTCATTGGAGATTGGGCACAATACAATTACACAAACAGTACTCCAGCATGACTAGCAACCGTTGCTAGGAAACTAGTACACTTCGTTAATGAGTGCTTGAAGCGGCGATAAATTAATAAGGAAAGGGGAAATTTCCAAATCCCACGGCTACAGTACCTTTTTGACAAGCGGTGAGTACTTTGAAGATAAAAACACCAAAACTTTCCTCCACCGGATCCACAATATAGAATATTCGATGAGCCTAAACAACACTCGTCGCCAAATTGTTGTAATCAAAGATGTACACACTTGCAGATGTTCTTTGTGTTTCTTTTATTTCAAGAATCATCAATAATAAAAGCTCACCGACAGCGTCTGATCAGCAAAGCCTCCTCTCCCAACTGACTCTAATCTCCCCACACAGAATTCAACATTCTACATTCTATTCTACATTCTACATTCTATAGCTATCTATTCTATCTATCTAGTATTACAACAGGAGGGGGGCGGGGCCGCGGGGACAAAGCGGCTTCGGTGCAGGAGAAGCCAATGAAAAAAAAAGCAGAGAGCCCAACAGGAAATGCAGGTGGCTGGCAGCAGCGAGGAGCGAGGGGAGCGACCTACCTGCTTAAAGCAGGGTCGAAGGTCACTGTCCTTGCCGTGCTACGGCCGGCATAAGAGGGGTGGAGGGAGGGTGTGTCAGCTGGGAGGAGGGTGGTGGCAAACCAATGGCAGGGTGGGGGGCGGGCCAGAGGAGGAGCAAGGGCAGGAAGGAATACGAGGAATACGAGGAGGGAAGAGGGCGGGCCGCGGGGATGAATCGGCTACGGTGCAGGAGAAGCCAATGGAAAAAAAAAAGTAGAGAGCCCAACAGGAAATGCAGGCGGCTGGCAGCAGCGAGGAGCGAGGGGAGCGACCTACCTGCTTAAAGCAGGGTCGAAGGTCACTCTCCTTGCCGCGCTGCGGCCGGCATAAGAGTGGTGGAGGGAGGGTGTGTCAGCTGGTAGGAGGGTGGCGGCAAACCAATGGCAGGGCGGGGCGGCCCAGTGGAGGAGCAAGGGCGGGAAGGAATACGAGGAATGCGAGGAGGGAGGGCACGGGCCGTGGGGACAAAGCAGCTACAGTGCAGGAGAAGCCAGTGAAAAAAAAAGCAGACAGCCCAACAGGAAATGAATGCGGCTGGCAGCAGCAAGGAGCGAGGGGAGCGACCTACCTGCTTAAAGCAGGGTCGAAGGTCACTGTCCTTGCCGCGCCCGGCATAAGAGGGGTGGAGGGAGGGTGTGTCAGGTGGGAGGAGGGTGGCGGCAAACCAATGGCAGAGCGGGGGCGGGCCAGTGGAGGAGCAAGGGCGGGAAGGAATACGAGGAATACGAGGAGGGAGGGGGGCGGGTCCACGGGGACAAAACGGCTACGGTGCAGGAGAAGCCAATGAAAAAAAAAGTAGAGAGCCCAACAGGAAATGCAGGCGGCTGGCAGCAGCGAGGAGCGAGGGGAGCGACCTACCTGCTTAAAGCAGGGTCGAAGGTCACTGTCCTTGCCGCGCTGCGGCCGGCATAAGAGGGGTGGAGGGAGGGTGTGTCAGCTGGGAGGAGGGTGGCGGCAAACCAATGGCAGGGGGGTGGGGGCGGCCCAGTGGAGGAGCAAGGGTGGGAAGGAATACAATGAATACGAGGAGGGAGGTGTCGGGCCGCGGGGACGAAGCAACTACGGTGCAGGAGAAGCCAATGAAAAAAAAAGCAGAGAGCCCGACAGGAAATGCAGGTGGGTGGCAGCAGGGAGGAGCAAGGGGAGCGACCTACCTGCTTAAAGCAGGGTCGAAGGTCATTGTCCTTGCCACGCTGCGGCCGGCATAAGAGGGGTGGAGGGAGGGTGTGTCAGCTGGGAGGAGGGTGGCGGCAAAGAAATGGCAGGGCGGGGGAGCGGCCCAGTGGAGGAGCAAGGGCGGGAAGGAATACGAGGAGGGAGGGGGGAGGGGCCGTGGGGGCGAATCGGCTACGGTGCAGGTGAAGCCAATGAAAAAAAAATAAGCAGAGACCCCAAAAGGAAATGCAGGTGGCTGGCAGCAGCAAAGAGCGAGGGGAGGGACCTACCTGCTTAAAGCAGGGTCGAAGGTCTTCATGTGGCCTGACCTTCCCCAGCTCCTTTGTCAATCATCCCATCATACAGACTCTGGCCCATCTACAGTGTGCTGATGTAACTGAAAGGAACTGGCCATACTTTACGGTTTCTTAATATGTAGACAAGCAAGCCACTTGTCCAGACCTAAGAAATGCAATCTAAATGTTCATAGCTTCATGTGACTGCACAGAGAACCAATGCAGAGATAAACACAATCCAGACACTACTCTGAAAATGTAAATGACGTTGAGTGAATGCCAGCGTCATTGCAGCAGGGGACCAGGACATTTAAGGTTTGCCTTCACAAAATGCATATGCATTAGCTCATATTGGAGTTGAACACATTGCACTTAAGTGAAAATTTGATCGTAATGTTCTCACTGGGGCTTCCCAGGGTTCACAGCACAAGTACACCTTCATTGGTCCTGGACAGGGCATCTAGGATGCATAGATGGGACTAACTTACAAATGTCATCAACAGGTGGCTGCAGCCCACATATGTTTTTTCGTAGAATGAACTAGTATTTGAAAACTGTTGCTCACTTTATGAATAAGTATAAAGTGTCCCCACACACTTTGTCGCAATTTGCCCAGGCATCCCATGCAGCCGAATACCCGGTCCAATATGGAGGACACATCTACCTACTGGGAAGCATGTTTCGCAGTGCCACCTGAATGGCAGTGGGGAAATACAACGGCTGACACTCAGCTGTGTCATTCACTTTTGCAGGGATTTTCGTTATAGATGAAAGGAAATTTAGAATTATGCTGCATCAAAAAAGCTAAGTGGCTGTCGTCTTGTCGCTCTTTGCAGCAAGTGTGATACTCCCAGAAGTTCACAATACTATCCTTTATTTTTTTTTGATAGTTTTGTTGTGAAGATGATGCAAATTAAAAAAAATGCACACATTTGTAAAGTAGGCGGCTCCCAATGTAGCCCACCCATAGGTTAACATGCTTGAAAATGCGACGTGTACACACTTATAGGCAAATAATTCCGTGAGGTAGAGCCCATGAGCTCCCACCCAATTGTACAGTAGGATTTAAACCATATAAAATGTTGACCAATGTCACTATCTTGATAGTCTTACAATTGCCCTCCCAACCCCTCCTTTTCAAACTCGCCAGGTAACTCAAACATTGTCGACCATCAGGTGTCTTCATGTGGCCTGACCTTCCGCAGCTGCATTTCCAAAGTATGGAAGACTGCAAGTATTTTGTTTGCTCCAGGCAATGCTTGTGCTAATATCAGAGAAATCAACAGGAACAAGCCTTGGCAAAGCCAATAGGTCTTGCCTATGTGAGTGGTTTGGCAATATTTTATAGCCATGCTGTAGAGCAGCGCGGATGCTTTGCAGTGTGGCCAAAACACATTTTTAAAACGTTGTGATGTAGCCAGGGCTAATGTGTGTTTTTTTTTTTAAGTGCATGAGCTCTGGATTCATCATAGTCCTTTTTAGGTTTCGCCTTTGAAATCTCTTGTAAAAAGAAAACTAAAAGGGGGCTTAGAGCCCACCCATTACTTACCTTTACTTACAATTGGATGGCTCCCATGTGGCTACTACGCCACTTTACCTACCCATTGGCTGGTTCACATATGGGCCTTGTTTGCTTGCTTCATAATTGTCAGCGCCTCCTACTCACCTCCATCTCCCTCCTGGGCATACGTGTTCGTCCATGCTGTTAAGCTTGGACCAAGTACTGCTTCTGATGGCCAGTGTCTTTACACTGGCCACAGGCTCCTACAGGTACTCTTTTTTCAGATACTTTTGCGAGTGCTTTTGTCAACAGTCCCTCTTCTACACGCCTGCCCTCTGTTGTGTTTTGATTGACCCCACCTCATGCTCTTCATTGTGTTTTCACTCCCCAGCCACCTCCTGCTCTCCTTTGTATTTTCAACCCTCCACCTCCTTCCCGCTCTCCTTTGCCTTTTCAAACCACCCCCACTCCTACTGCACTCCGTTGCTTATACAAAAACAGACCCCAAAACCTCACCCCTCCCATATTAATGTCAGAATCCCCACTGACACAGCACTTAGAAGCATCCAACCGATGTTGCATTGAAATTGCATAAAGTACTCACTCACCCAGCATCCTCTGTTGTTGGCTGAGTGCACTTCTGACCTTTTTTAATCACTTTTAGGGATCCTCACACATTCTTGTGTGATATGCAGAGGCTGGCACCCACAAAACCTGTGCACAAACCTCTTTAAACAAGAGATGTGGTGGCTTCAGAGTAACATCCCCAGTTTTACAGTTAACACACACATCTGTCCTCCTCAGCTAAACAACTCTTCAAGGAGGGTGTGGCATAATGGACAAAGCTGCTGGCTGTGGAACTGGGGAGCCACCTTCGAGTTTCGGTGTAATGTGACCGGTGCTCATGAAATGCACTCTAATACCTTTGGGTCAAGTTTGCGCTATATACAACTCCAAATAATGAGAGATTCCTAAGAAAATCTATTTCACATTTCATTACAGAATCAAACAATTCAAAAATAATTCAGCAAAGGCTCAGTTTTTTCTCCTAATTTAATTCATCACCACTTACAAGACTCTTCTCCAGGTCTTGCAGGAAGGGAATACTTACATTTTTCTACACTGCTCCATGTCTCGGGATACTGCTGTATGCAAAGCTTAGCCCAAAACCAGAGGGGGAGTCCAACGTAGGCCCACGAGGCAGGAGCCAGGCCAGGATTTCTGGGTTCCCACACAAAACAAAGGGGCATACAAGTAATAAAATGGACATTTATTTGCCTAATAGGTGTTGATCCTGAAAATCTGGCATGAGCCCGGCTCCGGATGCACCTACATTGGATACCCTTGCTTGACTGGGTCCTTCACTTCGCATTGATGAATGCAGTTGTGCCATTAATGCTTCCTCACAGGAGCTGGTTTGGGGTTTGGTCTCAAATACTATGTACCAAAGAAGGTATCTCATCCAAAAAAGAACAGAGTGCTCAGTACAGGTATAGGGATTCTGGCAAACAGTTCCAATATATAGACCATGAACTGAAAGTATTGGAGCACTTTTACAGGAGCACCAGTTACATTACAGATGGACAAATTAGTTTTATTTATAGGCCAATTAATGCAAAATATTTTGAGGCGCTTCATTTAATAAACACTCACCATCCCTCATACAATGGTTTACACCCTTGAGAATAGGTTCCAGCACCTCTTCAAATTGCTGAGTCTTCCCTGGCTGTCCATGTTCTTTTTTAAAATAATTTTTACTGTCTTATATAGAGCCAACAAAACCTGAACGGATTGGGGCGCTTTTACGGGACCAACAGTTACATTACACAAGGCTGGATTAGTTCTTGTTTATAGGGTTTTATTTTTACTTTAAGCCATGTTGAATAACATGTACAAAAACATTGACAAAGCCAATAGATGTCACATAGGTGAAACCTATTGGCTTTGCCATTGCTTGTTTAGTAATATTTTTACCCATGCTGTACTGCAGCCACGCTGCTATTCAGTATGGCACTCAAATTGGCATTTCCCATAATGTAGAGCATGAACAAAAGGAAGGAAGAGAGTCATAAGTCCCAAATTCAGGAAATATTGGCTGTGGTTGTTAGGTCTCAGCACAACAGCTCTATGATTCTGAGCAAATCTGTTAATCTATCCATTGTTGAAAAAGGAAAGAACTATGACATTTGGCAAAAATTCGTATCACATAAAGAAAGCAATTGCCATATCTTAATGAAAATACATTTGTAGGCAGGTAACATCGATTGCCACAATAAAAGAAAATAACATTTGTTGTCTCAATATACTCTCTTTTCAAAGGAGATATGGGCTTCTATGAAGTGTGTGTCACAGTAAACCATAGCTGCAAATGGAAAGAGGTTCAACAAAGACGACAGGGAACAAAAAAATAAAAGTAGTACCTCAATCCCAGCCCAATCAGTGGAAGGACAGCAGCCAAGCTGAAGCAATCAATACTTGGTCTATTCAATCAATACTTGGTATATGCTCCTGCCGAAAGAAGCTGACGTGAAGCCAGCACTTCCTGAACAATTAGAAGGCAACAAATCAGAGTGACAACCAAGCCAACAAATGTTAGGGACCTGTAAGCCCTTTGTTTTATACAATATCTTTTGCAAGCAAGAGCGCATGCAGCGCATGCGCTGTTAAAGGCAAGGCCTAAATACCTGCCCATGAAACTATAAAAAACTATAAAAAAAACACCCACAAACAGCCAAGACAGCCCACACACTGACCTGTCAGACTAGCCCTTTGGTCACTGCCTGTTTGTCCTATAAGCCAGCCTGACCCGGAGTCTCCGAGTCTAAGATCACATGATCACATTAATGTTGCGTTCATGTGCGATCCAGGTACAGGATAAGCAGGGCTGACAGAGGGACGGACGAGCCAGAGAGGCAAGGGAGAGAAACCAGAAAATTGCAAAGTTGGTTCCAAACCAATAGAATGATTAAAACATGCACAGCTCTTCGCGCAAAAAATAAGGAAACTGTTGCACACTAGGCACAGTTTTTGGAATAATCGGCACTGCACACGCACCATGGATGTAGTCTGGGAATGCATTCCAGGCTCTTCTTGGACATGGAATCGTTAGTTATTTGATGTTTTGAAGATTGTTTACCTTGTTATGGACATACCTCTGTCTCCTCTCAGAGGTTTTTAGCTCTTATCTCGTCTGCCCCCATGCACAGGGCTTTGCGTGTAGGACTTGGAGATTGTCTGGAGGTGGCGGGAGATACCAAGTGACTTCTTGAAAAGGGCAGGACACCCTTGGCACGCTAGCTGGGAAATGAGAGGAGCAAATAGCTAGGACCATTATATCAGTTTAGGAAAGAGAATATTAAGCTAAGTAAAGTTATTAACATGACCCATGTGGATGACTGGGGCCGACTAATTTATTGGAAACTCACCTGCACAGTGCTCACACCATATTTCTTGGCACAGGATGTTTCCTGGGAGGGACATCCTATGCTAGAAAACGGCACACAGCCAGCCACTGCAACCCATCCACATTCCGGCATCTCTGCCACCATTACCAGTTCCGTTCCTGATATACTGCCATAATCCAGGTTCTGTCTTTGAATTCTGACACTTGTAGTCTTGTTAATCCCATTATAAAATAGTACTACGAGTCCCAGAATTCAAAGAAAAAAACCTGGACTGGGGCATCACATCATGCATTGACTTGGAAAACTTGGAAGCAATGCGTAAGTAACAGATATAGGAGGACAGAGTATATGATAGGCACCTACTATAGTAAATTGCACTGACCTCCTGGTCAGCGTCTGCTGCCCTCTTCAACTCCTCTGGCTCCAACATGGAAAGAAAGTTGCCGCCTCAATTTTATGACTCTAAGACTCGGTTCCCGTGTCATAGACAACAAAAAACATAAGGAATAAAGGGGCAGGGTAAGACACTTTGGACAATCCCACAAATGCATGGGGTAGTTCTAGTTAATGGCAATAGGCCTGGGGGTGGGGGGATCCCCAGGATCCTAATAAGGCTCAGGGAGTGGGTCAAGAAACCCTCCCCCACTTTATAATGACATGGGGCCCTGCAGGATGGGGTCTTTGGGGCCTATTAAGGCTCAGGGAGTGGGACAAAAGTCCCCCTTTGCTTTATCCTGGCATGGGGGCCCAGGGTATGGGGTCCCCTGTGCTTATTAAGGCTTAGGGAGGAGGGACACCTGGCCCCCTCCCCATTATAATGTTATGTGGCCCCAGGGGATAGGGTCCCTTTGGCCACTTTTGGCACTGGGAGGCTGGCTGCCTGTTTGGGTGGTTGACCACATGACCTCCTGCCAACCTCCTGCTGCGCGTGGCAGAAGGTCATGTGCAGCATGTGGCTAGCTGCCTGCGGGTGGAGGTGGATGCAGAGTCTGCCCGCAAGCTAAGCCCTGTAGTAAAACCCACACTGTGCGTGAACAAAGGTTGTTTGCAACATTGGCTGCCTGTTGGCAGGGTGTTTGCAAGAAGGCCTGAGTGGGCAGGGTGCTGGCTTTACCTTAGAGCATGAGTTATATTTACCAGAGCTTATTATATCCGGTAAAATTCAGGGGCTTTCTTTGTTTAAAAAGTTATGTTGTCACTGAAATTCTCTCATATACATAAGATTGGCTGGTTTCACTGTGAGTCTGTAAGTGACAGCATTTAACCCTTGCTTAGTTTGTCAATATTCTGAAAGAAAAATCTCGTTCAGCATCCGCCGTATAAGTTCCAAAATATTCGTCTTGATTGTGGTGTATCTCAGGGCTTCGCCCTGAGTCCCACCCTACTTAGTATTTATGCATATTTAATATTTATGTGGCTCTATTAGCCGCAATTATCCAGGAGTATGGCTTTGAGGTATTAGCCTATGCAAATGATACCCAACTAATTGTCTCCATATCAGATGATATGAGTTCCACCAAACATAATGTAGGAAAGTACCCTCTTTTTGGCATGTTACCCCCAATTGCTGCCTGATGTCAGTGTGTTTGACTGTGTCACTGGAGTCCTGCTAACCAAGACCCCAGTGCTTATGCTCTCTCTCCTCTCAATTTTGTCACTACATACTGGTAACCCAGTATTTCATCCCAAATTGGCATGCTGGTCACCCTTATAAGTCCCTAGTGAATGGTACATAAGTACTCAGGCATTGGGGCTCCCAGAGTGGAACCCTATGGGCTGTAGTATTACTTTTGCCACCAATAGGAAGCCCATGCAAAGGCTTCTGCAGGACTGCAGCCTGCGTGAAATGGTGCATGCACCCTTTCACAGCCATTCTCACTGCACCAGGTCACTTATAAGTCACCTATATGTCAGGCCTTCCCACCCTGAAGGCTGGGTGCAAAGTACATGTGTGTGAGGGCACCGCTGCACTAGCAGAGGTGCCCACACATCGTCCAGGACCATTTTCCCAGACTTCGTGAGTGAGTGGACGCCATTTTATGTGTGCACTGGACATAGTTCAATACCTATGTTCAGCTTCACAATGGTAACTCTGAATATGGCCATGTAAGGTGTCTAACATCTTGGAATTGTACCCCAATACTGATTCTAGTATTGATTGTACAATTCCGTGTACTTTGGGGGCTCCACAGTGGACCCCCTGTACTGCCATACCAGCCTTTTGAGGTTTTCCAGGCAGCTCCAGCTGCTGCCACCTCTCAGACAGGTTTCTGCCCTCCTGTTGCTTGAGCAGCTCAAGCCCAGGAAGACAGAACAAAGCATTTCCTTTGAGAGAGGGGTGTGAGACCCTCTACTTCTGGGAATAGGTGTTACAGGCATGGGAGGGGTAGCCTCCCAGAGCCTCTGGAAATGCTTTGAATGGCACAGATGGTGCCCTCCTTGCATAATCCAGTCTACACCAGTTCACTGACTCCCAGTCCCTGCTCTGGTGCGAAACTGGACAAAGGAAAGGAAAGTGACCACTCCCCTGACCATCACCACCCCAGGGGTGATGCCCAGAGCTCCTCCAGAGTGTCCCTGGGTCTTGCCATCTTGGATTACAATGTGGGCGAGCACTCTGAGAGCATCTGAGTGGCAAGTGCCAGCA
Organism: Pleurodeles waltl; assembly: GCF_031143425.1. Lineage (NCBI taxonomy): Eukaryota > Metazoa > Chordata > Amphibia > Caudata > Salamandridae > Pleurodeles > Pleurodeles waltl. Next base: position 144,180,341 of record NC_090445.1, on the reverse strand, counting down.
GGTGATGTCAGAGCCCTCCCCTGATGGGTGCTTACCTGTGTAGCTGACCAATCCCACTTTCAGGGCTATTTAGGGTCTCTCCTCTGGGTGCTTCCTCAGATTCAGATTGCAAGACTCCAGCAAGAATCCTCTGCATCCTTTACTTCACTTTCTACTGATGAAACTGCATCTGGACTCTCGAGGAACTTTGCAAACTGAAACAAAGATGCAAAGACAACTTCTGCAACATTGTATCTTCAGCTCTTGCCAGCAACTGCAACTGTTCCCAGGTCGTGCATTGTAGGAAGATGGCTCTGTATGCGCTATTTCAAAGTAGGGAATAGTATGCACAGAGTCCAAGGGTTCCCATTAGACGTAAGATAGTGGCAAAAAGAGATAATACTAATGCTCTATTTTGTGGTAGTGTGGTCGAGCAGTAGGCTTATCAAAGGAGTAGTGTTAAGCATTTGTTGTACATACATAAGCAATAAATGAGGAACACACACTCAGAGACAATTCCAGGCCAATAGGTTTTTGTATAGAAAAATATATTTTCTTAGTTTATTCTAAGAACCACAGGTTCAAGATTTACATGTAATACTTCAAATGAAAGGTCTTGCAGGTAGGTACTTTAGGAACTTTGAATTAGCAAAATAGCATATACACTTTTCACATAAATCACATATAGCTATTTTAAAACTAGACAGTGCAATTTTCAACAGTTCCTAGGGGGAGAAAGTGTTTGTTAGTTTTTGCAGGTAAGAAAACCACCTACGGGGTTCAAGTTTGGGTCCAAGGTAGCCCAAAGTTGGGGGTTCAGAGCAACCCCAAAGTTACCACACCAGCAGCTCAGGGCCGGTCAGGTGCAGAGGTCAAAGTGGTGCCCAAAACGCATAGGCTTCAATGGAGAAGGGGGTGCCCCGGTTCCAGTCTGCCAGCAGGTAAGTACCCGCGTCTTCGGAGGGCAGACCAGGGGGATTTTGTAGGGCACTGGGGGGGGACACAAGTCCACACAGAAAGTACACCCTCAGCAGCACGGAGGCGGCCGGGTGCAGTGTGAGAACAAGCGTCGGGTTCGCAATAGAAATCAATGGGAGACCAAGAGGTCTCTTCAGCGATGCAGGCAGGCAAGGGGGGGGGCTCCTCGGGGTAGCCACCACCTGGGCAAGGGAGAGGGCGACCTGGGGGTTGCTCCTGCACTGGAGGTCGGATCCTTCAGGTCCTGGGGGCTGCGGATGCAGAGTCTTTACCAGGTGTCGTGTCTTTGAAGCAGGCAGTCGCGGTCAGGGGAGCCTCGGGATTCCCTCTGCAGGCGTCGCTGTGGAGGCTCAGGGGGGTCAACTCTGGCTACTCACGGTCTCGTAGTCGCCGGGGAGTCCTCCCTGTGGTGTTTGTTCTCCACAAGTCAAGCCGGGGGCGTCAGGTGCAGAGTGCAAAGTCTCACGCTTCCGGCGGGAAACGTGTGTTGTTTCAAAGTTGCTTCTTTGTTGCAAAGTTGCAGTCCTTGGGGAACAGAGCTGCTGTCCTCAGGAGTTCTTGGTCCTTCTAGATGCAGGGTATTCCTCTGAGGCTTCAGAGGTTGCTGGACCCTGTGGAACGCGTCGCTGGAGCAGTGTCTTTAGAAGGGGGGAGACAGGCCGGTAGACAGGCCGGTAGAGCTGGGGCCAAAGCAGTTGGTGTCTCCGTCTTCTCTGCAGGTTTTCAGTTCAGCAGTCCTCTTCTTCTTAGGTTGCAGGAATCAGAGTTCCTAGGTTCTGGGGAGCCCCTAAATACAGAATTTAGGGGTGTGTTTAGGTCAGGGAGGGCAGTAGCCAATGGCTACTAGCCCTGAGGGTGGCTACACCCTCTTTGTGCCTCCTCCCAAGGGGAGGGGGTCACATTCCTATCCCTATTGGGGGAATCCTCCATCTGCAAGATGGAGGATTTCTAAAAGTCAGAGTCACCTCAGCTCAGGTTGCCTTATGGGCTGTCCTGACTGGCCAGTGACTCCTCCTTGTTTTTCTCATTATCTCCTCCGGCCTTGCCGCCAAAAGTGGGGCCGTGGCCGGAGGGGGCGGGCAACTCCACGAGCTGGAGTGCCCTGGGGTGCTGTAACAAAGGGGGTGAGCCTTTGAGGCTCACCGCCAGGTGTTACAGTCCTGCAAGGGGGAGGTGATAAGCATCTCCACCCAGTACAGGCTTTGTTACTAGCCACAGAGTGACAAAGGCACTCTCCCCGTGTGGCCAGCAACATGTCTCGAGTGTGGCAGGCTGCTAAAACCAGTCAGCCTACACGGGTAGTTGGTTAAGGTTTCAGGGGGCACCTTTAAGGTGCCCTCTGGGGTGTATGTTACAATAAAATGTACAATGGCATCAGTGTGCATTTATTGTGCTGAGAAGTTTGATACCAAACTTCCCAGTTTTCAGTGTAGCCATTGTGCTGTGGAGTTCGTGCATGACAGACTCCCAGACCATATACTCTTATGGCTACCCTGCACTTGCAATGTCTAAGGTTTTGCTTAGACACTGTAGGGGCACAGTGCTCATGCACTGGTGCCCTCACCTATGGTATAGTGCACCCTGCCTTAGGGCTGTAAGGCCTGCTAGAGGGGTGACTTATCTATACTGCATAGGCAGTGTGAGGTTGGCATGGCACCCTGAGGGGAGTGCCATGTCGACTTACTCGTTTTGTCCTCACCAGCGCACACAAGCTGGCAAGAAGTGTGTCTGTGCTGAGTGAGGGGTCCCCAGGGTGGCATAAGATATGCTGCAGCCCTTAGAGACCTTCCCTGGCATCAGGGCCCTTGGTACCAGGGGTACCAGTTACAAGGGACTTATCTGGATGCCAGGGTGTGCCAATTGTGGAAACAAAAGTACAGGTTAGGGAAAGAACACTGGTGCTGGGGCCTGGTTAGCAGGCCTCAGCACACTTTCAAATCAAAACTTAGCATCAGCAAAGGCAAAAAGTCAAGGGGTAACCATGCCAAGGAGGCACAACCCCCCCCCCAAACGAAAGAGGATGAGACTAACCTTTCCCAAGAGAGTCTTCATTTTCTAAGTGGAAGAACCTGGAAAGGCCATCTGCATTGACATGGGCAGTCCCAGGTCTGTGTTCCACTATAAAGTCCATTCCCTGTAGGGAGATGGACCACCTCAACAGTTTTGGATTTTCACCTTTCATTTGCATCAGCCATCTGAGAGGTCTGTGGTCAGTTTGAACTACAAAGTGAGTACCAAAGAGGTATGGTCTCAGCTTCTTCAGGGACCAAACCACAGTAAAGGCCTCCCTCTCAATGGCACTCCAACGCTGCTCCCTGGGGAGTAACCTCCTGCTAATGAAAGCAACAGGCTGGTCAAGGCCATCATCATTTGTTTGGGACAAAACTGCCCCTATCCCATGTTCAGAGGCATCTGTCTGCACAATGAACTGCTTGGAGTAATCTGGAGCTTTTAGAACTGGTGCTGTGCACATTGCTTGTTTCAGGGTGTCAAAGGCCTGTTGGCATTCTACAGTCCAGTTTACCTTCTTGGGCATTTTCTTGGAGGTAAGTTCTGTGAGGGCTGTCACTATGGATCCATATCCCTTCACAAACCTCCTGTATTACCCAGTCAAGCCAAGGAATGCCCTGACTTGAATCTGGGTTTTTGGAGCTGCCCAGTCCAGAATAGTCTGGATCTTAGGCTGGAGTGGTTGAACTTGGCCTCCACCTACAAGGTGTCCCAAGTAAACCACAGTTCCCTGCCCTATCTGGCATTTGGATGCCTTGATAGAGAGGCCTGCTGATTGCAGAGCCTTCCAAACCTTCTTCAGGAGGACCAGGTGTACCTGCCATCTGGAGCTAAAGACAGCAATATCATCAAGATAAGCTGCACTAAAGGACTCCAAACCAGCAAGGACTTGATTCACCAACCTTTGGAAGGTGGCAGGGACATTCTTTAAACCAAAGGGCATAACAGTAAACTGATAATGCCCATCAGGTGTGGAGAATGCTGTATTTTCTTTTGTTCCAGGTGCCATTTTGATTTGCCAGTACCCTGCTGTTAAGTCAAAGGTACTTAAGAATTTGGCAGCACCTAATTTATCAATCAGTTCATCAGCCCTTGGAATGGGATGGGCATCTGTCTTGGTGACAGAATTAAGTCCTCTGTAGTCCACACAAAACCTCATCTCTCTTTTTCCATCTTTGGTGTGAGGTTTGGGGACTAAGACCACTGGGCTAGCCCAGGGGCTGTCAGAGTGCTCAATGACTCCCAATTCCAGCATCTTGTGGACTTCCACCTTGATGCTTTCCTTAACTTGGTCACTGTCTGAATATTTTGTTTTTGACAGGCATGCTGTCTCCTGTGTCCACATCATGGGTACACAGGTGTGTCTGACCAGGGGTTAGGGAAAAGAGCTCAGCAAACTGTTGCAGGACCTTCCTGCAGTCAGATTGCTGTTGGCCAGAGAGGGTGTCTGAGTAGATCACTCCATCTACTGAACCATCTTTAGGGTTTGATGAGAGGAGATCAGGGAGAGGTTCACTCTCAGCTTCCTGGTCCTCATCTGTTACCATCAATAGATTCACATCAATCCTGTCATGGAAGAACTTCAGGCGGTTCACATGGATCACCCTCCTGGGGCTCCTGCTAGTGCCTAGGTCCACCAGGTAGGTGACCTGACTCTTCTTCTCTAGCACTGGGTAAGGGCCACTCCATTTGTCCTGAAGTGCCCTGGGAGCCACAGGCTCCAAAACCCAGACTCTCTGCCCTGGTTGAAATTTAACCATTGCAGCCTTTTGGTCATACCAAAACCTCTGGAGCTGTTGGCTGGCCTCAAGGTTTTTACTTGCCTTTTCCATGTACTCTGCCATCCTTGAACGTAAGCCAAGTACATAGTCCACTATGTCTTGTTTAGGCTCATGAAGAGGTCTCTCCCAGCCTTCTTTCACAAGAGCTAGTGGTCCCTTTACAGGGTGGCCAAACAGAAGTTCAAAGGGTGAGAACCCTACTCCCTTCTGAGGCACCTCTCTATAAGCGAAAAGCAGACATGGTAAGAGGACATCCCATCTCCTTTTGAGTTTTTCAGGGAGCCCCATGATCATGCCTTTTAATGTCTTGTTGAATCTCTCAACAAGGCCATTAGTTTGCGGATGGTAGGGTGTAGTGAATTTATAAGTCGCTCCACACTCATTCCACATGTGTTTCAGGTATGCTGACATGAAGTTGGTACCTCTGTCAGACACCACCTCCTTAGGAAAACCCACTCTGGTAAAAATACCAATGAGGGCCTTGGCTGCTGCAGGGGCAGTAGTCGACCTAAGGGGAATAGCTTCAGGGTATCTAGTAGCATGATCCACTACTACTAGTATGTACATATTCCCTGAGGCTGTGGGAGGTTCAAGTGGACCCACTATGTCCATACCCACTCTTTCAAAGGGGACCCCTACCACTGGAAGTGAAATGAGGGGGGCCTTTGGGTGTCCACCTGTCTTACCACTGGCTTGACAGGTGGTACAGGAGACACAAAACTCCTTAACTTTCTGGGACATGTTGGGCCAATACAAGTGGTTGACTAGTTTCTCCCACGTCTTGGTTTGTCCCAAATGCCCAGCAAGAGGAATGTCATGGGCTAAGGTCAGTATGAACTCCCTAAACTCCTGAGCACTACCACTCTCCTAGTGGCACCAGGTTTGGGATCTCTTGCCTCAGTGTAAAGGAGTCCATCTTCCCAATAGACCCTATGTGTTCCAGTTTTCTTGCCATTGGACTCTTCAGCAGCTTGCTGAGAAGGCCTTCAAGAGAGGGACAGGTTTCTTGCCCCTTACACAACTGCTCCCTTGAGGGTCCCCCTGGGCCTGAGAGCTCAACCTGATAAGGTTCTAACTCCATAGGCTCAGTTCCCTCAGAGGGCAGAACTTCTTCCTGAGAAGAGAGGTTCTCTTTTTGTTGTTGTGTTGCAGCTGGTTTCCCAGCTGTCTTTCCTTTTCTCTTGGTAGGCTGGGCCCTTTTTCCAGGCTCCAGCTCTACTTTTTCACCCTGAGCCTTGCACTGTGCCCTTGTCTTGACACACACCAGTTCAGGGATACCCAGCATGGCTGCATGGGTTTTCAGTTCTACCTCAGCCCATGCTGAGGACTCCAGGTCATTTCCAAGCAAACAGTCTACTGGGATATTTGAGGATACCACCACCTGTTTCAGGCCATTGACCCCTCCCCATTCTAAAGTTACCATAGCCATGGGATGTACTTTAGTCTGATTGTCAGCGTTGGTGACTGGATAAGTTTGTCCAGCCAGGTATTGACCAGGGGAAACCAGTTTCTCTGTCACCATGGTGACACTGGCACCTGTATCCCTCAGGCTTTCTACACTTGTCCCATTAATTAAGAGCTGCTGCCTGTATTTTTGCATGTTAGGAGGCCAGGCAGCCAGTGTGGCTAAATCCACCCCACCCTCAGAGACTAATGTAGCTTCAGTGTGACACCTGATTTGCTCTGGGCACACTGTTGATCCCACTTGGAGACTAGCCATTCCAGTGTTAGCTGGAGTGGAGTTAGAAGTGGTACTTTTCTTGGGACAGGCCTTGTCTCCAGTTTGGTGTCCAGGCTGATTACAGTTACGACACCAGGCCTTTTTGGGATCAAAGTTTTTACCCTTGTACCCAAAATTGTTTTGTGAAGAGGCTCTGGGCCCACCCTCCTGTGCAGGTTTTTGGGGGCCTGTAGAAGACTCTTTACTATTTTTTTTTTGGATGTCTCAACACTCTTCCCCTGGGGAGGCTTTGTGACCCCTTTCTTTTGGTCACCCCCTGTGGAAGTCTTGGTCACCCTAGTCTTGACCCAATGGTCCGCCTTCTTTCCCAATTCTTGGGGAGAAATTGGTCCTAGGTCTACCAGATGCTGATGTAGTTTATCATTTGAACAATTACTTAACAGGTGTTCTTTCACAAATAAACTGTACAGCCCATCATAATCATTTACACCACTGCCTTGAATCCAACCATCCAGTGTTTTCACTGAGTAGTCCACAAAATCAACCCAGGTCTGGCTCGAGGTTTTTTGAGCGCCCCTGAATCTAATTCTATACTCCTCAGTGGAGAATCCAAAGCCCTCAATCAGGGTACCCTTCATGAGGTCATAAGATTCTGCATCTTTTCCAGAGAGTGTGAGGAGTCTATCCCTACACTTTCCAGTGAACATTTCCCAAAGGAGAGCACCCCAGTGAGATCTGTTTACTTTTCTGGTTGCACAAGCCCTCTCAAAAGCTGTGAACCATTTGGTGATGTCATCACCATCTTCATATTTAGTTACAATCCCTTTAGGGATTTTCAACATGTCAGGAGAATCTCTGACCCGATTTATGTTGCTGCCACCATGGATGGGACCAAAACCCATCTCTTGTCTTTCCCTTTCTATGGCTAGGAGCTGTCTCTCCAAAGCCAATCTTTTGGCCATCCTGGCTAACAGGAGGTCATCTTCACTGAGGCTATCCTCAGTGACTTCAGAGGTGCTGGCCCCTCCTGTGAGGGAAGCAGCATCTCTGACTATCACAGTTGGAATCAGGGATTGAGGGTCCCTGATCTCCCTAATTAGGACTGGGAGGCGGGAATTCTCCTCCAAGTCACTATCCTCATCCTCTGGTTTGTCATCCTCAGAGGGGTTGGCTTTTTCAAACTCTGCCAAAAACTCCTGGAGCTGTTGCTTGGAGGGTCTTAAGCCAATTGGGATTTTCTTTATTTTGCAGAGAGACCTTAGCTCCCTCATCTTAAGATGGAGGTAAGGTGTGAGGTCGAGTTCCACCACATTCTCTTCTGCACCAGGCATTATGTTTCTAAAAGTTGGAATACTTTTTAAGAATCTAAACTATCTCTAGAACTTAATTCAAACTTTCACAAAACTTTTAAACTCTAAAAGAAATGCTAACAGGGACTAACACAAGGCCCTAGCAGGACATTTAAAAATTTAGAAAAATAGCTCAAATTGCAAAAATCTATTTCTAATGACAATTTTTGGAATTTGTCGTGTGATCAGGTATTGGCTGAGTAGTCCAGCAAATGCAAAGTCTTGTACCCCACCGCTGATCCACCAATGTAGGAAGTTGGCTCTGTATGCACTATTTCAAAGTAAGGAATAGTATGCACAGAGTCCAAGGGTTCCCCTTAGAGGTAAGATAGTGGCAAAAAGAGATAATACTAATGCTCTATTTTGTGGTAGTGTGGTCGAGCAGTAGGCGTATCAAAGGAGTAGTGTTAAGCATTTGTTGTACATACACAAGCAATAAATGAGGAACACACACTCAGAGATAATTCCAGGCCAATAGGTTTTTGTATAGAAAAATATCTTTTCTTAGTTTATTTTAAGAACCACAGGTTCAAGATTTACATGTAATACTTCAAATGAAAGGTATTGCAGGTAGGTACTTTAGGAACTTTGAATTAGCAAAATAGCATATACACTTTTCACATAAATCACATATAGCTATTTTAAAACTAGACACAGTGCAATTTTCAATAGTCCCTAGGGGGAATAAGAGTTTGTTAGTTTTTGCAGGTAAGTAAACCACCTACGGGGTTCAAGTTTGGGTCTAAGGTAGCCCACCGTTGGGGGTTCAGAGCAACCCCAAAGTTACCACACCAGCAGCTCAGGGCCAGTCAGGTGCAGAGGTCAAAGTGGTGCCCAAAACGCATAGGCTTCAATGGAGAAGGGGGTGCCCCGGTTCCAGTCTTCCAGCAGGTAAGTACCCGCGTCTTCGGAGGGCAGACAAGGGGGATTTTGTAGGGCACCGGGGGGGACAAGTCCACACAGAAAGTACACCCTCAGCATCACGGGGGCGGCCGGGTGCAGTGTGCAAACAAGCGTCGGGTTCGCAATAGAAATCAATGGGAGACCAAGGGGTCTCTTCAGCGATGCAGGCAGGCAAGAGGTGGGCTCCTCGGGGTAACCACCACCTGGGCAAGGGAGAGGGCCATCTGGGGGTCGCTCCTGCACTGGAGGTCGGATCCTTCAGGTCCTGGGGGCTGCGGATGCAGAGTCTTTACCAGGTGTCGGGTCTTTGAAGCAGGCAGTCGCGGTCAGCGGGAGCCTCGGGATTCCCTCTGCAGGCTTCGTTGTGGGGACTCAGGGGGGTCAACTCTTGCTACTAACGGTCTCGTAGTCGCTGGGGAGTCCTCCCTGTGGTGTTTGTTCTCCACAAGTCGAGCCGGGGGCGTCGGATGTAGAGTGCAAAGTCTCACGCTTCCCGAGGGAAACGTGTGTTGTTTAAAAGTTGCTTCTTTGTTGCAAAGTTGCAGTCCTTGGGGAACAGAGCCGCTGTCCTCGGGAGTTCTTGGTCCTTCTAGATGAAGGGTAGTCCTCTGAGGCTTCAGAGGTTGCTGGACCCTGTGGAACGCGTCGCTGGAGCAGTGTCTTTAGAAGGGGGGAGACAGGCCGGTAGAGCTGGGGCCAAAGCAGTTGGTGTCTCCGTCTTCTCTGCAGGTTTTCAGTTCAGCAGTCCTCTTCTTCTTAGGTTGCAGGAATCTGAGTTCCTAGGTTCTGGGGAGCCCCTAAATACAGAATTTAGGGGTGTGTTTAGGTCAGGGAGGGCAGTAGCCAATGGCTACTAGCCCTGAGGGTGGCTACACCCTCTTTGTGCCTCCTCCCAAGGGGAGGGGGTCACATTCCTATCCCTATTGGGGGAATCCTCCATCTGCAAGATGGAGGATTTCTAAAAGTCAGAGTCACCTCAGCTCAGGTTGCCTTAGGGGCTGTCCTGACTGGCCAGTGACTCCTCCTTGTTTTTCTCATTATCTCCTTCAGCCTTGCCGCCAAAAGTGGGGCCGTGGCCGGAGGGGGCGGGCAACTCCACAAGCTGTAGTGCCCTGGGGTGCTGTAACAAATGGGGTGAGCCTTTGAGGCTCACCGCCAGGTGTTACAGTCCTGCAAGGGGGAGGTGATAAGCATCTCCACCCAGTACAGGCTTTGTTACTAGCCACAGAGTGACAAAGGCACTCTCCCCATGTGGCCAGCAACATGTCTCGAGTGTGGCAGGCTGCTAAAACCAGTCAGCCTACACGGGTAGTTGGTTAAGGTTTCAGGGGGCACCTCTAAGGTGCCCTCTGGGGTGTATGTTACAATAAAATGTACACTGGCATCAGTGTGCATTTATTGTGCTGAGAAGTTTGATACCAAACTTCCCAGTTTTCAGTGTAGCCATTATGGTGCTGTGGAGTTCGTGCATGACAGACTCCGAGACCATATACTCTTATGGCTACCCTGCACTTACAATGTCCAAGGTTTTGCTTAGACACTGTAGGGGCACAGTGCTCATGCACTGGTGCCCTCACCTATGGTATAGTGCACCCTGCCTTAGGGCTGTAAGGCCTGCTAGAGGGGTGACTTATCTATACTGCATAGGCAGTGTGAGGTTGGCATGGCACCCTGAGGGGAGTGCCATGTCGACTTACTCGTTTTGTCCTCACCAGCGCACACAAGCTGGCAAGCAGTGTGTCTGTGCTGAGTGAGGGATCCCCAGGGTGGCATAAGATATGCTGCAGCCCTTAGAGACCTTCCCTGGCATCAGGGCCCTTGGTACCAGGGGTACCAGTTACAAGGGACTTATCTGGATGCCAGAGTGTGCCAATTGTGGAAACAAAAGTACAGGTTAGGGAAAGAACACTGGTGCTGGGGCCTGGTTAGCAGGCCTCAGCACACTTTCCAATCAAAACTTAGCATCAGCAAAGGCAAAAAGTCAGGGGGTAACCATGCCAAGGAGGCATTTCCTTACATGCATCCTCCGAAGACTGCCTGTCTTCAGCCTGCACCAGAAGAAGTGGGACATCATCTGCACCAACCAGGAACCCAAATCTGTCTTCTTGGGTACAGTACTGACTGTTCTTCTTCACCGTGGTTCTTCTTTTACACCTTCATCCGGGTTAGCAGGGGCTCCTGTTCTCCCTGATCTCTTCAGTGCTTCTTGGACTTGGTCCTCTTCTTCCACAGGTCTTCAGGTCCAGGAATTCATCATTGGTGTCTTGCAGTCTCTTCTTGTCCTTCCATAATCTTCTATCATGAGTTCTTGTGTGTTCTAGGAAACTTACTGTGAGTTACTCCTGCTTTCCTGGGCTCTGGGGTGGGTTCTTTACTTACCTTTGGTGTTTTCTTACACTCCCAGTGCCCCTCTACACACTGCACTTGCCTAGGTGGGAAACTGACTTCCGAATTCCACTATTTTAGTATATGGTTTGTGTTCCCCCAGGCCCATTGCTATCTATTGTGATTTTCACTTTTTGTACTGTTTTCTTACAGTCTTTACTGCTTTTACTGCATTCTAGTGTATATACTGTGTATATTACTTACCTCCTAAGTGAGTATAGTCTCTAAGGTATTTTTGGCATTTGTGTCACCAAAATAATGTACCTTTATTTGTATAACACTGAGTATTTTCTTTCATGTGTAAGTACTGTGTGGCTACAGTGGTATTGAATGAGCTTTGCATGTCTCCTTGATAAGCCTTGGCTGCTCAGCTACAGCTACCCCTAGGCAGTCTGCCTTCTAGACACTGACTTAATTTCACTAATAAAGGATAACTGGACCTAGTATAAGATGTAAGTACCTTTGGTACACAATACAAGACAGGCCAGCCTCCTACACATAATTTCAGATAATGTCTCTCATCTGTGGCCTCATGGATTAACCAAAATCATTTGAAGTTTAATTCTGATAAAACCCAGTTGCTCATTTTAGGCCCAAGCCCCCAGATTTGAAACAGCAACTAGTGGCCTTTTGAATTAGGCCTTTCTCCTCTTTTAGTCCTAGAAGAATGGAATCTAGGAGTGAAATTTTATCCTCATCTTTCCTTTACTCCACAAATTCAAATTGTAACAATCTGTTGCTTTGGTTTACTAAACCTTTGCATAAGATTCTCCTATTTTTGCCTTTTACTGTAGGAAGACAATAATCCATGCTTTGATCACCTCCATTCTAATGGTCTTTATTCTGGGTTGCTGAAAACTTGTGTTATTTATTGGCATTTTGGGTATTACATATTCTTATTCACATAGCCATATCATGTTACTTGAGGATACATTTCTCCATGCTATGCAGTCTTGAAGTGGCTAATTAATGCATTCTGATACCAGTGACGCAAGGTGGTTGTTATAACATTCCTATATCCTAACCTGTTAATTCGTAGTGTAGGCATCTAGGGTGCCATTTCCCACAGTGTCATGCTTTTGAGACAGGGAGTTAGTCCTCATCAGTTATTTCTCTGTGAGCCTGTGTATGCCCCTACCCATTGAATATATACCAACAACAAAGTATGTGGAAGTAAAAGAAAAGTAGTAATAACTAAGTAATCAGATAACCGAGGAACTTGCCCGTGCATAATTAGTGCAGCTATGTGGTGTGTGGGTGCAATTGCTGGATCATCGCGGAGCTCAAGTTTCTACAATTCCCTCCGCCAACCATTGTCCGGCGGGGGCTTTGTCACTAGAGGGTGGGGGAGAAGGTGCGGGGGCCAGGGCCGGGCCCTAGGGAGGAAATTGCCCATGAGTCCATGATGGGAGGGGGGCCATCGCCAGGTGTGCATGTCCGAGGGAGCAATCAGAGGGGTAGCTATCATCTGCACCTGGCTCATGGTGTACAACGTCCCCTTCTAAGTTGTCACCTGTAGCCATGTTGATAGTCTCCCAAGCGTCTTCCACCTCAGCCCACATGGGTACTATTAGTCGGCGCCTCAGACCTCTCATCTCCTCTCTCTTAAGCTCTCTTTCCTCTGGTCCCTTTTTATTTTTCCAAGCCATCGCCACTCTCCTACGTCACCAATATCAGGTCCGCAAAACTGTTCCCCACTTTTTTGAATGAGGGCTTATCCAAAAGCTCTAATAAACATACAGCCGGTTCATTATCTAGTTGTCCGTTCAGGACTTTGTTAAGCCTTGTTAGGGCCTCTCCCCAATAGTGTCTCAGTCATGTGTTGGAGGTCAGCGTCTTGTAAGCGGCATCGGGGACAGGTTACGGACATCACCCTGTATATCAAATTAGTTCTGTGTGGTATGAGGTAGGTCCTGTGGATGTAGTTGTATTGTATATGCTTCAGGCATGTGTTTCATGAAAACCTTGTATGCATGTTCTAACGTTCTAGCCCATTCGGTGTCTGTCATGTTTCTGCCTATGTCTAAATCCCATCTGAGTCTCAGGCTGTTCAGTGGTCTTTCAAACATCCCGCTCAGTGCCTTGTAGATCCATGTAATTAGGTGTGATCCTCCACCCACTGCCAGCATAATTTGGAGAACTGCTGTTGTGGGGGGCTCCTCAGTGTTGTCACCCCACAGATCCTTCAGGGCGTGTGTAACTGCTTTGTAAGTTAAAAATTGGCCAGCTCGTAAGCCCTTCTGTTCCATTAAGTCCCCAGAAGGTAACAGCATTCCACCTTGGTAACAATCCCCTGCAATCGTGATCCACGCCTCTGTCCAAGGTGCTAGTTGTCCCGAGGTGAATGGAGAACTGGGTTCGCTATGCGGCAGTCCAACCAGAGGTAGAGCCGGGCATAGGGGTTGATCGTGCATGTTCTCCTAAGGGCCCTGCACCATGCAACCACAGCAGTGAACATTAATATATTTGGAGTATTTGGGTCAGGAACTCCTTCCCCTTTTCAGGCTCTCCATCTAAGGTAGTTGTTGAGGGGTCCAACCCATTCAGCCATCATTCTGGAAACTGAAGTTGAACCACCAGGTAATGTAACTCAATGTTGAGGACTCCGAGTCCTCCTTGTTCAGTGGGTAGGCGGAGCGTCCCTAGTGCCACCGACTGTCGTCCTCCGCCCTACACCAGCTCTTGTAATAACCTGTCTAGGGTTTGGAACCACGAAGTTGGGATGTGCTCCGGCAAGTTGGTTTTTGGTTTTAAAGGAGTCTGGGGAGCATCAGCATTTTGGAAAATGTGACCCTTGCCATGATGGGCAGTTGCAATGAGCACCAAAAGGCTACCGCTGCCTTCAATGCTCGGTGCCCTCCATCCATGTTGCCCTCTCCAAGGTCTCTTAAGTCGTGGTATATCTGAATACCCAAGTACTTAAATGTTCGTGGGGCCCAGTGGATTATTGCCGAGCATGAAAATGGACGCGCCATCTCTGCGAGCATCGTGAACACGCATGTCTTTCTTCTATTGAGCTGCAGGCCTGAGGGTCTATCAAAGTCCTCCAGCATTCAGAGCACCTGGATTAGCAGCACGTCCCCGTTTCTTACATATATAAGGGGGTTGTCTGCATAGAGGGAAATGATGTGCAGAGTTCTTCCTCTGATTACACCCCACTCCTTGCTCACGGCCCTGAAGCTCTCTGCTAATGGTTCAATGGCTATAGCTAACAATAAGGGTGAGAGCTCGGGCAGCCCTGTCTGATTCCCCTAGAGATATTGTAGCTGCTGGATATCATACGCCCAGTCTTGACCCCTGCTATGGAGTGTGTATAAAGTAGATTATCACATTTACCCCAGCTGGTTCCTAGGCCCATTCGTAGCATCACAGCTTCTAAGTAATCCCATCGTACTGTATCTAAGGCCTTTTCTAGGTCTACCGATACTATCACTGCTGTTGGGTCGGGCGGGTTCTGCTCGTTGTATAGTAACATGTATAACTGCCTTAGATGGTGTGATGTGTTCCATGCCGAGATAAACCCATTCTGGTTATCATGAATGAGGTGCTGCATGTGAAGGAGCAGTCTGGTTGCAAGTACTTTGCTGAGCACCTTAAAATCGGTATTCAGCATTGAGAGTGGGTGCATGTCAGGTACCATTGCCTCATCTCATTTCCCCTTAGGAAGGAGTATCATCAAGGCCTCCCTAGTGGGAAGTGTCAATTCTCCCTTCTCATATGCCTCCATGTACATATCCACAAGTCGTGGTGACAGGGTTTCTACGAATATTTGATAAAATTCTGGGGGGAGCCTGTCCGTTCCAGGGGTTTTTCCTTTGAAAAGGCTTTAATAGCAGTCTGCACCTCTTGCGCATCTACCAGCAGTCCAATGTGCTCACCCTCTGGCACTGGGAGTGTTCTCTAACGTAGACCCTCCAGGAAGTTACAGAGTATATCCACCTCTGCAGGTGGTGGTTTGCTATAAAGGGCCATGTGGTAAGATCGTAACTCCTCAATATGTGTCGGAGGGTGTAGTGGGGCCCCCGTCACTGGCCTGCAAGTGTGTGATTGGTGTGCCCCTGCTCTCTGGCTTAATCAACCAGATAAGTGGTCTCCCTGCCTTCCCCCTCCTCCTCATGTATCTTGTTTGTGTATGTTTTGTAGTCGTGACATTGAAGTTGTTTTAGTGGCACATTGTGAGCCTCCTGTGTTTCCAAGAGTTGTCAGGGGGCTTCTGGGTTAGTCCCCTGTTCCGATTTCCACCTGCGTAGGGTAGTCTCTCTGTGTGATGTCGCCCCCCACATTGGAGGGGTAGAGTGGTCTAAGTCAGTGTCAGGGACGCTATTGAAGTCCCTCCACCCCAGGAGTTAGGGCCATCCGGGTATCTTGCCATCCAGGCAGACAGGGCGTGCAGGAAGGCAATCTGGTCCTTTTTGGGAGCGTATACACAAGTGGCAGCCGGCAGTTTTAGGAGGGAGAAGGGCGGGCGGGAAGCACACTCACACTCATTCTTTCACACACATGGGCACGCACGCACGCACTTCCATTAACAACACTCATCAACATTCAAACATGCACGCATGCACCAAACATTCATTTAAAAAGATCACACACGCACACACTTACCTTCAGCCTTGGAGGTCCCAGGAGGGTTGGGACTGCTGCCTTCCCTCAATGGCTGACCTTAAGTCAGCCAATGAGGGAAGGCAGCAGTCCCAACTTCATCACAGAGTGGGATGGGGTCAGTGAGACTGCTGACCCCACCCCACTCTTTGATGAGGTGTCATTGATTGACACTTGCCCTGGGCGCTTCAGGGCTTAAACCTGAAGCGCCCAGGTCCAGGTCAATGGGTGACGCTTTCCTCGTCACCCAGAGTAGGGCCTCAAGGCACATTTGCTGAGCTGTGGAGGTCAGGCCCACAGGAGTTGTGACCTCTTCAGCACAGCAAATTTCAGCTCAGGCAGGCAGGAGTCTGTGCAAATCGCGCATGTCTGCTCCTGGACCTGAACATGAAGAGTGTCTGTCAGGCTGACCTTTGTTCAGCCTGACTGGTACTCTTCATGAGGGGCAAAAGGTGGGGGGGCATGGCCACCCCGCGCTAAAGGATGGGCTGTGCCTGGTATACACTCTCCAGCACTATTAGCCATCTGTGTAGGCAGTCCTCTACCAGTACGTAGTGGCCCTCCTTGTCGATATCTACTGAGGTAGCCTCAAAGGGTACCTCACCCTCACCCACACCAGAGCCCCACGTGCATATGCGGAATACATGGAGGCATACAGTTGGTCCTGCCATCGTTTATGCAGGCGGTCAGCCTCTACTTTAGTGAGGTGGGATTCCTGTAACATAGCAATGTGAACCCCCCTCTTCTTCATGTATGCTAGTATCTTGCGCAATTCGATGCTGTGCCCATCCCCTGTATGCTTCAGGTCATCAGTTTGAGGTTAGTGTTGTTGTTTATCATGAGGCTGTTATATCTTTTATCCTGGATGCTTTATCCTCCCCTCCTTGTCCCCTCTGCATTCTCAACCCCACACATCTAGCACATATTTGGGCATCAATAATAACAACATAATTCCAACCCCACTGCTCGTCCCCAGGGCAGTTTGGCAATGGCCAACCTCCCAAACATATAATGTCAGCTTGTGGCAATCCATCATCATCGCCCTGTCAGAGCCATCCAAAGGCGAGAGGGGGGGTAAGTCCACTGTGCAACATTTTTAGTTAGTTGATTTTCAACAGTGTCTGAACTAGCCCTGGCCGTAAGTGGGATTCCACTCCCAGTCTAGGTGAGCCCTGCAATATTGGCAGGGTGCCACCCTTCAAAGGATGTCCTCTGCTGTTTGGGTTGTCACGTACGGGAGGTCCTCTTGCTCGCTGGCTGCCAACTCCAGGTCTGATACGCCTTCTGTATCTGCAGCGCTGGAGTGGGTACTCCTATCTTTATCAGATATAGGAGGCTCAGTCATATGTGCCGTGGCCCTGATCATCACTCGTTTTCCCTGGCTTGCTTGCGCTTGTGTTGGCCTCCCCCACTTCCTCCTTACGGTTTTGGTCTCTGGAGTGTTATCTCTTTGTCCGGTGTCTAGGCGTGATGTGCTCATTCATTCCCTGATCACTACTCCTGTTTTGATACTTTTGAAGCCACACCTATGCCTCTTCCGTGCTCAGGCAGAAATACGTGCACTCATCCCACCTTATCTTTAATTTCGAGGAAAATAACAGGGTATATCCGATAACTTCCATTCTTAAGGACCTCTTCACCTCCATGTAAGGGCCCTTTTTGCTTGCTCTGCTGCCGTGTAATCTAGGAACATATTGACTCTACTGTTCTCTACCTCAAAGGGGCCTGCTTTGCGTGCTCTCTGTAGTAATAGCTCCCGGCCCTTCTGATGCAATAACTTCGCCACGACCGGCCTGGGAGGTCTTCCTGGGGCTGGGGTGGAGCTGGTACTCTGTGCACTCTTTCTATTGTGAAAAATTGTGTGAGTTGCTGTCTGCCCTTAAGCGATTTCATCCAGGGCTCTTGGTAGGGCACCATGTGTGTGTCCTCGATCCCCTCCGGGAACCCCATGATCCTCACGTTATTACGCCGGCTGCAGCCCTCTGCATCTTCGACCCGTTGCTCTAGCCTCTGTAGCCTTTGAGGTGGGTCAGTTGGGACTGTTGCACATTATGCATAGTGCTCAGGTCATTTAGGCCTTCCTCTGCAGTTTTCACCCTTTCAGTAAATTTTCGGTGGTTGGTTCTTACGAGGCCTAACTCAACCGACACCTTTCCAATTCCTGCCGGAGGATATTCTTAGAGTCTTCGATCGCCTCCAATATCTTTTGCAGGGTGATGTGCTTTGGGGCTGTTTGGGCGGGGGTTCATGGCATCTGCAGTCCATTTCTTTGTTCGTTCTCTAGGCTAACTGCCCATGATCCCTGTGAGTTGGGGCGTTGCTTCCCCATTAGGAACTCCTTCCAGAGTTTGACAGTACCCTGACTTATTACCTGTGCACTGCCCCGGGGGGATCTCTTGCCACCAATGATAGTACCCCACTGACTCTGAAGGTTCTCGGTGTCCCAGCTCCCTCGTGGCCTTGAGCCTCTGGTGTAGTTCCGGGCACTCCGCCCTCATATCTTCACAGCCGTCCTCGGCTGTCTGCCATTTCTCACCTCCTCTCACTCCCAGGCCTGCTATTAGTTGGGTTACCCTTACTCAGTGGGTGGTCCTCCCACCCTAGTCTACGCAGGTTCCCCGATGGAGGGGTCTCCAATTCAATCTAGTGTCTATCGGGCCTGATGTCCTGTTTCAATACCTCCTGCGGCTTTTGAGTAGCCTCTGGGAGTGCCTAAGTAGGTTTGGTGTCCCTCTGTTTTTGGCTCTCCTCTTAAAGAGTGTGGCTGCACCCGGTGCCATCCTCTGCAGTGCGCCACAGCCTGCTGCCTACATAAAGTAGGTACGCCCACCCATATCTGCTCTCACCTCTGGGATAAGGTGTTGTTTCACAACTGGGGGATGTGGCTACCTGTGGCGCCTCACCCGCTGCGCTCCACCCCCAACAGGTTCCTCCCACCGCTCACCAAAGGTCTCTTGTCTCCGCTTCTCCAACCCGTGCATTCCTCTCATCACATGCAGGCATCATACACTTCTGCCATTATTCCCCAGGGGCCAGGTGTGTCTGCACTTCTTTTGGAGGTTTCAGGCATTGGGGCGCATCCTCCTTGCCTGTCCTTCAGCGCTGTTCTGTTCTGCCACGAGGTCGGCGTCTTGTGCGATGCGCCCACAGCTTTTTTCCCCCTTTTCTTTATGGCCACCATGCACTCGGCGGGGGGAGGGGATCGCCATCAGCCCTCCCCATCTGTCCAGGTCTACTTCATCTACAGGTGTTTCTTTTGTGATGTGACACCGGGCGCGGCCCTAGGAGTCGCGTCTCACCAGGTCTGCTGCACATCTGCCATCTTGTGTAGAGCTATAACAGCCATAAGCCTTTTCATCTTCGGGCTTCGTATGCCTAGCGGGGGGCCGCCACCAGTTCCTCCAAGTGGCTGGAGCCTCTGCAGACAGTTAGCGCTCCCCCTGCTGCGCAGCACCGGAAGCGGCTCCGATATTCACTGGATATTTAGCGGGCCGGTCCGGAGCTGCTCGATTACACCGCTGCCACCTTTGGAGGTTATATCCGCCCCCTACCTGCTAGGTTCCTACTTAGAATTCCAAGGCACTGTTCAGCATCAAATTGTCTAAAGGATCTCAATTGGCTGCCACTAGCCAACAGAATCAAATTCAAAATTCTATCCCACCTTCATAGAGCAGTCTTTAAGCAAGGTTCTATTGGTCTTCAAAACCTCTTCTCCTTCTATGTTCCTGCAAGATGCTGCAGATCATCTATTACCTTTGTCTTGCAACCTCCGAGGTTCCTTTGTAAGAGTAGTTGCGGCTCCCCGGGCATGGTACTAGAGGCCAACCTTTGGAACAACTTATCTTTATCACTTCATGCATCTTCAATTTTTTAATTCTTTTTTTCTGAAACATCTGAAAACTCAGCTATTTGCTTACGTTGGTTAGTTTTTCTTTCTGAGTCTCTACAACTGAGCTAGGGTTTCAGCACCTTTAAGCTCTTTTCTGTGCATGTGTTTTTAGACATTTATTTTCATTTAATTTCTTACACAAGGAGGAACAAAGTTATTACCTTCAGTTGGGAACTACTAGCCAACATAATGTAATATAAAGTATTTGGACTCTACTCCAAAAACCTACTGGATCACAACCATGGCAAAGTACCATCACTCCATCCAATGAAATGTATGGGTCAAAGATGTAGTCCGATTTGCCTGGTTCTGTCTCCCATAACTGGTCGAGGATTTGGAGTCCATCACTGTATATTTGGATGTTTAACCAGTCCTCTTCTAATATGTGTGCCACTGGGCATAGTACACGTACTTGACATTGATCCACTAAAGATCTCTGTGGCAAAACGCACATGTTGATGATTTCACCTTCCTGATCTGTCTTTATTTATTGCTGTAGGGAAGAAAGGAAAAAATCAATTGAGTGGGAGATACATACAGTCCAACCACATTTTTTGCTTTTTCAGCAGAAAGTTGTGCTCTGGTACATCACAGAACTCTAAAAAGTCATGGAGTATTGGCTCCTCCTTCCAGTTTTAACCATGGTGGATTCGGTACATTTGGGTAGCCTGGTGCAACCCTGATAATAATCAAGAAAGTGGTAGTTCAACATAGTCTTGCAGCTTTCTCACTGCCCCTCTTTCTGAGATTTTACTGAGACTGGCTGATTGGAGGTCAGCTGTTAATCATCCTGATCTTTTGGGTTTCTGAAGGTTTTTTCACAAAAGCCTTGATAAAAAGTCGCAGGTGCTGGGTGCAACAATTATTATTTTTTCCCAGGAGAATACTTATCAAGATTGTTACACGTACTGAGTGATGGCAATGAATGATTAATGAATGAGGCAGGTCATAGCCACACCTGCAAGTATGATGTTTTTATTTGAGTTGCCAGACATGTTATTCATCCTCCCTCCGAAGTTTGGAAATAAGCCAGGAGAATTAAATATGCATTTTAGTATTTTTGTACTTTATTAAGACCAGTAAAGTAGTAGGAAGTGGCCTTGTGAAAATAATATTTTGAGATTTTTCCTTTGCGAATTACTTTTCTGGCTGAAACATATAAAGACCCCCTGTAAAACACATTTACAGTAGATCATACACTGCTACTGTCCCCTCGTGGTGGCACTCACTCTCATTGCCCTCTGGACGGGGAAAACATATTTCTTCAGTTTATCTCTGTGTTGAACTAATTCCTAATTATAATATACAACCAACAAGCAAACACTTCTCTTAGGATGCTTTTCATCTAGAAAAAACTACAAAACCCTCGCAGCAGTCTAAAATAAACAGCAACTATTTGATATACCTTTTGCAACAAATAACAATAAAACGAGAAGCTACCTTTTTTGCGTCATTTTTTATGTAGTTGATACCCCATAAGGGAATGTGATTTTCCCTCCTATTATTCCCTTAAATAATGATCCTAATGGACTTCATTCTTTTAATCTTCTGCTCAGTGGAATTTGGTCGGGTACCTTTTTTATTTTGCAGAGCAATCTCACTGGTTCTGGAGCTAACATAGTGCTTTCCTGATCAATTATGAGCTTGTAGAAGATGGTTTTGAAGGCTTCCAGCATTTTTCACTTGGCTTCAGTCATGGCAGTTTTATTTTTGTTGACCATACTTGCATGATTCTTCTGGGTATTGGAATTGGGTACTTCATTGGGCGTGTAGTTTTTCAACTGTCGAAGATTTTTGGGATATCAAGTACTTTCTCAAATGTTCTTTAACATTCTTTACCTATGCATGAAGAATATTAGGTATGCCTTTTATCTGCTTGGGTGTATATCTACATTGAGTCCAAGACAAACTCTTTAGTGTATTGCATATAGGTTTGCTAATACCAGAAAATATAATCTTAACTCATCAATATCCAAAATTATTTGATTGAATGGTACCACCATATATTTCAATATATGCACATTGAACCAAAACAGTTTACTATCTGCTCTAAAACTTCTACTAAGTTTCTGAAAAGTTCTGAAAACTTTTAAAAGTTTTCAAAAAGTTTTAAAACGTTTTTTTCTCTGTGCTTTCAAAAGTTATAAACGTTTTCCCTCTCTGTCCTAAACCTTTTCTATCATTTCTGGAGTAGAGCTCACTCCCAAAATTGTTCAAGCAACCTATGAGAGTTTAAACTTTAAAAGTTTGAGGGGGTCTCTGCATAGAAAGAGGTTTAAGCATTGGTAAGAATCGTACAAAAGACTTTCTCTTCAACCTTCTCCTAGAAAGTGACCAGAACCAGTCTGGCCCATCTCAGGAACAGGAGGTAGGAGGGGAAGGTACCCAGTCAGACTCAGAGGAGTTCCCAGAAGAGATTGGGGAGGGTTCTTACAAAGACCTGCCATCTAGCAGGCCACCTAGTGACACTGGTAGTGGGAGAGGGTCACACATTAGTAGGGCATCTTTCACTCCTAAAGGCCAGGTTACTAGGGTCCAGCCAGTTAAGGACAGGTCTCTCTATGCCAATTCCCATATTTCCTCTGTATCTAAACATTCCCAAGCCTCCCACCCTGAGGATAACTTAATGGAAAGGGAACTCAGAAAGCTGAGGTTGGAAGAGGCCAGGCTGAAGCTTAAAAAAGAAGCAGCTGGCCTTAGACAGGGAATCCCTGGATGTAGAGAGGGAAAGACAGAGATTGGGGTTAGTTCCCCGTGGTGGCAGCAGCAGTATTTCTGATAGCAATCCTGTTAGAGAGCAAGATTCCAGAAATCTGCATGAGCTAGTCCCCCCTTACAAGGAGGGGGATGACATTAACAAGTGGTTTGCTGCACTTGAGAGGGCCTGTATGGTACAGTTGGTCCCTCAAAGGCAGTGGGCTGCTATCTTGGGGCTATCTTTCAATGGAAAGGGTAGGGATAGGCTAGGGATAGGTAGGGATAGGCTCCTTACTGTCAGAGAAAGTGATGCTAATAATTTCAAAGTTTTGAAGGATGCACTCTTGGATGGATTTGGCTTAACCACTGACCAATACAGGATTAAGTTCAGAGACACCAGAAAAGAGTCCTCTCAAGACTGGACAGACTTTGTAGACTGTTCAATGAAGGCCTTGGAGGATTGGTTACATGGCAGTAAGGTGACTGACTATGAAAGCCTGTATAATCAGATCCTGAGAGAGCATTTTCTTAACAATTGTGTGTCTGATTTGTTGCACCAGTACTTGGTAGACTCAGATCTGACCTATCCCCAAGAATTGGGAAAGAAGGCAGACAAATGGGTTAGAACAATTGTGAACAGAAAAGTTCATATAGGGGGTGACAAGGATGGCAAGAAGAAGGATGGTAAATCTTCTGACAAGGGTGGGGACAAAGATAAAAAACATTCTGAGTCTTCATTAGGCCCATAAAAATCCTCTGGGGGTGGTGGGTCCAAATCCTCTTCAAACAATCAGAAAAAGCCTTGGTGTTATTTATGTAAAGTAAAAGGCCATTGGGCAAGTGATTCCACTTGTCCAAAGAAAAACACCAAACCTCCCACCACCACAACCCCAGCTGCAACCTCTAGTGCTCCTAGTAATAGCAGTGGTGGTGGGAAGTCTACTACAAATAGCCAATCCAAGGGTGTAGCTGGGCTCACTATTGGCAGTGTAGGTGGGGTTGGTCTTGTTAGGGAGACCACAGAGGCTGTTTTAGTCTCTGATGGTGGCATTGACTTTGCCACCTTGGATGCTTGTCCCCTTAATATGGGTAAGTACAAGCAACTACCCCTAATCAACGGTGTTGAGGTTGAGGCATACAGGGACACAGGAGCCAGTGTAACTATGGTGATAGAGAAACTGGTCCACCCTGATCAACACCTACTTGGTCAACAGTACCAAGTGACTGATGCTCATAATAACACACTTAGCCACCCCATGGCTGTTGTGAATCTCAACAGGGTGGGGGGGGGGTTACTGGTCGAAAGAAAGTTGTGGTAGCCACTGAATTACCTGTAGATTGCTTACTAGGCAATGATTTGGAAACATCAGCTTGGGCAGAAGTGGAGTTGGAGGCTCATGCAGCAATGCTGGGCATTCCTGGGCATATTTTTGCTTTGACATGGGCTCAGGCCAAAAAGCAAAAAGGACAGGGAAACTTGGATCCTGGAACAATCGACCAAGTGCTCCCAAAAGCTAGGGGTAGGAAGGGTAAATCCTTGCCCACTATCCCTCCCTCTCCAGAAGATTCCCCTTTTGAAGAAGAGGAATCCTCTCCCAGTGCAGAACCTACACCAGATGAGCTGGCAGCAGACACTGCTGAGCTTTTTGGTGTAGGGGGGCCTGCTAGGAAAGAGCTGAGTGTAACACAGCAGACCTGTCCCACACTAGAGGGTTTAAGACAGCAAGCTGTCAAACAGCAGAATGGGGATGTCAGTGATAGCCATAAGGTGTATTGGGAAGACAACCTCTTGTATACTGAGTCAAGGTACTCTAAACCTGGAGCTGCCAGGAGATTGGTTATTCCCTTGCAGTACAGAGAGTTTCTTCTTACCTTCGCACATGACATTCCTTTGGCTGTGCATTTGGGCGAGACGAAAACTTGGGAGAGACTTGTCCCCCTGTTTTATTGGCCTCATATGTCAGAGGACACTAAAGAGTTTTGTCGCTCAAGTGTAACCTGCCAAGCCAGTGGCAAGACTGGTGGCACCCCAAAGGCCCCCTTAATTCCACTTCCAGTGGTTGGGGTGCCCTTTGAAAGGGTAGGGGCTGACATAGATGGCCCCCTTGACCCTCCAACAGCTTCAGGCAATAGATTTATCCTGGTGGTAGTGGACCATGCCACTAGGTACCCTGAAGCAATCCCCTTACGGACCACTACAGCTCCTGCAGTGGCAAAGTCCCTCCTGCGAATCTTTTCAAGGATGGGTTTCCCTAAGGAAGTGGTGTCAGACAGAGGTAGTAACTTCATGTCTGCATACCTCAAGGCAATGTGGAAGGGGTGTGGTGTAACTTACAAGTTTACCACCCCTTACCATCCACAAACAAATGGTCTGGTTGAGAGGTTTAATAACACTCTCAAAGGTATGATAATGGGACTCCTTGAAAAACTCAGAAGGTAGATGGGATGTCCTGTTACCTTACCTCATTTTTGCTTACAGGGAGGTACCCCAAAAAGGAGTGGGCTTTAGCCCCTTTGAACTCCTCTTTGGGCACCCTGTGAGAGGTCCCATTGCTCTTGTTAAGGAGGGTTGGGAACAACCTTTAAAAGCTCCTAAACAGGACATTGTAGACTATGTACTTGGCCTAAGATCAAGAATGGCTGAGTATATGAAAAAGGCCAGTAAAAACCTTCAGGCCAGCCAGGAGCTGCAAAAGCAATGGCATGACCAGAAGGCTATCCTGACTCAGTACCACCCAGGACAGAAAGTGTGGGTATTGGAGCCTGTGGCCCCAAGAGCACTCCAAGACAAATGGAGTGGACCCCATCTAATTGTTGAGAAAAAGGGTGATGTTACCTATTTGGTAGACCTTGGCACTGCCAGGAGTCCCCTTAGGGTGCTCCATGTCAATCACCTGAAACCCTACTATGACAGGGCTGATTTCACCCTGCTCATGGCAACTGATGAGGGACAGGAAGCAGAGAGTGACCCTCTCCCTGATCTCTTCTCCACCACTGAAGCTGATGGCTTAGTGGAGGGAGTAGTACTTGTAGATTGTCTCTCTGCAGAACAGAAAGACAACTGTATAAATCTTTTAAGTCAGTTTTGTGAACTCTTTTCACTAATACCAGGTACCACTACTTGGTGTGAACATACAATTGACACTGGAGACAGTTTACCTGTCAAAAGTAAGATTTATAGGCAGTCTGACCATGTCATGGACTGCATTAAACAAGAGGTTCAGAAAATGTTAGACTTAGGAGTGATTGAGCCTTCAGAAAGCCCATGGGCTTGCCCAGTGGTGCTTGTCCCTAAACCTCACAGTAAGGATGGAAAGAGAGAGATGAGGTTTTTTGTTGATTATAGAGGGCTCAACCAAGTTACCAAGACAAATGCTCACCCTATATCCAGGGCAGATAAGCTCATAGATACACTGGCTTCTGCCAAGTATCTAAACACTTTTGATCGAACTGCAGGGTATTGGCAGATTAGGTTATCAGAAGATGCTGAACCAAAGACTGTATTTTCAACCATTGGAGGGCACTATTAATTCACGGTAATGCCCTTTGGTCTGAAAAATGCACCTGCCACTTTTCAAAGGTTGGTGAACACAGTCCTGCAATGGTTGGACGCTTTTAGTGCAGCATTTCTAGATGATATAGCTGTCTTTAGCTCAACCTGGGATGATCACCTGGTCCACCTATGGAAAGTTTTGGAGGCCCTGCAAAAGGCAGGCCTCAGTTTCAAGCCCTCAAAGTGCCAGATAGGGCAGGGGAAAGTGGTTTATCTAGGCCACCTGGTAGGTGGGGAAAAGATTGCACTACTGCAGGTGAAGATCCTGACCATTATGGAATGGACACCCCCTACAACTAAAAACCAGGTGAGGGCCTTTTTAGGCCTCACAGGGTACTATAGGAGATTCATCAAGAATTATGGCTCCATAGCAGCCCCTCTTAATGATCTCATTAGCAAAAAGATGCCTAAAAAGGTATTGTGGACGGCTAGCTGTCAAAAACTTTTGATGAGCTCAAAGAGGCCATGTGCTGTGCACCTGTCCTAAAAATCCCTTGCTACTCCATGAAATTCATAGTACAGACTGATGCTTCTGAATTAGGGGTTGGGGCAGTGCTATCACAGCTGAATACTGAGGGCCAGGATCAACCTGTTGCTTTTATCAGCAGGAGGTTGACCCCTAGAGAAAAGCGTTGGTCTGCCGTAGAGAGGGAGGCCTTTGCTGTGGTCTGGGCACTGAAAAAGTTGAGACCATACCTGTTTGGTACTCACTTTATTGTTCAGACAGACCACAAACCTCTTCTTTGGCGTTCTCTGACCTCGTTGTCAGGACAGGACGCTCCCCCCCGCCGCGCAGCGCACCCTGCAGGTGCTCTGTTCCCTGACTGCCGCTGCTGCCCGTGTTCGAGGCCCTCCTCCACCCGCAGGCCCCCGCCTGTGCCTCGTCCCTGGTGGCCCAGTTGTGGGCAGTAAGGTTTGCTTCTGTCGTGTCTCTGTATTCTCCTCGTTTGTCTCTTTCGTTTCTGTCTCTGTTGTGTTGCTGTTGTTGTTGTCCCTATTGTGCCCACTGTGTTCATTAGTATCTGTACTCTGTAGCTGTATTGCCCAGTAGTGACTCTTTTGCTATTGCCTTTTCTGTGCGCTCGATCCCGCTCTTTCCCCTGCGCGTCTCCCTCCTCCTCTGAGCCCCCACCCCCAATCCATCGCCATCCGCCCGCTTCCCTGATTTTTTCCCCTTCTCTACACCCCCTGCCCTCCCACCTCCCCCTCCCCTCTAGCTACCCAGTGCTATTTCCAACCCCCCTCCACACTCACCGCTCCCTCGCCCGTTTTTCTCGCCGCTTCGGCCCCGCCCCCCTCCCGCCCCCAGCTCCTCCTCCCTCCCTCCACCCCCTCTTAATGCAGGTCGCTGCGCTCCGAGGGTGCGTTCTCTGACCTCGTTGTCAGGACAGGACGCTCCCCCCGCCACGCAGCGCACCCTGCAGGTGCCCTGTTCCCTGACTGCCGCTGCTGCCCGTGTTCGAGGCCCTCCTCCACCCGCAGGCCCCCGCCTGCGCCTCATCCCTGGTGGCCCAGTGGTGGGTAGTAAGGTTTGCTTCTGTCGTGTCTCTGTATTCTCCTCGTTTGTCTCTTTCGTTTCTGTCTCTGTTGTGTTGCTGTTGTTGTTGTCCCTATTGTGCCCACTGTGTTCATTAGTATCTGTACTCTGTAGCTGTATTGCCCAGTAGTGACTCTTTTGCTATTGCCTTTTCTGTGCGCTCGATCCCGCTCTTTCCCCTGCGCGTCTCCCTCCTCCTCTGACCCCCCACCCCCAATGCATCGCCATCCGCCCGCTTCCCTGATTTTTTCCCCTTTCTCTACACCCCCTGCCCTCCCACCTCCCCCTCCCCTCTAGCTACCCAGTGCTATTTCCAACCCCCCTCCACACTCGTCGCTACCTCGCCCGTTTTTCTCGCCGCTTCGGCCCTGCCCCCCTCCCGCCCCCAGCTCCTCCTCCCTCTCTCCACTCCCTCTTAATGCAGGTCGCTGTGCTCGAGGGTGCGTTCTCTGACCTCGTTGTCAGGACAGGACGCTCCCCCCACCGCGCAGCGCACCCTGCAGGTGCCCTGTTCCCTGACTGCCGCTGCTGCCCGTGTTCGAGGCCCTCCTCCACCCGCAGGCCCCCGCCTGCGCCTCATCCCTGGTGGCCCAGTGGTGGGCAGTAAGGTTTGCTTCTGTCATGTCTCTGTATTCTCCTTGTTTGTCTCTTTCGTTTCTGTCTCTGTTGTGTTGCTGTTGTTGTTGTCCCTATTGTGCCCACTGTGTTCATTAGTATCTGTACTCTGTAGCTGTATTGCCCAGTAGTGACTCTTTTGCTATTGCCTTTTCTGTGCGCTCGATCCCTCTCTTTCCCCTGCGCGTCTCCCTCCTCCTCTGACCCCCCCAACCCCAATCCATCGCCATCCGCCCGCTTCCCTGATTTTTCCCCCTTCTCTTCACCCCCTGCCCTCCCACCTCCCCCTCCCCTCTAGCTATCCAGTGCTATTCCCACCCCCCTCCACACTCGCCGCTCTCTCGCCAGTTTTTCTCGCCGCTTCGGCCCCGCCCCCCTCCCGCCCCCAGCTCCTCCTCCCTCCCTACACCCCCTCTTAATGCAGGTCACTGCGCAGCGGCAAGCCCATCTGCGCCTGTCCGCGCTCGGACCGCGTCCAGCGCCAGAAGCCCTGGCCCTCGCCTCCCGCTCCACACCCCGCCCAGGCTCAGCTACGACGCTACCCGCCCTCCACGCACTCAACAACGGCCGAAACCAAAACCAACACTGCTACCTAGCCGCACCAAAGCACACACACGGACCGTTCGCCTGCCGCACCTGCCACTTCACCTGCGACCGAACCTCCAAACCAACGACCGCCAGACCGAACCTCCTCCGCTGCATACTCCTCAACACCCGCTCCGCACGCAAAGACGCCGTAGAACTCTGGGACCTGCTCGACAGCACCGCCCCGGATGTAGCCTTCCTGACAGAGACATGGTGGAACGAATCATCTGCGCCAGACATCGCCATCGCCATCCCAAATGGATACAAGATCTCCCGCAGGGACCGCACCAACTGCTACGGAGGAGGACTCGCCATCATCCACAAATCCTCCCTCAAGATCACCACCCACACCGACGACCATTTCAACACCGCAGAGCTTCTACACTTCGGATCCACACCGACCCCAACACCACCCTCAGAGGAACGCTCGTCTACAGGCCCCCCGGACCACGGGCCCAGTTCTGCAACTCCAACGCCGACCTCGCAAGCACCCATGCACTCGCCTCCACGGACTACATACTCCTCGGGGACCTCAACTTTCACCTCGAGAACAACAACGACCACAACTCCACCTCGTTGACCAACAACCTCATAAACCTCTGACTCAGACAACTTGTCACGTCAACAACCTACGCTGCCGGACACACACTGGACGCCATCTTCTCCACCAGCGACCACGTTACCTTCAACGACACCACCGAACCCTACTGGACTGACCACCACTGCGTCCACTTCACCCACAACAAAACCACCGCACACCACCACAGACGCCAACTCCCCCGCCGCAACTGGGGCAAAGTCACCAAAGAACAGCTTCTCAGCACCCTCTCCCAGAACCCACCAAATGAGCCCACCGACCCAGACACGGCGGCCTACAACTTCAGTCAATGGATCAACAACTGCGCCAACATAATCGCCCCACTGAAGAAACCCCCCAACAACCCCACCAGCAAGAAAGCCTCCTGGTTCACCGACAAACTCCTGGCCTCCAAACGCGCCTGCAGGAAACTGGAAAAGAAATGGCTCCAAGAACGCACACCGGACAATCACGCTTTCCTCAAAGACGCAACCCGCCGACACCACCACCTCATCAGGACCACCAAGAGGTCCTCCTTCAAAGACCGCCTAGACAACAACGCACATGACAGCAAAGAGCTTTTCCGCATCGTGAAGCAACTATCCACCCCCAGCACCAACGTCAACGCCATCCCGCCATCTCAGGAACTTTGCGACTCCCACGCCACATTTTTCCACAGCAAGATCGCTGACATCCACAGCAGCTTCAACACCCCTACCTCACCTCCGTCACCACCTCGTACCCTAGCATCACCAACTGCATCACCGCCTGGTCCAACATCGACGACGACGCAACACGCAAAATAATGAACTCCATCCACTCCGGATCACCGACTGCCCCCTGCCCCCACCACATCTTCAACAAAGCCGACTCGATCATCGCGCCCCAACTCTGCAAGATCATCAACGCCTCCTTCGAAACAGGCACCTTCCCAGAAAGCTGGGAGCACGCAGACATCAACACCCTTCTCAAGAAACCAAAAGCCGACCCCAAGGACCTCAAGAATTTCCGCCCCATCTCCCTCCTCCCCTACCCAGCTAAAGTCGCAGAAAAGATCGTCAACCTTCAGCTGACACGCCACATCGAAGACAACAACGTCCTCGACTCCTCACAAACCGGATTTAGACGCAACCACAGCACCGAGACCGCCCTCATCGCCGCAACAGATGACATCAGACGCCAACTCGACCGCGGCAAGACCTCCGCCCTCATTCTCCTAGACCTCTCCGCGGCCTTCGACACAGTCTGCCACCACACTATACTGTCACGCCTCTCCATGAACAGACAAGTCAGCGCCGTCACCTCCTCCTGCTACAACACCCTCCGCACCCTCCGCAGGATCTACAAGTGGATCCCGACCGACACCAGGAAGACAGTGACCCACGCCCTCGTCAGCTGCAGACTGGACTACGGCAACGCACTCTATGCAGGAATCCCAGCGAAACACCTACAGCGACTCCAACGCATCCAAAACGCCACAGCCCAACTCATCACCAACGCACCCCGCCACAGCCACATCACCCCTCACCTCAAAGGACTCCACTGGCTCCCCGTCAACAAAAGGGTCACCTTCAAGCTCCTCTCCCACGCACACAAAGCACTCCGCAACGCCGGCCCCTTCTACCTCAACGACAGACTCAACTTCTACACCCTGACCCGCCATCTATGATCCGCGAGCCTTCACCTACCTCGCCGCCAAGACCTGGAACACGCTCCCTCCCTACCTCCGACAGACTCAAGACCTACTTGCCTTCAGAAGACTCCTCAAGACCTGGCTCTTCGAGCAGTAGCAGACCCAGCGCCTTGGAACCCTAACGAGTAAGTAGTGCGCTCTATAAATTTCTGTGATTGAAAACAAATGAAAGGTGAAAACCCTAAATTATTGAGGTGGTCCATATCCCTACAGGGAATGGACTATACAGTGGAACATAGACCTGGGAGTACCCACTCCAATGCAGTTGGACTCTCCAGATATTTCCACTTAGACAATGAAGACTCATCTGGGCAAGGTTAGCCTTATTGTCCCTCGTTTGGGGGGGGGTTGTGTAGGAAAGTACCATCTTGCCTGGCATGTTACCCCCATTTTTACTGTATGTATGTTTGTTTTTGCCTATGTGTCACTGGGATCCTGCTAGTCAGGACCCCAGTGCTCATACAGTATGCCCTGTATGTGTTCCCCGTGTGGTGCCTAACTGTATCACTGAGGCTCTGCTAACCAGAACCTCAGTGTTTATGCTCTCTCTGCTTTTAAAACCGTCACTGCAGGCTAGTGACTAATTTTACCAATTCTCATTGGCACACTGGAACACCCTTATAATTCCCTTGTATATGGTACCTAGGTACCCAGGGTATTGTGGTTCCATGAGATCCCTATGGGCTGCAGCATTTCTTTTGCCACCCATAGGGAGCTCAGACAATTTTTACACAGGACTGCCACTGCAGCCTGAATAAAATAACATCCACGTTATTTTACAGCCATAACTTATAAGTCACCTATATGTCTAACCCTCACTTGGTGAATGCTAGGTGCAAAGTTACTTAGTGTGTGGGCACCCTGGCACTAGCCAAGGTGCCCCCACATTGTTCAGGGCCAATTCCCTGGACTTTGTGAGTGCGGGGACACCATTACACGTGTGCACTGCATATAGGTCAATACCTATATGTAGCATCACCATGATAATTCCGAACATGGCCATGTAACATGTCTAGGATCATGGAATTGTCACCCCAATACCATTCTGGTATTCTGGTATTGGGGGGACAATTCCATGCATCCCCGGGTCTCCAGCACAGAGCCCGGGTACTGCCAAACTAACTTTCCGGGGTCTCCACTGCAGCTACTGCTGCTGCCAACCCCTCAGACAGGTTTCTGCCCCCCTGGGGCCTGGGCACCCTGGTCCCAGGAAGGCAGAACAAAGGATTTCCTCTGAGAGAGGGTGTTACACCCTCTCCCTTTGGAAATAGGTGTGAAGGGCCTGGGAGGGGTAGCCTCTCCTGGCCTCTGGAAATTCTCTGAAGGGCACAGATGGTGCCCTCTCTGCATAAGCCAGTGTACACCAGTTCAGGGATCCCCCAGCCCTGTTCTGGCGCAAAACTGGACAAAGGAAAGGGGAGTGACTACTCCCCTGACCAGCACCTCCTAGGGAAGGTGCCCAGAGCTCCTCCAGTGTGTCCCAGACCTCTGCCATCTTGGATGCAGAGGTGTGAGCGCACAATGGACAGCTCTGAGTGGCCAGTGCCAGCAGGTGATGTCAGAGACCCCTCCTGATAGGTGCTTACCTTTCTCAGTAGCCAATCCTCCTCTTTGGGCTATTTAGGGTCTCTCCTGTGGGAATCTCACCTGATTACGAATGCAAGAGCTCACCAGAGTTCCCCTGCACTTCCCTCATCGACTTCTGCCAAGGATCTACCGCTGACTGCTCCAGGACGCCTGCGTAACCGCTACAAAGTAGCAAGAAGACTACCAGCAACATTGCAGCGCTTCATCCTGCTGTCTTTCTCGACTGTTTCCTGGTGGTGCATGCTCTGAGGGCTGTCTGCCTTCACCCTGCACTGGAAGCCAAGAAGAAATCTCCAGTGGGTCGACGGAATCTTCCCCCTGACAACGCAGGCACCAAACTTCTGCATCACTGGTCCTCTGGGTCCCCTCTCATCCTGACGATCTTGGTCCCTGGAACACAGGAGCTGGGTCCAAGTGTCTTTGACAGTCCAGTGGCCCTTCTGTCCAAATTTGGTGGAGGTAAGTCCTTGCCTCCCCACACCAGACAGTAATCCTGTGTACTGCGTGAACTGCAGCTGCTCGGGCTTCCGTGCACTTCCAAGACTTCCTTTGTGCACAGCCTAGCCCAGGTCCCCAGCACTCTGTCCTGCATTGCCCAACTCACTGAGTTGGACTCCGACGTCGTGGGAACCTCCTTTGTGACTCTGAGTTGACCGATGTCCTCAGATCTTCTAAGTGCCTGTTCCGGTACTTCTGCGGATGCTGCCTGTTCTGCGGGGGCTCTCTGAGTTGCTGAGCGCCCCCTCTGTCTCCTCCTCCAAGGGGCGACCTCCTGGTCCTTCCTGAGCCCCAGCAGCACCCAAAATCCTCAACCGTGACTCTTGCAGCTAGCAAGGCTTGTTTGCGGTCTTTCTGCGTGGAAACAACTCTGCATCCTCCAGCACGCAGTGGGACATCTTCTGACAAAAGGAGAAGTTCCTGGCACCTTCTGTTGTTGCAGAATCTTTGGCTTCTTCCACCTGGAGGCAGCCCTTTTGCACCTTCATCCGGGGTTTAGTGGGCTCCTGCCCCCCTGGACACTTGTGTGACTCTTGGACTTGGTCCCCTTCCTTTACAGGTCCTCAGGTCCAGGAATCCGTCTTCGGTGTTTTGCAGTCAGTTGTTGTCCTAGCAGAATCCCCTATCTCGACTTTACTGTCTTTCTGGGGTAGCAGGGTAACTTTACTCCTAGTTTTCAGGGTCTTGGGGTGGGGTATCTTGGACACCCTTAGTGTTTTCTTACACTCCCAGTGACCCTCTACACACTACACTAGGTCTGGAGTCCATTCATGGTTCGCATTCCACTTTTGGAGTGTATGGTTTGTGTTGCCCCTAGGCCTATTTCTTCCTATTGTATTCTATTGTGTTCTACATTGTTTGCACTACTTTTCTAACTGTTTCTTACCTGATTTTGGTTTGTGTGTATATCATTTGTGTATATTACTTACCTCCTAAGGGAGTGTATCCTCTGAGATACTTTTGGCATATTGTCACTAAAATAAAGTACCTTTATTTTTAGTAACTCTGAGTATTGTGTTTTCTTATGATATAGTGCTATATCATATAAGTGGTATAGTAGGAGCTTTGCATGTCTCCTAGTTCAGCTTAAGCTGCTATGCTATAGCTACCTCTATCAGCCTAAACTGCTAGAACACCTCTAATCTACTAATAAGGGATAACTGGACCTGGCACAAAGTGTAAGTACCACAAGGTAGCCACTATAAGCCAGGCCAGCCTCCTACAGAGAGAGAAATGGAAATCATGCCATTGCTGCTCATTGCCATATACCGCCGTGACCGCTGACGAAGACAACGACAGTAAGTACAGCAACCTACTAAACAAGGAAAGAAAAGGCACAGTTACATACCCACCCACTCCACCCACCCCGCAACACACCCACAACCCCTCACAACATCACAAGTCATACACACCTGTTCAAGAGATACTTACGCGACACAAGGCCAAGACAACTTCCCCTAAGTACACACATCTGCACAACACCCCCCCACAATGAAGCGATGAACCACGTATCCTGAGTGTGCCAACACCCACACTGGCCACACAAACTTTTTTACAGCTCCCGTAACAGATTGTCCAAATTAGGCCATTGGCCAGTCCAAATCAAAAAGGCTGATTGGCCCAAATGGCCCGAACTTGACTCCCACATGTGCACATGGTACTCCACCATAAATGGACATCAATAGGGCTGCCAGGCAGCTCAGGGAACTGGGGCATGGGGTTGCGGGGTGGGGACGTACGTCTGGGAGTGGGGGCTTGGACTCCCAGGTGGAGGGGGTTTGGGTTTAGCCTTGGAAGGTGGGGGAGCAAGCTTTGACCAGGTGGTGGAGGTTGATCAGGGCCAGCACGGGGCCTCCTGCTCACTGGGAAAGGGGCACGGGAATGGGAAGGGCGGACTTGGACGTGGAAGGACTGGACAGGGCAAGGAGGTGAGCACTTTTAGGGACAAGACGGGGTGGGCCAGTGGGTTCAAAAAGGTCTACACAGGACAGGAAGACTTCTTTAGGGGCAGTCGGGGTGGACCTGGAAGAAGGTGTGGGAGTGGAGGCAGAAGGAGTGGTTGTAAGAGGTGTAGGTGTGCGTGACGTGGATGCAGTTGCCTGTAGAATATGCTGAGGTGTGGTGGATGTGTGTTGGGTGGGTGTCTGCGGAAGTCTGAGTGTAATGGGAGGAAGGGGGGTAGACATATTGGGACAAGACAGGCTACCAGTGTAAATGGATGTTGTCTGGGTGTCTGCTGGTCTGGTGAGTGTGATGCAAGTGTTACTCAAAGTCGTTGTGGTGAGTGTGGGTGTGGTGTCTGGGGTGCATGACTGGATGTCTGATCTGATGTTGTGGTGACTCCACGAATGGGGCCAGCTACAGTGAATGAGGGTGCAGTGCTTGTGAGTGTGCATGTAGAGGTGACAGACAGGGAGGCCGGATAGGTGGACACACTGGGAGAAGTGGATGTTGTTGTGTGTGCCTTTGTATGTTGGCTGTGTGTATGCCTATGGTGGGAAGTGTGGTGCTTGTGTTTCTCTGTATTTTTTGTGTGTGCTGAGTTGTGTGCATGGCTGTCTGAACGTGTGCTTGGGATGGGTGAAGGGAGTGGGGTGCTGGAAGGGGTAGATGTGGTTGGAGGGGGGACGGAAAGACCAGGGACACTGGCTGCCATCAAAGAGGAGTCCAGATCCTGAAAAGATCTCTGTAGGCCAGACATGGCACCGTGAATGCCTTCCAGGTATGCATTGCACTGCTGCATCTGGGATGCAGCCCTATGGACCCCAGCCCTCCTTCGATTACGAAATTACAATTTACTCACCACAACAGTCCAGACGTATCAGTTAAGACATGTCACTCCAGTTGTACATCCTACACTGCTTATCTGTAACCTACATGCTGGACACCAGTGTTTAATACACAACAGGTTGTGCAAATGAATTTGTGTCCCTCACATGTGTTCTCTACTCCTCCTGGGTACAGACCTCTGTGGCGAGGGAGGGCCCCATCTGTTGATTTGGAGACCAAGGTGGAACGTCACATCATTATCAATTACAGACTCAATCATGTTACTATCCATGAACTTTGTGCAGAACTGGATCCTGTACTGAGACCAGCAAACTGGATCAGCATGCCATCCCCACTGAAGTGCAGGTGCTCTCTGTAGGCCATTTCCTGGCCACGGGCTCTGTTCAGGTGACAGTGGGCATGGGTGCAGGGTTTTAACAGCCAATGTTTTGCCTTATCCTGTCCAGATTTCTGGATGCATTTGTACAACACCTGCAGACATATGTGAAGTTTCCTCAAAGTGCTGACCTACCTGCCATCAAGTCAGATTTTTATGCCTTTGCCAACATTCCCCATGTGATAGGTGCCATCAATAGCACCCACATAGCTCTCAACCCCCAAGAGTAAGTGAACAGGCGTACAGAAAAAGGAAGAACTTCCACTCCATGAACATACAATTGGTGTGTACTGCAGACCAGTACATTTCACATGTAAAGGCCATGATCCCTGGATGAGTCCATGATTCATTTGTGCTGAGGAACAGCAGTGTGCCACACATGATGGAACAACTACAAGGGGACAGAGGATAGATCATAGCTGAGTGTGTTTTTACTTTTACAGTACATAGCTGACAGTCAGGCTGTCTGCAATTGAGGGTAGTCAGTTACAGTCCTGTTTCACCCACTTTTGCAGGTGATTCTGGCTACCCCAACATGCATTGGCTCCTGACACCAGTGAGAAATCCTAGAACAGATGCTGAGAGGAATTACAATGAGGCTCATGGACGTACTAGGAGGGGGATAGAGCGCACTATAGGTCTCCTAAAGGCTACATTCCATTGCATCCATCTGTCTGGGGAATCCCTGTGCTATGGCCCTGAGAAGGTGTGTAGAATAGTGGTGGCCTGCTGCATGTTGCGCAATGTGGCTGTGAGGAAATCTGTCCCCCTACTGGAGGAGGAGGGTGGTGTATATCAAGACCAGCTTCCTCTGAGAGTGGATGAAAGTGATGGTGATGATGAAGCGGGGGAAGATATTCACACCAGGAACCAACTGATCCAACTATACTTCCAGTGACTATGAGGTACTGTTCATTGATGATGTTGTCTGCACTGCATAATGTCAGTCAGACTTTTTCACTATGGGGGTGTGGGGTCTGTAGCTATTGACACTTTTACATGAATTTCAGGTGCCATGTGACATGATGACCAACATGGTGTACATTTCTGTTCACTCCACACAATGTTGTGCATGGGGTGCCATTCCTGCAATAGAGGTATGATTTTTATATTTACTGGCAAATGCATTCACAACTACATTTGATTCAACATAATGAGAGGGGACATTGAAAGTGGTGTACATGTGTTTTATTAGTTGTCAAGGATGGATAGGTGCTCTTTACAGTGATAGGGAGTGGGCTGATGGTGGATGTCCATACTGGCTACATGGTCTCAACGATTGGTGGCAGTGGGTATTGGTCCATCTGTACCTTGCAAGCTGTTAATTTGCTATTGGCCGGGGAGGATGGTGGCACAGTGGCACACTTAGGAGACAGTTCATGTCAAAGTTACTTCTTTGAGGGTGCCCTGGTCTTGGCAGGTGTTCCAGTGCCATATCTGGGTCTGAGGGACCATTTGAGTGGCTGGTGCTGGGCTGTACGGGTAGGGGTGCTGGTCTCCTGTGTGTCCTCAGACAGTGACACCAGTCCACTTGCTGCTGCCGATGTTGATGGCTGGTCAGTGTCCTTGGCAGTGGTAGGGGCTTCCTGGTTTGTGGGGGTCTCATGTTGGGTTGGGTTGTGGTGCTGCAGCACCTCTGCAATAGTGGCCGTGGTGGCATTGAGTTGTTTCCACTGCTCCATGGCCTCCTGGTGGTATGCTACCTGCAGCCTTTGACTCTGTTCCAGGGCGGCCAGGGTCTGGCCCATCCTGTCTTGGGTATGGTGGTATGCTACCAGGACCTTTGAGATCACCACCTGGGCTGCAGCATCCATCCTTTGGCCTCCCCCTTGGGCCACTGATGCCCTCCCACTGGGCCTAGTCCCCTGTGCCTGTGTCCCCTGCACATGTCTGGTGGAACTACTTGTACTGGGGCCATCGTCATCCTGCCTGTTGGTAGGTCGAGACTGTGGCCTCTGTACTTGTGTTCCACCAGTCTGTGGCCTGGATACACTAGTGTGGGGTCGATTGTCATGTGCAGATGTTGTTGCCTGGGTGGTTGGAGTGTCAGTGGTGTCGTGGGTGGGGCTGCTGGCGGGTGACAGTCCAGGACTGTGTGATGGACCAGGGTACTCCTCAGTGTCCACAGTTCCCTCTCCAGGGCCCTGAGTGGTGCCTCTGTGTCGATGTGGGGCGCAGGCACTGCTTGTCCTTTCCGTTAGGGTGGCATGGGTGGTGGTGCCTGTGTGGGGGAATGGACATGTATGTTACATTGACTAATTTGGACGAGGGTGCACAGCTCTGGCCTATTTTGTGCAGTTTATTCCCCTGTTGGGCCATACAGTGACATTTTGTGGGGTTGCCATTGCATTTTTAATGGGATGTGGTGGTGCATTGTGGGTGATGTAGTGCCAGTGTAATACCTTGTAGGGGTGGGTGGCTCTGCACAGGGGGAGGGATGTTGGCCTGTTGGTGTGTTTGTGGGCATGCAAGGTGACTGGATGTGGTGATTAAGGCCAGGGGGGGGGCGATCCTGGATGGTAGTTGGAGGGGTGGGGTGGTGCATGCATTACAGGTGTGGTGGATATGGGTTAGTTGTAGATGACTTACCCGAATCCATTCCTCCATTGAGTCCAGTAAGGCCCTCAGGGTGCAGGATGGCCAGTACCTTTTCCTCTGAGTTTGTGAATTCGGGGGTTGTAGGTGGGGGTCCTCCACCAGTCTCCTGGACAGCAATGTGGTGCCTCAATGCCATGGACATCACCTTCCCGCGCAGGTCATTCCATCTCTTGCGGATGTCGTCCCTCGTGCGTGGATGGTTTCCCACTGCATTAACCTTGTTCACTATGGTCTTCCATAACTCCATCTTCCTGGTGATGGGTGTGTGCTATACCTGTGCCCCGAAGATTTGTGGCTCGTCCTTCAGTATTTCATCGACCATTGTTCTTAGCTCCCTTTCTGTGAGGCGTTGGCGCTTAGGTGGTAGCATGGTGTGTGTTGTGGCGTTCAGTGTCTGCGTGTAGTGTCTGGCTTATCCTATTGGCGTTGCAAAGGATTGTGGGGTGTGTATGTAAGTGTTTTATAGTATTGTGTATGTGTGTCAGGTGTGTGGGTTTCAAACTTGCCAATGTGTGCATTTCTTGCTGTTGGGTTCCATTGCTGGCCGTGGCGGTCTGTACCACCAATGGTCGTTCGGCATCCACTAACCGCTGTAGTGATTTGTGCATCATTATTTGGGGGGGCGGGGATTTGTGTGCTTGGTGGTGGCGGGGTGGGATGTGCAGCCTTTCTGCCGACAAGGCCCTGGCGGTGGCTGGTGGAAACTGAAATTTTGGCCGTTTCTGTTCTTGGCATCTTTATATGGCAGGTTTCTGTTCGCCACCAATGGCGGTCTTCTGTTCACCGTCGCCACGGCGGACGACGGTGTTTACCGCCATGTTCATAAGGACCCCCTAAGTAACACAACGGGAGACATCATCCTGAAGGAGAAACATGCACTAAACACTAACACAGTATGAAAACAGAATAATATAGTTGGATTAGTCTGGAGGCTGCTCCAGTTAGGTAGGGGTGCATTAAATTTAAATTCCCCTGACAAATATGTGAAAAGGGTATAACCTGCATTGTAAACTTTGCACAACTTTACCGAAAGGAGAAGATCTGCACACAACATATTTTTTCACAAGGCAGCAATGTTGCTAAAAATCTAGTTTTGCAGATCTTTCAACCACTTTTTAAATGCGTTTTACACTTCTTGCATTGTGAGAAGAATGGAAAAGACTTCAGTAGGCTTATCCGGCACGTACTTTACAAAGCAGTCGGCAGTGACTCTGGCTCTGAGCCACTATGGAAAGATCATTCTGGACAGCCAGTGGTGTAGAGTGACAATGTCAGTGGTGTAGATTGATAATGTATAGGCTGCTAACCCTCTTTCTTTTGTATGCTGTCTCCAGGCAACAGGAGGAAATGTACATTTGCATATCCTTGACCCACAGAAGATACGTAATGTTACACTTATTTAGGCAAATGATCAGATTGCTGAAGGCTTTGCCCTTTTATGCTGATGAATAATTTAAAGAGAAGGTTTTGACACCATAGAGTGTCGGAAGACGCCCACACAAGCACATCTGTTAGGAGATAGACTTAAAATAAATGTTGTCATGACTTGCAGGGATACAAGTGGCATTGCAGCTGTGAATAATACCCACTGCCATACCAACAGCAAATATGACGAGAAAGGACTATGACTGAGCAAATCATTTTTTTAAATTGTTTAGCCAATTCTTAATTGTGCTGAAAAACTAAAGAAGCATTGACAAAGTCAACAGCTCTCATCATAGAGACCTATTGGATTTGGTAGTGGCTTTTTTTATCCTGTACAGCATCAAAACAGATGCTGTACATGATGAAAGAAAGTGTAAATAAACATTTAAAAATAAATACAACGTGGCCGCTTGCTATGTCATGTTTAGGTACCTACACAATGAGGCAGCCCAGCGGTCAGGTCATGGTGCTTTTATTTATTCCTTTACATCTTTGATGGGTTTTGAGTAGAAGTCACGGAAGAAAGGGGTCAGCAATGCGGGGAGGAGGAGAAGTACACAGATGAAGGAGAGCAACAAGGAAGAGCGCTAGGTAGCAGATAATCATGTTGACGAACTAGCACGACATAGAGGGGGACAGAAGCACACATGCCAGAGAGGGCAACATGAGTGCGGGGTAGGACCACAGGCACACCAATGAGAAACTGACACGGAGTGCAGGAGGGAGAGAAGTGCATGAGGGAGGCAGCTCAGAAACACATGCATTCTAATGGAATGCTCCAACAAAAGGAACAATTATTGGCAAAGCCAATACGTCTCACCTTTGAGACCTATAGGCTTTATCAATGTTTTATAGCCACATAGTACATCACCCACAATGTTGTAAAGCATGGCTAAATAAAATAAAGAAGCCTATGATGGGGATAGCTGCATCACTCTGTAGCACATGCACCACTCATGGGCAAACAAACAAAATGATGAGGTCACTCTTTTTTTCTTTTTATTTGCCGACCCGAATGAAAAAAGAAAAAAATGCACTAAAGTGTGTTTTTTGAAGTGTGGGTGGCGAGAGCAGCATGAAGAATGCGGGTAGGGCAACATAGACGACACAGGTGAGGGTGAAGCAACGTGGGAACCGGAGAAGCAATGGACGACAGAGAAGGAGGGTGCAGAAGTGTGAATCAGCACAGGACGGGAAGAGAAGCAAAATGGAGGGCATGGTGGGGACGGTACTTAATTTGTGAATAAAAACGTGCCGGTGGCCAAAGCCCTCCTCTTAAACATGCGGCTGCTGCAGATAAATGTGCAAACACGGAATACTGAGGCAGAGTAATCCTGAAGCCATCTCGGGCCTCTTCAATCCATTTACAGCCCCTCCCTGCCCCTTCAGATCACTCTTGCAGCTTTCTGCTCTCTCCCTTTGCAAAGCCTTTTTGTTTTTCCTTTCCTCCTTCTTCTCCATATCTGTCGTTTGCTCACAGTAAATGCTTGAGGCATAAAAATGAGTGTCCGCCCTCAAAAATAAGTACTGGCGGTCTGCACCGGAAACAACAAGCACAAATTAAGCACTGGTTGGGGGGGGAAGCAACAGGCGATAGAGGAGGTGTCATGAAGTACACGGGTGGTAAAGCAAGAGGGAGCACACAGTGCAACATTGACGGTGGCTAAGAGAAGCACACAGGTAATAGTAAGACACATTCACTATCATGGAGTGGTGATCCAAAAAGAAAAAGTAGTGCTTCACACACAATCAATGGAAACAGAAGCCAACAAATCAAAAGAGATGGTAAGAAGACTATGCTTAATGGGAGTGACAAACACAAGATTGAGAAGCTGGGGCGCAAATACGAAAGATAGAATGAAAGTGACAGGAAAGCCAACCAATGGTAAACAATTTACTATTAGAAGCCCTTGATAAGACCACAATACTGCTTTTGTAATGAGCCAGCTGCGCTGTTTGCTGAGCTGAACCTAAATATCAGGGTAACTAATTTTTATCAGCCGCAGACGGATGATGGGTTGAGTCTTTGCACAGAATTCTGCAGCAGGTGTGTTAACCATCTGAACTATCTTTCAACTGAGCTACCTACCAAGTTCTTATGTTTTTAAGAAAACAAACTTTGATTTTCGAATGTATTGAATAAAGAATCTGTGTAAAAGGAAACTTAAGACAGTGAAAAAGAATCTACAAATTGTTGGTGACGCCTGCAGGGAGCACTTTTGCCTAAAATTGATTAAGCACGCTGTGGCCATAAAGAAATACTTTAGACAGGCAGGGTGTTTGGATGAAAAGTTAAGAGGATCAGCCATGTGCACAATGCCTACTGTATCATAAAGATGCATGTTGAACGAATAGTGCCTTCCAATCTAGGACTGCTTTAAAGCGCAATGCTATTTGAATCAATTTACAGAGCAGTAGCTCGAAATGTTGTAAATTATATCAAAGCAAGCCGATGGCATGGCGGATTAAGTAGCAATGGGACATATGGACATGCCTTTCTTTAGGACGGATTTCTAAAGTATTTTGTGAATGTTGACAATTTGAAGAAGACGCCCCGCTCGCAACTTCGGTTTGGTTTGCTGTGGTTAAAGTGGCTGCAGCGTTGCCGGAGGGATAACATTTTTTCTAGCTTACACGTCAAGAATTGTTAATTCTATTAAGGACAGGGAGGCGAGGATTATGCTTTCTCTTTCTTTACTGACTTAAACAGAAGCCAATCAAATACAAGTAACAGAAAAAACTACACATCCCATGATGCCTAACATCCCATCACATGGTCCAATCACCAATCATGTCCTCTGCCATAAGTCCTTTGACCTTTGATGTCACTTCCTCTTTCTTTGGTCAAAACAGATAAGTTCAACATGAAAACAAAACTTCTTACGCCATCTCGAAAATCCGGAGTCATGAACATCCTCTCCTACTGGATAATCATCACCTGAAGAGCTCAACACCAGGGAATCAACCCAGGAAAATGTTACACACAAACTTTTCTATGAAGGCATGAATTTCAGGAATTCTTCTGATCATGACCTGTAAACAATAAACAGGCAGGTAATATCCCAACGGGATTGAAAATGTCTCAATAAACTGATGTTTCTATAATTGACAATAAAATGGGAGGGAGAAATAACAATAGATCATAAATATCCACAATAATTGATATACAATATGTCATTGTGCTTAAGGGAGGGATAATCCTCGCCTTCGTGTCCTTAATAGAATTGAAAATTCTTGACGCGTAAGCTATACATTTTTTTATTCTATGCCAGGACTGGAGGCTCCGATTATGCTAGTTTAAAGCTGTTCCATTACTACAGTAGCTACGTCCAATACTGGTTTGTGATAAAACTTACGAAAAGTATTTTCTGAAGACCAATCTGCTGCCTTCATAATGTCTTCTAACCGGGAACCCAGGGCAAAAGATTTAGAAGCCATAGCCCCTCTAGCAGAATGAGCCCCAAATAGAGAGGTATCAATACCTGCTTCCTTCATAAACCATCTCATCCATCTGGCCAACGTAGCTAAGGTAACCGGTTTAAAAGGTTTTTGCAAAGAAATTAACAATTGACCTTTAACATCTTGTCTAAATTCTTCTGTGACAACTTCATAATCCTTTAAACATTGGACTACACATAATTTAGAATTTTCAGTATAAACTGGATAAGATACTGACCTGTAATTTGTTTTAGTCCTTCTTGTCACCGAAAAAGTGGCTCCATCTGGAGAATAAGCTCTAACAGCTAAATCCAATGCTCTGACATCTGAAATCAATCAAAGATTGTGACGAGGCGGAATGAGAAGAGGAGAGGCACAAGCTAAATGTAGAGCTATGGGGAACCAAGGTTGTGCTCTCCAAAAGGGCGTCACCAGAACAATCTCTGTCTTCTGTCTCTGAACCTGAGACAAAACCCTGGCAATCGTCAGGAATGGAGGAAAGGCATAACCCCGAAACTGGGACCAATCCTGAAGAAAGGCATCTGTCTTTAATGCACAAGGGTCTGGACGCCAACTGTAAAATTTTGGTATCTGGCAATTGAGTCGTGAGGCAAACAGATCCACTTCGCAACTGCCCCATTCCCTGACTATCTGAGAAAAAATCAGAGG
This sequence comes from Pleurodeles waltl, assembly GCF_031143425.1. Lineage (NCBI taxonomy): Eukaryota > Metazoa > Chordata > Amphibia > Caudata > Salamandridae > Pleurodeles > Pleurodeles waltl. The sequence goes on along the minus strand of NC_090445.1, from coordinate 144,136,146 downwards.
ATCCAATTTCCAGTCGCTGGAATCCAACAGGTATCTGGAATTCCAGTCTGCTATGATGTTCTGGTCCCCAGGAAGATATTCTGCTATGATCACTAGGCGCTGTGTTAGACAATAATGCCAGAAATCCTTGGCAATCTCTGCCAAAATTTGGGATTTTGTGCCTCCCAATTTGTTGACATACCTCACTGCTGAGACATTGTCCATCCGTAAGCGTATGCAACAATCTGTTTTCTGCGGGGAGAGGCTCTTTATGGCAAATGATCCCGCCAGAAGTTCCAGGCAATTGATATGTAGGGTTTGCTCCCATTTTGACCATCTGCCCCCGTCACTAGGGAGTTGCAGCGCGCTCCCCAACCCCATCTGCTGGCATCGGATTCTATCACCACTTCTGGGTGAGACCCGAAAATCGCCCCGCCATTCCAAGCTTCCATATGATGGAGCCACCACTGAATCTCTGATCTTGCTTCGGCAGTCAAGGGGCTTTGTTCCGAATAACTCAGACCCTTTTGTAGATGTCTGATCTTGAGTCTCTGTAGTGCATGATAATGTAGGGGTGCAGGGAAGATCGCCTGAATAGACGAAGCTAGCAAGCCCACTACTGTGGCTATATTCCTCAATGAGACGGTCTGACTGGTTAGAACCAATCTCAATTCCCTCTTGATGTTGCGGATCTTTTGAGAGGGAAGAAGGAGTTGACATATAATAGAATTTATCTGAAACCCCAGGAACTCTATCACCTGAGAGGGTTTCAACAATGACTTCTGCACATTGATAAGGAAACCTAAATCTTGCAGAAGGCTGATTGGGTCATCAGAAGGATGTCGTCCAGATATATGATCAATCTTACTCCCCTGGTTCTTAGCCATTCCATCACAGGTCTCAGAAGCTTCGTGAAGCACCAAGGGGCTGACGACAGACCGAATGAGAGGGCAAGAACCTCCAAACACTGCCCCTTCCACTGGAATTGCAGAAATCTCCTGTGAGGAGGAAAAATTGGAATCGACAGGTAGGCATCCTTTAGATCCAGTCGAACCATCCAATCCCCTTCCAAGAGGATATCTCTTAACATGTGGATGCCCTCCATCTTGAAGTGCCTGTATAGGATCCAATGATTGAAATCCTTTAGGTTTAAGACTAAACGGTGACCTCCTCCTTTCTTGTCTACTACGAAAATAGGACTGAGGAAACTGTAAGGATGAGGTGAGGCAAATTGGACGGCTCCTTTGTCTAATAGAGCCTGAACTTCTTTGTCTATAAAATTTTGATTTGCTAGGGAAAAACACATCTGTTACGGAGGGGAGAGTTGTTTGGGAGTACTGATAAACTCCAGGCGAAATCCTCTGACCGTTTGGAGAATCCATGGATCGCTGGAGATCTGTTCCCAATTTATCAATCACAATGCCACTCTGCCCCCAAGTTTGACCTGAGAGAAATGAATAATGCTCACCTGTGAAACTTGAGTCCTGTATGGCTCCTTGCTGCCCTCTGCGATGGCCTCTGCGGAAGCGAGGACGTCCTCCTCTGGGGCGAGTGGGGTAGAAGGTGGGGCTTGTTCACCGTACCAAGCACCTCTGCCTCTTGGGTAATAGTTTTGGGGACTATTGTATGATCCTCGGCCGGGCATACGTCCCCCGTAACGTCCGGCCCTGAAAAAGGGCCTCGTTTAAAAACCTTCTGGAGAGACATTTGGGCTTTGTCTAGCGAAGAAAAGGTAGAGCAGAACTTAGCCAAGTCTTTAATAAAAGATGATCCAAAAAAAAGTCCTTCAGCCGAAGGGCCCGCTTCCGAGGTTGCAAGATCCGACAACTTTGGATCAATTCGCATTAGGACAGATTTTCTGCGTTCTGCAGAAAGAGCACATTTAGAGTTTCCTAGCAGGCAAATGGATCTTTGGGCCCAACCGATAAGGACATCTGTGTCCACAGGAGAACCTGATTCCTTAGCTACATACGCCATCTCAAGGATCTTGGTCAGAGGTCCGGAAAGATCCACAGTTTGTCTTGGCAGTTACGCCAGGATCGATCCAGACCTTTTTTGGGGTCCTTCGCAAATATTTTCATCAAAGTGAGCATGGTAGGGTCTATTTCTGGGGTATCAGAAACCTTGCCTTCTAGGTCTGGTCTGGGGCATTCTGCTTTAAATTGTGATCGGACTTCCTTATCGAAACTTTTTCTTAAGTTAGATTGGACATATTGAGCCACTTCGGGCGGAGGTACCCAATTGGAAGCTCTGGGGTGTATGATTTCTGTGGGGTCAAAATCCAAAACCTGGCAAGGAGGGGTCGCTTTTTTAGCCCTTTTACTAGGAATCGGAGGATCTGAGTCATCTGAATCCTCAGAAGAGGAGTCTTTATCAGAGGAAGAGGGGGAGAAAGAGGCTTCCTTCTTAGAGCTATAATTATGTTCCCCACTACATTTCTTACGCAGTTTTTCAAATGCGTCAGCATGAATACCTCTAACCTCAGCTCTAGATTCCAAATTTTGGGGGTCATTCCGACCCCGGCGGTCCTTGACCGCCGGGGCCGGGGTCGGCGGGAGCACCGCCAACAGGCTGGCGGTGCTCCTGAGGGCATTCTGACCGAGGCGGTATGGCCGCGGTCAGAACCGGAAAACCGGTGGTGTCCCGCCGGTTTTCCGCTGCCCTGAGGAATCCCCCATGGCGGTGCAGCTTGCTGCGCCGCCATGGGGGATTCCGACCCCCTCACCGCCATCCTGTTCCTGGCGGTTTCGACCGCCAGGAACAGGATGGCGGTGAGGGGTGTCGTGGGGCCCCTGCAGTGCCCATGCCAATGGCATGGGCACTGCAGGGGCCCCCGTAAGAGGGCCCCACTTTGAATTTCAGTGTCTGCTTAGCAGACACTGAAATTTGCGACGGGTGCTACTGCACCCGTCGCACACCTTCCACTCCGCCGGCTCCATTCGGAGCCGGCTTCATCGTGGAAGGGTGTTTCCCACTGGGCTGGCGGGCGGCCTTTTGGCGGTCGCCCGCCAGCCCAGTGGGAAACCCAGAATGACCGCTGCGGTCTTCTGGCGGTTCCCGCTTGGCGGGCGGCTCCCGCCGCCCGCCAAGGCTGGAATGACCCCCTTTTTGTCTTATCTTTTACTTTTTTAGATTCGGGTTGCGGTTGTTGTCCTTGCATCCAACCCTTTGACCAAGCGTAATCAAAAAGTTGTCCAGAAAAGGGGCCCAATGCTCTCACCAGGGCATCATTTACAGATTGCTGGACCCTGGCATCAAGGGCTTCCACTAGGTCCACTTCCAGTTGGTTGCCCGACTCCTCAGTATAATATTCTGTTTCTTGGTCATCCCACTGAGCCATGACCAGAATGTTAAAGTACAATAACCTTTAAAAGAATATTTGATATTTTTTGATAATGCTGGAATCAATGGGGAGTGCAAAACCCCAATTCAGGCAAGGTAGTGCAGTGCCCTTAGATAAAGTGTGGAGGGAGCTGCCTGAAGGCACTCTCGGCAGAAGCCTTGTTTTAATTTTACAACCCAAACAAGTATTCTTTTGTTTCTGGGCGTCAGGGAGCACAAACTGAGCTGTTTGGAGCACAAGGACACACGCGCCGGTATCACACGAGCCGATTGATTCCAAGAAGGGAAAAAGATCGGCTCGTTTAGAGCGCGCGTGCAGGTTAAAAATAGAAAGGAAACTGCAAGGAGAACGCAGCTCTGCTCCCGCTCCACTCGTCAAACGGGCAATAAAATCTTGGCATAAAGCCAAAATACAAAGCGCAAGAGCGCTTCAAAACACATACGAGCAGCACACTGAATCGCGACGCTTAAGCATTCAATTGTAAAAGTAATTACAGTTATATAAACACACAAAACGTTAGAGAGAACAAAATCGTGTACTTATCTGCTGCGAAGCAACAAAGAAAGAGGAAGCGACATCAAAGGTCAAAGGACTTATGGTAGAGGACATGATTGGTGATTGGACCATGTGATGGGATGTTAGGCATCATGGGATGTGTAGTTTTTTCTGTTACTTGTATTTGATTGGCTGCTGTTTAAGTCAGTAAAGAAAGAGAAAGCATAATCGAAGCCTCCGGTCCTGACAGAATTTAAGTGTCAGATTTGCGGACAGTGACACGTTAGTTAGTTGTGAGGCTCGTTTTGCTGTGTGCATGACTATTTTGGATGGTTAAATGCCCGAGCGTTCTCTCCCTGCCCTCGGCGGAGACCTACAGTAAAGTTTCTCACATTTGTTTAAAAAAAGGTATGTCTATGTGTGCAAGGTATTCTCCTGATTTATGGGCTCTGGATTTTAGGATCGGCATAGCAGCGCGCAAGCGCTACTGTTTTATGAGGAGCATAGCAGCGCGTAAGCACTGCTTTTCAAACGTGTTGGTATGTATATGGGCTTTTTTACACCCCCAACGCACGCCCATCACTATCACTCGTGCATGGGCTTGCGATTCAAAAATCCTTTATTTTCATTGGTAAACGCTTTATGTTTGTCCCGCGTTGGGGCGGTTTAGTTAACGCCTTTGACATCGCCCCTGTTACATGGCTAATTGCACTTTTGCAGATACTTTGACTGCTAGCGAATTTCTTTTTCCTTCTGTGTGTTTCTTCAAGCTGATGACATGGTGCTTTGAATCGGCTCGCTTATTTTAAACTGTTTTACTTTTCATTTTCAATTAATGTGGCATGAAAAGTCCTGTTAGGAGTTTACAACGCTGATAGCTCTAACTCCAGCAAATGCGAGACCCATTGCATCAGGACATAATCCAGTGACAGCCATTTAGTGTAAAAGGTCATTTATTAGGACAGGATTGCAACAAGCAACAAAACCTTAACTTTATCTTGAAAACCGCAACTTTAATAACGCCCTCCCTTTAACATCTCCTCGCTCATCCTTCCACTCCAAACCCTCATTTTGTTTCCGTTCCCCTACACACTCCCCTTTTCCTTTCATGCCCATTTGGCTTGTGCGTACCCCCCCACTCACAGCCTTCACCTGCTTGTTTATTCCCTGGAGGGGTGGCCAAGCCCGTATCTGACTCACCACCCTCCCACATCTACTGTCTACCCTTCCCTGCAACCTACCCTAACTGACAGTCTACCCGCTTACCCCTTCTTTCACTTAAATAAAATTTTTTACTCCTCTCTCATCTCTCGACCTTTGCCGGGTGGGTGGGAGGCCAAACCAACCACGCGATGGGTTACTCGGAAAGAGGCTGGTCCCTCCCCCACACCCATTTCATCACCACTCTTAAAACCCACCCCCACTTACCTCTAAACCAATCCCGTCCCGCGCCGTCACTTCCCCTCCCAAAAGAGCCAGCGGAGAGACTAGAGCGGGTCTCTTCCTCTCCGCGAGCCCCTCCATTGCAAATGCTTGTTTGTAAAGTTCTGCTATTCCAGCCGAGAAATACAGGGAGCTCAGAACAGTATGTCTGGAATGTGTCCAGGTGTGAAGTGTTTACCCTGCATCAGGTTTACACATTCCAGATGTTTCCGTCACCTATTACTCCAATCCTATCTTCCTCCTCTCAGTGCTTAGAAACATTAGGTTTACCTCAGCCCACTCAAGATCGTCACAACCTACCAAGCACCTCCTCAAAAATCCTCCTACACAGGATCACTTCCTAGACTAAATTAAAGCCCAAGCACAGCTGCGGCTCCTCCATTAGGGTGGAGGAGCGTCGTGCCCCACCCCCCCACCAGCAGCTGCAAAACCTTTTCAGGAAAACAATAATAAACGGTGTTTATTATCATTTTCTTGAAAAGGGGCGGGCATTGGGGGTGACGAGCACTTAAGGGGAGTGCACAGAGCACTCCCCTCAGAGCGCATGTCTGTTTGGCCGGCCGTCTTAGGCCGACCAAACACACATGCGCAATAGGCTCACTCCAGCCCGGGATTGTGTTGCCGGGCTGGAGAGAGCAGGCACAGGCTCCCAGTCTGCCTCGGAGCACCCTGGCTGGGTGCTCCCAGCCAATCCTGACGCTGCAACCTCCAATAGGTGAGGTCGTTTTTTTTTTATTATTACTAAATGTCCCCCGTGCTCCGCATCCGCCCTGCCCCTTTAGAGGTCAGTGAGCCGCGACTGCCCAAGTACCAATCTGATTATAAGAGGGCTCCAGTACAAACGGTAGAAATGGGAGGTGGTGAGAGTTGTACGTTCTGGGATGAGGAAGACAGAATCAGAGTACTGAAGATTACAGGTAAGTAATCCGAGGATTACCTCCTCATCTTCTTCCTCATCACATTCCTCACTAACATGAGGACATAGCAAAGCTCAGGCCTTTTCATAACGTGGGAGAGAAGAAAAAAACAAAAGCACTAGTAGTCTTTAAACCCCATTTTTTTTAAATGCACACCCTAGTGTTATACAAGGAAAGGCAATGGCAGAAAGCACAAATTATTGATTCTTCAAAACTCTGCCCAGAGAAACCTGGGAGACAGCTTTAGAAAGGACTCTCAAGCCGAAATCCAACTCGTCCCTGCACCAAGCTGAGCCTATAATGGGAAATGAATGCAGACGGAGAGGCTCACGCTGCAGCAGCACATATATCCATTTTTGGGACCCCAGTCTTTTCAGCCAAAGGTGCAGCTATGTCCCTAGTGGGGTGAGCTAATACTCTACTTGAAAAATCCTTGCCTGTATTGTTGTAAGGCAAGGTAATGAATGGCATGATCCATCAAGCTGAGGTTCACTTACTCAAGAAACTTAGATGCATAGTTACAAGAAAGTGGAGCATCAGTCCTGATGTGCCACTTGTCTTGTGTCACCCTGTGCCCCTATAACAACACCAGGTGTGCACCGTATTTACAATAAGGCACACCATGACGCACGTTAGGACAATAACCCCAAAAATTTGACAATATTGTCTTGCTTTGCAGGATTAGCAGCAAAAATGATGGCACTAATCCTGCAAAATCAAGGGAGGCCCTTTGAAAACAACAGCAGTGTCACTTTAATGCCTGCCTCATGCAGGTGTTAAAAATGATGCTAAAAATGATTTCACTGCGCCATTTTTACGGGCCTTCCTGTGGGGGAATGCCCTCCTCGCCTACATGCATGCATTGCACCACTTTGTAAATATGGCACGGGCAAATGGCCTCCTTAACACCACATTAGCATAAAAAAATGATACTAGTGTGCTTGGAAATATGCCCTTAAATCCTCCACTCTGTCAAGACTACCCCAAACAGCCCTAAAAATCTCTGATGGCAGACCATTGGAGTTTCATGGTAAAAACAGACAAATTCTTATCAAACCTTTCTTGAAGAAAGTTTAGATTTTTTTCATGGCTACATTCCAAAGGAGGTTACAACTTCACACTACAACATTTATGAAAACAAGCATAATGGTTATTATGACTTCTTACTGGTGTCACTCCTCGAGGCTTGGACAGAGAGAGAGAGACTGGCAAAGAAAGATACCTCTTTAAGTGACCTTCCCTCTCAACCACCACGTTTATAGACAAAGGTGTTCCATGGTAGATGGGGGCAAAACCGGAGCGATCAGTGGAGGGGAAGACAATAGAAAAATCCACTCTTTCTCCATTACCAAAGAATGGAAAACCCTATTCTCCTTGGCCAAAATAAGACCACTAGGATGGCACCCAACCCTTTTGAATCTGCAACAAAACATGCAAAATCAGAGGGAATGGGGGAAAGGTATACAGAAGGGAACTAATCAACTGGTGTAGAAAGGCATCCAGCAACTGACTGCTGTGTAACCTCAAGAAGCACCTTGGGATCTGAGCATTTTCCAGGTCTGTGAAGAGATCTATTACTGGAGTCCCCCATCTGCGACAAAGCTCCTGAGAAACAAGGGATTCACAGTGTAATCCTAGGAAATCCTAGGAATGACACTGCCATTGTTTCTCAGAGTATCTGCCTGAATGTTCAAGCGACCTTGAAGGTGCACTGCTTTTAAGGACAAAATATTTTTTTCTGCCCAACCGATACTGACTGACACAATTTGATTGAGACTGCAGTATCTGGTCCCAAACTGATGGCTGAGATATGGTTTGGTCACTAGGTTAGCTATCTTGATGGCTAACACTGAGTCCTTGAGATGGAGAGAAAAAACATGCAGGGCTTTCTGTACCACCATTAACTCCCTCCAGTTTGAAGAACTCCTTGACTTCTAAGAAAGCAAAGATGCTGAGCTGAGAGATCCCCCAGAACTCCTCCCCATCCCCAATTGCTGGCATCTATTGTCAGGATTACAGAAAAGAAGAGAAGAAATAACAAAGTTCACTCCTTTATGGCATCTCATGTAAATAACAAAGCTAGTAACAACCAGAATAAAAAATAGTTAGCATAGCTCCTCGCAAGCGAAGCCACTCCTGCATTGGAGCCTTCAGCTTCTGTAGAACCTGACTTAGATGGAAGCATAATTTAATTCATCTCTGAGGAGAAAGAAACACTTTCCCAATATCTGCCCTGCCTGGAAGCTGGCACCAATATAATCCAGGTCCTGAGATGAAACCACAATTGACTTTCACAAGCGTATACGGAAACCAAATTTGTCCATTTCTTGGCACACCTTCAGTGTGGGAGCCACAGACAGCGAGAAGATGCTTGAATACAGAAGTCATTGAGATAAGGATAAACCTGAGTACCCTTCCTGTGAAGGAGGATTGCAATTACTGGAGACAGAACTTTTGTGAACACCCTTGGAGCAGCCATCTACCAAAAACAGGAAGAACGCGGAATTGCAAATTCTCATTCCCCACACAGAACCAAGGATATTGTTGACATGGCAGGAAAATGGGTAGGTGTAGATAAGCATCCTGCAAGTATATCTTAGCTAAGAAGTCAATCCTCTCCAGGAGTCATCTGCTGCAGGGAGCTCACCTTATCTTGAAATAGATTGTTGAATATAATTGTTCGGTTCCTTCAAATCTATAATCATTTGGTAGTCCCCTGATAACTTTTAGGGCAGACATTCTTGAATATCAGTCGCATTTCCTCTGATACATTGGAACTCAAACTATTGCTTTCTTCTGAATCAAAGAAGCAAAGCTGTCCAACAATGACTGGTTGTTTAAGGGATTCACTGACACAGGAGGATGGAAGAATTTGTATGTTCGGGGGAAAGGAGCAAACACTAGTGTTTAACCTACAGCCACACTCTGAAGGACCGATTTGACTGAGATGCTGAGAACCAATTACTAATATACAACCAACAAGCATACACTTCTCTTAGGATGCTTTTCATTTAGAAAAAACTACAAAACCCTCACAGCAGTCTAAAATAAACAACAACTATTTTATATACCTTTTGCAACAAATAACAATAAAACAAGAAGCTACCTTCTTTGCATCATTTTTTAAGTAGTTGATAGCCCATAAGGGAATGTGATTTTCCCTCCTATTATTCCCTTAAATAATGATCCTAATGGACTTCTTTCTTTTAATCTTCTGCTCAGTGGAATTTGGTGGGGTACCTTTTTTATTTTGCAGAGCAATCTCGCTGGTTTTGGAGCTAACATAGTGCTTTCCTGATCAATTTTGAGTTTGTAGAAGATGGTTTTGAAGGCTTCCAGCATTTTTCACTTGGCTTCAGTCATGGCAGTATTATTTTTGTTGACCATACTTGCATGCTTCTTCTGGGTATTGGAATTGGGTACTTCATTGGGCGTGTAGTTTTTCAAATGTTGAAGATTTTTGGGATATCAAGTACTTTCTCAAATGTTCTTTAACATTCTTTACCTATGCATGAAGAATATTAGGTATGCCTTTTTTCTGCTTGGGTGTATATCTGCAATGAGTCCAAGACAAACTCTTTAGTGTATTGCATATAGGTTTGCTTATACCAGAACATATACTTTTAACTCAATAATATCCAAAATTATTTGATTGAATGGTACCACCATATATTTCACTATATGCACATTGAACCAAAACAATTTACTATCTGCTCTAAAACTTTCTACTAAGTTTCTGAAAAGTTCTGAAAACTTTTTAAAGTTTTCAAAAAGTTTGAAAACGTTTTTTTTCTCTGTGCTTTCAAAAGTTCTAAAACGTTTTCTCTCTCTGTCCTAAACCTTTTCTATCATGTCTGCAGTAGAGCTCACTCCCAAAATTGTTCAAACAACCCATGAGAGTTTAAACTTTAAAAGTTTGAGGGGTCTCTGCATAGAAAGAGGTTTAAGCATTGGTAAGAATCATACAAAAGACTTTCTCTTCAACCTTCTGCTAGAAAGTGACCAGAACCAGTCTGGCCCATCTCAGGAACAAGAGGTAGGAGGGGAAGGTACCCAGTCAGACTCAGAGGAGTTCCCTGAAGAGATTGGGGAGGGTTCTTACAAAGACTTGCCATCTAGCAGGCCACTGGTAGAGGGAGAGGGTCACACATTAGTGGGGAATCTTTCACTCCTAAAGGCCAGGTTACTAGGGTCCAGCCAGTTAAGGACAGGTCTCTCTCTGCCAATTCCCACATTTCCTCTGTATCTAAACATTCCCAAGCCTCCCACCCTGAGGATAACTTAATGGAAAGGGAACTCAGAAATCTGAGGTTGGAAGAAGCCAGGCTGAAGCTTAAAAAGCAGCAGCTGGTCTTAGACAGGGAATCCCTGGATGTAGAGAGGGAAAGACAGAGATTAGGGTTAGTTCCCCATGGTGGCAGCAGCAGTATTTCTGATAGCAATCCTGTTAGAGAGCAAGATTCCAGAAATCTGCATAAGATAGTCCCCCCTTACAAGGAGGGGGGTGACATTAACAAGTGGTTTGCTGCACTTGAGAGGGCCTGTATGGTACAGTTGGTCCCTCAAAGGTAGTGGGCTGCTATTTTGTGGCTATCTTTCACTGGTAAGGGTAGGGATAGGCTCCTTACTGTTAGAGAAAGTGATGCTAATAATTACAATGTTTTGAAGGATGCACTATTGGATGGATGTGGCTTAAGCACTGAACAATACAGGATTAAGTTCAGAGACACCAGAAAAGAGTCCTCTCAAGACTGGACAGACTTAGTAGACGGTTTAGTGAAGGCCTTGGAGGATTGGTTACATGGCAGTAAATTGACTGACTATGAAAGCCTGTATAATCAGATCCTGAGAGAGCATATTCTTAACGAATTGTGTGTCTGAGTTGATGCACCAGTACTTGGTAGACTCAGATCTGACCTCTCCCCAAGAATTGGGAAAGAAGGCAGACAAATGGGTCAGAACAAGAGTGAACAGAAAAGTTCATACAGAGGGTGACAAGGATGGCAAGAAGAAGGATGGTAAGTCTTCTGACAAGGGTGGGGACAAAGATAAAAAACATTCTGAGTCTTCATCAGGCCCATAAAATCCTCTTAGGTGGTGGGTCCAAATCCTCTTCAAACAATCAGAAAAAGCCTTGGTGTTATTTATGTAAAGTAAAAGGCCATTGGGCAAGTGGTTCCACTTGTCTAAAGAAAAACACCAAACCTCCCACCACCACAACCCCAACTGCAACCTCTAGTGCCCCTAGTAATAGCAGTGGTGGTGGGAAGTCTACTACAAATAGCCAATCCAAGGGTGTAGCTGGGCTCACTATTGACAGTGTAGATGGGGTTGGTCTTGTTAGGGAGACCACAGAGGCTGTTTTAGTCTCTGATGGTGACATTGACTTTGCCACCTTGGCTGCTTGTCCCCTTTATATGGGTAAGTACAAGCAACTACCCCTAATCAACGGTGTTGAGGTTGAGGCCTACAGGGACACAGGAGCCAGTGTAACTATGGTGATAGAGAAACTGGTCCACCCTGATCAACACCTACTTGGTCAGCAGTACCAAGTGACTGATGCTCATAACAACACACTTAGCCACCCCATGGCTGTTGTGAATCTCAACTGGGGGTGGGGGGTTACTGGTCAAAAGAAAGTTGTGGTAGCCACTGAATTACCTGTAGATTGCTTACTAGGCACTGATTTGGAAACATCAGCTTGGGCAGAAGTGGAGTTGGAGGCTCATGCAGCAATGCTGGGCATTCCTGGGCGTATTTTTGCTTTGACATGGGCTCAGCCCAAAAAGCAAAAAGGACAGGGAAACTTGAATCCTGGAACAATGGACCAAGTGCTCCCAAAAGCTAGGGGTAGGAAGGGTAAATCCTTGCCCACTATCCCTCCATCTCCAGAAGATTCCCCTTTTGAGGAAGAGGAATCCTCTCCCAGTGCAGAACCTACACCAGATGAGCTGGCAGCAGACACTGCTGAGCTTTTGGGTGTAGGGGGGCCTGCTAGGGAAGAGCTGAGTGTAGCACAGCAGAGCTGTCCCACACTAGAGGGTTTAAGACAGCAAGCTGTCAAACAGCAGAATGGGGATGTCAGTGATAGCCATAAGGTGTATTGGGAAGACAACCTCTTGTATACTGAGTCAAGGGACCCTAAACCTGGAGCTGCCAGGAGATTGGTCATTCCCTTGCAGTACAGAGAGTTTCTTCTTACCTTGGCACATGACATTCCTTTGGCTGGGCATTTGGACCAGACGAAAACTTGGGAGAGACTTGTCCCCCTGTTTCACTGGCCTCATATGTCAGAGGACACTAAAGAGTTTTGTGGCTCATGTGTGACCTGCCAAGCCAGTGGCAAGACTGGTGGCTCCCCAAAGGCCCCCTTAATTCCACTTCCAGTGGTTGGGGTGCCCTTTGCAAGGGTAGGGGCTGACATAGATGGCCCCCTTGACCCTCCAACAGCTTCAGGCATATCCTGGTGGTAGTGGACCATGCCACTAGGTACCCTGAAGCAATCCCCTTAAGGACCACTACAGCTCCTGGTGTGGCAAAGGCCATCCTGGGAATCTTTTCAAGGATGGGTTTCCCTAAGGAAGTGGTGTCAGACAGAGGTAGTAACTTAATATCTGCATACCTCAAGTCAATGTGGAAGGGGTGTGGTGTAACTTACAAGTTTACCACCCCTTACCATCCACAAACAAATGGTCTGGCAGAGAGGTTTAATAAAACTCTCAAAGGTATGATAATGGGACTCCCTGAAAAACTCAGAAGGAGATGGGATGTCCTGTTACCTTGCCTCCTTTTTGCTTACAGGGAGGTACCCCAAAAAGGAGTGGGCTTTAGCCCCTTTGAACTCCTCTTTGGGCACCCTGTGAGAGGTCCCCTTGCTCTTGTTAAGGAGGGTTGGGAACAACCTTTAACCGCTTCTGTGCCTTGGACGAGATGATCTCGTCCAAGGCTACAGTTCCCCTGTGCCTTGGACGAGATCATCTCGTCCATGGCACAGGGGAACTTGGGGGCGCGCTAGCGCGCCCCCCGTGCACCCCCCTCCCGCCCCAAGTCGGGGATGGAAGGGGAAGACCTTCCCCTTACACCTCCGACCCCCCCCCACCCCCCCCTTGTGACGTCAGCGCGCGCGCGCGCGCTGATGTGTCACAGGGGCCTCCCTCGTCGCGCTGGAAGCTGGAAGCTGGAAGTATTTCCTTCCCTTTGAAGTCCCTCCGAGGGTTTCAAAAGCCGGATTGCTTGCAATCCGGCTTTTGAAACCCCACTAGACACCAGGGATTTTTTTTTTTTTCATTGAAATTGACAAAAGGGAGCAACCCCTTGGGCAAGGGTCGCTCCCAGGGGGGGCATTTTTTTTAAAAGGCCTTTTCTGCCCCCAGGGGGGGCAGAAACCTCTAGGCACCAGGGACCATTTTTTTTTTTTTTGTTTCATTTTTTTTTATTGAGGTGGGGAGCGACCCCTTAGGCAAGGGTCGCTCCCCTTGGGGGAAAATTATATTTTGGCCATTTCTGCCCCCCTTGGGGGCAGATTGGCATATTTTGATGAGGCCAATCTGCCCCCAAGGGGGGTAGAAACCACTAGACACCAGGGATTTTTTTTTTTTTTATTGTTATTGACAAAAGGGAGCGACCCCTTGGGCAAGGGTCGCTCCCAGGGGGGGCATATTTTCGGGAAGGCCTTTTCTGCCCCCCCTGGGGGCAGATCGGCCTACTATTAGGCTGATCTGCCCACAGGGGGGGCAGAAACCTCTAGGCACCAGGGACCATTTTTTTTTTTTTGTTTCATTTTTTTTTTTTTGGTGGGGAGCGACCCCTTAGGCAAGGGTCGCTCCCCTTGGGGGAAAATTATATTTTGGCCATTTCTGCCCCCCTTGGGGGCAGATTGGCCTATTTTGATGAGGCCAATCTGCCCCCAAGGGGGGTAGAAACCACTAGACACCAGGGATTTTTTTTTTTTTTTATTGTTATTGACAAAAGGGAGCGACCCTTTGGGCAAGGGTCGCTCCCAGGGGGGGCATATTTTCGGGAAGGCCTTTTCTGCCCCCCCTGGGGGCAGATCGGCCTACTATTAGGCTGATCTGCCCCCAGGGGGGGCAGAAACCTCTAGGCACCAGGGACTTTTTTTTTTTTCTTTTTTTTATGTTTCATTTTTTTTTTTTTTGGTGGGGAGCGACCCCTTAGGCAAGGGTCGCTCCCCTTGGGGGAAAATTATATTTTGCCCATTTCTGCCCCCCTTGGGGGCAGATTGGCCTATTTTGATGAGGCCAATCTGCCCCCAAGGGGGGTAGAAACTACTAGACACCAGGGAGTTTTTTCTTTGCGTGAATTTCACGCAAAGGGAGCGACCCCTTAGGCAAGGGTCGCTCCCTGGGGGGGAGGGCAATTTATTTTAGGCCATTTCTGCCACCCCAGGGGGCAGATCGGCCTATTATTAGGCCGATCTGCCCCCAGGGGGGAAGAAACCTCTAGGCACCAGGGCAAATATTTTTTTTGTGTTTTTTTTTTTGTTGTTTCTTTTTTTTAGAGATGGGGAGCGACCCATCAGGCAAGGGTCGCTCCCCTGGGGGGCAAATTGTATTTAGACCATTTCTGCCCCCCTGGGGGCAGATTGGCCGATTTTAGGTCAATCTGCCCCCAAGGGGGCAGAAACCACTAGGCACTGGGGATTTGTTTTTTGGCGCCAATATCACGCAGGAGGAGCGACCCCGTAGGCAAGGGTCGCTCCCGGGGGGGGGGGGGCGGGTTGTTGGGGGGGGCAAATTTATTTTAGGCCATTTCTGCCCCCCCGGGGGACAGATCGGCCTATTATTAGGCCAAACTGCCCCCAGGGGGGGCAGAACCCTCTAGACGCCAGGGCAATTTTTTTTATTTCTGTTTTTTTTTTTTTTTTTTGTTTCTTTTTTTAGAGATGGGGAGCGACCCATCAGGCAAGGGTCGCTCCCCTGGGGGGGGCAAATTGTATTTAGACCATTTCTGCCCCCCTGGGGCGGCAGATTGGCCAATTTTAGGTCAATCTTCCCCCAAGGGGGCAGAAACCACTAGGCACCGGGGATTTGTTTTTTGGCGCCAATGTCACGCAGGGGGAGCGACCCCGTAGGCAAGGGTCGCTCCCGGGGGGGAAGGGGGGGTTGGGGGGTCAAATTTATTTTAGGCCATTTCTGCCCCCCCGGGGGACAGATCGGCCTATTATTAGGCCGAACTGCCCCCGGGGGGGGGGGGGGCAGAACACTCTAGGCGCCAGGGCAATTTTTTTTTTGTGTTTTTTTTTTGTTGTTTCTTTTTTTAGAGATGGGGAGCGACCCATCAGGCAAGGGTCGCTCCCCTGGGGGGGGCAAATTGTATTTAGACCATTTCTGCCCCCCTGGGGCGGCAGATTGGCCAATTTTAGGTCAATCTGCCCCCAAGGGGGCAGAAACCACTAGGCACCGGGGATTTGTTTTTTGGCGCCAATGTCACGCAGGGGGAGCGACCCCGTAGGCAAGGGTCGCTCCCGGGGGGGGGTGGGGGTTGGGGGGGCAAATTTATTTTAGGCCATTTCTGCCCCCCCGGGGGACAGATCGGCCTATTATTAGGCCGAACTGCCCCCGGGGGGGGCAGAACACTCTAGGCGCCAGGGCAATTTTTTTTTTTGTGTTTTTTTTTTTTCTTTGTTTTTTTTTTAGAGATGGGGAGCGACCCATCAGGCAAAAGTCGCCCCCCTGGGGGACAAATTGTATTTAGGCCATTTCTGCCACCCTTGGGGGCAGATTGGCTGAGTTTAGGTCAACCTGCCCCCAAGGGGGCAGAAACCACTAGGCACCGGGGATTTGTTTTTTGGTGCCAATGTCACGCAGGGGGAGCGACCCCATAGGCAAGGGTCGCTCCCGGCGGGGGAGGGTGGGGGTTGGGGGGGCAAATTTATTTTAGGGCATTTCTGCCCCCCCCCCGGGGCCGGCTGAGCTACAGGCCAAACACCACAGGTAGGCACCTTGCAAAAAACACCTCTGTTTTCTGTGAAAAAATATGTTGTGTCCACGTTGTGTTTTGGGCCATTTCCTTTTGTGGGCGCTAGGCCTAACCACAGAAGTGATGTACCATTTTTATCGAGAGACTTAGGGGAACGCTGGGTGGAAGGAAATTTGTGGCTCCTCTCAGATTCCGGAACTTTCTGTCACCGAAATGAGAGGAAAAAGTGTTTTTTGGGCAAAATTTTGATGTTTGCAAAGGATTCTGGGTAACATAACCTGGTCAGAGCCCCGCAAGTCACCCCATCATGGATTCCCCTGGGTTTCTAGTTTTCAAAAATGCACTGGTTTGCTAGGTTTCCTCAGGTGTCGGCTGAGCTACAGGCCAAAATCCACAGGTAGGCACTGCTTTTTATAAAAAAAATTGATGTGTCCACGTTGTGTTTTGGGCCCTTTCCTTTCGTGGGCGCTAGTCCTACCCACACAAGTGAGGTATCATTTTTATCGGGAGACTTGGGGGAACGCTGGGTAGAAGGAAATTTGTGGCTCCTCTCTGCCACAGAAATGTGAGTAACATGTGTATTTTTAGCCAGATTTTGAGGTTTGCAAAGGATTCTGGGTAACAGAACCTGGTCCGAGCCCCGCAAGTCACCCCTCCTTGGATTCCCCTAGGTCTCTAGTTTTCAGAAATGCACAGGTTTGGTAGGTTTCCCTAGGTGCCGGCTGAGCTACAGGTAGGCACTTCGCAAAAAACACCTCTGTTTTTTTTCCAAAATTTAGGATGTGTCCACGTTGCGCTTTGGGGTGTTTCCTGTCGCCGGCGCTAGGCCTACCCACGCAAGTGAGGTATCATTTTTATCGGGAGACTTGGGGGAACGCTGGGTGGAAGGAAATTTGTAGCTCCTCTCAGATTCCAGAACTTTCTGCCACAGAAATGTGAGGGACATGTGTTTTTTTTGCCAAATTTTGAGGTTTGCAAAGGATTCTGGGTAACAGAACCTGGTCCGAGCCCCGCAAGTCACCCCTCCTTGGATTCCCCTAGGTCTCTAGTTTTCAGAAATGCACAGGTTTGGTAGGTTTCCCTAGGTGCCGGCTGAGCTAGAGGCCAAAATCTACAGGTAGGCACTTCGCAAAAAACACCTCTGTTTTTTTCCAAAATTTAGGATGTGTCCACGTTGCGCTTTGGGGTGTTTCCTGTCGCCGGCGCTAGGCCTACCCATGCAAGTGAGGTATAATTTTTATCGGGAGACTTGGGGGAACGCTGGGTGGAAGGAAATTTGTAGCTCCTCTCAGATTCCAGAACTTTCTGCCACAGAAATGTGAGGGACATGTGTTTTTTTAGCCAAATTTTGAGGTTTGCAAAGGATTCTGGGTAACAGAACCTGGTCCGAGCCCCGCAAGTCACCCCTCCTTGGATTCCCCTAGGTCTCTAGTTTTCAGAAATGCACAGGTTTGGTAGGTTTCCCTAGGTGCCGGCTGAGCTAGAGGCCAAAATCTACAGGTAGGCACTTCGCAAAAAACACCTCTGTTTTTTTCCAAAATTTAGGATGTGTCCACGTTGCGCTTTGGGGTCATTCCTGTCGCCGGCGCTAGGCCTACCCACGCAAGTGAGGTATCATTTTTATCGGGAGACTTGGGGGAACGCTGGGTGGAAGGAAATTTGTAGCTCCTCTCAGATTCCAGAACTTTCTGCCACAGAAATATGAGGGACATGTGTTTTTTTAGCCAAATTTTGAGGTTTGCAAAGGATTCTGGGTAACAGAACCTGGTCCGAGCGCCGCAAGTCACCCCTCCTTGGATTCCCCTAGGTCTCTAGTTTTCAGAAATGCACAGGTTTGGTAGGTTTCCCTAGGTGCCGGCTGAGCTAGAGGCCAAAATCTACAGGTAGGCACTTCGCAAAAAACACCTCTGTTTTTTTCCAAAATTTAGGATGTGTCCACGTTGCGCTGTGGGGTGTTTCCTGTCGCCGGCGCTAGGCCTACCCATGCAAGTGAGGTATCATTTTTATCGGGAGACTTGGGGGAACGCTGGGTGGAAGGAAATTTGTAGCTCCTCTCAGATTCCAGAACTTTCTGCCACAGAAATGTGAGGGACATGTGATTTTTTAGCCAAATTTTGAGGTTTGCAAAGGATTCTGGGTAACAGAACCTGGTCTGAGCCCCGCAAGTCACCCCTCCTTGGATTCCCCTAGGTCTCTAGTTTTCAGAAATGCACAGGTTTGGTAGGTTTCCCTAGGTGCCGGCTGAGCTAGAGGCCAAAATCTACAGGTAGGCACTTCGCAAAAAACACCTCTGTTTTTTTCCAAAATTTAGGATGTGTCCACGTTGCGCTTTGGGGTGTTTCCTGTCGCCGGCGCTAGGCCTACCCACGCAAGTGAGGTATCATTTTTATCGGGAGACTTGGGGGAACGCTGGGTGGAAGGAAATTTGTAGCTCCTCTCAGATTCCAGAACTTTCTGCCACAGAAATGTGAGGGACATGTGTTTTTTTAGCCAAATTTTGAGGTTTGCAAAGGATTCTGGGTAACAGAACCTGGTCCGAGCCCCGCAAGTCACCCCTCCTTGGATTCCCCTAGGTCTCTAGTTTTCAGAAATGCACAGGTTTGGTAGGTTTCCCTAGGTGCCGGCTGAGCTAGAGGCCAAAATCTACAGGTAGGCACTTCGCAAAAAACACCTCTGTTTTTTTCCAAAATTTAGGATGTGTCCACGTTGCGCTTTGGGGTGATCCTGTCGACGGCGCTAGGCCTACCCACGCAAGTGAGGTATAATTTTTATCGGGAGACTTGGGGGAACGCTGGGTGGAAGGAAATTTGTAGCTCCTCTCAGATTCCAGAACTTTCTGCCACAGAAATGTGAGGGACATGTGTTTTTTTAGCCAAATTTTGAGGTTTGCAAAGGATTCTGGGTAACAGAACCTGGTCCGAGCCCCGCAAGTCACCCCTCCTTGGATTCCCCTAGGTCTCTAGTTTTCAGAAATGCACAGGTTTGGTAGGTTTCCCTAGGTGCCGGCTGAGCTAGAGGCCAAAATCTACAGGTAGGCACTTCGCAAAAAACACCTCTGTTTTTTTCCAAAATTTAGGATGTGTCCACGTTGCGCTTTGGGGTCATTCCTGTCGCCGGCGCTAGGCCTACCCACGCAAGTGAGGTATCATTTTTATCAGGAGACTTGGGGGAACGCTGGGTGGAAGGAAATTTGTAGCTCCTCTCAGATTCCAGAACTTTCTGCCACAGAAATATGAGGGACATGTGTTTTTTTAGCCAAATTTTGAGGTTTGCAAAGGATTCTGGGTAACAGAACCTGGTCCGAGCCCCGCAAGTCACCCCTCCTTGGATTCCCCTAGGTCTCTAGTTTTCAGAAATGCACAGGTTTGGTAGGTTTCCCTAGGTGCCGGCTGAGCTAGAGGCCAAAATCTACAGGTAGGCACTTCGCAAAAAACACCTCTGTTTTTTTCCAAAATTTAGGATGTGTCCACGTTGCGCTGTGGGGTGTTTCCTGTCGCCGGCGCTAGGCCTACCCATGCAAGTGAGGTATCATTTTTATCGGGAGACTTGGGGGAACGCTGGGTGGAAGGAAATTTGTAGCTCCTCTCAGATTCCAGAACTTTCTGCCACAGAAATGTGAGGGACATGTGTTTTTTTAGCCAAATTTTGAGGTTTGCAAAGGATTCTGGGTAACAGAACCTGGTCCGAGCCCCGCAAGTCACCCCTCCTTGGATTCCCCTAGGTCTCTAGTTTTCAGAAATGCACAGGTTTGGTAGGTTTCCCTAGGTGCCGGCTGAGCTAGAGGCCAAAATCTACAGGTAGGCACTTCGCAAAAAACACCTCTGTTTTTTTCCAAAATTTAGGATGTGTCCACGTTGCGCTTTGGGGTGTTTCCTGTCGCCGGCGCTAGGCCTACCCACGCAAGTGAGGTATCATTTTTATCGGGAGACTTGGGGGAACGCTGGGTGGAAGGAAATTTGTAGCTCCTCTCAGATTCCAGAACTTTCTGCCACAGAAATGTGAGGGACATGTGTTTTTTTAGCCAAATTTTGAGGTTTGCAAAGGATTCTGGGTAACAGAACCTGGTCCGAGCCCCGCAAGTCACCCCTCCTTGGATTCCCCTAGGTCTCTAGTTTTAAGAAATGCACAGGTTTGGTAGGTTTCCCTAGGTGCCGGCTGAGCTAGAGGCCAAAATCTACAGGTAGGCACTTCGCAAAAAACACCTCTGTTTTCTCCCAAAATTGTCGATGTGTCCACGTTGCGCTTTGGGGCGTTTCCTGTCGCGGGCGCTAGGCCTACCCACGCAAGTGAGGTATCATTTTTATCGGGAGACTTGGGGGAACATAGATTAGCAAAACAAGTGCTATTGCCCCTTGTCTTTCTCTACATTTTTTCCTTCCAAATATAGGAGAGTGTGTAAAAAAGACATCTATTTGAGAAATTCCCTATAATTCACATGCTTGTATGGTCACCCCGGAATTCAGAGATGTGCAAATAACCACTGCTCCTCAGCACCTTATCTTGTGCCCTTTTTGGAAATGCAAAGGTTTTCTTGATAGCAATTTTTTACTCTTTATATTTCAGCAAATGAATTGCTGTATACCCGGTATAGAATGAAAACGCACTGCAGGGTGCAGCTCATTTATTGGCTCTGGGTTCCTCGGGTTCTTGATGAACCTACAAGCCCTATATATCCCCGCAACCAGAGGAGTCCAGCAGACGTAACGGTATATTGCTTTCCATAATCTGACATTGCAGGGAAAAGTTACAGAGTAAAACATAGAGAAAAATTGATGTTTTTTTCACCTCAATTTCAATATTTTTCTTTTTCAGCTGTTATTTTCTGTAGGAAACCCTTCTAGGATCTACACAAATGACCCCTTGCTGAATTCAGAATTTTGTCTACTTTTCAGAAATGGTTAGGTTTCTGGGATCCAGCATTGGTTTCATGCCCATTCCTGTCACTGACTGGAAGGAGGCTGAAAGCACAAAAAATTGCAAAAATGGGGTATGCCCCAGTAAAATGCCAAAATTGTGTTGAAAAATTGGGTTTTCTGATTCAAGTTTGCCTGTTCCTGAAAGCTAGGAAGCTGCTGAGTTTAGCACTACAAACCCTTTGTTGATGCCATTTTCGGGGGGAAATCCACAAGCCTTCTTCTGCAGCCACTTTTTCAATTTTTTTTAAAAAAAACGAAATTTTCACTGTATTTTGGCCAATTTCTTGGCCTCCTTCAAGGGAACCCACAAAGTCTGGGTACCTCTAGAATCCCTAGGATGTTGGAAAAAAAGGACGCAAATTTGGCTTGGTTAGCTTATGTGAACAAAAAGTTATGAGGGCCCTAAGCGCGAACTGCCCCAAATAGGCAAAAAAAGGCCTGGCACAGGAGGGGGAAAAGGCCTGGCAGCGAAGGGGTTAAAAGCTCCTAAACGGGACATTGTGGACTATGTACTTGGCCTAAGATCAAGAATGGCTGAGAATCTGAAAAAGGCCAGTAAAAACCTTCAGGCCAGCCAGGAGCTGCAAAAGCAATGGCATGAGCAGGAGGCTATCCTGACTCAGTACCACCCAGGACAGAAAGTGTGGGTATTGGAGCCTGTGGCCCCAAGAGCACTCCAGGACAAATGGAGTGGACCCCATCTAATTGTTGAGGAAAAGGGTGAAGTTACCTATTTGGAAGACCTTGGCACTGCCAGGAGTCCTTTTAGGTTGCTCCATGTCAATCACCTGAAACCCTACTATGACAGGGCTGATCTCACCCTGCTCATGGCAACTGATGAGGGACAGGAAGCAGAGAGTGACCCTCTCCCTGATCTCTTCTCCACCACTGAAGCTGATGACTTAGTGGAGGGAGTAGTACTTGTAGATTGTCTCTCTGCAGAACAGAAAGACAACTGTATAAATCTTTTAAGTCAGTTTTGTGAACTCTTTTCACTAATACCAGGTACCACTACTTGGTGTGAACATACAATTGATACTGGAGACAGCTTACCTGTCAAAAGTAAGATTTATAGGCAGTCTGACCATGTCATGGACTGCATTAGACAAGAGGTTCAGAAAATGTTAGACGTAGGAGTGATTGAGCCTTCAGAAAGCCCATGGGCTAGCCCAGTGGTGCTTGTCCCTAAACCTCACAGTAAGGCTGGAAAGAGAGAGATGAGGTTTTGTGTTGATTATAGAGGGCTCAACCAAGTAACCAAGACAGATGCTCACCCTATATCCAGGGCAGATGAGCTCATAGATACACTGGCTTCTGCCAAGTATCTAAGCACTTTTGATCTAACTGCAGGGTATTGGCAGATTAGGTTATCAGAAGATGCTAAACCAAAGACTGTATTTTCAACCATTGAAATGCCCTTTAGTCTGAAAAATGCACCTGCCACTTTTCAAAGGTTGGTGAACACAGTCCTGCAAGGGTTGGAAGCTTTTAGTGCAGCATATCTAGATGATATAGCTGTCTTTAGCTCAACCTGGGATGATCACCTGGTCCACCTATGGAATGTTTTGGAGGCCCTGCAAAAGGCAGGCCTCACTATCAAGGCCTCAAAGTGTCAGATAGGGCAGGGGAAAGTGGTTTATCTGGGCCACCTGATATGTGGGGAACAGATTGCACCACTGCAGGTGAAGATCCAGACCATTATGGAATGGACTCCCCCTACAACTCAAACCCAGGTGAGGGCCTTTTTAGGCCTCACTGGGTACAATAGGAGATTCATCAAGAATTATGGCTCCATAGCAGCCCCTCTTAATGATCTCACTAGCAAAAAGATGCCTAAAAAGGTATTGTGGACAGCTAGTTGTCAAAAAGATTTTTATGAGCTCAAAGAGGCCATGTGCTCTGCATCTGTCCTAAAAAGCCCTTGCTACTCCATGAAATTCATAGTACAGACTGATGCTTCTGAATTAGGGGTTTGGGGCAGTGATATCACAGCTGAGTACTGAGGGCCAGGATCAACCTGTTGCTTTTATCAGCAGGAGGTTGACCCCCTAGAGAAAAGTGTTGGTCTGCCATAGAGAGGGAGGCCTTTGCTGTGGTCTGGGCACTGAAAAAGTTGAGACCATACCTGTTTGGTACTCACTTTATTTTTCAGACAGACCACAAACCTCTACTTTGGCTAAAACAGATGAAAGGTGAAAACCCTAAATTATTGAGGTGGTCCATATCCCTACAGGGAATGGACTATACAGTGGAACATAGACCTGGGAGTACCCACTCCAATGCAATTGGACTCTCCAGATATTTCCACTTAGACAATGAAGACTCATCTGGGCAAGGTTAGCCTTATTGTCCCTCATTTGGGGGGGGTTGTGTAAGAAAGTACCTTCTTGCCTGGCATGTTACCCCCATTTTTACTGTATGTATGTTTGTTTTTGCCTATGTGTCACTGGGATCCTGCTAGTCAGGACCGCAGTGCTCATAAAGTATGCCCTGTATGTGTGCCCTGTGTGGTGCCTAACTGTATCACTGAGGCTCTCCTAACCAGAACCTCAGTGTTTACGCTCTCTCTGCTTTTTAAAATTGTCACTGCAGGCTAGTGACTAATTTTACCAATTCTCATTGGCACAATGGAACACCCTTATAATTCCCTTGTATATGGTACCTAGGTACCCAGGGTTTTGGGGTTCCAGGAGATCCCTGTGGGCTGCAGCATTTCTTTTGCCACCCATAGGGAGCTCAGACAATTCTTACACAGGACTGCCACTGCAGCCTGAATAAAATAACATCCACGTTATTTTACAGCCATAACTTATAAGTCACCTATATGTCTAACCCTCACTTGGTGAAGGTTAGGTGCAAAGTTACTTAGTGTGTGGGCACCCTGGCACTAGCCAAGGTGCCCCCCAATTGTTCAGGGCAAATTCCCCGGACTTTGTGAGTGCGGGGACACCATTACACGCGTGCAATATATATAGGTCAATACCCATATGTAGCGTCACCATGGTAATTCCGAACATGGCCATGTAACATGTCTAGGATCATCGAATTGTCACCCCAATACCATTCTGGTATTGGGGGTGACAATTCCATGCATCCCCGGTCTCCAGCACAGAGCCCGGGTACTGCCAAACTAACTTTCCGGGGTCTCCACTGCAGCTACTGCTGCTGCCAACCCCTCAGACAGGTTTCTGCCCCCCTGGGGCCTGGGTGGCTTCATCAGGCTGGCGCTGCAATGCCTGACGGGCCCCGCAAGGAGGCTCTTTGCCGGAGATCTTTTGAAAATGATGCACAACCGGTCACAGCGTGAGTAAGGATTGGTATAAGGATAGTTAAAAATGCCTAGAGGTAAAAAAATGCTATTTATTCTGATATTAATACCCCTGACATGATTAAAAACAATAAATAGGGATATGGTAAAATAATGTCTACGCTCCC
Organism: Pleurodeles waltl; assembly: GCF_031143425.1. NCBI lineage: Eukaryota > Metazoa > Chordata > Amphibia > Caudata > Salamandridae > Pleurodeles > Pleurodeles waltl. The sequence continues at coordinate 144,111,679 of NC_090445.1, read as the reverse complement.
CAAATGAAGAAATAATTTATACCGTTACTAAGTCTCAAAATGGAGAAAAGTACAAGAAAAGAGTAAACACAGGGACCCTGTGTTACTCTGTATAATAGGTCAACATGGTTCTCGCTATTTATCACATACTAGTATGGGACTCCTAATTGTTTAAAGGATTAGGTATGTGCTAAGGTCCTGACGAATCGCATAACATCACTATTGACAAAAAAATTGCGAGAAACACGTTGACCTAGTGGTGCCTCTGTGTCCATGTGGGGCGCTGGCACTGCTTGTCCTTTCCGTTAGGGTAGCATGGGTGGTGGAGCCTGTGTGGGGGAATGGACATGTATCTTACATTGACTAATTTGGATGAGGTTGCACAGCTCTGGCCTATTTTGTGCAGTTTATTCCCCTGTTGGGCCACACAGGGACCTTTTGTGGGGTTGCCATTGCATTTTTAATAGGATGTGGTGGTGCTTTGTGGGTGATGTAGTGCCAGTGTAATACCTTGTAGGGGTGGGTGGCTCTGCACAGGGGGAGGGATGCGGGCCTGTTGGTGTGTTTGTGGGCATGCAAGGTGACTGGATGTGGTGATTATGGCCAGGGCGGGGTGTGATCCTGGATGGTAGTTGGAGGGGTGGGGTGGTGCATGCATTACAGGTGTGGTGGATATGGGTTAATTGTAGATGACTTACCCGAGTCCATTCTTCCATTGAGTCCAGTGAGGCCCTCAGGGTGCAGGATGGCCAGTACCTTTTCCTCCAAGTTGGTGAATTCTGGGGTTGTAGGTGGGGGTCCTCCACCAGTCTTCTGGACAGCAATGTGGTGCCTCAATGCCATGTACATCACCTTCCCGCGCAGGTCATTCCATCTCTTGCGGATGTCGTCCCTCGTGCGTGGATGGTTTTCCACTGCGTTGACCTTGTTCACTATGGTCTTCCATAACTCCATCTTCCTGGTGATGGGTGTGTGGTGCACCTGTGCCCGAAGATTTGTGGCTCGTCCTTCAGCATCTCATCGACCATTGTTCTTAGCTCCCTTTCTGTGAAGTGTGGGTGCTTAGGGGGTGGCATGGTGTGTGTTGTGGCGTTCAGTGTCTGCGTGTAGTGTTGTCAGTCTGGCTTATCCTATTGGCGTTGCAAAGGATTGTAGGGTGTGTATGTAAGTGTTTTATAGTATTGTGTATGTGTGTCAGGTGTGTGGGTTTCAAACTGGCCAATGTGTGCATTTCTTGCTGTTGGGTTCCATTGCTGGCCGTGGTGGTCTGTACCACCAATGGTTGTTCGGCATCCACTAACCGCTGCTGTGATTTGTGCATCATTATTTGGGGGGCGGGATTTGTGTGCTTGGTGTTGGCGGGGTGGGATGTGCAGCCTTTCCGCCGACAAGGCCCTGGCGGTGGCTGGTGGAAACTGGAATTTTGGCCGTTTCTGTTTTTGGCATCTTTATATGGCGGGTTTCTGTTCACCGCCAATGGCGGTCTTCTGTTCACCGTCGCCACGGCGGACGACGGTGTTTACCGCCATGATCACAATGACCCCCTAAGTAACACAACGGGAGAAATCATCCTGAAGGAGAAACATGCACTAAACACTAACACAGTATGAAAACAAAATAATATAGTTGGATCAGTCTGGAGGCTGCTCTAGTTAGGTAGGGGTGCATTAAATTAAAATTCCCCTGACAAATATGTGAAAAGGGTATAACCTGCATTGTGAACTTTGCACAACTTTACCGAAAGGAGAAGATCTGCACACAACATATTTTTTCACAAGGCAGCAATGTTGCTAAAAATCTAGTTTTGCAGATCTTTCACCCACTTTTTAAATGCGTTTTACACTTCTTGCATTGTGAGAAGAATGGAAAAGACTTCAGTAGGCTTATCCGGCACGTACTTTACAAAGCAGTCGGCAGTGACTCTGGCTCTGAGCCACTATGGAAAGATAATTCTGGACAGCCAGTGGTGTAGAGTGACAATGTCAGTGGTGTAGATTGATAATGTATAGGCTGCTAACCCTCTTTCTTTTGTATGCTGTCTCCAGGCAACAGGAGGAAATGTACATTTGCATATCCTTGACCCACAGAAGATGCGTAATGTTACACTTATTTAGGCAAATGATCAGATTGCTGAAGGCTTTGCCCTTTTATGCTGATGAATAATTTAAAGAGAAGGTTTTGACACCATAGAGTGTGGGAAGACGCCCACACAAGCTCATCTGTTAGGAGATAGACTTAAAATAAATGTTCTATAGTCATGACCTGCAGGGATACAAGTGACATTGCAGCTGTGAATAATACCCACTGCCATACCAACAGCAAATATGACGAGAAAGGACTATGACTGAGCAAATCATTTTTTTTAATTGTTTAGCCAATTCTTAATTGTGCTGAAAAACTAAAGAAGCATTGACAAAGTCAACAGCTCTCATCATAGAGACCTATTGGATTTGGTAGTGGCTTTTTTTATCCTGTACAGCATCAGAACAGATGCTGTACATGATGAAAGAAAGTTTAAATTAACATTTAAAAAAAAGTACAATGTGGCCGCTTGCTATGTCATGTTTAGGTACCTACACAATGAGGCAGCCCAGCGGCCAGGTCATGGTGCTTTTATTTATTCCTTTAAATTTTTGATGGGATTTGAGTGGAAGTCACGGAAGAAAGGGGTCAGCAATGCGGGGAGGAGGAGAAGTACACAAATGATGGAGATCGACAAGGAAGAGCGCTAGGTAGCAGATAATCATGTGGACGAACTAGCACGACATAGGGGGGACAGAAGCACACAGGCCAGAGAGGGCAACATGAGTGCGGGGTAGGACCACAGGCACACTGACACGGTCTGCAGGGGGGAGAGAAGTGCATGAGGGAGGCAGCTCAGAAACACATGCACTCTAATGGAATGCTCCAACAAAAGGAACAATTATTTGCAAAGCCAATAGGTCTCACCTTTGAGACCTATAGGCTTTATCAATGTTTTTTAGCCACATAGTACAGCACCCACAATGTTGTGAAGCATGGCTAAATAAGAGAAAGAAGCCTATGATGTGGATAGCCCCATCATTCTATAGCACGTGCACCAGTCATGGGCAAACCTAAAAAATGATGAGGTCACTCTTTTTTCTTTTTATTTGCCGACACGAATGGAAAAAGATAAAAATGCACTAAAGTGTGTTTTTTGAAGTGTGGGTGGCGAGAGCAGCATGAAGAATGCGAGTAGGGCAACATAGACGACACAGGTGAGGGTGAAGCAACGTGGGAACAGGAGAAGCAATGGACAACAGAGAAGGAGGGTGCAGAAGTGTGAATCAGCACAGGACGGGGAGCGAAGCAAAATGGAGGGCATGGTGGGGACGGTACTTAATTTGTGAATAAAAATGTGCCGTGCCCAAAGCCCTCCTCTTAAACATGCGGCTGCTGCAGTTAAATGTGCAAACACGGAATACGAAGGCAGAGTAATCCTGAAGCCATCTTGGGCCTCTTCAATCCATTTACAGCCCCTCCATGACCCTTCAGCTCACTCTTGCAGCTTTCTGCTTTCTCCCTTTGCAAAGCCTTTTTGTTTTCCTTTCCTCCTTCTTTTCCGTATCTGTCTTTTGCTCACAGTAAATGCTTGAGGCATAAAATGAGTGTCCGCCCTCAAAAATAAGTGCTGGTGGTCCGCACCGGAAACAACATGCACAAATTAAGCACTGGGTGGGGGGGAAGCAACAGGCTATGGAGGAGGGGTCATGAAGAACATGGGTGGTAAAGCAAGAGGGAACACACAGTGCAACATTGAGGGTGGCTAAGAGAAGCACACAGGTAATAGTAAGACACATTCACTATCATGGAGTGGTGATCCAAAAAGAAAAAGTAGTGCTTCAAACACAATCAATGGAAACAGAAGCCAACAAATCAAAAGAGATGGTAAGAAGACTATGCTTAATGGGAGTGACAAACACAAGATTGAGAAGCTGGGGCGCAAATACGAAAGATAGAATGAAAGTGACAGGAAAGCCAACCAATGGTAAGCAATTTACTGTTAGAAGCCCTTGATAAGACCACAATATTGCTTTTGTAACGAGACAGCTGCGCTGTTTGGTGAGCTGAACCTAAATATCAGGGTAACTAATTTTTATCAACCGCAGAAGGATGATGGGTTGAGTCTTTGCACAGAATGCTGCAGCAGGTGCGTTAACCATCTGAGCTATCTTTCAACTGAGCTACCTACCAAGTTCTGAATACATAGTTCTATTGTGTTGTGGAAATTAGCAAAGTTTCTAAGGAAACAAACTTTGATTTTCGAATGTATCGAAGAAAGAATCTGTGTAAAAGGAAACTTAAGACAGTGAAAAAGAATCTTCAAATTGTTGGTGACGCCTGCAGGGAGCACTTTTGCCTAAAATTGATTAAGCACGCTGTGGCCAGAAAGAAATACTTCAGATAGGCAGGGTGTTTGGATGAAAAGTTAAGAGGATCAGCCATGTGCACAATGCCTACTGTATCATAAAGATGCATGTTGAACGAATAGTGCCTTCCAATCTAGGACTGCTTTAAAGCGCAATGCTATTTGAATCAATTTGCACAGCAGGACCTCGAAATGTCAATTATATCAAAGCAAACCGATGGCATGGCGATTAAGTAGCAATGAGACATATGGACATGTCTTTCTTTAGGACGAATTTCTAAAATATTTTTTAAATGTTGACAATTTGAAGAAGACGCCCCGCTCGCAACTTCGGCTTGGTTTGCTGTGGTTAAAGTGGCTGCAGCGTTGCCGGAGTGATTTAAGTGTCAGATTTACGGACAGTGACACGTTAGTTAGTTGTGAGGCTCGTTTTGCTGTGTGCGTGACTATTTTGGATGGTTAAATGCCCGAGTGTTCTCTCCCTGCTCTCGGCGGAGACCTACAGTAAAGTCTCTCACATTTGTTTAAAAAAGGTATGTCTATGTGTGCGAGGTATTCTCCTGATTTATGGGCTCTGGATTTTAGGACAGGCATAGCAGCGCGCAAGCGCTGCTGTTTAAGGCTGAGCATAGCAGCGCGTAAGCGCTGCTTTTCCAACGTGTTGGTTTGTATATGGTCTTTTTCCCACCCTGCCGCACGCCCATCACTATCACTCGTGTATGGGCTTGCCATTCAAAAATCCATTATTTTCGTTGGTAAACGCTTTATGTTTGTCGCTAGTTGGGGCAGTTTAGTGACCGCCTTTGACATCCCCCTGTTACATGACTAATTGCACTTTTGCTGATACTTTGACTGCTAGCGAATTTCTTTTTCCTTCTGTGTGTTGCTTCAAGCTGATGACATGGCGCTTTGAATCGGCTCACTTATTGTAAACTGTTTTACTTTTCATTTTCAAATAATGTGGCAGGAATAGTCCGTTAGGAGTTTACAACACTGATAGCTCTAACTCCCGCAAATGCGAGACCCACTGCATTGCAAATGCTTGTTTGTCAAGTTCTGCTATTCCAGCCAGAAATACAGGGAGCTCAGCCCAGTATGTCTGGCATGTGTCCAGGTGTGAAGTGCTTACCCTGCATCAGGTTTACACATTCCAGATGTTTCCATCACCTATCACCCCAATCCTATCTTCCTCCTCCCAGTGCATAGAAACATTAGGTTTACCTCAGCACACTCAAGATCGTCACAACCTACCAAGCATTTTTCTCTTTCTATTAAAAGAATTAAAGCACCTCCTCAAAAATCCTCCCACACAGGATCACTTCCTAGAATAAATTAAAGCCCAAGCACAGCGGCGGCTCCTCCATTAGGGTGGAGGAGCGTCGTGCCCCACCCCCCATCAACAGCTGCAAAACCTTTTCAAAACTGTGTTTATTATCATTTTCTTGAAAAGGGGCGGGCATTGGGGGTGACGAGCACTCCCCTCAGAGCGCATGTGTTTGGCCGGCCGTCTTAGGCCGACCAAACATACATGCGCAGTAGGCTCTCTCCAGCCCGGGATTGTGTTGCCGGGCTGGAGAGAGCAGACACAGGCTCCCAGTCTGCCCCAGAGCGCCATGGCTGCGTGCCCCCAGCCAATCCTGACGCTGCAACCTCCAATAGAGGAGGTCAGTTAAAAAAAAATTATTACTAAATGTCCCCCGTGCTCCGCACCCGCTCTGCCCCTTTAGAGGTCAGTGAGCCGCGACTGCCCAAGTACCAATCTGATTATAAGAGGGCTCCAGTACAAATGGTAGAAATGGGAGGTGGTGAGAGTTGTACGTTCTGGGATGAGGAAGACAGAATCAGAGTACTGAAGATTACAGGTAAGTAATCAGAGGATTACCTCCTCCTCTTCTTCCTCATCACATTCCTCACTAACATGAGGACATAGCAAAGCTCAGGCCTTTTCATAACATGGGAGAGAAGAAAAAAACAAAAGCACTAGTAGTCTTAAAACCCCATTTTTATTGAAATGCACACCCTAGTGTTATACAAGGAAAGGCAATGGCAGAAAGCACAAATTATTGATTCTTCAAAACTATGCCCAGAGAAACCTGGGAGACAGCTTTAGAAATGACTCTCAAGCCGGAATCCAACTCGTCCCTGCACCAAGCTGAGCCTATAAAGGGAAATGAATGCAGACGGAGAGGCTCACGCTGCAGCAGCACATATATCCATTTTGGGGACCCCAGCCTATTCAGCCAAAGGTGCAGCTATGTCCCTAGTGGGGTGAGCTAATACTCTACTTGAAAAATCCTTGCCTGTATTGTTGTAAGGCAAGGTAATGAATGGCATGATCCATCAAGCTGAGGTTCACTTACTCAAGAAACTTAGATGCATAGTTACAAGAAAGTGGAGCATCAGTCCTGATGTGCCACTTGTCTGGTGTCACCCTGTGCCCCTATAACAACACCATGTGTGCGCCGTATTTACAATACGGCACACCATGACGCACGTTAGGACAATAACGAAAAAAACTGACAATATTGTGATGCTTTGAAGGATTAGCAGCAAAAATGATGACACTAATCCTGCAAAGTCAAGGGAGGCCCACTGAAAACAATGGCAGTGTCACTTTAATGCCTGCCTCATGCAGGTGTTAAAAATGATGCTAAAAATGATTTCACTGTGGCAGAATGCCCTCCTCGCCTACATGCATGCATTGCACCACTTTGTAAATATGGCACGGGAAAATAGCCTCCTTAATGCCACATTAGCATAAAAAAATGATACTAGTGTGCTTGTAAATATGCCCTTAAATCCTCCACCCTGTCAAGACTACCCCAAACAGCCCTAAAAATCTCTGATGGCAGACCATTGGAGTTTCATGGTAAAAACAGACAAATTCTTATCAAACCTTTCTTGAAGAAATGTTAGATTTTTTTCATGGCTACTTTCCAAAGGAGGTTACGCCTTCACACTAAAACATTTATGAAAAGAAGCATAATGGTTATTATGACTTCTTAGTGGTGTCTCTCCTAGAGGCTTGGATAGAAAGAGAGATTGGCAAAGAAAGATGCCTCTTTAAGTGACTGTAGCCGGGCGTCCCCGGCAGCCGCGGCTCGGCATGACGCATCGGAGCAGGCCGATGCGTCATGTCCGCGTCTCCCCGTTGCCGGGGCAACGCGATCCGACTGAGGCAGGGGGCAGGCCGTTGCCCGGGAAACCGGATGTGTTTCCCGGCGCGGCGGAAACAAAAGGGAGGACGGCACCGGCAGAAAGACGGAGGAGGAGAGACAGGAGACCGAGGAGCAGGAGAGGAGAACGGAGGAGGAGAGACAGGAGACCGAGGAGCAGGAGAGGAGAACGGAGGAGGAGAGACAGGAGACCGAGGAGCAGGAGAGGAGAGCCGAGGAGGAGAGACAGGAGACAGAGGAGCAGGAGAGGAGAGCCGAGGAGGAGAGACAGGAGGCAGAGGAGCAGGAGAGGAGAGCCCAGGAGAAGGAGAAGGAGCAGGAAAGGAGAGCCCAGGAGAGGAGACCGGAGGCGCAGGAGAGGAGAGCCCAGGAGAGGAGACCGGAGGAGCAGGAGAGGAGAGCCCAGGAGAGGGAGACCGAACAAAAGACGGCAGGAGAAGAGACCACAGCAGAGGAACGCCACAACGCCAGCCACGACCCAGGAGGGTCGTGGCTCACCAAGGTACGGTCCTTGTGGACCAAAACAAAGGCCACTTCAGACTAAGGGAGGGGGAAGGGAATATAGAAGTGCAAAGGGAGGGAACCGAAAGGGGCACGATAACGAGCACATATGGGCACCCCACAAAAATCTATCATTAGAGAGTGAGAGCACTTATCCCCCCTCCCCAACTCCTCACAGACTCCCCTCCTTATCGTTCCTACCCATACCCAGACAAGACTACAGTGCAAGAGTGAAATAATCCTTTTGGTAAAACCCCATACTTACCCGGGTGTTGTTTTCCTTTTGTTTTCCGGTACCCGGGAATCCACCTGAGGGGATCCGCCAGACGTTCTCCCGGGAAAAGAAACATTGAAACTAAATCAACACTACAGGAACTGAACCGCAACACTGAAACCCCTAAGGAAACCCCGCCCTCTTGATTACATACTTCTAGTTTTGTCTTTATTCCACCTTAATCTTAGAATAAATTCCACCACAAACTAAAACGCATATCTTGTCGTCATTTGTATATTGTTCGATCTGTCACAGTGGTGTCAGAAGTGGGATCAGACTCTAGATCCTCCTCGACAATCGAACAGTATATACAATGAGTGACACCCCCTCGCTGGAAGACATGATAAAACAGTTGGCCGAAGGCCAACGACACCTACAACTGGTGTGGGAGGCCCACCAGAGGGAGGCTAAGGAGGACCGTGAAGCCTTACAGTCGGCTTTGAAAAGTCAGGCAACCATACTGGCCAATAATCAACTGGTCCACGAGACGGCCATGAAGAAGCTAACGGAGACAATCGCTACCACTAAGGTACATCCCAATGTCCCAAGTTCCGTCCTGCAAAAATATCAAGAAGGGGATGATCCCGACTCCTTTTTCACTAATTTTGAAAGGGTGGCCTCAACCGCACAATGGCCGGGAGATAGATGGGGCCAGTATGTCGCCCCTCTGCTTACAGGAATCCTACAAGCCGCATACCAAGCTGCGAATCCCGGGGGAACAACCCCATATTCCGAAATAAAGACCAGTATATTAGAGCGGGTGGGGCATGACACGGAATATTATAGAATCAAATTCAGGAAAATCAAGTGGGGACCGAACGAGGATCCCCGAACCTTCTACTATCGGGTAAACGATTTGGCTTTAAAATGGTTGGGTCCGTCAGGGAATAGCCGGGAAGACGTAATCCAAACCATTGTCCTCGAACAATATTTAGATGCCTTGCCTACGGCCACAAAACACTGGATCCGTCAACATCCCAAGGTGAATACGGAGACGGCAATTGACTTAGCATGTGCATACCATCGTTCGGTGGATGTACGAAGTATGCCAACCCGCCCCATCATAAAACCGGGGCTCCCCAACCCAAAAAGCACTCCCAGAGTCCTTCCCGAAGAACCCGTACCTCGCAGAACCTACGAGCATCCACCAGTACCGGGTCCCCAGTGTTATAACTGTGGGGAATGGGGACACATTGCCCGTATGTGTCCCAGGAAACAAGACACTAGTGAACCCATGGAGGTTGGAGTTACCCGACGACGGGTGCTGTGTACAGGCCAGGGCAACCCCAAATTTAAACAGTCCTTAAATGTCAATGGTCGAATGGTTTACGCCCTTATAGATTCCGGATGCAGTCAATCGTGATAAGGAAGGATCTCCTAGCCCTAGCAGACCAGGAAGTCGAACATTGGGTGACTATTTGCTGCATTCATGGGGATAAGGAGAGATACCCCTTACAGGCCCTGACAGTAGAGTGGAGGAACTACAGGGACAGCCTTTCTATGGGTATAATCTCAGATCTGATAGAGGAATGTATTATTGGGACGGACTACGAACATTTTCAGGAGATCCTGGATCACGTTCGACAACCAACCCTGACCCAGGACTGGTGGAAGGGTGCCCCTTTTTCGGACAGCGACCTAGAGCCCCCCTCTACCCGTAGGAAACTGTCACGTAGGGAGAAACGTGGTGAAAAAGCAACCCACCGAGAGAAAGAGGCACATAGCACACCCTTAGGTCTGATTGCCGAGACACATGAAGTGCCTGTCGGGTTTCCCCAAAGACAAAGGGAAGATCCTTCTCTCGCTCAAGCTTGGAAGTCGGCCAAAGCAGAAGAAACCGAAGAGGTGGGTCCCTACTTCTTAATTAGAAAAAACCTCTTATATCGCATAAACACTAATCGCTCCGGGGACCGTAAGCAACAGTTGTTAGTGACCGAGCACTATAGAGAACATGTTTTAACCCTAGCCCACTGTCAACCCGGAGGAGGTCATTTCGGAAGGGAAAAAACAGAAGAGTATCTCCTCCGGCGGTTTTATTGGCCGGGGGTTTTTGCCCACATACGAAAATTTTGCTCCCAATGTTCCAGGTGCCAACTTACCGAACCCGGTAGACCTAGAAAAGCGCCTCTCATGCCATTACCCATCATTGACGTTGCGTTTAGTAGGATGGGAATGGACTTGATAGGTCCCATAGTTCCCTCCACGAAAGGGCACACATATATCCTAGTCATGGTAGATTATGCCACCCGATACCCAGAGGCCATTCCATTAAAAAGTATGACAACCAAAACAGTAGCCCAAGCAATGATTAATGTATTTTCTCGAGTAGGATTTCCACATGAAATACTCACTGATCAGGGAACTCCTTTCATGTCTACCCTCATGAAGCAGGTGTGCAAAACGTTAGGCATTTCCCAAATTCGCACCTCGGTGTACCATCCACAGACCGATGGACTGGTAGAACGGTACAACCGTACCATAAAAACCCTGCTAAGAAAAGTAGTAGAGGAGTCAGGTAAAAACTGGGATCAAAAGTTGCCCTTGGTATTGTATGCTATACGTACCCATGAACAGGCATCTACCGGACACAGTCCTTTTGAACTCGTATTCGGAAGACAGCCCCGATCCCTGCTGGACATGGCCATAGAAGCTTGGGAAGAGGAGGCGGAGGAAGGGGGGAAACCCTTGTTAGAATATGCCCACGACTTACGGTCTCAGTTACAAGGGTTATGGGATACAGTCCGAGTAAATATGGAACATGCCCAACAGAACCAAAAACAATATTACGATCGAGGGAGTAAATTAAGAGTTCTACTACCAGGAGATCAGGTACTTATAATGCGCCCCACGTCTGAACACAAATTGGTAGCAAAATGGCAGGGTCCACATAAAGTACTACGAGCCGTTTCCCCGGTCACTTACCTAATTGAAATCTCGACCACGCCGCAGAAAACCCAGATTTATCACATAAATCTGTTAAAAAAATGGGAAGAACCCGAGGGCTCTAACTCGACCGAAGCCGTGGGCCGGTTCCTATGTCCCAATGGGAGGGTTCAAATTGAATTTTGCCCGACCGAGACCACTATTGGGGAGAATCTACCCACAGTGAACTCCTCGTTAACAAAATTAGAGAGGGAACAGGTATTCAATCTACTGGAACATTTCAGATCGTTTTTTTCCATAGTGCCAGGCAAAACCTCTTTGATCGCCCATAAAATACGGACTGCACCAGGTACAATTGTCCGGTTACGACCATATCGTATACCAGAGGCCAGGAAACAGATTATGGAGGACGAGGTCCAAAAGATGCTAGAGTTAGGAGTAATAGAGCCTTCTACTAGTCCCTGGTGCTCCCCAGTTGTCCTGGTACCAAAACCTGATGGTACTATTAGGTTCTGCATCGACTTCAGGAAACTCAACGAACATTCCATGTTCGATACTTATCCGATTCCCAGGGTGGATGATGTATTAGAAAAACTAGGAAAAGCAAAATACATGTCCACCCTAGATTTAACTAAAGGATATTGGCAGATTCCACTAGCCGCAGAAGATAAAGAGAAAACGGCCTTTGCCACGCAGTCAGGCCTGCACCACTTCACAGTGTTGCCGTTCGGACTGCATGGAGCCCCAGCAACATTTCAACGGTTAATGGACAGCCTCCTAAACCCCTTTCGACATTTTTCAGCTGCTTACTTAGACGACGTAGTTATTTTCAGTGAAACATGGAATGATCATCTACTACATTTGCAGCAGATATTCCATACTCTGAGACAGGCAGGGTTAACTGCCAATCCAAAAAAATGCGTTATCGGTCAGCCTGACATATTGTACTTAGGATACAAAATCAGTCAAGGGAACCTCCAGCCACAATCTAAAAAGATAGAAGCTATTCTCAATGCACCTAACCCTGCAACGAAGAAAGATTTGCGCTCCTTCCGAGGGTTGGTCGGCTACTATCGAAGATTCATTCCCAATTATTCCACCCTAGCCGCCCCCCTTACAGATCTTCTGGCTAAATCTCGTCCTAATCAATTAGCCCCTTTTTCGGATCAACAGGAGACTAGTTTTGAACAGTTAAAAGCCTTTCTGACTAGAGAGCCCATCCTACAGTGCCCCGATTTCTCGAAACCGTTCCACCTCTATACAGACGCCTCTGATGTCGGGCTAGGAGGGGTACTGACCCAGCCCGATGGGGACGGTAGGGATCACCCGATAGTGTATATTAGCAGGAAACTGTTTCCTCGGGAACGCCATTACCCCACGATTGAAAAGGAATGTTTGGCCATCAAATGGGCTGTAGACACCTTGCAGTATTACCTTTTAGGTCGCCCTTTTATTCTCTATACAGATCATGCTCCCCTCACTTGGTTGTCGGCTCATAAAGATACAAATTCACGGATCTTGAGGTGGTTCCTTGAACTCCAACCCTTTTAGTTTCAGGTCCGTCACATCCCTGGTCCCCAACAGGCCCCGGCTGATTATCTCTCCAGATACCCTGACTCTACCTCGGTCCTCGGTCAGGACCGTTCTTGGGAAGGGGTGTGTAGCCGGGCGTCCCCGGCAGCCGCGGCTCGGCATGACGCATCGGAGCAGGCTGATGCGTCATGTCCGCGTCTCCCCATTGCCGGGGCAACGCGATCCGACCGAGGCAGGGGGCAGGCCGTTGCCCGGGAAACCGGATGGGTTTCCCGGCGCGGCGGAAACAAAAGGGAGGACGGCACCGGCAGAAAGACGGAGGAGGAGAGACAGGAGACCGAGGAGCAGGAGAGGAGAACGGAGGAGGAGAGACAGGAGACCGAGGAGCAGGAGAGGAGAACGGAGGAGGAGAGACAGGAGACTGAGGAGCAGGAGAGGAGAGCCGAGGAGGAGAGACAGGAGACAGAGGAGCAGGAGAGGAGAGCCGAGGAGGAGAGACAGGAGGCAGAGGAGCAGGAGAGGAGAGCCCAGGAGAAGGAGAAGGAGCAGGAAAGGAGAGCCCAGGAGAGGAGACCGGAGGCGCAGGAGAGGAGAGCCCAGGAGAGGAGACCGGAGGAGCAGGAGAGGAGAGCCCAGGAGAGGGAGACCGAACAAAAGACGGCAGGAGAAGAGACCACAGCAGAGGAACGCCACAACGCCAGCCACGACCCAGGAGGGTCGTGGCTCACCAAGGTACGGTCCTTGTGGACCAAAACAAAGGCCACTTCAGACTAAGGGAGGGGGAAGGGAATATAGAAGTGCAAAGGGAGGGAACCGAAAGGGGCACAATAACGAGCACATATGGGCACCCCACAAAAATCTATCATTAGAGAGTGAGAGCACTTATCCCCCCTCCCCAACTCCTCACAGACACCCCTCCTTATCGTTCCTACCCATACCCAGACAAGACTACAGTGCAAGAGTGAAATAATCCTTTTGGTAAAACCCCATACTTACCCGGGTGTTGTTTTCCTTTTGTTTTCCGGTACCCGGGAATCCACCTGAGGGGATCCGCCAGACGTTCTCCCGGGAAAAGAAACATTGAAACTAAATCAACACTACAGGAACTGAACCGCAACACCGAAACCCCTAAGGAACCCCGCCCTCTTGATTACATACTTCTAGTTTTGTCTTTATTCCACCTTAATCTTAGAATAAATTCCACCACAAACTAAAACGCATATCTTGTCGTCATTTGTATATTGTTCGATCTGTCACAGTGACCTTCCCTCTCAACCACCAAGTTTTTAGACAAAGGTGTTCCATGGTAGATGGGGGCAAAACTGGAGCAATCAGTGGAGGAGAAGACAAGGGAAGAATCCACTCTCTCTCCATTGCCAAAGAATGGAGAACCCCATTCTCCTTGGCCAAAATAAGACCACTAGGATGGCACCCAACCCTTTTGAATCTGCAACAAAACATGCAAAATCAGAGGGAATGGGGGAAATGTATACAGAAGGGAACTAATCAACTGGTGGAGAAAGTCATCCAGCAACTGACTGCTGTGTAACCTGAAGAAGCACCTTGGGATCTGAGCATTTGCCAGGTCTGTGAAGAGATCTATTGCTGGAGTCCCCCATCTGAGACAAAGCTCCTGAGAAACAAGGGATTCAGAGTGTAATCCTAGGAAGTGGGAAACACACAACTCAGAGTATCTGCCTGAAAGTTCAAGCGACCATGAATGTGCACTGCTTTTAAGGACAAAATACTATTTTCTGCCCAACTGATAATGACTGACACAATTTTTATTGAGACTGCAGCATCTGGTACCAAACTGATGGTTGAGATATGGTTTGGTAACTAGGTTGTCCATCCTGATGGCTAATACTGAGTCCTTGAGATGGAGAGAAAAACCATGCAGGACTTTCTGTACCACCATTAACTCCCTCCAGTTTGAAGAACTCCTTGACTCCTAAGAAAGCGAAGATGCTGAGCTAAGAGATCCCAAAGAACTCCTCCCCAACTCCAATTGCTGGCATCCATTGCCAGGATTACAGAAAAGAAGAGAAGAAATAACAAATTTCACTCCTTTCTGGCATCTCATGCAGATAACAAAGCTAGTAACAACCAGAATAAAAAACAGTTACCATAGCTCCTTGGAAGCAAAGCCACTCCCGCATTGGAGCCTTCAGCTTCTGTAGAACCTGCCTTAGATGGAAGCATAATTTCATTCATCTCTGAGGAGAAAGAAACACTTTCCGAACATCCGTCTAGAAGCTGGAACCAATATAATCCAGGTCCTGAGATTAAACCAGAATTGACTTCCACAAATTTGTCCATTTCTTGGCAGACCTTCAGTGTGTGAGCCACAGACAGAGAGCGAGAAGATCCTTGAATACAGAAGTCATTGAGATAAGGATAAATCTGAGTACCCTTCCTGTGAAGGAGGATTGCAATTACTGGAGCCAGAACTTTTGTGAACACCCTTGGAGCAGCAATCAACCCAAACAGGAAGAACACAGAATTGCAAATTCTCACTCCCCACACAGAACCGAGGATATTGTTGACATGGCAAGTGTTAGACCTGACAGCCTTAGGGTGGTCACCCCTAACTTTTTGCCTGCCTCCCTCCACTTTTTGGACTCTGTTTTTGCTGGCTTTTAGACTCTGCGCACTTTACCACTGCTAACCAGTGTTAAAGTGCATATGCTCTCTCCCGTTAAACATGGTAACCTTGGATCATACCCAATTGGACTATTTCATTTACTTCTAAGTACCTAGTAATGTGCACTGTATGTGCCTAGGGCTTGTAGATTAAATGGTACTAGTGGGCCTGCAGCACTGATTGTCTCACCCACTCAAGTAGCCCCTTTTACCTTGTCTCAGGCCTGCCATTGCATGGCCTGTGTGTGCAGTTTCACTGTCACTGTGACTTGGCATTTAAAAGTACTTGCCAAGCCTAAACCTCCCCTTTCTCTACATATACGTCACCCCTAATGTGTGCCCTAGGTAACCCCTAGAGCAGGGTGCTGTGTGCGTAAAAGGCAGGACATGTACCTGTGTAGTTTACATGTCCTGGTAGTGTAAAACCCCTAAATTCGTTTTTACACTACTGTGAGGCCTGCTCCCTTCATAGACTAACATTGGGGCAGCCCTCATACATTGTTGAAGTGGTAGCTGCAGATCTGAAGGGAGTAGGAAGGTCACATTTAGTATGGCCAGAATGGTAATACAAAATACTGCTGACTGGTGAAGTTGGATTTAATATTACTATTTTAGAAATGACACTTTTAGAAAGTGAGCATTTCTCTGCACTTAAATCTTTCTGTGCCTTACAATCCACATCTGGCTAGGTTTAGTTGACAGATCCTTGTGCATTCACTCAGACACACCCCAAACACAGGGTACTCAGCCTCATTTGCATACATCTGCATTTTGAATGGGTCTTCCCGGGCTGGGAGGGTGGAGGGCCTGCTCTGACACAAAGGACTGCCACACCCCCTACGGCGACCCTGGCACACAGGATTGAACTGAAAGGGGACCTGGTGCACTTCTAAGCCACTCTTTGAAGAGTCCCCCACTTCAAATGCACATTTGGGTATAAAACAGGGCCTCTGCCCTACCACCTCAGACACTTGCTGGAGAAGAAACCTGAACCAGAACCTGCATCCTGCCAAGAAGAACTGCCTGGCTGCTCAAAGGACTTACCTGTCTGCTTTCTACAGAAGACTGCTTCCTTGCTGTTGCCCTGCCTGCCTTGCTGAACTCTTGCCTTGCTGCAGAAGTGCTCTCCAAGGGCTTGGATAGAGCTTGCCTCCTGTTCCCTGAAGTCTCAGGACCAAAAAGACTTCTATCTTTCAACTGGACTCCTTGTGCGCCGAAAAATTTGACGCACAGTTTGCTCCGCGGTGAAAAATTCACTGCACGCCAATCCGGAATGATGCCGCTCGACCCCGTAAGGAAATCGACGCAGCGGCTGCAGTGAGGAAGAAAATTCCACGCACAGCCCACCGGAACGACGTGCAGCCGGACAACAAGCCCAGGATTCCACGCACAGACCCCGGGGTGTCTGAAAACCCCGCGACCCACAGAGGAGACCTGTCTGCGTGCCGGAAATTGACACACGTCTTCCCCGCGTGAAAAATAACGACGCAAGTCCGTGTGCGAAGGGGCGAAACCGACACACACACCATTTTTCCACTCATCTCCTCCTCTGCAGCCCTTTGCAGAGATTTTTCACTCCAAACCAGGTACTTTGTGCTTGAAGGAGACTTTGTTTGCTTTTTAAAGACTTAAGACTCTTCATATCACTTTTCAGTGATATCTCTACATTTCTTATTGCATCTTTTATTGTTTTGACCTGCAAATACCCAGATAAATATTATATATTTTTCTAAACACTGGGTGGTGTATTTTTGTGGTGCTACATTGTGTTATTGTATGACTTATTGCACAAATACTTTACACATTGCCTTCTAAGTTAAGCCTGACTGCTCAGTGCAAAGCTACCAGAGGGTGGCCACAGGATAATTTGGATTGTTGAATATAATTGTTCAGTTCCTTCAAATCTATAATCATTTAGTAGTCCCCTGATAACTTTTAGAGCAGACATTCTTAAATATCAGTCGCATTTCCTGTGATACATTGGAACTCTAATTATTGCTTTCTAATGAACCAAAGAAGCAAAGCTGTCCAACAATGACTGATTGTTTAAGGTATTCACTGAAACAGGAGGATGGAAGAATTTGTATGTTTGGAAGAAGGGAGCAAACACTATTGTTTAACCTACAGCCACACTCTGGAGGACCGATTTGACTGAGATGCTGAAAACCAACTGGGATCACTTCTCTGGCATAGTCAGAATCATTGATTTGGGTTGCCTTTTACCCCAGAGGTTTGAGGAGAGCACTTCCCCAGCGGAGATTTAGGCTGAAATGTAGACCAGTTGAGGAAAAAACAGATCTTTTACCTTGTTCTCTTCGAAACCCTTCTTTCCCTTGTCAAAACCCCTATTTCTGAAATTGAAGTCCTGGGAATGATTGTGAATTTTGAAGGACTGGTGTCAAACTTCCTTCAATTCTTTTACAAACAACTTGGATTCTACAAAGGGAAAACAGGTCTTTTGTGAAGAATTACCCTTCCAAACCCTCAAATGAGAGCCTGGCAGCCACAACTTCAGCCAATGCCATAGCTGAAAAATTAAAACTATCAAAGATCACATCAGATAGAAATATGGCCTGAACCTCCATCTGAACCAAAAGCTGGGAAAAACCTGCCCTCTCCTGAATCGCTGTAGGCAAATCTTGAAAACCCTTAACTTATGATTTAAAGATATAAACTGAATAGATGTCAGACCTCATAGAAAGACTTAACAAAGTGTTGGACTTTTTTTCTTGTGCAGGGTCATTCCCAATCTTTTTGCCTCCTGCCTCCTATTTTTTCTGACCTGTTGCTGTTGGCCTTGGAACTCTGAGCACTTTACCACTGCCAACCAGTGCTAAAGTGAAAGTGCTCCTATACAAAATGTGTATGTTATTGGTTCATCCATGATTAGCATATTTGATTTACTAGTAAGTCCCTAGTACAGTGCAATAGAGGTGCCCAGGATTGTGAATCAAATGCTACTAGTGGGCCTGCAGCACTGGTTTTGCCACCCACCTAAGTAGCTCTGTAATC
Organism: Pleurodeles waltl; assembly: GCF_031143425.1. NCBI lineage: Eukaryota > Metazoa > Chordata > Amphibia > Caudata > Salamandridae > Pleurodeles > Pleurodeles waltl. The sequence continues at coordinate 144,093,288 of NC_090445.1, read as the reverse complement.
ATGTCTCAGACATGCCACTGCAGTGTCTGTGTGTGTAGTTTTTAACTGTAAATTCGACTTGGCAAGTGTACCCCCTTGCCAGGCCTAAACCTTCCCTTTTCTTACATTTAAGGCACCCCTAAGAAGGACCCTAGGTAGCCCCAAGGGCAGGGTGCAGTGTATGGTTAAGGTAGGACATATAGGGCTTCATTACAGCCCTGGCGGCCGGCGGTACACCAGCGGTAACACCGCCAACAGGCTGCCGGTGTACTGGCAGTGTATTATGACCGTGGCGCATTAGCCACGGCCATACCGCCAGCCCCTCCAACTGACCGCCAGGTTTCCACCAGGAGGTCATAATCCCCAACCCCCAGCCTGTCCATGGCGGTAAACACCGCCATGGAAAGGCTGGCGGTAAGGGAGACTCGGGGTGCCCCTTGGGGCCCCTGCACTGCCCTCACTCTCCACAGTCACAGTGGTTGGAGAGGCCTGAGGTCGGCTCTCATCCCTGACAGTTGTCAGTCAGGGGTCACTGTGGCTTGCTGTACTGGTGGTCAGAGTTGCCCCGGGGGGGGGTGGTGCCGAGAGTCACACACCGGGTGTGGAGTGGGCAACACCACTATGTTGGCCCTGGTGGTGCTATCTGGCTTCTCACCTCACATAGAGGATTGCCCGTAGGATATAAGGGAGGGAAGAGATGGTGCCTCTTCTGAGAATGCTTCCCTATTGTGCCACAACCAAAAAGCAAAAGTCTTTAAATAGTGACAAAGGATCCTGAGACAAAAAAGTGTCAAAAAGACACTAAAGGTAAAAATCCATAAAAAGGACACACTCAAGAAGAAGGGCATATATTAATTTTAAAAAAGTCCCAAATCCCAAAAGATGGCAGAGTGTGAAAATTATAGTCAGGCAGAAATAAAGGCACCAGCGGAGGGGATGATAAGGAATCCTACTTTTCCTTCTCCCCTATCTGTTTGTCTTTTTTCTGCAGAACAGAGACCCAGAGAGCTTGGACTAAGCATAAATGCAAGTTCGGAGACAAAGAACAATTTAGAAATGTATGAAATGCACCTTGAATCAGGCCAAATGCACCCATCACTCTCCTAACTAGAAGGGCACAGGTTCCACAAGCTTAACAGAGAACTGTGCTGAATGAGATCCAAACTCCTGTGTAAGAGACATACCATAAATAACTGGTGTCTGTCCTTGCAGGCCCAAAGCACTACCATAGAAGCTCTGCTTCTCTCCCGCTAGAAGAGGAAAACATGGCCCGACCGCACGTGTTTAAAGAATATGGAAATAGCTGAGGGCGCATCCTCCTAGCAACACATCTAACTAGGAAAACTACAGAAAAGAGAAAGATATTCAAAAGGAAAGATCAAAATATCCAATGAAATGAAAAGATGAAAAAGATATGTTAGGAGTGCTAATGCAACTTCTAACACTGGCAAGATTGTAACAAGCATTGGCATAGCCAATAGATCTCGCTTTTGGGACCTTATAAGTATTTAGCAATGCATCACATTAAACCTTTATCAGAAATAAACTGTTTGCACATTCTTTCATACACTTGGCATTAGACTGCAACGGTCAGAACATCCCCTAGAGGGCACCACAATAAAAATAGTATTTGGAAGAAACATGGTCATGTAACCATGTAGTTACCCCCTCGAGGGCATAATCCTATAAAAATAAAATGGCAGAGAGCATTGTAGTAAACCATATATTCACCCCAAGAGGGCATAGTGCATTACACATTTTCAAGCCAGCAGGCCTGCTAGAATATTATTGTAAACAAGGCCCTTAGAAAACAGACTACTTCCAGCTGTTAAGCAAAATCTCCAGTCATGAGAGCTTAAAAAGACATTGAATGGTGGGTGAGGTTATGAATTTGATGCCCCAACCTAGTGTGGGGACCCCGAGGATGGGGTGGACAAAAACAGCACAGGGTGCTGAATGTTTTGGTGGTGATCCAGTTGTCCTAGGACCACCACAGGCTGAATTATTGGCAAACATGTGTTGTAAAAGGAAGGCCCCGCAAAGCATTATGGGGTGAGTTTTCCGAGTGCAGTGAATATTGTAGTATCAACTCTCCCTTTGTGGCCAGCAGAGCCCTTGAGGGTTTCCCTTGTGTTTTTTCTATTTAAAAGGTGCCAGTTTATATATTTTTCAACTGCTAAACTTGGAAAGAGCTGTCTCAATTGAGACCTAAAAAGTAGCTCCCAAAACAAGATCAATAGAAGGACACAAGTACTCCATCTATACTCTGGGGGGGCGGGCCAAATAGTAGAAGACGAAGTGAAGCCATTATACTACAACAAATGAAAAGCAAGCAAATGGGAGTGACAATAAAGCCTACCAATTGTATGTAATGCGCAGGCTCTAAACCCACTTTAAGCTAACAAAATGTTTCACAAGTGACAGTGCATGTTCTATTTCAGGCCCACTGAGACACTAGCACATTTTAAATTGGGGCTATTTGTCCATACTTTTTGTTGTGCAGTTTGAACATTTCCTTTGGGTGAATGGATTCGTTTTAGTGACAAATTGTATTTTTTCATAAATAAATCCATTTTATAATATATCTATCTATTTAATCAATTTTTTTTTTATTAAGTCAATGTGTTTTCGAAGAATTTATTGATTTTTTTCACAGATGTTTTTCTTTTGCTATTTTTCTCACACAACTTTTTTGGTGAAATGCAGATGTTTTCTAAGTTCATTGAAAGGACAATTTTCAGCCACGTATGGAAGACATAAATAAACTTTGCGAGAGTCAAGCATTTATAAGTCTGCTCATTTACCAGTCTATAGTCGCAAAGTAGATTTTACATAGGCTCCAGCTCTGCAGTTTGTTTCTACAACTAACATCTTCTGTCTGCTCAGAGGTTTATTGCATTTCAACCACTGAGTTTGTTCCTGGCTTCAAATTAAAGAGTGTATGCATGAATTTCTAGAAGAACATTCATATGACATTCCTGAACCTCCCCCAATGTCTCAGTCTATTATCCCTTGATGACTAACTACACATCCTCTGAAATAAATCTGGTACATCTATAGAGGTTTTGATGTGTCTATGTTGACTGGTATAACGTGCACTTACCTTCAAAGGAATGGAGCACAGATTTCTATTTTGCTGTTATGCTAGGTGAAATTGGGTGAAGATTTTTTACATCACCTGCATTCACAGAGGCCATGTTTCATCTGCCTGAGGCCTGCACACTGTGCTGATTTCAAGAGGCAGGCTGTCTCCAGTTCCATCTAAGAAGGGTGGGACACCATGCTTCAGAGTATGTCACAAAAGTCTGGGGCAGGGATCACGCATAAGTGCTGGGAAGGGCTTGGGTCTTGTGTGTACACTCATGCTCTAGGGATGGTACCAGGTGGCAGGAGGATGAGAGAGACACTGGGAACAATGCACTGCCAAGGTGGAAAAGGAGGGACTAAGGAGGCACTGAAGGAGCAGAAGGCATTGCTGTCGCTATGGTGTTGGTAGGGTGTGGAGGACAACTGCGTCATGTTAGCTTCCACTCCTGGTCCCTCATGGCAGCAGGAACGGTCTTCAGCTGACTCAACATGTGTCTGAAATTGCCTCTTACGTAACCTTCAAAACCTCCATCTACTTAATAGAGGGCTAGATGTACTAAAGAATGTTGTGATCACAAACCTGGTGAGTCACAAAACCACTGGGTTCACCGTTGCAAAATGCCTTTTTTCAATCCTACAATACCCATTTCCAACCCAAATCAACCATACCAACCCATACCAAATTGCAATTTGTGAGGGGGTAAAAGGACAATCTTTGCAAATTGTGATTCTGTATGCAATGTACCAATGGGCTTCAAATGCACGTCTGGTCTCAAACCACTGAACAATTAAGAACACCTTAGAGAAGGTGGCAATGGTTTCACAAAGGTGAAGGGGTCTGCTCTTGACCCTTTTCCCTTTGGGAATTATGGTGACAGCCTTCAGGGGAGTATACAGTGGCTGATGGGACCACCACCTGCTCTCTCTGAAGTGTTCCCAAATCTAAAACTTTTAGGTTCTTTAAAGCAGCACCAACACTTCAAGGGGCATGTGGCCCTTTAAAAAAATCCATTTAAAAGGAAAATGGAATGCTGTTCATTGAAAGCCATCCACAGTGTGCTTATAGCAAAAAACAATTGTGATCTGTCTAATTATTTTTCACTAGGCAAGTGATTCTGAAACCCCCTCCGAGTGGTGATTTTGTGATGCGACCTGTCAGTGCATGGGTCGCTCCACAAAGTCAGAGTCCATTCACAAAACATCAGTGAGCAATTTGCAACCACTTCTGTGATGGAATCTTAGTGCATCTGCTATTTTCTTTTAAATAATTTGTGCTATCAAAATGATCTATGTACATGTCGACCAAGGCCTTTGACATGAATTCTGCAATCATTTTTTATGTCATCACTCCTGTTGAATCAAGCCCTATGAACTCCATTAGCTCAGTAATGAAGAGTTTATTTATTTGTTTATTGTGTTTTATAATGTGCGAATATGAGCATCACTGTATCTGAAAGCTGTACAAAGATAAGGCTTATTATGGTTGCAGTACAGTAAAGACAACTGTTAATAGAGATCCTCTGTACAGATGCATAATTTGAAGAGCAAGGTATGAAAAATAGGATGTAATATAACATAGGGTGAAAGACAGTTTCAAAATAGTTCTTTTATGATGCAAGCGTTTCTAGTAGTATGGCTTTAACTTCCTTTTTAAATGCCTGAGTGAGGTAATTGCTCTCATTGAGGGTGATAGGGAGTTCCAAATTTATGGAGCAGCTCCAGCAAAAGTGCAGCCGTGAATTTGATGGTTCTAGTATGAGGGATTCAGCACTTCTAGAATCCCTTCCACCTCCTGATAGCTTGATCCTATTCGCCATAGATTTAGGACCTGAATTGTGTACAGCTTTGTGTGTTATGCATGCAACATTTCTGTTGGATGTTAGCTTCGACTGGGAGCCAGTTGAGGGTTCTGAGTGATGGGAAAATGTGATCATAGTGACGTATGCCTGTAAAACGTCTTGCTGCTGCATTTATTGCCACTTTCATTGTGGCTAGTCTGGCTTTAGGTAGACCTACGAGTGTTGCATAACCATAGTCCAGTCTTAAAAGCGCCAGAGATTGGAACGTCATTTTGAGGTCCTCCGGTGGTAAGAAGGGTTTCAGTTTTCTTAAAAGGTGAAGGTGTAGGTTAGAAGTTCTGGTTGCAGCTTGTATGTGAGGTCGCAAGTTTAGCTTTAAGTCTAGAGTGATGCCTGGTGATTTTGCAGAGTTGCAGATGGCTGGGGTGCAGTTTAGCAATTTGAGGTCAAGTGACCATGGTTGCTGTTGTAGGGATCTAAGGAGTGGGGTGAAAATGTGGTTCCATGTGTAGATTGAAGTGTGTTTGTAAAATTGTAGACCCTTGCGAAAAGCTCCTGCCAGTAACTGCTACATTAGATAGGGTGGTGCCGATTTTGACTCTTTGTTGTATATTCTGCAAGAAGGAGGTGAATCAGTGAGGGACAGCTCCTGATAGGCCCATTCTGAATTCAAGTTTCTTGGTAATATCTCTTACCACTCTGTTGTAGACCAATGCCTTCACATGAACATGTTTTATTTCCTGCATTAGAGCTATGGTGCATAATTCTAAAGTCTGTTCTGCACACGTTCACTGTATTGTATTGTACTGTAATTGCACTTCTACAGAGGTCCAGGGCCGGGTGAAGTGTTAAAGCACCTTACCAGATGGGTAGCAGTCAGTACCATTTATGGAGTGATTGTATGGAAGAGGGATAAATGATGTGTGTTGTGTGTGAGCGCGTTGCATGAGTGAGTCAGAGAGAAGACTGGTGCTCTTACCTTACCTTAGATTTCAGTGTCTATATGTGTAATGGTGGGAAGAGAAGTGAGAGATAGGATGCAGATTTTTATAGTAATTCCATTGCTGTAAATGATTGAGCAAGTCTGTATAGAATCCAATTAATCCTGGTCTGAAAGTGGAGCGCCACACGTCAAGCAATGGATACAGGCCAGTAATTGCAAGGTATAAATAATTCCTGGACCAGTATGAGCATGACCTTTCCACCATTTATAGAATCTGGATCAGACTGAGTCAGAAAATAGGCCGGACCCAAAATAAAGGTCACCCCCATTAGTGAATTAGAAAGCTAAAAAAAAGTAGCACAAGTTTGTGTTTTGCAAGGCATAGAAGACTGTGTGCTTCTGATCTTGCTGCAGGCAATGTTTTTTTCAATATCAGGGATATTAACAGTAAAAACCAGAAGAACACAAAACAGGCCCACAAATAGCCTGAAACCCATCGGGCATTGCTTGATTATCCTATAGGCCAGTCTGAGCCTGTATGGAATACAGCAACAGTGGATAATGACTGCTAGAGCTCTTCCACAAGTGGCCAAGAGTAACCCATAAGCAGACACACAAGAGGCTTTTTTAAGTATTGTTATTAAATTTGAACTTTTCTGGTCCATTTATACACACCAGTGCAATACATCAGAGACTATAGACTATAGAGAGGAACCACATAGAGTACTAATAACATGTGGAACGAAAGCTGCATCATTGTTAAGTATTGTAAAGTTCCTGTGTTCATTTGTTGCATGGTCGCAGCATAGGAGTCGGAAGTCCGGTAAACATAAAATTCAAACTATAACCATAAATACCGCCACTTAGCCAATATCTAGGAGCTTTGTTTCGAACATGTCAGTCCTTCAACTCCAAGTTGACCATCCAGTGCAGTGCCACCCAACATCATCCAATGACTCATCACCCTTTTCATCATATGTACTGATATCACGCCTGGGAGCTATCAGTTACGTTTGTGAGAGAGACCCAAGTGCCTCTTCCTTCTTCTGTGCAAAAATGCCTATTAGCATAGCCCGGTCATCAGCCATTGCCGTTCTACGCATACCCCATTGTTCTCCTGCTCTCAATGCAGATTCTTCAGCTAATGCCTGTTTCTCAAATTCTTCTACCTTGTCTGCGAAGGGCTTTCCAGCGACATCCAATGAATCATGATCACTCTTTTGGCAATGAACAAGCCCAGTTTTATGAATCTAAAACCTACCTTTTAAGCTGGTGACCCAGGATACAGGCCCAGATACACGCTTATAGTTCCCCATGTTAATGGTTAGTTGTTCGCTATAGGTCCTGTGGCACCCAACAGATAAAGGTGGCTATTGTCGGGCACGTCCAGAACATATGCACAAAGTCAGCGTCCACAAGCCAGCACCATGGTCAAGCCTTATGTGCGGTTCCCACTATTATGTCAAACTATGAGGTTTCAGGTAGATAGCGTGGAGGTTGTTGAGCTGGATATATTTGAATCTAGTATTTCTGGATACCTTGCATGTGTACTTGAGGATGGTAATCCATCTCCATTTCTGTCAGTCCTCTTCTCAGGGCCTCTTCCCAGGTTGCTTTGACTGTGTCTATGGGCATCGAAGTGATCAAGAGCATGGTTTTATATAACCAGAAGATAAGCTTTTATCTGCTCCCAAATGTGAGGAATGTCTGCAAGGTATCATGTTGTTGGGTTTCCACCTGGCTTCCCACCCAAGCGGCACATATCATGTTAGAGGGTGCAATGTAAGTCAAAATCTGGGACCCCGGCAAGCCAGCTTTCTCTGTCATGGATGTGAAACTCAGTAGTTCCCTATGAGTGTAACAGTCCCCTATAGTAAGCAGCCCCGCCTCCGTCCATTGCTCCATCCTCAGAGGGCTGAAATATCCCTCCCTGGCTGTTGGGAGCCACACTCGCGGTAGAGCTGGGGCATACAGTGGCCGGTCTCTGGTTTAATTAACCCTCTTCTTCCAGGTCCATAGTAAAAATGGCAAGCATCTTAGTGCATATCTATCTTCCTACCTAGCATGGGGGTATTAAGGGCCCCCTTGTTTGGAGTCTCCTCAAAGGAACGAGCTCAGCCTGCCTCCTGTTGTTGAGCCACCGGGCCTTCCATTGTAACTGGGCTGCAGTGCCTCCTTCCTCAGTAGGTCGCTGGAGAAGGCAGAGTGAGATTCTCTGGCTTCCTGAATCCCAGATAAATTTCCTCAGGAGTGTATTCATATCTCTGAACCAGGAATGAGGAACTCAGATAGGCAGACTTCAGGGAACATCCTCATTTTAGTTAGTGTCACCCTAACCATAAGGAGGATGTGCAGTATGAGGTAGAACTGCACTTTGGGCCACCACGACCACTAAGCATTCACCAGGTTACCACCAGGTTACTGTCCTTGTCCTCGTATCAAGTCATGATGCTAAGATATTTAAACATCATTGGCTTCCATTTCATACCTTGATCAGTTTTCGACTGGGGAGCATCCTTAAAGTGGAATGTATGATAAATGCATATGTTTGATCCCAGTTGGCATACATCCCTGACACTGTCCCAAAGGCATCTAGCAATTGCATGCACCCCCCCCCACCGCCCCCCCCCCCCGGTCACTCTTGTGTCCGCATCCCCAGGCACTAGAGAGGCTTAGCCATAGTAAATGGTATTTATGAAATGCTGGGAGGTGAAACAGAAGTGACCCTGTGTAGCTATCTAGAATAAAGCCATATAGTGCCCAGCAGAAGCAAAAGAACCGAGGCAGTGAGGATGGATTGAATACAGACGGTCATAGAATTTATCAATCAACAGGATTTATATAGTGCAACTACTTCACCCATGAGGGTGTTGAGGCTCTAAGGGGCCGTGCTGTAGGATCATACTGCCAGTTCCTGTTGATTGAACATCCAGGTCTTGAGGCCCTTTCTAAACTGTTGGAGCAATGGTGAGGCTCTGAGGTGCAAGGGGAGGGTGTTCCAGGTCTTGGCCACCAGGTGAGAGAAGGAGCGGCCTCCGCTGTTTGCCAGGTGGATGCACTGGGTGGCTGCCAGGAAGAGGGATCTGGAATGGAGTTCTCTGGTTGCTTGGAGGAAAGTTATTCAATTGCTGAGGTACGCTGGTCCTTCGTTGTGTAGTGTTTTGTAAGTGTGAGTGAGCAGCTTGAAATGGCATCTCTTAGTGACTGAGGTGAGGGGTGATGTGTGTCAGTCTGGGGAGATTGAGGATGAGTCTGGCTGCAGTGTTCTGGATGGTCTGGAGTTTTCTCATGAGTTGGACAGTAATTCCGATGTGGAGGGAGTTGCCATAGACGAGTCTGCTGGTGACGAGGATTGTGTGACAGTTCACCTGGTGTTGGGTGGGAGCATTTAGAGGATGAGTAAGAAGGTGTAGGAGACAGTGCTGACTTGTTTCTTCATGGATAGCTGGTTGTCAATGATGATGATGCAGAGGTTGCAGGAATGTTTGGAGGGTTTGGGGGTAGGGTCCAGCTTGGGTGGCCACCATTCGTTGTTCCATAGGCTGTCCTTGCCTTTCCCGAAGATGAGTACTTCTATCTTGTCTGTGATGAATTTGAGACATTTGTTATTCATCCACCCAGCCACTTCCTTCATGCATATTTGAAACCTATCCTTGCTGGTCCCTGGGTCGTTTGTCAGGAAGAGAATGAGCTGAGTATCATCAGAGTAGAAGATGATGTTGAGTCTGTGGCTCCTGACAATGTTGGCCAGGGGTGTCATGTGTATGTTGAATAGGGTTGGGCTGAGGGATGAGCCTTGAGGTACACTACAGGTGATGTGTTCGAGGCCCCAGGAGTAGGGGAATGATGATCTTATGAGTTCTTTTTTTGAGGTAGGAGGTGATCCACTAGAGGGCTTCTCCTTGGATTCTGGTCTGGTGGAGTCTGTTAATCAGTTTGTGGTGGGATACGGTGTTGAAGGCTGCTGAGAGGTCGAGGAGGATGAGGGCTGCTGTTTCTCCGTGATCTAGAATCATTCTATTGTCATCCTTGGCTGCGACTCAAGCTGTCTCTGTGCTGTGATTTGCTCCGAAGCCTGTTTGGGAGGGGTCCATGAGGTTGTGGTTCTCCAGGTGTCTGGTTAGCTAGGTGTTGATGGCTTTCTCAATTATCTTAGCTGGAAAAGGGAGATGGGTTGGTAGTTCTTGAGGTCTCTCGGGTCGGCAGATGGTTTCTTTGCAGTGGCTTCACGTCTGCGTGTTTCCATTTCCGGGGAAAGTGGGACATAGTGATCAAGGCATTGACGACCTTGGGGAGTTCTCTGCAGATGGGTTGATTGCCAAGGTTGAAAGCGTGGTGATGGCAGGGGTCTACTGGGGCTCCAGAGTGTATGGTTCTCATGATGGATTCAGTTTCCTTCACAGTGAGGTTGTTCCATGAGGTGAGTTGATGTGGGAGGGTTCGGTCAGCATGGGGTAGTGAATGTCGTCCTGAGCGGAGGGCTGATTTTGTTGTGGAAAAAGTCTGAGAGGGAGTCGCCGAGGGCTTGCGAGGGTGCAATAGTGTTTTCTGTTGCTGAGGGGTTGGTGAACTCCTTGACTTTGTTTAACAGTTCCTTCTTGGGTTTGGAGCTGTAATTGATGTGGGTGGCTAGGGCGGTTGTCTTGGAGTTTTTCAGGAGGTGGTGGTAGTAGTTGACAGCGGTTTTGAAATGCTTTCTTCGGAGGTCTTACTGTCATGCTATCTTCTTTCTTTTGTCTGCAGTTTCATTTCTAGGTTCTCAGTTCTGCTGTGAACCAGCCAGGGTGACTAGTTTGTTTCTTGGGGTATGTGGGTTTCCTAGGTGCAACTTCGTCTGCGCTCGCCATGATCCAGTTCTCGAAGCTGTCTGCTGCTTGTTCGGTGTCTTCTTTGGTGAAGGTGGATAGCCGGGAGTTGAGTGCATTGGTCCATTGTTGTTCTGAGACCTATGCCCAGCTGCGCCGAGTTATGCTGGCAGCAGAGGAGGAGATGATGGGGGGTTCTGAAATGGTGAAATGGACACAGTGGTGATCGGTCCAAGTAAGCTCCTCGTGTGGGTGTATGTGGTTTGCTGAGAAGATGGGGTTGAGTGTGTGTCCTGATGTGTGGGTGGGGTCGGTGACAAGCTGCTTGAGTCTGAGGTTGACCATGCTTTCTAGGAGGTAGGCTGTGTTTGTGTTGGTGTTCTCAAGGTGAAAGTTGTGGTCTCCTAGAAGATGCACAAGTTCAAGACGATGGCGAAAGGGATGTTGAAGTCTGGGATTATGTTGCAGAAGGTAGGGCGGGGTCCCAGCGGTCTGTACGCAAGGGTACCTAGATAGAGGTTTTGCTGTTAGTACGGAGAAGGAAGTGTAGGTGCTCCATAAAGGGGGTAAAGTCATCTGTGTTGATTGAGCATTGGAGATTCTCTCTGTATATTATGGCAATACATCTGCCAATTTGTTTGTTCGGTCGCGGTGCGTGATGTTGTATCCTACGGGGGTGGATGCTGCAGGGCGGATGAGGGGTTTAGCCAGTTCTCTATGATGAAGACTACATCAGGGGATTTTGCCATGCTGGTATCCCAGATTTCTGTGGCGCGCCTTCCAGGAGAACGTGCGTTGAGCAGCAGGCAGTTGATCCTTCCAGTGGTGCTGGTATCGGCCATGTGGGTGGGTGTGCTTGCCTCTGTGTGGCTCATTGGGTAGGTATGGGTGGAATCTTCTGTAGTGCAAATAAAATGGCAGTTCCGCAGGGGAAGGGGCCTTTAGTGGTCCTGGGGGAGGCATGGGCACAGTTGATGTTGTTTGAAGTTCATCTGAAGTGAAGCAGATGAGGTTTGTGTGGGTCCTGTCGCTGGGTGTGGTTAGGGTGCATACACGGTGCGCCCTTTGTATGCGACCCCTGTGTGGCTTTGCTGTGGTCTCCATGCCGTGGGAGGACGGGGGTAGAGGGGCCGAGAAGGGTGGGGGCCAAATAGTGGAGGGGGAGTTGGAGTCGAGCATGGAGGGTCAGGGAGGAGGGCCAGCAGAGGTGTGGGGACAGGGTGAGGGTGTGCTGTAGGGAGGCATGCTGGCAAGCAGGGCTGTGCAGGGCAGCAAAGAGGAGGGGCAACCTTACCTGAAGGGAAAGAGAAGTGGCCTAGCCCGGCCTCTTCTGGGCTCTGATGCGTGCGGACAGGCCCACCCTTGGACCAGGCTTCACCTTGCGATGCCAATAGAGCCCAATAGCATTCCTTCGGGAGTAAAGAAAGGAGCAAGCCCATGTCTTGCTCTCTTAACAGGATGTCAGCTTAAAACCCTATAGGTTTAACCTAAGAGTGAGGGATTGACAGTCCATTGCATATATTGGTCAAGTGATCTAAGAAGCCAGTTTGTATATGCCCTGCAGGGCTCATCCTGGACCTAGTTAGGAGCGGCCCAGGGCATGTACTGAATACAGGCCATCCTCGTAAATGATCTAGAGAATTGGTACTTGAGATAAGAAGAGTAACGTACAGGCATGCACAGGAGAAGTATAGCTATTTTAGAAGCTCTTTAGAGTCTAACCATAGTCAATATAAAGGCAACCCGCAGGCATCTTCTGGTTACAGATATCCATGGCAGCCTGAACAGCAACAACGTCCACTGCTGAACATACAAACTCACAAGCTGAAAGATCAGATAACATATTTAAAAAAAAGTGGCAAGTCACAGATCACCGGATGCAATCTGAACCAGTTAAACGGTGATTGGTCAAAACCATCTGAAATGCATTTCTGTGGTAGCTAGGATGAAACCAAGAGTTGGTCATTTCTTAGACAAACTCTTGGTGTGCTGCCGCTTCTCCACTAAAAACCATAATCACATGAACCAAGAATCTATGTCTGGGCTTTCCAGATCACTCCATGACGACTGCCAACCTTGCTTCCAGTGTTGAGAATTTTCAGTAACAATTCATGTTTTTCGGGTGTGTTCATTTTATTTGTTTAATTGAAGCAATGAAAGACTATAATTAAATAAAGACTGTGACTTGCAAGAGCCTCACAAAGGAACTTTCACTTACACTCACACTTCCTCTTTCTGGGACTGGTGTAAAGTGTGGTCCCATTCAAGGCAGATCTTCTGGTTTGTAACTACACCCTGAGGGCGAGGCCAATCATTTCCTTCCAGAAAATTTATGGACGTTGTTCATTCCTGTCATCCTGTGACCGACTCTACATCCTGTAAAGCAAGAAGTTCAAGGGAGGGACCAGGCCTTGCTGGCTTACAAACAGATGCTACCCTGGAGCTGCTCAAGTAACACCTTCAAGTGTACATAAACAAGCCCAAAGACATCTGTTTTCATAAGCACAAAGGTCATCCTTCTCTGACCCCAGAATGGCAAAAGGATGGCTCAGCTGTCTAGACTGCTGATGTATAACTTGGAATGGAGGCAGGCCTTGTGATGGAGCCGGAAGCTGCCCTTGGCAGAATAAGGCTATAAAATGTGTATATACACACACACACATATCTATCTATCTATCTATCTATCTATCTATCTATCTATCTATCTATCTATCTATCTATCTATCTATCTATCTATCTATCAATCTATCTATCTATTTATCTATCTATCTATAGAGAGAGAGAGCGAGAGAGAGAGACCAAATACTTGTGAAGAGAAGTAATCTGCTGTAACTTTTTTAACTTCAGAACTAAGAGGCTGCGTTCTGATCCCGGTTGTCCCAGCTTCAGCGCTCCTTGGTGAATCACTTTCAGAGCCATGTGCCTATATTCCCTTACGCCACGCGTCATGTACTATATAAGATCGAGACTTAGCAGCTTCGCTTGTCCCCCAGTTTGCAAATGTCACACTGAATCTGGAAGCTAGAGGCCCTTCTACTGCGCTCCCTAGAAATATACCGATTAATCATCTTGTCTGTGTGCAATGGATTGTAAATCGTGGTGTGATGAGCACACACCACAATAGCTGACCTGATTTCACTCCTGGCGTCACTGAAGCGAAAGCATCTCAATAGTGAGTCTCAAAAAGGCCAGTGCATCCAGGTAGTAAAATCTGGCACACAAAACAGTAACATTACATGGAAAACCATGGTTAAACTCTCCTCATGTTTACCCCTACTAATATAAAAATCAGGCAAAGGCGAATTGGGATTCAAAGAAATCTGCTAAAATACTAACAGCCAAACAAGCCTTGTTGGAAAGGCCAAAAGGGCTGGGATGATTTCAATTGTAGAATCCATGACTGCGTTTTCCTCAGCCCAAAAATCCGTTCTCATGTCTGATGTACTGACAGGCAGTAACGCAGAGCCTCATCCTCGACCAATCACCTCTTGATATGACTTTTACGTACAACGTGTCCGGTTGTTTTTTCGCACTCTCAGTAAATTTCTATGGAAGTCTTCTACACTCTGCGTTTATGTGAAAATCAGGACTTGTGTGACAATTTCTGTTGCAAAAAAGGACCTTCCAAAGAAAAATCTGTACACATTTACCATAGCGCACAATAAAGCTCTCAAAAGATCAACATGCAGAGAAAAAACTGGAAACATTACCCTCTTGAATGGCTTTAATTTGAGTAAAAAATTATCTTTCAAGGCAGTAAAGATTGCATTTTGCATCAGGAGAGGTGAACATAACTGGGAAACTCTGAAAATGTCATCAATTATGAAACTTCAGTAAGAGTAAGAAAAACATGTACACAACCTAATACTAAGGGGGTCATTACGACCCTGGCGGCCGGTGGTAAGTTGGCGGTAACACCGCCAACAGGCTGGAGGTGTTCCGCCAGCAATTATGACTGTGGCGGAAAAGCCACGGCCATACCGCCGTCCCCTCCACTTTCCTGCCAGGATTGCGCCTGGCGGTCATAATCCCCAGGGCAGCGGTGCATGCACCGCTGCCCTGGGGATTATGAGTCCCCGACCGCCAGCCTGTCCGTGGCGGTACACACCGCCATTGAAAGGTTGGCGGTAAGGGGACTTGGGGTGCCCCTGGGGGCCCCTGCACTGCCCATGCACTTGGCATGGGCAGTGCAGGGGCCCCCAGGCATAGCCCCGTCGAGCATTTCACTGTTCGAATTTCGGGCATTGAAATGCGCGACGGGTGCTACTGCACCCGCTGCACATCAGCATTGCCGCCGGCTCTATTATGAGCCGGCAGCAATGTTGATGTGACATTTCCGCTGGGCCAGCGTACGGTAACACTGTTACCGTCCGCTGGCCCAGCGGAAATGTCATAATAGGGGGCCAGGAATACCGCCGGCAATGGCAGTATTCTGTCTCCCGCGGCCTCGGCGGTCTTTTCCAAAGACCGCTGAGGTCGTAATGACCCCCTAAGTTTCTTCAGGAGATGGAGAGGAATTGGCTTCTAAACTCTTTGTCATCTAAACAGAAGAGGTTATGTGTCCCCCAATCTGACATCTTAAATCTGAGAATCTTCCTAATTTGTGGCTGAGTAGGCCATAGGCCACGACTCGTTTGAGAAGCAGTTGCTTCACTCTTGCTGGCACTCTCTTTTGTACACATTTTTTGCAAATTAACATATTTTTCTTGTGCAAAAGTATACATGTGTTTGCAAATATCAGATTATTACTCACAGAATCAAGGAACGCAGATGGAATTTAGTACCCTGGAAAATCTCCTAATATTGTAGGTTTTCTACTGTACAGTGTTTATGGGTGGAGTAAAGTGTTTCCTTTCAGGAGAGGACAGAAGGCATGTCCATGGGAGGTCAACGTGTAGAAAGTCATACATTTTGGTTGTTTGCACCTTCCTAAAGATTTTGGGCCTGATTACATTATCTATAGGATATAATGGACTCGTAATACGGTAGGTGGTATATCCGTCACATTTGGGACTGATTAACACCGTCCTCCAAAGTTGTAATCAGGCCCTTTGTCTATTTAATTCCATACTTATAAGTGCTGTCATGGCGTTGTAGGGATTTCCCCATCACTATGTTTCTGATAGACAAACAAAAATTTGATGTATTAATTAGCATGTGCAAAATCACAATTTTGCAAATATGTGCAATTCTGTAAAATTTCTTCATATTCATTTTTCGAAATAGCTAAAAACAAAAAAGGTGAGACCATTCCTTGCATCCAAAAGTCACACAAGACACTCATAGGAAACTGGTTAGAGGAGAAAATGTCACCCACAACGCGTTTTCTTCTCAAACTGGTCACTCTTTAAATCTCACCCAATTTTGCGAAATTCCTCAATTTCACAGGTGTAATAAAGCATTTGCACGCATATTTTAACTACATATATTATATTTATTTCACAAACATGACTTCTGCAGACAAGCAAAGGTAATTTCTGGGAATTTTTGCAATCCCACTACAGTTAGGAATTGACTTAAATCATACAAGTAAACCTATAATGAGCTGCTTCTAACTTTCAAAAATAACTTTGTCAGTCATCACCATTAAAGTCTAACTTTATTCTGCCTAAGAAGGCAACCAGTAGTGTCCTTTATCCATGGAACCATGTTCCTAAATGTTTCAGAACCCTCATCAACTCTACTGTAGAAGGGTGTATTGAAGGAAATTAAATTGTTAGGTTTGCTGGGAGACCAACACAAGTTATGTTGCATACAACTATGAAAAGTTGTGGGATTGTGCATCCACTCACTTTGCGAAGAGACGTTGTGCGAAAAATTGCACAAATACCATGAAACTAAATGAAATTGTTAATGATTATTTTAAAATGAAATGCAGTAAAACAAACTCGGTAAAGAAGGTTTTACGAACAGATTACAATTTGAAGGATTTTTTTGGATAGATAAGTAATTCTTTATATATTTTGCAGAAAATTCAATTTGAAAATTGATTTTTACAGACTAGTAGGATGGAACTTTTGTGAGAGGTGTATTTGGAGCAAAAGCTGATAAATTCACAAGTCTGTGAAATGCAGAAAGTATGAATGTTGCCATATTCCATGAGAAAAAAACAAATATTGCTCCCTCTGAGGTCTCATTTTTCGACGTTTGCTAATTTTCCTCTGGAGGAGTCAGCCTCTGGGACTGTGATATTTTATGGCAGGAGTTACTGTCAGTTCCACCTGTCCCGTGACAATTCTAGCAGCCCAGCAGTAAGCATCAACACTGCATTTCCACTTCACCGCTTACACATTATAAATAAAACTAATTGTGTCAGTCTCTAAATCCCACTCTACGTAAATAATGTTCTCTCTCTCAGTAAACCTTTATTTGCCTTTCCTGAAACATCCGTCTTCACCTTGCAATACAAAAGTTGAATAAACAGAGAAATGGCAGTTGTTCCTCAGAATTTGTGAAACTGAAATATTGCAGACATAGTTGTGCCTGGGGAGAAATAAAAAAGTCATATACATTCTGAGCCACGGTTCCGGCTAGAAGTTCTGCATAACACAGGGCCCTCAACCTGGCAATCAAGAGCAAAAAAATATGAATACGTTAAATTTCTTCAATTATGTTTATGAAGTTTCATATAGCTCCACTATGCTACTTTTCTAGAACTTCAAAACGATTGAAGAGTATGAAGAAAAAGGAGTACATATGTTGATGAGAAAGTGGGGTACAAAAAAGTCTGGGACACTGAGGGGGTCATTACGACCCCGGCGATTGGGGTTAATGTGGCGATAAGTACCGCCAACAGGCTGGCGGTACTTCAGCCAACCCGCCAATGTACCACTCTGACCGCCACAGCGGTAACAGCCGCCGGGCTGGAGATATCCATCTCCAGCCCAGCGGCCGCCATTGTTCCACATGCGGGATTATGACCCTGCCTACTGCCATGGTTTTCGTGGTATTCGTAACGCCACAAAAACCATGGCAGTAGGCCATATCTATGACAGGGAATTCCTTCCCTCTCACTGATAGGGGTCTCCGCCCCTTCCTCTACAGTTACCCCGACCCCCCCTACCTCTCAAAACCACCCCACTCCCTCCCTACATTCATGCCCCCTTCACACACACGCATACACACACCCATTCCCACATGCTTACACGCATGCATACATTCATTCACACACATTCGCACACACTTTCAAACATACATGCAGACACGCATTCAAATAACACAACATACACACACTCACACCTCCACACATGCACACACGCATTCAACACGCAACACACACCCACTTCCACGCACACAAAAACATTCACACACCCCCACACACACACACAACACCCTCACCCCCCTCCCCTGTCAGAGACCTGCCTTACCTGGATCCAGGAGGTGGTGGGACCGCCAGCAGCGCCTGCCAGCAGAACACTGCCAGGCCGTATTATTGGTCATAATACGGCTGGTGG
Organism: Pleurodeles waltl; assembly: GCF_031143425.1. Classification (NCBI taxonomy): domain Eukaryota; kingdom Metazoa; phylum Chordata; class Amphibia; order Caudata; family Salamandridae; genus Pleurodeles; species Pleurodeles waltl. Next base: position 144,075,221 of record NC_090445.1, on the reverse strand, counting down.
TGGTCTACTGGCATGGCGCTGCTGGTGGCAGCAGTGCCACCGTACTGCCATCCACCAGCATGGCCACAGCCGGATGTCTGCAATTCTTGTGGCAGACATCCAGCTGTGGTCATAATATGGCGAACGGCTGGTAGCCATGGCGACGGTGGTTTGGTAGTCGTTGCCGCGGTGGTAGGTGGTTTTTACCACCAATGTCAAAATGAGAGCCTAAGTGTGGGGCACCAAGGAGAGTGTCACTTTTAAAGCACAGGCAGGCAGGATGGGAAAAAGAAACAGAGTGCTTCAAAGCCTGGAGTCAGTTGGGGAACGAATTTAGTGGTTGAAAGTAAAAAGGTGACGAATGAATGAAGAGGGCAGTGCAGGTGGTGGTGGTATATACGAGGCCACACGATGGGTGGCAGCTGTGGGTTTGAGTGCACAGGGGAGGGAGTGTAGGAGCAGGGAAATGGAGATGGTTGTGGAAGGAGGGGTGAAAGAAGAGAACTCGAAAGCAGGAAAAAGTGGGTTGGAGAAAAAGAAGGGGTGATAGTGGAAGGAGCCAGAGTCTGCATGTGAGTGAAAAGTAAAGTAGAGTGGACGACAAAAAGAGAGGCACCAGAGTTGAGAGAGAATATATATGGAAGCAAATGATGACAATGCCAGCCCACCAGTATTTGAAGATGAGGACATGTAGATGAGAGAAGGAGGCCGGTGCTTATCATCCATGCACCATCCATTCCCTGCTCACTTGAGGTCCCACCGTAAGGCGCAAGGGCTCTGGCGGGCAAAGAATGGACATTGCACATCTGAAAAGTGGCTATTTCCATTGTACCTCATTGTATTTCAGGGCTATGAGAAGGATAATAAAATCATCCGTTACACAAGTTTCAGGATGCAATTCAGTTTGTGGTGTGCAAAAATGTAACTCCCAGTAAGTGGGCACAATTTAATTTATGTGGGTGGATTCAGAGAACTTTGCAATGAGGAACAAAGTTTACCACAATTTGTGGAAGGTAATCATAGATTTTAGTTTGCTCACAGGACATTCGCTAGAGCCAAGTGTCCTGCACCACAAGGATGAGACATCAGGCTTTAAGGGATTTTGTTTTCCCTCTGTGAAGTGAGTGGCAACGGGGAAGCCGAGTGGCCACATTCTGTCTCCACTGTCACCTGCCTGAACTGGTACACTGAGACTTTCAGCCACAGGAGAAGGAGTGTGGTGTGGCAAAAAGAAAAAAAAGTGACTGACAGCTCTGCCTTGTGCGACACTGGGAAAATTCCCACATTTGTGCATGCCCCTTTTTAGCCCACAATTTTTAAATACACTTTGCTAGTTTGCGGTACAAAAAGTCAGTGAAGTCTAAACAAATTGAAGGTTTTCCAACTTCTCTATTATGCATTATGCACTGCATAAGATGAGAGTACAGTACGGCTTCCTCTTTACATATGCAAAGAGGATAATCAGTATTTAGGTATCATGGTTCTGTAAAGGAAGAACTGGATTCAAGTGAACTAATAGTTGCCTCAAGGCCGAAGGCCAGTCTCCACACTAGGGGCCTGATTTATACTTTTTTAGCGCCGCATTTGCATCATTTTTTGACGCAAAAGCGGCACAAACTTTCAAAATATAATTGATTTTTGTAAGTTTGCACCGCTTTTGTGCCAAAAAATGACACAAATGCGGCGCTCAAAAAGTATAAATCAGGCCCTAAGTATTTTATATCTTACAAGTATTTTTCAAGCTTCCCTCAATATAATTGAGGGAAACAACCTAATTGCTGTGAATTGCAGGTTTCAAAATTACTGTTATATCTGCAGTCATAAAAGCCAAATACCACTGATTTACTTAAAACAAGTTTGGATACTGTTACTGCAAAAAGAGTTATGTTCTCAAAACCATTAGATACAGACGAGTAGCATAGATCATGTGGATTACTCATATCATCCCCGGGAGAACGGAGCCTCAAAAAATGCTTTAACACACAATGGGGGTCATTCTGGAGGGAGCCGCCATATGGCCGCTCCGCGTTCGAAAGACCGCGGAGGCCATTCTGGCTTTCCCGCTGGGCTGGCGGGCGACCGCCAGAAGGCCGCCCGCCAGCCCAGCGGGAAACCCCTCCCCACGAGGAAGCCGGCTCCGAATGGAGCCGGCGGAGTGGGTATGTGCGACGGGTGCAGTGGCACCCGTCGCGTATTTCAGTGTCTGCAAAGCAGACACTGAAATACGAAGTGGGGCCCTCTTACGGGGGCCCCACAACACCCCATACCGCCATCCTGTTCCTGGCGGGCGACCCGCCAGAAACAGGATGGCGGTATGGGGTGTCAGAATCCCCATGGCGGCGTAGCAAGCTGCGCCGCCATGGAGGATTCTGCAGGACAGCCCGCGGTCAGAATGTCCTGAGGAGCAGCGCCAGCCTGTTGGCGGTGCTCCCGCATCCCCGGCCCCGGCGGTCCTTGACCGCCGGGGTCGGAATGACCCCCAATATCTAAAATGCAGAACTGCTCATTTGAACTGTGGTTCTCTATTTTTTATTATTTTTTATTATTGTGCTATAGCAGAAACCCTACCCACATGGGTGGTGCAGTGCCTCCCAATGAGTAAAAAAAGAGAAATAAAACCCCAGTCAAATAAAAATGAAAGTGTAATTAAAAGCAAGAGAAATTATGCAACTATCTACTCTACCAGCACAGCGATTATTCTGACAAGTAAAGCCTGGAACACAAACAAAAAACAGAAAAAGGAAACCTTAAGTCAAAACAATTTAATGATCATTTAGGTCTTCAAACCAAGGGCCTGATTATGACCTTGGCGGGAGGGATTACTCCATCACAAACGGGACAGATATGCCGTCCGCCATATTACAAGTCCCATAGGATATAATGGAACTTGTAATTAGCTTGTGATAGACTAATCCCCTCCGCCAAGGTCGTAATCAGGCCCTAAGTCTAAAGTGCCAATATTGCAACTATTCACACAACTGACAGAAGGTTAGTCTATAACAGAGGTGTTAAAATGATGAAATAGCAGGTTTGGAAGACTAGGGCTGGAATGATAAGAACCGATGGAGACTGATAGAAAAATTTAATTTGTTTCATATAAAGGATGAGGAGCCTGAAAGTACTACTGCACTCCTCAAATTCAACACAGGTCAGAAGAGGTTACCAATCTCATCACCGAGTTAATGGTATTTAAACACTACTAGCCACCTTTTTTGTTATTCTGTAATCAGAAAGGCTATCATTATGAATTACCTTAAAAATGGGCTTGATGTTTATTAATCCTGTAGAAGGAGAAAACCTAGCCCATTAAGAGTTAGACTAAGAAGTGAGGAAATGCGGGGGAATCAGTTGTTCTGGGTCTGAGTCACCCAGTAACTTGCTATGATTTTTGCAAGACTTTCACAAAGAAATGTCATCTATTCTCAGTAGCTACAATCTCCATCTGAATTCAAAAGAATGTGTAATTCTGATGGGTCAGTAACTTAATGAGGGCCGTGGTCATGACTCTAAAACATTAAGGTTGTTTGTAACCTTATCACAGCACCCCCCTGGCCTTTAATGGCGATGTCATACAGGAAGAGTACGAAGGCAGGTTCTGTGGATTGCTTACCTCTCCTGGTGTTGCCTTCTGTGGATATATTGTGTGTAGTACACACCCTTGCTATCTATAACTACACCAGTGATACATCAGATGCACTACAATAATGTATACGATTCCCAAGACTACTACTAAATCAAATAAGGTAAGTGCAATGATGAGTGTTAGCAGGGTTAGGTTAGGGTTACGCTTAAGCTACACAATATACTTAGAGTTAGGTTATGGTAAAGACGTAAAGTCTAGTGCTTGGTAAGGGTTAGGTTTTGGGTTAGGGCAAAGAGAAGGATTAAGGTAGGGTTTACAGTTAGGTTTAGGTACAGGCTTAGTGTTACAATTACATTTATGGTTAGCTTTATGATTAGGTGTAGGATTTGGTAGGAGGTTAGGGGTAAATGTGAGTGTTAGGTTAAGTGTTAGTTTTGTTATAAGATTTACGTTCAATGTATATCTATAGACAATACTGTGATATTGGTGTAGTTGCTAATTACATTACATTGTTACTGGCACATTGTAGATGTAGGTGGATGTAGTGGCTCAAGAGTAGGGGTAAATCAATGTAGTCATCCTTGTTTTCACAACGTACAACTGTCGTAGGTACCTGAGTGAAACACCATACAAAAACAAGGGGCCATATGTACAAAACGAAGGATTTGTGATTTCCAAATTCGAAAACACAAATTGCAATTTTGGAAATTGCTAAATTGCAATTTCTGAATAGAAATCTCTAATTGGGAAAAATCACTTCCTGGATGCAGACTGATGATCCAAGACCAGTAAGTTAAGAAATACAGGGTGAGGCCAAAACTCAGAAGCCTAGGAAGGTGTTGGATCAAAGGAGTGCACCTGTCTCACCACTGGCAGTAGAATACCTGTGCTTGAAGTATGCAATGTCCAAGAAAGTTGGGGACAAGGATTCTGGTAGCAGGAATCCCTACGCCAAGTTCTCTGAAAAGGAGTTGCAGCTTCTAACTGAAGAACGTGAGGCACATACGGACCAGCTTTTTAGTAAGGCTTCATTTACTGTTCCTGAGAACCAGAAGGCCAGGATATGGAACAGCATCCTGGAGAAGGTGAAATCCCTTGATATGATACAGAGGACCATACCAGAAATCAGGAAACACTGGCATGACTTGAGATTCCACACAATGGAGAAGGTGGCCAGCAGGATGGCTGATGCTCATGGCACAGGTGGTGGTGGACCCCCCAAACACCCCCTCCCACTCCCATAGAATCACTGATCGAGGTGACACTGGAGCCACAAGGTGTGATGGGAATGTCAGACATTGACACCTCCAATCCTGCAGGCACCATGCAGGGTAAATCAATTCCTCCTTTACTTACTTCACATAACATAATTTCTGTAATTCCTTAAGTAAAATATTGCAGCAAACAAAACTCCATTTCAATGCTTGCTGTACCTTGCCAGTGCATCATGGGAGTTGTAGTACACCAAAGTTGCATGCTGTACTGTGTTCTGATGAGTACACTACGCATATCTGTTCATCACAAACATGCCAAAAACCACATAAAGCACAGTTACAATAATACTGTGAAAAATCATTAACCATTAATTTGCGCTAACTATATACATGGATTTCTAAAGATCACATACAGGACATGTCAGAAACAATGGAGGCTGAAGAAGGTACTGGCACAGATGTGGAAATGGTGGCCAGTGTTGCTGAGAAAGCAACCAACCCCAGGGGCCGGAAAAAGTGAATACACTGAACACCTAGAGTCATGAGTCTACATTGTCTTGTTTGTTATTACATATTTTGTTGCTTTGTTGAAACAATGTTACATTTGTAATCGATACAGTTGATGTAGGAGGGGTACATTATTGTCACAACCTGAATAAAAGGTGATATTTCAATTAAGCACCATGCATTTCCATCTTGTGTGATGTCTATTTCATAGGTTGTAATCATTCTAACCTCAAAAATAGCTGTATGTTATTCTTTGTGTGTCAAGCACGACCCTCTGCTGCACCTGTAGTGGTGGTATTTCCTTATCTGAGTCAGATTCGGCCTCTATGGTGATGTTGTACAGACTCTTCTTCATGGCGATATTGTGCAGAATGGCACGTGGCAATGATTTTACAATACATCTCATTCCTGTAAAGTAGAGCTCTGCCAGTTTTATGGAGGCCTAGCTTATCTAAACCTAGCCTTCAGGATGCCAAAGGTCCAGTTTATGATGCACCATGTTGTTTTATGTGCCCTGTTGTACTGCCTTTCACTTTTGGTTCTTGGAGTCAAGTATGGTGTAAGTATCCAAGGACACAAGGCATAAGCACTGTCTCCTTGTAGAGCATGAGAATGATAAACCATTAGGTCACATTACACAAACAGTTCTGGCAACTGAATGCATTGAGTCAGCAAATAACGTTTGAGATCTGTGTTACCTGGTAAAACATTAATTTGGTTTGTTGCAAATAATGGGGGGTATTTGAAAACAATATGGGGGCCATTACAACATTGGTGGTATAAGGCGCTTACCGCCGTGCAGAAGACCGCCAACACACCGCCGCGGCCGCGGAATTCCGCCACAGCTATTATGACACACATCACGGAATACGCCGAAATTCAGACACCCACACAATCCCGCCACACCAAAGGTCAGCGATAAACATGCGGAAACAAATCCTCCACCTCCACGCCAACAGAAACACGCCCATGCTATTACGACCCACGAATCCACGCGGCGGTCTTTCAACCACGGTATTCCATTGGCGGTACACACCCCGCGCTCAAAATACACACCCATCTACAAAACACCACCACATTGGACAATTCCAAATACACACACCTGATACACATACAAACAACACTCCCACACACCCAACACAATCTAAAACACACACCCACATCACCCACAAACCCCTACAACCCAAAATTAGAGAGAAGGCCAGAGAGAGACAGCACAGAATAGAGAACCCCATCACACAGAGGCACACTACACCATCACCCATACAACATCCACGCACAAAAGACCACATACCACTACACTCACAACACTCATCACCACATACACCACCTCACACATCACACACACCACCCCATGGCACGCCAAAGACATCTGCACGTCTGCAGGAGGAGCAGTATTTGGGGTTCAGGGAGGAGCTCAGGACCATCGGCTCCGCCCTGGGCACCATTGTAGGGGTGCTGACGGACATTCAAAAGACCTTGAGGGACACCGTGGCACTCCAAAGGGCCCCTGACACTAGCCAGGACGATGAAATGCCCACCACCTCCGCCGGCACTAGTGGACAGGACGCCCCACCACAGGACCAACACACCAGCACCCCACCCCTGCAGACGGACAACCACCACGAAAGCGGTCCCTGAGATCCAGGAACAGGACAGAGGAAGATGGCAAGACCCCCGCCAGGAAATAAGACCACCCTGATTGTCCCCCCACTGTCCCACTTTGTTACCCTGTCCAAATCGGAACTGCCCCAGCTCCACTTCCAATGGCCAGATGTGCAATGTACCTGTGAGACTAATAGACTGGACTCTGCCATGGACATTCTTCCACCATAATCCATCCCCATTTCACAACCCCCCTTCATTGTTACGCACTTAAATAAACACCCTTGAAACACTAATAAAACTGGAGTCAGTCAATGATTTTGAACTTTGTACTGTATTGTCAATTACAGTGTCAAAAATGGTTACCCATTGGAAGGCCAACATACCAATGTCACACATCACAAGCCTTTCAAGGGTGCAAGCTGTTGACACGTAGGTTACCACATTTGTGAAACTGAAATGGAAGGGGACAACTCAGTTAACAAACAGTGAGTGAAATGTAGGTACAGGATAGAGGTAGTCGTGTGAAAGTTAATGTTATGTTAAACCTGAAAATGTACTCATCTGTGTCTCACTGGAAATATTGCTGTATGACTGACTCCCTGTTGTCGTTTTCTTCTTCATCAGCTTCATCCTCATCACTGTCCACAGGCTCCACAGGCTCCACCGCTGCTACAACATCGTCATCTGGATCATCCTCCTGCAGAAAAGGCACCTGGCGTCGCAATGCCAAATTATGGAGCATGGAGCAGGCGATGATGATGTCGCACACCTTCTTCGGTGAGTAGAATAGGGATCCACCTGTCATATGGAGGCACCTGAACCTCGCCTTCAGGAGGCCAAAGGTGTGTTCGATCACCCTCCTAGTCCGCCCATGGGCCTCATTGTAGCGTTTCTCTGCCCTGGTCCTGGGATTCCTCACTGGGGTCAATAGCCAGGACAGGTTGGGGTAACCAGAGTCCCCCAATAACCATACGCGATGCCTCTGGAGTTGACCCATCATATCAGGGATGCTGCTATTCCGCAGGATGTAGGCGTCATGCACTGAGCCAGGGAACATAGCATTTACCTGTGAGATGTACTGGTCTGCCAAACAGACCATCTGGACATTCATGGAATGATAACTCTTCCTGTTCCTGTACACCTGTTCACTCCTGCGCGGGGGGACCAGAGCTACATGGGTCCCATCAATGGCACCTATGATGTTCGGGATATGTCCAAGGGCATAGAAGTCACCTTTCACTGTAGGCCAATCCTCCACCTCAGGGAAAATGATGTATCTCCTTACATGTTTCAGCAGGGCAGACAACACTCTGGACAACACGATGGAAAACATAGGCTGGGACATCCCTGATGCCATGGCCACAGTAGTCTGAAATGAGCCACTTGCAAGGAAATGGAGCACTGACAGCACCTGAAAGTCAGGGGGGATTCCAGTCGGATGGGGGATTGGTGACATCAGGTCTGGCTCCAGCTGGGTACATAGTTCCTGGATTGTGGCACGGTCGAACCGGTAGATCACGATCAAATGTCTCTCTTCCATTGTCAACAGGTCCACCAGCGGTCGGTACACCGGCGGATTCCGCCATCTTCCAATATGTCCCAACTGACGGTGCCTAAGAAGGACAACAGCGAAGAAACTGTCACCACTCCTCCAGGTATGTACCCACAGTCACACACAAGACTACAACAGACAATTAACCCATCCGGGAAATGTTTTGAGTGTAGGCCTCGGTATGTGTGATGCAGTAGTAAATGAAGCCATGTGGGCCCCTGAAATGGTGGCTGCCTGACCTCTAAACTGGGACAATGGAATTGTGGGGTAACTGCGCTGGCGTTGGACACTGTCGCGGTAGGTGATTGTAGAGCGCGGCGCAATGCTGCATTGGTTAACATAGGACCCTATGGGTCCCAGGAGCCAATGAACAGGTGCGCTGGCGGTGATGATGCGCCCCGCCGCGGACGTCACCGCCGCGGACGTCACCACCATTTTCTATCTCTTCAATCACTAGATACCTGACCTTCGACGGGAGAGGACCTACACTGCTAGTGCTGCTGTGACCTCGGTCTGGAAGCGACGATGGCTGCTGCGTCTGGGGAAAGGGCCCCTGCCTTCACTTCACAGGAGTTGGAGAAACTTGTGGATGGGGTCCTCCCCCAGTACATGCTACTCTACGGTCCTCTAGACCAACAGGTTAGTACACAGGGAGCACGTTGGATGGGCTAGGCCTGGGTGGACAGGGCTGGGTGGGAGAGGGAAGGGGGCAGAGTTCTTACAACAGAAATGCATGGGGATGAATGGGCCACATGGACAGATTTGGGAGGTGGCTACTCACATTGACGGTGCAGTAGGTAATGACTGTTCCTCTTTCCTTGTGCATGTCATGTAGGTCAGCGCCCACCAGAAGAGGGACATTTGGCGTGCCATCGCCAAGGAAGTCCAGACCCTGGGGGCCCACCAGAGATGGGGCACCCACTGCCGGAAGAGATGGGAGGACATTCGCCGCTGCAGCAAGAAGACGGCGGAGGCTCAGCTGGGGATGGCCTCCCAACGTGGGAGGGGTGCCCGTCGCACCATGACCCCCCTGAAGTTCCGGATCCTGGCGGTGGCCTACCCGGAGTTGGATGGGCGCTTAAGAACATCACAGCAGACACAAGGGGGTGAGTACAACCTCATTCTGTGGACTTTGCGTGCAGTGGAGGTGTCTGGGTGGGGGAGGTGGGCTGTGGGTGTCCCTAGGCCAGGGCGAGTTAGGTAGGCAAGGCCGCTCCGTAATGTAGGCCATGTGGGACTCTACCCCAGCTCAGAACAGAGGCAAGTTGATATCCCAGAAATTGCATGTGCAGAGGGTAGGAGCAAGGCGTAATGCATGGGGCTGCTGCGTCTGTCTTGTCCGCCAACGGTAGCGGTATGCCATGCACTAAAACTCTCTTTCTTCTGTCTCCCCCCCTTTTCCTGCTCTCCCTGTCCTTTTGTACATCAGCATCATCAGGCGGAGGTACAGTGGCACCGGAGCACGAGGGAGCTGCATCCCACATGACCATGGAGGGCCACACCACAGACTCTGAATGCACCAGTGGGACGGAGGGCGAGGGGAGCTTCACGTCGGCCACAGGATCACCAACCAGCGACACGGACTCGTCCGCCGATGTGAGCTCCCCTGTGGTGGCGGCACCATCTGTGCGCCCCACTTCTACAGGTACAGCCGCCACCTCCCCTACCAGCCCCGCCCTCCCAGCAGCCCCTCAGCGTTCGCCCCGTGCCCGCTCACCCAGGAGGGTGGGCATCACCTTCGCCCCAGGCACCTCAGGCCCTGCCCCAGTCACCCCTGCTGCCCTCAGTGAGGAGGCCATTGACCTCCTCAGGTCACTCACTGTTGGGCAGTCTACCATTGTGAATGCCATCCAGGGTGTAGAACGAGAGTTGCAACAGGGTAATGCATTCCTGGAAGGCATTCATTCTGGTCAGGCTGTCCTTCAGCGAACCCTGCAATATCTGGCCTCAGCACTGATGGCAGCCATTGTCCCTGTGTCCAGCCTCCCCCCTCCAACTTCCTCCACCCAGACCCAATCCCCTGTACCCCAGCCCATCCCAAGCACACCTACAGACCAGCAGGCACACAAGTCAACACCCAAAAGTAGCTCAACCAAACATAGGCACCACACACACCACAGGCACTCACACGAGCATCACACCCATACAGACAAAGCAACATCCACTGTCTCCACTGTGTCCCGCTCCTCCTCTTGTCCCTCCTCCCTCCCAGTGTCGTCTACACACACACCTGCATGCACCACATCTACAGGCACTAGGACTCGCACCAGGACACCGAGCACCACAAGCCGCTCACCTGCACTCACCACCTCCACTGCCATTTACACGTCCCCTGTGTCCTCTCCCAGTGTGTCTGTGACGCCCCCTCCCAAAGTACCCAAACGCCGGCAATCACTCACCCAACATCCATCCACCTCACGACAGCCTCCAGTACCTGCACCTGCACCCAAAACACCTAAAGTGACACCTCCTACAACCACCTCCTCTACCTCCACTCCCAGACCCCCTCCAGCTACCCATCCCAGTGTCCATTAGAAACTGTCCCTATGTCAAATTGACCTGTTTGCCCCCACCCCTCCAGTTCATCAGTCCCGTCGTAGCGCCTCAGCCAAAAAGCCTCCAGTGCCAGTGGTGCGTGTTCCAGGTTTTTGGAGTGCACCGTCCACCAGGGCAGGCAGTAGGACCCGGAGCCAAGGCACCGGCAGCCCACCCCCTGTAAAGGCTCTGAAATTGGAGAGTGGACGACGGGACCGTGTCAAGACTCCTGGTGGGACAACAACTGAAATGGGATCGAAGGCGATTGGTGAGTCAGCTGTAACTCCAAAGAAGGTGGGGAAGGTCCTGAGGAAGTCTGCCCAGCCTGTTGTGAGTGTCACGGCGGAGAAGTGCGCCATCATTTCCGGCGGTCCAGACACAACCGCCAGCACCGTTGTTACTGGTCAGGAGACCACCGCCAGAGTCACAGCCCAGGAGGGCCCAAGTCTCGTTACTGGTCAGAAGACCACCGCCAGAGTCACAGCCCAGGAGGGCCCAAGTATCGTTACTGGTCAGGAGACCACCGCCAGAGTCACAGCCCAGGAGGGCCCAAGTATCGTTACTGGTCAGGAGACCACCGCCAGAGTCACAGCCCAGGAGGGCCCAAGTCTCGTTACTGGTCAGGAGACCACCGCCAGAGTCACAGTCCAGGAGGGCCCAAGTCTCGTTACTGGTCAGGAGACCACCGCCGGAGTCACAGCCCAGGAGGGCCCAAGTCTCGTTACTGGTCAGGAGACCACCGCCGGAGTCACAGCCCAGGAGGGCCCAAGTATTGTTACTGGTCAGGAGACCACCGCCGGAGTCACAGCCCAGGAGGGACCAGGATCCCACAGCCCCGCTGGGCAATGATGGAACGTCAAGCCACACACCAATGTCCAGTGTGGAGATCGTCATGCCGCACACCAATGTCCAGTGTGGAGATCGTCATGCCACACACCAATGTCAGTATCCGAACCGCCATGTCAGAGCAGCGCTGAACAGGGCAAAGACTGCCATGTCAAAGCACCGCTGAACAGGGCAAAGACCGCCATGTCAAAGCACCGCTGAACAGGGCAAAGACCGCCATGGTGAAGACCGCTGAACAGGGCAAAGACTGCCATGGCTAAGCACAGCTGAACAGGGCAAAGACAGCCATGTCAAAGCACAGCTGAACAGGGCAAAGACCGCCATGGTTAAGCACCACTGAACAGGGCAAAGACTGCCATGGCTAAGCACCGCTGAACAGGACAAGGACCGCAATGGTGAAGACCGCTGAACAGGGCAAAGACCGCCATGGCTAAGCACCGCTGAACAGGGCAAAGACTGCCATGGCTAAGCACCGCTGAACAGGGCAAGGACCGCAATGTGAAGACCGCTGAACAGGGCAAAGACCGCCATGGCTAAGCACCGCTGAACAAGGCAAAGACTGCCATGGCTAAGCACCGCTGAACAGGGCAAAGACCGCCATGGTGAAGACCGCTGAACAGGGTAAAGACCGCAATGGTGAAGACCGCTGAACAGGGCAAAGACCGCCATGGCTAAGCACCGCTGAACAGGGCAAAGACTGCCATGGCTAAGCACCGCTGAACAGGGCAAAGACCGCCATGGTGAAGACCGCTGAACAGGGCAAAGACCGCAATGGTGAAGACCGCTGAACAGGGCAAAGACCGCCATGTCAAAGCACCGCTGAACAGGGCAAAGACTGCCATGGCTAAGCACCGCTGAACAGGGCAAAGACCGCCAAGGTGAAGACCGCTGAACAGGGCAAAGACCGCCATGTTGAAGACCGCTGAACAGGGCAAAGACTGCGATGGCTAAGCACCGCTGAACAGGGCAAAGACCGCCATGGTGAATACCGCTGAACAGGGCAAAGACTGCCATGGTGAAGACCGCTGAACAAGGCAAACACTGTGTGGGTATGAATAGGCAGCCACATCAGGCATCCTTATCCCATGTGCAGCTGGGACAGTGACAGGACATGAACTTTCACTGGGAGACTCATCCTGTCTGGGCACCAGTCCCACCCAGTACCAGTAGAGAACTGCAGATACTTGCGAAAATGTGGCTTTGCATTCCCCAGGGTGGTCTAGTGGGCAACCCACCCACTGTAAAGACTTGTGAGACTGTGGCTTTGCACTCCCCAGGATGTAACAGTGGGCAAGCCACCCACTGTAGAGACTTGTGAGACTGTGGCTTTGCACTTCCCAGGATGGCACAGTGGGCAACCCACCCACTTGTGAGACTTGAGAGACTGCGGCTTTGCACTCCCCAGGATACATCAATGGGCATGGAGCCCCATTGTGGATCTGGCTTCGCATTCATCTGGCTGAGGTGCCCCCCCTTTCCTTCCCCCTGAGGTGCCTGTAGTGTTTCTATCTGATGCCCCGGCAGTGTTCTCTCGGATTTTGGTCAGGTATCTATTGTGGGCCTCGCCCATGCATTTTTGGACTGTTGGTGCACGGACATTGTTGTGTACATATCTGCACTACTTCTTGTATTGTATATATAATTATGACAGATTTCGAGATATATATCAGTATTTTTTTGTATGACATGTATATTGGCACATTACAATGTTTGACCGAAATTCGCTTTGTCTTTGCATTCTTCGGGTGGGATTGTGGGTTGTTCATGTGATTTTTGTAAATGCATTGGTGTGTATGTTGTGATATGCGAGGGTGGGGGTGGGGGTGTTTGGTGGGTGTCCCCCTAACTTTTGCCTCCCCCCTCCCCCGTGTCGTAGATGCAGTACTCACCGGTATCTTCTGTGCCTACGTCGCTGTTGGTCGTAGAGGAGCAGAAAGACAAAGGCAGGTAGGATTTGGAGTTCCGGCTCCATGGAGTCATCGTTCCTCGTGGAGTGTGTTAAGGTGAGCGTTTTCCCATAGCAAAAGCTGTTTCCGCCGTGTTTTTATCCACGGAGAATCCGCCCCGGAAAAGGTGGCGGATTGGCCTGTCATAATAGTGTGGGCGGTACATTGTCTCCCGCCTGTCTGTTGGCGGTGACCGCTGCGCTGTTTGTCTGTACCGCCGTGGCGGGCGATGTGTTAAAGTGGCTGTCTTTGTTGGCGGTTTCCGCCAGGGTCGTAATTCCCTTTTTTTGTCCGCCGGCCTGTTTGCGGTATTTCCGCAGCTTTAACACCGTCTGCCAGGGTTGTAATGACCACATATATGTATTTGCGGACTTTCCTAACCATGATGTCCAAAAACCTTGTGAAAAAACCTGGGAAATGAACTTAGTGACACCCCCCTTGCCACTGCTATGACTCCCTTGTAACTGTCAGAAGGTAAAAGGTGAGAACAACACAACACCTCCAAATATGGTGAGATTGTATTGCTTCTGGGTGATGGGGGTCTGAGGCTGGGGTTGTAACTCAGCAAATATTTCCAGGATTATCTCACTACTGAGTCTATACTTATATATCTCATCCTCAGTCTATTTAAACAAAGTGGCACTCACCCTAAATATATTCTCCTATCTCATCCTCCTCTGCCTACCAGGCAAACCTCATCCTCTACACAAGAGGTATAGTGCTACCACTCTGAAAGAGCCAGGTGCAGATTGGGTGCCTTTTTATAGTTTGCACTTGGTTACCACCTGATTGAGATTGATGATAATGGCATTTCCCAAATCCCATTTTGCATCTATTCTCAATAAGAAGATCCTTTTTACACGGTGTTTGAGAATTGCTAATGGAAATCCCTATTTGCAATTTCCTATAGCGCGATTTCCAAAATGTGATTTCCACTAGGTAGAAATGCCTTTCGTACATTTCAAAATGCCATTTTGCGTTTCCTAACAGCCTGGAATTGTGAATCGCACCGTTAGGAATTGTGAAATGCCTTCGTACATATGGGACAAGAATACTTGCACCACGAATGTGAATGCGAAAATGTGTGCCGTGCACTGGCCAAGGTGTCACTTTCTGTGATGTGAAATCTGACTCTGTATGGGTGATGTAGGCAGGGTAAGGGCTCAATAAATCAAGTCAATATCTGGATTTCAACCTGTGCTGTTTGTTGGTGGTGTAAGATGATCCCAGTTTGCAGGTGCTCTCTTTGCTAGGAGCCACACGTCCTAGTGGTTTCTCTGCAGGTCGTTTTAGTGGAGTGGCCTCGGACACACCATGTGGCCTGCACTACACATCTGTGAACCCCCATTCTCCAAAACCCCACAATTTCCACTCTGCCTCAATAGTGGGGGTTTTAGAAGATAGATTGGCAGTGTCACAGGAGGAGTGTAGTGTACTGTAGGACTGTACTCTCCAGTGTTCAGGTGCCTTAGACAGGTTATAATACGCTCTCTTGTGGTCAGAGTGACTGAGTGAGAGTGTAAACTAGTGATTGAGTGAGTGAGCGAGTAAGAGGGCGATTTACTGAATGGATGAGTAAATAATTGAGGGAGTGATTGTGTAATGGTGAGTGAATGAGTAAGGCCATTTGTGTAACACACAGATTAACTAGGTAATGAATTCAATAACTTCAAAAGTTCCAAAAATATAGGTTGTCCGGTGTGCTTCCATTCTGACCTCACGGCTGTCAGACAGGACTCCTATTACATGAAACAGCTATGCTGGTCTGCAGTAATCCTCACCTTGTAATGTGAAATTATCGGCTTAGGAACCAGAGCCCTAAATGGGGTAGGACTGGGCCTGCTTTGTCCCCCCTACAGACCGAGGGCCCGAGTGCGCTTAGGGCACAAGACTCTGCATTCCACAGATCCCACTGCACCTGTTAAAGTGAAACAAAGACAGTTCATCACCCCCCAACACACACACACACACAGACACACTTCTTCCCACCACCCTCTTCTCCTTTCGGGTCAGAGTGCACAGGCCCTGCTGGTAAATAACTCCACACACACATGTAAGGGAGTCCTGGGTGACAACAGACCTGTGATACCTCCTCTGGGTGCTGTCGGTCCTGGGCTGTGCTATTAAAGGGTATTATAGGTTTCGTGGAATCCCTTTTCACGGTCTGAAAAGTCATCCTATACAGCGTGAAATCGGGATTTCACGCTATCAGCTGAGGAAGACTTAAATTCAGACCTGCCACTTAAGCGAGAACGCATGCACGACGCCTTGCCCCTACTGCATGGAATCAAAAATGAGCAACTCTAGATAGCCGCGCATGCAGACAAGCCAACTGGCAGGCTGCCGTCCAAGCAGCTATGTAATAGACAGGGGGCCAGGAGACTGGTTACACGGACAGCAGAAACACAGCTGGAGAGGCGGACAGACATATAGTGAGACAAACAGCTAGAAAGTCAGAAATGGAGACCTATAGACAAAGAAACAGTAGACAGTGCAATGGAGAGACATAAAGAAGAGATTCAACTAGGCAGTAAGATGGCGAGACAGATAATAAGGAGACAGATGGCGAGCGAGACATACACGAATAAAAGAGATAGATAGATAGATAGATAGATAGATAGATAGATAGATAGATAGATAGGTAGATAGATAGATAGTTTACAAACCATCACTGGTGACTAATGGATAACCGTGTCATAGAGAGTGGGATGAGGCATCTCGCACCTGGTGCAGACCACGAAATACGCCCCGGGCCTCCGAATACCCAGTAAACACTTGTCGGCTGCCAGGAACCCTCATCCCCATCACTGTATGTCTACGCTATGATTCATAACCATTCAAGGGCTGCGTGGTCCAGCCTGGCTGAGGCTGCAGAGTATTCGTAGTGCTCACGGAACCCGTTCCCGGGACCCCCAACCCTCTCCATCAGACCCAATGCACTTTCCGCTTATCAGATAGGCGCTCCTCCACCCTGGCCCGGCCCTCGGGCACAAACTCACTAAAGAAGCATTCAGCTTGCAGTGAAGGCTCTGGCGGAGATGAAAAGCGGTGTAATGAAAGGCCGGCATACCCCACCCGTCTCCCATTGTCCCCTAACAGCCAAGCCCTGGTGGCTGCCGGTAATCACGTGACAAAATTATCCTGTTTGTGAATCAGCAAGCAATGCTGAAACACTTCCCTGTGAGAAGTGAATCGAAGCGTGAACCCACCCACCCACACCTGCTGCACCCACCAGACACAGCCCCTCCTCTGAGGTACTCCACCCCACCTGGCTCCGCCCCCATATGCGCACCTCTTGCATATATTGAGGAGACGGGCTGCCTGGACCAGCAGTCTCCAGCCTCCATCACCACTGAAGGTTGTGCAGTCTGAGGCCCTTCAAGATGTCTTCCAGCCGGTCTCTGTACTCGAGCTTCGGTAGCTCCAATGCCATGAGCGTCAGCTCTGGTGGGGCCAGGCTCAGCTTCGGCGGGGGAAGCTCTGGCTTCGGTGGGGGCAGCTCCGGCTTCAGCTTTGGCGGGGTCAGCTCTGGCTTCGGCGGGGGCAGCTCTGGCTTCGGCGGGGGCAGCTCCGGCTTTGGGGGCGGCAGTGCCAGTTTCGGAGATGGAGGCCTACTGTCGGGCAGCGACAAGCATGTCATGCAGAACCTCAATGACCGCCTGGCCGCCTACCTGGACAAGGTGAGGGCCCTGGAGGCCGCCAACGCCGAGCTGGAGATCAAGATCCGCGACTGGTACGCCAACCAGCAGGCCAACAACAAGAGCAGCGCCGGCCGCGACTACAGCAAGTACTATGCCACCATTGACGACCTCAAGGCCAAGGTAGGTCCTGGACCACAGCAGTAGCCACAGTTTGGCCCCATGGCAAGAATAGGAAGGCGTGGCAAGAGGCAAAGCGGGCTAGCCTACATGATTTGTGATTTTTTGGCCAAATTTTGTATTTCTGTTAAAAAATATATCCTTCCTCTGTTTCTGTTGCCTTCAATAAATTGTAAGTCTGAAAAACAGTAGATTAGTTGTTACATAACTGTTACAGAACTGTAAGATTGAGGTGACAAGCATTAAGCACCTCAACGTTATACATTTTATCCAGCTCGGAAGGGTAAAGGACCCAGTCCTAACCGCGACACACAGATCTCTGGTGCAGTTGCGTTAACCCACTGAGCTGTCTTACCTGATCTGCAGTCGGTTCGATTGAGGGAGGTTGGCAGCCTCTCCACTGTGGCACCTTCCCCTAAGAAAGACAGGTGGCAGGGGTTGCACTTGCTTTCACAAGCTCCAGTTTCCTGGCGGACAGGCAGTGTGTGCCCCGCTGTAAGTGTGATGGATCTGCGAGCAATTGTTTGCATGTCTAAAACTGTCATGGCTGCCCGGGGGCAATCCTGCTCGACAAGATGTGTTGACTTTAATGATTTTAGACTTTCCGCTGGTAACACGGTACACTTCAGATGTGCAAGACAAACACAGGGTGGAAAGATGCGAAGGCTTGCTGTGCCAGTACCCACATGAAGCACGCACGCACTTTTACAAACAACACCAAGTCCTCCAGGGCACAGCACTATTCTCTTCGTGTATATATTGCCTGTCAGAAACTTGGAAAACATTTAACATGTGATTCAAAATTTCATAGTTGTCAAACTGTATTACGTCCCTGTATTTCCATCCCAGGTTTTCTGGGAACGTTTGGAAACTATTTCTCATTTAGAAGGATAAACTGTCGTAGCAATGCTCGAGGGACACATGAAACGTATAGATTTCTTATGAACGTCAGATACAGAGCAAAGTTGTGGTAGGAGCTCTTTTGTTAACCTAGCCCTCAGTGTCATTAAATCATGTGCTTAAATCTTGTCAGATAAATGCTACAGTTCGAGTAAAGAAAATAACAGATTTGCCCCAAGGAAGCATGTCATGTCGGTGTACTCAATGACAGAACATTTATCATCGAAGATGAGAGAACCCTTACACACTCAGTACATCAAACAACACCGATCGCAATGCCTCATATGTGTTTTGAAGCAACAGAACCTTAAAGCAGTGGTTCCAAACCTTTCGACTTCTGTGGACCCCCACTTAATCACTCCTGGAACCCGGGACCCCCACTGAATCCGGGGACCACCCACTGAGTCGTTACTGAAAACTGGGGACCTAATCTGTTAATATTATTTAATTTTCTAAGACAGTGGTTCCCAACCTTTTGAATTCTGTGGACCTCCACTTTATCATTACTGGAGCCCGGGGACCCCCACTGAATCTTTATTGGAATCCGACCCCCCACCCCTCCCCCACTGAGTCATTACTGAAAGCTGGGGACCTAATCTGCTAATATTATTTAATTTTCTAAGCAGTCACGGACCCCTGAGGCGGCTTCGTGGACCCCCAGGGGTCCCCGGACAACAGGTTGTGAACCACTGTTCTGACCCCCGGACCACAGGTTGGGAACCACTGCCTTAAAGTATATGTAGGATGAAATGGGAGCATCAGGTCGGTTGACACAGTATCTGGTTAAAAGGAGTGACGAGCTCCACAGATAGTCATTTATTCTTTGTACTCTTGGTTCATTACCATGGTCCAAATGAGCTCTGGTTGCAAACTTAATTAGCCGCTGTCTATGTGTGATGTGAAAAAGAAACTGAAGTGAAAAAAAGCGACTGAAGTAAGAATGAAGACCCGTTTACTGACACCCACGGGCGAGCAGACCCTGTAGGGGGTTGTGTAGTGTACATATTTGCAAGGGGGTTGTGCCTGTGCTTTTGCACTCCGCACTTACTTCTCACTATTTACGTCATGCTTTGCGGTGTATGTACACAATTCGATGTTTAAAAATAGGCAACAATAATAACCAGGAAATACTTCGATCGAGTCTGTCATTCTACTTCAGCATTTTAAAACTTTTTTTCACCTGCAACGGTTTTCTTTTTGTTTCTTCTACCATCATGGCTTGTTTGTTTTTGATTCCATTATCTTCCATTCTTTAATGCACAACACCGAGCCCCCGTAAACTTTCTCAGCCTACAATGTCGCGCATCTAAAGAATATCTTTATTTTGGTAATTCAATATTTTGATAACTCTTAATTTTGGTATTTTTTGAATTATGTTTGAATATTCAGCATTTTTTCTTCCTTTACTTAAGCCTTTGCCGTTTAGATGAGTGATTCCATAGTGTGCCCTCACTCATTCAGCCATTCAACCATCTCTTTCTCACTCAGTCTGCAGAATAGACATGTCACAGACCACAATGCAGGGCACTAACACTCCAACTTTGAATCAGAGATGTGTGCCGGACTAGAAGTGTGGCTAATTCACGCCAACTTTGAACCAGAGGTGTACCCCAAAGTGGAGGAGGTGTGACTGATTCACGCCAACATTGAATCAGAGGTGTAGACCAGAGTGGAAGAGATGTGGCCGATTCACATCAACTTTGAATCAGAGGTGTACCCCAAAGTGGAGGAGGTGTGACTGATTCACGCCAACTTTGAATCAGAGATGTTAGCCAGAGTGGAAGAGGTGTGTCTGACTCAGGCCACCTTTAAATCAGACAAGTAAGCCAGAGTGGAAGAGGTGTGTCTGACTCAGGCCAACTTTGAATCAGAGACGTTAGCCAGAGTGGAAGAGGTGTGTCTGACTCAGGCCACCTTTAAAACAGACAAGTAAGCCAGAGCGGAAGAGGTGTGGCCTTACCATGATTTTGAGGGATTCAGAATGTTTATCTCTGAGACTGCTCACCCATTAGTAGTCCGCCTAGAAGTACAAAGCTCCTCTGTGGGCTGGGTGGGAGGAGGCTTCAGGCAGAGCTATTTCTATCTGGGGGCGGTCAATGCAACTAGTGTCAAATAATTCAAGCTTAAAACCAATGCCTATTACAAGAGCTATTATATGTAAGGCCATCTGCAGAACAACACGCAGGCCTCGCACTAATGTCCGGGGAACAAGAGAACTGTGGGTCACCAAATCCTCCCCCCCCCTCCCCCAAAGTGTGCAGTGTTAGTGCACCGCAAGGGCTCTTGATGGGATACATTTCAGAAAGCAGAGGATTAAAAAAAATGTAGGTAGAAATGGGGTTTGTCGCTCCACAACTAAGACAATTCATCTTTCCACCTGCCAATTATTCAGTCATCTGCCCGTAGAGGAAATATGTGGGGGGTGGGCTTCACATAAAAGTAGGATTTTTGTATGTTGAAAATTGGAGGGTGCAGTCACAAGTACCAGCTGCCTCGCTTAGACCAGGGGATGCCACATAGTAAATAGTTCAAACCAGGCAGGGTCAGGCGTTCCCCTTTGTGTGGGTATTGCATGGACTGAGTGTCAGTGAGCACACTGATAATGGTGTTATTCATTTTTGTTTTGATCTTTTAGTGGACTAGTGGACTTGAAAGAGTGCTAGTCAACAATACATCTTAGTTACAAACGTCTATTTTACAGGTCTTTAATGGGCAGGACAGCGGCAAGAAAACTGTATCTCTAGACCCAAGGTGCCCCACACATGGACAGTGTATACTGGCGGAACTAAGGTGCAAGGTGTTTGAGAGCTGCTCGATGCAAGTCACCTCTCAGAGTGTCAGGGTTTATGTAATTGTCACGTTTTTAATGCAGTAAATGAAACTGGAATTATCCTGTTATTAATAGCTTTATATTCATGGACAGTGAATCATTAAGGTCCTACTGTGCCACCAGAGGGGTCAGCAGGAAGTAGCCAATTCGAAACAAATTATGTACACAATCCTATGGCTATGAGGAAGAGAGCACCTAATCAGCAAAATATAATTTTGCCTGGGATCTCAAAATCCTTGTATTTGATCTGTCGAAATCGTTACGTTTGAAAGAAAAGTGATAGAAGGAGATGAAATGACTTACCTATGCTCATACATTTATAGCCATATGAGAAGTATAGAATTAGAACTCAGGTCTCCGTTTTTCAGAATCAAGCATGTATGCCGTATACAGAGACCACACCTTATCATTGGTTATTTTGTAAAATTAAAAAGTTTGTTTTAATCTTCTTCAACAAGATCTATTGCAGTGCCTAGGACAAGTGAGGGGTCCTACCCTACTGTTTCCCTGTCTTCTTCATTGTGGACGGATAATTTTAGCAGGAATACCTTAGGTTATTACAGTGCCCACAAAGTTGTGTAATGTGTCAAACTTTTGAATCTCATGATCTTGAAAACTTTGCCACCTTAAAAAAAAAGAAAAGAAAACTGTCCAGCATCGAAAATATTCCCATATTTTTTGTTGGAGGTGTGCCCCACAATAGTTTGCAAGACAATTATTTTTCAACCAATAACTCATCTTTGTAGCACATTTTATCTGCTTTACAATTTTTTTTAAAGTTCACCAAGTTTGTCTTTTTGGGAAACTTAAAATAAACTTCGGATATTTAGAAACACCAATAAATAACATGCCGCAGTGGTGAATATTCTCAGCAATCTCAGATATTCTTTTTTCTGCAAATGTGATTGTAAAACAGAAAATATTTTCAAACACCTTTGTATCTTCGTGCAAGAAGCAGAATTTCATATAAAGCTTTAAAAAACAGTGCCCCCTTTTCTGAAGTTTTGTACAGGGTAAAGTTGGCCCAAGGGTATTACAGTGCTTACATAAGCACCAGATTACAGTATAACTTTACTTTTCATCAAGAGGCAGCCCACAGGCTCTTAGAAACTTTTCCGTCAAGGAAGGTCACTTCGGTGTGAAGCGAGACAGTGGGCCAATAATGGTGTGCCATGCTGGTGGGCTTAACCAATGATTGCATTGAACTTTGGTGCAACAATATGGGCGCACAACACAGACAGGCATAAGAAAATATTTTTCCTAGATTGTCAACATACCTTGAGGCGACCTTGCATTCAATGCACTCCAATCTGGCCCACACAGACATGATTTTTCACACCAGCCCATGAGTACCCTAGCAATACAAGTAAATGCCACACACAGAAATGTGTTCTCCAGTCTGCTAAATAAAGCCCATTCCACCCCACAGACATGCTACAACCCCACAGCGTCCCATGACAGGATAAGAGCAATACTTAGGTCACACAAGCACAACACCAAGATGCTTCCACCATGCAACTCAGTGCAGAAACAACAGACTTCCAACCAAACCCTCCCCTATGGTGTACAGTTAAGGGTTATGAAGTGCTATAGAGGGTATGAAGTGTCACACATTTGCTATTGCAATTACAAAGTGCCACCCCAATGTATGAATGTAATGTCAGTCAACAAACAATACTGGCTAAAAGAAACGCTGGAATCAGTGTCTGTTGTAGGAGAAACAAATGTTGCAGTTTTGTGAATTTCTGTATTAACGCTTTATTGAAAGATCGACGATGACAATGCAGTTTCTGGTCCTGTTTTCCAGATCTTCGCTGCAACTGTGGGCAATGCCAAGATCGTTCTGCAGATTGACAATGCCAGGCTGGCTGCTGATGACTTCAAAATGAAGTGAGTAACAAGTAATTTAAAGTTCTTGCTCCCAAGCCACTGAGAAAACAAAAAACACTGGCAAAGGCAACAGGTCTTGCCTGTAGGCTGCAAATGTAGACCTATTACTTTGCCACCGGATTTTGACGATGCATCAGCAAAAACAGAAGAAAAAAAAATCACACTGACGCATATGCATCATGACGCAGAAGACTTTTTTATTTGCTGACCAAAGATGAAGAAATTCAATCTTGGAGTGGTGAAGAAAATAAAAAGTTACATGTGCATGAATGCACTTTTGAAAAAGGGGCATTATGACAGAAGATTGGTATAGTCCACAAGAGATATTTTAACAACAGACAGCTAAAATCTGCCTACAGGAAAAATCTAAACAGTGAAGGATGGAAGGTTGAATCTCAGCCAGGTATAAAACTTTTGGTTTCTTTCCAGCCAATTGTTTTTAGGTCGAGCCTGGTTGCACAGGACCTGCTGGGAGCCTACAGAGAACTTATACAGGCTTACAACCCATCCGTTGCTTACCATTGGTTGGCTTTTTTATCACACTCTCATGCTTGGTTCATTGGCCCAGCTTGTCCATCTTGTGTTTTCCCATACTCTAGAAAACAGCCTTCCTGGTTGGCTGGCTTCTATCCCTCCACTGTTAGATAACTACTTTTTCGTTTCTCTTAAGCACTCCAAGAGAGTGTGTGTATTTTCCAGCCTTCTCTGTGGTGTGCTTCTTCTCTCACCAAATAACTGCCTCCTGTGCTCTATGTTGCTGTCTCTTTTGTGTTGCTAATTCTCTCTCATGTACTTCTAAAACGTGCCAAACTCCCTCCCTTCCAGTGCTCAGTGTTGCTTTCTTGCTTCTGTTTTTCTCCTCACCACATGTTGCTCCTCAGAAAGGTAGAATTTTCTTTTAGATAAGGGAAAAACATCCAACAGGAAAGAGGAACAACAACAGGAGGCAAATATATCAATAAATGAAGATAGATGAAAACATTAAACAGAGATAGGATCAAATGTGCATTAAGGAGCAACAAAGACACACATAAGAAGTAAAGAAAAAGATGAAAACCAAGGATGGAATAAATGTCAAGGAAAATAAAGGAAAGGAGCGAATAAATGAAAATATAGGCCCATATTTATACTTTTTGACGCTAAATTGCGCTAACGCAGTTTAGCGTCAAAAAATTTAGCGCCGTCTAACGCCATTCTGAAGCGCCATGCGGGCGCCGTATTTATGGAATGGCGTTAGCCGGCGCAAGCAGACCGGCGCTGCCTGGTTTGCGTGGAAAAAAACCACGTACACCAGACAGCGCCGGCGTAGGGGGAAAATGGCGTATGGGCGTCTTAAAATGGGGCAAGTCAGGTTACGTCGGAAAAATCGTCGTAACCCGACTTGCGCCATTTTTTTTCGACGCCCATCCCCCATCAACATGACTCCTATCATTGTAAAGATAGGAGTCATGCCCCCTTGCCCAATGGCCATGCCCAGGGGTCATTGGGCATAGTGGCATGTAGGGGGGCACAAATCAGGCCCCCCTATGCCACAAAAAATAAAAAAAAAATACTTACCTGAACTTACCTTAATGTCCATGGGATGGGTCCCTCCGTCCTTGGGTGTCCTCCTGGGGTGGGCAAGGGTGGCAGGGGGGGTCCCTGGGGGCAGGGGAGGGCACTCTGGGCTCATTTTGAGCCCACTTGTCCCTTAACGCCATGCCTGACCCAGGCGTTAAAAAGCGGCGCAAATGCGCCGTTTTTGGCCACGCCCACTCCCGGGCGTCATTTTTGCCCGGGAGTATAAATACCACGTAAAGGCCTGGGAGTCATTTTTTAAGACGGGAACGCCTCCCTTGCATATCATTAACGCAAGGAAGGGGTTCACGCTAAAAAATGACGCACATTCCGGGAACTTTGGCGCCCGAAGCGTCTAACGCCATAGTATAAATATGGCGTTAGTTGGCGTTAGTTTAGCGTCGAATTTGCGTTGAAAAAAACGACGCAAATTCGGCGCAACCAGAGTATAAATACGGCCCATAGTGTGTAGGAAAGAAATAAAAAATAACAAAACCGAAACAAAGGAGTGAAAATATTACAAGAAAAGTTTAAGGTAGTAACCATAAACAAGGGACATGGAAAAGTGGCCAAATGAATAAAGAGAAAGTGAGGAATAAGAAATTGATATGGATTTAGGAGAAAGAACATATCAGAAAACATTCTTTACTGTAACATGATTACTTGTGTTATAATGCTGCCAATTTATTTTTTGAGGTACGAAAACGAGCTGGCCATGCGCCAGAGCGTGGAGGCAGACATCAATGGGCTGCGCAGAGTCCTGGATGACCTGACCATGTCCAGAGCAGAGCTGGAGTTGCAGATCGAGTCCCTGAGTGAGGAACTAGCCTACCTCAAGAAGAACCACGAGGAGGTAGAGTACACCTGGTTTCATTGCCGGATTTCTCACTCGCCTCTCTCAAGAAACCTCACAGCTTTTTCATTTACATATTCGCTCACATGGTTACCAGAGTTGATTGAACCAGCTTGGGTTGCGCTAGTAGCCTCCAGACATTGATGAGATGACCTAAAGCCTTCTACATGCAGTTACACAAGCGGCGACCAGAACTGGCTCCGTCAATCATGGCTCTGGAATTGATAGTCATCAGACTTGGATGAGCTAGTGACAGACACAGACCAATTCAATAAAAGTGACAAAGTCAATTACACATATTTTAACTGTTTCAAAAGCCCAGCAACAAGAGTTTGCGGAGCCATTAACAAGCCCTGAAGCTCATAACTAGAGGTGTGTGCTTCACTCCCATGTATATTTTAATTGGTGCCTACTAGAGTTGATGGACCCAATCACATGCTTCTGAAACACATTGATGCATGTACTCAGAGATCATTAGGTCAACCATAGGACCTATGCACACTTTAAAGATGCTTGTCAAGGACGCTTAGCTAGACACAAGGACCTAGACATATTCTCCTAGCGGTTCAATGTTTCTTTTGCACACCACATCACCCTTAACTGGTCTATCAACAGCATGCAACCCCTGATGATTCACCTTCACATACATAAATACATGCTGCTATGCGGGTACTTCTACAGTATCTCAGAGAGGCGGTCTAACCTTGCTGTAAAAATCTGACTGCTTGGTGCCTCCTATACTGTTCAAGAAAATATGATCTACACAAGACTATTGCAAGCAAAGTGTGTATCCTGGTAACACAAAACAGGAATGTGAATATATATATAGATGCAATTTCATAGAAGTCAATTTGATCAGCTTAAATGAAAGGTGCTCTACTTTTGATTTTTAATCGTCGAATTTCTGAATTAAGACTGATAAATGAATTGAAAGGAGAGAATAACGTCAATAGGGGAGCCGAAAAAAACAGATTATACATTTCACAACAGTTTAAGGTTTATTGTGAGCCTACGTTATAACTGAGGTGTAACATAGGAAAAAAAAGTAAAACACCCAGATAACACACTTTTTAAAAGAGTATCCCACTCTACAAATCTATTAATTTGAAGAAAAAAATCTCAGTGGTAAATTCGGTACATGCCAATGTGCATCCACTGATTTCTGTATTTTAGGATAAGGGGCCAGTGTGCTCGCATAAGGTTGGTATACATCATCCCATTCATAAAGTATTTCTTCCTCCTGGTCGTTTTTCAATCACAGCCTTTACAATGGAACATTATGGATGTATTATAATTGTGGAGTTTGACTACAGAGTTAACCAAAGGGTTTAATTGAAAATCTATGATTTTAGGAGTTGGTCGAGGTGCGCCGCGGTGCTAAAGGTGATGTGACCGTCGAGATGGACGCTGCACCATCCCTGGACTTGCTGCAGACCCTGAACAGCATGAGGGCCGACTACGAAGCCATGGCAGAGAAGAACCGCAAGGAGGCAGAAGACACGTTCAGAAAGAAGGTAAGAAAGGGTCTTGCACATGGCCCGCTTGATGTTGGACCAACAAGTATATACCGAACAGTGATACTGTGCAGATTTTGGAGCTAGTATCAAATGGAGGACATTTTCAATAGGGGGTTTCCCTCATAAATCTAGTGATGACGCAACCAAAATTCTGAAAGAACATTTTCCACCGAACGCTAATAAATCAGGGGTGTGTGCAGTCGAAAATCGTTTCCTCTCCGCACTTTGTGAAATTTTTCCCAAAATTTCGAAGCTTCACAAAAGTTGCACAGTTTAAAATAAATCAGAAAATAATTAGCAGAAACCACCTGTGTTTGTGATAAAAGTTTTTGCAGGAAATTCTGATCACTTTTATGCAAAGTTTAGCCACGTTTACCTATACGTTTATCACATATAGCTGGTAATCGCTTTGGGAAAACACAGTTCACTTGATTTATATATCATACTGACTGATGTGATACTACGGTTTCATGGCGCTGTTAACAAACTTTCGCTGACAACGGCACTACTTTTAACCTCTGTCGAAGGATGAGTGGTTGAGTGAAACTTCTAGTGTTTCGAACCTGCCACCAGCAGATTGCATACTTCTGCCTCAGCTACATTAATCCACTGAGTATCAAAGTGCCTCGAGCATTGGCGGCGCCGCGAGGATTAAATAGCCCAGAGGCCACTTACAATGCACACTTTGCCCACTGATTCATCCACTCACATCTGCATTCATCATTCAGCCCACAACCCGCATGTGGCTAAATCCGTTCACTGGTCACAATTCTATTTCACAATAGATTTACTCTCTCTTGGTCCAGGTTGCAGAGCTGCAGCAGGTCATCAGCCGGGATGCGGGTGAAGTGTCATCTAGTCGGAGTGAGATGTCTGACCTGAAGCGTTCACTCCAGAGCCTGGAAATAGAACTACAAGCCCAGTTGGCAATGGTAAGCAGCCAGAGGGCCATTCAACATGCCATGTGCACTATGCAAGAGAAGTCTTTTATCAAAGCATCTACCCATGCATCCACCCATGCATGCACCCACCCACCGATTGATAAATCAATTAGTCCACGCATCTACATATCTATTTACTGATTCATCAACAAAATAAATCTATCCTTCAATCCATCCATCTATTCCTTTATTGATTGATCCATAAATCAATTCATACCCATCCATCCATTTCGTATTTTTCCTGCTCTCTCCCCACAGAAAAGATCCCTGGAAGAAACTCTGGCAGAGACAGAAGGCCGCTATTGCCAGCAACTTTTTGCCATGCAGCAGAAGATCAGCAGCTTGGAAGAGCAGCTGGCCCAGCTCCGCAGTGACATGGAACGGCAGAGGTACGAGTACCAGCAGCTCCTGAACATCAAGACCCGGCTGGAGATGGAGATCGAGACTTACCGGCGACTGCTGGATGGAGAGCTGGGGTAAGGACCAGGCTGAAGGGTAAAATGAGCTGTGTTCCATACATTGGAGGGGGGGGACACTTCAGGATGTCTGTGAGGTTCTTTCGAGATGTAGTACATCCTTTCCAGTCTTGCATAGTGGTGTGTTACACTACAGAGCTGTGCTGCTTTGACAACTCTGCCAAGTTGTGCAAAAGAAGTCAGCTTCTGGGAGAAATTTCCTTTGCTGGAGACCCAGCCTCAAAAATAGTTTTTATAGCACCTTTCACTTGCTTTTTTTTTTAAGTGTCAAAAACTCCATGGAGGTCCCGAAATTAGCAAAGTTAAAAGCAACTTCATGGGCTCTGATTACGGACAACATTGAACACACCTAACTCCCTGTGAGAGGCAGCCATAGATTTCTTTAAAGGCAGTGCTTAATTTGTGCAGGTGCTGGCATATAGTTGTCAAGTAAACTCATTTGTTGTGGACATCAAGAGACTTCGATCAAGAGACTTCGATCTAGAGCAAAAGAGAGAAAAGCAGAAAAGGGAGAAATTAGGAGGAAGAGATATATGAAAACAGTGACTAAGGTGGAGGTGAGGGATGGAAAATAAGCCTGCAAAAGTAAAAAAAAGAGAAGGAAGTGTAGTGTGTTGGAAAAAAGTGGCTTGTTGTGGATTCAAGACTACGCAGCCTCGATGTGCTGCAAGCCTGGCATTCGATTGTGTCAGTTATGGGCTCCTAAGAACAACCTTTTCTCCATGCAAAAAGCCATGCAGAACTGACGCAGTGAAATTTCAGCATTTCACTGCTTCGTTCTGCGACTTTACTGCAACAAAAAATTTAACGCCTGCTAAAAACAGGCATTAAACTGATGCAGGGCTGTTTGCCAGGGGAGCCTTCCTCGCATTGCTGGAGTACCGTCATTTTTTTCACACTAGTCCAGCAATGCATCAGGTTAGTGCCAACAGGTGTGTCAGAATTTCTGATGCATCAGTGAAAACGTGCGCTATGGAGCTCTATATTGTAAATACAGCACATTCATGGTGTCCTTAGGGAATTGTTAGGAAGCGCAAGAAATGTGACTTATCTGAACCGATGTGTCAGTTTCTTGTAGATGAGGCCCTTAGTGTTCCTACTTTCTGTTACTTCCTGTGATCCTAGAGAGTCAAAGTTTGAATTACAGTCTCGCTCTGTGACATCTTTGGGTGAGGTTAAAGGCAAGTGATATACCTCTGTGATTTTGGTGACATGGAGCTAGTGTACAAAGACTGAAAAGCCTAGCATTTAGCTGCCAATATTTCATGCAAAATTTCACAGCGCTTGATTAGTAATGCACATGTTCCCTTGCAGTGGATTTGAGACACAAAAGACAACAAAAGTGGAACCAGTGCCATCACCTACTGAATCTGAAACCAGGAGAGGTAAGTTGATGTGCATGTCCGTCGAAATGGATCCTTGTCAGTCATTTCTAAATTTGATATTCTGATCACTCAGAAAATTGCTCATTTTGACACCTCTAGATTTGCAATTCTGATTGGTTCCCTGTCTGCCAAGGGCTCCTGGGATTCAACGGGAATTCTAAGATTCCAATTGTGCAATCTGGATTGCTGAATCTCAGCTGACCAGCAGAGCTTCCATTTTACCTTCAAGATTGTGACTGTTCATTGACCCCCTTACAGTCAGTGGCTAATCAGAACTGGCATTGATCACTCCAGAACAATGAACAAGATTTCCAATTACACAGAGATTTTAAGTGTAATAAATGCAATAAGCGTTTATGTACAGTGAGCAGGTCTTTCAGCCCTTCATTTTTTATAGGGTTTGTTATTACATTTTAATTAGGATAGGTTTAAGTCATGGTCATTCCCTAGTCTGACCCCTACCTAACCCTCATCCTAATATGCATATATCTAACCGTAACATAAACCCTAACCTTAACTCTCAACCTAAACTTAATTTGAAATTATTCTTGTCCCTAGTCCTAACCTTGACCCCATCCGTCACCTAATTTGTTTAAAGTCATTTCTGTGTTTTGTTGGAATTGTATTTTTATATCATAAAATGGCTATATTTCTCCCTCCACTGTAAAACACAGGCAGTGCTGTGATACCCTGTGGCAAAGAGAGAGGCAGATGTTCTCTGCAATATTCCATAAACCAACCTGTCACTTTGGGTCAGTGCTACACCACTTGCTGTCTACTCCTTTCTCTAGTAGAGGGGAAAACTAGTGATCACGCCCTGCCCCTATTCTATGGTATCCTCTGACCAGGACTGCATACCAGCTGACCTTCAGGCCTTTCCGAGACTGTAGAGGAGGTTGTAGGGTCATTCGTGATCCCAATTACATGGCTGCAGCAGAAAATGCAACACAACCCATAACACCGAGCTAGGGAGATGATTTTACACAATGGATGGTATTAAAATTAAAGAGTTCCTGTCTTGTGCAAGTTAAGTGGGACTCATTGACACCAGACAAACATGTCTTAAAGCCTATTTATGGATTTCCCTTTTTTTAGATCAAACGAAGACCAGAAAAGTGAAAACAATCATTGAGGAAATGGTCGACGGCAAAGTTGTGTCTTCTGAAGTGAAGGAGAGGGAAGAATCGATGTAATGCCAGGGTTCCAGAGGCTTTGCGGGGTGTTTGGCGGATTAGTTTCGGATTGTAAAATGACCTCCATGTGTGCTCTTTTAATGTGATGCAAACAGTTTGCTGCCACACAGAAGCTATTGTGACATCAGAGAGAAAAATAAATGGTGGTTATTGGATATCTTTTGTCCAATCATAGCTGGGAGATGCTGTTTTTGAACAAACATCACTGCTGTAGCGACATGCACAATCCATTCATCAGAGGAGTCCAAAAATTGAATTTAAGTTAGTGCAGCCTCAAAACTATAAGCCCTTTAATGTTGATAACCTTCTCTCTATATATACCGCCTCTGGCTCAGGCACATCACATGCTGCATGTCCACCCTACTTTGGGAATTATTTTGTGGAGGGAAACTGAGTCTATTTCTTGTGAGATCTTCTGGTCCAATAAACACCGTGAAGCAACGCACTGTCTTGCCTGTTTTTTTCTTGATCATTAATATCTCTGTGTAAAGCATACCAGGTCCTTGATGGTTCCTGGGGAAGAATGGCCAGAGACTCCATTGCATCCAGAAACTGGTAGATTTCCCCATAAAGGCGGATTCTTGTTTAAACGTATATAGCCAGCAGCCCTCTAGCAGCCAGTGGCAATCATTATGTGGTACCTACATCCTAGCATCTACATAACATCCCTCACTAGCATCACACAACATAACTTATGCACCCCCCCATTAAATTCGGGCACGGGTTTGGCTCTCCCCCCAGCGTCATTATTTCGAGCCTACTAGACAGCACAGCACAGACCTATTGGTTGGCTTTACTGTCACTCCCGTTAGCTTGCTTTTCATTTGTTGCCTTGTCTGGGCCTGCCTTCCTTCTTTGTATTTATCCTTCCCCTGGAGCATAACCTCTTTACTTGTGTCCTTCCAGTGGTTACTTTTTGGGAAGTACATGATAGTTCATGTGCTTTGCTCTTGCCCACTTATACTTTCCCTCGTGTTGCTTTCTCACTCTTGCGGTTCTCCCTGGAATGGTGCTTTTCTCCTTCCTGGTATGCTCCCCGCTGTTGCTCCCTCCCTTTTCCTGCAGAGTTTTAATTTATGTTTTTACAGGCCAGAAGCACATTGCTGCCGGCCCGTGTGTCTTTAAAGCACCTTTGTGCTACTTCTATTTCATTTATGTTTTTTTAACCAATCATTCTTGGATCGGTCAGTAAAAATGTGGTAAATTTCTTCTCTCTATTTTTCTACGTATCTTACATTATGTTATTTATTTAACCCTTTATGAACATCACCAATCTTATACAATGTATTGTTTCATTAAACTGGCCGACAAATCCACTACTGAAAGAGATGGCTGTGGAGCCTCAATGAGGTTTTGAGTTAAAGTCACAAGTACATTTATATGTTTTGTCCTGGTCTACTACTCAATTTTCCGCACCCCTGTCTACCCGTTACCACTGCCCTGTGGTCAGAAATGTGTTATAGTACCCTTTCCAGTGGATTTTTTCCCCCACAGAGCTTACGCAAATTGTAACCAATCCATGAATTTAAGACGGTAAAAAAAAGTTCTCTAAAAACTTTCACAGGCCAATCACAGCTGTCTAAATATTCAAATGCGGTAGACTGCATCATCGAATCAGTGAATCACATCTTTAAACAACGGCGCTATAAAAGCTTAACTCTTATGAGCCCACACAGCACAACGTTTTTCAAATAATTATTTCTCAAAAAACTATTAAACATATTTTCACCAAAGCCACAAAAGCAATAGTTCAGAGTAAACGTCTACTTTCATGCTAGGTTTGGTGTAAATCCATTTAGTAGTTTTTGCTGTAAGTGCAAGCAAACATTTCCATGTGAGCTAAAATGTGAAACACATTTTCCAGTCCCTTTCCTTTTGATGAATGGAGGTGTGGGAAATCTGACACCTATGTTAACCGACACTAGAAATAAAGTCTAACAACTGCCGAAATTGGTCATTTACAGCTACCAGCATCACAGCTTCATCAATCACTCCAAAATTATGGTTATTCACACTGTAGTCTGATAGTGAGCTGTGCTTTTAGCGCTGCTGTTAATCAGAACTATCAATTTCAATGTTTGTAGACTTTATTTGAACTTAACCACAACATCGCTGAACAGAACTTTGCAGTAATTTTTTGTGCTTTAGAAATTGTATTTACTGGAAGTTTGCGGAACAATAATGATTACAAACCTAATGAAAATAATAAAAATGTCCCAGTGATGTCATGAGGACTCCAAAGATGCGATCCAAGGGCTCTGCAGGAGATTTATGATTTCGGTATGATCAAAGCCACTACATAGATGATGGAGGTTTGAGGATGGAGGAAATGCTATTGATGGATTACCATTTATGAAATGAGCTTATATTCTCTTTTGGAGATGGTCCTCATTCCTGCGAGGGCCATATGTGTGTGATGCTCCACTAGATCCCAGAAAAAAATCCTGACAAATTTAGCTGCTGTTGAAGATGGTGTCAAATGTGCTTGAGAGACGGAGGAGGATGCACATGGTATGATTTTAATCTTCTGCATGGAGGAACACGAGTTCCTACATCGAGAGCTGGCATGTTTGTCGGTCATATTTGGGTTGGTTGCTAGCTTTATTTGTAAGGGTCCAGCAAATGGAGCATAATGGTACTCCACAAATCTTTGTAGTTGCCAGACTACTACTTTTTCCCAGGATCTGGTTATCCTCGAAGGGATGGCCATGGACCTGATGTTGCTTGGAATGGCCAGGTATACAAACTTCTTTGATGAGTGGTGGAAGATTTGACTTTTTTAAGTCTGTGAGTTGGTCAAGAGGGAAGAGATTCCCAATGGGATGCTGGCCTGTTCTTTTATTGACATTTGTCAACTTGTGTTTGTGGACCTCAGTAGATGGCACTGGTGTGCTTCAGAGAAACTCATGAAATGAGGAGCAATGTAAACACAAGGTTGCTGGGAGTCATTATGCGAAGCAGGATTTGTTGAGTGCCAGTTTTATTCTGCATTTAGGTTTTCGAGGGATGGTTAGTTTGAGTCCCAACTGATATAGGAGTGATGCAAACACTCCTCCAGCCCTTTTTGCATACACCAAGGGCATTGTTTCATGCATAATTTGTGACACCACTAGGAGGCACTTTAAAGCCTTGCCTCACTATATGGAAAAGTCTTCTTAAGGATTTTGGGGGCCCTGCTCAAGACCTACTTTGGGGGGCCCAGTATGGAACAAGTTTGAACTGTACGTCCCCATGATGCTAAACAATGTTAAAGTACTTATAAAACTTTAACTTGGGGACACAAACTTTTGAAATATGTCTTGCCGGGGACCCCAAAAATCCTGAAGAGGATACTAGGTACAGAGACAAAGTTAGACGTTGAAGTAGGTAAACATGGAGACAGAGAGGTTAAGATAAATAGAATAGAAAGGGGTCAAATAGAGACAAAGTTCATTTTCCCAGGAAGCCTCTTGGAAGGTCGTTGGGGGGGGGGGAAGGGGAGGTCGGCAATTGCCCCTTTTTATCCATACCTTTAAATGTCTCTGGTGCCAAAGGGAGATAGGAAAGGTGTTTGCACTGCCACTTTATTCTAACATTTGTGGTTTTTGACTGGCTACTGGCAGTGGAGGAGGGGCGGATCATGCATACCAATTAGTTGTATCCCAACGCCCATCACTTAATTGGCAGCAGGCACGGGGCAGTGGGGACACAATTTATTTGTTTTTGTTGAAATCTATGCAAATAGTTCACTTTTGGAGGGGTAATCATAAATATTTTAATACTAGGCTTGTTGGGAAAAAAAATAGTTTATTTCAAATCAATCAGTATTTAATATGATTGAAGAGACAGTTTGCTAGAGACTGATTAATTCTCCACATTGTCAAGGCCTTTTTAGGCCATAGGAAGTTTTCTCAAATACCCTGAAGACAGGTCAGCTCCTTCCCATTCTAATGAAATCATCCCTGGTGCCAGCTAACCTCACCAAAATTTGCCTTATTATTCACCTTTCATTTGCAGGTAGAAAACACTGTCCACCCAGCTGCAAGAGAACTTCAGCAAGAATAATGTTCTACAGGGCTATCATTTATGCTTCAGATCATGCTGCCATATTGAAACAGCCACACTCCTAGTGGTTGACACACCTCCTCATGTCAGGAAAAACCTCTACCTCCTGGTCCTCCTTGACCACTCTGCCGTTCTTGGCATGGTCAACTATTCAGCTCTGATCAAGACCCTGAAAACACATGGGGTTGTCATGCACCTTCTTGCTATAGCTCACATCTTATTTCACCAACCAGCACCTGATCATCCAAACAGGTTCCTCAAGTTTATACTGGCAAAATCTGTCCAGGGACAAAAGACCAGGCAGTAAGGGCCTGATTATGACTTAGGCGGTTTTACTGCCAGCCCGGCACAGCAGCGGTCTAGAAAATGTTGCCCAGCCGGCGGCATCCCAACCACCATATTTTGAGTTTCCCACAGGGCTGGCGGTGTGTGGGCAGCGGAGTCATGGCGGCGGCATGCTTCAGCACTGGAAATGAGCTGAAAGCCAATGCCGGCCTTACTACAGTGCCTCCAGCCAGTCGGGCACACTGTTTCCTTGCATTCTGTTGTCCAAATGAAACATTACATGCACCCGACCTGAAGGCATTGGAGGGCACTACATGAGCACCTGCTACATTACACATGGGCACAATCATCCTCAAGCCATTAATTTGGCTCATTACCTGCCTTTCCACGACACTTGCATGGCGAGAACAGGCACCCACCAGGAACAGGTCAGGGGAAAGGTGGATTGTAAATCGGCAGGGGATGAGCTGTGCGAGATCCTCTCTATGGGCTGCCTCTGCCACCACCGCCGTAGCAGCAATGTCGGCGGTCCTGAGGCTGTATCACTGCACAAATCATAATTTTGCAGTCAGACCGCCAAGGGGGCAGTGGTGGCCCTAAGTATTTTCCCTCCTCGGACACAAACTGCACTTTGTTCCAAAATCATGGCTCTCTTAATGAAGGTAAGGGACCTAAAGTCATGTTTGCTGTAAATGTAAATGATTCCAGCTCTCGGACTTAAGATCTTAGGGCGAGGGTTGGGTGTTATAGTAGTGTGGGTTGTTGGACACAGTTCAAGTTGGTGGTTATCAGGCAATTCTGAGCTTGTGCAAGAATCTCATTTGCTGCTCTTAATGTTTTCATAAACGTTTCAGATTTTAAAAAGCAGTGAACCTCTCTGGCTCGTCCATCATGCTCACCAGAGCGTGCATGTTTTGACACACTAATACATGGGATGTCTGGGATGCCAGCCATTCCACTGAGGTGCGTGCCACAAAAATCTTCTGGTTTGCTGGGCCAGTCTGATGCAGTTACACTGACACGTCTGAAAGTAGCATGTGGCAGCAGCTATTCCATTTTTCAGACGTGTGCAACGTCCAAGCCAGGTATTGTTGCTGTTGTGTGGGAATGTGATGAAGCGGAATTTTGTAAGAGAAAATTTAGCAGAAAAAGAAAAAAAAACGTGTTGCAACTTAAATATGGCTTCACGAAACCACTATTAGGAGACACTCTGCTCTTAAAATGCAACTGGTGGTATTCTAGCGGTAATTTACCAATATCAAATCCTGTGTTTTTTTTTTATTCTCATATTTAATGGAGACATCATCCGTGAACGTCGATTCACAAAAAGGCCAGGGGTAGCAGAAGTGACATTATGCACTCTGATTAGAATAATATTACAGAAAGTGACATCGGATGACCCCAATTTGGAAAAACGGTTATACTAGGTCCTGCCACGTGGTGATAGGTGTCTGTAATGCAGTTCGGCCCCTTGACTGATCTTTCTCCACAGCACAGCGCTTTCTGCTAAATGTGATTCACTTCATAGCTTTAGAAATTGTTTTTGTAAAAAAAAGTATTGCAAAAGCTTTTAAAAAGGGCAACCTGTACATGCCCACATACACTCAGAGGCAGATGGTCATGCAATGTTTTTTGTAAAACGTTATTACAAAAAACATTTGAAAATAGCCGCCTGTCTGTGCATGTATGTGTGTGTGTGCACACATAGGCAGGCATTTTTAATTGTTTTATGTGATAATGCTCTATAAACAATTTATAAGGAACACAAGTAATAATAAAGCAAATAAGGTCATAAGCTAAAGTCAGACCTATTGACTTTTGCAATGCTTGTTGATTTTTTTGTAATGGACATCAGTGGACAACAAGGAATGTTGTTCATGAATAGCCAGTGTTATTTAACTACAGGAAATTATGCATTTAGCAGAAGGCACTGACCTCTGGAGAAACAGTTCAGTTAGGGGAACCTCGCAGTATTACATCAGGAAAGCGAGAGATCTTGGACTGCAATGGGCAAGTGCCAGAAGAGCTTTGAAATGAGGGTGTTTGTAAGGCTGACAGCATGATTAGATTTTATTGAATTAAACTGGGCACCACATGCACTTCAATATGTCAGCCTTCCAATCAATCAAGTAGATTTACATTGTGTGACTAATCACAAAAGAGGGTATCGAGGTGCTTGAGGGTCATGATGGTTCAGGTGACTTAGGAGAACAGCCAGGTCTTGAATGCTCTCCAGAAACACAGTACAGAGGTGGAGATCTGTAGCTGCAGTCGGAAGTTGTTACGGGGTTTTGCTAGGAGGTAGGTGAAGGAGCATCCTCTGCTGTTGCTTCGGTGGATCCGGGGGTTCAGATGAGTGAGAGGGAGGCAGAGCACAGTTGTCTAGTCAGGTGGTGGAAGTTCAGCCGATGGTTGATGTAGGCTGGCTCTTGGTTGTGTAGTGTTTTGTAGGCAAGGATCATCACCTTGTAATCGCAGTATGGGGAGCCCATGGAGTTTTCTGAGGTCGGGGTGATATGGGTTCATCTCAGGAGGTCGAGGATGAGTCTGGCAGCAGAGTCCTCAATGGTGTAGAGTCTCCGCAGAAGGTGTGTAGTGATCCCAGCATAGAGTGCGTTGCAATAGTCTGATCGGCTGGTGATTTGGGCCTGAGTGACAGTATATCTGGTGTTCAGGAGGAGCCATTTGAAAACTTTTCCTATCATGCAAATTATGTGAAACCATGCAGAGGCAACTGCGTTGATCTGGGACTTCATGGTCAGTTTGCTATCCAGGACTATGCAGAGGTTTCTGGTGTGGTCGGTTG
Organism: Pleurodeles waltl; assembly: GCF_031143425.1. Lineage (NCBI taxonomy): Eukaryota > Metazoa > Chordata > Amphibia > Caudata > Salamandridae > Pleurodeles > Pleurodeles waltl. The sequence goes on along the minus strand of NC_090445.1, from coordinate 144,036,956 downwards.
GTTTGGGTGATGGTCCTAGTTCCGAGGGCCACCAGAAGTCATTCCAAGGGGTGGTGTTGTTGCTGAAGATCAGCACTTCAGTTTTGTCTGTGTTGAGCTTCAGGCAGTTGCCAGTCATCCAGTTAGCGATGCTCATCTTGCACCTGTAGAATTTTGTTCTTGTGTTGGTGGGATCTTCTGAGAGCGAGAGGATGAACTGGGTACCACCCACGTAGGATATGGTGTTAAGTCCGTGGGATCTGACTTGATACGTAGATTTCAGTTAAACCAAAACGCTACAGCCAGACTGATATTTAGTAGTCCAAAATATTACGGTATCTCGACACATATTAGAAAACTTAACTGGCTTCATGTACATAAGAGATGCTGGTTCAATGCCCTCCATGTGTGCCACAAGGCCTTTTACCCAAAGTTCCATACTAAATATATTTCCTCTATGTTCACAAAGCATATATCTACTAGACTGCTATGGTCAGTCCCTGCCAATCTGATAGTTGTGTCTAAGTTTTGTAGCATAAGAACAGGCAGGCATGCTTTTTCAGTGGTTGCAACAGAGACATGAAACATACTTCCCACTAAGCTACGTTCTAAACCCAATATCTTAAAAATTTGTACGTCTTTAGCATCACGCTAATCCAATGAACTGTAAAGATTAGACGCATTAATGCTGTGGGTGGACATCTTTTGTAGGTGAACTGGAATCCCTAGTTACCTTAAGTCAGTGCCAGGACATCTTTGGGTAGTCAAGCACTCTATAAACTAATAAACAAATAAAAGTATTTATTTTTGGGAAGAAATACATTACTGTCATGCACATTCTAATGAATATCATTTCCTGGTTCCAGGGTAGCTACAGAAAGTTAACAGGGATCATCAGAGCCCTGCTTTGCTTCAGTTCTTGAGACTACCATTTACATCTAGGAGGTCTGGGGTTGCAAAGGCTAGCCAGAGTCCACAACTGTGACCTCTGGCGACCTCTAAATGATGTCCATAACATCGCTTTGGTAACTGAGGCTCCTGCAGCCCCTGCCGTGGGGGGTCCTCTCTCATTTTACATGTCAAACGGGGCCCCAAGAGCTCCAGCAAACCAGCTGTAAAGGTTTTAAATAATAACAAAATATACAATTGTAGGAAATTGGATTTTAGTTGACAGTGGGTAAAGACCCTTCCTAAGCAACAACCACAGTCCCTGTGAAAAGTCACTAAATTAACCTGTGCTTAACCCACTGGTAGCTTGGCACAAAAGCAGTCAGGCTTAACTCTGAGGCAATGTGTTAAGTATTTATGCAGCAATCAAACAATAATAAAGTGGAAACACAACACAGAAAAAATCCCACACCAATTTAGAAAAATAGAGTAAAATGTAATGAATGATTTCAGACCAAAACAACAAAAATGTTATCAGCAGAACAGATATATGCAATTTCCACATTTTGAGTAAGTATAGTGCCAAAAGGCACAAAGCACCACTCACCATCATCTGGTCATACTGGCCCTGGGGAAATTCACAAGTTCAGGCTGACTATGATGAAGTGTGGGCCGGATACAGGGACCAGGGATAAACCGGATAAAAAACGTACTTTCTCAAAGTTCGTCGCGAAGGGTCCAATTCATGGTGGAGGAGGCCATGAGGAGAGTGTCATGGATGGTCGTCACCTTAGCACGAAGAGTAGGCCTGGCATCATGGACTATCATCAGTGTTGTGACAAGATACTGTCAAGCATCGTGGATGGTCTCTGCTGGTGCTTTGCATTGACAGTCACCACGGGCAGTCTTCCCTGTAGTGCGAAGTGCAGATCTTGCATTGCAGGTCATCTTTGGCAGCTGCTGTAGCACAAAGTGTCAGGTACATCAGAGCGTCGCATTGATGGTTGTCACAGACGGCAAGATCTTGGTATGAACATTGCTCATTGCCCATAAACTTCAGGATTTCTCCCTTCTCTTCAGAGGGATGCACTCTGATGCCAGCCAAGGGTCCAAGATCTGGGGAAAACATTTTCAGGAACAGAGACTCACTCCAGCCATCATGGCTTAGGCAGTTACAGTTGCAGGTCCATGCAGGTCAGCTGGGCAACTGCAGGGAGGATTCTGGAGCTTGTTGTGTCCGTGTAGCTCAAAAGAGGAGCTCAGCCAAACGACCCTTGGAGTGGCTCAGGTTAGCCGGGATTAAGGGAGCAGGTAAATTCTTCCTTCTCAGAGAGCAGGGCAGGCATTGAGCAGCAAGGCAGTCCTCTGGCAGCAGGGCAGTCATTTTTCTGTAATGTCCACGGGTCCAAGAGTGTACTGAAGAGTTGGTATGAGGTCCAATATTTATAACTGGTACCAGCTTTGAAGTGGAATAAACTTCTAGACTTACCCCCACATCTGGTTATGGCATTTTCTTCCCTCCCCCGCCCAGGCTTCAAGTGTCTTGGGTGACAATAGGCTGGTGGCCCAGCATGCCAGCACTTAGTCCCTTTTTGGCTCACTGTCTGGGAGAAATACACAAAGGCCATCTGCGAACTACACTTAATTAAGTGACACAGGCTGCAGGCACGAATGGGTTAGGCGAAGAAGCTGCCAACTTTGTGACATACAATCTGACATTAAATCGGAATTTAAATTAGAATGCTTTTGAGTGTAGACATGACATTCCTTCCTGCACCCAATCCAAAATGATCACTTATTACATGTAATAAGGTAACCCAAGCTATCCTATGGGATGGGTAGACCTCACAGTAGTGAAAAACAAATTTGAAAGTGTTTCACTACCAGGACATGTAAAAAGTAAATGTCCAACTTTTTCAATGTACTGCTCCCTGCTCTAGGGGCTTTTCAGGCCCTACTTTAGGAGTGACTTATATATAATACCAATGGAGTTCTATGCCTCGCAAAAGTTTCATTTTGCCAGGTCATTTGGCAATTTAAAACTGCACACAGGCTGCCATGGAAGGCCTGAGACATGTTTTAGAAAGGCTACTGGGTACATGTTGTAGAACTTTAGTAGGGGTTTATAAGTGAACTAAATCTGCCAATCAAGTATAGGCCAAATATGCCATGTTTTAAGGTGTGAGCACAAGCACTTTAGCATTGGTCAGCAGTGGTAAAGTGCACAGAAACCTAAATCCAACAAAAACTAATTTCAGCAAACAGGAGGTGAGTGGGCAAACTGTTTGGGGGAAGACCACCCTAAGGGCTGTTAGTTCTAACAGCAACTTTAAAAAGATGCGTAGAGAGAGGCCCATTCCCAGTAGATTGGGCTGTTCTTATTCCTCACAAGCCCAGTTGCTTTAGAATTGACTAATTTCAGATCAGTCACCCAGTTCCAAAGTAGCTCAGCTCAAGCCAAATCAAGTGGGGAAGTGCCATGATGAAGCAATACAGCTGGATATGTGTGAGTCTGGATAAGGTGATTAGTGGCAGGCAAGTCTAGCAGGAGACAAGGCATGGAGGTAACAGAAAGGTAAAGCAGGCAGACATCATGGTGTGCAACAGAGAGCTGTGACATTCTCATAGCTATAGTGGGAGGAGGTGAGAAGTGGCCCTGGGCTGGGATGTGTGGCACACTAACAGGACCCTTGCATTCAGTGTGAAATCTCAACAGGAGCACTGCAAGGTGGGATATGGTGATACTAATAATTGTATGAAGTGTTCTCTCCAGAATGTATGAAGTGTTCTCTCCAGAATGTAGTCAGGGGCACCTCACTTTTTAATTCATGTTTACAATTTAATCATAAAATCCTGACTTTTATGCATCATTGCAGTTTCAGATATGAACATTTATTTATTTATGATGTAAGATAAGGAACTTGAATGTGAGAAGATTGTTTGTGAACATGCCTGTCAACATTCACTGACGCAGTAATAAGATGTATGCCTCAGTGCTTCTGGCTGGCGTTAGGGTTGATGTGAGGGTTGAAAACAAGTGACTCTCTAAAAAGTGTAGAGCTGACAGCATAGGCTGACAGCAGTATCCTGTAGAGGTGCAACCAGTATCTGATTAATACAAGCCCACTTTCTTTGAGCGAATTAGCAAAAACAGTTTAAAAAATGCAGACATATAATAATGTTTTTAGCTCAGGCTTTAAGGTGTCCTTTGCATCCATCTGCGTAATATTAATACCACTCAGTTCTCAAAAAAAGAATAATATGGCTGTTCGCAGAGCTCGACACATTTAAAATAGGCCAGGATGCACTTCATACATTACGTATTTCCAGTCGTGGCTCGCGGGGATTCCTGGGGGCGGGGCAGCGCACGGAGGTGTGTGTGTGTGGTGGGGGTTAATTTATTTAAATTTATTAAAATAAAATGTAAAACACATACCTCCTCCGCTGCGCTCTGCTCCTCTCTCCCTTGTCGTTGATGCATGCAGACACAGGCTCCCAGCCTGCCCTGTGGTGAATCCTGACGTTTCTCAAAGCAGCATCAGGATTGGCTGGGAGCACCATGGCTTGGTGCTCCCAGGCAGACTGGGAGCCTGTGCAGGCTCTCTCCAGCCCAGCAACTATGTTGATGGACTGAAGAGAGCTCTGTGCGCATGTGTGTTTGTCCGGCCCAAGAAAGCCGGCCATACATACATGGGCAGTGAGGGGGAGTGCACAGTACTCCCCCTCAGTGCATGTCACCCCAGTGGCCCCGCCACTTTCAAAGAAAAGGATAATAAACACAGTTTATTATCCTTTTCTTTGAAAGGTTTTGCAGCTGCCGCTGCTAGGGAGAAGGTGGAGGGGGGTGCTCCTCCATCCTTATGGAGGAGCCGCCCCTGCGTATTTCATGAACACTCACTGAACTTTAATGTGTATAATGTTTTAATCTAAATTATTATTCTGTTTTTTTTTTATAATCTCACTGGCCAGCCTTAAACGAAAACTGTTTAGTAATTGCTAGTCACCAGTAATCACTTTGGGAAGTTTGATGTAAACAGTTATTCCAAAGTAGATATTATTATTGCTGAGTACAATGGTATCCTTCTAAGTATGATAAGCAAAGTCAGCCTTGCTCAGATAAAAACCTGTGAACTGTATGAAATGGCCGGATCTAAAGCAGGTGGCAAATTGTACAAAACGTTTCTTGCCATGTAATGTTTAAGCATCAAACCATATAAATCTGAAGTTTACTTGTCTCTATTACCCCATATGTGACTGTTCTAGAGTTGTGCAGGTTGTCACATCTTTTAGTCAGCGTTCAGCAAGCAGTAATATCTTTTCACCATCTCCCATAGAAATGGTCTTACTGGCAGAATGTTTTTAGGTAGAGCGTAAGCGTACGACCTCTTGTATACTTTTAAGTTTACTTCTTCCATGGGTTTACAGCTACTTAATTGGTTAGTTTCAGTGTCATTTCAAAATCCTTGCTTGCTAGTGGTCAGTCATGCCTCTTTGTCCCTCCTTCTTCTGTGTCGGAGCAGGTAACAACTACTGTATAATTACACTGTGTCGTGTTTATGTGGTCTTTAGGTGTCTTTTTTTGTTTTTTACTTTGTTTCCTGTCCAGGGAAGCTTCCCTTTTCATTGCAGAGAATTCTTGCTCTGAGATTAGCTGTAAACCAGGATATAAATAAGGCTGTTATCTTGGTCACATTTGGGGCCTCATTATGGTGACCGCCAGGGTCACAGTTGCGGTCGGACCACCGCCAAAGTGGCAGTCCGATCGCTACATTACGACCGTGGCGTTAGTGCCACAGTCAGACCGCCGACACCGCCAGGTTGCTGCCAGTTGACAGTCTGGCGGTCTCGGAGGTTGCAATCTGGAGATTATGAGCCCCTTTTCCGCCAGCCTTTACATGGCAGTAGCCCTGCCTTGCAAAAGGCTGGCGGAAAGGGGGTGCCGGTGGCCCCATGGGGGCCTCTGCACTGCCAATGCACTTGGCATGGGCAGTGCAGGGGCCCCATTGACAACCCCGTTGCGCTTTCTACTGCCCGAATTACAACCACATTGGCGCCGGCTCGATTACGAGCCAGCGTCAATGTTAAGGCCCTGTGGTGAACTTCTAATAGGGCTGGCGGTGTTCTGGCCGCACAGGCGGCCTGATGGCGGTATGAGTTTGGTGGGCAGCTTCCGCCGCCCGCCAAACTCGTAATGAGGGCCTTGGTCTTTGTTGGCTCTCAGCACCCTCTCTCAGCTGCCTAGATCTCACCCTTCCTTGGCTTGGATTTTCCTTACCAACTCTTCCAGAGCTCCGCAATCCTTAAAGGCAGTGCCCACTTCTGCTCAATACTGGGATCCCACTCGCAGCTCCATCAGTGTACCTCAGTTCACATACTCCAAGCCCTCATCCATGCCAGTGCCAAGAACCCCACACACGCTGTGTGACAGAGCACCTCAGTTCTTTCAGTCAGTACACTCTGCTGCTCCAGTATGGGAACCTCAAGCGCAGCTCTATCAGTGCACCTTAGTTCTACCTTAGCGAGGTCACTTCCTTTCCTACACTGGGACCCTTCTCACATACAGTTCCATTACAGTGGCTCAATTCTAATATTCAGTCCCACTGCCAAGCCAATACTTGATCCAAAAGAACAAAACACAGCTCAGCCAGTGCACCTCAAGTCTAACATACAATGCCACTATTGATGGGAAATGCCACAGCTCTGCCAGAATCCATCAGTTCTAACATTCAGTGCACATTTCTTCTCAGTACAAAGGCTCACACACACACACACACACACACAAACACACCCTTCAAGACTCCTCACTTCTGTGGTTCAGAGGCAATGCCACTCCCATGCTGGGCTGAATTGCAGCTACAACAGGGCACCTCCAGGCTAACACTCAGCAACACTGGCATGCCAATTCTAGGTTCCACACATATCTCCATTAACATACCTCACTTCTGACCTTGTGTGCCCATTACTATTCCAGTACTGAAGACCACATGCCACTTGTCTCAGTGCACCTCAACCCTAACCTGCAGTGCCCCATTATTCCAATTCCAGGAATTGCACAGCGCTCCGTTTCTCATTTTTCACCCGCTGCCTTTCTGTTATTCCAGCACTGGGCCACACCGCTCTGTCTATACCCACAATCCTGATCTGAAGCACCCCAATATTGCTGTATTGGGGTTCACATTCACCTCTGTTAATGTACCTCCTGCTGTTCTGAAGTGCCACCTGCTGTTCCACACTCTGACTTCTGTTTGAGGACCTGGGGGAAGCCAATTAAATCTATTCTTAGCTGGGAGGGTCTGTTTTACCTATCTCACTCCATTCTTTCCTTTAGGCTGTTTACTCTCAGTGTTTTCTTTCTCCTCCACTTTTCTCTTTACAGCTTTTAAAGTCCATGTTAACAGTTTTCACTCTTTCTTTCAACTGTTTATTTCTATTCCTCTCCTTTTTAAAAAAAAAATCCTCTTCCTCCTGCTACCTCCTCTTTCAAACTCCCAAAAACTTGGTTATTTCTTTCTTTGTTTTGTTACTCTCTTTTTTCTTCATCAGGCATTCATTCTTTCATTATTTTTTCTCTCTCCTCCATTCTTTCTGTGTCTTTTTATTTTCTCTTTCCTTTGATCCGGTATGTGTCCTTTCACTCTTTTTAGATCTTTCTTCCTTCCTTTTTCTGGTGTTTTTCTTATCTTTATCTTTCAATTCATATTTTAGTATAAATCCCTGTTTTCCCATCTGTATGTGAAAGCCACAGTTACTTGTCAGGATCCGAAGTACCTAAGTGGTTTTCCCATTCTGTGACTTTGGGAAATGCTTCAGTACATACACGCACTGGTTCTTTTGCTGCTTGTTTCTCTCACCATCTCTCTTTTTTTTCCTCAAATGTTCATTTTTCTCTTACTTTTCAAACTTCTTTCATTATTTTTTCCTCTTTATCTTTCATTCACTAGCTTCCTTCCCTTTTTTCTTCTGTCTCCTCAAGTTTGCTCTATTTCTTCTCGTTCTTTCCCTTTTTCTTTTATTTCTTCGCGACCCCTTCTCTTTCTTCCTTTTATCAGTTGTATCCCTTTCGCTTCTCTTTTTCTGCCCCATCCGCTTTCCCTCCTGAGGCCTGGTTATCAATGGAGCAACAGGAGTAGTGGCACCGGGGCCCAGAGACCTATGGACCTCACTCAACTCTAATTATTGCTCTGTTTTTCTACCAAAATTCCAGTCAACTATTTTCCTTTCTTACTCCAGGGCCCATGACACCATTACTAGGTCACTTGTCCTCTCCATCTTTACTACCAACACCCTCTTTCCTTTCACCCTCCAATCCATCCCAATGATATTTTTGTTATGGTGTTTTGATCATTACTATCTAATGCCAAAAGTTTATTTCTGATAAAGGTTTACATGATAATTGTATATGTTTTAAGATAGAGGAAGAAGGTAAATGGAAGTGCTTTAGTTAAATGCTGGGCCACTGGAATTATATGGCAGGAAAAGTCAAAATTATGAGGCAGGGTTGACCAATTTATGTGGCAAGAAAAGTCCAGTTATGAATTTACAATGTCAATAGCTCTAACTCAAGAAAATGTGAGACCTATTGCATTGCAAATGTTTGTTTATTTTCAAGGTAATTCAAAAAGTCTTTATTTTGGCTCAACAACCATTAAAGCACATACAATCTTACAAAAGATATATAAAAGTATGTTTGGATGTTAAAAACATACACATCAAGATTAAACAAGCTGGTTGCACTACAAATTAATCAACGCAACCTTGCATGCGACAATTGCCCTAAATTCTCTAAAAATGAAATGAGTAAAACAGATAAAATTATAAAATGACCAGTGCCATTCGAAGTTTGATGCAACCAGGCCCAAAGAGGGAGTAATGATGTAAGATGAGTGAAATGTACATCAGAGATCATCTCTTACTTGCTTCTCAAATGAAGTGCGTATTTTTTGCCTCATTCTCCACATTGTCATCAGGTAGCGAGTGTGTGCAAAAATCAACAGCTTGCTGGTTTCTCTCCCTAATAACCTTAGAGCATCTTTATGCTCTCTGACACCCAAATTGCGCACAGTGCCTGCTACTTCCAAAAGCAGGGCAGAAGAACATAATGTGCTCAGTAGTTTCTTTGGGGGCGCCACAGCTTTGGCACCGCCAATCCTCACCCCTCGGAATTCTAACCCACTCGGCAGTAAATGAGTAAAGGGGAGGGTCCCATACCGAAATAGCAGGTATGGGCACCTGGCTAACAATGTCTCAATTTAATTGAGAAAGTCCTCTCTAATATATAGATCTTTGACTGAAAGAAAGACATCAGTCGAGGAACCTGATCTTACCTGCAGATTGTGGGAGGGATCTTTGTGTTGCCAATAGGCTGCTTTAATGTTAGACTTGGAAATAGCCCCAGCCTCACCAAGGGTAATCCATAGGTTTGCCTCCCAGTTCCCGGCAGTGTAGCTTTCACATATTTAAACCATGGTATGTTACAAGACCTGCATTGCTGAGTATATCAACTAAGTCTAGCCAATAAGAATGGAGCTCTGGGGTAGCCAAGGTTTTCCTCCAGGACACAATGGGATGCAGTCCTATTTTGTCTGATAGAGCTATACGCCCAAACGTCTGCTTGAGTAGTAGTGAGGGGGTACTTATGGGTATGCCTACTAGCTGGCACATAAATCAATTATCTGCTCTGACTACCATGGGCACATCCATGTACCCCACAGCTTGGCACTCTATTACTAGGGTCTAGTGATTATAAATCTGTAATGCCGGATGTGCAGGATGGAACTGTGAAGTACATGACATCTTGATATTTCCTCCCACAACTTCCTCCATCTTAAGCCTGCTCTGCGTAATATGAGCTTGCCACATTGTGGTCCGTTAGTGTATTGCCCAGGTATGCATAAGTGTGCGCTCGCTCAAGTGGGGTCCCTGCTAGTGTTGGAGTAGTCCCAGAGAAGTGTCCTGGATTCAAGACCACATACTTGGTCTTGCCCACATTTATCTAGGCCCCTCTGCTTGAAGAAACACTCAAAGCGATCCAGAAGTTTTTGCAGATCCTTGGGATATTTCGAAAGAAGTAGGGTGTCATCAGAGAACATGAGGGCAGGAACCCTATTGTTAGCTAACCTGGGTGTGTCATTCTCACACTGATCTAAAAAGTTTGTGAGACCACTAAAATAGAGCGTAAATAACATGGGGGGCAAGTATGCACCCCTGTCTCACTCCTCTATTTACAGGGAATGGATCAGTCATCTCACCTGCCTGGCCACATATGACCTGCACAAAGTTGTTTTTATGCAATCTCACAATGATGTCTAGTCGGTGACTGGGTACTCCCATCTCTTGCCGTACCTGCCAAAGGGATGGCCTTGGAACTAAATCAAAGGTGGAGCACAGGTCCACAAAAACAACATACAAGCGGCCACCACCCAGTGTAGTAACTTTCCAGTACAGCATCAGGAGTCTGAACATTTGATCGATTGTGCTTGTAGATTCCCTGAAGCCCATCAGCAAAGCTGTCAGAATCTCATTGGCTAACAGACAATCCTGTAGTCTACCCAGTATAACCCTACTGAATAGCTTTTGAGAGCTATCAATGAGGCTTATGGGTCTATAATTGGCTGGCAAATCATGTGATTCCTTTTCAAACATGGGGATAATTTCGACCCCAGCCCACGTCGGGGGCAAAGGTAACCCTTTCATGATAGCTATAAAAAATAAGTTAAAAAAACATAGAAAAAATCACTGAAAAAGAGGCACTTCAAATGTCTATCTCACTCAAGAATAGATCCTTGTCTAGCCCCAGAGCTTTATTGGGCACCATTCTCTTAATGGCTGTGCCTATTTCCAGTGCTGAGATTTCCAATCTGTCCCTATCCTGAGTTTGAGCAGGGGTCGCTAACAGGTCGTCTCATTGCTCTCCTCTTCCTCCACTCTACCCTTGTCTAACTGGCGATTGGCCTCCGGGGTCCTTGGGTCACTACTTGGGCCTGACAGGTCTCCCTTCTGTGTATGTAAGCTGGAGAAGAGAGCAACCCAATCACTAGCCAGGATATTTGTTTTAAGGGAGAAAAATGCTTCCCTACTTTCAGAAGACACAGTGGGGCATATTTACAAGCCCCTAGTGTCTCCTTGGGCCACCCTAGCATAATGTTTTTTACGCTAAGGCGGCATCAAAGAGGCTTTTTCCCCACACCAGATTTACAAAGTGGTGCAACGCATGCATTGCGCCACTTTGTAACACCTTGCGCCACATTATTCCTTTGCTGGGCATAATGTATGCAAAGGGTGCTTTCCCCCATTAGGAGGTCCACAAAAATGGCGCTGTGAAATTTCCGAGATTTCACTGCACCACATTTCCTGTCATTTTTAACTCCTACCCAAGGCAGGCATTAAAGTGACACTTTCATTATTTCCAATGGGACTCCCCACGCATTGCTGGACAAGTGCCATACTTTTTGGCTCTAGTAAACCAGCGTAAAAAATGTTGACTCTATTGTGCTGGCATGCGCAATGGTGTGGCGTATGGTAAATGTGGCAATACTATGGTGATGTTGGGGAGAGGTAGGGGGGACGCAAAAAAAGTGGCGCATATTAACAATGTGCCACTTCCTTGTAAATATACCCTTAGGTTCCAGAAGGAACAATGGTTCTTCTGTCTAGCAGCAGGCAGCAGGTCCTCCCACTTTCCCCGATCACACTCTTTCTTTGCCACTGATAGCATTTTTTTTATAATAATACCTAGAAAGCTGGATTAAAGATCTGTCTTGCTCGTTAATTGCTTCAACCAATTTGCACTTGGCAGCTCTACAATGTTCATCATACCACTATACTGGGCTCTTCCTCTCTGCTGCACTCCTTGTCTCAATGTAGAACAGGTTCCTTAATCTTCCAAACAGTCCATTGTGCATCTCAGAAATTGCCCCCATGGGCGCTCTGGTGACCCCAACCTGTGCCTGTGATACCAGTCCCTCCATGCCATCAGCAAACATACTGTAGATCTTGCTAATGGACTCCTGTGACTACGCATTGTTACTCCATTTAACCCTATGCCTGTTGTTGGTGGTGCTCAGTCTTCTGTCAAAAGGCTCCTCTTGGTTACCCAACTGGGCAGTTATAATTGTGCTCAGCTTGGGGACCAAGGCGTTGTGGTCACTATCATGACGGGATATTAGTCATGTCAACCAAGTATGGCCATAACTTAATAGCCAGCAATATATAACCAAGAAGGCTAGTGTGGTTTATACAGTTAAATGTGTGATTGCCAGATTTGTCACATTTGTCACACCTAGTTCTGCCATTACAGGCACGTAAACCCTGGTTTAGTGCAAGTGCAGTAATATGGACTGCAATGGGTGTCCATTTCATAATGGGAGGCATCGCTAGATCGGGGATTGACCATACAGCAGCCTCACCTGCTGGTGTATCTGTGTTCAAAGGTTCAGATTGACTATTAAACGCCCCCCCCCAAAAAATATGTTATTATTAAGTGGTAGTGTAGTTAAGTGAGCATTTAGTTGATCTAAAATGATAGATTATTTTTTTTACCCAGTAGGTCTGCAATACACATCGTAAATATAATAAGTAATGTCCTGGGGGATCAAAAGACTTATTCAAACAATAGGTCGGGGGAATCCACCTTAACCTCTCAGTGTACCCGCCACAGTGGTTCTTACCCATTTTGCGAGTCCCCCGATGGTCTGCCCTTCCCAGCTGAAACAGTTTCCTTAAAGTAGTTGGCATAGACAGTGCGGTGAAGAGATTGCAAAGACTATGGGCCAGATGTAGCAAAGGATTTGTGCCTCGCAAACGGCGAAAATCGCCGTTTGCGAGGCGCAAATGCCTCTTTGCTATGCAGAAATGCATATTGCGAGTCGGGACCGACTCGCAATATGCATTTCCGAATCGCAAATAGGAAGGGGTGTTCCCTTCCTATTTGCGATTCTGAGTGGTATGCAATACCATTTGCGACCGCATATGCGGTCGCAAATGGTGTCGCAGTTACCATCCACTTCAAGTGGATGGTAACCCACTAGCAAATTGGAAGGGGTCCCCATGGGACCCCTTCCACTTTGTGAATGGACCCACAAATATTTTTTCAGGGTAGGTAGTGGTCCAAGGGACCACTACCTGCCCTGAAAAAAAAACGAAACTAAAGGTTTCGGTATTTTTTTTAAGTGCAGCTCGTTTTCCTTTAAGGAAAACGGGCTACACTTAAAAAAAAAAACTGCTTTATTTAAAGCAGTCACAAACATGGAGGTCTGCTGACTACAGCAGGCCTCCATGTTTGCAAGTGCCTAGACTCGCTATTGGGCCGCAATTTGCGACCCACCTCATGAATATTCATGAGGTGGGTCATTGCGACCCCATAGCGAGTCGCAGTACGGTGTCTGAGACACCGTACTGCATACCAATTTGCGAGTTGCAAATTGCGAGTCGCAGGGACTCGCAATTTGCAAGTCGCAAATTGGTTATTTGCTACATCTGGCCCCAAGTCTCTTCGAAAAAGCAGATGATATGTTGTTCTACAAGGTCACACCATTCGGGGCGGGCTAGTTTTGAGGCCACACCTGCCACGTTCCAAGTGTTGAGTTTGGTTGGGGTGCACATGCTGGCAGAAGTATCCCGGCCCACTGCAACAGTCGAATAAATTGAAGCAGGAGAACGATTCAGCCAATCTAAGTCTACTGTGTTCCATGTCAATGGAGTGTCGTTGTTGACCTCCCTCAGTGCTGAACCCTCTTGGCTAGCACTGGAGACCGTTGCAGGAATCTGCTCACACTCAGGACTACCTCAGTGTTGGTCTGCATCTATCAAATGGGCTACAGAACAAACACATTTTCATTTGCATTGACAGACTAACTTTGAGGACCCCGTCCTGTGCCGCCCCTGGCCAGATGAGGTTCCACAACAGACCGTGGAGCCGAGACCCAAGGCACCCCCGCTTGCATAGTTGTTGGGGATGGGATTCATGGTAAGCTCTCTCTCTGAACTTAAGGGAGTGACAACTCCTATTTCAGTCCTCTTGATACTAGAGCTATTGAATTGCCACTGGCTTCCAGCAGGGAGTCAGTCTACCCCTGCAAGTGGGTCAAATGAATTGTGGGTATTAATAGAGTAAAGATCACACAGTCTCATCTGATCAAAGCAAGGCAGAGCTGGTAGGGATGGAATATTTTGCCTCTGCACTTGCTGGCGAGTATGGGAGTCCTGTCTGGATAACGATAGGTAAAAAAAATCCAAGAGGAACAGGTTTAATGTGGGTTCCAGGAATTGCTTACACAGCCAAATAACACATTTTGGGTCAAAGATGGAAAATTTAAAATTGATAATAACACAATTGCCACATCGGTCCAGACTCCTGGGCCCGAGCCAGACCACTCTTCTAGTGAGTAATATATTATTGGCCTGTGATGAGGGAAAGCCTCTATATCGTGCGGGCCAACCCAGAGTTTTGTTAAAAAGCGATTCATTAAACTCGCTCTGCCCTGCCTGCAGCTGAGGGCCTTCCGTTAAAACTTCTACGTATGGCCAAACATGCCGGGGGAGATTTCCCACTGATAGATTAGGGTTGCCCGTAGGTCCTACCAATACAGAGTTACTGGTAATAGGGAAACCCTCAGCATTATTTCCTTATTTACTGAACAAAGTAATTCCTGAGAGAATGGGACAGGGTTTCTGACAATCGGTTCTAAGCCGCCTTTGGCTCTGTGCGGGATGGTCACTAAGAGGTCTAGTCTCAGGGGCAATACACTTGGTGCTGGCCCTCGTGTGCTCCCAATGAGGCAGTTTTCATCTGTGGCTCCCTTTGGCATTAGCTATCTCTGACAGAATCGGTGCCTGCCTAAGGACAGCTAGATCGTTCTCAAAAGCTGCAAGAAGGGCACATAATGGAGAGAGCTGTTCTAAAAGTAGCTCTTTAACTGTACACATGCATTCTTCGACTAGTTGCTCATACCCTACTGGTTTAGATGCAGAGACTCCAACAACAGATTTAACAGAATATCCACCAGGTGGGTGTTTGCTTGGGTGAGAGGGACTGATCAGAATAGGGCGAGTTACCTCTTAATTTGCAGAACCTATGTGCTGCCTAGATCTCTTAGTTCTCCCCATGCGTTTGGCAGCTACATCTGTAATTTGCTCTGTGACATTCACAGAATTAACACTCTTGGGGTGGAACTCGACGTAAACTCTAGTATAGTGTTGGATTGTGTGCCTAAATCTGGGCTCAACTCAGCAGCTGTCCTTGATTGTAGAGACAGTCACCGTTCACTAAGCTTGATCTCTGTGTTAATGACCCTCAAGGACCTATGCAGCATCCTATCAATGGAAGTAGTCTTGGCGGGGCCATATGAACAACATGGCTATCTATAGCTTTCTGCTTTTCCATTTGAACTTGTCCAACTTCAGCAAGTTCAGAATGACTGTACAAAGAGGAAAGAGTACAATATGTATCTCTGTTAGAAATATCTCTTGGGCCTACACAGGAAAAACAAGAAAGCTTAATTTCGTTATGAAAAAGGAATAATTGCAAGCCTAATACTGTCAATGGAGCTAGTGCTCATTCCCAGTAACACCCCACCCTTGTCCAAATCAACCAAGTAGAAGCCTGCCTCAGTTTTGTGACACCACACCATAGAGGGGGGCCCACCAGCTCTGCAGTAATCAATTGCAAATCGGGGCCACAATAACTCAACGCCAGCCAGCAGCAACCACCTCAAATCCTTTAACAACTAAATTATAATAAACTATGTTATTAAAGGAGCGGGCCATTGGGGATGACGGGGAGGAGCAGTGCGCATGTGTGTTTGACCGCCCGTCTCGGGCCGGCCAAACACACAGGCGCACAAACACACAGTGATGGGCTGGAGAGAGCAGGCACAGGCTCCCAGTCTGTCTGGGAGCAACCTTGCTTGGAACTCCCATCCAATCCTAACGCTGCTCTGAGCAGTGTCAGGATTGCCCGCAGGGCAGGCTGGGAGGAGACGGAGGATCAGCTGCATGTATGTAAGTTATTTTTTACATTATTTTTTAATATTATTATCATTCCTCCCCGCCCCCTCCCCTCGTGCCACCAAGCCCCTTATATCTACCACAAGCCGCAACTGAAGCACACCTTTCCTCTGCAGGAGCCTGGTCAGAAGTTTTCACTTGTCTTGCGCAGGAGCTAAGGTAAGGGATAAGAGGTGGCAAAATGTGTTATTCAATAGTCCACTATAGCTGAAACACCAGGCCCTGACCAACCATAAGTGCGTAAATTAGAGAGGAACTAACAGAGAAGTGCAAATGGTTACTATAGAGTCAGAGGTCGGCTTCCAATGTTATGTAAAACAAGAAAAATAAAAGTACCTGTGAGGAAACGTCCCAATATTGTCTGTCTGCAGAACCAAGGGGCGTGCCCTATGTCTTCCTGGCATTGATGGGTGGAGGCAACGGGCCCGCCCGTGGCCTGAGTTTTGCCCGCTGGCACGTCCCGTGCAATGAATTACAGGCAGGTGTGATGTCAAGGAGCCCGCCTCCAAGTCTTTGGCTTCCTGGGAGCTGTAGTCTTGATCTCAAGTAATCCTCGCCTCACAGTTTCCTGTTTCCCTCAACTCTGCATTTTAATAGCAGATCGACTAATTCTCAGGTCAGTCTTACCTAGATTGAAGGACCACCATTCTGCCACATTTAACAAGACTTGTCCCGAGAGTCCACACAAGGACTTTGACTTTCACCATGCCAGGATGTATATTTGTGTGTTTTCTTCTGCTGCAGTGTCCCATTCCTTCTGGGAAGTGGCATAACAGGAAGAGGCATTCACATCAGGGTTAAAACACAGGTGCAGTAGCCAATGCAGGTATGAACAGCAGGGTAAAGGTGGGAGAAAACAGGAAACTACAAGTGAGCAGTGGTTACAAGAAGCTATTTGATTTAAGGAGGAAAAGAAGGCAAAAGAGAAAGTGAGACATATAGATAGAAAGGGAGTATTAATGTAATACCTTGATTTTCATATAGTGTCTAATTATTTGGCCATTTCTAACTGCTGCAAATCATAGTGTTGTTATTATCTAATTTAATGGCATTCAATTTATAGACCTTGGAAGGATGGGAGACTCATTTGGCCCTACAGGAAAGCTTGTGACCTGCAGGTTTCAGCAGCGTGAGAAGCAACCATTACCTGACTTGTTGATCATTATGAGTTTCCCAATATAATGTTGCAACACCAAACCACCACCGCCGACACATCAGCCTCCTCACCCCCACAGATACAAACGCCGACCACAGGATCACAGCATTGGACCAGCTCACTACTCAGAGCACTACAGCCATTAAGCACTCCGTCTGCTCAGAGGCACCTGCAGACCCCTGTCCTCATCACATGTTCAACCTCGGAATCTAGACCATCAGCAATAAGCTCACTGCTATCCTCAACATATCAATCACAATCGCCACCTTCCCAGGAGAATGGAAACGAGGTTAAACTCCTCAAGAAACCATCTGCCAACCTCAACAAGCTCAAAAACTATTGGCCCATCTCTCTGCTCCCCTGTCCCACCAAGGTCCTTGAAAGGGCATCAACTGACAAGTCACGGAATACCTGGCAAACAACAGTCTTCTAGACCCATTCCAATCTGGGTTCCGCATGAACCACAGGACCAAAACTGCCCTGATCGCAGCCACCAACAACATCAGAACCCTCTTAGACCGGGAAGAAACAACCACCCTGATCCTCCTTGACCTCTATGCAGCCTTCAACACCATGTCTCAACACACCATGATCAAGAGGCTTCATCAGATCAGAATACAAGGGTATACCCTCAAATGGATTTCCTCCTTTCTCACAGAAAAAAACCAGAGAGAGTCAGCCTTCCACCATGCACCTCGAAACCTAAGAACATCTATGACTTCCCCCAAGGATCATCCCTCAGCCTGACTCTGTTCAATGTGTACATGACCCCCTTGGCCAACCTCACCAGAACCCATGTACTGAACGTCATATCCTACACAGATGCCCCCAGCTCATCCTCTCTCTATCTGAAGGCCGTTCCACCAGGAGAGCCCACTTCCGCCTGTGCATGATCAGCGTCACCAACTGCATGGAAGACAACTGCTTAAAACTCAACACAGACAAAACAGAAGTACTGATCTTCGGGACCAACACCTCCCCGTGGAACGACTCCTGGTGGCCGGCCATACTAGGACCCTCAACCACTCCCACAGATGACATCCAGAATCTTGGCATCAACCTGGACAGCAAACTCACTGTTAGACTTGGCATTCTTGGCGTGGTCTCCCCTAACGTTTTGCCTCTGTTTCCCAGGTTGTTGATGTGTGCTGGACTCTGTTTTTGCTGTTTTTGTTACTCTGGGCACTTTCCCACTGTTATCCAGTGCTAAAAGTGCAAGTGCTCCTGTATAAAATGTGTATGTAATTGGATATCCATGACTCGCATTTTTGATTTACTGGTAAGTCCCTAGTACAGTGCACTAGAGGTGCCCAGGGCCAGGGCTGAAGAAACGACGTGCCGCTGGCTCCGCGGCTAAAACCCACGCACTGCTTGCAGTGGGGCTTATAGATCAACGCTCAAGGCTGGAGAAACGATGTGCTGCATCGCTATCGGAGGCTGGTAAAATCACAAACCACACAGCGTGGGTTTGCTAACACCGTGTGGCAGGATTTTCGATGCAAACCTTGCTGGGCTTGGAAAACGATGCAACGCCTGCCCGGACCCGAGGGCTGCCTGGATCACCGCATCGCTCTCCTGCGGAGAGGAAAACCAACGCATGCCTAACCGACCGTAGAAGGAGAAACACCACGATCTCGCTTGCGGGTGAGAAATCGATGCACGCGTACCTTTTTTGACGCACCCTCGCCCGTGCATGTTATTTTGACGCTACCCAGGTACTCTTCAACGCTAAAGGTGTTTTACCTGTTTACAAAAGGAGTTAAGACTCTTTTTTATTTAAATTAATAACTTGACTTGTGTATGTTGGATTTTTGTCCTTTTGGTCTTGTTTTGTTTAGATAAATATGTTCTATTTTTCTAAACCTGTGTTGTGTAATTTTGTAGTGTTTTCATTAAGTTACTGTGTGTGTTGGTACAAATACTTTACACCTAGAACTCTGAAGTTAAGCCTGCGTGCTCGTGCTCGTGCCAAGCTACCAAGGGGGTGAGCTGGACTTAGTTGAGGGCGATTCTCCTTTACCCTGACTAGAGTGAGGGTCTTTGCTTGGACGGGGGTAACCTGACTGCCAACCAAAGACCCCATTTCTAACACTCACCATGAAAAATAAGATCAATGCAGTCTCCTCACCCTGCTTTTTCACTAGCCGCATGCTCTGTAAGTTCTTCAAAGGGCTCTCAGCACCAGATGCACCGTCAATCAAGCCCTCGTCAACAGATGCCTGGACTATGGCAACACACTCCATGCAGGAATCACCACACACCTCCTGAAGAATCTTCTTAGCATACAGAACACAGCAACCAGACTCATCTTCGACCTCCCCAGATAGACCCACATCATCTCACACCTCAAAAAACTTCACTGGCTCCCCGTCCATAAGAGATGTCAATTCAAGATACTGACCCACACTTACAAAGCCCTACACAATCAAGGACCAGCTGTTGGGCCTGCCCAACCACCAGTCCAAATCACTGTGGCTCCTTTGAGAGGAAGATTGCATAGCCTATTTAGGCTGCGTACTGCTCCGTAGACACCGCTCGTCATAATGCTGACTCCTTTCAGCTTCCTCTTGTTTTTTCTGATGATGCATATTTGTTGGTGTCTTTCCTGCATTGTTCCATCTGGCGTCTTCAGAGTTGTTCAGTGATCATGTCCCAGCCGCTTAGTTTGTTCCCTATTCCTTGCTGGGTATTTTCCTCGCATCATTGGCGACCTGGAAAGAAATCAAGAAAAGCAAACTGTGAATTTCCTGTGATAACGCACCGTGAGCGCTAGCATATAAACTGATAAACCTATCTGATTTAGCAGTACTTTGAATAAACTCCTTTTTTACTGAGTTTTCAAATCTTGAAAATAACCTGCAACATAAAAGGAACAAGTCAAATATTTAGTAAAGAGGAATTAGGGGAACCACATAACTCTGCTACATGTATGTTCTGCATGTTTATATTGAGACTGTTTATGCAGGGTTTTTGTTGCATATATATGTGATTATTCTATTGCAAGAGTATGTTTATTTAGAAGCATGAGGAAATGATACATCAACTTACATGTAGATAAGTCCTGTTTTTGTACAGTATCTGCAACTTCATCTTTCCCACGAAGCCCAGTCAAAGTAATGGAACAGGTGTGTAATGAATAATTCTGGAACTTCTATTATTCCATGGTCTAAAGAGCGTTCCTGTTACTCCATTCATATTCTTGTTTTTTAAGTATAGCAACATTATTTCTTTAGTATAGCAACATTATCCAAGTATACAGCACAAAACTGTATATAAAAGACTCATCCTAACTTTGGTTTGATCAATACTTGTAGTACTCAACATTATTGTTTGTATTATTACAGGAGGTGATAGAGAGAACACTTGATGACATAGATGTACCTCTTCCAGTCCATAGGTCAGCGAATCATCCACACCTTCCACTCATCCGGTCAGGGCAGGATAGACTTTGACTTAGTTGGTTCTTTCTACCCAAACTCGGAGGTTGGGGCTATTCTACAGTGCTGCATTTCACTCCTGTGAAAATAAATTCAGGTGAGATCTTGACAGTGTGATAAGCCTATGTTGAGTTTTCGCCTGAGTGAAATGGAGTCACAAGAAATTACTTTTTTGTCAGATTTGGTCCATATGATTGGAAATTTGCAGAAGGAGACTCAGGCTTTAGCATGACAAATAGTGGGGGCTTTACAGAGCTTTGAATCAGTGGATCCTGGAGGTCAGAGAAGCGGACAAGGAGGGAACACAACTGAGAATACCTTTACTAACTTTGCCCCAGCAAGTTCTAGTCAGGGTGCTTGGGTTTCTGTGATCCAAGTCACTACCCCTCTTACCATACCTTTAGCCCCTCCCAAATGCTTTTCTGCAGACACAACAAAGTTTGCCACATTTGTAAATCAGGGTCAATGACACTTCATGTGTAAACCAGTTTGTTTTCCAAACGAACAGTCAAAATTAGCATTTGTGTTATTGCATTCGGGGGGAACCGCTGCTATTTGGTCTATTCTGCTCTTTGAGAGGGATGATCCATTGTTGTATAATTATGCAGCCGTCAAGGCAGAATTATGGAAATTGTTTGAATTACATCATTTATACAATCAGTAGACACTGAGAAACCAAATTTATGACTGGGTGCAAGGACCTCATGACCTATATAACTATATTCAATTAATTATAGCCTGAGGCAGGGTGGCCAGAGAAGAAAAGGAGTGTTCTGTTTTATTGAAGACCCAAAGATGAATTAAAAGATCTTTTGGCTAAAGTTGTGGATCACCCTGAGAATTGGAATGACCTCATAGATTTGGTAGTAAAGCTTGATCATCACTTTTCTGAGCATTGTCGTGATAGAGGTAGATCAGAGACTAAGGCTTTAGTGTATAGGGAGAAAAAACCTGAAGCAGCAAAAACAGATGATCCTGAACCAATGCAAATTGGGAGCCTAAAAGTCCCACTCAGTGAGGAAGAGCGACAGAGCCATCTTGACTAGAAACTCTGCATGTATTGTGGAATAAAAGCCATTTCTTTAAGGATTGTTCAATAGAGCACAAGAAGGAAGAGAAGTTGAGAAACTAGAAGACTCGAGACAGAGTGAGGCAAGTGTTTAATATCTTCATTAGCCTCAAAAACATTGGCACAGATAACTTCTTTGAGTGTGTATTGTCACTTTTATGTGACAGCTTGGTTGACCTGGGAGGGTGGCTCTGTATGTTTTCAGATATTGATAGACTGAAGGTTGACTGGAAATGTCATGGATAAGGCTATAGGGACAAAGTATGCTATACCAGTGGTGCACAAGGACCTGGTTGATGAAGTCAAAACTATAGGTGGTAGTGCTTTGGAGTCTGGTCCCATCACCCATTCCGTAGAAGATTGACAGTTATTTATTCAAAAGAATAACAGAGAGATAGTACAGTGTGGATTAATACAAGCTTGACAGTTTCAAGCTATCCTGGGTATTCTATCGTTGAAAATCCATAATCCTGATATTGATTTGGAAAAAGTTCTATAACTTTCTGTTCCACATTTTGTAAAGAGCATTGTTTGTCTTTGATTTCTGATATTGAGGTTGAGAGTATTGCGGCAGCTATGGTTGATGGTGTGACTCCCACCATTCCACCTGTTATCAAGATTTGGCAGAGGCTTTCGATAACCAAAAGGCCACTACCATTTGACCATATAATTGTCAAATTGATCTCCTTCCTTGGGTGCAAATTCCCTGTAGTAGAATGTACACTTTGACTGAAAAGGAACCTGTATCTTAAAGAGTATCTTGATGAAATGTTATGTATTAGGTTCATTAGACCATTTCAGTCACCAGCCTATTGTCCTCTGTTTTTTATGCCCAAGCGGGGTGGTGATTTACCCATGTGTATTGATTACAGAGCTTTAAATGAGGTAACAGTTAAAAATCATTACCAATTGCCTTTAATCCCTACACTCTTAGATGAGGGTAAGGATGTTAAACTGTTTAAGAAGTTGGATTTGAGAGGTGCTTACCATTTGGTGCACGTCAGAGAAGGAAGTGAAGGAAGACAGCTTTTCATACAAGGTTTGGCTTCTACGAGTATCTGGTGTTGCTCTTTGGGCTATGTAATGCACCTGCTGCTTTTCAATATTTCATAAATGAGGTACTGAGAGAGTTTTTGGATATTTGTGCTGCAGCATCTATCGATGATATCTTAGTGTGCTCTCCTTCAATGGGTGAACATGAGAAACATGTCAGAGCCATTATACAGCAATTGCAAGAAAATAGGTTGTTTGTGAAGCTAGAGAAATGTGAATTAAATTTCTCCAAGGTCTCTTTTTAGGATATGATCTGTCAGCACAGGGAGTTAGTATGGATCGTCAGAAGGTTTCAGCCATCTTATAATGGAAGACCGCTAAGTCAGTAAAGGAGGTACAAAGTCTGTTGAGATTCACCAATTTCTATCAGCGTTTTATAGCTCACTTATCTATCTTGGTGGCCCCTACTACTTGGGGCCCCAGTTACATTTCACTGGGATGAGGCAAAAGTACAGGCTTTTCAGTGACTAAACGAAGCTCTTATAAGTGTTTCTATCTTGCAATATCCTGACACTTCACAACATTTTATTCTTGCGACCAATGCGTCATAAGTAGCAGTGGGCAGGGTTCTTTCACAAAGAAATACAGAGACAGGACTGCTACATTCCATGGCCTACTTTTGACACAATTAAGTCCAGCGGAAGTGAACTACTCTGTGGTTGCCAGGGACGTATTAGCCATAAAGAAGGCTTTCGAAAAATGGAGACATTATTTACTAGGCTTCCTACATACTGACACTGTAGTTACTAACCATAGAAATCTGAAATTCCTCAAGTCAGCTAGAGCCCCGACAACCACAGTGGACTCAGTTCTTTGCTGACTATGACTTTGTGATACAATTCCAATCTGGTGGCCAGCACAGCATTTGGGATATGAATAGATAGATCAGAAACAAGACCATTAATCTATAATCCCTACAGAGCGTATTCTAGGGGCCTTATACTCAACAGAGAAATGTATAACTGAGATAGCAACTCCACAAAAAAAAGAAGATGAAGACATTGTAGTGTGGTTAGTTTTACTTATCCTTTGTGCATTAGCTTCAGGCTTTAGGCCTTTGTGCACTTTGCCCTGGATGTGTTTTATTCATTTGCTTGCAAGCTTAGAGCCTCTGTGCACTTTGCTCTAAATGCTTTTTATTAGGCTTCGTACTGTTATTTTTTAAATAGCTAGTTCTACGGTCTTGTTTTATATTCATATCACACTGTTTAGCCTACTTCAGCACTGGCGTTCTCCATAACACATTCTTGTTCACTCTGTGCTTCAGTCAAGGATACAGTCTGGTACATTGCTGATAGACGTGGTAGGAGGTTAGTCTTTGGCATTCCTGCGTAGGGACATTTTGTGATCACGCTGACATGTTAGTTATAAAAACACTTCCTTGTCCCAATACACGAAGGAGGGAGATTCCGACCAGGGAACCACAACTAGACGCAGACTGCCTCGTTGCAGATGCTGAACCAAGATCACAGGCCTTTGCTCAGGTATGAGGGCTGATGTCTCCCCAGTGATTCAGAAAGGCAAGTTAGAAGCTTAACATGCTGTGCTCGAAAAAGAACTAGCAGAGGGAGAGTAGAAACTATTAGACACCATGATAGCGTTGTTCTTATGTTTTACTCTCCTGGTGACTATTTCAATCCTACTGTGTTGTATGGTTCTGGTTATTGCGGCTCACGCCTTATTATCTAAAATGCAGTCGTTTTATTAAAACATTATATAAAACTTATACTGCCTTTGTCATTTGTATATGAGATCATACTGTAAATGAGAGAGTAGGTTTGGATCTGAGTGACCACGACTTCCCTGAGAAGATCCAAAGATGTCATGTGCTCGGCTGCCCAATCATCTCTTCCCTGTGGTAGAAATGAGGCACTGCTAGTAAGCCGGAGCAAAAACCGGATTTAGGGTGACAGAGTTCCTTACACGTGGGTCAGACTCTGTCCCCCACAACGTGATCGATCCTGCTGCCTAGAAATCCAGTAGTCTCATTTAGGATAATGAGAGCCCACGCGACAACATCATACATAATAAATCAATCAATCAAAGCATTTGTAAAGTGCACTACTCACCCATGAGGAACCCAAGACACTGATATTATACATAATAATACTAGTCACAAGGTGAACAATTTGTATTACATACAGAGACGAATCTGTGTTAATACTCAGGAACTACAGCAACAAGCTTTGGAATGGTGTCACACTCATCTCCTAGCAAGTCATCCAGGGGAAAAGAAAACATAAGAGATCCTCAAAAGACTGGTGGCCCACTCTCAACCCTGACACAAAACAATTAGTAAAGAAATGTAGCATTTGTGAACAAAGCAAAGATACACATCAAGCCCCCACTGATCTGTTAGCACCACTACTCACTTCTCCCACTCCTTGGCATACACTTCCCATGGATTTCATAGAAGAACTTCCCAAGACAGATCAGGGCCATACTGTAATTTTGGTTGTTGTTGATGTGTTGACAAAGGTGGCATATTTTACCCCTTTAGGTGGTCTAGCAACATCCGAAGAACCTGTAGATACCTTTTTACAAGCTATTGTATGTATACATGGGCTTCCTTCAATTATTGTGGCTGACCAGGATCCTCAGTTTGTCTCTAAGTTTTGGAAGGCCCTGTGTGGAGTGTTGCAACTTGAAGTTCATCTTTCCACTGGTTTCCATCCTCAAACAGGTGGACAGACTGAAAGAGAGAACCAGTGTTTGGAGCAGTAAAAAAGATGCCAAGTGTTAAACAGTACAAAAGATTGGGATATTGTTCTTTGGGCAGCAAAGTTTGCAGATTGCTCTACTAAAGCCTCACCTTTGAATGTAATTATGGTTGTCATCCTCGATTTATGATGTTTTCGTCTTGTTCTGCCTCTGGGGTGCTGGCAGTCCAAGACTATATTGAAAAGATAAGAGATTTACAACATACTACCCACCACAACTTAGAACAGGCAAAAACTGTGTACAAAATAAATGCTGATCTGCATTACAAGCCTAGCACTGACTATCAAATTGGTGATGAGGTGTGGTTATCTACACAATTTATGAATTTGAAAGGGCCTCATAAATTTCAACCACAATACACTGGTCCCTATAGGATTGCCCAAAAAATAAATGATCAATCAATCCGAAATTTGTAAAGCGCACTACTCACCTGTGAGGGTCTCAAGGCGCTGAGGTGGGGGAAAGGGCGGGGTGCTGCTACTATTTGAACAGCCAGGTCTTGAGTAGTTTCCTGAAGGTAAGGAGGTCTTTGGTCTGACGCAGGTGGGTGGGAAGAGTGTTCCACGTCTTTGCGGTGAGGTGCAAAAATTATCTGCTGTTGGCTGTAGTTCTATGGACGTTTGGGACAATTGCAAGGGCGAGGTCGGCGGAGCGGAGATGCCGGGTCAGGGTGTAGAAGGAGAGCCATATATTGAGGCATTCTGGTCCAGTGTTGTGCAGTGCTTTGTGCGCCTGGGTGAGGAGTTTGAAGGCGATTCTCTTGTTGACTGGAAGCCAGTGCAGGACTCTCAGATGGCCTGTGATGTGGCAGTGGCCGAAGATGTCCAGGATGAGGCGTGCGGAGGCGTTTTGGATGCGTTGCAGCTTCTTCTGGAGTTTGGCCGTGGTTCCTGCGTAGTGGGCATTGACGTAGTCCAGTTTGCTGCCTACGAGGGCTTGGGTGACTGTTCTTCTGGTTTCAGTGGGGATCCATTTTGTAGATCTTTCGGAGCATGCAGGGGACGTTGAAGCAGGAAGAGGAGATTGCGTTGACTTTTTGGGTCATGGATAATGAGGAATCCAAGATGAATCCTAGGTTGCGTGCGTGGTCAGTGGGAGTTGGAGTGACTCCGAGAGAGGTAGGCCACCAGGAGTCATCTCATGCAAAGGGAGTGGAGCCGAAGATGAGGGCTTCCGTCTTGTCGGAATTGAGTTTGAGGCAGCTGTTTTTCATCCATTCGGCGATGGCCTTCGTTCCTTCATGGAGGTTGGTCTTGGCGGAGTCCTTGGTGAGGAAGAGGATCGGATGGGTGTCATTGGCATATGAGATGATGTTGAGGTTGTGGGTTCAGGCGGTGTTAACGAACACGGCAATGTAGATGTTGAAGAGGGTCAGGCTGAGGGACGAATCCTGGGGTATGCCGCAGATGATTTCTGTGGCCTCCGAGCAGAAAGGGGGAGGCGGACTCTCTGGGTTCTGCCGGTGAGAAATGAGGTGACCCAGTCCAGGGCTCTGTCATGGATTCCTGCATTGCTCAGATGTGAGCATAGGGTGTGGTGGCAAGACAGTGTTGAACGCGGCCGAGAGGTCCAGGAGGATGAGGAGTGTGGTTTCGCCGTTGTCTAGTATGGTTCTGATGACGTCGGTGGCGACGATGAGTACAGTTTCAGTACTGTGGTTGCTGCGGAATCCGGATTGAAAAGGGTCCAGGGTGCAGTTCTCCTCAAGGAAGTGGGATAGTTGTCTGTTGACGGCCTTCTCGATGACTTTTACAAGGAAGGGGAGCAAGGAGATAGGCAGAAAGTTCTTGAGGTCCTTTGGGTCCACCTTGGGTTTTTTGAGGAGGGCGTTGGTGGTTGCCGGGGGGGAGGTCTGGGTGTTGAAGCTGTCGTGGATGCCTGCAATCTTGCGGTGGAAGTAGGAGGCTAGGGAGTAGCAGAGGTCTTGAGATGGCGGGATGTCGTTGGTGTTGGAGCTGGGGTTGGAGAGTTCCTTCACGATGTTGAAGAGATCCTTGTGGCTGTGTGCGTTGTTGTTGATTCGGTCTTTGAAGGCGGTTCTCTTGGCGGTTCGGATGAGTTAGTGGTGTATGCGCATGGTGTTTTTGAAGGCTGTGTGGTTGTCCAGAGTCTGCTCTTGGCGCAAAAGCTGTGGCAGGTTTGCTTAGATTCGAGGAGGTCAGCGGTAAACCAGAAGGCCCTTCTGTCGGTGCATCTGTTGGAGGGATTCTTGATCGGGGCGAGAGTATTGGCACAGGTGTTGATCCATTGCCTGAAGTTGCGGGCAGCTGCATCAGTGTCGGTGGTGTTGATAGGTAGGTTCCAGGAGAGGGTCACGATGAGTTGGCCTTCGGTGACCTTGTTCCAATTGCGGTGGGGGATCCGTTGTGGGCGGTGGTGTGTTGTGGGTTTCTAGAAGGAGAAGTGGATGCAGCGGTGATCTGTCCAGTCACGTTCGGTGGTATGGCTGAAGGAGACGTGATTGCTGGTGGAAAAAATAGGGTTGAGTGTATGTCTTGTGGAGTGGGTTGGTGTTGTGCCGACTTGTTTGAGGACGAGGTTGGAGAGGTTGGAGAGCAAGGTGGTGGTGTTGTTGTCGTTGGTGTTTGTGAGGTGGAAGTTTAAATCCCAGAGTGGTATGCAGTCAGTGAATGTGAGAATGTGTGTGCTGATGACATTGGGGGAGTAGCTGAACTGCTGTCGGGGGCCGGGCAGCCTGTAGACGAGGGTCCCTTGGAGGGTGGTCTTTGGGTTGGAGTGGATGTGGAAGTGCAGGTGTTCAGCGATGCTGAGGGTGCCTTCAGTGCTGGTCGTGATCCTGAGGGTGTTCTTGTGGATCATGGCAATGCCTCATCCTAGTTTGTTGGGGAGGTCCCTGCGGGTGATCTTGTAGCCGTCCGGGATGGCTATGGCAATGTCAGGCGGTGAGGAGGAGTTAATCCAGGTCTCGGTCAGGAAGGCGACTTCTGGGGATGCTGATTTGAGTAGATTCCATAGCTCTACTGCGTACTTGTGGACAGAGGGGGTGTTGAGGAGGATACATCTAAGGTGATTGTGTCCTGCCTTGGTGGGTGGGTTGTTGGCGTGGAGGCTGGTGAAGGTGCAGTTCTGGGATGAGAAGGGTCTGCGGATGGTCAGCGGGGAGGCTTGAAGGCAGGCACAAGAGCGGCCAGTGTTGAGGGCGCAGAGGGTGGCGGCGTCGCAGTGAAGACGTGTGTGTTACAAGAGCCAGGGGTTCTGGTGCTGGGTGCGGAACAGACACGGACAGACACGGACGGGCACAGACAGGCTTGCCTTTGGTGCACCTTTGGCGTGCCAGCGGCACAGCCGCTCAGCAGCCATCATTAACTAAGGAGGTGGGGGGGAGGAGAGGACAGCTGGGAGGCGGGGATGAAAAATGGCACAAAATAGGGGGCGGGCCGCAGGGGCAGCAGCGGCTGGGGAGAGAGAGGAGGGGGAGATCGAAGTGAGAGAGAGAGAGAGAGAGAGAGACCGGAGTGAGAGAAAAACCGGGAAGAGTGAGTGCGAAGAAAAGGAGCACAAAAAGGGACAGACAGAAGTGAGGGCGGAACGGAGGGCAAAGCAAAAAATAGGAGGAGAGAGGCAGACGGCAAAAGGAGCACAGCAGGGACAGACACAGAAGTGCAGCAGAATGGAGGGCAAGTAGAAAAAAAGAGGAGGGAGGCAGAGGGCAAAAGGAGCACAGCAGGGACAGACACAGAAGCGCAGCAGAATGGAGGGCAAGAAGAAAAAGGGAGGAGAGAGGCAGAGGGCAGCCCAGTGGGAAAGCAGAGCTCTCCCACTAGACACCAGGGATGAGGCACAGGCAGAAGCCTGCAGGTGTAGGAGGGCTTCGAACTCCTGACAGGAGTCAAGAGTTTAGACAAGTGAGAGGCTCTACTTACCAGATGGAGCCATGGGACGCAGAGCAGTGCACTGACCAGGCCAGTGGTATTGCTCAACCTACCACGCAGCGGCGTAACACTGAAATTAGAACTGCTCTTGAATCTGCAAATGCATTCAGTTTTTCATGTGTCATTGTTGAAACTAGTAATTTCAGGAACTGTTCCCTTGCCAAGACCCCCAGCCCTTAATGACAGACAATGAACTGAATTTGAAGTGGAGGCGATCTTGGACTCCAAACGTATATGACACCGACTGTTTTACTTAATTCATTGGAAGGGATACGGTCCAGAGGATTGCATCTGGGAACCTGAAGGTCATGTTAATGCCCCTTGTTTCCTTCAACATTTCCATTGTAAATGCTCTAACAAACCCAAATCCGCAGGGGGGGCTATTGTGGAGGTGTACTGTCGGGCCTGCTCAACTGCCGGTCTAAAACACTGTGGCTTCATTAATAGGAAGAGCCTGTAGGCTTTTTAGGCTGTGTGCGCGGCTCCTCGGACGCCGCTCGTTGTAACGACTCCTTTCAGATTCCTGTTGTTTTTTCTGACGCGGCGTGTTTGTTGGCATCTTTTTTGCTGTTGGTCCTTCTGGTGACTTCAGACTTGTTTGGTAGTCACGTCCCGGCTGCTCAGTTTGTTCCCTATTCTTTGCTGGATATTCTCCTCGCATTGTTGGCGACCTGAAAAAAAACAAGAAAAGCAAATTGTGAACTTCTTGTGGTAACGTGCCACAACCGTTAGCATATAAACGGAGCCACTTATCTGATTTAGAGGTATTTTGAATGAACTTCATGTTTATTGAGTTTTCAAATCTTGAAAATAACCTGCACCATAACAGAACAGGTCAAATATTTAGTAAAGAGGAATTCGCGGAACTATACAACCCTGCTAAATATATATACTGCATGCTTATATTGTGTTTATACAGGGTTTTTGTTGAGTTTATATGTAATTATTCTATTGCAAGTGTATGTTTATTTAGAAGCATGAAGAAATGCTATATCTAGTTACATGTAGATGAGTCTTATTGTTGTACTTTTTCTGCAAGTTCGTCTTTCCCACGAAGCCCAGTCAGGGTAACAGACCAGGTGTGTAATGAATATTTCTGGGAATTCTATTATTTCATTAGCCAAAGAGCACTCCTGTCATTCCATTCATATTCTGGTGTTCTTGTGTTTAAGAATATCAAATTATCCAAGTATATAGCACAAAACTACAATACACCCGGAGAGGGGAATTGCCAGGTATCCTATGTTATGTACATAAAAGACTCATTCTAACTTAGGTTTTATCAGTACTTGTAGTACTCAACGGTTTTGTTTGTATTATTACAGGAGGTGATAGAGAGAACACTTGAGGTCACTGAGGTACCTCTTCCAGTCCATAGGTCAGCGGCTCCTCCACACCTCCTTCCCCTCATCCAGTTAGGGCAAGTTAGACTTTGACTTTGTTGGGTCTTCCTGCCTAAACTCGGAGGTTGGGACTATTCTTCAGTGCTGGATTTCACTCCTGCGAAATTACTTTCCGGTGAAATCCTGACAACAACACGCACTCACCACCACCTGAACTTCTACCAGCCCTCCAGACACCTGTGTTCTGCCTCCATCTCCCTCGCTCACCCTCCGCATCCATTGAAGCAACAGTGCAAAACGCTCCTTCTCCTACCTTGCCGCTAGGTCATGAAACAGTCTACCACTCCACCTCTGGACCTCAAGCTCCCTTCAGGAATTCAGAAAGGGACTCAAAACATGATTATTCAACTGACTCCACCCAAGCAGCTTGGTTCTCAGCCAATAGATACCCTTGCAAGTGATTAGCTGAGCTCTAGAAAGCCAGATTGATTGACTGAAAGTGGATTGTAATTACTAGGTGCAATATTACTTAATTACTTCAACGTTTCCATGTGAAATAAGGCATAGCATGCAAAAAGCTTTCATTTTGCATTGATTTCCATATGGTTCACCTCTTTCTAAGCAATTTTCTCTGAACACATTTTGCTGAGTTTTCCTGGTCAAAATCTATATGGGCAAAATTACTTGAAGTGCAGGTTTTTCCTCACAAATCGGAATCCCGATTGGGATTACAACGGGACTCAGAATAAGCCAATAACCATCTTGCTAGCTGAGATAGAACACTAGAGACTAGATGATATATGAAGACAGAGGGACAACATGAGGAGTATTAGATACGGAGAGGGTGGACTGTGGATGACAGATACAGACATAATAATGGAATCAGTGGTGGGTTGCCCTAAGTGATGTCCGGGCTCCATCCCCTTGTTACCTGACCCCTTTTTATAGGATCAATAGGGAATATATGTTTAGTTTGGACTATTTGAACAAGAAGTACATGCCAACCTTCGCTGTGACCAGGAGTGAAGCAGCCATGGACAGTGAGCCTTATCTGAAGACTAATGAAGGCACAGAGAAGTGTTTGTACCAGCCATTAAACAGCTTCCAGGCCCAGGGAAGTCCCAGTTCTAGGAGAGCGAGCATGCACTTGGGCCATCCATTTGTCACGTGCACAGGAGCTCCTTCAGCCATATATTGCCTGGGGCTACAAAGCAATCAGTCTCTCACCTGACTATCTCCCATCTCGGCATATGATGGGGGAGTGAGTGAGAACAAGTGACACCGAGTTAGTAAAAGTGAGCTCAAGTGAGTGTGAGTGACAGTGAGTGGGTAAAATGAGTGTAAGGGATTGTGAGCGAGTGAGAATGATTGTGAGTGAGAATGAGAATGAGTATGAGCTAGTAAATCGAAATGAGTATTAGTGACTTGCATTAGGTATGTGTGAGTGTTGTGCCACTGCTGTTTTTGGTATTTGGTCTACAAGGGTACCCATAGCCAAATGATGCTGCAGGCAGATTGGAGTTAATTCTTGCTCCTTTGGACATGACTGGCAAAATGCTAGGATACTGGAGGTAAATCTTTGCACAAGGGTCCCTTAGCCAAAATGCCGGAACTAGCACACTGAAACTAATTCTTAGTATATCGGGAGCTAGTGGCAAAATAGTGGCCCTGGCACATGAGGTATTTCTTGGCTTATGGGGCTACTGTGACAAAATGCTGGCATTGCATATTGGATGTAATTGTTGGTACACACGCACACCCATGCTGTGTGGGGGACACCAACGACAAAATTGTGGCTCTGACACAGTGGAAGTACTTTTTGACATACTGCAGCACCAGCTGGGGAAAAGGGATAAGAGAAGAAAAGAGTGTTAATAGAGAGAGAAGGAAAGAAACTTACAACTTGAGACATATAAGATGTTCTACAGCTATTATTCATGCAAGAGGTGTAGTGACACAGATATCCAAGAGAGTGAGGGACCTACTACACCCCAATAAGCACTATATTTTAATACCAACACAGGGTGGAATTTGCCTTGCTCACACCAGGGCCCATGAAGCCCAGGCTCTGCTAGTGGTTAGGGGGAGACAAAAGCAACCTGCAGAGATCTTACCATGCCCCACATTTTCTAGGGACAATAATAAAGGCATTGTATTTCTAATGAACAATGTACGACTTGCTGGAGGGATCTGTGCTTTTTGTCATCACTGTTTTGACTTATCATAAAGTAGCATAGAGGGTTAATGTGCCTGCTGCAAAGCACAATGTGGAACAAGCAGATGAAAGATTTGTATTTTATGTAGATAGCCCAGTAGGTTACTGCTTATGTAAGAGAGATTGTTTTGTTAGAAACATATTGCTTTTTTAACCATTCATCATTCTAAAGGTGCTCAAAATGATTCCTTTGGGTAGTAAAAAGTCTTATTAATATAGACAACCTTAATCAGTCTGTTACATTTAAATTCTGAGTTTGTGCTACTGCAGACCATTCACTTTTAACATATAGGTGGTCATTACAACCCTGGCGATTGGTGTTAAAGCGGCGGTAAGACCGCCAACAGGCCGGCGGTAAAACTTTTGCAATTACGACAGTGGCGGAAACCGCCAACAAAGACAGTCACTTTAACACTCTGACCGCCACAGCGGTACAAACAAAAAGCGCGGCGGTCACCACCAACAGACAGGCGGAGGACAATGTACCGCCCACAGTATCACAACAGGCCAATCCGCCACCTTTTCCGGGACGGATTCACCGCAGATAAAAACACGGCGGAAACAGGATTTCAAAGGGAAAACGTTCACCTCTACACACCCCATGAGGAACTAGGACACCATGGACCCGGAACTCCAAATTCTCCCTGCGATTGTCTTCCTGCTCCTCTACCAGGAGCACGAACGCCGGCGGCGAAGACCACGGTGAGTACTGCACCTACGACACAGGGGAGGGTGGAGGGAAAAAACAGGGACACACACATGCAACACCCCCACCCCCACCCACCCACTACAACACACACACTAATACAGCATGATACATCACAGTTACACCCCTCAAACCCCCCGGAAGAATGCAAAGACAATAGAAAATGAGTGTAACCATTGTAATATATTAAAATCAAGTAGGCAAAAATATATATATATACACCATGTACAAAAAATATACCAAGCATAGTCGTCCAGGTAGTGCTCCAATTAAGTCTGTGGAACACTGGGCCCACACGGTATGGGCGAGGCCCACACAAGATCCCTGACCATGATGGAGAAAACACTGCAGGGGCATCAGAGGGCAACAAAACACGCACCTCAGGGGAAGGGAAGGGGGGGCACCTCAGCCGGTTGAGTGCACAACGCTAAATCCACGAGAGGGCCACATGCCCACTGTTCTATCCTGGAGAGTGCAAAGCCACAGTCTCTCAAGTCTATACAGTGGGTGGGTTGCACACTGTTCCATCCTGGGGAGTGCAAATCCACAGTCTCTCAAGTCTCTACAGTGGGTGGTTTGCCCACTGTTCCATCCTGGGGCGTGCAAAGCCACAGTCTCTCAAGTCTCTACAGTGGGTGGGTTGCCCACTGTTCCAACCCTGGGAGTGCAAAGCCACAGTCTCTCAAGTCTCTACAGTGGGTGGGTTGCCCACTGTTCCATCCTGGGGAGTGCAAAGCCACAGTCTCTCAAGTCACTACAGTGGGTGGGTTGCTCACTGTTCCATCCTGGGGAGTGCAAAGCCACAGTCTCTCAAGTGGATAACAGTCTCCACTGGTTCTGGAGGGGGCATGGTGCCCAGAGTGCTTCATCCTGCTAAGGACAGAGGTAGTGGAGGGATCTCACCACTCGTTCTGGAGGGGGCATGGGGCCAGATGTAGCAAACGTTTAGCGAGTCGCAAACGGCAAAATTTGCCGTTTGCGACTCGCTAAACGCGTATCCCAATGCAGAAATGCATTTTGCGAGTCGTTACCGACTCGCAAAATGCATTTCAGACTCGCAAATAGGAAGGGGTGTTCCCTTCCTATTTGCGAGTCGCATTGGGATGCAATACCATTTGCGACCGCATATGCGGTCGCAAATGGCATCGCAGTTACCATCCACTTCAAGTGGATGGTAACCCAATCGCAAATTGGAAGGGGTCCCCATGGGACCCCTTCCAGTTTGTGACTGGACCCCAAAATATAGGAAAACGGGCTACACTTCAAAAAAAAAAAAACTGCTTTATTGAAAAGCAGGTCGCAAACATGGAGGTCTGCTGACGACAGCAGGCCTCCATATTTGCGAGTGCCTATACTCGCAATGGGGCCGCAATTTGCGACCCACCTCATGAATATTCATGAGGTGGGTCATTGCGACCCCATTGCGAGTCGCAGTCGGTGTCTGAGACACCGTACTGCATAGCAATTTGCGACTTGCAAATTGCGAGTCGCAGGGACTCGCAATTTGCAAGTCGCAAATTGCCGACTTGCTACATCTGGCCCCTGGTGCCCAGAGTGCTTCATCCTGCTAAGGACAGAGGTAGTGGATGGATCTCTCCACTAGTTCTGGAGGGGGCATGGTGCCCAGAGTGCTTCATCCTGCTAAGGACAGACTCAGTAGCATCAGTGCCCTTGGCGCTCATGGGCCAGCGTTGCTTGAGACGGTGGTGCCCTGTTCAGCGGTGCTTGAGACGGCGGTGCCCTGTTCAGCGGTGCTTGAGACGGCGGTGCCCTGTTCAGCGGTGCTTGGAGCGGCGGTCTCCTTTGCAGTGACTCAGCTGCTGGCGGTCCTTAATTGCCCAGCGGGGCTGGTGCTGGCGGTCCTCTCTGTCCCAAGGGGGCTTTTGCTGGCAGTCCTTCATGGCCCAGCGGGGCTTGTGCTGGCGGTCCTCTCTGTCCCAGTGGGCCTTGTGCTGGCGGTCCTCTCTGTCCCAGTGGGGCTGGTGCTGACAGTTGCCTCCTGGGCAGCTGGGCTGGTGCTGGCTGTGGCCTCCTGGTCAGCTAGGCTGGTGCTGGCCTCATGGGCAGCAGGGCTGGTGGCGGTGGCCTCCTGGGCAGCTGGGCTGGTGCTGGCAGTGGCCTCCTGAGCAGCAGGGCTGGTGGGGGTGGCCTCCTGGGCAGCTGGGCTGGTGCTGGCGGTGGCCTCCTGGGCAGCAGGGCTGGTGGCGGTGGCCTCCTGGGCAGCAGGGCT
The DNA here is from genome assembly GCF_031143425.1 of Pleurodeles waltl. Lineage (NCBI taxonomy): Eukaryota > Metazoa > Chordata > Amphibia > Caudata > Salamandridae > Pleurodeles > Pleurodeles waltl. Next base: position 144,001,263 of record NC_090445.1, on the reverse strand, counting down.
GGTGCTGGCGGTGGCCTCCTGGGCAGCTGGGCTGGTGCTGGCGGTGGCCTCCTGGGCAGCTGGGCTGGTGGCAGTGGCCTCCTGAGCAGCAGGGCTTGTGGGGGTGGCCACCTGGGCAGCTAGGCTGGTGGCGGTGGCCTCCTGGGCAGCGTGGATGATGGCGGTCTTCTCCGGCGTGCTGCTCTTCCCAGACTTGCTGAGTTTCTTGTGCCCCTTCCCCACCTTGGAAGGTGTCGCAGCTGACTCCACACTCCCACCTGTACCCCTGGGAGCCGCTTTGGTGGCTGGAGTCTTCCCCCTCTCCCGCCGGGCACTGGCCAACTTCTGATGCTTCACAGGTGGGTGACTGTCTGTGCTGTGGCTCCGTGCCACACTGGCTGCACTGGTGGCCGGTGCACTCCAGATTCCGGTGACTACAGGCACCACTGGTCCCGGAGATGTTGTGGCTGAGGTGCTAGTTCGGGACCTAGGAGACGGACGGGGTGGGGGAGGTGTGGGAAAGAGGTCAAGGTTGGACAGTAAAAGTTTTTTGGAGACACTGGGACGGGTAGCTGGAGGGGGTTTGGGAGTGGAGGAAGAGGTTATGGTTGCAGGAGGTGTTCGTTTGCTGACTTTGGGTGAAAGTGCATGGGCTGGAGGCTGTCGTGAGGTGGATGGGTGTTGGGTGGGTGTCTGCCTGCGTTTGTGTATCTTGGAAGGGGGCGTCACAGACACACTGGGAGAGGACACAGGGGACGTGTGAATGGTAGTGGGGCTGGTGACTGCACGTGAGCGGGGTGTGGTGGTGGGTGTGCTGGTGATGGTAGTAGTGGCTGTAGAGGTAGTGCATGCAGGTGTGAGTGTAGACGAGACTGGGAGGGAGGAGGGAGACGAGGAGGAGGGGGACACAGTGGAGGCAGTGGATTTTGGTGTGTCTGCATGTGTCTGATGCTTGCGTGAGTGCCTGTGGGATGTGTGGTGCTTATGTTTGCCTGAGCTTCCCTTGTGTGTTGACATGTGTGCATGCTGGTCTGTAGGTGTGCTTGTGATAGGCTGGGGTACAGGGGATTGGGTCTGGGTGGAGGAAGTTGGAGGGGGGAGGCTAAACACAGGGACAATGGCTGCCATCAGTGCTGAGGTCAGAGTCTGAAAAGCTCGCTGAAGGGCCTGACCAGAATGAATGCCCTCCAGGAATGCATTTGTTTGCTGCAACTGCCTTTCTACACCCTGGATGGCATTCAAAATGGTAGACTGCCCAACAGTGAGGGACCTGAGGAGGTCAATGGCCTCCTTACTGAGGGCAGCAGGGGTGACTGGGGCAGGGCCTGAGGTGCCTGGGGCGAAGGTGATGCCCACCCTCCCGGGTGAGCGGGCACGGGGCAAAGGCTGAGGGGCTGCTGGGAGGGCGGTGCTGGAAGGGGGGGTGGCGGCTGTACCTGTAGATGGGGGGGCACAGATGTTGCCACCACCACAAGGGAGCTCCCATCAGAGGACGAGTCCGTGTCACTGGTCTCAGCTCCTGTCCCCGCCGTGGAGCTCCCCTCGCCCTCCGTCGCACTGGTGAAGTCCAATTCCGTAGTGTGGCCCTCCATGGCCATGTGGGATGCAGCCCCCTCGTGCTCCGGTGCCACTGCTCCTCCGCCTGATGATGCTAATGCACACAAGAACAGGGAGACCACAAAAAGGGGGTGTGGGGGACAAAAGAAAGACATGTTAAGTGCATGCATTACCGCTACCGTTGGAGGACACGACAGACACAGATGCTCCCTGCACTACTCTGTGCTCTTGGGCTCCACTGTTCAATTCCTGGGAAATGGCCTACTAGGCTATGGACGACATCTGCACACATGGATGACACAGGGGCATGACTAGGTGTACTTGGCACTCTACAGAGGTGTGGTGGGGTGCCACATGGCCTGCCTTACGGAGGGACCTTGCCTACGGAACTCACCCTGGCCTACGGAAACCGACAGCCCACCTCCCCCACCCAGACACCTCCACTGTGCGCAAAATCAGCAGAATGAGAGTGTACTCACCCCCTGTGTCTGCTGTGATGCCCTCAAGCACCCATCCAACTCTGGGTACGCCACCGCCAGGATCCTGAACATCAGGGGGGTCATGGTGCGACGGGCACCCCTCCCACGTTGGGAGGCCATACCCAGCTGAGCCTCCGCCGTCTTCTTGCTCCAGCGGCGAATGTCCTCCCATCTTTTCCAGCAGTGGGTGCTCCGTCTGTGGTAGACTCCCAGGGTCCCGACGTCCTTGGCGATGGCACGCCAAATATATTTTTTCTGGTGGGCGCTGACCTACATGAATTGTACAGGGGGAAGAGAAAGTTATTCCCAACTGCACCGTCAAAGTGATTGGCCCCCATCCCTACCCTTGCCATGTGGAACATGCACTCACCGTCGTTTCATGCATGCCGCACTCTCCCCCCTTCCTTCTTACATCCACCCCTCTCCACACAGGCATAGCCCATACAGCATGCTCCCAGTGTACTTACCTGTTTTTCTGGAGGACCGTAGAGTAGCGTGTACAGGGGGAGGACCCCATCCCCGAGTTTCTCCAACTCCTCCGATGTGAAGGCATGGGCCCTTTCCCCAGACACCCGAGCCATTGTCTCTTCCAGACCGAGGTCACAGCAGCACTTGCTGTGTAGGTCCTTCCTGCTGAAGATCAGGTATCGAGTGATTGAACAGATAGAAAATGGCGGTCACGTCCGCAATGGTGCGTACCGTCACCGCCGGCCTACATCGTCATTGGCTCCTGGGACCCATAGGGTCCAATGTTAACTTCGACCGCCTATCGCGACGGTGTACAATGCCAGCGCAGTTACCTCACATCCCATTGTCCCACTTTACAGGTCAGGCAGCCGCCATTTCAGGGGCCCACATGGCTTCATATTCAACTGCATCACACATACCTAGGCCTCGACTCAACACACATACAGGCCACTTTTTAGATTATGAATGGTGTCCTGTGTAAGCTGTGGGTATGTACCTCTGAGTTGTTTGACTCTGTGCTCGGTGTTGTTCTTCATATGCACCGTCCGCTGGGACATGTGAGGAGATGGCGGCATCCTCCGGTGTACCGACCGTTGGTGGACCTGTCGACAATGAAGGAAAGACATGTGATAATCACGTACAGGCTTGACCGTGCCACAATCCAGGAACTGTGTACCCAGTTGGAGCCAGACCTGATGTCAGATATCCGCCATCCCACAGGAATCCCCCCTCAAGTGCAGGTGCTGTCAGTGCTCCATTTCCTTGCAAGTGGGTAATTTCAAACTACAGTGGCCATCGCATCAGGGATGTCCCAGCCTATGTTTTCCAATGTGTTGTCCAGAGTGTTGTCTGCCCTGATGAAACACATGCAGAGCTACATCGTTTTCCCTCAGGTGGAGGATTTGCCTACAGTGAAAGGTGATTTCTATGCCCTGGGACATATCCCCAACATCATAGGTGCCATTGATGGGACACATGTGGCTTTGGTACCCCCCCACAGGAGTGAACAGGTGTACAGAAACCGGAAGAGTTATCATTCCATGAATGTACAGATGGTATGTTTGGCAGACCAGTACATCTCCCATGTGAATGCCATGTTCCCTGACTCAGTGCATGACGCCTTCATCCTGCGGAATAGCAGCATCCCTTATGTGATGGGTCAACTTCAGAGGCACCGTGTGTGGGTATTAGGTGAGCACCTGGAAGCTAGTCAGTGGGAATGGTTGTCTGGGTCTGGGGATATCCCTCCAGGTTAGTGTGTGTCTAACAGTTGTCCCTCGCCATTTGCAGGTGACTCTGGTTACCCCAACCTGTCATGGCTACTGACCCCAGTGAGGAATCCCAGGACAAGGGCAGAGGAACGCTACAATGAGGCCCATGGGCGAACTAAGAGGGTGAACGAGCGGACCTTCGGCCTCCTGAAGGCCAGGTTCAGGTGCCTCCATATGACAGGTGGATCCCTATTCTACTCACCAAAGAAGGTGAGCCAGATCATCGTGTCCTGCTGTATGTTTCACAACTTGGCTTTGCGACGACAGGTGCCTTTTCTGCAGGAGGATGGTCCAGATGGTGGTGTTGTTGCAGCTGTGGAGCCTGTGGACAGTGAAGACGAGGAAGCAGAGGAAGAAGACATGGACAACAGGGACTCAGTGATCCAGCAATATTTCCAGTGAAACACAGGTAAGAATACAAACCTGCCTACTACATGTACTTAAACACTACTGCCTCTCTACTGTCTGTCGTTTTCACCCAGTGTATGGTCACAGAGTTGTCACTTTCCCTTACGATTTCACAGATCTGGGTCCCACAGTGTGACATCTGCTTTGATTCCTCATGGACTAGAGCTGTGTGACATAGGTATTTTGAAATTACAAATGAAAGAGCTTTTTTGTCACAGTTATTGCTAATACAGTATTCCGAAATCACAGACTGACTCCAGATAGTTTTGTGCTTTAAGGGTGTTTATTTTAGTGCTCAAAATTGGAGGGGGTAGCAAAATGGTGAGGGGTGATGGCGGAGGAATGTCCATGGCAGAGTCCAGCCTATTAGTCTCACAAGTGCATTGCCCAAATGGGCATAGGAAGTGGAGCTGGGTCAGTTTAAGGATGGACAGGGTGACAAAGTGGGACAGTAGGATGACAATCAGGGTGGTCTCATTTCTATGCGAGGGTCTTGGCATCGTTCTCTGTCTTGTTCCTGGATCTCAGGGACCATTTGCGAGGTGGTTCCCCTCTGCAGGGGGTGGGGTGCTGGTGTGGTGGTCCTGTGGCGGTGCCTCCTGTCTACTAGCGCCGACGGAGGTCGTGGGCAGTTTATTGTCCAGGCTAGTGTCAGGGGCCCCTTGTAGTGCCACAGTGTCCCTCCTGGTGTTGAGTACATCCTTCAGCACCCCTACGATGGTGCCCAGGGTGGAATTGATGGTTCTGAGTTCCTCCCTGAAGCCCATATACTGTTCCTCCTGGAGGCGCTTGGTCTCCTGAAACTTGGCCAGTACCGTTGCCATCGTCTCCTGGGAGTGGTGGTAGGCTCCCATGATGGAGGAGAGGGCCTCGTGGAGAGTGGGTTCCCTGGGCCTGTCCGCCCCCTGTCGCACAGCAGCCCTCCCAGTTCCCCTGTGTTCCTGGGCCTCCGTCCCCTGGACCGTGTGCCCACTACCACTGCCCCCAGACCCCTGTTGTTGTTGTTGGGGTGGTGGGTTAGCCTGGGTTCCCTGTAGTGGTGGACACACTACTGATTGACGTACCCTGGGGACGGAGGAATGGGCCCGCTGGGTGGGTGCTGTGCTAGTGTTTCCAGAGGGGGGAAGCTTTGTGGTGGCCTGTGACTGGGTGTGGGGAACCGACTGTCCCGAGGTCCCCGACGGGCCGGGCTGATCATCTATATCCAGTTGGACAGAGGTGCTGTCATAACTGTGGGCCTCTTCGGTTGGTGGTGTGGACATGTGTGGACCCTCCTGTCCGGTGACGTTGGGTAGGGGTCCTGCAGGGGTATAAAAGGATGTTTATTACATCTGTGTTTGGCATGGTGTGCAATGGGTGGGTGACCGTGTACCCCAGTGCTTGCATTCCTGTGTGGGACCTTTTGTGATGATGGTTTAGGGGGGTGTATGGGTATGTGCAGTGGGCATGCTTTAGTGATGTGTGTCCATGCTTTGTTGTTGCATGCAGGGCTTGGTGTTAGGATGTGTGGTTTGTGATGTTGGGACATTTGAGAGGAGTTAGAGTGATAGGGGTGAGGGTGAGGGTGGGGGTATGTGCTGGCATGCAGGTAGGGTGGGGGATGTAATAGTTAAGATTTGACTTACCAGAGTCCATTCCTCCTCCTACTCCTGCGAGGCCCTCAGAATGCAGAATCGCCAAGACCTTCTCCTCCCATGTTGTTAGTTGTGGGGGAGTAGGTGGGAGTCCGCCGCCAGTCCGCTGAACTGCCAGGTGGTTTCTTGAGACCACGGAACGCACCTTCCCCCGTAGGTTGTTCCACCTCTTCCTGTTGTCCTCCTGATTTCTTGTGTGCTGTCCCACTGCGTTGACCCTGTCCACCATTCTTTGCCATAGCTCCATCTTCCTTGCAATTGAGGTGTGCTGCACCTGTGCTCCGAATAGCTGTGGCTCTACCTGGACGATTTCCTCCACCATGACCCTGAGCTCCTCCTCCGAGAACCTGGGGTGTCGTTGCCATGCCATGGGGTGGTGTAAGTGATGTGTGGGGTGGTGTGTAGGGTGATGAGTGTGCTGATATGTAGTGGTGTGTAGTGTGCGGTGTGTGGAAGTTATGTGAGTGATGGTGTTGTGTGCCTGTGGATGCTTGTATTGTTGATGGTGGTGTCTCTCTCTTGCCTTCATTCGTGATTTTTGGTCATAGGGGTTTGTGGGTGATGTGGGTGTGTGTTTTATATAGTATTGGGTGTGTGGGAGTGGTGTTTATGTGTATCAGGTGTGTGTATTTCGAATTGTCCAATGTGGCTGTGTTTTGTATATGTGTGTGTATTTTGAACGGGCGGTGTTTACCACCAATGGAATACCACGGTTGAAAGACCGCTGCGTGGATTCGTGTGTCGTGATAGTGTTGGCGTATTTCTGTTGGCGTGACGGTGGAGGTTTTGTTTTTGCCCGTTTATCACTTACATTTGGTGTGGCGGACTTGTGTGGGTGTCTGAATTTTGGCGGATTCCGTGCTGTGGGTCATAATAGCTGTGGCGGTTTTTCGCGGCTACGGCGTTGTGTTGGCGGTCTTCTGCACAGCGGTACGCGGCTTTTACCACCAATGTTGTAATGAACGCCATAGTGCCTACCAGTATGGGCTGCATGTTTCCTACATCTTGTACCCTCATTGTCTTATGTAACATTTCATATGCATTAATTTACACACATTTATGGTTTGTGGACTCTTTGTAATAACTCTGTGATCTAAGGAGCTCTGACAACCTACATTTGTATGATCAGTACTAAAAAAAAAGAATTTACTAAATACGAGGGGCTTCGATGGGATGTGGTAGTGAGGGAACTCTTGGAGGATCAGGTCATGGGGCACCAACAAAAATTGTCGCAGCTTTCACCACCCATGTGTGTAATATGTGTTTGTGATGTAAAGTGCCCCAACACCATACATTGGGATGAGGAGTGCTGAAGAAAACAATACATAGACATGAGAGAGGGGTTTTAGAGAGATGAGGGACAGAGGCGGGTGATAGAGAGGGAAACAGTGGAGAAAGAGGTCACGAGGGGGCACTAATAAAGACTGTCGTACCGAGCACTATTAAAGAGAAAGCCAGCCCTGGATGTTTGTGTGGCCTGCCTCGGACTCAGAAAGTGAAACAGAGTGCCAGTGATTCGTCCACAGCTCATTTCCTATGGGGCACGAGGCCCCTCTTTAGCCAGATCATTATGAATTCTCAAAACTAAGGGGCATATTTACAATAAAGTGTCACTGTGCTGTACCAAAATTGGCAGCGCTGTGTTACTTTAGAAAGGCAGGGATGGTCCGTATTAACAGGAATATGGTGCACCCCTGTGTTCGCCCTTGCACTAAATTTGCTGCTGGGCGCCAATGCAGCCACCCTTGCACCATGGTGCAAGGATGGCGCTGTTGCAGGGGAGATTGTTTTTGTGCAGGAAGGGACACCTTCCCACACAAAAACAATCTCCGATGGCGATTTGCTAAATTTGCAGAACGCAGCACACATAAAAAGAGTAAAAAATGAGGAAAAATGAAAGCATTTCTCCTTGTTGCGCCATGCTAATGCCACCCCTGGGGTGGCGTTAGTTTTTGGCACTGCCTCAGATTTACGATTTCTCATAAATCTGGGATAGCTTCAAAATGCAATGGGTGTTGCAGTGGAATGTCCACAGCAACACCCATTGCATGCCCCTTCCACGCAAAGTGCTGCGTGCAAGGGGCTGTATTTACAAGGTGCCGTTAAGGCACAAAAAGTGGCTTAATGCCGCTTTGTGAATATGGCGCAGTGCAGAGCGCCACTGGAGCATCACGAAAAGTGACGCTCTGGTGACGCTAAAGGCTTGTAAATATGGCCCTACATTTCTTTATTTTTCAGTTAAATGACTTGAACGGGTGACAAACAATATACAGACACCAATAAAGTAAAGTCCTAGTAAATCGGTACCAGACGCACATTATACTGTGAATTCCACCCATTAGTAAAATAAAAAATATTTAAAAAGCATATTTGATCCTGTAAGTATCTTGTAAACTTATACATTGTGACTTTCAAAACATGGGTCCCACATTAGAAATATGATTCTTCAGTGCATAACTCGAACAATGGCACCCTGGGATTGTATATTTCAACACATTTTAGGATTAGTTCCTGGCACATTTGGTAGAGTGGTGAATACATTTTGACACACACGCACACATACACCCGTGATCATATGAGAAATCTCCAGCCAGTTCTAGAATTTCATTCAACATCACTGTGATTTCTGGTGCTTGTAGTTTTGTGATTAGCTTTTTAGGTCTCGGCTCTAGACGTGCATGGGCATCTTGAATCAAGAGTGATGTAATCTACACTGCAGGTTTCAGTCCGCCCACAGCCTCTCCATTTGCTGCCATCATCATCGCTCCATATTGCAGCATCCCCATTCGTGAAGGGCATCTATTCGTCATGCCACTTCCTGTACTTAGCCCTTCCCAAGCACACCGCCCAATTACTTTTTAACCATACGCAGTTGCCATTTTTTCTCAATTTCAGGACTATTTTTTTCTTTTTAAAATGGGTGACTGGTCCGCCACATGTTAGGAGCTCTGGTGCTTTGAAAACAGTCATGCTACATGAATGTTATGTGTAGCTTACACAGCCGCTACACGTTAACTTTCATTAAGTGTTTTACTGATACCAGAACACGCCACATGCTTGTGGTTTCTGTCATTTGTGGCACCTGATGCTACCGCAGTTCAGCCTAAAACCATGCCCATATGCTGAAGGAAAGTACTGAAGAAATGCACACACATTCACACCACCATAGCGGTGGCGTGGATGAGCTCCTGTTTCATTGGGCTGTGTGTAAAGTGAGAAGCGGCAGCAGCTCAATGTATCAAAACGTGTGGCCGTTATGGAGATGATGCTCTTTGTGGCTGTACAATAATATTGCCTCCTTCTGGGCATTGCAGCGATCAATTGAGGTGATGCAGTTTGTGGGTGTAAACAGTATCCATTCAGTGTTGGCAGCATTCCTATCCACACACCTCCTGCTGAGAAAGAGGGTGGTTGGGTTTGTGGTGGTTTCCTTGCAGTTGGTGGTTGGTTCTTTTCCCACCTCCCTTCTCCCTGTGGCTTCCTCCTCCCTCCCATGGCCACTTTATTCCTGCTTGTTCTTAACTAAAATCATTTTAAAGGTTTCCCGTTCAATAACAGGCCAAAATTAATAAAAAACAGCACTCATCCGTTGCCTGATGCAAAATCATTTTAATTATTATGATGTGTGCTATTCTTTATTCACAGCCTATGTGCTAATTAGTGATTCCTCACCATCTCATTAATTAGACACCCCCACTACCGAGACCTATTGGCTAAGCCAATGCTTGTTAAACTTGAGTTTAGAAATCCCATTTGCAGAGTACTTTTGGATAAAAAGCCAGGAATGACTCACAATGTCACATATGACATGTTGCCACTTGGCAGGTGTGCACGCCTATTCCACTGCATCACCTGTATTATCACAGAGATTTGGGCCCATATTTATACTTTTTTAGCGCTGCATTTGTGCCTCTTTTTGACGACAAAACGGTGCAAACTTACAAACTACAATTGTATTTTGCAAGTTTGCGCCGCTTTTGCGTCACAAAATGACGCAAATGCGACACTAAAAAAGTATAAATATGGCCTTTGGTATGCTGCAGTGGTATACTGCCTGCTTGAGTGAGAGGTGCTTGCTCAACTGCTGCTTATACTAAACCTCTCTTGGGAAGGAGGCTGTCATTGCTCCTTGTTTCCCACGTGTACCATTCTTGTGAGGGATGCTTGCAGTACTCTTGTATCCAGGCTGTATCTTTTAAATGCGGGAGACTGCCATAGCTGTCACTAATAGTCTTCATGTTTAGTGTCAGAGAAGCCTGGCCTGGATTGCTAGAGAAAAGTCCACGCTTTTCACTGTAATGTACTAATTTAAGAGGGATTTCGTCATTGATGACCAATCGGCAACTGTCCTGTAAGAGGAACGTTTGCAGTGTTATTGCTCATGGTGTGCCTGTTTATTGACCGAAAGAAGCATGCAAAGCGGTTGCCTCTGCTATGCCTGTTTTGCATAAGGGAAGCTTGCAAAGTATGCTCTGTGCTAATCCTCTTCCGCATGAAGGACACGTACACTGGTGCTGTTTGTGCACAACCATGAACGCCAATGAGGTAACCCTTTGTTCCTCAGAACCTGGATATGGAACTTTGCATTATCAGAAAGGTCTATTGGATAAACTTTAAACAATCTTGTTGATTTTAGAATAACGGTTATACTAATCCCTTACATAACATTATTCAATCATAGAAAAAGGAACCAGAATGGCAAAAAATTCACTACCACATGTCATCAGAGTGAAAGTCTTAAGTGGTTGGTCCTTGAAAAAGTAAACATAGACCTCATGGAGTTGGCTTGAATGCAATACTAAATCTGAGAGAATGAAAGTGGATACACGTTAGACACTGTAAACAATGGACTCAATGAATTTGAAGAGATCAGCAAGAAAGTGGCTGTTTTTAACAATGATTGATTCATTTTGTACGTGTGTTTTTACTCTGTATGATTTACTTTTATGAATCAGCATGTTCCAGGATATGTATCTTTGTAACTGTGGATTTTTGTTTTTTTTAGGTATGTTGTAACTAAGATGTTGTAACAAAAATGTAGCTGGTTTAGTAACACTGTAACTAGTACTAGTACTCTGGTTTAACAATGTCTCCTGTGTGTGATCTACTCTTTAATAGTGGTAACTACTGGTGCGACTAAAAACGGGGCGGGACCTCACTAAAAGTTGGCCGACATGTTTCTGCCCACTGCTAGGAGCCGTGAGAGGTCTCGGGCATTCTTCAGGGCCTAGGATCCCTAACCATCATGCTAAGTGCAGATGGGTAAACCTCACCTCAAAATAAGGGGAAAAAAACAACTGTGATGTATTGATAGAGAGGGCCTACCTTAGAGAAGGAACTACCTCGCGGTGGCCCTAATCATTGAGGCAACTAGCCTCAGATTCCAGGAGGGGGAGTGTCTCCTTATAGTCACACTTACATCAAAGGAGGCACTCGCTGTGCGCCTATCCCGACCCCTCGCTGGACCGCTTGAGGGGCCTGCACAATGAGGCTGCAGGCTTCGGCCAGAAGGTTGTAGTGGGGAAATCCATGATGGACTTTGTGTGTGGAGACACTGGGGACCACGCTGGCACTGTTGACCCACTTCAACTCGGGCTAGTGGGCACGGGTACAGTGGTGCTGTCCAGTGTCAGGTTTTGGCGGTCTGGAGTCCTCTTCAGCAGTTCTTGGGTGCCTGCAAAGATGAAGGGGAGCATCTCCTCTACTACACAGGAGTTCCCTTGCACTGGGTGGAGGCTGGCCATCTTCCTGGGCTTTTGGAAGTATCAGCAACTGGAGGATGAGGCAACTTTGGCACAATTGTTGAAGTTAGTGTGCAGGCTGGTATGGTTGATGCCAATTGTGTCACTGGTCTTCAGTTCCTACTTTTACATCTCTGGAGTGTCCTTCTTCTTCAGGTCAGCAGGATCGGATTTCCTGGTGCCAGGAGCTACCCTAAATACTGAATTTAGTGACATTAAGGGAGTGTAGGGTAGTAGCAAATGGGCTACTTACCTCTGGGGTCACTACACCACCTATATGACCACTTCCTGTGGCACAAGTGGGCATAGCCCTGTCCCAGAGTTCCTAGTTCTGACATCACCAAGAATTTACTCTGACCATTACCCTATACCTCTATCAATCTATCCTCTATCTCCACTATCTGACACATCCCTAACCCACTCTACTACTATGATCTCCAAAATAACCCTTCACGGACTCTTTCCTCCTCTACCCCTCCTGTCTCACCCCAAACCTCAGTTTACGACTATGATCTCCCAAAGAACCCTATCAAATTCTCACTCATTTATCTCTCTTTTGACTCATCCAAAACCCCATTTAACTACTATGATCTCCCTAATCCCTTTCTACAGATTCCTCCATCCCCTGCCTCTCCTTTACTTATTGCAAATATCATCTATTACTATGATCTCACAATTAACACTTATGTATTCTTCCCTTCTTTATCCATTCATTATTCTATTCAAACCAACTAAAAGACTCACATGTCCTCTGCTCAAATTAACTCCTACCTCCCTATACTAATACTTTACTCGTATTTCCCTACACTAATCCACCACTAATCCTTTTGGGTGTACGAAAAGCACTTTGACGCCTAATCAGGGGTAGTAAGTGCTATATAAATACCATTACAGTTAATACGAGATGTATGATACCAAACATCCCTATTTTCATTGAAGCCATCATGTGGCTTGGGAACTCGTACTGACCAGTGTCCAGCACATGTACTTGAAATGGCTTCCCTCTTCACTCTTGCAGATATGTCCTTACATGTAATATATTGCACCCTGCTTTAGGGCTGTAAGGCCTGCTGTAGGGGTGACTTACAGATATTACATGTAGTTTTAGGAGACCTGGCACACCAGCTGTGTGCCATGTCATGTTTTTCTTTTTAGCTGTACCAAGACACACACACTGCAATGGCAGTCTTGCATGTGCTAGGTAAGGGGTCCTTGAGGGTGGCACAATAAATGCTGCAGCCCTTGGTGACCTTTTATGGTACCCATGCCCTAGGTACCAGGGGTACCATTTACTATGGGCTTATTGAACAATTTCACAAGTTTAGGGAAAGAGATCTGGCACTGAAGACCTTGTTAGCAGGGACTTAGTGCACTTTCAGTCAAAATTGCATCATGTACCAGGCAAAAAGTGGGGGTGACCATATCAAAAAGGGGCGCTTCCTACCTTTGCTTTTTCTTTATCTATGAGAGTCAAAAGACGGCTCACCACAGCAAAGGACGATCACACTGAGAACTAACTTTGGAAGAAAAGTACACATAGGGGGTCATTCCAACCTCGGCGGTAAAAGGCGCTTACCGCCGTGCAGAAGACCGCCATAACACCGCCACGGCCGCGGTAAACCGCCACGGTCATTCTGACCCACAACAGGCAAACCGCCAAAATACAGACATCCACAAAAGTCTGCCACACCAAAGGCCAGCGAGAAACTGGCGATGACCAGACCTCCACCGTCATGCCAACAGAAATACGCCCACACTATCACGACAAACGAATCCACGCGGCGGTCTTTCAACCGCGGTATTCCATTGGCGGTACACACCGCCGCACTCAAAATACACACACATCTACAAAACACAGCCACATTGGATAATTCGAAATACACACACCTGATACACATACAAACAACACTCCCACACACCCAACACAATATAAAACACACACCCACATCACCCACAAACCCCCACTCCTAGAGATTCGTGAACACGCACAGAGATAAGAGACCCGAGCACCCTGACGCGCAATTCACTGTCACCCAGCAATATTACCATGCACTTCAAACTACACACCAATACACATCACCACACTTAGCACCACACAATCCACCCCACACATCACCCAAACCACCCCATGGCACCGCAAAGACACCCCAGGTTTTCTGAGGCTGAACTCAGGGTCATGGTGGAGGAAATTGTACGGGTAGAGCCACAGCTCTTCGGGACACAGGTGCAGCACACCACCATTGCTAGGAAGATGGAGCTATGGAGCAGAATAGTGGACAGGGTCAACGCTGTGGGACAGCACCCAAGAAATCGGGACGACATCAGGAAGCGGTGGAACGACCTACGGGGGAAGGTGCGTTCCATGGTATCCAGGCACAATATTGCGGTGCAGCGGACTGGCGGCGGACCCCCACCTCCTCCCCCAGAATTTACAACACGGGAGGAGCAGGTCTTGGCGATCCTGCATCCTGAGGGCCTCGCAGGAGTAGACGGAGGAATTGACTCTGGTAAGTCAAACTTAACTACTTCATCCCCCCCACCCCACCAGCATGCCAACTCATATCCCCACCCTCACCCCCACCCCATCACACCTACTCCTTGTAAATGTCTCACCCTCACAACCCACCCATCCCAACACCAAGCCCTGCATGCGACCACAAAGCATGGACACCCATCACCTAAGCATGCCCACTGCACATACCCATCCCTCCCGCAAATCCACCATCACAAAAGCCCCCACACAGGAATGCAAGCACAGGGGTACACGGGCACCCACCCATTGCACGCTATGGCACACACAGAAGCAATAATCATACTTTGATACCCCTGCAGGACCCGAACGCCACGTCACCGCGCAGGAGGGTCCACAAATGTCCACTCCACCCCCAGAAGAGGCCCACAGCGATGACAGCAGCACTGTCTCCCTGGATCTAGATGACCAGCCCGGCCCATCGGGGACCTCTGGACAGTCGGTTCCCCTCAGACAGCCACAGGCCACAGCAGACCTTCCCCCCTCTGGGAACACCAGCACAGCCCCCACACAGCGGGCCCATATCTCTGTGCCCAGGACACGTCAATCAGCGGTGTGTCCACCACTACAGGGCACCCAGGTTAACCCACCACCCCAACAACAAAAGGGACCTGGGGGCAGTGGTAGTGGGCACACGGTCCAGGGGACAGAGGCCCAGGAAAACAGGGGAACTGGGAGGGCTGCTGTGCGACAGGGGGGGGACAGGCCCAGGGAACCCACTCTCCACGAGGCCCTCTCCTCCATCATGGGAGCATACCACCACTCCCAGGAGACGATGGCCACGGTCCTGGCCAGGTTTCAGGAGATCCAGCTTCTGCAGGAGCAACAGTATATGGGGTTCAGGGAAGAACTAAGAAACATCAGTTCCGCCATGGGCACCATCGTAGTGGCTCTGAATCAGGTAGTCACCACATTGCAGGACACTGTTGCACCTCAAAGGGCCCCTGACACTAGCATGGACCAAGAACTGCCTACCACCTCCGCCGGCGCTAGTGGACAGGAGGCCCCGACACAAGACCAACAGGCCACCAGCACCCCACCCCCTGCAGAAGGAGAACCACCCCGCAAGCGGGCCCTGAGATCCAGGAAGAAGACAGAGTAAGATGCCAAGACCCCAGCCAGGAAAGGATACCTCCCTGATTGTCATCCCACTGTCCCACATTGACACCCTGTACAACCTTACACTGCCCCTGCTCCACTTTCCACAGGCATTGGGACAATGCACCTGTGATACTGATAGTCTGGACTCTGCCATGGACAATCCTCCACCATCACACCTCAACGATTTTAAACCACCCACCAATTTAGAGCACTGTAATAAACACACTTATTGCATAAACCAATCTGGAGTCTGGCTGTGATTTTGTACAAATGTATTAGACATTACCGTGCCAAATGGCATGTTCACATTGTGATGCCAACATACCAATGTCACACAGCTGTAGTCCATGGGGAATTAAAGCAGATGTCACGCAGTGGGGCCCACATCTCTGAAATGGGACCATGCTTTGTGGCCAATGCCTGTGTTGAGTGGGGTGGATGAAAGATGGTGGTGAGGGGAGCGATTGAGGCATGCATCAAACGACAGATGAGAGCATGTGCCACATGGCAAGGGTGGGGATGGGGGGGCCACTCACATCGAGCATGCAGAAGGTGATGATTATTCTTCTCTCCCTGTACATGTCACATAGGTCAGCGCCCACCAGAAAATCGATATTTGGCGGGCCATCGCCAAGGACGTCCGGACTCTGGGGGTCCACCAGAGACGGGGCACCCACTGCCGGAAGAGATGGGAGGACATCTGACGCTGGAGCAGGAAGACGCCAGAGGCTCAGCTGGGGATGGCCTCCCAACGTGGGAGGGGTGCCCGTTGTACTTTGACCCCCCTGATGTCCCGGATCCTGGCGGTGGCCTACCCTGATTTGGATGGGCACGTGAGGACATCACAGCAGACACAAGGGGGTGAGTACACTCAAATCCTGTTGACTTGGCGCGCAGTGGAGGTGTCTGGGTGGGGGAGGAGGGCTGTGGGTATCCCTAGGCCAGGGCGATATCTGTAGGCTAGGCCCCTCCGTAAGGCATGGCCCTGTGCCCCCGCCCCCCACCTCTGTAGGGTGCCAAGTACAGCTATTCATTGCCCTGTGTCATATTTGTGAGCAGAGGTCGCCCTTAGGCTTGTAGGCCATGTCCCACGGATTGCGTAGTCGACCCCAAGTGCGCGGCGTAGTGCAGGGGGCTTCTGTGTCTGTCCTGTCCGCCAATGGTGTCGCCAATGCATGCACTCAACATTTCTTTATTTTTCCCCACCCCCCTTTTTTGTTGTCTTCCTGTTCATTTGTGCATTAGCATCATCAGGCGGAGGAGAAGTGGCATCGGAGCACGAGGGTGCTGCATCTCACATGGCCATGGCGGGCCATGCAACAGAATCAGAATTCACCAGTGAGACGGAGGGCGAGGGGAGCTCCACAGCGGGGACTCGTGCGGATGTCAGTGACAGCGACTCGTCCTCTGAAGGGAGCTCCCTTGTGGTGGCGGCAACATCCGTGCCCCCCGCAACAACAGATACAGCCGCCACCCAGCGCACCAGCACCGCCCTCCCAGCAGCCCCTCAGCGTTTGCCCCGTGCCCGCTCACCCAGGAAGGTGGGCATCTCCTTCGCCCCAGGCACCTCAGGCCCTGCCCCAGTCACCCCTGCTGCCCTCAGTGAGGAGGTCATTGACCTCCTGAGGACGCTCATTGTTGGGCAGTCTACCCTTTTGAATGCCATCCAGGGTGTAGAAAGGGAGGTGCACCAGAGTAATGCATACCTGGAGGGCATTCATTCTGGTCAGGCTGCCCATCAGAGATCGTTCAACACTCTGGCCTCAGCACTGATGGCAGCAATTGTCCCTGTCTCTAGCCTCCCCCCTCCAATTTCCTCCACCCATACCCAATCCCCTGTACCTCTGCCTATCCCAGACACACCATCAGACCAACCTGCACACACCTCAACACCCAAGGGAAGCTCAGACAGACATAAGCACCACACATCACACAAGCATTCACACAAGCAACATCCACATGCAGACATACCAACACCCACTGCCTCCACTGTGTCCCCCTCCTCCTCGTCTCCCTCCTCCCTCCCTGTCACGTCTCCACTCACACCTGCATGCACAACATCTTCAGCCAACACGTCCATCACCAGCACACACACCAGAACCCCCCCGCACACGTGCAGTCACCACCCCCACTACCATTCACACGTCCCCTGTGTCCTCTCCCAGTGTGTCTGTCAGCCCCTCTTCCAAGCTACACAAACGCAGGCAGCCACCCACCCAACAGCCATCCACCTCACCACAGCCTCCAGCCCAAGCACCTGCACCCAAAGACAGCAGACTTCAAACTCCTACAACCACAACCTCTTCCTCCACTCCCATACCTACTACACCTACCCGTCCCTCTCTTCCTAAACTTATTTTCCTACCAAAACTTGACCTCTTTCCAACAACTCCCCCACCCTGTCCATCTAATAGGACTCCAGTCAGCACCTCAGCCACCACAAAAGCGGGCCCTGTGAAGACAGTCTGCCATGGACTGTGGAGTCCCCCACCCTCAAGGTCAGCCAGTTCAGTAGGGAGCCAAGGCACGGCCAGCCCACCCCCGCAAAAACATGCGAAGATTGTCAGTGGCCGGCGCGAGAGGCCTAAAACACCTGGGACCAAAATCCCTACCATGGCTCCGGCAGGGAGTGTGGTGCCAGCTGACACACCGCCAAAGGTGGGGAAGGGCCACAGGCGAACAGGGAAGGCTGGGAAGGGCAGCACGCCCGACAAGACCACCAGCAGCCCAGCTGTGCAGGAGGGCCCCGCATTCCCCATCCCAGGTGGGCAGGAGGACACCAACAGGCCCGGTACTGCAGCCCAGGAGGGCCCCACCAGGCCCATCCCCGGTGGGCAGGAAGGCGCAGCCAGCCACAGGTCAGGTGGCGAATGACCTCCACGCCATGGGCGGATCCGCAGAACTGGGCAGTCATCCGAAGCACCGCTGAACTGGGCACCGCCGTCTCAGGCACCGCTGCGCTGGGCACCGCCGTCTCAAGCACCGCTGAACTGGGCCCTTCATCTCAAGCACCGCTGCGCTAGGCACCGCCGTCTCAAGCACCGCTGAACTGGGCCCTTCATCTCAAGCACCGCTGAACTGGGCACCGCCGTCTCAAGCACCGCTGAACTGGGCCCTTCATCTCAAGCACCGCTGAACTGGGCACCGCCGTCTCAAGCACCGCTGAACTGGGAACGGCCGGCTCAAGCACCGCTGAACTGGGCCCTTCATCTCAAGCACTGCTGAACTGGGCACCGCCGTCTCAAGCACCGCTGCGCTGGGCACCGCCGTCTCAAGCACCGCTGAACTGGGCCCTTCATCTCAAGCACCGCTGCGCTGGGCACTGCCGTCTCAAGCACCGCTGAACTGGGCCCTTCATCTCAAGCACCGCTGCGCTGGGCACCGCCGTCTCAAGCACCGCTGCGCTGGGCACCGCCGTCTCAAGCACCGCTGAACTGGGCACCGCCGTCTCAAGCACCGCTGAACTGGGCCCTTCATGTCAAGCACCGCTGAACTGGGCACCGCCGTCTCAAGCACCGCTGAACTGGGCCCTTCATCTCAAGCACCGCTGCGCTGGGCACCGCCGTCTCAAGCACCGCTGTACTGGGCCCTTCATCTCAAGCACCGCTGAACTGGGCACCACCGTCTCAAGCACCGCTGAACTGGGCCCTTCATCTCAAGCACCGCTGAACTGGGCACCGCCGTCTCAAGCACCGCTGAACTGGGCACCGCCATCTCAAGCACCGCTGAATTGGCACCGCCGTCTCAAGCACCACTGAACTGGGCCCTTCTTCTCAAGCACCGCAGAACTGGGCCCTTCATCTCAAGCACCGCTGAACTGGGAACCGCCGTCTCAAGCACCGCTGAACTGGGCCCTTCATCTCAAGCACTGCTGAACTGGGCACCGCCGTCTCAAGCACCGCTGCGCTGGGCACCGCCGTCTCAAGCACCGCTGAACTGGGCCCTTCATCTCAAGCACCGCTGAACTGGGCACCGCCGTCTCAAGCACCGCTGAACTGGGCCCTTCATGTCAAGCACCGCTGAACTGGGCACCGCCGTCTCAAGCACCGCTGAACTGGGCCCTTCATCTCAAGCACCGCAGAACTGGGCCCTTCATCTCAAGCACCGCTGAACTGGGAACCGCCGTCTCAAGCACCGCTGAACTGGGCCCTTCATCTCAAGCACTGCTGAACTGGGCACCGCCGTCTCAAGCACCGCTGCGCTGGGCACCGCCGTCTCAAGCACCGCTGAACTGGGCCCTTCATCTCAAGCACCGCTGCGCTGGGCACCGCCGTCTCAAGCACCGCTGAACTGGGCCCTTCATCTCAAGCACCGCTGAACTGGCCACCGCCGTCTCAAGCACCGCTGAACTGGGCCCTTCAACTCAAGCACCGCTGAACTGGGCACCGCCGTCTCAAGCACCGCTGAACTGGGCACCGCCATCTCAAGCACCGCTGAATTGGCACCGCCGTCTCAAGCACCGCTGAACTGGGCCCTTCTTCTCAAGCACCGCTGAACTGGGCCCTTCATCTCAAGCACCGCTGAACTGGGCACCGCCGTCTCAAGCACCGCTGCGCTGGGCACCGCCGTCTCAAGCACCGCTGAACTGGGCCCTTCATCTCAAGCACCGCTGCGCTGGGCACCGCCGTCTCAAGCACCGCTGAACTGGGCCCTTCATCTCAAGCACCGCTGCGCTGGGCACCGCCGTCTCAAGCACCGCTGGCCCATTGGCGGAAGGGGCAGGCCCGCATCTGTGTCGGGCAGGGCTGCACGAAGCACTCTGGGCACTAGTCCCCCTCCAGTACCAGTGGAGACTGATATTGACTTGAGAGACTGTGGCTTGCACTCCCCAGGATGGAACAGTGGGCAAGCCACCCACTGTAGAGACTTGAGAGACTGTGGCTTTGCACTCCCCACCCACTGTAGAGACTTGAGAGACTGTGGCTTTGCACTCCCCAGGATGGAACAGTGGGCAGCCCACCCACTGTAGAGACTTGAGAGACTGTGGCTTTGCACTCCCCAGGATGGAACAGTGGGCAGCCCACCCACTGTAGAGACTTGAGAGACTGTGGCTTTGCACTCCCCAGGATGGAACAGTGGGCAAGCCACCCACTGTAGAGACTTGTGAGACTGTGGCTTTGCACTCCCCAGGATGGAACAGAGCGATCGTGCATTAAAAACCCTCGAAAATATTACAGACTCAGCATCGCTACAACAGTGAACTAGAGACCTTGATTTAAAATGTTAGGATGATGGTCCAGGTCAGGTTAGTGCATAATTTTCAGTACTTTTCTGATATCCCAAGGTTTACTGTTTGAAGCCCACTTCATACTGAGGTAAGCATACCAGCCGCCCTTAGAGAGTAGACACAATTCCAGGTGAGTTGCACCCTGGGTCTGACTGAGAACAAATTATCTCTATTCAATGTTTACTATTGCAGATCTGACATGATATGTATCTAACACACAGCATTCCGTGTACAGTCCTGATGAAGATCCTTAATGCTGTTGTGAAAACGCATGCTGCTTGAAAGGACTGAAACATCAACAGTTTTTACACTTAGCTTGTACTTTTATACTCATTTTGGTTCACAAAATGAGAAAGCGATCCAGCCCCTCCATAAGAGACTTTAATTTGAACAAAATAGACATGCTTACAAAAGATATTTGTCAATCATTTTGTATGATTTGTTCATTCGCCACCTATAATGATGCACTGCACCAATATTGTGAACTGTCATAATATGGATTGCAATAAATACTGGGTCTGATTCACAAACAGCCTCAGCAGCTGTGGCAGAGTCTGCAGCAGTCGTGGCAGAATCTCAGCAGTCGTGGAGAAGTCTCCGCACTTGTGGCAGAATCTCCACAGTGAGAATTCTCATGGCTGAGATTCCGCCATGAGTGAGGAGACTCTGCCATGACTGTGGGGGTCTCCGCCACGACTGTGGAGGATCTTTGTGAATCAGCCCCATTGTTTGGACCTTCGCGTTATTGTGGTCTCTTTTTTCTATGATCAAATTATGTTATGAAAGGGATTGTGTTGGACCTGGCTTTTTTGACAGGGTCATCCCCAAACCTTTTGCCTCCTTCCTCCATTTTTTTCTGACCTGTTGTTGGCCTTTGAACTCTGGGCACTTTACCACTGCTAACCAGTGCTAAAGTGCATATGCTCTCTGTGTAAATTGTACTATTGATTGGTTTGTCCATGATTGGCTATTTAATTTACTTGTAAGTCCCTAGTAGAGTGCACTATATGTGCCTAGGGCCAGTAGATTAAATGCTACTAGTGGGCCTGCAGCACTGGTTGTGCCACCCACTTCAGTAGCCCCTTTACCTTGTCTCAGGCCTGCCATTGCAAGGCCTGTGTGTGCAGTTTCACTGCCACTTCGACTTGGCATTAAACAGTACTTGCCAAGCCTAGAACTTCCCTTTTTCTATATATAAGTCACCCCTAATGTGTGCCCTAGGTAACCCCTAGAGCAGGGTGCTGTGTGGGTCAAAGGCAGGACATCTACCTGTGTAGTTTATATGTCCTGGTAGTGTAATACTCCTAAATTCATTTTTACACTACTGTGAGGCCTGCTCCCTTCATAGGCTAACATTGGGGCTGCCCTCATACATTGTTGAAGTGGCAGCTGCTGATCTGAAAGGAGCAGGAAGGTCATATTTAGTATGGCCAGAAATGGTAATACAAAATCTTGCTGACTGGTGAAGTCGGATTTAATATTACTATTCTAGAAATGGCACTTTTAGAAAGTGAGCATTTCTTTGCACTTAAATCTTTCTGTGCCTTTCAATCCACGACTGGCTAGGTTTAGTTGACAGCTCCTTGTGCATTCACTCAGACACACCCCAAACACAGGGTACTCAGCCTCACTTGCATACATCTGCATATTGAATGGGTCTTCCTGGGCTGGGAGGGTGGAGGGCTTGCCCTCACACAAAGGACTGCCACACCCCCTACTGGGACCCTGGCAGACAGGATTGAACTGAATGGGGACCTGGTGCATTTCTTAGTCACTCTTTGAAGTCACCCCCACTTCAAAGGCACAATTTAGTATAAAACAGGGCCTCTGCCCTATCTCATCAGACACTTGCTGGAGAAGAAACCTGAACCAGAACCTGCATCCTGCCAAGAAGAACTGCCTGGCTGCTCAAAGGACTCACCTGTCTGCTTTCTACAAAGGACTGCTGCCTTGCTGTTGGCCTGCTGCCTTGCTGAACTCTTGTCTGGCTGCCAAAGTGCTCTCCAAGGGCTTGGATAGAGCTTGCCTCCTGTTCCCTGAAGTCTCAGGACCAAAAAGACTTCTCTTTTTCATTTGGACTCCTCGTGCGCCGAAAAATTCGACGCACAGCTTGCTCCGCGGTGAGAAAATCGCTGCACGCCGACGCAGCCCGATGCGACGCCTACGGGGCGACCGGAACTTCGACACACGGCCTCGCATGGACAACGCCACCCGGCTTCCAGAGAGGAAATCGACGCGACACCTGCCGTGAGAAAGAAAATTCCACGGACAGCCTCCCTGAACGACGCACAGTCAGATAACAAGCCGAGGAATCCATGCACAGACCCTGGGACATCTGGTAATCCCGCGAACCATAGAAGGAGTCAGCCCGCGTGCCGGAAAACTACGCACGTCTTCCCCAAGTGAAAAATAACGACGCAAGTCCGTGTGTGATGGGGCGAAACCGACGCACACACCATTTTTCTTCCCGCAGAACGACGCACGTCTCCCCGCGTGAAAAATAACAACGCAAGTCCGTGTGTGAAGGGGCGAAACCGACGCACACACCCTTTTTCCACGCATCTCCTCCTCTGGGGCCCTCTGCGGAGATTTTCCACTCCAAACCAGGTATTTTGTGCTTGAAAGAGTCTTTGTTTGCTTTTTAAAGACTTAAGACACTTTGGGGGTCATTCTGACCTCGGCGGTAAAAGGCCCTTACCGCCGGTCAGAAGTCCGCCATTCTACCGCCGCGGCCGCGGTAAACCGCCACGGTCATTCTGACCACCAACTGTGAAACCACCAAAAACCCGACATCCAAGGAAGGCCGCCTCATCACTGGAGATGACCAAACCTCCACCGTCACGCCAACACAAACACGCCCATGCCATTCTGACCCACGAATCCACGCGGCGGTCTTTCAACCGCGGTATTCCATTGGCGGTACACACTGCCGCGCTCAAAATACACACACAGCTCCAAAACACAGCGACATTGGACAATTTGAAATACACACACCTGAGACACATACAAACAACACTCCCACACATCCAATCAACTATAAAACACACACCCACATCACCCACAAACCCCCACTAGTTGGAAATCGGAGAGAAGGCGATAGAGATAGAGATAGAGAGAGCGAGCACAGCAATCGAAAACCCCAACACACACAGGAACCCAACTTCATCACCCACACCACATTTACGCACACATCACCACACATCACCACGCACATCACCACAAACACCACCCCACACCTCATCCACACCACCCCATGGCACCCCAAAGACATCCCAGGTTCTCGGACCAAGAACTCAGCGTCATGGTGGAGGAAATTATAAGGGTTGAGCCCCAGCTCTTCGGCACACAGGTGCAGCACACCACTATAGCAAGGAAGGCTGAGCTATGGCAAAGGATCGTAGACAGGGTCAACGCTGTGGGACAGCATCCCAGAAATCGGGAAGATATCCGAAAGCGATGGAACGACCTACGGGGGGAAGGTGCGTTCGATGGTGTCGCGACACAACATCGCTGTGCAGAAGACTGGCGGCGGACCCCCACCCACTCCACCCCAATTCACAGCATGGGAGCAAGAGGTAGTAAACATCCTGCATCCTGATGGCCTCGCTGGAGTACACAGAGGAATGGACTCTGGTAAGTCGAATCTCAACTACTTCACCCCCCCCCCAACCACCAGCATGCCAACCCACCCCCTCACCCCCAATCTCAACCCCCCAGCACACAACCTCCCTGCCAATGTCTCACCAGCACAACCCACCCTAAACAACACCAACCCCTGAATGCCAACACAAACCATAGACAGCCACCACCAAAGCATGACCATTGCACATACCCATACACCCCCCCCCCACCACCCTCACAACACATCCCACAAGGGAATGCCAGCACTGGGGGACAAGGGCACTCAAAATGCACGCCATGGCACACACAGAAACAATAACCATACTCTTTTACCCCTGCAGGGCCCGAACGCCAACACACCGCCACGGAGGGTCCAGATTTGTCCATCCCACCCCCAGAACAGGCCCCCAGCGAGGACAGCAGCTCTGTCGACCTAGAACCTGATGACCAGCCCGGACCATCGGGGACCTCTGGACAGTCGGTTCCCCACACACAGACACAGGCCACAGCAGACCCAACCCCCTCTGGGAACACCAGCACAGCTCCCACCCAGCGGGCCCATGCCTCTGTCTCCAGGACGCGTCAAGCAGCGGTGTGTCCGCCACTAGAGGGCACCCAGGCTGACCCAACACCCCAACAACAACAGGGACCTGGGGGCAGTGGTAGTGGGCACACCGTCCAGGGGACAGAGGCCCGGGGAAACAGGGCAACTGGGAGGGCTGCTGTGCGACAGGGGGGGGAGGACAGGCCCAGGGAACCGACTCTCCAAGAGGCCCTCACCACCATCATGGGAGCATACCATCACTCCCAGGAGACGATGGCGACGGTACTGGCCAGGTTCACCGAGATCCAGGCACAGCAGGAGGAACGGTACATGGGGTTCAGCAATGAACTCAGGAACATCGCTACCGCTATGGGGACCATAGTCCAGGCCCTCAACCGCATAGAAACCACATTGCGGGACCATGTGGCACCACAAAGGGCCCCTGTCACTAGCCAGGAACAGCATACCACCTCCGCCGGCGCTAGTGGTCAGGAGGCCCCCACAGAACGACGGGCCACCAGAACCCCACCTCCTGCTGAAGAACAACCACCCCGCAAGAGGAACCTGAGATCTCACAGGAAGACAGAGTAGGATGCCAAGACCCCCGCCAGCATAAGATACCCCCTGATGTCATCCCACTGTCCCACATTGTCACCTGTCCAACCTTGAACTGCCCCTGCTCCATCCTTCCACAGGCATATGGAAAATGCACCTGTGAAACTGATAACTGGACTCTGCCATGGACATAACTCCACCCTCACCCATCACCGTTTTAATATCATGTACCAATATCTAGCACTAAAAATAAATCACTCATTGCACTGAAATCATTCAGGAGTCAGCCTGTATTATTTACAAATGTATAACACATTACTGATCAATAATGTTCAGTTATTTTTGTGATGACAACATACTGATGTCAATAAGCATTAGTCCATGGGCTAACCAAGCAGAAGTCACGCAGTGGGTCATACAGCACTGAAAAGGGAAGGGAAAATCAAACATCAGTTTAAAAGAACTGGGGGGAAATACACAAAGTAAAGATGCAGGGGGCTTTCAGTAAATGTTAAATGGCGTGGGTGATTCTTACCTGTGTGCTACTGAAAATACAGTTGGATAACTCTGTCCCTGTTGTCTGTGTCGTCCTCTTCGTCTTCCTCCTCTTCACTCTCCGCAGGCTCCACAGCTGCTTCAACACCACCATCTGGACCATCCTCCTGCAGGAAAGGCACCTGACGTCGCAATGCCAGATTGTGAAGCATACAGCAGGCCACGATGATCTGGCACACCTTCTTTGGTGAGTACATCAGGGATCCCCCTGTCATATGCAGGCACCTAAACCTGGCCTTCAGGAGGCCAAAGGTTCTTTCTATGATCCTCCTAGTTCGCCCATGGGCCTCATTGTACCGTTCCTCTGCCCTGGTCCAGGGATTCCTCACTGGGGTCAATAGCCAAGGCAGGTTGGGGTAACCAGAGTCACCAATTAGCCACACACGTTGTCTCTGTAGCTGTTCCATCACATAAGGGATGCTGCTATTACACATCACATACGCGTCATGTACTGACCCAGGGAACTTGGCATTCACATGGGAGATGTACTGGTCAGCCAAACAGACCACCTGGACGTTCATAGAATGGTAACTTTTCCTGTTTCTGTACACCTGCTCATCGTCTTTTGGGGGTACTAAAGCCACATGGGTCCCATCAATGGCACCAATTATGTTGGGGATATGTCCAAGGGCATAAAAATCACCCTTCACAGTGGCCAAATCAACCTCCTCAGGGAATACAATGTAGCTCCGCATGTGTTTTGTCAGGGCAGTCTAGACAAAAATTTTGAAAACATAGGCTGAGACATTCCAGATGACATGGCCACTGTTGTCTGGAATGAGCCACTTGCCAAAAAATGGAGGACTGACAGAACCAGCACTAGAGGGGGAATTCCTGTGGGTTGGCGGATGGGGGACATCAGGGCTGGCTCCAGCTGGGCACACAGTTCATGTATAGTGGCTCGGTCAAGTCGGTATCGTAGTATGATATGGCGCTCTTCCATTGTCGACAGGTCCACCAGCGGTCGGTACACGCGAGGATTCATCCTTCTCCTCGCAAGTCCCAGCGGACGGTGCCTAGGAAGGACAACATGGAGCACAGAGTCAAGCAAATCACAGGTACGTTCACCACAGCATGCCTAGCACACGATTATCTATGTATTGAAAGGCGTGTATGTGTGGCAATGCAAGGCCTAGGCCTGTGTGACGCAGTACAAATTATGCCATGTGGGCCCTTGAAATGGCGGCTGCCTGACCTGTGAAGTGGGACAATGGGATGTGAGGTCAATGCGCTGGCGTGGCACACCGTGGCGGTAGGCGGTCGAAGACCGCTATACGAAGCCGCATTGGTTAACATTGAAGCCTATGGGTTTCTGGAGCCAATGACGAGGTGCGCCGGCGGTCGCGGTACGCACCGCCGTGGTACGCACCGCCGCGGGCGTGACCGCCATTTTCTATCTGCTTAATCACTCGAGACCTGATCATCCACAGGAGAGGACCTATACTGCAAGTGCTGCTGTGACCTCGGTCTGGAAGATACAATGGCTGCTGCGACTGGGGAAAGGGCCCCTGCCTTCACGTCTGAAGAGTTGGAGAAACTAGTGGATGGGGTCCTCCCCCAGTATGCGTTACTCTACGGTCCTCCAGACCAACAGGTAAGTACACTGGGTGCACATGGAATGGGCTATGCCTGTGTTGAGTGGGGTGGATGTATGATGGTGGGGTGGGGAGCGAATGAGGAGTGCAACGCACGACAGATGAGAGCATGTGCCACATGGCAAATTTGGGGAGGGGGGGGCAATCACATCTAACATGCAGATAAATTATGAATTTTCCTTTCCCACCCTGTACATGTCAAATAGGTCAGCGCCCATCAGAAAGTCGACATTTGGCGTGCCATCGCCAAGGAAGTCTGGGCCCTGGGGGTCCACGTCAGACGGGGCACCCACTGCCGCAAGAGGTGGGAGGACATCTGCCGCGGGACCAGGAAGACCGCCGAGTCACTGCTGGGGATGGCCTCCCAACCTAGGAGGGGTGCCAGTCGTACCCTGACCCCCCTGATGTCCCGGATCCTGGCGGTGGCCTACCCTGATTTGGATGGGCGCTTGAGGACATCACAGCAGACACAAGGGGGTGAGTATCAGCACATTCTGCTATCTTTCTGCACAGTGGAGGCGTCTGGGTGGGGGAGGAGGGTTTTGGGTGACATTAGGCCAGGGCGTTTTCTGTAGTGTAGTCCTCTCCTTTAGGCATGGCCCTGTGCCCCCGCCCCCCACCTCTGTAGGGTGCCAAGTACAGCTATCCATGGTCCTGCATCATCCTTGTGTGTATTTGTTGTGCATAGACCTGTAGGCCTGGTCACAAGTACTGAGTAGTATACCCCGATTGCGCAGCGTAGTGCATGAGGCCCCTGTGTCTGTCCTCTCCGCCAACGGTGTTGACATTGCATGCACTCAACCTGTTTTATTATTTCTCCCCCCACCCTTTTTCTTGATCATCTTGTGCATGTGTGCATTAGCATCATCAGGCGGAGGAGACTTGGCATCGGAGCACGAGGGAGCTGCAAGTCACAAGGCCCCGGTGGGCCGTGGTACAGACACCGAGGACACCAGTGATCCGGAGGGTGAGGGGAGCACCACAACGGGGACCGGTGGTGACACCAGCGACACCGACACGTCCTCGGATGGGAGCTCCCTAACGGTGGCGGCAACATCCGGGCCCCCCGCCTCTACAGGTACAGTCGCCACTCAGCGCACCAGCCCCGCCCTCCCAGCAGCCCCTCAGCCTACGCTCCGTGCCCGCTCGCCCAAGAAGGCGGGCATCTCCTTCGCCCCAGGCACCTCAGGCCCTGCCCCTGTCACCCCTGCTGCCCTCAGTGAGGAGGTCATTGACCTCCTTCAGACCATCATTGTTGGGCAGACTACCCTTTTGAATGCCATCCAGGGGGTAGAAAGGGAGGTGCATCGGAGCAATGCCTACCTGGAGGGCATTCATTCGGGTCAGGCTGCCCATCAACGATCGTTCAATGCTCTGGCCTCAGCACTGACGGCAGCCATTGTCCCTGTTTCCAGCCTCCCTCTTCTAACTGCCTCCAGCCTGTCTCTGTCTCCTGTTCCTCTGCCTATCCCATCCACACCATCAGACCAGCCTGCACACACGTCAACACCCAAGGTCAGCTCATCCAGACACAAGCACCACAGATCCCACAAACACTCACCCAAGCAACATCCAGATGCAGACATGCCAACAGTCACTACCACCTCTGTGTCCCCCTCCTCCTCGTCTCCCTCCTCCCTCCCTGTGACGTCTACACTCACACCTGCATGCACACCACCATCAGCCAGTGCTTCCATCACCAACACACCCTCCAGTACAGTCCGCACACGTGCAGTCACCACCCCCACTGCCATTTACACGTCCCCTGTGTCCTCTCCCACTGTGTCTGTCACCCCCTCTTCCAAGACACACAAACGCAGGCAGCCACCCACCCAACAGCCATCCACCTCACGACAGCCTACGTCACAATCACCTGCACCCAAAGACAGCACACCTGACTCTCCTACAACCACATCCTCTTCCTCCACTCCCATCACCACTACTCCCACCCTTTACCTTGGTCCTAAAAAAGTTTACCTCTCCAATCTTAACCTCTTTCCCTCCCCTGACCCACCCCCTCCATCTGCTAAGAGTCCCAAGAGCACCTCAGCCACCACCAGCCCAGCTTCGAGTGTCACTGTGGTGCATGGGTTCTGGAGTCCACCCTTTGGCAGCAGTGACACTTCTATCAGCAGCAAGGGGACAGCCAGCCCCCCCCCAGGCAAGAGGACTCGGAAACTCAAGGGCAGCCGTGAGAGGACTGACACGGCTGCCCCCAAGGACCAGAGTTCGGCCACTTCACCTGCCACAACATCCAGGGGAGGCAAGGGCCAGAGAGCCTCTTCTAAGGAGCGAAAGGGCAGCAGGGCGGAGAAGTCAGCCAGCAGGAGCGCGGAGCAGGAGGGCCCCACAAGCCCCATCCCGGCTGTAAGGAAGGACACCAAAGGGCCCAGGACTCCGTCACCGAAGGGTCCTGCGACTGCACGGTCGGAGGGCGACTGAGCAGGGAGTCCAGGCCAGGTCTGGCTCCCTTGAATTACTGGACAAGCACCGCTGAACAGGGCCCCGCCGCGCAGAAGAGCACCGCTGAACAGGGCCCCGCGGCACAGAAGAGCACCGCTGAACCGGGCCCCGCCGTGCAGAAGAGCACCGCTGAACAGGGCCCCGCCGCATAGAAGAGCACCGCTGAACCGGGCCCCGCCGCGCAGAAGAGCACCGTTGAACCGGGCCCCGCCGCGCAGAAGAGCACCGCTGAACCGGGCCCCGCCGCGCAGAAGAGCACCGCTGAATGGGGCCCCGCCGTGCAGAAGAGCACCGCTGAACCGGGCCCGCCGTGCAGAAGAGCACCGCTGAACAGGGCCCCGCCGCGCAGAAGAGCACCGCTGAACCGGGCCCCGCCGTGCAGAAGAGCACCGCTGAACAGGGCCCCGCCGCGCAAAAGAGCACCGCTGAACCGGGCCCCGCCGCACAGAAGAGCACCGCTGAACCGGGCCCCGCCGTGCAGAAGAGCACCGCTGAACAGGGCCCCGCCGCGCAGAAGAGCACCGCTGAACAGGGCCCCGCGGCACAGAAGAGCACCGCTGAACCGGGCCCCGCCGTGCAGAAGAGCACCGCTGAACAGGGCCCCGCCGCGCAGAAGTGCACCGCTGAACAGGGCCCCGCGGCACAGAAGAGCACCGCTGAACCGGGCCCCGCCGTGCAGAAGAGCACCGCTGAACAGGGCCCCGCCGCATAGAAGAGCACCGCTGAACCGGGCCCCGCTGTGCAGAAGAGCACCGCTGAACCAGGCCCCGCCCTGCAGAAGAGCACCGCTGAACCGGGCCCCGCCGTGCAGAAGAGCACCGTTGAACCGGGCCCCGCCGTGCAGAAGAGCACAGCTGAACCGGGCCCCGCCGCACAGAAGAGCACCGCTGAACCGGGCCCCGCCGTGCAGAAGAGCACCGCTGAACCGGGCCCCGCCGCGCAGAAGAGCACCGCTGAACAGGGCCCCGCCGCGCAAAAGAGCATCGCTGAACAGGGCCCCGCCGCACAGAAGAGCACCGCTGAACCGGGCCCCGCCGCGCAGAAGAGCACCGCTGAACCGGGCCCCGCCGCACAGAAGAGCACCGCTGAACCGGGCCCCGCCGCGCAGAAGAGCACCGCTGAACCGGGCCCCGCCACACAGAAGAGCACCGCTGAACCGGGCCCCGCCGTGCAGAAGAGCACCGCTGAACAGGGCCCCACCGTCTCAAGCACCGCTACGCTGGGCCCCGCCGTCTCAGGCACCGCTCCGCTGTGCCCTTCCTGTCAAGCACCGCTCCGCTGGGCCCTTCCTGTCAAGCACCGCTCCGCTGGGCCCTTCCTGTCAAGCACCGCTCCGCTGGGCCCCGCCGTCTCAGGCACCGCTCCGCTGGGCCCTTCCTGTCAAGCACCGCTCCGCTGAGCCCCGCCGTCTCAAGCACCGCTCCGCTGGGCCCTTCCTGTCAAGCACCGCTCCGCTGGGCCCTTCCTGTCAAGCACCGCTCCACTGGGCCCTTCCTGTCAAGCACCGCTCCGCTGGGCCCCGCCGTCTCAGGCACCGCTCCGCTGGGCCCTTCCTGTCAAGCACCGCTCCGCTTAGCCCCGCCGTCTCAAGCACCGCTCCGCTGGGCCCTTCCTGTCAAGTACCGCTCCGCTGGGCCCTTCCTGTCAAGCACCGCTCCGCTGGGCCCCGCCGTCACAAGCACCACTGCCACAATGACAGTGCCGGATCTGTCTCGAGCTACTGTTCACGGTTCACTGTGCCCACCATGCCTCCTCCTTGACCGGTGGAGACTGTTATCCACCTGATGGACTGTGGCTTTGCACTCCCCAGGATGGCACAGTGGGCAAGCCACCCACTGTAGAGACTTGAGAGACTGTGGCTTTGCACTCCCCAGGATGGTACAGTGGACAAGCCACCCACTGTAGAGACTTGAGAGACTGTGGCTTCGCACTCCCCAGGATGGCACAGTGGGCATGGTGGCCCCTTCGTGGATCTGGCGTCGTGGACTCATGTGGCTGTGGTGCCCCCCCCCTTCCCTTCCCCCTGAGGTGCCTGTAGTTTTGTCATCAGATGCCCCTGCAGTGTTCTCTCCAAAGGACTCAGGTCTCCTGTGTGGGCTTTGCCCTTGTGTTGATACACTTTGGCCCACGGACACTTGGAATTTCGTTAGATGTGCAGGACTAATTGCCTCGGTTTATCGTATGCACTAAATATTGAATTGATTTTTTAAAATTGTTATTGCTATTTGACCATGACTTATCAGTGGCTTTTTATTTCCATAAATTTCGATTCACAATTTAATTATGTCCTTGCTTTTTTCACGGGGGTTTGGGTGGTGTCACTGTGACTTGTTGCTCTGCATTGGTGTGTACATAGTTTGGGGGGGTGGTGGGGGTCGCATATGTGTGTGCCGTAACCTTTCGTCCTCCCCCCTCCCCTGTGTCGTAGGTGCAGTACTCACCGTTGTCGTCTGCGCCGGCGTTCGTACTCGTGGTAGATGAGCAGGTAGACGAGAGCAGGTAGGATGTTTAATTCGGGTTCCATGCTGTCCTCCTTCCTCGTGGAGTGCGTAGAGGTGCGCGTTTTCCCGTTCGTAGTCTGTTTCCGCCGTGTTTTTATCGGCTGTGTTCCCGCCCCAGAAAAGGTGGCGGATTGGTGAGTTGTGATAGTGTGGGCGGTACATTGTCTGCCGCCTGTCTGTTGGCGGTGACTGCCGCGCTGTTTGTTTGTACCGCCGTGGCGGGCGGAGTGTTAATGTGGCGGGCTGTGTTGGCGGTTCCCGCCAGGGTCAGAATTCCATTTTTTGGACCGCCGGCCTGTTGGCGGGTTGGCCGCCGCTTTATCACCAACCGCCAGGGTTAGAATCACCCCCTTTATATCACTTTTCAGTGATACTTCTACAAATTCTTATTGCATCTTTTATTGTGTTGATCTACAAATATCCAGATAAATATTCTATATTTTTCTAAACACTGTGTGGAATATTTTGGTGGTGCTATATGGTGTTATTGTATGCTTTATTGCACAAATACTTTACACATTGCCTTCTAAGTTAAGCCTGACTGCTCGTGCCAAGCTACCAGAGGGTGGGCACAGGATAATTTGTATTGTGTGTGACTTACCCTGACTAGAGTGAGGGTTCTTGCTTGGACAGAGGGTAACCTGACTGCCAACCAAAAAAAACATTTCTTACAGGTTGTTATAACGCTTACTCTAAAACCAGTAAGGTTGTTTTAAATTTATCTGACGGAATCATTTTGATAATGCAAAGCATGTGCATAACCTGCATGAGGAAATCCTCCTGTCCTTCGCAGTGATGTTACCCGCATGGTACCTGCTGTGGGTGTGTCGACTGCTATGGATGAACTGCTTCTTGTGAGGACGTGACACCTAAACTGCTCCTCTCTCTGCTGTACCCGTTCTTTGAGGAACACATTTCCCTAGTGCTGCCTTGGCTATTCCATTCTAATGCAAGTGTTGAAAAGAACTCCATGCTCTTATGCACAGGGTCATACAAGTGGCATAACAAAACTGGCAGGGGTCCCCCTGCACAGTACATGAGGCATACTCACTCAGGCCTGGTGCTGTGCTGAGGGGACACCTTGGAGCTCTGGGACCCCAGCAACGTGGAGGCTGTGGGAGGCTTTGTTACACCCCTGTCATACATAACCCAGGAAGGAAACAGGGCTGACAGAGCAGAGGGTGTAGGGGAGGAATGGGACAGTTAGGAGTCATCATGCTGACATGGAAGGGCTAAGAAAATGAGAGTTAAAAGAAGAGAAAAGCAAAGGAACAGCAAAGGAGAATGAACAAGGAAATGGAGGCAAAGGGAGAAAATGTGAAGGGGTACAGTAAACGTGAGAAGGTAGAGGAAAGAAGAAGATTGGAAAAACCTAAAAGGGAGAGAATGAAAGGAATGAGGATAATGAATAAGAAAGGAAACAGGTAACAGAAGAAGGAAAAGCAAAAGAGATACACAGAGGTGATAACCAAGACATTAAGGGTGAGGAAGAAACAAAAAGGAAGATGAAATGTACATGAGAATACACATATAGAAAGGACTTGACAGGAAAAAAACAAGGAATTGGAAAAAAGGAAATGGGGGGCAGAAAGAATAGAGAAAGTAAGACCAAAGGGTGAACAACAGCAAAGAGTATGACCAGGAGCCCATGAGTGGCAGTGTGCAAGAGTGGGAGGCAACCATGAAAAGGAGAGAGCTATCCACTGCAAAGTGGTTAAGGAGTTCAGGAGGGTTGGTCATGGCTTTTACAAAAGTTATGTAATGGGAAAGAGATGACACGCGTCAAATATGAAATTGAACAACGGGGCAAGTAAGCGAACCAGGAGTCAATTGAGTGAGCTGATAGAAAAACCGGGAATTCTACAAGTAAGAAAGAAACAAGAAGTAAGAAAATGCAAGAGAATGGTAGCAGTGAATGAAACTAGTTTGATAGGAGTTTGAAAATGAGGCAGAGAGGTAAAAGAGGAGGTAGTGGGGAAACTAGGGATGCTGAAGCCAGAAGATTATAGAGGCAGAAATGGTGGTGAAAATGGCACTGTGTGGTATTTAGTGATCAAAGGTAAGACTGAATGTGAAAGGGAGAGTAGATGGAATAGAAATTAAAGAACGTGAGGTGTGCAAGGTGAAGTCAAGTGCAATGAGGGAGGGCAAATGATGGTGGCAGTGAAACTGGGAGAGGTAAAGGTGATCGGGAGATAGGTAGAGATATCGTTTAGCGAATGAGAGTTTCAGAAATGGAGCTAAGTAGCAAATTGAAAGTGATAGAGTAAACTAATGAGATATTGAGGTGCAAAGTAATGCAGGAGAAATATAGGAGAAGGCAAAATTGTGAGAACAAATAAGGGAGATCTGAGGAAACATGACAGAGGCACGAGAACAAGAGACATAGGTGGTCATTATGACATTGGCGGTGACTGTTAAAGTGGAGGTAATACCACCAACAGGCTGGCGGTAATTACCGCCAAATTATGACCATGGCCGTGATAACACCCATAGACAGCCAATGTACCACACCAATCGCCTGGGCGTAAACACCACTGACCACAGCGATAGCCATCAACAGCCAGGCGGAAGACAAGGTACCGCCCACCATATTATGACATAGCAAACCGCCAGGATTTCCGGGGTGGTATCAACGCCATCAAAAGC
Organism: Pleurodeles waltl; assembly: GCF_031143425.1. Taxonomy (NCBI): domain Eukaryota; kingdom Metazoa; phylum Chordata; class Amphibia; order Caudata; family Salamandridae; genus Pleurodeles; species Pleurodeles waltl. The sequence goes on along the minus strand of NC_090445.1, from coordinate 143,966,385 downwards.
CTGACGTAAACACATTACAGAAAACAAAAGACTCACCAACAGAGACACAGAAGATCAAGGCCGCCATGAAACCAGAACTTCAAGTCTTCTCGATGCTCTTCTACGCCATGCTCCACCTGGAACACCAACGCCGACCAGACAAAAACGGTGAGTACAGCTGCCTAGCACACAAGGGAGGGAGGGAGGAAAAGGAGAGTGACACACACATGCACAACACACACCAGACACACACACACCATACACACAACCAGCTGCATAGCAAAACCGGTCTCACAGGACACACGTCATAATAATGCAAGGACTACAGTTTTCCAGAACTGATAGTGTAATTTTATGGAAACAGCCACCATATTGTCTATGTAACAATATATACATGAGTCACTCTTCAGAAAGGGCCAATGGCCAGTCCAAAGTACAAAAGGCCCACATGCCCACGGTCCAAGGCCCAACTTGTTCCCTGATGTGCAGGGCCATCATGTTGGGAATGGCCAGGCACCTCAGGGGAAAAAGGGTGGGAGGCACCTCAGTTGAAGTGGGGAACTTGTCCACTGGTTCCAGAGTGGGCTCCTTGCCCATTTCACTTTGCTGGGGAGTGCAAGGTCACAGTCTCTGAGTTGGGGTACTTGCCCACTGGTTCTGGAGGGGGCTATGTGCCCATTTCATTTTGCTGGGAAGTGCAAGGTCACCGTATCTGAGGTGGGGTACTTTCCCACTGGTTCTGGAGAGGGTTCCTGCCACAGCAGTCCTGGGGGGTTGTCTACTGCTGGAGGTGAGGGCTGCTGTGTCCCAGCTGGAGGTGAGGGCTCCTTGTCCACTGCTGTTGGAGGGGAATCCCTGCCAGCCTCGGCTAGAGGTGAGGGCTACTGTGTCCCAGCTGGAGGTGAGGGCTGCTGTGTCCCAGCTGGAGGTGAGGGCTCTTTGCCCACTGCTGATGGAGGGGACTCCCTGCCAGCCTCTGCTGGAGGTGAGGGCTGCTGTGTCCCAGCTGGAGGTGAGGGCACCTTCACCACTGCTGTTGGGGTGGGGGGCTCTTACCTCTCTTAGTTGGTGGGGTGGGAACCTTCCCTTTCCTGGGTGGTGAAGTGGGATCTTTCCCTCTCTTGGGTGGTGGAGTGGGATCCTTCCCTCTCTTGGGTGGTTGAGTGGGATCCTTTACTTTCTTGCTTCCATGACTAGGAGGTGCCTCCACTGTCCCCATGCAGGACGGGGGGCGGAGGGGAAGGGAAGAGGTCAAGTTGGGCAAGGAAAAGCTTCTTAGGGACAGTGGGGTGGGATGAGGGAGGAGGGATGGGAGTGGAGGTTGAGGGAGTGGTTGTTGGAGGTGTATGTCTGCTGGACTTGGGTGCAGGTGCATGGGCAGTGTGCTGATGAGAAGTGGATGGTTGTTGGGTGTCTCTGTGTGTGTGTTTGTGTCTCTTAGGAGGTGGGGGGCAGACAGGGTGGGAGAGGACACAGGGGATGCGTGGATGGATGTTGTGGAGGTATCTGCAAGTGAGGTGTGAGTGCTGCTTGGTGTGGTGATGGTGGTGGTGGATGTTGATGCAGAGCTTGCAGGTGTGAGTGTGAATGTGACAGTGAGGAAGGAGGAGGAGGAGCAGGGAGAGACATTGGAGGCAGTGATTGTTGTTGTGTGTGCTACTGTCTGTTGTCTGTGTGAGTGCTTGTGGCCTGAAGTGTGCTGCCTGTGTTTATCTGTGCCACTCTTGTGTGATGGTTTGTCTGTATGTGTGCATGGGATGGGTTGGGGTTGAGGAGATTGTGACTGGGAAGTGGTACTTGGAGGGGGGACGGAAGGAACAGTGACAATGGCTGCCATCAGAGAGGAGGCCAGAGCCTGGAACGGTCTCTGTTGGGCTGCCAGTACACCGTGAATGCCTCCCAGGAATGCATTGCTGCATCTGGGATACCAACCCTGGATGGCATTCACAATGGTTGACTGCCCTACAGAGATGGATCTCAGGAGGTCAATATCCTCCTCACTGAGGGCAGCAGGGCTAACTGGGCAGGGCCTGAGGTGCCTGGGGCGAAGGAGATGCCCACCCTCCTGGGTAAGCCGGTATGGGCAGATCGGTGAGTGGCTATTGGGAGGGCGGTGCTGGTTTAGGGGGTGGCGGCTGTACCTGTAGCTGGGGTGGTCACAGAGGTGTCCGCCACCACCAGGGAGCTTCCATCAGAGGAGGTATCAGAGTCAGTGTTGTCACCTCCTGTCTCCGCCGTAGTGCTCCCCTCGTCCTCCGTCCCACTGGTCCCCTCGGCATCTATGGACTCTGCCTCCTGGGTCCTGTAGGATGCAGCTCCCTCTGTTGCCGGTGCCCTGCTCCTCTGCCAGATGATGCTAATGCACACATGGACAGGATGGCAGTAGAAAAAAGGGAGGGAGAGAGAAATGGAACACTTGGTCAATTGCAGCACCAACACCACAGATGGCACACACAGATCAGGACTGAGCACCATGCATCGCACTAGCATTACATTGGCTAGGTACCACAGCAAGATGTGAGCCAGCCCCTGCCAACTGCACCCCTCCTGGGAGTCAGTAATCCCTGTCTGACTTGCAATGCAACCTAGCTAGGTTACCGGATTTAGCACTACAACCATTACCCTTGAGCTGGATCACTCTGCAATCTCTGACCTGGCATTAAGGGGCACCCACTAACTAACCCTCACCACCATGTTTCCATGCCACCTACCAATCATAGTTGTAACACACACTGTACTCACCCCCTTGTGGCTGCTGCAATGCCCTCAAGCGCCCATCCAGCTCAGGGTAGGCCACCGCCAGTATGCAGACCATCAGGGGGGTCAGGTTTCGACGGGCACCCCGCCCTCATTGGGAGACCATCCCCAGCTGGGCCTCCGCTGTCTTCCGGGCCCAGCGCCTCAGGTCCTCCCACCTCTTCCTACAGTGAGTGCTCCGCCTGCTGTAGACCCCCAGGGTCCAAACGTCCTTGGCGATGGCACGCCACAATCCCTTCTTCTTGTGGGTGCTGACCTGCAGAGGAAATACAGACTGGAGTACACCATTACACATACAATCTAGCCTGTCACACATATGGCCCACAAATCCCCTTCCATCCCCATTGGCACACACATTACCCAGCACCCACCATGTACACTACCACCAGACATAGAACCCTCCCCCAAATGACACGATGCTTGCACACACATCTACTCACAACCTTGTCACATGCCTAGTGCCCAAGATGTACTCACCTATTGGTCTGAAGGCCCATACAGCTGCCCATAGTGGGGTAGAACCCCATCCACCAAATGATCCTACGCCTCCAAAGTGAAGGCAGGGTCCCTTTTCCCAGTCACACAGGCCATGGCAGGATCCAGACACAGGTCACAGCAGCACATGCAGTGTAGGTGTTGTCCTGTGGAAAGTCAGGAATCAAGTGAGGTTATGGACAGAAAATGGCAGTCATGTCCACGGCGGTGTACACCGTCACCACCGCCGATGAACCCCATTGGCCACTGTACTCCATAGGCCCCTATATTATCCAATGAGGAATAACACGGCGCTGCAAGACCGCCTTCTGCCATGACACACTACTCCGGCGGAGTTACCTCACTTCCACCTGTCCCCCCATTTTATGGTGGTGGACAATATTCAGATAATCAAGAACTGCGTCATTTCCATATTTTGCACATACATTGCCATTCCCAATGTCCCATCACGTTACTGCTCTATGTACACTGAGGTGGTAGTTCCATTGTTCAAATTGTGACAGCCTACTCCGTCTTGTGTCCCTTAGATACCTATGGAATAGGAGGGGGAGACAAGCCCCCCTGTACAGACCCCTTGTGGACTTGGCTGCAATGGAGGAGAGGCACATAATGCTCACCTATAGACTGGATAGGGCCACAATCACAGAGCTGTGTGCTCAGTTGGAGCCTGATCTAATGTCAGCTATCCGTCATCCAACTGGGATCCCCCCTCTAGTGCAGGTTCTATCAGCGCTCCATTTCCTGGCAACTGGTTCATTCCAAGTGACAGTGGGCTTGGCAGCAGGAATGTCACAGCCATTGTTCTCAATCATGTTGTCAAGGGTTTTGTATGCCCTGGTGAAACACATGTGCAGCTACATTGCTTTCCCACAGGTGGAAGATTTGGTCACTGTGAAGGCTGGATTCTATGCAATGGGACACATACCGTACATTATTGAGATGATTGACGGTACACATGTAGCGTTTGTCCCCCCCCCACTACAATGAACAGGTATTCAGGAATCAGAAGAGTTTCCACTCACTCAAAGTGCAAATGGTTTGCCTGGCAGACCAGTACATCTCCGACATCACTGCCAAGTATCCTGGGTCGGTGCATGACGCATTCATCCTGAGGAATAGCACCATCCCAAATGTGATGGCACATCTGCAGAGGCACAGGTTGTGGCTAATTGGTGAGCCTGACTCCCCACCCAATGTATGTCAGTGTATGCCTTCTGGTGTTAACCCCATACCACTGTGGAAGGCTAATGTTTGTCCCTCAATACTTGCAGGTGACTCTGGCTACCCAACCCTATTGTGGCTCCTACCCCCTGTGAGGAATGCCAGGACAGGGTCTGAGAATCGTTATAATGATGCACATGAGCGAACTAGGAGAATTATTGAAAGGACCTTCGGCTCCTGAAGGGCAGGTTCAGATGTCTCCATCTAACCGGTGGATCCCTGTGCTACTCACCCAAAAAGGTCTGCAAGATAGTAGTGGTATGCTGCATATTGCACAATCCAGCCCTCAGATGACATGTGCTTTATCTGCAGGAGGAGGAGACTGGAAATGCCCCTGTGGCAGCAGTGGACCCTGAGGACAGTGAGGATGGGGAGGCGGAGGATGAGGATGTGGACAACAGAACATCAGTTATACATCAATACTTCCAATGACACACAGGTGAGACAGTGGAACTGACCATTCCTCTGATTATTGATGTTTTCTGTGTGGCTGTAGCAGGATGGCATTCACTTCCTTTGCATCTCCACTTACAGTCACCTATGGCTTCTCATTTTGCAGATGTTGGTGATATGACAACTGTGTACTGATGTGATGACTACAGACGGATACAGGTCATTAACTGTATGCTATCACATTGTTAAGATCATTTGCACATGATGTGACTGTTTCCATTAATGCACATTTTCATCACATAAAACACAATCACTCAGGATGTGTTCAAGGGTGTTTATTATAGTGAAAATAATTGATGGAAAAGTGCAAAGGAATGGGGTGATGGTTTAGGAAAGTCCAGGGTATTGTTCTAGTCTGTTTGCAGAACAGGTCCAGTGTCCAAGGGGCCATAGGGAGGGGAGAAAAGGCAGTTCAAAGTGGACACAGTGCCAAGGTGGGACACAAGGGGTACATTTAGTAGGGTCTCATTTCCTGGCGGTGGTCTTGGTCTTGGCAAGTGTCTCACCCTTCTGTCTGGGTCGCAGGGAACGTTTGCAGGGAGATTCAACTTCTGCAGGAGGAGGGGTGCTGGTGGCCTGTGGGTCCTGTGGCAGGGCCTCCTGCCCACTAGCTACAGCGGAGGTGGTGGGCTGGTCAATAGACTGGTTAGTGGTAGGGGCCTGCTGGTGTGCTGTCCATTCCCTCATGATGTTGGCCATGTTTGCCATCACCCCTGCTTTGGAGACCATGGTGGTGTTGAGGGCCTGCAAATCCTCCCTGATCTCTTGATGGTGTACCTCCTGCAGCCGCTTGTTCTCCTGCATGTTGGTAACAATCTTGCCCATCTTGTCCTGGGATTATTGGTAAGCCCCCAGGACATTGGTGAGTACCTCCTGGAGAGTCGGTTCCCTGGGCCTGTCCTCCCCCTGGCACACAGCGGTCCTCCCAGTATCCCTGTTCCCCTGTGCCTGTGTCCCCTGAACGGTGTGCCCAGTGCCACTGACCCCAGGTCCCTGATTGTCTTGGCAGTGAGGTGTGGACTGGGGTCCCTGTACAGGTGGGCACATGGCTGATTGATGTGTCCTGGGGACATAGATGTTGGGATGTTGGGTGGGTGCTGTGGTGTTGCATACTGATGGGGGAGGCTCTGTGGTGGGCTGGGAGTGGGCTGGGGTGGCCGACTGACCGGTGGTCCTTGATGGGCCAGGTAGTTCATCCAGATCCAGAAGTCCAGAGTCACTGTTATCACAGGGGGCATCTTCTGTTGGAGGACTGGTTAGTCGTGGCACCTCCTCGCCGCTGAGATTGGCTGGGGCACCTGTGGAGATGTAAGTGATGTATTATACTTCATGTCTGTGACACATTGTGCATCCCTTGCTTCCCCTCTTTTTTGCTGTTGCACTGCCACCTTTGTTTCTGTGTGTGATGTATTGTGTGATTGTTAGTTCTCCATGCTGTGCATGCTTTGGTGATGGGTGTCCATGCAAGGCTGGGAGGGCTTTCCATGCATTGGTATAGCATGCAGGGCTTGGCATTGGGGTTAGTCAGATGTATAGGTGCAGTGTGTGGGATGGAGTGGAGTGATGGGAGTCAGGGTGAGAGGGTGAGGTGGCATGCAGGTATGGGGGATGATAGGTAGCAAATATTTATTCACCAGTGTCCAGTCCTCCGGCTACTCCAGTGAGTCCCTCAGGATGCAGGATTGCCAAGACTTATGCTGTGAGCTATGGGGGAGGGGGTGCGGGTCCACTGCTAGTCCTCTGAATGGCAAGCTGGTGCCTTGCTGCCATGGAACATACCTTCCCCTGTAGGTCGTTTCACCTCTTCCTGATGTCGTCCCTTGTTCTTGGATGCTGTCCCATGGCGTTCACCCTGTCCACGATCCTTCGCCATAGCTCCATCTTCCTTGCAATGGATATTTGCTGTACCTGTGCTCCAAACAGGTGTGGCTCTACCCTATTTCCTCGACAATGACCCGCAACTCCTCATCTGTGAAACGGGGTGCCTTAGTGGGGACATGGGTGTTGTGTGGTGTGTGTTGTGCAGAGGGTGTTAAGTGATGTGGTGTGGGATATGGGGTGTGTGATGGAAGTATGGGTGTTTGTGGTGTGTGTGTAGTTGTCTCAGTGGTGTTCATGTAAGTCTTGTGGCATTTATTGGTATTCGTAAAGGGTGGTGTCTGATGTGGGCGTGTGTTTTATAGTGCTATCAGTGGAAGGGTGTGGTGTGTGTATCAGTGTCAGGTGTGTGATTTTCGTTTTGGCCACTGTTGTGTTGTTTTGTATTTGGGTGGCCATTCCGAGTGTGCCGGTGTGTACCGCCAATGGTTTACCACCATTGAATGTCCACCGTGGTGATTCGTGGGTCATAATGTGGTGGGCGTTGTGTTGTTGGCATAACGGTATGGGTGTTCGTAGCGCCACTTTAGCACTGACCTTTGGGCTGGCGGATTTGTGCATGTGGCAGTATTCTGTCAGTTTGGTGTGTGTGTGTCATAATATGGCAAACAGATTTTCTCCACGGCGGCGGTATGTTGGAGGCAGTCACCACGGCGGTAAGTGGCATTTACCGCCAATGTCGTAATGAGGGCCATAGATTTGTGTGTGAAGATGAAAATTTAAGAAAGTGACTAAACTGGAGGTCAAACTGGGAACAAAGAAAACTGGGAACTATTGAAATCAAAATGACAGAGTTAAAGGACAGCAGTGTTAGTGAAAGGGAGGCTTAAATATGTTTGTGAGGGGTAGCAGTGATGGAAGAATAAGAGATTGGGTGATGTGATCAAAGTAGAAAGGTGATAAAAAATGACAGCTGAAGATAAGAATCAAGCTTAGAAGGATAGGATTGTGACTGTGACAGATAAAATGACCAGTAAAAAGTTCCATTGTTGTATTGCAAATTAAGTTTTTATTAGCACAGAGGCACCACTTTGGCTCACAGTCATCCTTGATATCTTTGCAGTCCTATGGCTGTCCCCTGGGACATCTCCTTTCTTCTTTTGGAGCTCCTATAGCCCCATTTTGTAAATCAACACCAAATACTGTTTCTGCCCTGTTGTTTCTATGACTGTGTAACTTTTTGACCACCTTGAAGCTATTTACATCACTGAAAACCCTGCTGAGAGCTTAGGAGTAAGTTGCAAGGGTGAGGTCCTTGAAAACAGCAGGTGGTAGGATGTTCAAATATAGGGGTTCCGTCGTAGTATATTGTAGGTGAGCCCCCTAAGGTTTTGTTACACCACTCCTGGAATACGTGTCTGTGGAGCAGTTTAGTGTGCCTTTTTAATGACAGTCAGCTCACACTCTGCTGTTTTACCCGGCACTCATTCTGACTCAGGTGGTTGTTATGATGAAACAGCAATGAGAATATGAAATGGACAACCTCGCCATTACCAACTGAGCAGGCATAGTGTGGCCACTCTTCCATTATCACTTCTTATGACACTTTACATGCACAGAAGCACTTTGCACATGTGAAGACATGAATAGGAGGTTTGTTGAGGAAAGCGGATTATGGACCTCATTTTGACATTGGCGGTAAATGCCGCTTACCGCCGTGCTGACAGCGCCCAACCTACCGCCGCGCGGGCGAATATCCGTTTACCATATTATGACACACACACACCAATCCAACAGAATTCAGCCACATTCACAACTCAGCCAGCCCAAAGGTAAGTGCAAAAGTGACGGTCCCAAAACCCACACCGTTACGCCAACAGAACAAGGCCCATCACATTATGACCCACGAATCACCACAGTGGACATTCAACGGTGGTAAACCATTGGTGGGACATACCGCCGCGCTCAGAATGGACACCCACAGCAAAACACCACCACATTGGCCAATTCAAACAACACACATCTGACACCCATACACACACCACACCTACACACCAACACCACTATAAAGCACCCACCCACATTACCCACAACCCTTTAAGATGCAATTCATTGCCACAAGACTGAAACCAAGACCACTGCGACAACTAGACACACACACCACTCACACCCATACACTCCTCACGCATTCCACATTACACACCCCAACACATTACCCAACCCACCCTCACCAACACACATCACATAACACCCATGGCACCACAAAGGCACCCCCCTTTCACTGAGGAGGAGTTAAGGGTCATGGTAGAGGAAATCGTCAGGGTAGAGCCAAGGCTATTTGGAGCACAGGTGCAGCAGATATCAATAGCAAGGAAGATGGAGCTATGGTGGAGAATCGTGGACAGGGTGAACGCCATGGGACCGCAGCCAAGAACAAGGGACGACATCAGGAAGAGCTGGAACGACCTACGGGGGAAGGTATGTTCCATTTCAACAAGACACCAGCTCGCTATACAGAGGACTGGCGTGGACCTCCATCGCCTCCCCCACACAGCATGGGAGGAGCAAGTCTTGGCAATACTGCATCCTGAGGGCCTGGCGAGAGTTGGAGAAGGACAGGACACTGGTAAGTCAACTTTTAACAATTATCACCCCCCCATACCTGCATGCCATCACACACTCACACCCTCACTCCCATCACTCCACTCCATCCCACACACTCTACCATCACATCACACTAATCCCAATGCCAAACTCTTCATGCTGTACCAATGCATGGACACCCCTCCCAGCCCTGCATGTGCACTCATCACCAAAGCATGCACAGAATAGGGAAACTAGCATAACCACTATACACCAACATACACAAGCAAAAGGGGAACAACAACCATAAAGGGGAAGCTACAGAAGTACAAATATCAGACACCTGAAGTATAATACATCATTTACATCCCCACAGGTACCCCTGCCAATGTCACCGGAGAGAAGGTGCCACCACTATCTAGTCCCCCAACCGAAGAGGCCCACAGTGATGACAGTAACTCTGAACTTCAGGATCTGGACGATCTACCTGGCCCATCAGAGACCACCGGACAGTCGGTCACCCAAGCCCAGTCACAGACCACCACAAAGCCTCCTCCATCAGGAACCAACACCACTGCACCCACCCAGCATCCCCAAACCTCCGTCCCCAGGACACGCCAATCAGCAGTGTGCCCACCTGTACAGGGACCCCAGGCCACACCTCGCACACAAGACAATCAGGGACCTGGGGTCAGTGGCAGTGTGCACACCATTCAAAGGACAGAGGCACAGGCCAACAGGGACACTGGGAGGACTGCTGTGCACCAGGGGGAGGAAAGGAGCAGGGAACTGACTCTCCAGGAGGCACTCTCTGAGGTCCTGGGAGCCTACCAAAATTCCCAGGACATGATGGGCCAGATCCTCGAAAACGTGCAGGAGAACAGACAGCTGCAGGAGGGACAATATCAGGGAATCAGGGAGGACTTGCAGGCCATTATCACCACCCTGGTCTCCATAGCAGGGGTGTTGGCAGACATGGCCAACATCATGAGGGAGGCAGTGTCACACCAGCGGACCCCTACCACTAGCCAGTCATCTGAACAGCCCTCCACCTCCGCTGCTGCTAGTGGCCAAGAGGCCCCGCCACAGGACCAACAGGCCACCAGCACCCACCCCCTGCAGAAGGTGAACCACCCTGTAAACGTTCCCTGCGATCCAGACAGAAGCCAGAGACACTTGCCAAGACCACCACCAGGAAATGAGACTCTCCTGATTGTCCCCCTTGTGTCCCACTCAGTCATCTTGCCCACCTTGAACTGCCATTGCTCCCCTTCCTATGTCCCCATGGACAATGCACCTGTGCTACAAACAGAATGGAACAATACCCTGGGCTTTCCTTCATCATCACCACATTCCATTGCACTTTCCCCTCTATATTTTAGCACTACAATAAACACCCTTGGATAAAACTTGACTACTAGTATTTCATGTATTGAAAATTTGTATTGATGGAAACAGCTATACCATTGCAAATGCACTGTACATATAATGAGCATAGAATGAATGACCTGTAGCTGGCTGTTGTGATCACACAAGGAGAATGTATCATATCACCAACATCTGTAAAGTTAATATTCAGAGGTAACAGTAAGTAGTGCAAAGAAGTGGGTAATGCCATCATGGCAATGTCACATAGAATACAACAATAGTCATAGAAATGTAAAGTTGCACTGTCTCACCTGTGTGTCATTGGAAGTACTGACGTATCATAGATGTTCTGTTGTCCACATCCTCATACTCTGCCTCCTCATCCTCACTGTCTTCAGGGTCCACTGCTGGCACAGGGGCATCTCCAGTCTTCTCCTCCTGCAGAATATGTAAATGGCATCTGAGGGCCACTTTGTGCAACATGCAGCATACCACTACAATCTGGCAGACCTTCTTGGGTGACTAGCACAGGGATCCTCCTGTTAGATGGAGGCACTTGAACCTGGCCTTCAGGAGGCCAAAGGTCCTTTCCATGATCCTTCTGGTGCGCCCCTGTGCCTCATTATAGCGTTCTTCTGACTTTGTCCGGGCATTCCTCACAGGGGTCAGCAGCCATGATAGGTTTGGATAACCAGAGTAACCTGCAAATATTGAGCGACAACATTTAGCCATACACTATCCTATATGGTCAGCACGATAGGCATACACCAATATATACTGGGTGGGAACCAGGGCTCACCTATTAGCCACACCCTGTGCCTCTGTAGTTGGGCCATCACATTTGGGATGCTGCTATTCCTCAGGACAAAGGAATCATTCACCGACCCAGGATACTTAGCATTGACGTGGGAGATGTACTGGTCCACCAAGCACATCACTCGCACATTCATGGAGTGAAAACTCTTACGATTCTTGAACACCTGTTCATTCTAGCGGGGGCACAAATGCAATATGTGTTCCGTCAATCACACCTATTATAAAAGAGATCTGTCCCATTGCATAGAATCCGGCCTTCACAGTGGTTAAATCCTCAACCTAGGGGAAAGCAATGTAGCTGCACATGTGCTTTATCAGGGCAGACAAGACTCTTATTAGCACGTTTGAGAACATTGGCTGTGACATTCCTGATGTGAAGCCCACTGTAACTTGGAAAGAAACAGTTGCCAGGAAATGGAGCACTGATAGCACTTGCACAAGAGGGGGGATCCAAGTGGGGTGACGAATAGCAGATGTCAGGTCAAGCTCCAATTGGGCACACAGCTCTGTGATTGTGGCCCTGTCCAGTCCAGTCTATAGGTGAGTATGATGTGCCTGTCCTCCAATGTAGCCAAGTCCACCAGGGGTCTGTACACGGGTGTATGTCTCCATCTCCTATTCATCAGCAGTGGTAACAATCTATGGGGCAAAAGAGTGAGTACGCTGTCACAAACTGAACAATGGAGCCACAATAGCAGTCCCCAATGTGCAACATGTTATGGGACAGTGTAATTAGTGAAGTATGTGCCTATTTATCCAGTGAGGCAGCAATAATTGATAGGCCTGTTCACCCCCACTGTAATGGCGACCGCCTGTCCTGTGTGTAGGGACGGGTGGAAGTGAGGTAATGCCGCTGACATTGTGCGCCGTGGCGGTAGGCGGTCGTGAACTGCCGTGCAATTTATCACTGGTTAATATTGGGCTCTATGGGGTACAGTGGCCAATGGTGATCTACGTCAGTGGTGACGGTATGCACCGCCGTGGAAGTGACTGCCATTTTCTATCTGATTCCTCACTTGTTTCTTGACCTTCCATAGGAGAGGACCTACACTGCATGTGCTGCTGTGTCCTGTGTCTGGAACCTACCATGGTCCATGTGACTGAGGAAAGGGCCCCAGCCTTCACTTCTGAGGAGTTTGAGCGACTGGTGAATGGGGTCCTACCCGGGTATGGATTGCTGTATGGGCCTCCAGACCACCAGGTGAAAACACCTTGGGCATGATGCATGTGGCATGAATGCATGGAGTTGTGTGTGAAGGCCTTGTGTAAGGCAGGTGGGTGGATGTCCTCTTGGTGGTGTACATGTTGTGGGCTGGGCTCTGTGTGTGCCAATGGTGATGCAAACGGCTATGGTGGGCTATTTGTGTGACAGGCTGTACTGTTTGTCTAATGGTGTTCTCCTGTCTGTATTGCCTCTGCAGGTCAGCGCCCATCAAAAGAAGGGAATATGGCGTCCCATCGCCAAGGACGTGTGGACGCTGGGGGTCGATGGCAGGCGGAGCACCCACTGTCGCAAACGGTGGGAGGACCTGAGACGCTGGGCACGAAAGACCGCAGAGGCCAGCTGGGGATGGCCTCCTAATGAGGAAGGGGTGCCCATCGGACCCTGACCCCCCTGATGGCCCACATACTGGCGCTGGCCTACCCTGAGCTGGATGAGCACTTGAGGGCATCACAGCAGCCACAGGGGGGTGAGTACAGTGGCTATCATTACAACTTACGGCTGGTGGGGTGGTGTCCGGGTGGTGGTTGTGTGTCCTTGGGTGCCCATAGGCCAGGCCAGACCTAACAGTGTAGGTCCTCTGGTGGCTAAGGGTTTGAATGGGAAATACTGCTTACCTAGCTTGTTAGTATTCACTTTTGGGCAGGGCTGCGTGAGTCCCAGGTGTGCTGCAGTTGGCGGTGTGTGCCCCTCCTCATTCCTTGATGACTAGCCATTTCACTGGTAGTGCCATGGATAGTGTGTAGGCCTGTTCCCTGTGTGTGTGAGAGTGCTGTGTATGCCAACGGTGGTGGTGGTGCAGTCACTGACCCTGTGTATCCTTTGTCTCTCTCTCCCCTTTCTTTTTTGTCATTCTGTCCTTAAGTGCATTAGCATCATCTGGCGGAGGAGCAGAGGCACCGGCAACAGAGGGAGCTGCATCACACAGGACCCTAGAGGCAGAGTCCACGGACGCTGAGGGCACCAGTGGGACGAAAGGGCAAGGGGAGCGCCATGGCGGAGGTTGGAGGGGACAATACAGACTCTGATACCTCCTCTGATGGAAGCTTCCTGGTGGTGGCAGACACCTCTGTGACCACCCCAGCTCCAGGTACAGCCGCCACCCCCCGTACCAGCACCGCCCTCCTAGTAGCCCCTCAGTGAGTTGCCCGTGCCCACTCACCTACGAGGGTGAGCATTTCCTTCGCCCCAGGCACCTCAGGCCCTGGCCCAGTGAGCCCTGATGCCCTGACTGAGGAGGCTGTTGACCTCCTGATATCCATCTCTCTATGGCAAAACAACCATTGTCAATGCCATCCAGGGGCTGGCAGCCCAGATGCAGTAATATAATGCATTCCTGGAGGGCTTTCACAGTGGATTGGCGGCCCAACAGAGATTGATTCAGGCTCTGGCCTCCTCTCTGACAGCAGCCATTGTCCCTGTTTCAACCATCCCCTCCTCCAACTTCCACTTCCCAGACCTATTCTCCTCAACCCCAACCCATCCCAAGCACACAGGCAGACGAGCATGCACACAAGACAACACCCAAGAGTGTCACAGGCAAATACAAGCACCACACTTCATCCCACAGGCACTTACACAAACACCATTCAGTTACAGACATGACAACATCCACTGTCTCCCTCTCCTCCTCCTCCATCTCCCACCCAGTTGTGTCTACACTCACACCTGCATGCACTACCTCAACATCCACTACCAGCATCATCACCACACCAAGCAGAACACACACCTCACTGGCAGACACCTCCACAACATCCATGCACACGTCCCCTGTGTCCTCTCCCACTGTGTCAGTGTCCCCCCACCTAAAGTACACAAACGCAAGCACTCAGACACCCAACAGCCATCCACCTCACAACAGCATACAGCCCATGCACCTGCACCCAAATCCAGCAGAAATAAACCTCCAACAACCACTCCCTCATCCTCCATTCCCATTACTACTCCCTCCTCCTGCGCCAATGTCTCGAAAAAGCTTTTCCTTTCCACGATTGACCTCTTCCCTACCCCTCCTCCCCATCCTGCATGTATGGGCAGGGTAGCAAGGACCCAGCCAAGCACCTCAGCCAAACAGTCCACGAGCCCAGTGGTAGCACCGCCTACTCGTAGTGGTAGGGTTTCCAAGCCAAGAATAATGAAGGGGAAGGAGCCTGCAGCAGCTGCTCAGAAGGGGAAGGAGCCTGCACCAGCTGCTAAGGAGAGGACGGAGCCTGCAGCAGCTGCTAAGGAGGGCAAGGAGTCTGCACCAGCTGCTAAGAAGGGGAAGGAGCCTGCACCAGCTGGAAAGAAGGGGAAGGAGCCTGCCCCAGCAGGCAGAGGGGGGAAGAGACCATCCACCAGTGCCAGGAAGGGTAAGGGATCCCCAACCCATGAGCAGGAGGAGAGGAGGCAATCTATGCCAGTGGAAACTGCCAGCAAAATACCGCTACCACCAGCAGCTGTCACAGGGCCCCCACCACCAGCCGTGGTTGTGCAGCCATAAGAGAGTGCAGGGGCTGAGCAGGAGCCTCCCCCAACCACCACCACAGTGCAGCCAACGGAGGGTGCAGGGGCTGCGCAGGAGCCTTCTCCAACCACCACCACAGTGCAGCCATCTGAGGGTGCAGGGCTGAGCAGGAGCCTCCCACAACCACCACCACAGTGCAGCCATCACTGCCAGCGGATGCCATGTAGTCTGGTCTCCAAGGGCTGCTGTGCGGCCTGCCCCCACCAGAACCAGTGGTAAGACACCCACTTGAGAGACTGCGGACTTTCACTCCCCAGGACTAAGAGCAATGGGCATGTTGCCCCCACCAGAACCAGTGGGCAAGACACACACTTGAGAGACTGTGGCATTGCAATCACCAGGACTAAGAGCAATGGGTATGTTGCCCCCTTCAAAATCAGTGGGAAAGTCATCCACTCCAGAGACTGTGGCCTTGCACTCCCCAGGACAGAGCAATGGGCATGGAGCCCCATCCAGAACCAGTGGGCTTGTTCCCACATCTGGCTGAGTTTCCCTCCCCTATCCCCTGAGGTGCCTGCCTATTTGACAACTGATGCCCCTGTAGTGTTCTATCCGGATTGGTGCAGGATTCGAGTGGGGCCTTGGACTGTGCCCTGTGGCCATGTGGGCCCATTCAACTATGAACTGGACAGTGTCCCTTTTTTATACAAGTGTACAGATCTGTTTTATGGCCAAATCGATTGTTGATTTTATTGCTGGACTGATTACAATAATTTTTTTAAATTCCTGTTGCCTTTGCATTATTCTGTGGATTTTCGTGGTCAAATTGTTTTTGTAATGCATATGGTTGTGTGCGTGGTGTGTGTGTGTGTCCGGTGTGTGTTGTGCGTGTGTGTTTTCCTCCCACCCTGCCTTGTGTGCTAGACAGCTGTACTCACCATTGTCGTCTTCGCCGGCGTTGGTGTTCCAGGTGGAGCATAACGTAGAAGATCATCGGAAAAACTTGCATTTCGGGTTCCATGTGTCAGAGTCACCAGATCCTCGGGGTCTGCGCACATTCCCAACATGTCCACCACAAGACAGCTCCAATACTCTGATTAGAATGTCTCAGAGTCTTAAGAGAGTCCAAGTGGGGAAAAGGGGATTAGGTAGGGAACAGCTGGGAAGGAGACCTGTAGGAAGCATAAGGTTAAAACACACAATATCAAAATTACATCATATAGATCTTTACTAGACTATGATTCTAAGCATTGTCATATTGTAACCATGGATAACTTAAGCATGGACTAATTAACTAGGCCTCAGGACGCCTGGTTACCTGGGAAGAAATTAAGAATGATTAATACAGCTTCTCAATAAAACCTCTTAATGAATTGTTACACATTGACTAGAAACACAAGCACCCTCTAGAATTATGTCTTCAGAATCAAACACAGTCTTTTTGCAGGAAATAATCTGACCGTTTTCTGGAACACCATAGGAGATGTATTAAGGGGCTTATTATGCACATATAATGTAACATCTAGAATTCTAACACTTAGGGCCTGATTCTGACCCCGGCGGTTCCTTACCGCCGGGGCCAGGGTCGGCGGGAGCACCGCCAACAGGCTGGCGGTGCCCCGCAGGGCATTCTGACTGCGGCGGTTTTGCCGCGGTCAGAAGTGGAAAACCGGCGGTCTCCCGCCGGTTTTCCGCTGCCCTGGGAATCCCTGCGCCGCCATGGGGGATTCTGACAGCCCATACCGCCATCCTGTTCCTGGCGGTTCTCCTGCCAGGAACAGGATGGCGGTATGGGTTGTCGTGGGGCCCCCGTAAGAGGGCCCCACATTGTATTTCAGTGTCTGCATTGCAGACACTGAAATACGCGACGGGTGCCACTGCACCCGTCGCACCTTCCCACTCCGCAGGCTCAATTCTGAGCCGGCGTCCTCGTGGGAAGGCTCTTTCAAATCAAATCATTAGCATTTATAAAGCGCGCCACTCACCCGTGCGGGTCCCAAGGCGCTAGGGACAAAGGGGGTGGTTATCACTGCCCGAACAGCCAGGTCTTTAGGAGTCTCCGGAAAGCGGAGTGGTCCTGGGTGGTCCTGAGGCTGGTGGGGAGGGAGTTCCAGGTCTTGGCCGCCAGGAAGGAGAAAGATCTCCCACCCGCCGTGGAGCGTCGGATGCGAGGGACGGCGGCGAGAGCGAGGCCAGAGGAGCGGAGGGGGCAGGTGGGGACGTAGAAGTTGAGGCGTCTGTTGAGGTATTCCGGTCCCTTGTCGTGGAGGGCTTTGTGTGCGTGGGTGAGAAGTCGGAAGGTGATCCTTTTGCTGACTGGGAGCCAATGCAGGTGTCTCAGGTGTGCGGAGATGTGGCTGCTGCGGGGTACATCGAGGATGAGGCGGGCCGAGGCGTTTTGAATGAGTTGTAGGCGATTTTGGAGTTTGGCTGTGGTCCCGGCGTAGAGGGTGTTGCCGTAGTCCAGGCGGCTCGTGACGAGGGCGTGGGTCACGGTTTTTCTGGTGTCGGCGGGGATCGAGCGGAAGATCTTGCGGAGCATGCAGAGGGTGAGGAAGCAGGCGGAGGACACGGCGTTGACTTGCTTGGTCATGGTGAGAAGAGGGTCCAAGATGAAGCCGAGGTTGCGGGCGTGGTCTGCGGGGGTCGGTGCGGTGCCGAGGGCCGTGGGCCACCAGGAGTCGTCCCAGGCGGACGGGGTGTTGCCGAGGATGAGGACTTCCGTTTTTTCAGAGTTTAGCTTTAGGCGGCTGAGCCTCATCCAATCTGCGACGTCCTTCATACCCTCTTGTAGGTTGGTCTTGGCGCTGGCGGGGTCCTTGGTGAGGGAGAGTATAAGTTGGGTGTCGTCGGCGTAGGAGGTGATGATGATGTCGTGCTTGCGTACGATGTTGGCGAGGGGGCTCATGTAGACATTGAAGAGTGTCGGGCTGAGTGATGAGCCTTGAGGTACGGCGCAGATGATCTCAGTGGGTTCTGAGCGAAACGGAGGGAGGTAGACTCTTTGGGAGCGGTTTGCGAGGAAGGAGGTGATCCAGTCCAGGGCCTGGTCTTGGATCCCGGTGGAGCAGAGGCGGGTGATTAGGGTGCGGTGACAGACGGTGTCAAAGGCAGCCGAGAGGTCGAGAAGAATGAGGGCGACTGTTTCACCGTTGTCCATCAGGGTTCTGATGTCGTCTGTGACTGAGATGAGGGCGGTTTCAGTGCTGTGGTTGGTTCGGAATCCGGTCTGTGAGGGGTCGAGCAGGTTGTTGTCTTCCAGGAAGGTGGTCAGCTGTTTGTTGACGGTCTTCTCTATTACTTTGGCTGGGAAAGGCAGAAGGGAGATGGGGCGGACGTTTTTCAGGTCGCTCGGGTCAGCCGTAGGTTTCTTTAGTAGGGCGTTGACTTCGGCGTGTTTCCAGCATTCGGGGAAGGTAGCAGAAGAAAAAGAAGAGTTGATGACGGTCTGGAGGTGCGGGGCGATGATGTCGTCGGCTTTGTTAAAGATGAAGTGCGGGCAGGGGTCCAAAGGGGCGCCGGAGTGGATAGAGTTCATGATGGATTTGGTTTCTTCCGTGCTGATGTGGGTCCAGTTGTTGAGGGTGATGGTCGGGGATGAGGGTTCTGTGGTGTTTGGTTGGGTCTGGTGTCCGAAGCTGTCGTGGAGGTCGCTGATCTTGCGATGGAAGAAAGTGGCGAGGGATTCGCATAGATCCTGTGAGGGCGTGACGGCGTTGGCGTTGGCGCTGGGGTTGGAGAACTCCTTGACGATGCTGAAGAGTTCTCTGCTGTTGTGGCTGTTTTTGTCCAGTCTGTCGGTGAAAGAATTCCTTTTGGCAGCACGGATCAGGTGGTGGTGTTCGCTGGTAGCGTTCTTGAGGGCGGTCATGTTGTCAGCGGTGCGGTCCTTGCGCCAGGCTTTCTCAAGTGCGCGACAAGTTTTCTTTGATTCTTTGAGGGTGTCAGAGAACCAGAGGGGTTTCTTGGTGTTGTTCTGTCGCTGCGAGCGTTTGAGGGGAGCAAGGTTGTCTGCGCAGTTGGAGATCCAGTTTGTGAGGTTGAGGGCTGCGTCGTTGGGGTCGGTGGTGAGGGTGGGTTGGTTGGCGGCGAGTGCGGAGAAGAGTTGCTCTTCAGGGATCTTGTTCCACTGTCGGCGAGGGATGGGTTGAGTGCGGAGGTGGCGGGTCTCGCGTCGGAATGTGAAGTGGACGCAGCTGTGGTCGGTCCAATGAAGGGCGGAGGCGTGGCTGAAGAAGACGTGTTTGCTGGCGGAGAAGATAGGGTCGAGTGTGTGTCCGGCGATGTGGGTGGCAGTGTTCACCAGTTGTTTGAGGCCGAGGTTGGCGAGGTTGTCGAGCAGGGTGGTGGTGTTGGGGTCGTTGTTTTGTTCCAGATGGAAGTTGAGGTCGCCTAGGAGGATGTAGTCCGGTGAGGCGAGGGCGTGCGGGGAGATGAAGTCGGCGATGGCGTCGCTGAAAGGGACGCGAGGTCCGGGAGGACGGTAGACGAGGGATCCTCTGAGGGTGGTCGGTGCGAATCTGAAAATGCAGGTGTTCAGCGGCGAGAGGGGAGTCTTCAGTGGAGGTGGTGACGCTGATGGAGTCTTTGAAGACGATGGTGATACCTCCTCCTACTTGGTTGGTGCGGTCTTTCCGGGAGATCTTGTAGCCTTCGGGGATGGCGGTGGCGATGTCTGGAGCAGAGGAGGCGTTCATCCAGGTCTCCGTGATGAAGGCGACGTCCGGTGCTGTGGAGTCTAGGAGGTCCCAGAGTTCAACGGCGTGTTTGTGAACGGAGCGAGCGTTGACTAGGATGCACTTGAGGTGGTTGATGGCGCGTGGGCTTGTGGTCGTAGTTGTTGCGTGGTGGAAGATGTGTTTGCAGGAGTTGCAGGCGAAGGGTCCATGGGTGCGTTTGGGGTGAGCTTGGAAGCAGGTGTTGGAGCGTCCTGGGTTGAGGGCATGGAGGGTGGTGGGGTCGTAGCGGATCATCGGGGCTTGGGAGAGCTGGGGACCAGGGGTTGTGGCGCTGGGCGCGGGCCAGGCGCGGACGGGCGCAGACGCGCAGCGGCCACCATATGAGGTAGGAGGGGGGAGGGGTCAGCTGGGGGCGAATGGGAGCTGGGGGGGCGGGGGCGTGCAGGAGGTCGCGGCGGGAAAGCGCGAGGGAGGGGGGGACAGGTAGAGTGAGAAGAGCTGGGGGAGGGGGGTTTAAGGGTGGAGGGGGGAGAGTGTTAGGAGGTTTAGGAGATTAGGGAGAAAGATAGGTGTAGGGTTGTGAAGATAGGGGAGGGGGGTTGCAGAGGTGGGTGAGGGTGAGAGGTAGAGTGAGGGGATAGGAAGATAGGTAATAGAGGGGGTGGCGGGAGGGGGGGGAGAGATAGAGAAATAGGTAGAGAGAAAAGGTAGATAGAGAAATCGATAGATAGGGAAAAAGATAGAGAGATAGGAAGATAGGAGGAGGTGGAGAGTGAGGGAGTTGGATAGTGGGATAGAGAGATGGAGAGATAGGTAGATAGGAGGAGTGAGGGAGGTAGAAAGTGAACAGGTTAGATAGGGGAGATAGAGGGGGGGATGCGAGTGGGGGAGGGGGATGAGGCAGGAGCAGGAGGGCAGGCGCAGGGAGAAGAGGACAGAGGAGGCAGAAGAGCCGAAGGCAGAAGACAAGAAGACAAGAAGAACAGAAGAACAGAAGAAAAGAAGAACAGAAGAGCAGAAGACCGGAAGGACTGAAGACCGGAAGAGCAGAAGACCGGAAGAACAGAAGAAACACAGAAGAACACAGAAGAACAGAGAGGAATACAGAAGAATACCGGGGAAGACAGAAGAACAGAGAAGAATACAGAAGAACACAGAGGAAGACAGAAGAACACAGAGGAAGAAAGAAGAACACCGAGGAAGACAGAAGAACAGAGAGGAAGACAGAAGAACACAGAGGAAGACAGAAGAACACAGAGGAAGACAGAAGAACAGAGAAGAATACAGAAGAACACAGAGGAAGACAGAAGAACACCGAGGAAGACAGAAGAACACAGAGGAAGACAGAAGAAGACAGAGGAACACAGAAGAACACAGAAGAACACGGAGGAAGATACAAAAAACGAAGAAACAGAGTGCAGAAGACCACAGCAGAAGATGAGGAAGAAGAGAAGAGGAGAGAAGACGGGGAGAAGAGGAGTACAGAAGAAGAATACAGACGAGGAGAGAGGAGGAAGAACAGAGAAGAAGAAAAGAGGAAAAGTAGCAGGAGCAGGAGAGAGGGTGAGTAGCGCGGGGCAGAACGAGGGGCTGGGAGGTGGGGGGTACTTACTGTGGGGTGGGTCTCAGGAACTCAGGAACCTGGAGGAGCTGCAGCGGCAGGGGGAGCGACCTACCCTTGGGTCAAGGGTACCTACCCTTGGGTCTTTTGCACTGGGCTGGCGGGCGGCCTTTTGGCAGCCGCCCGCCAGCCCAGTGCAAAAGCCAGAATCACTGCAGCGGTCTTATGACCGCGGAGCGGTGTTCTGGAGGGGGGAACTCTGGCGGGCGGCCTCCGCCGCCCGTCAGGGTTAGAATCACCCCCTTAGTTTTTAAATGCAGAAACATGAATTGCGCACATTGCTGATTTCCACAAGAATATGTAAACGCCATGAAATGGTTGCACACAATGAATATCATGAGTTAAGCACAAGAAATGAATCGCGCGTCTTGCTGATTCGAATGCCACCACGTAAATGCCATGAAATGTTAGCGCACAATGAATAACATGAATTAAGCACAAGAAATGAATTGCGCGTCTTGCCGATTCGAGTGCTACCTTGTAAATGCCATGAAATGGTAGCGCACAATGAATAACATAGATTAAGCACAGGAAAGGAATTGCGCGTCTGGCCGATTCGAATGCTACCTTGTAAATGCCATGAAATGTTAGCGTACAATGAATAACATGGATTTAGCACAAGAAATGAATTGCGCGTCTTGCCGATTCGAATGCCACCATATGAATGCCAAGAAATGGTAGTATACACAGAATATCACAAGTTCAACACAAGAAATGAATTGCGCGTCTTGCCAATTCGAATGCCACCATGTGAATGCCAAGAAATGGTAGCGCACAATGAATATCACGAGTTAAGCAC
Organism: Pleurodeles waltl; assembly: GCF_031143425.1. Lineage (NCBI taxonomy): Eukaryota > Metazoa > Chordata > Amphibia > Caudata > Salamandridae > Pleurodeles > Pleurodeles waltl. The sequence continues at coordinate 143,944,128 of NC_090445.1, read as the reverse complement.
AAGAAATGAATCGCACGTCTTGCCGATTCGAATGCTACCTTGTAAATGCCATGTAATGGTAGCGCACAATAAATAACATGGATTTAGCACAAGAAATGAACCACGCGTCTTGCCGATTTGAATGCTACTTTTTAAATGCCATGAAATGGTAGCGTACAATGAATAACATGGATTTAGCACAAGAAATTAATTGCGCGTCTTGACTATTCGAATGCTACCTTGTAAATGACATGAAATGGTAGCGTACAATGAATAACATGGATTTAGCACAAGAAATGAATCACGCGTCTTGCCGATTCGAGTGCTACCTTGTAAATGACATGAAATGGTAGCGCACAATGCATAACATGGATTAAGCACAAGAAATGAATCGCGCGTCTGGCCGATTCGAAAACCACCATGTAAATGCCATGAAATGGTAGTACACACTGAATATCACGAGTTCAACACAAGAAATGAATTGCGCGTCTTGCCGGTTTGAATGCCACCATGTGAATGCCAAGAAATGGTAGCGCACAATGAATATCAAGAGTTAAACACAAGAAATTAATTGCGCGTCTTGCCGATTCGAATGCTACCTTGTAAATGCCATGTAACGGTAGCGCACAATGAATAACATGGATTTAGCACAAGAAATGAATTGCGCGTCTTGCTGATTCGAATGCTACCTTGTAAATGCCATGAAATGGTAGCGTACAATGAATAACATGGATTTAGCACAAGAAATGAATTGCCCGTCTTGCCGATTCGAATGCTACCTTGTAAATGCCATGAAATGGTAGCGTACAATGAATAACATGGATTTAGCACAAGAAATGAATCGCGCGTCTTGCCGATTCGAATGCTACCTTGTAAATGCCATGAAATGGTAGCGCACAATGAATAACATGAATTAAGCACAAGAAATGAATCGGGCGTCTTGCCGATTTGAATGCTAGCATGCAAATGCCAGAAAAAGCCAAGCGCACATTCACACGCACAAGGTAAAATCTTTTATCATGAAAATTAGGCCTAAGAACTCAAAAGCCTTCGAGAACTGGATCGGGGGCCCACCCCGACCTCCGTCTTACCGCCCTGATCAAGAATCACCAACAAAGTGAAGTGCAAGGCCTGGAAGATCAAAGTAGGCCTCCGGAGCAGGAGCTCAGGAAGTTGCTGCTGCTCTGCACCGGGACCTCTGAATAGTGAGCATGTGGAGCTGGGCTGGCTCCCTTATATAGAGTCTTGGCCCAGCCCACAACCACACCCAGTCATGCTGCAGAGGAAGCTTCTAGAAGGCCCTGGAAAGGGACCACACCCTGACACACTCTGAAAGCCTGCAGCAATACATTGCAAATGAACAGTATTTATAAGCACCTTGAATACAAGTCTTCAGGATTAAACTCTGCAATGCAAAAGGTTAAACAACAGCACATCAGCATAATGCATGAATTACGTTATCTTGGAAGTGTTGGGTTTTTGCATCCCAGTCGCCCGTAGAGCGCGCACTGCCCTGATGTTGACACCTTGGCAGCGTGGTTCTTCCCTGTGTCTCCAATGGTGAGTCCTTTCACTTCTGTGATGTGTTTCCACCAGGGTTTTGATGGCGTTGTTACCGCCCCGGAAAAGGTGGTCGGTTTGCAGGGTCAAAATGTGGTGGGTGGAACTTTGTCTTCCGCCTTCCTGTAGGCGTCCACCGCCTTGATGACTGTTGTTTCCACCCTGGTGGTTGGTGTGGTACATTGGCTGTCTATTGACGATATCACCGCTATGGTCATAATTTGGTGGTACTTACCGTCAGCTTGTTGTTTAGGGTCGTAAAGAGGGCCTATGAGTCCCAAGTCGCATATATGTGGGCGTTCATTTCATACCCTCATTAGGTCCCTAATCCTTTTATTAGAAACAACCTTACCCAGATGTTGACCTATGTGTGTGAGCTAGCGATGTATGAAATTGCATAATGTTTTGCAAAATTACATAAACATGTCAGAAATGTACATATATTGAGAGAAATGTAGTTTGGAAGTGGTTTGCGCGTTTTTTAAAAAGAAAATCAAAGTGTTGCCAGATAAAAACTGGAGGCAGGTTGAAGCAGAAAATCTCTTGGCGAGACATTTCCTGCACAAAGATTCTCTTGCATGCAAAAAAATACACAGAGTTGGTTAACATAAAATTTTGAGAAGTTTTTCAAATGTCAAGTGATGCGAAATTCTGGCATCAGAAAAGGTAGCTGGTATAATTACTTTTTTTGCCTAGGCCTAATAACTGACACTGTTTTTAAGTTCCGGTCTTTATATCACCTCAGGGGAGTATGCCTTCACTGTAACTCTGTTATCTGTTATCCATCTGATATCCATCTGAATGCAATTATATTTGACATCCTGAAACACCAGACAAACAGAAGTAAACAACAGCATCCACCACAGACATTGCCCAATAATCTACTCTGCAGGACCCACGATGTTGCAGTCTACCTCTAAGCAAGGTCAATTCAGTTTGCCAGTTCTCTCAAAAATCCTCATTCATATCTAGTGTGCAGACACCACCACCAGACTTTATTGAGTGACCGCACTTTCATGTAATGTCATGTAATTAGGAAACTTTGAAGTGCAATCTGAGTTTTACTACTTTACCTAAATACGCTTCACTAAACATCTGGACAGGGTATTGCATTATTGGTTGAGGGGGTGGAAGCCCCACTCAGGCAACAACCAGAATTTTTGTCAGTCACTAAATGAACCTGTCTTAATCCTCTGTTTGCTTGGCACAAAAGCAGTCAGGCTTAACCTACAGGATATATTTGTAAAGTATGTATGCAGTACACAAACAGTAATAAAGTGGAAACACAACACAAGAAAAATCTCAAACCAATTTTGAAAAATAGGATACATTTTAATAAATAAAATGTTACCGGAACAACAAAAATCACTAGAACTGGAGATTTGCAATGTTAAATATTTTAATGAAAATAGAATATAAAAGCACAAAACGCCACTCACGGTCGGTCATCTAATCATGGTAGGACAGAGGAAAGTCAGAGGTTTAGTTGCTGTAGCTTTGTACTAAGGATCACTGTTGGCTGTCATTGCTCTAGTGTGGAATGCACATCTCTTCTTGCTGCTCATCACTGGCGGATGCTGTAGCATGAAGAGCAATTGTCACTGGAGCTTTGTGTTGGCGGTCATCGGTGGGTGCAGAGTTAGAATGCGAAGAGCCCAAACCTCAGGATTTCACCTGGTCTTCCTTACAGGAGCTCAAACTGATGCCAACCAAAGGTCCAGGACTTAGAGGAGCCTCTCAGGGATCAGGAACTCACACCAGCAGAGGTCAGCAGAGCTCAGGCAGGTCTAGCTGCAGGACTAGGCAGGTCCAGTTGAAACAGATGAGCTGGGCAGTTGCAAGGAGACCTCTAGAGTGTGTTATGTCCCTGTAACATACACAGGAGGTCAGATAATTGACCCTTGGAGTCACTCTTGTTACCTCAGATGAAGTTAAGCAGGCCCATTGTTCCTTCTTAGACAGCAAGGCAGTCTTAATTCATCAGGGCAGTCCTTCTTCTGTAATGTCCAGAAGTCCAGGAGAGTGCTAAAGAGTGGCAGTGGAGGTCCAATATTTATCCCTAGTGCCAGCCTTTGTGAGAGGAACTCTCTGTCCTACCTCCATATCTGTTTGTTGAATGTTCTTGGCCTTCCTGTGTTATGATTCCAAACTTTCTGGTGGTGACAAAAGGCACGCTAGACCTGGTGTCAGATTCCCTTGCGTGCAAGGAGGCAAAGCCCTTTGAAGTGTAAGTAAGGCTTGGTACAGCTGCTCACTAGTCACCATGCCAGGATGGCCAATCCTGTCCACAGCTAAGGACCCTTTATGTCACTGTCTGGAAGAAATAAACAAACCCCAACAGCAGAGACATTTAAAGTAATTTGACCCAGGACACTGACAGTAGTCACAAGTGGTTGGGGCAAGAAAATGCCAACTTTCTAAAAGTAGCATTTTCAGAATTGTGGCTTTAAATCCGACTTCACCATCAAAGAGCATTTTAAATTACAATTAATTTGAGTCTAAGTAACATATCCCTGTTTGCTCCCAAACCAAAGTTAGCACTTATTAAATGTGATAAAGTAACCCAGTGTTAGTCGGTGAGAGAGGCCTCACCACAGTGAAAAATTATGTTAGTCGTTTTTTTTTACTGCGGGACATGTAAAATGTAAGTACACATGTCCAACTTTTTAAATATAATGCTCCCTCCCCTATGAATGTTTAGGGCCAAAATTAGGGTCATTTTTATAAATATTAGAAAGGAAGTGTTAAACCATACAAAATGATTATTTTGCAAGATGAAAACATCAGTTTAAAACTATACTACAGACTGCAGTGGAAGGCCTGAGACATATTTTATTTTACTTGAGATCTTTTTATTGAGAGTTTATCAAAATACAATACGAAACAAGACGTCATCAAATGAAAAAAGCTCAATCGTACACCAAGCATAATGTTGCTATGCAATTATATGGAACACTTAACAGTAAGTAGCAACATGGAAGGTGGGAGGCATCTAATCCATGTTTGACTCCATATTGATGAGACATGACAGGAACAATTAAACAAGTTAAGAACATAGGTCAGCAGCATCACGTCAATAGGTACCTCTAAGATTCCCGGTCCCATAACCGCACCTAGTATGCGTACGAGGTAGGGGGCTCTCAGGTACAAGGGAGGAGATAACTTGGGATATCTCAAATGCTTGGCATGCACTCAGCATCTCTGATGAAGGGGTGTTTAGTCAAAAAGCTGTAATGCCTTAAGTTGAGTGAGTAAAGCAACTGAATTCAAGGCGGATATGATATGTAAGTAAGAGAAGCCAGATACACAAGAACTTGGCAGCAGTGTGGGTCAGGTTGTATGAGAGTTGCTCCATCAGCATCACAAGCCAGAGACCTTGGAACCACAGGGCAACAGGGGGTCGCCACAGACATCTTCCAAGCCAGGGCTATGAGCTGTCATGCAGCATTCACAGTCTGATTGGGTCAACGCTTTCTATGAGAGGGGTCAGATGCCAGTATAACATGTATAAACGGGAAGAATCGGGTACCCCTCTACACCCTTGATGTGTCCTAGAATCTCCTCCCAATATGTGGTTACAAGGGAACAGGACCACTTAACGTGATAGGAGTCTCTTCTCTCCATTCCACATCTCCAGCAAAGGGGAGATGTAGTAGGGTGTATCATTGGCCTCTCTCAGCTGATTACCGCCCCCATGCACAGCACAGAACACACACTGGACCCCATTTTCTCCATAAGCGACAGAGTCAAATTCTGCCACACCACTGAGGTAATATGGACTGACCACAACATTGTACACTTCACCATCGATTGACTGTAAGATGCCTTGACAAGACCCCCCCTCTTCCCTGCTGCAACTGGGGCAAAGTCATGGAAACACCCTTGATCGCCACCCTCAAGGACACTAGACCCATCTCCGCAGACACACTCGAACTCTGTGTCCTCTTCAACTGGTTCTCATCAGCTATCTACACTGTTGCCCACTGAAGAGCACGACCAGCAGTAAACCCACCAAGCAAGCCTTATGGTTCACCCCAGAACTTCTGACTTTCAGATGCCACTGCTGGAAAGTAGAGAGACACTGGCCCTCCAATAAGACCTCAACTCCTTCAGGGCCGCCCTCAACAGATACCACCACTGACTCAGGGAGACCAAGAAAGAAGCACTCATTATCCACATCAAGGCAAGCGCTAGCCACAAATTGAGAACACGATCCACCACTCCCAAGCCCTCTGCGACAAGCTATCGGACTACTTCCACCATAAGATCTCCGACATCTACAGCAACTTCGATCCCCAGCTCACCGACCTCGACCACCTGCACCCTAAACCCCCCCACCAGATCACAAAATGGAGGCAGCTCTCTACTGAAGGCATCATCTTCATCATGACCTCCATCCACTACGGATCCCTTGCGGAACCCTGCGCACACCACTTCTACAACATAGGAAGAGAAGTAATTGGAGCATCCGTCACAGAAATCCTCAACACCTCTATCTTCACAGCTACCATCCCCGATGCAAAGAAGCACACCCCAAGCTGACCCCAATAAGTTAAAAAACTATTGCCCCATCTCGCTCCTCTGATTCCCCGCCAAAGTCTTGGAAAAGGCTATCAAGCACCAGCTCAAAGACTACTTTGAACACAAGAACTTGCTCGACCCATCCCAGTCCGGCTTCCGACAAAATCACAGCACCAAGACCACCCTGATCACAGAAGCTGATGACATCAGACGCCCCTTGACCTCAAGGGAACAGCGGTCCTCATCCTCCTCGACCTATCTGCAGCTTTCAACAATATCTCCCACCACACTCTCATCACCAGACTCCACAGTATCTGCATCCAAGACAACGCACTCAACTGGATCTCCTCCTTCCTCTTCGGCTCAAGACAGATGATCCTCCTACCACCCTTCATCTCGGCCCCAAAGACATAATCTGTGGCATTCCTCAGGGCTTTGCCCTCAGACGCACCCTCTTCAACACTTACATGACTCAACTAGCTGACATTGCACGCACACACAGACTCAACATCGTCTCCTATGCTGATGACACCTAGCTCGTCCAATCCCTCACAGACGCCGCTCCTACCATATGAACCAACTTCCAAAACACCATGACTGACATCGCCTCCTGGATGAGGACCAACTGCCTCAAACTAAATTTAGACAAAATGAAGATCCTCATCTTCAGGAACAAGGCCCACCCCTGGGATAACTTGTGGTGGCCTGCCACCCTCGGTTCCCCACCTAGGCCCTCCAGCCATGCATGTAACCTCAGGATCATCCTGGACACCCAATTGACCATGAAGCAACAGGTCAACGCTGTCTCCTCTTCCTAATTCCACATCCTCCACATGCTCCACAAGATTTTCTGATGGATCCCCATCTCCAGCAGGAAGACATTCACTCAGGCCCTCATCTCCAGCTGTCTCGACTACAGCAATGGGCTCTATGCCGGAACCACAAAGCAGCTCTTGAACCGTCTCCAGACCACCCAGAACGTTGCAGCAAGACTCATCCTTGACCGCCCCAGAAGAACCAGCATCACTCCCCACCTCAGGGCCCTCAACTAGCTCCCTGTCCAGCAAAGATTCCTCTTCAAACTCTTTATGCTCACCTACAAGTCCTTCCACAACTCTGGACCTAACAACTGCCTCAAATTCCACCGAACAACCCGAGAACTCCGCTCAGCCACCCTTGCCCAGTCCCACGTTCCCCGCATCCATCGCGAACACTTCAGAGGTTGCTCTTTCTCCCACCTCACCGCCAAGTCCTGGAACGACCGCCATGTGTGCACCTCCCCTTCTCTGAAGGTCTTCGGAAAGCAGCTTAAGACCTGGCTCTTCAACCACCATCACCAGCTGGACAAGGCCTGCAGCTTCACACCAGCGTCTGGAGACACCCCGAGGTGATAAGTTTGTGCTCTACAAGACCCCCCTGATTGAGTATGGTGGTGGGCTGGAGTGTAATACTACTGAACCATAAGTTTATGGTCTGTCTCCCGTTGGGGGATGCTTTGGTATGTCTTGGGGATGTCATGCCACAGAGTCTCCCACTGCATGGTTGAGATGCACTCTGAGGTGGTATTCTGCCAAATAGCTTGGTAGATGTGCATGTGTGGGGATGTAGAGTGTTGATGTACTTGGTAAGTGATAGAGATCAAACCTCTAGAGCCATTATAAGCCCTAACAAGCTTTCCAAAGGGAGTGTAGTCCTGAGTGGCTCTTTGATGGCCTAGGAGCTGTAGTGCCCAGTGGAGCATTTGATAATATTGAAGCTGCATCGATTGAGAGAGGCTGAAGACTGTCTTGCAGGGCTCAAAGGGAAAGGTAGTGAGGCCCCTTTGATGCGCTGTCTCATCCCAGATTTCAAGCACCGTTCGCGTGGGGGTGGCCAGATAAACACTACATGGTTGGGCATGCTTAGGGAGTCAGGCTAGGTCCTAGAGAGGGCGAGAGACCACTGCCCGGTCCATTTGAAACCGGTGTTTGTCCCTTTCGTAAACAACCTATTCAGAGATATAATGAAGGTGAGCTGCCCAGTGGTATTCCAAGAGATTAGGACAAGCGAGTTCCCCATTTCCCTGGGCATCATCAGCATGGAGTGATGCAGTTTATGTTGCTTACCCCACCCAGATAAAGGTGTGTATGTCCCACTGCAGATGCAGGATATGTCCTGTGGGATAGAGGTGGGCAGAGATTGAAAAAAGTAAAGTCCCCGGGGAAGAATGTTTATTTTTATGACATTGATGCAGCCCAACCAGGAGTTATACAAATGTTTTAGCAATGCAATTCATCAAATTTGGACTGCCGAAGGGTTGACCAGTTCTCTTGTGTCCAAGTGACCAGGTGGGGAGTGAGATCAAGACCCAAATATCTAATTTGGCACGAAGCACAGTGAAAGGGTGCTAACTACTTTAGCTCAGGAAGAGCAAGGCTGTGGTATGGTGAGATTGAGCGCATAGGATTTAGTCATATTAACTTCAAACCCCAAAATTGCTTCAAAAGCAGAGAGGCAGTTAATGATTGCTGGCAGAGAGGTCACTGGTTGAGTGATGTTGAGCAAGAGGCCATCTGCAATGAGACTGATCTTATGGGCTTGGCTGCCAAAAGGGATGCCAACAATATCTGCCATCTGCTGGAAGGTGATAGCCTTGACCACTAAAGCAAAGCATCCCTGCAGGTGACCCTGGAGATACAGATGGGGGGTGTATACTGGCCATTAACACTAATGGTAGCCATTGGCACTTCATTGGAGGCCATGTTTTTGGCAATCATACACAGTCCCAGTCCAATCTCACCCAGGACAGCTTGTAGAAAAATCCAGCTTACCTGATCAAATGCCTTCTCCATGTCAAGTGAAAGGAGGCACGCCATGATATTATAGTGATGGGATTTTTCAACCAGGTGGGCAACCCGTCGAATATTGTCCGCATCCCCCCCTATTACAGATAAATCCCACCTGGTCAAGATCTATTCGGCCAGGAAGAAACTGTTCCAGTTGAGTGGCCAGGATCTTCATAAACTTTTTACAGTCGGTGTTCAGGAGGCCAACAGAGCGATAGAAGAAGCAGTATTTGGGGTCTTTTCCAAGTTTGGGTATCAGCACAATTTCAGCCACCGCCATGGGGTGGTTGACCAGTGGTCTGAAGAACAATTTAAAGAGTGCCAGTAAGCAGTCTTGTAAGTCAGGAAGAAACTGCCGGTAAAAGGTGCTAGGGAGACTATCAAGGCGCTATCAAGAGGAAGGTCCTGAACTGCCTGATGCAACTCCTCCAGAGTAACAGGAGCATCAAGAAGCTTGGCGTGCTTAGGATCAATGGATCTCAACCACAGTCTGGCAGGTCTGCATTTATAAAGCTCTGAGTTATGTTGTCTTGTGTGCATAGGGTCTGGTAATATTTGTGGAACACCATGTGCTTGCAGCGTTCAGTGGTCATCCAGGCCACAGCTCCAGTTCAGAGTTTTGGCTATTTGTGTCTTAGCTTGGCACTGGTGGAGTTTATAGGGAAGTAGTGATCCCACTTTGTTTCCTTCCTCAAAATATTTGTGCTTGAAGGCTAGGAGAGAGCATTTGGCCTTGTTAGCTCGATGCGCCCATAACTGGGCATGCAAAATCATCATCTGGTATTTGTTGTGCCAGGTGGGAGTCATGTGGTTGCACTTCTCCAGAGCCTTGATCTCAGTCATCAAGCCTGCTTCTACCAGCCTGAACTCCGGCGTCCTGGTGATAGCAAGAGTGGAGATCTCTGTGGTGGTCATTACAACCCTGGCGGACGGTGTTAAAGCGGCGGTAAGACCGCCAACAGGCCGGCGGAATTTTTTTTGGAATAACGACCGTGGCGGAAACCGCCAACAAAGACAGCCACTTTAACACTCCGACTGCCACGGCGGTACAAACAAACAGCTCGGCGGTCACCGCCAACAGACAGGCGGAGGACAATGTACCGCCCACACTATTATGACAGGCCAATCCGCCACCTTTTCTGGGGCGGATTCACCGCGGATAAAAACACGGCGGAAACAGGAATTTCGAAGGGAAAACGCTCACCTCTACACACTCCACGAGGAAGGAGGACACCATGGACCCGGAATTCCAAATCCTACCTGCGATAGTCTTCCTGCTCCTGTACCAGGAGCACCAACGCCAGCGGCGAAGACCACAGTGAGTACTGCACCTACGACATAGGGGAGGAAGAGGGAAAAGAGAGTGACACACACACACGCAACACCCCCACCCCCTCCCTCACCCACTACAACACACACACTAATACATATCTAAACATCATAGTTACACCCCTCAACCCCCTTGGAAGAATGCAAAGACAAAAGGAAATGAGGGTAACCATTGTAATATATCAAAATGCAGGAAGCAAAAATATACATATCTACACTATTAACAAAATATACACCAAGAATAGTAGTCCAGGTATTGCACCATTCATAGTCCGTGGACCACAGGGCCCAAAATGCATGGGCGAGGCCCACACACGATACCAGATCAAAACAGAGAGAACACTGCAGGGGCATCAGATAGAAATACAACGGGCACCTCAGGGGGAAGGGAAGGGGGGGCACCTCAGCCGGATGAGTGCACGACGCCAGATCAACGAGGGGGCTCCATGCCCATTGATGTATCCTGGGGAGTGCAAAGCCTCAGTCTCTCAAGTCTCTACAGTGGGTGGTTTGCCCACTGTTCCATCCTGGGGAGTGCAAAGTCACAGTCTCTCAAGTCTCTACAGTGGGTGGGTTGCCCACTGCTGCATCCTGGGGAGTGCAAAGCCACAGTCTCTCAAGTCTCTACAGTGGGTGGTTTGCCCACTGTTCCATCCTAGGGAGTGCAAAGCCACAGTCTCTCAAGTCTCTACAGTGGGTGGCTTGCCCACTGTTCCATCCTAGGGAGTGCAAAGCCACAGTCTCTCAAGTCTCTACAGTGGGTGGCTTGCCCACTGTTCCATCCTGGGGAGTGCAAAGCCACAGTCTCTCAAGTCTCTACAGTGGGTGGGTTGCCCACTGTTGCATCCTGGGGAGTGCAAAGCCACAGTCTCTCAAGTGGATAACAGTCTCCACAGGTTCTGGAGGGGGACTGGTGCCCAGAGTGCTTCATCCTGGGAAGGACAGACAGAGTGGATGCATGTCTCCACTGGTTCTGGAGGGGGACTGGTGCCCAGAGTGCTTCATCCTGGGAAGGACAGACGGAGTGGATGCATGTCTCCATTGGTTCTGGAGGGGGACTGGTGCCCAGAGTGCAACACTCACCCCGTGATGGTCCCTGTTGCGTCAGTGCCCCTGCCGCTCATGGGCTAGCGGTGCTTGAGTTGGTGGTGCTTGCCCTGTTCAGCGGTGCTTGCCCTTTTCAGCGGTGCTTGAGTTGGCGGTGCTTGCCCTGTACAGCGGTGCTTGCCCTGTTCAGCGGTGCTTGAGTTGGCGATGCTTGCCCTGTTCAGCGGTGCTTGAGTTGGCGGTGCTTGCCCTGTTCAGCGGTGCTTGAGTTGGAGGTGCTTGCCCTGTTCAGCGGTGCTTGCCCTGTTCAGCGGTGCTTGAGTTGGCGGTGCTTGCCCTGTTCAGCGGTGCTTGAGTTGGCGTTGCCTGCCCTGTTCAGCGGTGCTTGCCCTGTTCAGCTGTGCTTGAGTTGGCGGTGCTTGCCCTGTTCAACGGTGCTTGCCCTGTTTAGCGGTGCTTGAGTTGGCGGTGCTTGCCCTGTTCAGGAGTGCTTGAGTTGGCGGTGCTTGCCCTGTTCAGCGGTGCTTGAGTTGGCGGTGCTTGCCCTGTTCAGCGGTGCTTGAGTTGGTGGTCCTTCATTGCCCAGCTGGGCTGGGGCTGGCGGTCCTTCATTGGTCAGCTGGGCTGTGGCTGGCGGGTCCCTCCTGGGCAGCTGGGCTGTGGCTGGCGGGGCCCTACTGGGCAGCTGGGCTGTGGCTGGCGGTGGCCTCCTGGGCAGCGAGGATGGGGCTGGCGGGGCCCTCCTGGGCAGCGAGGATGGGGCTGGCGGTGGCCTCCTGGGCAGCGAGGATGGGGCTGGCAGTAGCCTCCTGGGCAGCGAGGATGGGGCTGGCGGGTCCCTCCTGGGCAGCGAGGATGGGGCTGGCGGCGGCCTCCTTGGCAGCGAGGATGGGGCTGGCGGTGGCCTCCTGGGCAGCGAGGATGGGGCTGGCGGGCCCTCCTGGGCAGCGAGGATGGGGCTGGCGGGGACCTCCTGGGCAGCGGGGATGATGGCGGTCTTCTCCGCCGTGCTGCTCCTCCCAGACTTGCCAGCTTTCTTGTGGCCCTTCACCACTTTGGGAGGAGTCACAGCTGAGTCCACACGCCCACCGGGACCCCTGGGAGCGGCTTGGGTGGCTGGGGTCTTCCCCCTCTCCCGGAGGGCACTGGCCAACTTCTGGTGCTTCACAGGGGGGGGACTGGCTGTGCTGTGGCTCCGTGCCACACTGGCTGTCCTGGTGGCCGGTGCACTCCACATACCTGTGACAACAGGCACCACTGGTCCCGGAGATGTTGTGGCTGAGGTGTCGTTCGGTACCTAGGAGTTGGACGGGGGGGTGGGAAATAGGTCAAGGCTGGCCAGGAAAAGTTTTTGGGACACACTGGGACAGGTAGCTGGAGGGGGTTTGGGAGTGGAGGAAGAGGTGGTGGTTGTAGGAGGTGTACGTTTTGTGGCTTTGGGTGCAGGTGCTTGCGCTGGAGGCTGTCATGAGGTGGATGGCTGTTGGGTGGGTGTGTGCCTGCGTTTGTGTATCTTGGGAGGGGGCATCACAGACACACTGGGAGAGGACACAGGGGACGTGTGTATGGTAGTGGGGGTGGTGACTGCACGTGTCTTTATGTGTGTGATGCTTGCGTGAGTGCCTGTGGGATGTGTGGTGCTTATGTTTGCCTGAGCTTCCCTTGTGTGGTGAGGTGTGTGCAGGCTGGTCTGATGGTGTGCTTGGGATAGGCAGAGGTACAGGGGATTGGGTCTGGGTGGAGGAAGTTGGAGGGGGGAGGCTAGAGACAGGGACAATGGCTGCCATTAGTGCTGAGGCCAGAGTTTGAAAGGCTCGGTGAAGGGCCGCCTGACCAGAATGAATGCCCTCCAGGAATGCATTAGTTTGTTGCAACTGCCTTTCTACACCCTGGATGGCATTTAAAATGGTAGACTGCCCAACAGTGAATGACCTGAGGAGGTCAATGGCCTCCTCACTGAGGGCAACAGGGGTGACTGGGGCAGGGTCTGAGGTGCCTGGGGCGAAGGTGATGCCCACCCTCCTGGGTGAGCGGGCACGGGGCGAAGGCTGAGGGGCTGCTGGGATGGCGGTGCTGGTAGGGGGGGGTGGCGGCTGTACCTGTAGATGCGGGGGCACAGATGTTGCCGCCACCACAAGGGAGCTCCCATCAGAGGACGTGTCCTTGTCGCTGGTTTCAGCTCCTGTCCCCGCCGTGGTGCTCCCCTCGCCCTCCGTCCAACTGGTGAATTCTGAGTCCGTAGTGTGGCCCTCCATGGCCATGTGGGATGCAGCTCCCTCGTGCTCCGGTGCCACTGCTCCTCCGCCTGATGATGCTAATGCACACAAGAACAGGGAGACCACAAAAAAGGGGGGGGAACAGAAGAAAGACATGTTGAGTGCATGGATTACCGCTACCATTGGCGGACAAGACAGACACAGAAGCCCCCTGCACTACGTCGCACTCTTGGGCTCTACAGTGCAATTCCTGGGAAATGGCCTACAGGGCTATGGACGACATCTGCACACATAGATGACACAGGTGCATGAATAGCTGTGCTTGGCACTCTACAGAGGTGGGGTGGGGGGCCACAGGGCCATGCCTTAAGGAGGGGCCTAGCCTACGGAACTCGCCCTGGCCTAGGGAAACCCACAGCCCTCCTCCCCCGCCCAGACACCTCCACTGCACGCAAAGTCAGCTGAATGACAGTGTACTCACCCCCTTGTGTCTGCTGTGATGCCCTCAAGCGCCCATCCAACTCCAGGTAGGCCACCGCCAGGATCCGGAACATCAGGGGGGGTCATGGTTCGACGGGCACCCCTCCCACGTTGGGAGGCCATCCCCAGCTGAGCCTCCGCCGTCTTCTTGCTCCAGTGGCGAATGTCCCCCCATCTTTTCCGGCAGTGGGTGCTCCGTCTGTGGTGGACCCCCAGGGTCCGGACGTCCTTGGCGATGGCACGCCAAATATCCTTCTTCTGGTGGGCGCTGACCTACATGAAATGTGCAGGGGAAGAAGAGAAGTCATTACCAACTGTGCCGTCAAAGTGAGTGGCCCCCATCCCTTGCCCATCCCTTGCCATGTGGCACATGCACCCACCGACTTTCATGCACGCAGAACTCTGCCCCCTTCTTTCTTACAACCAGCCCTCTCCACACAGGCATAGCCATACAACATGCTCCCTGTGTACTTACCTGTTGGTCTGGAGGACCGTAGAGTAGCGTGTACTGGGGGAGGACCCCATAGACGAGCTTCTCCAACTCCTCCGATGTGAAGGCGGGGCCCTTTCCCCAGACGCACGAGCCATTGTCTCTTCCAGACCGAGGTCACAGCAGCACTTGCAGTGTAGGTCCTCTGCTGTCGAAGATCAGATATCGAGTGATTATACAGATAGAAAATGGCGGTCACGTCCGCGGCGGTCACGTCTGCAGCAGTGCGTACCATCACCGCCGGCGTACATCGTCATTGGCTCCTGGGACCCATAGGGTCCAATGCTAACCAATGCAGCATTGCGCCGCAGTCTACGACCGCCTACCGCAACGGTGTACAACGCCAGTGCAGTTACCTCACATCCCATTGTCCCACTTTAGAGGTCAGGCAGCCGCCATTTCAGGGGCCCACATGGCCTAATTTCCAAATGCGTCACACATACCTAGGCCTAGTCTCAACACACATACAGGCCACATTTTGTGTATGATTGGTGTTCTGTGTAGACTGTGGGTACATACCTCTGAGTTGTCTGACTCTGTGCTCGCTGTTGTCCTTCATAGGCACCATCCGCAGGGACATGGAGGAGATGGCGGAATCCTCCGGTGTACCGACCGCTGGTGGACCTGTCGACAATGGAGGAAAGAAATGTGATTATCACCTACAGGTTTGACCGTGCCACAATCCAGGAACTGTGTACCCAGTTGGAGCCAGACCTGATGTCAGCAATCCGCCATCCCACAGGAATCCCCCCTCAAGTGCAGCTGCTGTCAGTGCTCCATTTCCTTGCAAGTGGGTCTTTTCAAACAACTGTGGCCATGGCATCAGGGATGTCCCAGCCTATGTTTTCCAACGTATTGTCCAGAGTGTTGTCTTCCCTTCTGAAACACATGCGGAGCTACATCGTTTTCCCTCAGGTGGAGGATTTGCCTATAGTGAAAGGTGACTTCTATGCCCTTGGACATATCCCCAACATCATAGGTGCCATTGACGGGACCTATGTGGCTTTGGTTTCCCCCCCACAGGAGTGAACAGGTGTAGAGAAACCGGAAGAGTTATCATTCCATGAATGTACAGATGGTATGTGTGGCAGACCAGGTCATCTCCCATGTGAATGCCATGTTCCGTGGCTCAGTGCATGATGCCTACATCCTGCGGAATAGCAGCATCCCTTATGTGATGGGTCAACTCCAGAGGCACTGTGTGTGGCTATTAGGTGACTCTGGTTACCCCAACCTGTCATGGCTACTGACCCCAGTGAGGAATCCCAGGACCAGGGCAGAGGAACGCTACAATGAGGCCCATGGGCAAACTAGGAGGGTGATCGAGCGGACCTTCGGCCTCCTGAAGGCCAGGTTCAGGTGTCTGCATATGACAGGTGGATCCCTATTCTACTCACCAAAGAAGGTGTGCCAGATCATCGTGGCCTGCTGTGTGCTTCACATCTTGGCTTTGCGACGACAGGTGCCTTTTCTGCAGGAGGATGGTCCAGATGGCGGTGTTGTGGCAGCTGTGGAGCCTGTGGACAGTGATGAGAATGAAGCAGAGGAAGAAGACATGGAGAACAGGGACTCAGTTATCCAGCAATATTTCCAGTGAAACACAGGTGAGAATACATTCCGCCTACTACGTGTACTTTTACACTTCTACCTCTATCCTGTCTGTTGTTTTCACCCAGTGTATGGTCACAGAGTTGTCACTTTCCCTTCCAGTTTCGCAGGTGTGGGTCCCAACGTGTCTCATCTGCTTAGATTCCTCATGGACTAGAGCTGTGTGACATAGGTATGTTGACATTACTATTTCAAGAACATTTTGTCACTGTAATTGCAAATACACTATTTTGAAATTACAGACAGACTCCAGATCTTTTGGTGCTTTAGGTGTGTTTATTTAAATATAAAATATTGGAGGGGAAAGTTAAATGGTGAGGGGTGATGGCGGAGGAGAGTCCATGGCAGAGTCCAGTCTATTAGTCTCACAGGTGCATTGCCCATATGGGCATAGGAAGTGGAGCTGGGGCAGTTTCAATATGGACAGGGTGACAAAGTGGGACAGTGGGATGACAATCAGGGTGGTCTCATTTCTTGGCGGGGGTCTTGGCATCGTTCTCTGTCTTGTTCCTGGATCTCAGGGACCGTTTGCAGGGTGGTTCTCCCTCTGCAGGGGGTGGGGTGCTGGTGTGGTGGTCCTGTGGCGGTGCCTCCTGTCCACTAGCGCCGGCGGAGGTGGTGGGCAGTTCATCGTCCATGCTAGTGTCAGGGGCCCCTTGTAGTGCCACAGTGTCCCTCCTGGTGTTGAGTACTTCCTTCAGCACCCCTACGATGGTGCCCAGGGTGGAGCTGATGGTTCTGAGTTCCTCCCTGAAGCCCAAATACTGTTCCTCCTGCAGGTGCTGGGTCTCCTGAAACTTGGCCAGTACCGTTGCCATCGTCTCCTGGGAGTGGTGGTAGGCTCCCATGACGAGAGGGCCTCGTGGAGAGTGGGTTCCCTTGGCCTGTCCGCCCCCTGTCACACGGCAGCCCTCCCAGTTCCCGTGTGTTCCTGGGCCTCCGTCCCCTGGACCGTGTGTCCACTGCCACTGCCCCCAGGTCCCTGTTGTTGTTGGGGTGGTGGGTTATCCTGGGTTCCCTGTAGTGGTGGACACACAGCTGATTGACGTGTCCTGGGGACGGAGGTATGGGCCCGCTGGGTGGGTGCTGTGCTGGTGTTTCCAGAGGGGGGAAGGTCTGTGGTTGCCTGTGCCTGTGTGAGGGGAACCGACTGTCCCGAGGCCCACGATGGTCCGGGCTGGTCATCTAGATCCAGTTTGACAGAGGTGCTGTCATCACTGTGGGCCTCTTCTGTGGGTGGAGTGGACATGTCTGGACCCTCCTGTCTGGTGACGTTGGGTAGTGGTCCTGCAGGGGTGGAAAGGCATGATTATTGCATCTGTGTGTTTCATGGTGTGCAATGGGTGGGTGACCAGTGCTGGCATTCCTGTGTGTGAGCTTGTGTGATGATGGTTTAGGGGGGTGTATGGGTATGTGCAGTGGGCATGCTTCAGTGATGGGTGTCCATGCGTTGTTGTTGCATGCAGGGCTTGGTGTTGGGATGTGTGGTTTGTGATGTTGGTACATTTGTGAGGAGTTGGAGTGATAGGGGTGAGGGCGAGGGTGGGGGTATGTGATGGCATGCAGGTATGGTGGGGGATGTAATAGTTAAGATTTGACTTACCAGAGTCCATTCCTCCACTGACTCCTGCGAGGCCCTCAGGATGCAGAATCACCAAGACCTGCTCCTCCCATGTTGTTAGTTGTGGGTGAGGATGTGGGGGTCCGCTGCCAGTCCGCTGAACCGCCTGGTGGTGTCTTGAGACCACGGAACGCACTTTCCCCCGTAGGTCGTTCCACCTTTTTCTGATGTCCTCCTGATTTCTTGGGTGTTGTCCCACTGCGTTGACCCTGTCGACTATTCTTCGCCATAGCTCCATCTTCCTTGCAATGGAGGTGTGCTGCACCTGGGATCCAAATAGCTGTGGCTCTACCTGGACGATTTCCTCCACCATGACCCTGAGCTCCTCCTCCGAGAACCTGGGCTGTCTTTGCCGTGCCATGGGGTGGTGTAGGTGATGTGTGGGGTGGTGTGTGTGGTGATAAGTGTGGTGATATGTAGTGGTGTGTTGTGTGAGGTGCGTGGAAGTTGTGTGGGTGATGGATGTTGTGTGCCTGTGGATGCTAGTTTGTTTATGGTGGTGTCTCTCTCTGGCCTTCGGTCGTGAATTGTGGTCATAGGGGTTTGTGGGTGATGTGGGTGTGTGTTTTATATTGTATTGGGTGTGTGGGAGTGGTGTGTGTATGTGTCTCAGGTGTGTGTATTTCAAATTGTCCAATGTGGCTGTGTTTTGTAAGAGTGTGTGTATTTTGAGCGCAGCGGTGTGTACCGCCAATGGAATACCGCGGTTGAAAGACCACCGCGTGGATTCGTGTGTCATGATAGTGTGGGCGTATTTCTGTTGGCGTGGCAGTGGAGGTTTTGTTATCGCCAGTTTATCACTGACCTTTGGTGTGGCGAACTTGTGTGGGTGTCTGAATTTTGTCGGATTCCGAGATGTGGGTCATAATACAGGGAGTGCAGAATTATTAGGCAAATGAGTATTTTGACCACATCATCCTCTTTATGCATGTTGTCTTACTCCAAGCTGTATAGGCTCGAAAGCCTACTACCAATTAAGCATATTAGGTGATGTGCATCTCTGTAATGAGAAGGGGTGTGGTCTAATGACATCAACACCCTATATCAGGTGTGCATAATTATTAGGCAACTTCCTTTCCTTTGGCAAAATGGGTCAAAAGAAGGACTTGACAGGCTCAGAAAAGTCAAAAATAGTGAGATATCTTGCAGAGGGATGCAGCACTCTTAAAATTACAAAGCTTCTGAAGCGTGATCATCGAACAATCAAGCGTTTCATTCAAAATAGTCAACAGGGTCGCAAGAAGCGTGTGGAAAAACCAAGGCGCAAAATAACTGCCCATGAACTGAGAAAAGTCAAGCGTGCAGCTGCCACGATGCCACTTGCCACCAGTTTGGCCATATTTCAGAGCTGCAACATCACTGGAGTGCCCAAAAGCACAAGGTGTGCAATACTCAGAGACATGGCCAAGGTAAGAAAGGCTGAAAGACGACCACCACTGAACAAGACACACAAGCTGAAACGTCAAGACTGGGCCAAGAAATATCTCAAGACTGATTTTTCTAAGGTTTTATGGACTGATGAAATGAGAGTGAGTCTTGATGGGCCAGATGGATGGGCCCGTGGCTGGATTGGTAAAGGGCAGAGAGCTCCAGTCCGACTCAGATGCCAGCAAGGTGGAGGTGGAGTACTGGTTTGGGCTGGTATCATCAAAGATGAGCTTGTGGGGCCTTTTCGGGTTGAGGATGGAGTCAAGCTCAACTCCCAGTCCTACTGCCAGTTCCTGGAAGACACCTTCTTCAAGCAGTGGTACAGGAAGAAGTCTGCATCCTTCAAGAAAAACATGATTTTCATGCAGGACAATGCTCCATCACACGCGTCCAAGTACTCCACAGCGTGGCTGGCAAAAAAGGGTATAAAAGAAGGAAATCTAATGACATGGCCTCCTTGTTCACCTGATCTGAACCCCATTGAGAACCTGTGGTCCATCATCAAATGTGAGATTTACAAGGAGGGAAAACAGTACACCTCTCTGAACAGTGTCTGGGAGGCTGTGGTTGCTGCTGCACGCAATGTTGATGGTGAACAGATCAAAACACTGACAGAATCCATGGATGGCAGGCTTTTGAGTGTCCTTGCAAAGAAAGGTGGCTATATTGGTCACTGATTTGTTTTTGTTTTGTTTTTGAATGTCAGAAATGTATATTTGTGAATGTTGAGATGTTATATTGGTTTCACTGGTAATAATAAATAATTGAAATGGGTATATATTTTTTTTTGTTAAGTTGCCTAATAATTATGCACAGTAATAGTCACCTGCACACACAGATATCCCCCTAACATAGCTAAAACTAAAAACAAACTAAAAACTACTTCCAAAAATATTCAGCTTTGATATTAATGAGTTTTTTGGGTTCATTGAGAACATGGTTGTTGTTCAATAATAAAATTATTCCTCAAAAATACAACTTGCCTAATAATTCTGCACTCCCTGTAGCTGTGGCGGAATTCCGCAGCCGCGGGGTGTGTTGGCGGTCTTCTGCATGGCAGTAAGCGGCTTTTACCGCCAATGTTGTAATGACCCCCTGTGTGTACAGACACCTTGAACCCACCCCAAAGCATGTGCAAAGATGTATATGGCAGAGCATTGAGTTCAAAATTATCCACAATGTCCTTACAGATGTCCTCTACATCTACTGGGTCTCTGAGAAGGTGTGGCAGTAGGAACCAGCACGGTAGCCCCTTACAAGAGTGTGCATCGTTGGTTCACACAAGCTCTACATGGGCATGGTCAGAGATGGAAATGCCTGGAATGGCTGCAGTGTCTAGGTCTCTAGGGATGGAGTGAGTGTCCAGACATCGGAACATTACTGTATTCTATGACCTGCATCCGGACAGTCAATTCTTGCCGCCTTTCAATGACCCACCATGTACACAACATACCTTTTCAGATACCCTCTTATATTTTCAGCTATAAGCCACGTGTTGGGAAATGCACAGCACATTCACAGGCCTCTCACCATCACTCCCTGCACTGGAGCACATATTTACATCTTCCTCCCCCCCAAAAAACTCATCACTAGACTCTATAACCACATGCAGACTCACTCACCAATTATCACCCCGAAATAACAAGAAGCATGTGGTACAGATCTGAACTCCCCTCTGACGGAGGCACTGTGGACTTACTGTTGCAATCAATTTAGAATGCTATCGCTGAATTACAGGTTGGGTCTCATACCCTTTAAATTCCTTCATCGTCTGTATCATACCCTAATACAACTTTTTTAAATGGGACTTTCCCTTGACACTAGATGCTTGCAATGCAACATGCCGTAGGCCACCTTCCCTCATCTCGCATGGCAATGCCCCCCCAGTGGCACGCTACTGGACAGAAGTATATGATATTATTCACCAAATCAGGGGTTCAACATTCCAACATACCCTCTTGGTCGGTCTGCGTGGCTAGGTTAAAGATGCACCACCCCCAGAACGAAAACTAATTGCCATGTTGTTCTTGCTAGCTAAATGTAGGGTGGCCATGCACTGGAGTAGGAAACCAGCTTCCATCATAACGGCATGGTACTTACTGTGACTTACTGCCAAGAATAGCTCGCTAACTACTGGAAGCTAATGCTGGCCGGGTCTCGTCCTATGAACATTTTTCACATACTCATCTTACTGTGGACAACACTCTTGGGGAGTAGGGAAGCCACTAAACAAACACATTCTTGGTGGCGGATCCTAATCTTTATACGATTGCTCACACATTTAGGCCAACTAGCAGGCTTGTTACAGGGGTGGTTTCCAATGGTTGTTTTCCCTTTTCTCGTAAGTATGTTGTAGATTGTGCATCACATTGAGGTCCATTACCTGGTCATTGCTTTGTAGTCAGATGCTA
Source organism: Pleurodeles waltl (assembly GCF_031143425.1). Lineage (NCBI taxonomy): Eukaryota > Metazoa > Chordata > Amphibia > Caudata > Salamandridae > Pleurodeles > Pleurodeles waltl. The sequence continues at coordinate 143,922,613 of NC_090445.1, read as the reverse complement.
GAGTCAATCACATACACAAATGGTTATGTACTGATATGTATGCTGTGGCATTCTATTCGCTTATCATGGCATCTGCCCATGTTTTGTTTGTTCTGAATCATCTACACAAATGATTATGTACTGGTATGTATGCTGTGGCATTCTATTTGCTTACCATGGCATATGCTCAAGTTTTGTTTGTTCACAACCACCTACACAAATGATTATGTACTGGTATGTATGCTGTGGCATTCTATTCGCTTATCATGACATACGCTCATGTTTTGTTTGCTCTGTTGCTGAAAAGTCTAATAAAAACACATTTAAAAAAAAGGAGGAAGTGATTGAGGAATAGGTATTCCATGCATGAATATGAGGCTTGCACATGCAAGTAGAATGAATAGTTGTGCACCTCTGGTTGTTTCTAGCGCCAGGCATCTACCAATCCCAGATCTGTAATGATGCTCCTGAGTTGAGCAGACATCACCCCTATATCCTGATTTCTCGTTGTGCTTCTATCCAAATCAGGTTTAGATCCCGGCTCACGATAATGTCTCTCTCCATACCAGATAGTTGGTCCTGCAATTCCTGTTAGAGATAGGCATCTTGTGCTTGACTGGGGGCGTAAATATTAAGCCGTGTCAGGAGGCACCTGTCCTGTAGGATGTGCATGGCAGGAAAAGGCCCTCCTTATCCTTAACAACTTTCAGGACACTAGTGCAAAAGTCCAACTTGCGTAAGATGCCCACCCCAAGTGTTTTAGTGAGGGTATGCACACAATAGCAATGCGTATAGTTTTGGTGTGCAATACAGCGGGTATCTATCTCCAGGAGATGAGTCTCCTGAAGGAGAATGACATCAGGGTCTTGCTGCAAGAGGCAGTGACAGACTTGCTTGTGCTTGCCTGCACTTGCTATGTGAGTTTAACTCTCAGACGTCTCATCAGAATCTCATTGTTTCTATACAGCAAAGGGGGACGTGGCATGGTCCGCTCCCATAGCGGACAGGAATTGTGGCAGGAATCAGATGTAGAAAGGTGCGGGCGCGTGGTCCAAGGTGTGATTACCCTCAAGAAGTGCTGGACCTACAAGGAAAGAGAAAGTAACAAAACCAAACACTCCTGGACCAACAAGCCCCAACATAGTCCACTGTGTCTTGTGGAGACTGGTGTGTAGATGCACAGATACTGTCAGAGGTGTTACCCTCCTAGGGTGCGAAGTGGGGTGGGAGGGCTACAGGGAATGTTTGTGTGGCAGCATAGTATGTGGTTGGGCACAAAGTCTGGACCCATAGGCCATCTCATCTAGGGGGTAGGGCCTCATGGGTCACTGGAACTATAACAGGGGAGAAGAAGGCAGGCCACACCAGATGTGCACCATCTTTGCTGGGTCACGGAGGCCCAGTGACGGAGGTAGACGGAGAAGGGTTTCTGCCCATATTCTGGAGATGCCAAAGGATGTCTTACTTTGCCAATGGGGCTCCGCAGAATAGATTACTTCTCGGTGAAAAAGTGAACCTGTGTCAGAATGTCTGGAACTGAGCTGGGATGACCAGTCGTTGCTGTTACCCAATGTGCCCTGTCAAGTGCCGGTGTTGGGGCATCTTCATCGCCCAGATCGCATATTGTTTGCCTAGCTTCGAGGCTTTAGAAGAGGAGGTCAGATCACTTGTGTCAGTGGAGAAGGAAGTCTGCCCTCTCAGGCCTTGTGCAGTCTCTCAAATAATAGAGAAAAGGGAAGAATTCCCCTCCAGGTGGGTAGATCATGGAGAAAAGAGATAGGGCCTCATTACAACATTGGCGGGCGGCTACCACCACCCACCAAGCTGTAACCGCCGGGCGGCCGCCAATGCAGCCGCACTCCCGCGGTGCCCATTTGGACATCCCCGCCGGACCAGCGGGGATGTGGGCCGCAACATGGGAGCCGACTCCAAATGGAGCCGGCGGTGTTGCGGCCGTGCGACGGGTGCAGTTGCACCAGTCGCGCTTTTCACTGTCTGCTGTGCAGACAGTGAAAAGCTTCATGGGGCCCTGTCAGGGGGCCCCTGCACTGCCCATGCCAGTGGGGCCCACAACTCCCCGTCCTGCCAGTCTTTTCCTGGCGGTGCAAACCGCCAGAAAAAGGCTGGCGGTCGGGGACTCGTAATCCCCTGGGCAGCGCTGCAAGCAGCGCTGCCCAGGCGGATTATCACCGTGGGGAAAAAGTGGCGGAATACCGCCGGCCCCGGCGGTGCGACCGCAGCACTTCCGCCACAGTCGTAATACGCCTGGAAGCACCGCCAGCCTGTTGGCGGTGCTTCCGTCGTTTTAGCCCTGGCGGTCCCATACCGTCAGGGTCAAAATGACCCCCATAATGTCTTCAGCACATCTCAAATAATCAATGCAGCAGGTGAGTAGTGGTGCGCGCATGGCCCTGGGGTCTGGGTCTTCCTCTGCTCCAAGTTCACCACATTGATTCTCTCATCAGGATTCTGCCTTTTTGCCAGGTAAGTGACCAAGGCCTTATCGCAAGTGGAGGCTGCCTGCCTGTCCACCCGCAGCCCCCCCCTCCGTTTGTTGCCCACCATACTCAGTCACACCAGGCCCCTCAGTACTCAGCAGGGAAAAAGTTCTTGCCCAGGCCCACAACAGCACCACAGGCCCAGCCCCTCTGCCCTCCAGGGGTGCCATCCAGCAGGTTCAGTGGGGCCCCACACTGCAGATCGCTTGTGTGCCCCTGGTTTCACACCTGTACTCACAGGTCTTGTTGCCAGTAGAGGGGGGGAAGGTGGGCTCACTCCGGCATTGCCATGGCTTGTGCATCCGAAGCTCCAATGCGCGACATTGGTGCTCACCAATCGGGCCACCTTTGGGTCCTGCTGCACTGTCCAAGGTCGCTCAGGGCATGCACACTTGTTGGTTCAGTCTGTAGTGTCAGGGGGCCCCAGATGGTGGCTCCACCAGCTCCCCCAGATCTCCAAAGTCGCCCATAAGGTCCAGGGCAATAAAGCAGCATGGAAGATAGCAGACCTGCAAGGTGAGCCTGTGCCACGGGTCTCTGTATACGGCCTTCAGGGCAATGGGACCATCAGCAGTCACTTAGTGGGGTCTGATAGGCCTCACCAGCAGGGTGATTGCAGGTCTAGCAGAGGGGGAAGGAGGCAAAGGCAGGGCCACCACAGCACCGCTGTACTCCATGGGTCCGATATGCAAGTACGCAGCCTGTCGTAGGGAGCCTCTGTGGGTTGTACTTGGCAGTGTGCGGCCCCCAGGACAGCCACAGCTGCCGTGCAGCTCTCAATGACAGAGGGCCCCAGGCAGGGATCTCTTCGGCTCCGCCCATTAATCCCATAGCGGTGTGGTATTAGTAAAATGGCCGCCCATGGATGTCGGCTTCTAGCCGTCAGATGCCAACTTCACAGAGCGCTCCCAGGCTTGCAATGCTGCAGTCAGTCTCACCGCCTGGACCTAAGAGCCGATCCACGATAATCACTGTAAGTTTTGCTGTTTAGCGGCCCAGAGGCCACTGTGTAGGCCCATGGTGATCTGGAGGCGAGAAGCGTCTCACTCCATTCCTGTCCTGGTCAAGCCCCTGAGACATGTTTTAAAAGGGTACTTTAGTGGGTGGCACAATGAATGCTGCTGCCCACTAGTAGCATTTAATTTGCAGACCCTGGATACATGTAGTACCATATACTGGGGATTAACAAGTCAATTCAATTTACTATTAGGTGTCAGACAACTGTACCTTGTTTTAGGGAGAAAGCACAAGCACTTTACCACTGGTTAACAGGGAAAAAGTTTACAGAGTCCCATTATCGACACAAACAGGTTTAGCAAAACAAGGAAAAAAGCTTGGTGTGACCCTGCTAAAAGGGCCAGGTCTGACACCCCCCAGCACACACACTGTGGCATTATCCTGAGTAGTCCCTTGGCTTAGCCGTCACGCTCACCGTACTCCAGCTGTGGTTTAGTCATGTGCTTTTGGGCAAAAGTTTAACATATTCCTATGCTGCTATATTATGTCAAGATTGGGGTTGCCTAAAATCTGCTAGCAAATGTGAGAATGAAAAGCTGGACTACAACCCAGTACACATTAGATATTTTTTAAGGGTGAGAAGACAATGCCCGGTCTCAGGGACTAGCCACCAAAATGTGCTTCTGTGGGAAAGTTCAAGCTCATGTAGCCAGCAGTACAGCACTGCAATCTCTGGACTCCTACTTCAAAAAGTAGTTTGATGTTAGGCAAAGCATGCTATCCCCGTGCCCCTTTCCTCTAATCTTCAATATGCAAGACTTTAGGAATAGTAGCAAATTTTGTCTTTGCTCGTAGATTACAATTACAGCTACAACTACAATAAAATAAGGTGCAAAACTACAAACCTTCCATCACCTCTCAGCAATGGAAAATGGATTTCTAGATTAATGAACTGATAAAGTTCTGTTTTTCTTTTCAAGCACTGTTATACTAGTCATGTTCTTTTCTTAGCATTCTTGCTATTGTCTCAAAAAGTTGACTGCCTAATATGTTAAGTCAATCATGTTAAGACTTTCTCCTCCCTCCTGAATATTTCACGGCAGCTTCTCTGTAGATGTTCACATTTCTCCTTTTTAGCAATTTTAAAGGCAAATATGTGCAGTACACCTGTCCCCCATTTCAATCAGTCAATCACTCAATCAATCAATCAGTATTTATAAAGTGTGGCTAAACACCTGATAGGGTATCCAGGCGTTTGGAGGTCCCAAAGGCTTATTCCGACAGCCAAGTCTTGAGGGGAATTCAGAATTCCTGAAGTGAGGTTATGATCCAGAGGTGCATGGTGAGGCTGTTTCCAGTTTGTGCTGCGAGTGTCCTTCACTTCTGCTTCTGTAGATGCTGGGAATATGGGCAAGTGAAAGGGAGACAGAGCGTGGTCTTCCTGACTGTTGGTGATAGTTTAGTTGGTAGCTAATGTACACAGGTCCTTGGTTGTGTAGAGCCTTGTGTGTGTGGGTCAGCAGTTTGAATTGGCATCTCTTCTGTACAGGGACCCAGTGGAGTTGCCTGAGGTGGGGTGTGATGTGCAAGCGCGGGCTGGGGGGTTCGTATACAAGGGTGCCTCTGATGGTTGTTTGTGACCTGTGTGGAGTTTGAAGCTGAGATGTTCCATGGGGATTGTAGTGTTGTCAGTGGTGGTGTTGCGCTGTATGGTCTCTTTGTGGATGATGGCTGTTCCTCTTCCTGGTTTGTTGGTGCGGCACTGGTGAGTAATTGTATAACAGTCGAGGATTACTGTGGCAATGTCTGGAGCAGATGTGGGGTTGAGCCAGGTCTCAGTGAGGAAAATGAAATCGGGGGCGAGGGTAGCAATGAGGTTCCATAATTCAGTGGAGTGCTTACATAGTGAGCATGTGTTGAGACGGGTGCATGCAATCTGATGTTTTTGTTCGGGTGGTATCTGTGGTGCGTTTGGGGTGGGGATGGTTGGTGGGCTGGTGTGTGTACTGTGGCAGGTGAAGTGTCAGTGGGAGCAGGTGCAAGGTCCAAATGTGGAGCATGGGTCGGCGTGGTGGCAGTGTTTGTTGCAGCATCCAAGATCAAGGGTGTAGAGCTTGGAAATGGTGTATCTTGGGGGGGTGGAGGGAAAGCCAGGGGTCATGGCGTTAGACGCAGTCCAGTACCAGATGGGTGCAGATGGGCCTCCCTTTGGTGCACCTTTGGCACGCCTGTGTCACCCGTCCGCTGCACAGTCACGCTGCGGCCTACATTACGTTGGTTCTGGGGCAGATGGGGCTTCCGATGATGGAAAGAACGGTGAGTGAGAAAACCCAGTTGGGAAAACCCCCACAGTAAAACCAAGGCAGTTGCGGTGTAACTGCATCAGTCTGGAACGAGCAGGAACTGGAAGCCACAGGCAAGTGGCAGGCTAAGTGTCCAGGTACCTACTGATGTGGTCCCGCTTCAGCCTGCATTAAGTATATTGTGAGGTGGGCGGGTCTTCTGTTGGCAGGAAGAATGGTGAGTGGGGAAAACCCAGTGGGGAAAACCCTGGCAGGAAAACCCAGGCAGTTGCGGTGTCAATGGATCATTCTGGAATAAGCAGGAAATTAAAGCCACAGACAAGTGGCAGGCTAGGTGTCCAGGTGCATACTGATGTGGTTGCTCTGCAGGCTGCATTAAGTAGGTCATGGGGTGGGTGGGGCTTCCGATGATAGAAAGAACGGTGAGTGAGAAAACCGAGTCGTCACTGGATCAGTCTAGGACAAGCAGGAACTGGAAGCCATAGGCAGGTGGCTGGCTAGGTGTCAGATGCCTACTATTCCCTTTCAGCCATCCTGTAAAGCCATCTTGCAACTCATGGAGTTCACTCAATGTGTAGCTGAAAGACAACAAAGGAACCACCCTCCAGGACACTTGGGTTATTCCACCCAGCTGACCACACACTCCACATATTTTCCTGACTCTAATCCCTTCATTGTTTTGTCACCTGTGACTGGAATCAACTTGGAGTTCATTTTGCATCCTGCAGTAACTAGCTGGAGTATTCTGGATGGACAGGTCAAAAGCGGGGCAATCCAGCAAAAGTCAAGACAGTTGGCAATCCTCATGGGGGGTCAGGGCCTAGCCAGGAATGTTACGTCCCATGGTATGCAAATAAAGACTTTGATTTGCTAGTGAAAAAGCATATCCATTCTGAAAACAGACAAGATGGAAATACTAGATCCACACATTCAGGATAGCTACTGAAACTGAAAACAACGATTGAAGAGTAGAGTATTCCTCAGGTTGACTCACAGACTATTGAAAGCAAGAACCCAGTGGTAGAGATTGTCACACATAAACCCACACCTTTTCTTCAATAAAAGCTTGACACAGCAGCCTTTGGCTACAACCATTTGAAATCCCTCAAACAAATTAGTTATCTCTTTCAGCAAGGAGTCTCTAAAGTAGCATTGTGGTGACATTCCACTAATAAACAAATCTGATGGTATGCAGCCCAAAGATTCAAAATAAAAATATGTGGCTATCCTTTCCTGCACATGTATCCTGGATTTTGAATAGTGGATGGTAATCCACAAGAATTTGCCTCTTTAGAGAAGTAAAATCAGCACACAGTCTGAACTTGCTTCTTTTCTATATAAATTAAACAAGTCCACTCTGCGGAGTCAGAGGGCGGAATAATACCTTCTTTCCACATATCTTCCAGCATAGATAATAGGGGACGATGTTTCTGTTGTACTGGTCACAAAAATCTCAAATTGCGCTCCGACTTTTTGTGATCAATAATTTATTGTGAGGGCCAAGGTATTGTTCTAATGGGTCGATTTGCAAAACAAGGAATTGGAGGGGGTTGCAGAAAGACCTGACTAATTAATGTTCATTAGGCAGGTCATAAATTGATCACGATTTGACTTTGTTTAGCGTTTTCCTGCCCGCACTCTGTTTTGCCTGATTAAAGCCTGCACAGCTGCTGGGGTGGGATTTCGTCCCCCAGCTCTCCAGTGTCCAGGAGTGGTAGGGCCAATCATCAACATGCTCCAAAGGGCCAACAGCTTCCTGCAGTGTGGGTGACTTTGTTTATTAGTTTCCTGACTACAATCTGTTTTTCCTGATCAAAGCCTGCACAGCGGCTGGGGGTGGGACTTCGTCTCCCACCTCTACCATGTCCAGGAGGGGCAGGGCCTAACACCTGCTATAGAGCCTTGCACCACCACAGCAGAATCTAATATTATTAACCAACTGCCTAGTTTATAACCCAGCCCTTCACCAATTCAAAATAAGAGGGCAAAGAGCCCAACTAGAAATAAATCTCTTTTGAAATGCACAAAGGGTGCCTAAAATAGCATAGAATAAAAGCTGGACAACAATACAGAGACTCCACAAATACAACCTTATTTCACCATTATCCCCAACTGAGAATAACGAGCCTCAATCTCAAAAACCAACAGCCCTTGGAACTTATTCTTGAATGTTTTTTTGAACGCATGACTAAGCTTGTAAATTCAGAACTTTCTCCTCTATTTGCTCATCTCACTACTATTGAAGAAGCTTAAGGCATTAAAAAACGTGTTCCTGTCTAGCCCAGGGGGTTGCACAAAGTGTCAGGGGGAGTCCATCCAGGTGCCCTCCCAGGAGCCGAAACCGCAGGACCAACTACCATCAATGAGGGAGAAAGCAAGAAATTTAACAAAGTCATCTCAAACTGAACAACTGTCAGATAAGGGGGTTTCTACTGACAAACCTGGCCCTCTGGAGATTTCGGAGGTGGTGGCTGCTGGAAAATCACCCCCTCCAAATGACCCCTCTCCTGTAAACTGGCCTCAACTACCCCCGGAACGTACTCCTTATATATTCATCCTTAAAGACGCCCCGGTGTTGCCATCATGGAGCAGCAAAGACTATGTGGTCTTTAAAAATAAGGCAATATTTTGGCTCAAAAACATCTCAAGTTGAACAGGGAATCTGGTACAGGAAGTGGTACACGTAAGCAGGGTGCCCTGGTTGGATATTCATCCAATGGATACCCCAGGAGACTATGGGCCTGATTACAACTTTGGAGGTGTTAATCCGTCCCAAATGTGACGGATGTACCACCAGCCGTATTACGAGTTCCACAGGATATAATGGACTCGTAATACGGCTGGTGGTATATCCGTCACTTTACCGTCACTTTTGGGACGGATTAACACCTCCTCCAAAGTTGTAATCAGGCCCTATGTGATAATGTACCCCCAAATAGCTGACTTGTTGCTAAATCGCCTGGCCATGTCGTCATTACTTCCCATAGACAAGATCAGGGCACTTCCGCTTGGTTATTTCTATAGGCCTCATGGATAGCTTTTATCCATCACCTTGAGTAGTGGGCCACCGCTATATTCATAACAAAGTAGCCCATCTAACATCAAGTTCCCATCACTACAACCTCCTGATCACTTCAAATAGGTCCATCCCATCTCCTCGTTAAATGACCAAGATTGACAAAAGGTGCAAATGAGGTCAGATTTCACACACCAGGATGTAGCGCTTCAGAGGAGTGAAAGAGCAAGGTGACAAGCCGGTAATTACAACCGAATCTGTGAAAGTCTTGGTTGTCAAATCCTGGAACACTGTGGGAGTAAAATCTAAACTGGGGATTTCAGACTGGGCAAACACCACACACTCAGCACAGACAATATGCCTACAAGAAAACTGAATCTAGACTTCTGAATAAAGAAAATACAGTGTTCCCCACTGTGGGAAGATGCAGCCAGTCTACCCAGCTCTTATATTAAGGGGACAAAAGCACCATTCTGGGTCAAACAGTGATGCCAATATTGGACATCCAGCTGAGGCTTTAATAATTCCAACCTTTCACCATTCCTCAGGTCATTTTTTGTCCTGATCAGGCCCTAGTATCCAGGATGAGGGTTGAAGCGCCGTCAACATGTTAATCAGACAAGACCTCTTTGATTATGTTTTGAATTATCAATCAGTGTATTGACAAGCATACTTTATCACTTAATAAGAGGCTGTCTTTGTGAGATACACTTAAGATGACAGAACTATTAGCAATTTTTTTATTGCTTTATAGTGTGGTGTCTCTTTTCTAATTTGGGGATCATTTTTTTCAACTATCACTCCTTGTGTATTTTCCTAAAGTATCATTATAAAAATGATTCACCATTATATGCTGATGCAGTTTCCAAAACATTAAAAACACTTTTTCACATATGTGTTGGTACTGGATACAGTGGAGCTTTTTTGAAAGATTCTAGACAGATAATTTCCATCTTTATTGCAGATTTTTTTGTATGAGTTAACCAGTAGCAAGATTTTCCTGCTATAATATTTAAATTGATTGAAAATGAGATTCACATGTATATGTGTTTTGTGATACAAGAAAACTGGCACAGCGAACATTTCCATGTTGATGACTTTGTCTCAATACTCACCTCATCAATCCCTTTTAATGGCAGGCAAGCAAAGGGTGGCTTGGAAGTACTCATTTCAATCATAGCTCCTATCATTCATTAGTTCTCCTTACTTCCAATTGGTCTATTTACATATAGATCAGAATTATGAGGTTGTTTTAGTTTCTACAACAATGTTTTTAATAGCAGAAGAAGTGCGGTCCTCAAACGATTATATGTATCTATGGGTGGTAGATTTTAACATTTCACGGTAATGGCTGGTGTTCAATTATAGATCACATGGTATTTTCTGTAAATAACCTAAACCTGAATAATTCCCTAAAGTTAGAGCCCTCTGATCCTAGCAACCTCTCGGTGTTAAAGCTTACTCTAAATATCATCAGAAATAACACGCTGGGGTATAAGCTAGCATTGCCGATTTAAACGTCTGGCACAAAAGGTGTTAGCTTGAGATGGGCTGGTATAAATGAAACCATACTGATGGAAACATTTGTTAATGAAAACTCAAAGGCTTGCACTATTTGGACAAAACGGGGGTTGAACATGATAAGCTACTGGTGGCCTTCCAAACTATTACATTAGCCATCGCCGATGAATTAAGACCCCCACAGAAGAACCCCAGCAAAACAGAAAAGATCTACAGATTGTTTGATAGACATGGTATGAGGGCAACTCAGGATTTAAGCAATGCCTTAAAGACTATCCCCAAAGAAAGTGTTAAGAAGGACCTATAAAATAGTAATATCTATTAGGAAAAAAGAACTCCAAGAATAGGAATGGAGTAGACTCGAACAAGAAGCGGAAATGGGTGATTCTGTATTGTTTTTGAAAATAGTTAATTCTCTATTTTTGAAAGACAAATATCAGCCTAATGTGGCGGTGTCAGCTGCCCCAGAAGATTAAATCACCCACTTCTTTTTTTAAAGAAATTGTATTGGATTTTAAACAAATCAAATACATACATACGCATCTGGATAATGAATATGACAGTCATAAAGAATTCCAGCTCAGTAGTATATGTCTGCATGATAACAATGACAGGATGTAACAAAGTCTGGGCATGTCAGTGTCTGTCATAGAAGGAACTAGCTCCTCCTGAGTGAGGGTGCCAGCTCCCCTAAGCTATATTATCATACTCATTCCAAACAGTGATCAACTCCCTAATCCCCCCTACCTCCCAACTGTGCCCCCTAATGATGTGTGTCCCTGTACCCCACGTGTTTATACCTACGTCCGAAGCCACAGCTGTACAAAATGTGTAGTACAGCTTAGTTAGTGCACCATCCACCCACTCGGGGAGCATAGACATGAACGTTCCACGGTCTCAGCACCTTCCTCCGTACCCACCCCCTCCAGAGCATCTGCGAGATAGCCATGCTAACTCTCCAATGGCATCCCAGGGTCCAGATGATGGAACTGATCTACTAAGGCCTCCCGAGGCCAAGCCTCCTCCAAGGTGCCCCATCCTCTCTGGGTGTCTCGAAGGCAAACAGCCCCCTCGCAGGCAGCCCATCTAATAAGTTTATTTTGCCAAATACCCAGGTTAGGGCCACAGGGGTTCTTCTAGTTTCTGGCCACCTTCCTCTTTACCATGTGTGGCCTTGTGCATGCATCCCTAGTCAAAAAGGAAGATCTTCATGGAGTCATTCTGAAGTCATCCGATGACTTCAGCTGGGCTATTCCTGTAATTAACTGGTGAAGTCATCACAGGCCATCCTGAAGTATGCCTATAGGGCGAACTATTTAAATGAGAAGACTCTAGAGTCATCAGAAAAACTACAGTAGGATGGTGTTGTGATGACTTCAAGGTGATGATCATTTACTACTGTAGGATGACCTTCTGATTACTTCAGTGGAAAGCCTGTGATGATCTTTTACTATTCCAGGATGATCCCCTGATGACTTCAGGGTACGCTAGTATTGCTTCAGGATTATAATAGGATGATCTCAACATGACTTCAGGATGGAGTGTTACTACACCAGGATTACTCCCTGATGACTTCAGGGTGAGGTTTTATTACTCTAGAATGATAGCACGATGATTTCGGGAAGAGGTTGTTACTACTTCAGGGTGGTGCCCTCTTAACTCCTCGATGTAGTTGTGTTACTCCACAATGGTCCCATCCTGATTTCAAGATGGAGGTGCTATGCCAGGATGATCTCAGAGTATTACTGGGTGAACACTTTTGCAAAAATTATAAGAACCTGTTTTTGTGCGAAAAGCGTGGATCATGGTCACAGAAACACCAGAACTGCTTTGCAGGCAAACTAGAAAAAGGGGCGAAGTCCCTTATTTCCAAATATGGGAAAACACGTGTCAAGCTGCCTGCATTACCTTGTGCTGCAAAATGATCCAAAAAGTCACTGGCTACCCACTGTTATTCTGAAAGGTTTTCCAGTGGCTAATCATAACTATCTAGCAACAGATGCCTGTACTGATTGGTTGATGGGAACCAACTTGATGTGTATAAACAGCAAGCAGTGCAGTGTTATACCCTTGTAATTAGCTTCTCAGAACCCATAATAGCCCTGTTCCTGCCTGCCCATTCCATCATGTAAACAATCTTGCAGCAACTCATTTTTTACTAGAGGATATAATTGGCTATTGGCGCCTTTTCTGTGCATCGTAATTGGAGGAGGAGGCAACAGAAAATAGCAGGTTCCCACTTACCATGCAAACTTCATCCAGACCCTCTCATGAGTGCTGTAGGATATGTACTGGTACTTCAGAATGATTTGACAATTGCTAAGATCCATGACTACCACTCATCCTATTACAACGTGAACGCAAAGAAGTATTGTTAAGCTAATACAAAGCAACAAGCACAAACCCACCTGTCACTTCTCCACTCCATGTAGTCCTGCCTCCATATTGTTCTGTGACTCTTTCTGGTAGTAGTGGAATGGCAGGAGAAAGTGAGTGATTGTAAGTGCCTGCGATAATGCAACAGGTGGAGAATTTGTGTGGAGAGAGTCAAGGTGTCTAGGTATGTGTGACTGTGTGATAGTGGTTGAGGCCTGTAACTGAGATTCAATGTAAAATTGGGTACAGCAGAGCAGGATACTGCAATTCAACGGAGTTGGGTTTGAAGATATTGTAAAAGATTAATGTCAGTGGTGGGTGATTGGTGCTGTGGTGGTGAGTGGTTGGCAGTACCTGATGAAAAGTGGCTTGATCAGATGATTTCTGTGGTTCGCAATCCTACAAGTGAGGAAAGAAGTGTTGGTGTGACTCAAAGGTATTTAGAGTGGTTACTAAAATATGGTGTCAGGGAACTTTCATACATAACTAAGTAATTGGTTGAATGGCTGAATGCTGTGAGTGCTGAATGCTGTGAGAACAGAGTGCGCCTCTGAGTATCTTTGGATGAGTAGCCGTTGGTAGAGAGATGAACAGGTAGTGTTGTATGAAATGGTGGGCATGCTATGAGTGGATGATAAAGTGAGGTGTAAATGACAAAAGTCTGATTTAGAGTTTTGCCATTGGATTACTCAGTCACAAGCGTGACGGATGTCCCGTCCACCATATTATTATTTCAATAAGCTATAATGTAATCATATTACAGCGAATGGGATATCCATCACTTTTGTGACGGAGTAACCTCATCCTCCAAACTCCAAATCAGGTCCTAAGTATGATTACATGGTGCGTGTGAGTAAAGGCAAGGCAAGTAATGTTTTGAGTGGATGATGCGAGTAACTGAGCATGTATCTAACGCGACAGTGTTGTTTTGTGAATCTGGATGAATGGTGTGGGTAATATAGAGAGCAGTGAGCGATACAAGTAACACTGAGTAGTAGGAGAGGGGTTTGAGTTTATACGGCCCAAGCCCCCCTCACCCCCCCCAATCCAGAACTACGGGGGTCAGAGTTCTTGCAAGGACTTCCTCATTACACCAATATTAGAAATCAAGTTGGACTGCAACCTATACACAACCCACTGAGCAATGGAAGTGTTTCTGGTAACGACCAGCCCCACAAGATAGGTTCAGCGACACAGTGGAAATCCAAAACCCTCTTCCGTAAACAAATAACACACTCACAAAAGCACAAAGAAACAATACGTGTATTTTAAAATGTTTATTTTAAAATCCAACCCAGTGCATAAAATATGAATGGTACACACACAGGATGCAAAAAAGAAATGCAACTAACAATGTCACCATCAGCAAAACCAATATGAAAGCCTCTAACATGGATGTTTAGTTCTTTTCATCCTAATACCCTTAGGCTATTTCTAAGTACTGCGCTAAGATATAAAGCTGTAAATAGATAGCCTATTTTCACGTTTCTTAAAATGGCTCACGCAGCATACCCCTTTAAATTAATAAATAGAAACTCAGCTATTCTCCATTGCAGCTTGTTTGGAGTTTTGGTATAAACAGCGACTGGCCCACAGCATGTTTTCCAGTGTTGCTTCAAATTGAGCCAGGTTGGTGCTGCAAACCGGTGTGACCTCTGGTGTGATATTGCTGTAGGAAGTCCCTCTCCAACTATGATCCAATACCTGGGTTTCTGTAGCATCTGATCCCCTATTTTATCTTATTTTGTGAAGATAAATGCAAGGCTTGCAGACAGTAAAGCATCTAGAAGGCTAACAATCATGGCAACAAATTTGTCAAATTGATTCACATATGGATTAGATGCATTTATAACTAAAAAGCAAGTGAGGGTACACAATAAGTGGGCATGATGTTATGTGAGCCTAAATGGACACAATGCCAACATTTCTATGCATATCTTAACAACTTTGCACATTCTAGGATAAAGATAAAAGTGTCTGAAGCCAGCAAAGAGCTGCTACAGTGATCACAAAATAGTGTGTTGTGAATGGTTGCAGACATCTTGTGAAGGGTGGGTATGGCAACTGGATATGGGAAATGTTACATGAGATTAAGCAGATATATGGGAAAGGTGTTACTGAATATGTGTTGTTAAATGCTGGTGATAAGTGGCTGCTGCTGTACAAAGTGATGTGCTGAATGAGTAGTGCAAGTAGCTGAGGCAAATGTTCTGATTGATTATAGGTTTGCAGTATCAGATGTGAGCAGTAGGTTTTACTGTGCAAGGCTGAAAGGGTATGCATCTGACTGTGGGTGAGAACTAACTGGTATGAGTGACTGGTTATGTTGATGAGTGGTTTTTAAAATGATTGAGAGTGAGTAAAAGGTGTGAGCAAGTGGGTGAGGGTGAATGCCTGCACATGACTGCTTGCATAAATGAAGACTATGATTTAAAGAGTGCGGTTTTTGGTTGATAGTATGACTGGTGTTGCAGAATAGCTGTGAGTGTATGTCAAAGTGGCTTAAGGTGAGTAGCTTGATGAAATGGTGTTTGGGTTGTGCTAGAATCTAGCTGACATGCTGTGAGTATTGGGGTAGTGAATACGTACTATAAGTGCTAAAGAGGAGTGGTGTTGCAAGTGACTAGGAATGAGAGGTGTGGTGAAAGTGGTTCTGTGAACAGACAAATTATGAGAATGGCAGGACAATCTAATCACTGTCCAAGTTATTTGAGGAACAGTGATCTGTTGTAGAGTGGGCAAGATATATTGTGCTTGTGTGATAGTGTGAGTGATTGGTGTTAAAAGTAAGTTCTGCTAACCATCTGAGTGTGAGTGATCAGTGGTGTGACACTGAGCGCAAGCTGCAAGTTGGTTTTCTCAGTGGATCACCGGTGTTACATGTGGCTGAATGTGTGCTGTGTTGTGAGGTTGAGAGTGATTGGTGATGGCATGGATGAGCGATATTGCATCTGGTACGTGTTCTTAGTGTTGCAACTGAGTGTTATATGTTAATGATGGTAAGTGAATGGTATAAGTAGATAAGTGTTGCAGGCTGTATTACTAGTTTAAAGTGGTGCCACTTAGTAATGTTGCAGGTGGCAGTTCGGTATTGTTAGAGGCCAACTGGTATGATTAGAGTCCAGTGGTATACCAAATTAATGACTGCTTGCAGGGGTGAGTTACTATATGAATCCGTGAGACAAGTGATTAATGTGTGAGATATACAAATGTTGCGAGGCTGGAGGCAAATTAATGGTGGTGTGAGTAGTGTAAGCAGCTGAAAGTTATTGTATGGTGTAAAAGGCAGCAGATAACCATGTGTGGTAAGAGATCAGGGGTATATTGAGCAGGTGTGTAAGTGGCTGTGTACGAGTTTAAGAGGGACATTATAATATGTCAATGTGTGTAGTTCAATGGCATAGTGAATGGCAGGCTTTGACTGCGTGCCATGCTCCAATATTGT
Organism: Pleurodeles waltl; assembly: GCF_031143425.1. Classification (NCBI taxonomy): domain Eukaryota; kingdom Metazoa; phylum Chordata; class Amphibia; order Caudata; family Salamandridae; genus Pleurodeles; species Pleurodeles waltl. The sequence continues at coordinate 143,906,518 of NC_090445.1, read as the reverse complement.
TGTAAGTAACTAGAAAACACAAAATATTTGGAGATGAATCCTACTGTGAGTGAGAGATATTATAACAAGCTGTGTGGAGAGGCAGTGGGCATGAATACTTGCAAGAGATCCTGAGTGCAGGCTGTGACAGGAACAAGCCAAGTAGCACTTACCCTCCTCTATGTTGATATGAGGCACAGGTCATGTGCTGTGGCCACTTACGTTATCCAAGTTATCGCAGTCCCTGCTCTCTTGAGGCACACAGCTCTGCTCTCTGTCTTTGAATGTTGCTTTACAAGGCTCTTTTGATTTTGAAATGTAGTTTCAGCTTTGTATACAAATGTGCTGGAAGTGGAAAAATACTTTAGATGGTTACAGAAGTACATTACAGGTTTTCTTCAAATGAGCATTATATACACCACATCTTGTCACGATTACCTCCCTGATTACACACAACATCTTGTTAAACCTCCCTTTCATCTCCCTCCCACCCAACCCCCTCCTTTTTGCAGCTCTCTTCTACTACCCATCCCATCATCAATTGCTGTCCTTCGGTGCCCTACGTGCAGCCCAGATCAGATTGCTCACTCCCCTCATGCCTTAACCTGTCCACTCCTGGTACTCAACCTCTTTTCCCTCTGGTCATGCCACCAAACCACCATGCCCTTATATCATACTTATCTTCTCCAGTCCTTCTATTCCCCCTTTCTGTGTCACCCAACACCTGCCCTGACCAGTCGTCCATTCCCTCCTTTCTCTTGCTCTGCCTATCAAACCCCCCATTAGACATTCCAGGTTGATTCCTATTATCTATATTGTGTCCCTTTAAATATCCGTTCCATCTTATCTGATTATCTCCTCCCCACTGTAGACCATCAACTTTCACAGTTTGTCCCTTACGCCCTGCCACCTTGCTACCTCCTCAAAGCTGTGATTCATTCCGTGAATGCCCCTTATGATATGCCATTAATTCACAGCCCTGTCCTACCTCATACGCACCTGCTCCCACCAAGTCACCTCAACACCCATTCCTTCCCTCAACTATAATTTTCTTCTACTGTCACCTATCCCAGAAACACTGTGTTACCTATTCTCCCAATTTCTACCGTGGCAACCTGTCAATGAAACTACTACTTGTACATCCCATGTCCTGACACCAGCCCTTCAGTTGCAATACCCTCCACTCCCCACCTTTTCATGAACCACACACTCTAAGATAGCCATACCTGTCCCATCAGTCACCCCCCTCTTGTCATCTGTTGTGTGGCACTGCCACACGCATTTGGCTGTCCAATCAGCCTTCTCTCTTCCATCACACACCTTCTCACTTGACATTGGAAAGATGATTCAATGAGGGAAAGTTTGTAGCCGAGTTCTGGTAGTCTTCAGGTCATAAGTCTGGATCCCAAAAGTGCCAGCTTAGTCTTCATCTTCTTAGATTGGTAAAATGAATACCATGCTAGAGTTAAAAAGTAACCTATTATTTACAGCACTTGGAAACTAACACAACTACCCCTGCCATCTATCACCAGACATAGTTATCAAATGTTAATTAAGTTATATTGTATGATGATATCTGGGTCAGAAACCACACCATCATTTCTTCTGATCAGAATTCCATGTTATGTGATATTTTTGTGCCAAGGCTGATGCAGTGAGGTTCTAGTTATTTTAACAGAATGCTATATATTGGTATTGAAACCGGACAACCCCTCAGAAAACAATTGCTAGTATGTTTTTCGAAGCTTCATAGAAGCGGATTACACATCTGTCTCTTGCAAAGTTAGTAACAGTCCCTTAATGTAAGAGGGGAGAACCATGAAAGACGGGTGAGAAGGATATGGAGGAAGGATGGTCAAGTGGGAGGTAGATTTGACACAGAAGGGATGGTGAGGGAGGAAGGGAAAACTGAGGAAATTAAATTGAAAGGAACATTGGGGTGGAGAGGGGAAGGAAAAAATAGACGGGTGGGAAAGGAAAAAAAAAGAGGACAAGGGAGTTAGAGGACACAGTAAAGCGAGAAATATGTATACATGTGAAATGGGAAAGAGTAAATCATTGGTGGAATAGCACAAAAGGAGAGTGGAGGGAATGGGGGAGCAAAACAGGAGAGTGAAGAGGAAAAGCAGACTGGTAGAATCTTTAATGCTCTGGGGCTAGAGGTGTGTGTGTGAGACAAAGTTTGGGACTTTGCTAGGTCTGCAAGTCTAACCTGTACTCTTTACTGTCCAAATTCGGTAGTGATACAAATGTGCATCATACCTGCAGGTTCTATCAGGTAGTACGCTTCTCTCCTCCTGCTGCACACTAACATATACAGAAGAATGAAAAACGGGGATACATTACTTAAATGTTGAATGCACAATAATTACAAGTTTGCTGTTGATGTGGAGTGTCTAGAAATCGAGAACACAACTACAGGTGATAGGGACACACAGGCTGTACAGAAATGCATACATTTTTAAAGGATTAACTTTGCAGATGCCTAGATTTGGGTAGATTTGTGTGTACTCCTCCACAGCCAAGCTGTGCGCTCAACTTCGGTTACAATATGAAATGAAAGCCCCGTTAGTTTTCTTCACATAAACCAAAACAACGGAGGCTGCTGCAGAAAGTTGCAGAGTTTAAAACAGACTCTGCTCACCATAGCAAAGTAACACACCCCACAATTATCATCTTACACGCATTTCGAACAAAGATCCGACCGGGCTGATTGCTGATGTCTTTTGCATAACTTCCTTGGAGCAACAGGTGCTGGTGCAACTCGATTTTGAGGCAAACAGAAGAGAGTCAAAAGTGCTTGAAAACGTGCCATAGTTCATCTCCGTAAAATATCTCCTGTCCTAAACTTCCTTACACTCGAGGCGATTTTCTCACACGGGACGCAGTCAGTGACGTACTTCCGGCGCCACCGGATGTGCGTACCAAAGCGGAGGCTTACTTTGAAGCCAGTGGTTGTTGTCTCTTCTTAGACAGGACTAGTTAAGAACACTGGAATTCCCAAGTTGTACTTTAAATGGGTGGTTCACTATCATACTGTTGTGAAAAGGGAGACAAGTTTCTTGATTCTAGATAAATCTGTCGTGCAACATGTGTCTCTATAATAGTAAGTAAAGTATGTGCGTGTGAGTTCGCTGTGTGATTCACAGAAGCAAGAAATAAATGGGTTTTCAGGATTACTGTGAAACTTAACCACAGACACAGAGTTACTGACGCCGACTCTGTAAAACGAACAGATGACACTCATGCAGACATACAGATACATAAATACATGCACAGGCTTGAACATATATGCATGAATTTCCATGTATGGTAGACATACGTATAATGCATACAGTTTGTGATTAAAGTTCATTTACGCACAAGCACAAATTACAAAAACTGCGTGGCCATGTCAGTGCTGGTAAACCTTATAAAAAAGTGGTAATCGTACCATAACATGCTATAAATAAAAATAAGCATTTTTTACATTTGACACAATTGATGCATTTATGAGCTACATTGGGGTAAAGGGAACCACAAATTCCTCTAGAATTCGCATGTTTCTCTTCTATTGTTGACTGTGGGTGTGTATGTCCTACTGCCTAAAATGCTTTCAGGTCTGTCAGACATTCATGCTGCAAAACCGAAGAGCGTTGTTTCCACGAACAATAAATATACATGCCGATGTTACTACACGCCCTCCCACCTTCCCCCCCGCAACCATGACAAAATAAACCACATTACATACTGTGTAAAACTAATGGTAAATTGAGATTTTTCATGCGCCGTCCAAGCAGATTTAGTTAATGTCGGGCGGTCTTTCATTGCATGCATTATTTATTTATAACAATATTCAGCTCAAGGCGGCATAGGTGGTCATTTTTGTAACTCCTCTCCACCTGCCAAACACCCTCCCAACATACCTCGACCAACCGCTAGTCTATTAAACAAGCATTTACAAAGCCAATGGGTCTCGCCTATACAAGAGATTTTGGCTTAGGCAATGTGTTTTTGCCATGTTATATAGACTGGATCTGTAGGAGTAGAGTGTCAGAGAGTAGTAGGGGCAGTAGAGTGTTGTATAGTTGAGTAGAGGGTAGTAGAGTAAACTGGTTCAGTGGCAGGGAGTGTTACAGAGTGCAGTGTCGTGGAGTGTCTTAGAGTGGAGAGGTGTTGAGTGGAGAGGAATTAAGTGGGGGGGAGTGGATTGAGGTGCGGTAAGGGTGAATTGGAGTGAATGGACTGGATTGGATTGGAGTAGGGTGGACTGAAATGGGTTGAGGTGGATTAGAATGGGGTGGATTACATTGGTTTGGGGTGAGAGGATTGGGGTGAATTGGAGTGGGGTGGATTAGATTGGTTTGGGGTGAGTGGATTGGAGGAATGGGTGGATTGGATTAGAATAAGGTGGTTTGGAGTGGGATGAATTTGAGTGGAGCGGGTGGATTGGACTGGACTGCGTGGACTGCATTGGAGTGGGGTGGGGTGGGGTGGAGTGGGGTGGATTGGATTAGAGTTGGGTGGATTGGAGTGGGGTGGGCTGGATTAGATTGGTGTGGGGTGGCTTGAAATGGGGTGAGGTGGACTGGATTGAGGTAAGGTGGACTGAAGTGGGGATGATTGGACTGAATTTAATTGGGGTGGGTTGGAATAGATTGGGTTGGAGAGGTTGGATTGCATTGAGGTGGTTTGAATTGATTGGAGTGGAGTAAAATGTATTGAGTGGGGTGAACTGAACTGGAGTGGGGTGATATGGAGTGGAGTAGGGTGGATTTGAGTGGAGTTGGTTGGATTGCAGTGGAATGGACTGGACTGCAGTGAGGTAGATTGGACTGTGCAGGGTGGATTGGATTGATGTGGATTGGACTGGGGTGAGGTGGATTGAAGTAGGGTGGAGAGGGGTAGATTGGATTTACCTGGTATGGGATGGATTGGACTGGAGTGGGGTAGACTGGATTGGAGTGGGGTGGATTGGACTCGAGTAGGGTGGGGTGGATTGGAGTGGGTGGATTGAATTGAGGTGAATTGGATTGGGGTGGGGTCGATTGGAGTAGGGGTAGATTAGATTTGCCTGGAATGGACTAATGTGGGGTGGATTGGATAGGAGTGGGGGAGACTGGATTGGAGTGGGGTGGATTGGATTGGGGTGATGTGGATTGGAATGGGATGGATTGGAGAGGGAGGACTGTTTTGGATTGAAGTGGGGCAGATTGTTTTGGATGGAATGGGTCAGATTGAAGTGGGGCAGATAGTTTTGGATTGGAGTGAGACAGATCTTTTTGGATTGTAGTGGGGCAGACGGTTTTCAATGGAAAGGTCCAGACTGTTTTGCATTGGGTTGGGATGGATTGTGGTGGATTTGATAGGGGTTAAGTAGATTGGATTGCAGTGGATTGGATTGGCGTGAGGTGGATCGTATTGGAGTTGAGGGATTAGGGTCTATTGGAATTGGGTGGATTGGGATTCAGTGGGTGGATTGGGGTGAGGTAGTCTGGATTGGAGTGGGCTAATTGGAGTGGGGCAGACTGTTTTGGAATGTAATGGGGAAGATTGGAGTGGGGCACTGCAACTTGCCTGCAACCAACATCTCGATGTGGGACATCTTCTGCACCACGCAGGGACCCCCAGCCATCTTCTTTGATGGTCTTCTGCAGACTTCCTCTAACCGGAAAATCCTCTTTTGCACCATCTTCTAGGTTGGCAGGGGCTCCTGTCCTTCCTGGAATCTTCCGTGACTTCTGACTTGGTCTCCGCTCTTCACAGGTCTTCAGGTCCAAGAATTCATCATTTGTTGCTTGCAGTCTTCCTTGGTTCTTGCAATAACTCTTATCACAACTTGTAGTGTGACCTGAGGAAACTTGCAGTACTTTACTCCTACTTCCTGGGCTCTGGGGTGGGGTATTTTACTCACCTTTGTGGGTTTCTTACACTCCCAGCACCCCTCTACACACTACACTTGCCTATGGGGGAATTCGTGATTCGCATTCCAATTTCTTAGTTTATGGTTTGTGTTGCCCCTAGGCCTATTGCTTCCTATTGCATCATATTGTATTTTCTTCTGTTTGCACTATTCTGTGACTATTTACTTACCTGATTTTGGTCTCTAGTGTATATATTGTGTATAATACTTACCTCCAGAAGGAGTATTGCCTCTAAGATATTTTTCACCTTGTGTCACTAAAATAAAGTACCTTTATTTTTGGTAATACTGAGTATTGTCTTTTATTGTGTATAAGTACTGTGTAACTATAGTGATATTGCAGGAGCTTCGCATGTCTCCTAGTTCAGCCTAAGCTGCTCTGCTACAGTTACCTCTAGACAGCCTAAGCTGCTTGAACACTGACTACATTTCACTAATTAGTGATAACTGGACCTGGTGTAAGTACCTAGGGTACCCACTACAAACCAGGGCAGCCTCCTACAGGGGCCTTGAGCCAAAGGTATTTCGGAGACCCCTTTTTGGAACAGCTTTGAATTTATGATCCAGTTTCAGCTTTCATTACATATTTGGCCAGGTCACTGACAGTGCACAGACATACTTGTCCAAATTTGAAATATTTCTACATCTACTATTCAGGGATAGAGACATGTTTTCAATATTGTAACAGCAGCAGCTCACTAATAATACTGCAAATGATCTCTGTGACACCCTCCCTTTTCTCATATATCACGTCATGTTTTGATCTAAAATAAAATAAAAATATGGATGTTGCATGAAACATAACCACAACATTTCTATACAAAATGTCTGTAAAAGGCTCACACATCACCCACATTAAAAATAAACGATATAAATTAAAGGAAACAGTATTTAATATATTCTGTTTAAGTATTATTCAAGGGCATCATGGCAAGACTCTCTGCAGAACAGAGCTGACTATCAGGGGGCCCTCTGAAAGGCTGGGGCCCTGGGCCAGAGCCCACTTTGCTCATGCTTTAAAGCATGTGGGTTTCTTTTCTGATGAATGCAACTCAGTGTATGTTGCTAGACGATCCCTTTCACCTGTGGATCCCCCAGGGTCCCATCTTGTTCATAAGGTCATTTTAACCTCCTTAAGGAGTCCCTTGACCATGCCACAAATCAACAACATCGAAATTCCCCAGCAGGACGATGACCCATAGTCATCCTGTGCCCTAGCGATCCAACACCTCAAACACTGTCTTTACCTCATCAAGATATGGATTCAAACATATATCTGATGCTCAACCACACCAAGACAGAACTCCCACTATTTGTCAAGAACAACAAGCAACAACTAGTGGAAATCTGGCACAGTGACATGAGCATGGACGTATTTGATCCCCAACATTTGCTCAAGTCATTCAGATTTACTCTGGACACTGACTTCACCCTGAATTAACTGATCGCTAAGAGAACCAGGATGGCTAGGTCCATCTCTCCATACTGAAGGAAGTGAAACCATTCTTAAGAGAAAGTGACTTCAGAAATGCTATCCCAGTTTTTGTCCTCACATCCAGATGGTTGTAATACCCTATTCAACACCCCCCAGATATCATACTGCCCCCAGCACCCCCCTGTTGTGCATCCTGTATGCTCTAGCATTCCTCATTGAGGCCTCAAAAAATATGACCACATCACCTTCTACCCTGATGGAATTCCATTGGTTTCCCATTGCCAGCTTGTACCATCCTCAAAGTCAGCTGGCCAACATGCTCACCACCTCCAATTGCTCACAGCACACATGTAGTCAGGACACCATCAGACTGGAGATAATGTAGTTAAAAAAGAAAAAAACAATGCCGCAGGCCTGCTACATTTGTCCACTCAGTATCTAGAATGACATCCCTAGTGCCATCAGGACCACCCCAACCATGCTTCAGTTTTGGAGACAGCTGAAGACACACCTCTTTAAAGAACACTACATCATGACAATAACAGTCCACCTCTACTGCCACAAGCCAGCTTTTCCTCCACTACAGTCTTTTGACTGTATTCTTGCCTTTGCTCCTGTACAGTGCTCCTCTATCTTTTGGCCAGGTTCGTGCTATATAAGCTTCATATATATATATATATATATATATACTAGGCCTGTGAGAAATTGGTATTACAGCGACATAATTCACTTAATTTTGGGAATTATTTGTTATGCTTGCAACACGAAATTGCACCTACAATTGATAAAATGGAATCAAATAATAACATTTTGAACATTTTATCACAATATACATTGTTAATAGCAGCTATTATAATTAGAAATTATGTAAATTGTGTTAAAGAAAATAAAATAAACTATTTACCTATGACTTTTCTCATATAGTCTTATGAACACACTGTATTTCAGTTTACATTTAAAGAAAACTGATTTAATACCTGTATAGTGCTCACTAAGTAGTAATCAGCAAAAAAAAACTAACATCATAGAGAAAGTTGGACCTTTCTGCCAAAAAATGAAACCAACCAGTGGGCATATTCTCGGGGTAATCAGCAAATCTGTCTCAAAACATCAGGGGCGGTTTCATCACGTTAAGAATAACTTATGCTTGTGGAATCATCAGATGTTTATTTGCAAATTCATCAAGAACAATTGGATCTAATGAAGTGATCAGATACTCAGTTTTAAATCCTCCTAAAATCAGTGGGAATAGTCACACCTTGTGAAGTAGTCAGATACTCATTTTTAAATCACCCTGAAGTCATCAGGAATAGTCACACCTTGTGAAGTAATCAGATACTCATTCTTAAATCACTCTGAAGTCATCAGGAATAGTCACACCTTGTGAAGTAATTGGATACTCGTTTTTAAATCATCCTGAAGTCATCCGGTATAGTCACACCTTGTGAAGTCATCAGATACTCATTTTCAAGTCATCCACAAATCATCCAGCACAAGTTTCTAAACTTTGCTGATGACTTCCAGAGCTTGATGATGTCTCATGATGTGAAAATGACTTCTACAGTAGTTAGATGATCATCTGATGACTCTGGGATGGCTTCTAAAGTAATCCTGTTTGACATGGGATTTCAGGATCCTCTCCCACTCCTCATCCAGAATAGAAGTATCCAAACCCTCCTCCCATTAGGCCCTCAGTCTTTCCATGGGACGGTCCATATCTTGCCTCAGCCTACGGTACAGACACGTCACCGCTTTGCAGGTGCCTGCAGCAGTCAAGAGATATTGATAGCAGGCAGATGGACTCGGCTCAGACACACCTCAGCCCTCATGCTTTCGGATAGCCGTTGTGAGCGCCCTATGCAGGCGAAACTTACCGCGCAGAAGGTTGTACTGGTGACTGAATTCTTCAAACGGGAGGAGAGCCTCCGTCTCAACTAGATTCCCCACTGTTAACACTCCCACCTCAATCCACTCTGCCAGTCCACACCGGCTCCCGACATCTAACAGTTCCTGAAGAAACAGCAACGGCAGGTCAGGGGAATACGGGTCGAAGTGTGCACCTTCTGTGACTCCTGATCCAGCAGTGCTGCAGGGACTGTGTCTCCCGAGTATCAGCAGCCTCCCGGCGTGAGACTCTAAGCATCAGTTGGGCTGATCTCCCCTCCGAGGCACAAGGGGGCCACCTCCCTGTCTCCCACAAGCTTCCCAGCTACCACTGGGTTGGACACTGCAGGTGCGCAGCCAGCTATTAAGATTTGGGGTTGGGGGCTGCTAGACCTTCCGCCCTCAAAGGCCTCTGGATAGTTGTTAATGCCACTCTGCGGCACCCTGAGCCCCATAGGAACCCCACAAGAATGGAATCTGTGGTCCTAATATAGGCCAGGGGAATCCTTACCAGCAGTGTGCCGAAGAAGTAGAGCAGGTGGGATGGCAATCATCTTTAGGAGGGCCACTCTGCCCACCACTGAGAGTGGCAATGTGTGCCAGAACTCTATACTAGTGTTCAGGGCACGGATCGCTCTGCCTATTTTACCCTCCAAGAGGTCTTCTGATTTATGGTAAAAGTGGACCCCCAAGTAGAGTAAACATCGAGGTTCCCAGGGGAGGGGTCCCAAGCCTTCCGGAGGTAGGCCTGAGGGGCATACTGGGAATATGCAGGACTTATTCCAGTTAACGTGGAGTCCCGAGAGATTACCAAAATGATCGAGAAGGTTGCGTGCCCCAGCCAGATCTGCCCCAGTGTCCCGAAGGAAAAGCAGGACGTCATCCATGTAGAGGGTGATATAATGCCTCTGGGCCTGCACTGCAATGCCACGAAAGACCTCTCCTGACCTGGCCATACATGTGAGAGCCTCTGTAGCCACAGCGAATAAATAGGGCGACAGGGGGCAATCCTGACGGGTGCCCCTCCCAATACCATAGATTGGGGAGATCGTATGACCAGGGGCGTAGGAGACACTAAATTTCTGGGGGGGACAAGGACAATCTTGAGGTGGGCCCCCTGCACAAAGTTTGCACCCAGAAGGGTTGCCGCGGTGGGGGGAGATGGGGGAGGCGGTCGCTTCCAGTGGAGTCCTGCCTGTGCGGCCTGCAATTCCCTGTCTGCTGGGCCCTTGGCTGCCTTTTAGGCAGCGACAGGCTCTGTGCTGCTGTCCGCCTGTGTGAAGTCCTAAGAGGCCTGTACTGCCTGCTGGGCGCAGTGCTTCCTGTCGATTCCTGTGCTGCATGCCATGCACTGTGCTGCCTGTTGGGAGCTTTCTAGTCAGGCTGTGTCAGTCTCTACCCCCCCCCGCCTGCCTATGAAGGCCGGTAAGGCCTATGATTGCTGCTAGGTCCGTGTCTGCTGTCAAGTGGCAGTCTCTGTGCTGCCGCGTTCCTGTGAACTGCTGTGCTGTCTGACAGGGCCGGCCTTAGTGCTGGTGGCGCCATGTGCAACATTGTTTGTTGGTGCCCCCCAGTGACCACCTCCGCCACGGATTCCCTCACTACCATCCATCACCACTCTCTCTCAGATGCAGGTCATTAGTTTTATAGCACCACTCATACCGGGAAATATTCCTTACAAGGCAATCAACGCAATGCAATGCAATGCATTGACCACGCTGACATTACCACAAATATGGGTCTAGCACGCATGCCTTTACCACACATCTTTACTACACATATGCATGGTTACAGCATAGAGAGCGGTCTAGCTGTCCGGGTGGAACAGGAAGAAGCAGACGAGAGAGAGGTAAGTAGGGCTCTGGACGGGTTTAGAGTAGGAGGTTGGGGTCATTTTTAGGGCAGGGTAGGGTCGGGGTAGTTTTTAGGACAGGGTGGGGTAGGATTTAGGGTACAGGGTGGGGGTCATGTAGTATTTAGGACAGAGGGGGTAGGTTTTAGGGTTCATGATGGGGGCAGGGGCATCAAGGTAGTTTTTAGAACAGTTCAGGGTAGGTTTTAGGGTTCAGAGTGGGGGTCGGGGTAGTTTTTAGGACAGGGCAGGGTTACTTTTAGGGCTCAGGGCAGGGGGGTTTAGGGCTCAGGGCAGGGGCAGTTTTAAGTGCTTGGAGGGGTGGAGTATGGTATCAGGTGTAGGGAGAATTTACCACACATGTTCCTTTACCAAACATGCTTTTACAACGAAATTCGTTGTAAAGGCATGCGTAGTAAAGACCCGGTCATAGTTGAGACCGCGATGTTAAGGCATGCACGATATACGCATGTGTTGTTCCATCATTCATCCCTCATACCAGTCTAGGGTGTCAAAGCACTTTACATCACACAGACATTACGCAGAGATCATCATATATGTGTGAATCATTGTATATGAAATGTTACATAAGACAGGACTACAAGGTGTAGGTGTCACAGGTCATCCATACTGGTAGCAGGTATAGTTTCAGAGTGCTTTATCTGGAGAAGCACAAACTCAGAATTTAAAACATAACACCATGGTTGGGGGCTCTCTTTAATAATAAGAACTGATTTGCACTCAAATCAACTTGTTTTGCAACATTAAGTTAATCAAAAAGTGGGGGGAAATCATAACGCTCTAATCTATACCTTGATGTTTGCATACAGCTCTTTGATGAGTTCATTGCTCACTGTTCTATATTCAGTTTTCATTTATAAATTGCAGGGGACAAAAAAGGAGCTCTCTGATGTAGGAAGCTGGCCTGGTGTGTGGTGAGTACCTATGGTATTATCACCTTATACCAGGTCCAGGTATCCCCTCATTAGTGAAGTGTAGGCAGTATCTAGAAGCCAGGCTCTCTAGAGGTAGCTGTGGATGATCAGCCAAGACTTATCTAGGACACATGCAAAGATCATGCAATACCACTGTAGTCACACAGCACTTACACACATGAAAGAAACACGTGTTATGAAAATAAAGGTTCCTTATTGCAGTAACACAAACACTAAAACACTAGATAGGCAATACTCCAATAGGATGTAAGTAACACACTATTATATGTACAGCAGCAATCACAAAATTGGCATAAAAAGCAATAGAAAACTGTGAAAGGCAATACTGAAGGCCTAGATGGGGACCAGACCATATACTAAGAAAGTGAAATGCGAAAGCCGGGTCCCCACCCAAGGAAGTGGAATTGGTAGAGGGGAGCTGGAGGAACTAGGAAACCCCAAAGGTAAGTACCAGAGTGCCCCCCAGCGACCAGGAGAAAAGAGGTAAGTTACTGTTTTTTCCCTGACCCACCAAAAGAACTTCAGAGAAGGATATTGTAAAACGCAGACAAGACTGCAAGAAACTAGAGGTGGATCCTGGAAGAGTAAGACCTGGAAAAGAAGGGCACCAAGTCCAGTTTACGTATGATGGTCCGGTCTTGGCAGGAGCCACTACCCACCCATCTGTGGATGCAGGAGTTGGTCGACGGGGAGACGAGATGGTCAGCAATGCAGCACTGGAGCAGATGAAGAGTTCCTAGGTGATGCAGTCGACGTCCCATGCCAGATGAAGAATTGCAGTCAGTTTGTGGTGTGGGAAACCCACCAACAAGCCTTGGCAAAAGAAAATGTTGCAGTAGGAGAAAAGTGGAGCTGCCGGGGACCAGCAAGGTCCAGGGGGACTCAACCCATGGAGGGGAGTCCCAGGTGACCATCAGCAAGGCAGAGAGTCTGGAGGAGGAGAGGCAGCCCCCACAGAAGACCTACAGGCAAGGAGCCCAGGAGCTGCAGAGAGGCCCACAGCACACCTGAAGAGAGGTCCCACTTCACAGGCGAAGCACGTTGAGGGCTGTGCTTCACAGAGAAGAGTGCCGGGGGCTGAGGCTACATGGAGCCTGAAGATCCCTTGGAGGAGGTAACAACAAGCCTTGGTAGCTGCAAGAGACGCGGTGCATGGGAGTACTATCCTGCATGGGAAGGCAAGGACCTACCTATTCCAAAGTTGGGCAGCTGGTAGAGAGGACCAAGGAGACCACTCCAGACTACCACCCCTAATGCAGGATCCACGCAGCTCAGGAGGAGAGGAGATCCACGCAGCCGGTGTTGTTGCAGTTGGTGCCTGCAGAGGCAGGTAAGTGACTCCTTCACTCCAAGGAATTTTCCTTCTTTCTTCTCATGCAGACTGAAGACTTGCTGCCCTCAGAGGAAGCACAGCTGGGCAAATGTTGCAGTTGGTGGAAGGAGTCGGAGAAACAATGTTGCGTGGCGAAGTCGTTGCTGGAGCTGTAGATTGTAGGTTCCTGTGAAGTCCAGTTGCGGTTCCAGTGGCCAGAAGTCAAAGCAAACGTTGCTGAGGAGTCCTGCTGGAATCTTGCACGTCAAATCTGAGGACCCACCCAAGAGGGAAACCCTAAATAGCCCAGAAAGGGGGATTGGTCACCTAGCCGGGTGACCACCTAGGAGGGGGCTGTGATGTCACCTCCCTCATCTGGCCACTCAGATTCTCACAGAGGCCTCTGCCAACCTTGGATTCAAGATGGAAGAATCAAGTGGCCACCTGGAGGAGCTCTGGGCACCACCCCTGGGGTGGTGATGGACAGGGGAGTGGTTACGCCATTTCCATTGTCCAGTTTCACGCCAGAGTAGGGGCTGAGGTCCCTGAACTGGTATAGACTGGTTTATGCAAGGAGGGCACCAAATGTGCCCTTCAGAGCATACTAGTAGCTTGGAGAGGCTACCCCTCCCAAACCTTGTAACGGAGAGGGTGTTGCCTCCCTCTTCCAAAGGAAATCCTTTGTTCTGCCTTCCTGGGCATGAGCTGCTCAAGCAGCAGAAGGAGGGCAGAAATCTGTCTGAGGGGTGGCAGCAGCGGGGGCTGTCCGGAAAACCCCATAAAGCTGGTAGGAGCAATGCTGGGGATCCTCTAAGGAGCCCCCAAAGTGCATGGAATCATACAATCAATACTGACAATAGTATTGGGGTATGATTGTGACATGTTTGTTACCAAACATGCCCAGGTTTGGAGTTACCATTATGTAGCTGGACATAGGTACTGACCTATGTCCAGTATAAGCGTAAAATGGCGTCCCCGCACTCACAAGGTCCAGGAAAATGGAGCTGGAGTTCGTGGGGGCACCTCTGCTCCTGCAGAGGTGCCCTCACACACAGGTACTTGCACCCTGCCCTCTGGGCTAGGAGGGCCTACCATAGGGGAGACTTACAGTGACCTGGTGCAGTGACCTGAAGTGAAAGGGTGCAAGCACCTTTTCACGCAGGCTGCAATGGCAGGCCTGCAGACAGTTTACATGGGCTCCTATGGGTAGCATAATACATAATAAATGCTGCAGCCCATCGGGAACCCCTGATCCCCCAATGCCCTGGGTACCTGGGTAACATATACTAGGGACTTATAAGGGGCACCAGTATGCCAAGTGTGGGGTGTGTGTGGTCCAAGCAACCAAATTTAATGGGAGAGAGCACTGGGGTCCTGGTTAGCAGGATCCCAGTGAACACAGTCAAAACATACTGACAACAGGCAAAAAGTGGGATAACCATGCCAAAAAGATTGTACTTTTCTGCATCTGACAAAAGCAGTAACCCACTGACCTATTCACATTAGGTACACTTTGTGATCTGCATGTAGACGGCCTTTGTAGCAGGCATAGTAACCCTGTATGTTATGATGAGTCAAAACTTCCACCGGACAAAACTTCAATCTTTCTCCAGAATGACCATTAATCACCGGAATTATCTTAAGATTTTTATTGTTGCCTGAAAACTGTTGGTGGCAAGGAACATCCAGCAGGTGCTTTTAAAGTCACAATATACTTGCAAACATAGCACCCCCATCCTACGTCAGGGCCCAGTGCAGCAGCAACGGTTTCATCACCCTAGCTGCCTTACCTAGCCCTGTCCATCTGGTTCTTCCTGGGACCCATGCTGTGTGCTGGTCTCTCCAATGTCTATCCAGCAGTGTCAGGCTCTGTTCCACCACAGCCTGTGAAGTCCTGTGAAGCCTGTGAGATGCCACAGTGCTGGCTTCGCATCCACAGGCCATTGGCTGTAAATGAGATTTACAGACAGCCCTTGCGCCCTTCAGAGTGGGCTTTCACAAATACCAGGAAGGCTGAGGGAGAGACAGGGGACCGAACTGTTGGGGGGGGCATGATGTCAACTTACGGGACAATAATTAGCACTGGGGCAGGCAAGCTAGAGACAGAGGAGAGAAGAGAGTGAGAGAGAGGTGACAGAAAGGGGGGGCCTAACAAACATTGTTGCATCAGCGCGCTAAAGCCTGCCCTGCTCATATCTCACAGTAACTCAACAATACTGTTTTTAGAAAGGGAGATACTCTGCAACACAGCACTGTATTTAAAAAGAAAGGGAGTTACTTAGCAATAGTTTATTTAACTACCCAAACCTCCTTACCTTCTTCAAATCTTGCTGCTGTCTTCAGGGTTCTTTCTTCAAGGGACAGGAAGGGTAGGGCTCAGGAGAGACGGGATGCAGATAGCAATCAACAAAGGGCCTCTCTCGTCTTCCTTTGTTCTCAGAAGTGCAGACTGCAGGGGGCTGTGTGGCAAGGTGAGAAAGAATCCCTTGTGTGCTGCAGCACAACAAAAGGGCAGAGGGCGAGTGTCCTGGAGCCAGGTCACAGGTCGAGTGCAGGGCCAGTATATGTAGCGCTTTCATGCGCTAATGGCCCTGCGAATTACAGGAGAAGGGAAAAAATTTCTGTCCCCTCGTCCCCCCCACCCTTGTCCCCCGTGTCCCCCCCACACCAAAATCTGGGGGGACATATCCCCCGCGTCCCCCACACTTCCTACGCCCATGCGTATGACCTGTCATAACTCTGACCAAAGGCTCTGAGTACGTATCGTGTCTAGTATATGAACCCTTGCCCACTCCGAAGTGCTCCAACACAGTATAAAGGAACAGCCACTTAAGGCTCTCAAAGGCCTTCTCGATGTCGATTGCGAAGACCACAGCTTCGGAGTTGCTAGTTGCGGCATCCTCCAAAATATCGAGTAGCTGTCAGATGTTATGGGCAGTACTGTGACCAGGAATGAAACCCGTCTGGTCACATTGAATGAGGTAAGGCAAATGCAGGAAAAGGTGGGAGGCCAGATTGTGGCTCAAGATTTTGTGATCGGTATTCCTTATGGACAGCAGTCGATAGGCTAATCTGTCCTTGGCTGATTTTTCGATTTTAGGAGGGGCACCATAAGGGCCTCACAGGTGGAGGGAGGGAGACGCCACATTTTCCGGGACGCCCTGAACAACTCAGCAAGCCTGGGAGCCAGGCTCTCCACATAGGTATAATAGAATTCCAGCAGAAGGCTGTCTGGTCCCGAGGTCTTATTCTGAGCTCGCACCTTCTCAGCTGCTTGAATTTCTGGTATTGTATTCTCAGAATTTCAGATTGATATCTTCTTGGCGGTACACAGTATCACCCACTTCTCTGTCAAGTTCCATTATAACTGAGCCTCGTTTTGCTGGATTCACTAGCCATGCCAGCATTCTCCCCACCTTGTGTCACTCAGCATGCGTGCTCACTGTGTACGCTTTGTAATCGAAGCATCACAGGCACTCAGTGTGTTCAGCTACTTTCTCCTTGGCCTTCTACAGCTCTTAGTGAACCTCAAGGTGGCCAGGCCTACAGTGTTCGTAGTTGCGCAGTGCTGTTTCCGCAAGGCAAATCTCCGATTCAATGGTCTTCCTTATCCCCACTGATACTGCAATACAGCGCCCTCGCAGCAGAGTTCTAAATGGCTCCCACTCGATCTGCAATGTAGATGCCGTTCTTGCATTGTCCTCAAAAAACTGCATGATGCACGAACTTATAACTTCCCAAAAATGGGATCCTCCAGGGACTCAGGGCGCCGCTTCCGCATCTTCCATGTCCTCCCCCAATCCAAACCCAGTACACGAGGGTTGTGATCTGGTATGGTCCGGGCAAAATACTCAATGATGGCCACCCATTCATGGATCTCTGGGACACACAGGAAGGTATCCAATCTCACATGCAGCTTGTGAAGGGAGGAGAAGAAAGAGTAGTCAAGGACTGCGGAAATGTGACTTCACCAATTGTCCAGCAACCCCCACTCCGAATGCCACACCGCAAACGCCTGGGCCACCCGATGCACCAGGGAGTCCGGTAGGGGGGAGCGAGACCGATCCAAGGACACCACGGCTCTACAATTATAATCGCCTTCCAGAATGATCGGATCCATTAGATACGGCACCAGGGTTCGACAAAGGCCCTCAAAAAAGGATATCTGATCAACATTAGGCACATAGATGCTACCAAGGACTATATCTCTGCCATCTAACCATCCTACCACTACTACGTAGCATCCCTCTGGATCTATCACCAGGGAAATGTATTGGAAGGGGACTCTCGGTCAGATCCAAATGAGTACCCCCCTTGTAAAGGCCGAATATGTGGTGTGGTAGGCCTGCTCCCTCCACCGGTGCTGCAAGGACATCCCCTCTTTAGCGATAATGTGTGTTTCCTGTAAAAGTGCTATGTGCACCCCCTTACTGTTTAAAAAGGAGAAGACCCTATGTCTTTTACTCATTGTGTGCAGTCCCCTAACATTCCAGCTCAGATGTTTATACCATGTAGTAGCTGCCATAATATTGTCATGTGATATAAGTAGAAAACCCATGGTGGCTTCATCATTAGGTCAAAAAGGAGCATCACTTCAGTCTCTAGCCATGTATTGAACAGCGGAGCACACATCAAGCACAAACTAACATTCCAGCAACAGCAATAAAAACAATTCCCCCAACTACCCCACCCCAAAACAAGCAGGCAAGGACCCCCCATCCAAACAAGTAAATAATTTAAAAGTCAACAGGTATGGAAAGCTACCCCGACTATCAATCAATTAGCGAGGGTCAATAGCAACAGCTCCCCTTCCCCCACGGACCCCACCATCCAGGTCCCCAGTTGAAAATGCAACTAAGACAGGGATATGTTCCCTTTGGTACTATACGTCATAATAGGCAGACCCCCCATGCAAATTGCAGATCGGTAATATAGCATCTTTCGCCAATGAACCAGGCAGGGAATCCCCCACCCCCTGGACCCTCTCCACAGATACTAACAGTTATGCAAGAAACTGTGTATTAGAGTCATTAGGATCAGAGAGTCAAAACATGTTGTCCACTGTGCTTGGGTCACCACCGGAAGCTCTGTCATTGCAAATTTCGACAAGCTGCCTTCACTGTTACTCAAAGGATCTAAAGCCCCAGAGCCCCTCTCTGTTCCAGTTGGGAGGGCTCTGGTCCTACCGCCGCTGAGTGTCGCCACCTCCTCAAGCGCTCGTAGATGCGCCCGCTAGGCCTCCTCCTTAGATGGGGTGCCTGCTTTTCGATTCTTTCTGCCCACATCGAGCTCTCTTTCATGGCCCTCACCCTTTCCGAGGCAAGGTCTGACTGGGACCTGCCTGCAAGTGCGCTTCGATCCAGTCCCATGCCTCCTGAGTCGTATGGAAAAAGATGGTCCCCTCCGGTGCAATTACCCGCAGACGGGCCAGAAACAGCACAGAGTATTGCATCTCTCTCTGGAGCAGGTGGCGTTTGACTTCAATGAATGTGGCATGCTGTTTCTCAATTCCCTACATAAAATCGGGGAAAGTCATGATTTTGCTGTTGCCTAGGTGGAGGTCAGGGTACTTCCAGGCCTGGGCTAGGATGTGGTCTCGATCTTAATAGTGGAGAAGACGCGCCACTACAGGCCTGGTGTCCCAGGTGAGGGCGGTCGGGCAGGACCCTATCGGCTCATTCAAGGGCGTGACAGGACGAAAGACCCTCGGGCTACCTCCTCCCACAGCCAACGTTCCAAAAATGCAAGCATATTCTGACCTTCTGCGTGCTCTGGAAGGCCAAAGAGGCGTATATTGTTTCTCCTTGATCTACTTTCACTGTCCTCGGCTCTAGCTTCTAAGTGCTGGACTTTAATTCCCATAAGGGTGAGCCTCTCCTTCAAGCTGGCAACATCAGGATGTAGGCCCGTCATGGAGTGCTCCATGGTGGTGACCCTTTCTGCCATGTGCCTGTGATCACCTTTAAAGATACTAAGGTCGGCGCCTAGTGTATCAATCTTAATCTCAAGTGCTTCCCTGGAGACTGTGACGGCATGCAATATGTCCTGCAATGAGGGGCCAGCCAGTGACCCCTCCTCTGGTGGTGGAGAAGATCCAGTGACAGCATCCATCTGGTTTGACAGGGGCCCTCCCAGCTCTCATTTCTGTGGGACCCTGCCCATTGTGAGGTCTCCGACGCCAGCAGTGCTCCGAGAGAACTCTTGCCGAACTTCCTCCATGTCAATGGGGGGGTGAGAAGGTCAGACTTCAGGTGCACCCCCTCTCTGCGAGCCCCACCAACAGCCCTGGATAGCAGAGTTCACACAGGTCCTCGTTTGTTGATGGTCCACCCCCTCCACTCAGCCCCCCACTTATCCAGACAGCCAGGGGCACCCCTACTTAGACAAGGGGCTCACTCCCAAGGGGTCGCACCCGGATGAGGGATGCACTCCTCTGTCAGAAACACACGTCTCTGCACCCCAATTCCCTCAGGACATGCCAGGATGTCCCTTCCGGGTGCCCAAAGCAAGGACCAAGTCAGTAGAGGAGTCCACAGGCATCCCCAGGTCTCTGTAATAGGGCTCTCCAGCAGAAGGGAGTCACCGCCCTCTGACCGTCAATGGGGCTCGGCTGGATTCTCCATGTCTCTTCGAAGGCAATGGGGAGGAAAGTCATTGGCGCTCCAAATCTCAGGGCCATACATTAGTAGCTGGGGGGGCTTGGATCTATTGTCCAGCACCGCATTCTTCAGGTGCCCCCGGCAAATGTGTGCTATAGGCCGTATAAACTTCCGTAAAGCTCCAGCGGGAAGGGGAAGTCACCCTCTGCCCCTCAGCGTGGGGGACCGTCCGTGATCCTCACTCGGGCGCTTCCCCTATGGTGCCTAAAGTGCTCCAGACCACCCAGGGCCCATTCCAGTGCAGCAAACACCCAGGCAGGCCCAGGGCCCGACCCAGCACAGCCCCTGGCCTCCAAATTCACAATTGTCGAGGGCCCGGGACTCTCAAGGCTTTATGGAGCTTCTCTCCCATCCCCCCCCAGCCAACAATACTTCCCGCTCGAAGTGAACTCCTTCCTCAGGCCGGGGCGGCCTCCCGGGTGGGCCAGCCCTGGCAGCACTCCTCCTGTCATATGCAGGGCACTTCTGCCCACGCTGCAGATCTCAGGCCACCACCATCAGCCACCAGCCCCCTGGCACCACTGTCACACCAACAGGTCAGAGGCACAAGCAGGCCCAGTCCCAGGCCTCTGCAGCCTCAGTCCTGCCCCTTTCTGATGTCATCGTGGGAGGAGGCCGCACCACGTTTTGGGGCAGGAACCACTCTCTTCAGGCTCCCACTCCTCCAATACACCTTGGCTGCAGGTGCTAAGCTTGGCAGGAGGGGGGTGACCCCCTGGCAAAGCCAGCCCCGGCAGTACACCTCCCGTCGGCACAGGGGCCCAGCCGCAGCCTCTCCACCCAGGTGACCATCCACCTGCACAAGAGGACCCAGTCGGTCTCTACCGGTCACTGGCCCAGTGCCTCCACTGCTTCATGAGGCTTTCATCTGGGGCTGGGCACCCGGGCCCAAGCAGTAGGCGTGGGCGTTCCAACGCCCCTCTCCTCAAGGCAATATAGGGCTATGAAGGACCCGCAGCTCGCAGCCTTCCAGCCACCATCTTGGTCCTTGCAGCAGGGGACGGTGGCCCTCTCCACCAGCTGGACTCTTCACAGGCACCTCTAAGGTCTGGCCAGGGGCTCTTCACTCGCACACAACTTTCGGGGTATCGGGGGAGTATCATGAGAGTACAGGGGTTCCCCTAGTCAGGAGGATTCCCATGGATGGGGGGCCACCGGGCGTGAGCCGTGAGGTATGCTTCTTATCACATCGGAAGCTAGCCATGCCCTCAATCACCTACCTTGGAGAGATTTTTAATTCAAATGGCAGAGATGTTGTCTTACCTCCAGATGACCACCATTCTCCAGCATTTACACCATTATGTCCAGTCATTCTATATGAAGTTGTCCAAGCCATAGAAAAAAACGTAAATGGGAAAGCCTCAGGCCCAGATGGGATCCCCATCAATGGTTTTCAGTTCCAATTGCCATTATGAGTGTCAATCTTGAACCAATTCTGCAATGCAATAGCACAGGGGGATTTTCCTTCAATGTTGAGTGACAGGATTATAGTCTCAATATTTAGAAAGATCGATAGGGGATACGTAAAGTGCTTATGTCCAATATCTCCATTAGATACGTCGGCTAAGCTAATGGGCAGGGTTATATTAGAAAATGCTAGAAAGCTGGGCATAGAAAATCATGTATGGACCGATTCATAATATGGCTTTAGAAAGGACATCCTCGTGCTGGAACAGTCCATTAACTTAAATCTGATTATTGGCAACTACACTATAGCACGCAAAGGGGCTATACATTTATGTTTTATTGGCTTGACCAGCACGCTTGACCTTGTCAATCATGCAAAATTGTGGCAAACACTAGTAGAGATGGGCGCCCCCCACCCTGACATTATTGCCCACCTGTCACAGACGTATGCGTCGCTGACAACCTATTTGCAGTATGGGAAAATTGGAGAATGCACACCAAAGTTTCATGTGACAAGAGAAATCACACTTGGTTGCGTCATCGCCCCACTTTTTTTCTCCTTATACATTAACAGGGTGGATGATTTTCTGCAGAATATCATAGATGATGCACCCAGGGTCGGGCATCGCCCGACCCCTATGTAACTTTATGCAGACGATGCAGTGTTGCTGTCAAGGACAGCAAATGGCTTACAGCGACTAATTGATCATTTTGCGGCCTTCATGGAAGGTAGAGATTTAAAACTGAACCTCATAAAAAGATGTACCATGATCTGTGGAAAGGGACAAAACAGGAAAACAACACAGTTGGTAGTAGGGAAGGAACTGGAGTAGGTAAAAACTTTTAGTTATATAAGTACATTGTTCTCACAAGGGGGGCATTCGGGGTCACACTGTCACAAAGCTTAAATTTTTAAGAGCCTCAGAGTCTGTTTTTAGATTCGCAGAAATTAGGCTCCAAACCTATTACAGAAATGCTGTAACTGTATAAATAAATGCTTACCAACTTTGACCGCTGGGGCACCCCTGTGGGGCATGAGTAACACAGCTATACTACAAACCCAGGTGAACACCTTTTTGTGCAATCTCCTGGCAGTTCTATGTTCAACCCCAACGTACATCACACACAAAGAACTTGACGTCCCCTTTATAGATGATTCTATTAAATTTAGCGCAGTGGCCACATGGCATAGCATCTGGAGCAAAACTGGTATAAAGTTCACATGGGGCATAATCAGGGATTGCCTGGAACTTGATCAATATGGGACAATGTCGTGGCTGCAACATGTAAACAGCCTACTGCAGGAAATAGATGAGATTTTAATGTCAGTGTCACAGCTCCTACTGGTATCCTGCAATATAGTAAAAAAGAATCAAAAAGCATTTACCCGGCTAAAAGGGAGGCAGACAAAGAAAGATGTGAAAAAATTAAACCGACCATAGTACGATATTGTCAAAGGCAACTACATCAAGGGTTATCAGGGGATCTGATTAATTTGCCAAACACACAAGACAGATTATATTTAACCAGACTACGCCTATCGACCTTCCATCTTCTAGTCGCATTTCAAAATTTGAGGGATGGACAGATAAATTACTCAAGGTCCTATGCGATGGGAAGGCTGATCAATCAACTATACATTTCATGTTGTTTTGTAAATCTTACGAAGACATTAGATCGTGCGCTCTGCACCCGCTCTTATCAGCGAAGCTCATATATCACCGAGGCCTTTACATTTTTATGTGTCTTAATGATGCTCAGACATGCTGCGGGTGCAGTTCTGACTTTCATGAAGTTGTCAGTTAGGAGAAGAAATGAAATGAAATATTTAGAACTATTGGGTTATAAGAAGGCCTAATATCTGCCTGAAATCCATTCAAATATTATGACGCCTTAGAATGGACTCTACTCTTTAAACTTTTTTTTACATATATTTATTGCTGTAAGCACCTGCACTTTTGACACGATTTTAGATCAAATGATTGTCACACATGTTATAGTGATGTTTTAACTAATGATCATCTCATCATTTTTACCTCGTTTCTGCTGACCTCGAATTAGCTGATGTGCAAGAGGAAGACTATGCAGATGATTTGTAAATATTTATTTGGTTCATGTTGTCTATGTTTATCATTATTTTATGGATTTTGTGTAGCCCTAATAAAGATATATTGATTTGATTTGACTTGACCACCTTCACAGGGAAGGTGCTGTACAAGGGTCATATGAAATGGAATTGCACATATCGATTGTAATTGACTCCTGGGAGAGATTATGGCGCTGGGTATTGTCCACTATCAGCATTTTTTCCCCCCAAAGTTTGGATCAGCTCGCCTTTAGTATGTAGTTTCCCATGAAACATACTTCTTGCGAACTTTGGTGAAATGTACTTGCTGTTGCAAATGTTATAAACCTATGCCTCAATGATTTCTTGTGTCTATACCTCGAAATTGTGGGTTTACTAGACTTAGAAATGCTCCAATGTACTCGCAAATAATACTGGCCATGCTTCTATGGACGTCGGTTGGCTCCTTTTTAAAAGCGGATGTTAGTTTTCATAATACGATAAAACTTTTCCACAATAGAGTGCACTTGTTTTGCATTCTACGGGAATAAGAAGACCTCTGGATGTTAACTGCACTATACTGGGTGCTATACACAAGACCACACAATAGATAAATCTGGGCGTATATACGGGCAATATCACACATCCAACGGCTGAACTAAGGCCAGCAGGTCGAAAACCTGTGACTACAGACCTGAACACTCACAGAGGCTCTCTGACCTTACGGTCGCTAAACTCTGTAATGTATAGTAAATATACAGTAATTTAGACTTTTAGGCCCATATGCGTCATTTTTTTTACGCAAAAGCGACTCAAATTTACAAAATGCAATTGTAATTTGTAAATTTGCGCCGATTTTGCGTCAAAAAGCGGCCCAAATTCGGAGCTAAAAAAGTATAAATATGGGCCTCAGTGTTTAATCCAATGCGGTTTTATTATGTGACACATGAATAGTGTTTTTTTTTTTTTTTTTTTTTAACCATGATGGCATATTGTAGATAGCTTTAATGTTCTGTCCATTTATAAACGAGTTGGCCTTTCCCTTTTTCTGTGGTCCAACACTGGCCCCAAGTGACGGTTTAAGTTTTTGTCTTTGGTTTTAAAGTCGTTTTCCGCTCTTTAGTTTCTGTTTCCCGGCCCCACATCAGCTTTGAAGTTTGTTGAACACGCCCTTCGCTCGCCCCGAGGGGACGATAAATCACGCTTCAGAGGCAGAACTAGAATTCCTGCAACCAAGCCCAGCATTAGTAATATGACTGGGGTCGACAAAGCTAGGCTGCCCAACTTCAGGTCTTGTTTCATGTGCGGGGTAGGAATCTGACGATAACGATGCACTCATAAAGATGGCATAAGAGGGGCAGCCCTTCACCAGCTGACAGCAACTAAGACATTACATTAGGTGAAACATGGCATCGACCCCTCCTTCATTCATGGCCGTCATTTAGGGGCCGCAGACCCCTGGCTTGCTCCTTGCGACCCCTGACCCTGTCTTTGCGACCCCTGGGCTTCAGATGCGGCACAAGCACTGCCAGAAACACAGTGGCAGCACGTCGTCATGGCCATTGGTTGGAGCTCCTTTCTCTTTGTTTTCTCTCATGTTTTTATTACACTGATAGTGAATAATGTTTAATTATTCGCTATTAGTGTAATAAAAAAATGGAGTACAAAAAGCTGGACTTGACCCGCCCTCACGGCCGAGGTAAGCAAAAAAAGTTTTAAAATGTATGTTATGTGCGTGATTGAGGGCGAGTGTGTTAGATTATCTAGTGTGTGTGTGTTTGTGATTGTGTGTATGTATGTGTAAGCGTGTGTGTGAGTGGAATTGAAGGTAAAAATGAGTATGTGACGTCACTTCCGCTACCCCTGGCATTTTGGTGAATTGAGGTTCATGCCTTCATTTCGTTAAGATTTCCTCGAATTTGACGTTCAGATTAACTTGGTTCATTAGGCGTCCGAATAGTTAAGGTAAATGGACACCTTGTTACCGAATGTGGCAGTACTGGTGTGCATTGACTATAACTCATCAAGGCGAAAGTACACAAAGTTCACAGTGACACGAAAGTACACAGACAAAGTTCACAATGCCGCTTAGTGGTAGACTTCGGTTATGCCACCAACCGGAAGCTCGCAAGGCAAAAGCAGAATGACACGGCAGCAGCACCTATTGGTAGGTTTGTAGTGTGGCTTTCACTGAAACCGAGCAGGAAGGGATCAGGCAAAAACAGATGCATCATTTACACCTCGTGATAAATTGTGGTTATGACATAGAGTAAAACCCAGCATAGGTATAGACAAAGACATCTGCGATAATGAGGGGGCGTACCTTGGCCTGTAAGATTTTGGGGGCTGGGGGCGTTCTTCAGATTTTCCCAAGAATCATGCTGACATATAATATTATAATACATTGTAAGACGAGCACAGGGAAAGACAGGGGCTTAAGGCGCAGTGGGAAGGGAGAGGACTGCGGATTGGAAGGAGTACTAAGTGAGAGAAAACAATATTTTGTAAAATAACCAACATTTACGAACACTTTCAAAACAGAGAGGGGAGAGTGTATATGCGTTTTTTGTCTGTGTGTAGGCCAAAATTCTTGCTGAAATCTGACAGACACCTCAACGTACCCGACTGAATGCACCTGTACCCAACTATTTATGAGAAAGTACATTTATTGGGGGGTGTAACATCCCAAACACCCCCCGAAGGTATGCCCCTGGCATTAGTGGCACCTAGTGGTAGATTGTTGCTGTGACACTATTAAGGGAAACCTATGAGATCAGAATGGTGCTGGACCCGTGACCTCTAGTGGTAGTTTATTGACATTCATGAAAGCACAAGTCAAGTCATGATCTCCATCACGTGCACTCGGGAGCAACCATGGACCATTGTTGCCACTACATCTTCAACCTCTGGAGCATTAGCGACAAGCTCAAGAAAGTCCTGAAAACCTCTATCACCTTGGCTTCCTCCCCTGAGGACTGGAATCATGCTGAAGTGAAGCCCTCCCTGAATAAATCATCCATCGACTCAACAGAACCAAAGAACTACTGGCCCATCTCCCTGCTGCCCCTTCCAGCAAAGGTTCTCCAGAAGGCAATCAACCAGCAACTGACTGAACACCTGGAACACAAGAACCTCCTTGACCCCAGTCAATATGGGTTCCGAACTAACCACAGCACCAAAACACCCTGATCGCAGCCACCAATGACATCAGGGCCCTCTGGACCATGTTGAAACAGCAGCCCTCATCCTCCTGGACCTGTCAGCCACCTTCAACGCTGTCTCCCATCACATTTTGATCAATGGACTCCACTACATCGGAATCCAGGGAGGCGCCCTCAAACGGAGCGCTTCATGTCTCAGCAGAAGAACCCAGAAAATCCATCTCCCACTGCTCACCTCGGAACCCAAGAAGATCATCTGCGGCATTCCCCAAGGATCGTCCCTCAGCCCAACCCTCTTCAACACGTACATGACCCCGGCCCACAACGTCAGATCTCACTGACTCAACATCATCTCTTACGCAGATGACAGCCACCTCATCCCCTCGCTGTCAGAAGATTCCTCCACTACCAGAGCCAACATCCGCAGATGTATGATGAACATCGCTGACTGGATGAATGACAACTGTCTCAAGTTCAACTTGGACAAGACAGAATTTCTCATCTTTGGGAACAACACCTGGCCATGGAACAGTGCATGGTGGCCTGCTGAACTCGTCCCAACCCCCATCCCCCATCCTGACAGACCATGCCCGCAACCTCGTCATCATCTTGGACAGCAAGCAATCTATGAAAAAACTATCTATGATAAAACAGGTAAACAGAGTCTCATCCACTTGCTTACACACCCTGAGCATGCTCCTCAAGATCATCAGGTGGCACCCGTTCAACACCGAAAGTACTGTCAAGCAGGATCTCATCTAAAGCAGGCTGGACTATGGGAACACATTCTATGTAGGAATCACTGCATGCCTTATGAAGAGACTACAGACAATACAAAACTTGTTCGCAAGGCTCCTCCTTGACCTCCCTAGACAGACCCACATCACACCGCACTGGCTCCTGATCCAGAAGAGACGCTAGTTCAAGAAGTTTAACCCATGCATACAAAGCCCTGCCCATGGAAGGACCAGCATACATCAACAAACGCATGACCTTCCACCAACTGACCATACATCTATGATTTGCCTCCCTCGTTCTCACAGACACTCACCGGATCAGCTGAGGCATGAGCAGAGGATGCTCCTTCTCACATCTGGCAGCCAAACCTTGGAACAACCTTCTCCTTTGCCTTAGGACCACCCCATCACTCTGGGAATTCAGGAAAGGACTCAAGACCTGGCTGTTCGAATGAACAGATCAACTCAAAACAGCTAGCAACTGCAGCACCTTAGGACCCTCGGAGGTGATTTGCTGCACTTTATAAATCCTAATTGACTGATTGAACAGAGAGACAGTAGACCCACACAGCTGCGCCAGTGGCACCTACTAGTAAATTGATGGCAAGCCATTGACTGCAACCCAGCATAGAGAGCAGATGCTTCTACATCTGAAACACCCACTAGCAAAAATGTCCTTCCAATGAAGTTGAGACTAAAAGCTGTGTAATACATGGGATTCAGTAATCTCTATATAAATGCATGTCTAATTTTTTTATAATCAGCGATTAGCACTCATTTGCTGATTATAAAGAAAAGACATCAGAACTTGGCTATTATAAGTTATTACTGTGAACTTCTGACATCACAATGCCTGCTGTGAGCGCCAGCAGCTGAGTTGAAGGGCAGGTCAGGTCATGGAGCATAATTGAAGCAGCTGTTCAAAGCAACAAAATCAAACCATTGCTTTTCTTTCTTCTGCTCTATTTTAATAGCTTGCGATTACAACCAGAGATTATGTGTTTATTTTTTGCACTCCTTAGAGAAAAGCTAGAATCCTTCTGCATGTTTCTACACATTCTGAGCTACTGCAATTTTTCTTCTAAAAAAAAATTAATTGTATTGAGCTATTTCTAATATCTGAAAAAATATCAAAAATGTTTTTGATGTGTTTAATTTTGCACCCAAGGTTTTATTTTTATTCTTCATGTTTCCAAGCATGCTCGCTCTTTCATAAGAAAGAGCTACGCACCAAGGTTTTAAGTGATTTGTGGGAAAAATGATGTGTGACCATGTATTATATGAGCTAAAATACCCCCTGCCATACATCATAAGGATATTGGAAGTCAACAGTCTTGGTTCAAAATAAAATTAACTGTGCTCTATCTGCAGTGACTTCCAAAATAAACCCAGGACTGGAGACACAGTGTCAGTTACAGTGTAAGTCCATGTGTGTGAAAGGCAGTTCCAACACTGGAAAAAAGCAGAGGATTAGCCAACCAACCTCACCCACCAAATGGCCATAATCAGAAAACATTTCCTTTTTCCTCTGTTATCTGTCAAAGGTTACATAATTACAGGAAACAGTGCAGCATATTTGAGAGTGTTGGCTTAGATGGGGATGTGTGTGGCTTGAGGGGAGTCAAGTATGACCACGTGAGTGGGTTGGGGATGTTGCCTGACAAACGTAGTGTGTCCACATGGTGCTGTGAGTAAAGGGTGTAGCCTTGTGGAGGTATGTGGACCAATGAGGTGATTTGTAATGGAAGAATGGGGCACTACTGAAATGACTTGGCCTAATGGCTTGTGCTCTAATGGAGGAAGTGTGGCCTCAAGGGAATGTGGACCAGTCAGATGAGCATCAGTGGTGTAGAGAAAGAAAGGCTTAATGGTGGTGTGAAGCATTTTTGGCTTAATGGTCTTAGGATGACCTATAGCAGAGACATACATGATATAGTGGGGGGGAGTGGTCTAATGGATTAGAAAACATTACCTCGTCATATTTTGGATGAGGAATGTTCTAACGGAGGAGGATGTAATCTAATTGATGAAGTATGTCCCAGACGTGGAGGCATAGCCTAACGGAAGAGGTATCTTCTGCTGAAAGAGTTGTTGCCTCATGGAGATAGTGGGGCCTTGGGGTGACGATATAGCTAACAGGTGTAGTCTAAAGGAGGAGATATGGATTTGGCACAAGCCACAGTGAAGGTAACGTGTTCAGTGTAATTGTTACGACTTGTATGATAATGTGTGGTTTAGTGGAAGTAGCGTGGTCTAGTCAAGGAGGTGAATCTGTCTTTATAAGGTACAGCTTAATTGAGAAGTTGTGGTCTAGAACAGGAGGTCTAGAAGGAGAAGAGTCGTCAAGATGAAGGTTTCTCATAGGCTTTTGATTGAGGAGAACACCTGTCATCTCTTCTCTTTAGGTAGTAAGCAGATTGAAAAAAAAAAAAAAAATATATATATATATATATATATACATATATATATATATATATATATTATGTCTTTTCCTCATTCACAAGTGTTTTGCACAACTTTTTTTAAAGAAGAGCATCTGCATATCTTTATCAAAGACAACCAAACCTCTTTGCTATTTTATGGAGGTTGCAGACCCAGCAAATTCTATGATATATCAACAAAACCTTTCTTTGGAGGAGTACGAAGTTGATTAACTTCACTTTCATTCACTTGATTTTATTTAATTCCCTACTTTGTAAACTTAATAAAGTTGACTATGTCTTTACGAATGGATGATATGTCTCCCCAAAAGGTATTTTAAGAGACAGCTCTGGCAATACCTATATTTTAAGAGGAAATAAAGATTCTGCAAAGTTAAGGATCTACATTTTTTCTGTTGAAATGTTAGCTTCTCCTACCTTATGAGAATAATATCTTGTTTGAGGTTTTAGACTTACCATTGATAAGGCTTTCCCAGCTGATCGCAGCTAAATTGACAGGACAAGACCCAGTTTCGTTTGCATATCTTCCTCACTGCAGCACACACACACATGATCTGTCCCCTTTGACATGACATATTCTGCATGTCTGTCAAGACTCAAAGCCATATTTCATTTTCAATTCCTAAAGGGTCAACTATACAATCTTCTCTAAGTCCATCTCTTTGCACCACACCATTTATCCCTGCTCAACTCCACTCTCCACAATTATTCTCTACATCTTTACACTGGTCATGCTTCACACTTTAACAGGATTACCACCCACATACAACCCTTTGAAGCCAATATTCTGATCCACTTACACAAATGAAGAAAGACAAGGGTTCTCAACACCAAAAGAACTCCTGTCAACGCAATGGAAAGAATTCTCCAACTCATAAAAGAGTGTGCATGGATGTTGTGCGACATAAGGATTTTGGATGACTGTTAACTAGAAGGATATGGCCCTACAGTGATGAGTTTCTAGGATCTCAATTACAGCAAGAATTGATCCCTACATTATGATCCTCCATTAGTTATGATCCCAGAGCTTTCTGATGAATTGTGCTTATTTCCTTGCTAGTTCCTTCGCATGCAGGTATTCCTGACTCATATTTTTTTTAAAGTATCACTTGAATCCACAGTAGCTCTGAAAATGTAAACTCATATCATAAATCATGATGGAAGAACAAGTATGTCTGAGAAACCACCATGAATTTTCCCCAAGCTCTGACTTATTTTTCTCTCCTGCCTTAAGGTTCAAACATGGGAGGGCAAGCTTCTGCTGGACAGTATAGCATATATTACGTGGAGAAGTTAGAGCGGCAGACCCTGATGCAGAAATCTGGCCTGGGACCAGGGTTCAATTCCTGCCTCGGTGGGTCTTGGGCTCAATTTCCTCAGACCTGATAATTCTCGCATTGGTGCCTAATCTAATTCATGGGTCCCACTATGTAACTCTGGGCAATAGCTTGCTTAACGGCCCCATCAGCGCTGGGATGCCTGGCTTCACCTTGGAGGTTGCCCAGGAATGGGCACCTCACAGGGGAAAAGCCAGGAGGGGTTTCACAGCAGTATGCGTATAGCACCTTGAGACCCTAACGGTGAGTAGTGTGCTATACAAGTACGAAGTTTTCAGTTTATTAATACACAAAATATTTCTTCAGTAGTGCGGGCCTTCCCACCATTGCACATTTTAATATTCCTCAGTATGTTCCTTTTATTTACTAACTATACAAAAAATAAACAGACTGTCTGCGGGCAGGTGAGTGGAAAGTTGTATAACTGTCAGCACAGCATATGGGTAAAGCTACTATTCTTTTATTTTTAAATCTGCAATCACTGAGGTACCTGCCCATCCCTTGAAGTTCACAATTAAAAAGAGGCATAATCTAATGTGGGGGTCTGGCCTCTGCAGAAGGTGTGAAAGCACTGGGCAACACAGAAAGTCGGACCTTTACGTTTTTTTTTTTTACAAAATACGAGGATCTGTAAAAGGTATTAATATTTGGGAGTTACAAGATCGATTGAATTTGAGTTAAGAGTGGACATATTTTAAAATCTGAGAGTCCCAGGAGCGACTGCAGCATTAGAACAGCCCAAGACCTGATGTACTATTCCCATCTGCAAACCAGGGAAGTGCAGCTGCACACCAACTCATTTGCGAATGGGAATGCAATCACAAATTGCTCTTTCACATGACAAACATATTGTGGATATTAATTAGGCAGTTTTAGATGTGAGACTCCCTCAGTCTGGCTGCAAATGCATGGATGGTGGCCTGTAGGGAACAGTAGACCTCTATCCCTGTATTTGCATTATCAAATTGGAAACATTTCTTTTAGAAACAACGCCTGTGTCCATTAAAGGGACAGGCACTGCTTTTGAAAATATGTTTCCTGTTTGGGAATACGCTAGGGGTAGCATTTAGTGGTCCTTTGGACATCATCATGACCGGTCAATAGATTGAAACAGCAATTGCAGTCACAAACCATTGATACAATACACTGTGATGTTCAAATAGGAAGGGATTGCACCTTTTACACTCCGTCCTATCTACGATTTGTAATGGTTGGAAAAATCCCTTTTATGAGTTGAACATCATTTTATGACGTTTAAAAGTGCTTTGATACATTCTAAAAACGACGTTCGCAATTGCAATCCCTGTTGTTTTGTGAATCGCAGACTTTGCAACTGCAAAACGCCATTGTACTTGAGGCTCCTAGTTCACCAACCCACACCCTTTCTGCTTGAGAAGAAAAAGAAATGAGCAAGAGGGTTTTTCAAATGGAGAGATCAAAAAGAAGTAGGGTGCGTGTCCAGACCTGCTACATGAACATTCTGTGGAAATCCTGCTTTTGTGGAGTAGCTGAGAAAAACACTTGTAGTTCCTAAATATCAAAGAACTGACAGAGTGCTGTCAACGGTAGCTGAAGCCAGCCACAAACATACGAGAAAATGTTTCAAGCAAACAAAACAAAAATGAAGGAATCCACAGAGGTATGTCCAACGCAGCAGATGCTTATCATAACTAAGGACTGATGGGAAATCATATGATTTACGAGTAGACTTGTACTTCACATAAACTGAAAAAGTGTTGTATTACACAGCAACGGCCACTGCAAATCACAGTGGTGGGGGACGGACGAGGGTAAGAACAAAAATAAAAAAATAAAAGACACCTTTTGTTGCTGATGACTCCTGCCACCTCGCTCATCACTGGGACACCATCACAGGTTCCCCAGCAATCCTGGTGCTGCTTTTGTGCTAAAGCTAGCATGAAAGCGGAGTCAGGATTGGTCTGAGTGGTAGCTGACGAACCCAATAAAGAGGACATCTGCATCGTCAAATTCTCAACATAGCACCTAAGTCACAAGTAATGCCACCCCAACCGCTCACAGAAGAAGGGCTTGCGGCAATCACTTAGCCTTGCAAAATGAGATAAACTCCTGACTTGCTCTGACACATAAACACTCTGCAAACACAATCTAGTCGTGGTCTTTCTTCTAAACTAATTAGAACTCACACTCCAAATACTATCTAGTAGTGGGCATTCTTCTAAACCAGACAGAAATCATCAGTAAACTCAGGACCGATACTAAAAGTAGGCTGCACCAATGTCGAGGACATGAAATAGGCAGTTTAAATGTCCTAAAGAAATGTGTTTGCTTGACGTATCTTTACACTGCTGCTCAAGGCCAGTGTGCTGTGGTAGCATGCCACCAATGTTTAGCTGCCCCACTGTCCAGCGAAAAGATACAGGCAGTGCTTTAAATGGGCTGGTACTGTCCGGTACTGAGTACCAGCACTTTTTTATTTTGAGAGGGAGAGTACCTGCACTTCTCAAGATAAACGTAATACTTTTAATTGCAGAGCACCAGCAGTTCTCAGAAACAAGCAGGTGCTCTGGTAGAGAGCATTTCTATTTTTCCATTTGAAGCACTGCATATAGGCCTGCAATGCATGTTCAGAACTGTGCACTTGAGGCATTCTACTTTTCTGTGCTTTAGTTCTAAAAAACTAAAATAGGCGAGGTGTTCCCCCCAGCACTGCTGCCTGGACTGAACTCCACTTCAGGCCTGTGTTCTACCACTGTACGCCTCCTATCTCTGTGACCCACTCTTACAGGTTATTTTCCATCCATGCTTTCTCCCTCTGTCACTGATTACCTCCCCGTTTATTCATCATTAGATCTCCCTGTCTGACTTTCTCTTGCCCTGGGTCAAAGTCTGATGTAGTCCCGATCCTCTTGCACAAAGGAACCACTGCCCCAGAGTAGCATTTTGGTTTCCTACTTAAAATGTGGAAGTCCCCACTGAGTACCCCCTTCTTTTACATAAGGGTGTGGGTCTGGTCCCGATGAAGCGCTGCGGTGCATTAACAGGCGCACCCCTCTCCTTGTACCGTTGGTGGTATGAGCTCCCACACGTCACTGCTCCGGAACATTCTGATCTCACGACCAAGCACCAGCCCCGGGACAACATTGCCTCAGACTCTGAGAACAAACAGCTGCAGAGCTCAGAAAAGGAATCATTCCAGGCACCTCTTCAGTCCTTGATATTAACTCTGTGGCGACGAAGCCCTGGTGATGACTGGGTAGTCCTAGGAGCAAACCTACCTGTCTTACCATGAGCAGGAGGAACATTTTTTTCACAAACGTTGTAGAGAGAGATGATCTGACACGGGTGTTTTTTTATAAGTGACAAAAGGGAATCAGGTGGATTTTGGCATGATTTTTGGTTTTTGAGAATCGCCCCATCGGAGGCAGGGACAGGATGTGATTTCATTATCTTGTGCAGTGTAAGAGGCCACGGCTTTCCTTGAGTACAAAATATGCTTATTTATTTGTTTACAGAGCTTTATAAAACAATACAGCGTTACCTTATGGTTGTTTCGGAGCAATTCATGACTCCCTCTTCCACGAGACAACAGCGGTGCTGGAGCCATTTTCAGAGGGGTCGCTCCCTTCATTGTTGCACCACTGAGGCCATTGCAAAATCCAAGGATGACACAAAGAATAAGTGCAGCAAATGGGATGCCCTTTCATCAGGAGAGTGGAAGGGGTGTGGTATGTAACCGGTGGTACACATTAGAGCACCTGTGGCAAATATGTTACTGGAGCATGGTGGTAGCACAGTGTCATTTACAGGCACCACATTACCCATTGAAATATCCACTAAGTCTGCACAGATATGCAGTTACACTGATAAAACTCTATAGTGAACAAAAGGTGTGTGGAAATTAGGTTTCAGTGAATATTTATCTTTTGCACATCACCAAGTAAAGCATCTTGAGAGGTTTTTATCCCATTCAAATCTTTTTTTCTATAAAACTTCAGTATTACAAAAAATGTGATTCATTTGCACTTTCCTACCTGCTGATATATTGTGAAATACTTGTACAGTTCATATATGGACATTTACAATTTGTGTGTTAAATAATTAATAACCTACAGCCTATTCTTTCACACTCCATGAACCTCTGCAAGACTGACACATAGTTCAGTTTAGGAAAGCCTTTCAATTTAAAGTCAGCTGAAGAAAGATAAACATCAATCTCCATGTTAATAGAATAAACAACAATTTGCAGAATACATAGCCTGACATTTGAGCTCTACCCCTGAACACTCAGGACATGAGACAAGATAACAACGCATCTTTACTGCTCACTGACCTTCAGTTCCTTAGGGGTGCTGCTGCAGCACACCCAACCCCCTGCTTCCTTACTAGCAGGGTGTAGACTTTGACACTGACAAATCTTCATGTAAGCAGTCATACCAACTTTTAGGACTCACCTACAGACAGCTTTTGCTGACCTATCATACATTAAAATAAATATCTATAGTGGGTTTATCATCAGCCTCTTCCTCTTGATCGGATGCCTTTCTTGCCGCTGATAGCCTGTTTGCAGTATGGGAAAATTGGAGAATGCACACCAAAGTTTCATGTGACAAGAGGGATCACACTTGGTTGCGTCATCGCCCCACTTTTTTTCTCCCTATACATTAACGGGTGGATGATTTTCTGCAGAACATCATAGCTGATGCGCCCAGGGTCGGGCATCCCCCAACCCCTATGTTACTTTATGCAGACGATGCAGTGTTGCTGTCAAGGACAGCAAATGACTTACAGCGACGAATTGATCATTTTGTGTCCTTCATGGAAGGTAGAGATTTAAAACTGAACCTCATAAAAAGATATACCATGGTCTGTGGAAAGTGGAAAAACAGGAAAAAAACACAGTTTGTAGCAGGGAAGGAACTTGAGTAGGTAAAAACTTTTAGTTTTATAGGTATATTTTATTCACAAGAGGGGCATTCGGGGCCACACTTAAATGTCACAAAGCCTACATTTTTAAGAGCCTCAGAGTCTGTTTTTAGATTCGCAGAAATGAGGTTCCAAACCAATTACAGAAATGCTGTAACTGTATAAACAAAGGCTTACCAACTTTGACCCCTGGGGCACCCCGTGCGGCATGAGTAACACGGCTATACTACAAACCCAGGTGAACACCTTTTTGTGCAATCTCCTGGCAGTTCTATGTTCAACCCCAACGTACATCACACACAAGGAACTTGACGTCCCCTTTATAGATGATTCTATTAAATTTAGCGCAGTGGCCACATGGCATAGCATCTGGAGCAAAACTGGTATAAAGTTCACCAGGGGCATAATCAGGGATTGGCTGGAACTTGATCAATATGGGACAATGTCGTGGCTGCAACATGTAAACAGCCTACTGCAGGAAATAGATGAGATTTTAATGTCAGTGTCACAGCTCCTACTGGTATCCTGCAATATAGTCAAAAAGAATCAAAAAGCATTTACCCGGCTAAAAGGGAGGCAGACAAAGAAAGATGTGAAAAAATTAAACCGACCATAGTACGATATTGTCAAAGGCAACTACATCAAGGGTTATCAGGGGATCTGATTAATTTGCCAAACACACAAGACAGATTCTGTCTAACCAGTCTACGCCTATCGACCTTCCATTTTCTAGTCGCATTTAAAAAATGTGAGGGATGGACAGATAAATTACTCAAGGTCCTATGCGATGGGAAGGCTGACCAATCAACTATACATTTCGTGTTGTTTTGTAAATCTTACGAAGACATTAGATCGTGCGCTCTGCACCCGCTCTTATCAGCGAAGCTCATATATCACCGAGGCCTTTACATTTTTATGTGTCTTAAATGATGCTCAGACATGCTGCGGGTGCAGTTCTGACTTTCATGAAGTTGTCAGTTAGGAGAAGAAATTAAATGAAATATTTAGAACTATTGAGTTATAAGAAGGCCTAATATCTGCCTGGAAATCCATTCAAATATTATGACACGCCTTAGAATGGACTCTACTCTTTAAACTTTTTTTTACATATATTTATTGCTGTAAGCACCTGCACTTTTGACACGATTTTAGATCAATTGATTGTCACACATGTTATAATTATGTTTTAACTAATGATCATCTCACCATTTTTACCTCGTTTCTGCTGACCGTCGAATTAGCTGATGTGCAAGAGGAAGACTATGCAGATGATTTGTAAATATTTATTTGGTTCATGTTGTCTATGTGTATCATTCTTTTATGGATTTTGTGTTGCCCTAATAAAGATATATTGATTTGATTTGACTTGACCTCCTTCACAGGGAAGGTGCTGTACAAGGGTCATATGAAATGGAATTGCACATATCGATTGTAATTGACTCCTGGGAGATAGTATGGCGCTCGGTATTGTTCACTATCTGCTTTTTTCCCCACAATGTTTGGATCAGCTCGCCTTTAGTATGTAGTTTCCAATGAAACCTGTGCTTTAAATGGGCCGGTACTCACCGGTACTAAGTACCGGCACTTTTGAATTTCCTGCCCTTGAGTACCGGAACTTCTCCATGGCCAAAGAGAGTACCGGTACTCACTGGGCAACAAGGCAACCTCAATCAAATCGGAGTCTCAGAAAGAAGCACAAAACAGCAGAAAAACAAGTCGGCCCGTTTTCGTGCAGCACTCTGATAATCGAGTGCTAATCTACCCTTAGACCAGTGGTCTTCAATCTGGGGGTCGCGACCCCCATGGGGGCTGTGGAGTCCTGGAAAGGGGGTCGCGCATTCCCACAGCTGATGCTCAAAATGCCTCAGCTGAACTTTGAGTCTCCTGTGCTGTGAAAGCCGCACAAACAGCTAAGGAGGCCTTCCCAGGGCATCTGCTTCCTGAATGAAATGCAAATGTGCTCTACTACTTCATCTGCAAATGTAAAGGGTGCTTGGGAGCAGCTTTAAATGATCAAATCACTCAAAGCTTTGTGACGACAAATATTTATTCTTTTTGAGGGTAGTGCAAAGAGTTAACAACTGCGCTCTGAAGTGCGTGCTTTTAATTGTAATTGTATTTCCACAGTGCTTACTTCACCTGGAGGTGTTGAAGGGACAACTATTTTAAAAAAAAAGGTATTGCATATGCTCTGATATTACTTAAATCTACATTTTGGAACCACAGTTTTATCTTAACCCTTTTTATAGTGGCCTATCTTATACTGTGTGTAATGCAAGTATAAAATAATGCGTTACATATTCACAGTGCTTTCTGACACAGGCTGTGACCTCGTGACACTAAAAATACACAAGTCACTATTCTCAACTGCACTAACCAAGATTTCGTTCTGTCGCTCTCTGGTTACACGCAGACCTCTGCAGTGCATTAACTAATAGAGGTTTCATAATGCACTACAGTGCATTTACCAATGAGTAACAACTTTCTTTTATTTATTTTTCATTTAAGCTGGCTGTTATTTTATATGTAGCTACCTGACAGTGAAAGACCTAAAACAAACATAGAGAATATTTGGGGTTTATTTCTGAGAGGCTTGCGCTGCTGGAGCATCACTTTTTTTTATGCTCCAGCGGCGCAAGCCTCTCAATCATACCTATGATGTGACGCAAAGCCTCCCTGAGTGGCTTTGAATGGTGTTGTAGATATGGAGAAAGGCAAAGCAGCGAAAGATGCTGCATTGCCTTACTTTGCACCGAGGAGGCATTCCATTGGAGTAGTGGTGGGTGTTCCCATGCAACACGCATGGATTTTGATGCTGCCCCAGATTTACAAAATCATGTAAACTGGAGCAGTGCCAAAACCTTACGCCTCCCAGAGCAGGCATAATGAGGAGAAATGTTTTCATTTCTCCTTGTTTTTTCCTCTTTCCATGTGTGTTGCTATCTGCCGCACATATAGAAAGAGGCACAATGCCTCTCTGGATTGTTTTTGTGCCGGAAGGTGCCCCTTCCTGCACAAATACAATCCTGCCTATATTGGCGCTAGGCAACAATTGCGCGCCAGCGCCGGGGGAAAGGACAGAAATGCACTGTATTTCATAAATACGATGCATTCCTGCCCTTATGTATTGGTGTGGGGCAGTGTAGCAAGAAGACTTGTGGCACTGTCCTATGCCAAATCCTTAAAAATGAGGACCTTTGTTTTTAGTCACACCCTTGACCATGCCCCCACACTCACTGACCTTTGGCTTGCTAAACACTGTTTATTATTATTTCCTCACAGTAAAAATGATTTGCTGTGGGAAATGGGGACGTTTATTATTGTTGTTGATGATGAGGAGTACCAGGTTCTGGAAATTTCTATCAGAAGGGGGTCCTTACACCTAAAATGTTTTAAGAGGGGGTCCCGGCATCAAAAAGTTTGAAGACCTCTGCCTTAGACTGTGCTAAGTAAGCAGCAGCCCCACACATTGATTCACAGCTGCCAGGGAGTTTGGGAGGGGCCCAAGTCACATTGTTACTATTAACACAGTGTCCAGTCAGGCTCAATGGAGTCAATAGCGCTGTAGGTGTGTGAGTAGAGCCATCTAACAGCCATACATCGTAACTGAGGTAAATCTAAGTGAAGGCTTCTTGCTGTACAGCAGAGTAAGCCAGCACTTGTTTGGTGCCATGGTGAGGAAGAAGGTGGTGATAGTAACTCTGTGGCAGAGTGGGTGGGAATCCAGGTTTAGTAATGTGGACAGACATCAGCTTATGTAAGCGTTTCTAGAAACAAAACAAGTGAATGCCCCATGTGCATGCATGAGTGCTTGTAAGTGACTGTGCGTGTTCTTGTATGTGAGTGTTGTCTGCAGTGTCCAGCACAGTAACTCTATAGCTGCCAGCCCGACAAACCCTGCATTCACACAGTTTGGCTGTGAAGCAACCGTAAAAATGTTAGATCGTAGCAAGTGCAACATCACTCTCTCTCTCAAGTGCAAATATGTTTTTTTCTGCAGTGCCGCAACACCACTGTACTTTGTTTTTAATAGTCCATTTTCTCTTGGGTTAATGGAGTAGCTGGGAGAGGCAGAGATGGGCACCCAACAAATTAACAAGGAGAGCCCGGTCA
This sequence comes from Pleurodeles waltl, assembly GCF_031143425.1. Taxonomy (NCBI): domain Eukaryota; kingdom Metazoa; phylum Chordata; class Amphibia; order Caudata; family Salamandridae; genus Pleurodeles; species Pleurodeles waltl. The sequence continues at coordinate 143,866,373 of NC_090445.1, read as the reverse complement.
GAGCCGAACTAAGAGTCTGGCTTGGCTTTAAGAGAAGCGCAGAAGTTGAGCCTTAAAAACATTAACATTTTAAATACAATTGTAATTTTTAACATGTGGGAGCATTTCACCTTGGTACATAGGCTTATATCCTACCATTGACAGGAGTTTATTAAAAGTGATAGTGAAGTTAGAAATGGTTGTGCTCCCATCATGATGTCAATCCAACTATTAAAATAAGAAGCAAGTCAATTTTCATGTGCACATTATATATGGCCTGTTTTATTTCCATGAATGAAACAACATTATAGTGTATTAATTCTAACACAAGATGTTATTGTACGGCATACATCGTGAATTCGCGTATTTGAATATACTAGCATGTGTGATAATGAAAAAAAAGGAAGTTTGGTGACATGAAATATTTGCCTAGGATCACACAAATTGGGAAAGTGGGGAAGCTGGGATTGATCCCAGAATTTCTGGTTTCACACGTGAAACTCAGTCACCAGATGGCTATATTTTAATTTCCCTCATGTTTTACAACAAAGGTCACTGTTTTGTCTTTATAGTTTACATTAAGATTAGAGTTTGAGTGGCAGGCAGATTTTACAGTAGCTAAGGAGCTTTGAAGCAACGCAGTACCATTTAGGAGCAACTGGGTGATGTCTGCTAGGAGGCAGTGAGACAATAGGTTTTACCATAGATAAACTTTTCCAAAAAATGTTATGGAAAATAGCTTGTGCAAGTTATATGTAATGTAAGTGTTGTACCATGGGAAGCCCACTTCTATTGTGCTATGCAGCCGTAGGAAAGAAAAATATCTGGAAAATCCAAAGAAAGTTCCCATAATAAGGGCCTCTGTTGCCTGCAGAGTTGGGGATGTATTTGCTGACATGTATGCTTGGCTTTTTTAAAAAGATGATGGTGCTTTCTTTCATTGTAGCGCTCATTTCCATGCCCAGACAATATCGCTAAAGGATTTTTCCCTCAATAACAAAATGAACCATGTCAACATTGGGTGATGCCAAGCTTTCAAAGCTAGGATGTGGTTACATTCATGCAGTGTCCTGAGTAGGCATATCTTTGAAGGCTAAAAGTTGGCTCATGGGATCTGGAACCCGCAGGAGTGAAGGTCGGGAGTGAATTCAGTCACAGACATGTTTTCTTTTTCAATTTGAAATCTAGAAGTAATGTAATAGGAGTTTTCATCAGGCATCCCTTTAAATGTGTACATTTTGTTGTTTAATGTCCCTTAGGAGTTCGTTCAAAACCAAGGTCTCTTTACTGGAATCTACAACTTCTATGAAAAAACATCCATTGCCATACTTTGTCAAGGGTGTGATGCTGGTGGGTGTGCAAGAATGAAATTACATTTCATCTTAATGCCAAAAGACAGATAATGCCACTGGCTAATGTAAGGGACATAGAGTGGAGTAACATGCTGAAAGACAACGTGGTTGATGTAAGGTGGTTTGAAGTTTTTGAGCACTGAGTACTATAGATCTATAATAATGCTATAGACAGATAAGGCTGTTTTGAAATAGAATGAGATTATGGAGTCTAAGTTTCAAGGTTTCTTTCTTAAAAGTGACCAGTGGCGTCTGCCATGTATTTAGATTGGGGGGGGACGGGCAAAATACATGTAGCATTCAAATAATAATAATTAAAAAAAAGGAAATGGCACTTACCTTCCTCACTTGCAATAAACGTCCTCCTCGCTCCGGTGTCTTCTCTCCTTGAAGCTCTGGACCCAGGAAAGTACACTACTCAGTCCTGGTGCTGCTTTCATGCTGTTAAGCAGCATGAGAGAAGTGTCAGGATTGGAGGGAGTGGCCTCTCTCAGCAAGAGCACTGGAGGCATGTGCTTTCTCTAACTCAGCGTCTTAAGACAGCTTGATTAGAGAAGTTTAAAATGCCCATGTCAAACTTTCTGTTGCAAGATTGCCGGCCAAAGGGACATGCGCACTTTAAGCATAAGTGCAGAGCTCCCTGCTGCCACGCCGCAGCAATTGCCCTGCCCCATCCTGAAACTCGGTTCAGGATGGGTTGTTGAAAAATAAAATGGTGATAAATAAACTTTATTACCATTTTATTTTTCAGCTGCTCTGGTGCACTTTTACAGTGGGGTGACGCTCCTCCGCTTTCATGGAGGTGCCGCTCCTGAAAGTGACCATACTATACATTACTCCACATAATGTAAACATTCAAAATGTCCTTTATGTGCCTAGCACAGAAGCAATCTATCCACATGTAAAATTCAAAAGATAATATTAAATGCACCCTTTTGTATAAAAAAAGGACAAATGAAATACTCAAAAGATACCAAAAATGCATCTGTATAATTCTGCTCATCTGCACACCAAGAAAATCGCAATCAAATTAAATATGTGCTTCTGGCCACGCCCCTTAGCACCACCCATAGCCCCGCCCCCAAGCCCCAGCCCTAACCCACAACTCAATTTGGTGAGTACCTGCACTTATTTTTTTCCATTTAAAGCACTACATGAAACATACTTCTTGCGAACTTTAGTGAAATTTACTTGCTGTTGCAAATGTTATAAACCTATGCCTCAATGATTTCTTGTGTCTATACTTCGAATTTGTGGGTTTACTAGACTTGGAAATGCTCCGATGTACTCGCAAATAATACTGGCCATGCTTTTATGGACATCTGTTGGCTCCATTTTAAAAGCGGCTGTTAGTTTTTATAATACGATAAAACGTTTCCACAATAGAGTGCACTTTTTTGCATTCTACGGAAATAAGAAGACCTCTTGATGTTAACTGCACTATACTAGGATGGGTGCTATACACAAGACCACACAATAGATAAATCTGGGCGTATATACGGGCAATATCACACATCCAACGGCTGAACTAAGGCCAGTAGGCCGAAAACCTGTGACTACAGACCTGAACATTCACAGAGGCTCTCTGACCTTACGTTCGATAAACTCTGTAATGTATAGTAAATATACAGTAATTTAGACTGTTAGGCCCGTGTGCGTAATTTTTTTGACGCAAAAGCGTCTCAAACTTACAAAATACAATTGTCATTTGTAAATTTGCGCCGATTTTGCGTCAAAAAGCGGCCCAAATGCGGAGCTAAAAAAGTATAAATATGTGCCTCAGTGTTTAATACAATGCGGTTTTATTATGTGGCACATTAATAGTGCTTTTTTTTTTTACCACGATGGCATATTTTAGACAGATGTAATGTCCTGCCCATTATAAACGAATTGGCCTTTCTCTTTTTCTGTGGTCCAACACTGGCCCCAAGTGACGGTTTAAGTTTTTGTCTTTGGTTTTAAAGTCGTTTTCCGCTCTTTAGTTTCTGTTTCCCGGCCCAACATCAGCTTGGAAGTTTGTTGAACACGCCCTTCGCTCGCCCCGAGGGGACGATAACTCTCGCTTCAGAGACAGAACTAGAATTCCTGCAACCAAGCCCAGCATTAGTAATATGACTGGGGTCGACAAAGCTAGGCTGCCCAACTTCATGTCTTGTTTCATGTGCGGGGGAGGAATCTGACGATAACGATGCACCATTCCTGGTATTCCGGGGGCACTCATAAAGATAGCCTAAGAGGGGCAGCCCTTCACCAGCTGACAGCAACTAAAACATTATATTAAGTGAGGCATGGTATTGACCCCACCTTCATTCATGGACGTCATTTAGGGGCCGCAGACCCCTGGCTTGCGACCCATGGCACTCTCTTTGAGACCCTTGGGCTTCAGATGCGGCACAAGCAGTGTCAGAAACACAGTGGCACCACGTCTTCATGGCCGTTGGTTGAGGCTCCTTTCTATTTGGTTTCTCTAATTTTTTTATTACACTGATAGTGAATAATGTTTAATTATTCGTTATTAGTGTAATAAAAAAATGGAGTACAAAAAGCTGGACTTGACCCTCCCTTACGGCCGAGGTAAGCAAAACAAAGTTTTTAAATGTATGTTATGTGCGTTATTGAGGGCGAGTGTGTTAGATGATCTAGTAAGTGTGATTGTGTGTATGTGTTAGCATGTGTGTGAGTGGAATTGAAGGTCAAAATGAGTGTGTGACGTCACTTCCGCTACCCCTGGCATTTTGGTGAATTGAGGTTCATGCCCTCATTTCGTTAAGATTTCCTCGAATTTGACGTTCAGATTAACTTGGTTCATTAGGCGGTCTACTAGTTAAGGTAAATGGACACCTTGTTACCGAATATGGCACTGCTGGTGTGCATTGACTATAACTCAGCAAGGTGAAAGTACACAGACAAAGTTCACAGTGCCGCTTAGTGGTAGACTTCTGTTATGCCACCAACCGGAAGCTCGCAAGGCAAAAGCAGAATGACACGGCAGCAGCAACTATTGGTAGGTTTGTAGTGTGGCTTTCACTGAAACCGAGCAGGAAGGGATCAGGCAAAAACAGATGCATCAGTGACACCTCGTGATAAATTGTGGTTATGGCATAGAGTAAAACCCAACATAGGTATTGACAAAGACATTTGCGATAGTGAGGGGCGTACCTTGGTCTGTAAGATTTTGGGGGCAGGGGGCGTTCTTCAGATTTTCCCAAGAATCATGCTAATGTTATAATACAATTTAAGACGAGCACAGGGCAAGACAGGGGCTTAAGGAGCAGTGGGAAGGGAGAGGACTGCGGATTGGAAGGAGTACTAAGTGAGAGAAAACACAATATTTTGTAAAATAACCAACATTTACGAACACTTTCAAAACAGAGAGGGGAGAGTGTATATGCGTTTTTTGTCTGTGTGTAGGCCAAAATTCTTGCTGAAATCTGACAGACACCTCAACGTACCCGACTGAATGCACCTGTACCCAACTATTTATGAGAAAGTACATTTATTGGGGGGTGTAACATCCCAAACACCCCCCGAAGGTATGCCCCTGGCGTTAGTGGCACCTAGTGGTAGATTGTTGCTGTGACACTATTAAGGGAAACCTATGAGAGCAGAATGGTGCTGGACCCGTGACCTCTAGTGGTAGTTTATTGACATTCATGAAAGCACAAGTCAAGTCATGATCTCCATCACGTGCACTCGGGAGCAACCATGGACCATTGTTGCCACTACATCTTCAACCTCTGGAGCATTAGCGACAAGCTCAAGAAAGTCCTGAAAACCTCTATTACCTTGGCTTCCTCCCCTGAGGACTGGAATCATGCTGAAGTGAAGCCCTCCCTGAATAAATCATCCAACGACTCAACAGAACCAAAGAACTACTGGCCCATCTCCCTGCTGCCCCTTCCAGCAAAGGTTCTCCAGAAGGCAATCAACCAGCAACTGACTGAACACCTGGAACACAACAACCTCCTTGACCCCCCTCAATATGGGTTCCGAGCCAACCACAGCACCAAAACACCCTGATCGCAGCCACCAATGACATCAGGGCCCTCTGGACCATGTTGAAACAGCAGCCCTCACCCTCCTGGACCTGACAGCCACCTTCAACACTGTCTCCCATAACATCTTGATCAATGGATTCCACTACATCGGACACCAGGGAGGCGTCCTCAAACGGAGCACTTCATGTCTCTCCAGAAGAACCCAGAGAATCCGTCTCCCACCGCTCACCTCAGTACCCAAGAAGATCATCTGCGGCATTCCCCAAGGACCGTCCCTCAGCCCAACCCTCTTCAACATGCCCATGACCCCGGCCAACAACGTCCGATCTCACTGACTAAACATCATCTCTTACGCAGTTGACAGCCCTCTCATCCCCTCGCTGTCAGACGATTCCTCCACTACCAGAGCCAACATCCACAGATGTATGATGAACATCACTGACTGGATGAACGACAACTGTCTCAAGTTCAACTTGGACAAGACGGAATTTCTCATCTTTGGGAACAACAACCGTCCATGGAACAGTGCATGGTGGCCTGCTTAACTCATCCCATCCCCCATCCTGACAGCCCATGCTCGCAACCTCGTCATCATCTTGGACAGCAAGCAATCTATGAAAAAACTATCTATGAAGAAACAGGAAAACACAGTCTCATCCACTTGCTTACACACCCTGAGCATGCTCCTCAAGATCATCAGGTGGCACCCGGTCAACACCAAAAGGACTGTCAAGCAGGATCTCATCAAAAGCAGGCTGGACTATGGGAACACATTCTATGTAGGAATCACTGCATGCCTTCTGAAAACACTACAGACAATACAAATCTTGGCAGCAAGGCTCCTCCTTGACCTCCCTAGACAGACCCATATCACACCGCACTGACTCCTGATGCAGAAGAGATGCCAGTTCAAGATTTTTAACCCATGCATACAAAGCCCTGCCCATGGAAGGACCAGCATACATCAACGAACGCATGACCTTCCACCAACTGACCAGACATCTATGATTTGCCTCCCTCTTCCTCACAGACACTCACCGGATCAGCTGAGGCATGAGCAGATGATGCTCCTTCTCACATCTGGCAGCCAAACCTTGGAACAACCTTCTCCTTTGCCTTAGAACCACCTCATCTCTCTGGGAATTCAGGAAAGGACTCAAAACTTGGCTGTTCGAATGAACAGATCAACTCAAAACAACTAGCAACTCTAACACCTTCAGACCCTCAGAGGTGATTTACTGCATTTTATAAATCCTAATTGACTGATTGAACAGAGACACAGTATACACACACAGCTGTGACAGTGGCACCTACTAGTAAATTGCTGGCAAGCCTTTGACTGCAACCCAGCATAGAGAGCAGATGCTGCTACATCTGAGACACCCACTCGCAAAAATGGCATTCCAATAAACATGACACTAAAAGCTGTGTAATACATGGGATTCAGTAATCCCTATATAAATGCATGTCTCATTTCTTTATAATCAGCGACTAGCACTCATTCACTGATTATAAAGAAAAGACATCAGAACTTGGCTATTATACGTTATTACTGTGAACTTCTGACATCATAATGCCTGCTGCCAGCGCCAGCAGCTGAGTTGAAGGGCATGTCAGGTCATGGAGCATACTTGAAGCAGCTGTTCAAAGCAACAAAATCAAACCATTGCTTTTCTTTCTTCTGCTCTATTTTAATAGCTTGCGATTACAACCAAAGATAATGTGTTTATTTTTTGCACTCCTTAGAGAAAAGCTAGAATCCTTCTGCATGTTTCTACACATTCTGAGCTACTGCAATTTTTCTTATTAAAAAAATGAATTGTATTGAACTGTTTCTAATATCTGAAAAAATATCTAAAAGATTTTTGATGTGTTTAATTTTGCGCAAGAGGTTTTATTTTTATTCTTCATGTTTCCAAGCATGCTCGCTTTTTCATATGAAAGAGCTATGCACCAAGGTTTTAAGTGGTTTGTGGGAAAAGTGATGTGTGACTATGTATTATATGGGCTAACATACCCCCTTGCCATACATCATAAGGATATTGGAAGTCAACAGTCTTGGTTCAAAATGAAACTAACTGTGCTCTATGTGCAGTGACTTACAAAAGAAATGCTCAGGACTAGAGAAATAGTGTCAGTTACAGTGTAAGTCCATGTGTGTGAAAGGCAGTTCCAATATTGGAAAAAAGCAGAGGATTAGCCAACCAACTTCACCCACCAAATGGCCATAATCAGAAAGCATTTCCTTTTTCCTCTGTTATCTGTCAAAGGTTACAAAGTTACAGGAAATGGTGCAGCATATTTGAGAGTGTTGGCTTAGATTTTATTTTTTGCACTCCTTAGAGAAAAGCTAGAATCCTTCTGCATGTTTCTAAACATTCTGAGCTACTGCAATTTTTCTTCTAAAAAAAAATGAATTGTATTGAACTGTTTCTAATATCTGAAAAAATATCTAAAATGTTTTTGATGTGTTTAATTTTGCACCCAAGGTTTTATTTTTATTCTTCATGTTTCCAAGCATGCTCGCTCTTTCATAAGAAAGAGCTACGCACCAAGGTTTTAAGTGGTTTGTGGGAAAAATGATGTGTGACCATGTATTATATGGGCTAAAATACCCCCTGCCATACATCATAAGGATATTGGAAGTCAACAGTCTTGGTTCAAAATGAAATTAACTGTGCTCTATCTGCAGTGACTTCCAAAATAAACTCAGGACTGGAGACACAGTGTCAGTTACAGTGTAAGTCCATGTGTGTGAAAGGCATTTCCAACACTGGAAAAAAAGCAGAGGATTAGCCAACCAACCTCACCCACCAAATGGCCATAATCAGAAAACATTTCCTTTTTCCTCTGTTATCTGTCAAAGGTTACATAATTACAGGAAACGGTGCAGCATATTTGAGAGTGTTGGCTTAGATGGGGATGTGTGTGGCTTGAGGGGAGTCAAGTATGACCAAGTGAGTGAGTTGGGGATGTTGCCTGACGAAGGGAGTGTGTCCACATGGAGCTGTGAGTAGAGGGTGTAGCCTTGTGGAGGTATGTGGACCAATGAGGTTATCTGTAATGGAAGAATGGGGCACTAGTGAAATGACATGGCCTAATGCCTTGTGCTCTAATGGAGGTTGTGTGGTCTAAAGGGGAGTGTGGACCAGTCAGATGAACATCAGTGGTGTAGAGAAAGTATGGCTTTATGGTGGTGTGAAGCATTTTTGGCTTAATGGTGGTAGGATGACCTATAGCAGAGACATGCATGATATAGTGGGGGGTGAGTGGTCTAATGGATTAGAAAACATTACCTCATCATATTTTGGATGAGGAATATTCTAACGGAGGAGGATGTAATCTAATTGATGAAGTATGTCCCAGACGTGGAGGCATAGCCTAACGGAAGAGGTATCTTCTGCTGAAATAGTTGTTGCCTCATGGAGATAGTGGGGCCTTGTGGTGAGGATAAAGCTTAGCTAACTGGTGTAGTCTAAAGGAGGAGATATGGATTTGGCACAAGCCACAGTGAAGGTAGCATGTTCAGTGTAACAGTTACGACTTTTATGATAATGTGTGGTTTAGTGGAAGTGGCGTGGTCTAGTCAAGGAGGTGAATCTGTCTTTATAAGGTACAGTTTAATTGAGAAGTTGTGGTCCAGAACTGGAGGTCTAGAAGACGAAGAGTCGTCTAGATGAAGGTTTCTCATAGGCTATGGATTGAGAACACCAGTCATCTCTTCTCTTTAGGTAGTAAGCAGATAAAAAAAATGTATAAAATATTTTGTGTCTTTTCCCCATTCCCAAGTGTTTTGCACAACTTTTTTAAAGAAGAGCATCTGCATATCTTTATCAAAGATAAGCAAAGCTATTTGCTATTTTATGGAGGTTGCAGACCCAGCACATTCTATGATATATCAACAAAACCTTTCTTTGGAGGAGTACAAAGTTGATTAACTTCACTTTCATTCACTTGATTTTATTTAATTCCCAACTTTGTCAACTTAATAAAGTTGACTAAGTCTTTACAGATGGATGATAACTCTCCCCAAAAGATATTTTAAGAGACAGCTCTGGCAATACCTATATTTTAAGAGGGAATAAAGATTATGCACAGTTAAGGATCTACATTTTTCTGTTGAAATGTTAGCTTCTCCTACCTTATGAGAATAATATCTTGATTGAGGTTTTAGACTTACCATTGATAAGGCTTTCCCAGCTGATCGCAGCTAAATTGACACAAGACCCAGTTTCGTTTTCATATCTTCCTCACTGCAGCACACACACACATAATCTGTCCCCTTTGACATGCCATATTCTGCATGTCTGTCAAGACTCAAAGCCATATTTCATTTTCAATTCCGAAAGGATCAACCATACAATCTTCTCTAAGTCCATCTCTTTGCACCACACCACTGATCCTTGCTCAACTCCACTCTCCACAGTTATTCTCCACATCTTTACACTGGTCATTCTTCACACTTTAACAGGAGTACCACCCACATTCAGCCCTTTGAAGCCAATATTCTGATCCACTTACACAAATGGAGAAAGACAATGGTGCTCAACACCAAAAAGAAGTCCTATCAATGCAATGGAAATAATTCTCCAACTCATAAAAGGGTGTGCATGGCTGTTGTACCACATATGGATTTTGGATGACTGCCAACTAGAAGGAGATGGTCCTATAGTGATGAGTTTGTAGTATCCCAATTACAGCAATAATTGATCTGTAAATTATGGTCCTCCATTAGTTGTGGTCCCAGAGCTTTCTGGTGAATTGTGCTTATTCCCTTGCTAGTTCCTTTGCAAGCAGGTAGACCTGAATCATATCTTTTAAAAAGTGTCACTTGAATCCACAATGGCTCTGAAAATGTAAACTCATATCATAAATCATGATGGAAGAACAAGTATGTCTGAAAGACCACCATGAATTTTCCCCAAGCTCTGACTTCTTTTTCTCTCTTGCCTTAAGGTTCATACATGGGAGGGCAAGCTTCTGCTGAGCAGTATAGCATATTATTACAAAAAAATATCCCTTCAGTAGTGCTGGCCGTCCCACCATTGCACATTTTAATACTCCTCAGTATGTTCCTTTTATTTACTAACGGGCAGGTGAGTGTAAAGTTGTATTACTGTCAGCACAACATATGGCGAAAGTTAAATCTGCAATCACTGAGGTGCCTGCCCATCCCTTCAAGTTCACAATTAAAAAGAGGCATGTTCTAATGTGGGGGGCTGTCCTCTGCAGAAGGTGTGAAAGCACTGGGCAACACAGAAAGTCAGACCTTTACTTTTTTTTGTACAAAATACGAGGATCTGTTAGAGGTAATAATATTTGGGAGTTACAAGATCGATTAAGTTTGAGTTAATAGTGGACATATTTTAAAATCTGAGAGTCACAGGAGCGACTGTAGCATTAGAACAGCCTAAGACCTGATGTACTATCCCATCTGCAAACCAAGGAAGTGCAGCTGCACACCAACTGATTTGCGAATGGGAATGCAATCACAAATTGCTCTTTCACAGGACAAACATATTGTGGATATTAATTAGGCAGCTTTATATGTGATACTCCCTCTGTCTGGCTTTAAATGCATGGATGGTGGCCTGTAGGGAACAGTCGACCTCTATCCCTGTATTTGCATTATCACATTGGAAACATTTCTTTTAGAAAAGATGCCTGTGTCCATTAAAGGGACAGGTGCTGCTTTTGAAAATATGTTTCCTGTTTGGGAATACGCTAGGAGTAGCATTTAGTGGTCCTTTGGACATCATCACAGGGTAAATGACTGGTAAATAGATTGAAACATCAGTTGCAGTCACAAACCATTGATACAATACACTGGGATGTTCAAATAGGAAGGGATTGCACCTTTTACACTCCGTCCTATTTACGATTTGTAATGGTTGGAAAAATCCCTTTTATGGGTTGTACATAATTTTTTGACATGTAAAAGTGCTTTGAAACATTCTAAAAAGGACGTTCACAATTCCAAACCCTGTTGTTTTGTGAATCGCAGACTTTGCAACTGCAAAACGCCATTGTACTTGAGGCTCCTAGTTCACCAACCCCACCCTTTCTGCTTGAGAAGAAAAATAAATGAGCAAGAGGGTTTTACAAATGGAGAGATCAAAAAGAAGTAGGGTGCGTGTCCAGACCTGCTACATGAACATTTTGTGGAAATCCTGCTTTTGTGGAGTAGCTGAGAAAAACACCTGTAGTTCCTAAATATTAAAGAACTGACAGAGTGCTGTCAACGGTAGCTGAAGCCAGCCACAAACATACGAGAAAATGTTTCAAGCAAACAAAACAAAAATGAAGGAATCCACAGAGGTATGTCCAACACAGCAGATGCTTATCATAACTAAGGACTGATGGGAAATCATATGATTTACGAATAGACTTGTACTTCACATAAACTGAAAAAGTGTTGTATTACACAGCGACGGCCACCGCAAATCACAGTGGTGGGGGACGGACGAGGGTAAGAACAAAAATAAAAAAATAAAAGACACCTTTTGTTGCTGACGACTCCTGCCACCTCGCTCATCACTGGGACACCATCACAGGTTCCCCAGCAATCCTGGTGCTGCTTTTGTGCTAAAGCTAGCATGAAAGCGGAGTCAGGATTGGTCTGAGTGGTAGCTGACGAACCCAATAAAGAGGACATCTGCATCGTCAAATTCTCAACATAGCACCCAAGTCACAAGTAATGCCACCCCAACCGCTCACAGAAGAAGGGCTTGCGGCAATCACTTAGCCTTGCAAAATGAGATAAACTCCTGACTTGCTCTGACACATAAACACCCTGCAAACACAACCTAGTAGTGGCCTTTCTTCTAAACTAATTAGAACTCACACTCCAAATACTATCTAGTAGTGGGCATTCTTCTAAACCAGACAGAAATCATCAGTAAACTCAGGACCGATACCAATAGTAGGCTGCACCAATGTCGAGGACATGAAATAGGCAGTTTAAATGTCCTAAAGAAATGTGTTTGCTTGACGTATCTTTACACTGCTGCTCAAGGCCAGTGTGCTGTGGTAGCATGCCACCAATGTGTAGCTGCCCCACTGTACAGCGAAAAGATACAGGCAGTGCTTTAAATGGGCTGGTACTGTCCGGTACTGAGTACCAGCACTTTTTTATTTTGAGAGGGAGAGTACCTGCACTTCTCAAGATAAACGTAATACTTTTAATTGCAGAGCACCAGCAGTTCTCAGAAACAAGCAGGTACTCTGGTATAGAGCACTTCTATTTTTCCATTTGAAGCACTGCATATAGGCCTGCAATGCATGTTCAGAACTGTGCATTTGAGGCATTCTACATTTCTGTGCTTTAGTTCTAAAAATAAATAAATAGGCGAGGTGTTCCCCCCAGCACTGCTGCCTGGACTGAACTCCACTTCAGGTCTGTGTTCTACCACTGTACGCCTCCTATCTCTATGACCCACTCTTACAGGTTATTTTCCATCCATGCTTTCTCCCTCTGTCACTGATTACCTCCCCGTTTATTCTTCATTAGGTCTCCCTGTCTGACTTTCTCTTGCCCTGGGTCAGGCGCACCCCTCTCCTTGTACCGTTGGTGGTATGAGCTCCCACACGTCACTGCTCCGGAACATTCTGATCTCACGACCAAGCACCAGCCCCGGGACATTGCCTCAGACTCAGAGAACAAACAGCTGCAGAGCTCAGAAAAGGAATCATTCCAGGCACCTCTTCAGTCCTTGATATTAACTCTGTGGCGACGAAGCCCTGGTGATGACTGGGTAGTCCTAGGAGCAAACCTACCTGTCTTACCATGAGCAGGAGGAACATTTTTTTCAGAAACGTTGTAAAGAGAGATGATCTGACACGGGTGTTTTTTTATAAGTGACAAAAGGGAATCAGGTGGATTTTGGCATGATTTTTGGTTTTTGAGAATCGCCCCATCGGAGGCAGGGACAGGATGTGATTTCATTATCTTGTGCAGTGTAAGAGGCCACGGCTTTCCTTGAGTACAAAATATGCTTATTTATTTGTTTACAGAGCTTTATAAAACAATACAGCGTTACCTTGTGGTTGTTTCGGAACAATTTATGACTCCCTCTTCCACGAGACAACAGCGGTGCTGGAGCCATTTTTAGAGCTCCCTTCATTGTTGCACCACTGAGGTCATTGCAAATCCAAGGATGACACAAAGAATAAGTGCAGCAAATGGAACGCCCTTTCATCAGGAGAGTGGAAGGGGTGTGGTATGTAACCGGTGGTACACATTAGAGCACCTGTTGCAAATATATTACTAGAGCATGGTGGTAGCACAGTGTCATTACAGGCAGCACATTACCAATTGAAATGTCCACTAAGTCTGCACAGACATGCAGTTACACAGATAAAACTCTATAGTGAATAAAAGATGGTGTGTGGAAATTAGGTATCTTTTGCACATTACCAAGTAAAGCGTCTTGATATGTTTTAATCCTATTCACATTTTTGTTTCTATCAAACTTCGGTATTACAAAAAATGTGATTCATTTGCACTTTCCTACCTGCTGATATATTGTGAAATACTTGTACAGCTCATATATGGACATTTAAATTTTGTGTTAGAATAACCTACATCCTATCATTTCACACTCCATGAACCTCTGCAAGACTGACACATAGTTCAGTTTAGGAAAGCCTTTCAATTTAAAGTCTCTGAAGAAAGATAAACACCAATCTCCATGTTAATAGAATAAACAACACTTTGCAGAATACATAGCCTGGCATTTGAACACTCAGGAAATGAGACAAGATAACAACCCATCTTTACTGCTCACTGACCTTCAGTTCCTCAGGGGTGCTGCTGCACCACACCCAACCCCCTAATTCCTTACTAACAGGGTGAAGCCTTTGACAGTGACAGATCTTCATTTAAACAGTCAGACCAACTCTTAGGACTCACCTACAGACAGCTTTTGCTGACCTATCCTACATTAAAATAAACATCTATAGTGGGTTTATCATCAGCCTCTTCCTTTTGATTGGATGCCTTTCTTGTCTATCTTGTTTCCCTGTTTTTTTTATTCAATGGCTTTCCTCTCTAGCCTTTGTTTTTCCCACCTCTGCAGCAGGTTTACCATATTCTGATTGGATGGCTTGTTTCCTTCCACTGCTTACATTTTTTAAGGAAACAAGTGTTCTCCTTTTCTTTTATCATTCCCTTAGAGTGCAAGTTTTGTTTTACTTTTGCACCTGTATACTGAATCCACCTTCACACCACCACCCCTTCAGCACTCCCTAAATTTCAGCTCATCTGCTGCTTTCTCAACCGTCTCCATTCCAAAGTTGTTTTTAAACACCTCCTTAAGTTGCTCTTCTGCCCATTGCTAATGCTCGCCTCCCCACTCCTCTTGTATACCCTATATTTTCCTGTCCATTTTGTCATTTATTTGATTATCACTTTTTTCAGCAGCAACAATTTGGTACTGGGCCGCTGTAAACAAACTTTCAGAAACTTTTTTTTTTTTTTTTTATTTACTGCTCTAAGATGGGCATGTGATGTCTTAGAATACTAAATTAGAAGAAAAAAGTGTTGCATCATGATTTATGGACACACACATACACTTTGATGCACGTGCACATACATTATCACTCTGGGGCCACTGCAGTATGATGATGCGCCCACATACATGCATGATGATGCATGCACACCGCTCCATCATTGCACTTTTTATGATGCTGAACAGCATCAGCAAGAACAACAATTGTTTTCCTTTTTGCTGATAGGCACCGGCAAAAAGCACTGGCCTCTGTTAATGGAAAGAAGCATTGGCAAAGTCAATAGCTTGTCACACCATTTTTTTTTTTAAACCAAGACAAAATGACTTTGCTTATGCTTGTTTAGACATGATTGATTAGACAAAAGAATTGCCCTTGTGCACGTGGACTAAGATGAGTGCATTCTGATGGGTCACTTTTGTCTGTACACATTCTCTACCATGTCTGTGGTCTCGTGGCTTTTGTAGGTCTCTCTCTGTAGCCTGTGTCTGCAGATCGTGCGTATTTTCAAATGCCAGGACTCAGAAGACAGGGCTGGATTTTTGACTTTCCATCACATCCATTTGGGTGTGATGGGTGCTCTTGTGGTTTATGTACTTGGAATGTCTCAGTGTCTCCCGGTTGCAGTCTATTAGCCAGCCAGTGACTGTCTGCCCCAGAGCGTATATCAATGTCACTCTTCCAGTGAGTGTATTCATGTCTCCCTGTCATACTGTCTGGGTTTTCCAGTCTCCGTGTCCCAGTGTGGTCCTGTTTCTCTGTACTAGTAAACGCTTCAATGCCACCTGTTCCAGCGCGTCAGAGTTTCTCTGTGCCACTGTGCCCGATTTAATCATTATTTTCCAGTTGCGTGCCGAAGAATTACGCATTTTCATAGTGAATGTATCTCTTTCTTTCCTCCCATGCAGAAAATGGTGTAAAAGTCTGCAAGTACCCATGTCCAAGCCCTGGGTAGGGCTCAACAAAAACCCCAAATCCGTCCTGGCAAAAATGCTTAAACCAGCCGAAATTGCAGAAGGCTGAGAAAAGAATGGAGGATTTCAGGTTT
Source organism: Pleurodeles waltl (assembly GCF_031143425.1). NCBI lineage: Eukaryota > Metazoa > Chordata > Amphibia > Caudata > Salamandridae > Pleurodeles > Pleurodeles waltl. The sequence continues at coordinate 143,850,489 of NC_090445.1, read as the reverse complement.
GGGTCATGGCTTGAACTTGCAATGGATTTCTAAAGCGCAAACATATGCTTAGGAAAGAGCTTCTAGGCGCTATTATCTGATTAAAACTAACCACCAACGGAATAAAACAAGGAAACAGGTTTACAGTCTAATTGAAAGTTTGTTTGAAAAACCAAGTTTTAAGATTTTTTTTTTTTTAAAGTAGCCATTCAAGAGCAGAACGAAGTACAAGCGGCAAGTTATTCCATAAACTTGTTCCCGCCACCCACTGACAAGTCGGAACCTATCTAGTTGTAGGATGCAAGAATTAGCTGACTTTAGGTGCCTAGATGGATCATAAAAGAAACAATATTCTGCAGGCTAGTGGGCCTGTTTTATAAACAGCTCTATGAATGTGTGATAACACTTTAATTTAAGTTGCATCATTTTAGCAACAGGCAGCCGGTTGTTATCCTAACTATGAAGGTTTTTGTCTGCTGAGGTTTCCTTATAGGCCATGTTTGAACTTTTCAGGTCTGCTGATGGCTGAGGCACAGTTTCCAGCAATTCATCATTTGCCCAACGGAGCGTGTACACCAAAGCCAGGTGCACCTGTGACATTGGGGCCTGTATTATCCTATCAGTAGCACATTAATGCTAGATTTTAGTATTTAAATGAATTGAAGCGGTAATAACACTGTGATCAATGCGGTCTCGGGTGCTTATTACAAGCAGTGCGGTAATACTTATAGCAGCAATAGTCTCACATCTCGAGCTAGCGATTTAGAGAGTACAGAGACATCCGAGTTGCAGGAATCCTGGTCATCTTAAAAATGAGGAATATCACCTAGGAATCAGTGTTCCTAAACCAATTCCCATGTGTTATTCTTCATTTATGGGTCGATTTTCCCTCTGACGTTTCATCTGCTTTGGAGAGGTGAAATCTGTACGAAAAACTAGGAATATCAGTTTTCTCATAGTTCCGATGCTTCCTGTAGCAAACCACTAAAAATGTATCGCCTCCCAAATTACGGTTGTAACTAATTTGGAAAAGGCAAGGGGCACCCTTTGGATCCCTTCTACTTTGTCAGTTATCGAAAACACTTCAGGAAGTGTAAACAGTGGCGGAGGGGTTCACTTTTAACTCTCACGGAAACGTTTTAAACAAAAAGATTTTTTTTTTATAAAAGCAGCCCCTTTTCCTTTAAGGAAACTGAGCTCCTTAAAAAAAAGAAAAAACGTTATTACAAAGAAATCAAAGACAGTGGTCTGCTGACCCCTGCAGGCCACCATCCCTCTGAGTGCCACTAATCGGAGTAAGTTGCAGTTTGTGACTGAGTCCATAAAATTAATGAGGAAGATAGGGTGGTTACTCACTCGGATTTAGAATCATTATATAGGTTGGTTTGTAAAATGTAATACTGGTCACCAAAACAAAATGGCCGCAATTTGCAACCACTTTTTGCGACTAGCATAGTTGAGCCCTATGTGTAACATCCCTTAATTTATCTCAGCTTTGGGAATCCTTCCTGCCCAACCCCTTTCTCTACAATCCATGCACCTTCTGACACCGTTTCCCCGCCGCTGCTTGCAGTAGTTCTGACTTGTTAAAAGTAATTACAGAATAAAGGTCTGCCACATTCTCCCAGCCCTGTGCACGGAAGGCCCAAGAAGACCAAATGCCAAGGTCAGCTACATGTCACAACATGTGACCGACTCTGCAGTAGTGACTGAAATTCACGTTTTTTTCTACAAATCCGTGCACGTTTCTTTCTTGCAGTTTAAAACTATGAGTCCTCGTACACTTTCCTAATTTTGTGATCAATGGACAAAAAAAGAAATTAGGGAATAATCTTTCTAACTTTTACGGAGTAGCATTATTTCGCTTTAGCCTATTGGAAAACCTCTTCTATCGCCCAGGAGATGTGCCTGGCTGTGTTTCAGGTGACCTCAAACCCTTGAGGACTGCAGTAAAATTTAGAGTATGTGGCAGGTTTGAAGAAAACAAGGTGTTGCCAGGAATGGGTGGCTTTCTTTGACTATCTGTCAACACGAGAGTCCTCCCCCTCTACAAGGACTGCCGAGGGATGGCTGAGACAATGTTGGGGGGTTCTGAAACAATGCAGTGCGGCCCATCCTGCTGCGATTATCTGCACATCACCAAGGCCTCTGTTTGTGTTGGGCGTGCCTGGAGCCGGCACACCTTAAGCCCACGAACGCCCGCTCCTCTTTCAAAGCATTTAAAATACATTGCATGGCTGTTTGAAGTCCGTGTTTACAGAGACAGTGGGAATGCATACATTCTATAGGAACACCATCCGGGCGGGCACAGAGCCCCTCCTTCGTGATACTGACACAGTGAAATGAACAATTTACATCCAGCTCTGTTTCTCTTCAGAAATATTTTCCTACCAGCGTATTTCAATTGGACGTTTTTATTTACATGTGTCTCCCTCCCTTTCTTCTAATGTAGGCACACCCAGTGCCCTTAGGCTTTTCTACTATGCCCTTGTTAAGTTGTCAAGAGACTCCTCCAAAGTTGAAACTACATTAATTTTTAGTTGAAGTTTTTGTTAAGCGCTGCGTGTTGCTTTTGTGTTCCTTCAGACCGCTTTGAAGCGGGGACGAGGCGCTTGCAGAGCCACAGTAGGGAGGCGTTTTAGAATTGTAAAGGATACCAGTCTTCGTACATGACAGCATTGCAGTTCAGGTCTTCCTCACCTCTAGTTAAAGCCCAAATCTTTAAACTGCTTCAATGCACATGAACAAGAACTGCACCTCCCAGAATGCATATCTTCGTTAAATAAATCCCCGCGGGCACGTGTCTCCGTGGATTTGCAGTTTTGGAAGGAAAAGCATTAAGCCGCAAAACAGCCGGTTGTCAAGGGCCCAGCCTGCGGCCAGCTCATGAGTGGCGGTAGAGGCTGTGTTCATCCAGGCCAATACTGAGTCAATATTTAGGGCTTTATGTCTGAGCCACAACCCCGGAAGCACCAGGCCGGGTCTGCTGTAGAGCGTTAAACTGTTTCCGTACCCGGCCTTGTGTAGGAGGTTAGGTTGATGCCAAACCAAAATATTTTTTAACTTGCAATGGTACGCTGTATGAGCTTCCACTTTACGGGTATGTCTTTCGTCAGACAAGGGCGTTTAATTGCCCCTCCCTTAGTTTTCCCTAGTCTAGTTAAACAACCATTGACACTCTAAAGCTTTCGTCCAGGTGGGGCTACCGAGGTGCACCAGAACTACGAGTACCAAAATGCACTGGGTTGTTAAATGAAAGTCCAGGACTAGGATCTGACATGGAGCATTTGGTAATCTTTCCTCGCCCCAAGTAATGTTCCTTCTTCCTTATTTGAACGCGATCAATAAGGCATATATTTTACTTTTTAACTAGGTATTATTCATTTATCAACCGTGAATAAATGTACGCATAGGAGAGCGACATAGTAATGTTTGTAACAAGTATGTCTCTTTCACTATAAGCTACAGCCGTAAGTGGCTCAGTGGTTCATGGGTCACTTGTGTTTGAGGATGCGACAGACAGTGTAAGGAGGTCTGATTGTACGGTTCAAGGTAGTACGATATAGGCTGGGGGGGCGGGGTCGGGATTAATGAGGGGAACAAGGACAACGTGTGTGTGTGCGGGGGGAGGGGTGATTTAGGGCGGAACACGAAGAAGAAGAGTGAGTTGAGCTGTAGAACTAATACTACCGGGGGTAGGCGCATGGTCAGTCAGCCTTCGGTCCAGGCGTTAACAAAGTACCCTAAGTGAAACATTTGCCGCAGGATGTACTTGGCATTTCCATATTAAGACTGTAACAGTAAAATTACGGGTAGTATACTGTAACATAATTTGTAACACTGAGAAGGAGGTCTTTAGGGGAGAGCACACTTTTTCAATTCATATAGTGTGGGTGGGGTGGGGGGGCGTTGGTGCTAGGAGCTTAGGGTGGGGGAGGGCCTGGGGGGGGCATACAATCTGTTGCATCCTGCATGGTTGAGCCGGTTGGGCCCTCCCTTGCCTGGGACTCAGCCCTCTCGGGACAACAACAGACAACAATGGCATTTTGAGCAGTCGGATGGACTTTTCTTCTCCCTCGGTAATGTCTGTTGATTCAAAGACATACAACGTTCCTTAGAAGGAGCTCAATTATGTCAATCAGTCAGAGTTGAATTTGTGGCAATGTTTACCGGCACAGTGCACAGGCATTTCATTCTTAACACTAGTACTTTATATGAAGGTCCACCGCTTGATGGCGCTGTCTATTTTTGAGAAGAACACATCAGCAGATTGCTTGACACGGATGTACCTTAAAATCAATAATACCAGCGCATCCACACTTTTGTCCGGCTGCGGATGACCTGGGACAGTGCAAAACAGTCACGTATTTAAGAGTGTGCTGGTGCCGTGCTGGCAGGGGCAATGGGTGGTACAAACTGAGAAATACTTTGGGATCTACCGCATTATTATTATTTTTTTGCCTTTTCTGCAACAAATTCCGGGCGTTGCCATCTGGGATTCCATGTGGCACTGCTGAGAGGCCAGCAGTGTCCCAGCTTCTCACCCTCTCATAAAGCTGTTATTTCAGTCTTATCAGGGCACCTTCAGCATTGGCAGAGAAGACACAGTGGAGCACCCACTTCTCTGACTCCAGGGAGCTGCAGCGAGTATCATGTGGACAGGGCGTTGATTGACGAATCTAGTTTGCCCTGCTCGCATAGTTATGCTTCTAATTATGTATGTATTATATAGATTCCTAGAAACATTCCTTGAATGGTTCTAACTCCGACATAATTCATAGGTAACAAGAAACCGTATTTCACGTGTGACACCTTCATTCATTCCTCTTTTTTTCAATTTTATTTTTAAACAACACTATTAGCATTCGAGTATTTTCAAAGGTATCCCAGAAATGCAATGTGCAGTTTACCAAAAGCCAGAGCTTGTTGAAAGTGCCTCTTGGCAGAATGGTTACTAGCCTAGGACAGGCGAAACAACTTGTTATATCGCCCAGGCCTGTCAGTAGGTGAATGTGCCTAGTGCAGAAATGAGCTAATTACCCAAAACTCAGTTTGAATCTCGGGGGGCCTTACCTCCCTTTCATCCAGAGATAGTAATAGTGCAGACTCGCATTGGTGCAAGAAACAGCTGAGCCGGTGTGTACTATTCCGCGCTACAGAGCTTGTCCAGAGCTCCCAAGATTCACTGGTGCATACTCGAGTAGCTCGCTCAGACAGGTTTTTTTTTTTAATTTGCATTCTTTGATTTAGAAATATTTTATTCTGTTACTAAATCAGAACTATAAAGTCGGAGAATAAAAAGAAAAGTCCTGGACTGGATGAGCGAGCGCGCACCAGGGAAACTTGACACCTCTGATGCTATTAAAGCCCAGAGAACATACTCTGTAACTCTGACTACTAAACCAGTGCTTAATTTGTGCCTCCGTTTGCCGGTAATCGACATCATCACTTCACTTGTTTGTAAACAAGGGCATTTTTTTTTTTTTTTTAGAATCTACCACATGGTAGCGGTGTGTGTGTATGTTCTAATTAAAAATGATAACACTAGAATTTAAACCTACAGTATAAGGTCGCAAGTTAGTGGTGCCAATTGCAACGGACTCATTCGAAATACCTTGGGCCTTGGCATTTTTTTAAATATAAATTAAGCAGTGGGCTAGATCCATATCATAAGGTTGACTTTCAAGCAGTTTTGTTTGCCATCCAAGTTAGAGCTGTGAGCATGTTGTGACTTGTCATTTTACTTGTTTCACGATGTATTGGCCTGCATCTGCCATTGTGCTATGGGACTGTTGGCGGAAACCCCCAAAGGAACTGAAAGTTATCATGACGATGATGAAAGATATGGCACAACTGGACTATACTGTCTGTAGTAAATTTCCAGTCACGTGTGGAGGGTTGCATCCCACAAAAAATAGTTACCCTAGAAATCTGAAGAACACTAAAACTTGTTACTGTTAATTTGTAGGTATTTGGAACACCTTTCTCAACTTTTCGAGGTCCGTACTTGAGCAGCTCAAGTTTTCTTTTTCTTTGCATTCTGGGATTTGTAGTCCTCTTTGCCCCATCACAGAACCTCAAGTCTCGGAAATCTTCAGCATCTCAGGCATGGACCTGGGAAATTTGAGCTCTCTTTTGAAACTCCTCTCAACGCGATTAGGTCACTCTTGGTGACTGGGGTGAGAAGGAAAAACCTCATTAATGGTCGATCCTTCGTGGTAAGTGAGTTTCCCACGTGACATAAATCAAGTAAAAATAAAAAACAGAGAGTGCAATTACACTTCAGCTGCATGTCTTCAGATGCTTAAACTCACTATGTTCTGTACACGCATACCTGATAAAAAAGCGGTCGCAGTCATAACTTCCCTGAAATATTTTTTGAATTTTAAATTAAAAACAGAATACTACAAGAAAGGGTAAGTATCAGCTTTCGAGGCTGTATTTACAACCGTGTGTTGAGTAACCCCGCCCTCATGACTGACGGGCCCCTCATAGAAAGCTGAGCGGCCCAGCTCTGCGTTGTCTCCGTGTTTGCCTGGGTTAAATTAGCATGTGGTGTGCGCTGGATGTCCTGCAGCTACGCCATTGTTCAGCAGTTGGCAGACAGATCCGGTGGCCTCCTTTAAAGTGAAGCGCCTTCATGTGAGGCCCGAGAGGGAGCTGCCAGCAGCAATGAAATATTAAAAGGCTGCTGATTGTGGAAAGAGTGAGCCGCGGTAATTGATTTAAAAGCAAGGGAGGTGACATTTGAGACGAGGTCGAGAAGTCAAGGGCGTGGCCAAGAGAAGCTTTGAGACAGCTCGAGCTATGATTCCGCGCTCTGTGGTCAGAGTCTGGGCCCAATGTCTCCTCACGGAGGTCCGTCCAGACTGATGTATTGGGGTGTCTGTCTCACTGCTCGTCATGAAGGATCCTGTTTCCAGTCCTGGGCGGTTCACCTACACTGGATTGTGTTAGATTAAGGGAAGCAAACAAAAACTATAATACCCACACTGCACTAAATTGTCAACGAAAGTCCAGTACTGGAAACAGTGTTTGGAATCACGTGGAGTGAGGTGACCACCCTAGGTTCAAGGGAGGTAAGGGAAATGTAGCAAGAGCGTTCCGGATTATCACGCTACTCGCTGTAAAGCGCCTCAACGCCTCATCAGGGGCAGTAAGCGCTATTTAAATTCGAGTAAGAGCTATACCTTCCAATTACACTCACAATCATAGTGTCAACATGCAAGGGATCCGTACGTGTGCCTATCTTGAAAGTGGGTCGTGAAAATGACATTTCAGGCGTCCTTGGGTGAAATCACAACACAACTATCAGGAAGGCAGGGAGCGTTACTCTATGCAATCTTTATATTAGGACAGGGCGTTATGAAACCCGTAAAGACCTCATGGGCTGTATTGTTAAGTACCCCAGGGACACAATGGGCCTGCTCACCTGATTTTTCCATCACTGGGGCACTTTGATATTACAGAAGGGACCACAGACAGGTGAGGCCCCTTCTGTTGAAGAGAATGTGCGGGTGTACGTGACCTGCATGTGTACCCTGCAGCGCCTTGAGACCCTACTGGGTGAGTAGCGAGCTTAATAAATTTGATTGATTGATTGAGTACCTACAGTGGGGTGCCCTCATTTCCATGGGTCTTGACCCGCATAGTATTATAGATGGAGGCTCAGAGGCAAAGGAGATGTGAGACACAGTGATCCCCCTTGAGGGCACCCCTTAGAAAAAGGGAGGTAAGGCGGTCCCTGAAACCTCAGAGGCATCACCCTGATGCGGGTACAGCCTCTCACTGCACCCCCACCTGCAAGGGGGTCTCTGTCCCCTTTCAAAATCAGACTGCATTGCTACCTTCATAGTGAAAGGTGGGCCTGCAGCTTCACACAGCCAGCTCCCCTTTCACTAATGTGCTTCCTGGGGGTGCAGGCACCAGTTCAAGGCCCTGCTGGGGGCAGTGCGCTCCTTGTCATACGGCACGCTGACGCGGACTGTGCCGGTCGCAGGCCCTAACTGTAATACGAGCCCAGGTGTGAAGACATGCACAGTTGCCCAGCCTCAACTGGACTTTTCACCTAACAGCACTACTGAGATTTAACCCATTCTTAGAATGTCACAAGTGAACTACAAATGCTGGTACAGAAGTCGATAGTGCTTACAAGTCACGAATGTCTAACGTGCTACACATGACATTGGAACATACAGTAATTATGTAGGTGGCTTCTTCACTCTACTGGCTGCTAGCCACAACCCCAGCACCTCTCTTGTAGGAACTGGGTACATTCACCCTAATGGCTCACAATGTTGGGGCTTAATTCAAATTTTTAGGGTCGAGCCTGCGTTGAATGCGCTCGCGCATGCATATCGCAGAGAGACGCTTTAGTATTTAGAAAAGGGCTCGGAGCCCTGTCAACTTCACATCAGTGTTTTTTATTGGTTCGTGGGCTTGCCTAATAAAATCTGCTTGCTTTCATTAGTCGAAGGCATGCATGCATATGTCATGCCTTTTCCGGTAGCTAGCCCTCCACGAGCGCAGTGACCAAGTACAGAAAACATGCGAGGCTCGCTGTTTTCCATTGGGCTCGTGGACTTCTTTTTCTTTAAGTTAAGAGCGCGATCTCGCTTGGCAGAAGTCAAGCGCTTTACATAGTTAATTTCAATTTTTCGGGTCATGTACAGAAATGCACTTTTGCCCTATAGGTGAAAAGTCGGGTTAGGAGTTTACAACGCGATCAGCTCTAACATGAGCAAACGCGAGACCCGTTACATTGTAAATGCTTGTTCTATCTGTTGTTGCTTTCCACGCCTGCGGGTCTTGAGAGAAGAGCACATGCTGTTTGCCCAATTCATAAAAGACGTGGACGTGGGTGGCTTCTGCTGCCCACCTCGAAGCCTTTCATGCAAGGCTCGAGCCTTGTCTGCTGCTGGAAAGAGTGATCTGCACATGGATCACTCTCTGATTTGCTTCCCCTGTGACTGGAATGAGCATGAGCAGGGGTGTGGGGAATGCACAAGGTCTGTTGGTTTGAAAGCTGAGGGCTGTTTGAAATTTTCTGTTGTAGTCGAATCTCAAAATACTAGTTAGTACGAAAGAGCAAAAAACACAAAAGGATACCAGCAGAAGTGAACAGAGAGGGACATAATGGCAAAGTAGTCCCTCATTCTTCTCAACAGAGGCACTGGAGTGAAGGCGGGCGGTCACTCTGCCAATAGCATTAGGCAAGAGATTTGGACTGCACTGAGATGAGCTGACACATGATTGACAAGTCTCCAACCAATGGATAAAGAAGACAGGTGCTTGAAAGAAATAGTTCAATCCACTGCTGTGCTGGAAAAACCTCAAAAGAATAGCTATGCACTGAATGGATAGCCTGGTACTAAATGAAAAGCTTGGTACTAAAGGGGTAGCTTGGTACTAAATGGATAGCTAGGTACAGAAAGGATTGGTAGGCGCTGAATGGATATCTATGTACTGAATGGATGGTTTGTTCTAAATGGATAGCTTGGTACTGAATGGATAGATTGGTACTGAATGGATGATGAGGCACTGACTTGATAGCTTGGTAGAGAATTGATGGTTTGGTACTGAATGGATGGCTAGGTACTGAATGGATGACGAGGCACTGAATAGATACCTCGGTACTGAATGGATGGCTAGGTACTGAATAAATGGTGAGGCACTGAATGGATAGCTACGTCCAGAATGGATCGTTTGGTACTGAATGGATAGCTACGTCCAGAATGGATCGTTTGGTACTGAATGGATGATGAGGCACTGAATGGATGGTGAGGCACTGAATGGATAGCTACGTACAGAATGGATCGTTTGGTACTAAGTGGATGATGAGGCACTGAATGGATAGCTTTGTACTGAATGGATGGCTAGATACTGAATGGATGGTGAGGCACTGAATGGATTGTTAGGTACATAATGGATGAGTTGGTGCTCAGTGGATAGCTAGGCACCGAATCCACCACACTTCCCTCCGGGGTGTACCAGTTGGCTCAGACATCCGATGCCTGAAAAAGCTTGAAAAGAGGATTACAGAAAGCAGAGCGCCTCCAGGTAATTTTGTTCAGTGATCCCCACCCTGATGTGGAATGCGTTAGTTAAGCATATACTTCTCTTGCTGGAGGAGAGAAGGGGCCTGTGGAGAGATAAGAGCTGTAGGAAACTATGTGCAACAGTAATCTCTGGGGAGAAAACACCCTAAATATAAAACAACCCAACATAACGCAAAACTGGTAACCTTGGTTGATTTCTGCTGGAAATGATGCAAAGCTCGTTAGGCATCGGACATGAGCAAATGTTGCAACAAGAAAAGAGAGCAAACCTGTGCCCTGGCGCTGCAAGAAGTCGCTCCTCCGATGAGTGGCAACCGTGTACCCAGAATTCAGTGGCGGAGTGAAAACCCCACACTAGTAGCTAAAACAAGGGAGGGGGGATCTCAATGAGCACGAAGGACTGGAAAGCTGGGTCCCACTAAATGAATGTTGTTTTCCTGGGAGTTCTCTACATGCTGGCAGACAGTAGCACATCAATAACACCGTATTCCGTGGCAGAGCTGGGGTGCGAGGTGGCGAAAGCAAGTGAAACACTGAGAAGAGAAATGATCGAAAGGGGTTAATAGGTGAGGGAGGGGGAAACAGTGAATGGGTGAGAAGGAAAGTTAGGACAGAAAAAGTATGGACGGCAAAACAAATATAGATGGGTAGACAGAAAGGAGAAAATAGAAGGGTGGAAGGAAGGGTGAAGTGAAGGAAAAATGAAAGAACGGAAACAAGGAAGGAAAGAGACGTGAAAACTAGAAAGTGTGAAGTTAAAGTAGGGAGTGTGAAAGTAAAGGTGACAAGAAGGAATGGTGAAGGGGAGGAAGGATGAAAAAGGAAAGACTAGTGAATGGATGGATGGGAAGTTGAAAAGTTATACTGAAAGTTGAAAGGAACAATGTGTGAAAGGTGGATGAATAAAATGATGAAAGGAAAGATGGATATGTGAAAGGACCGATGGATGAGCAGATGAGTGTATAAATGTGTACGTGAAATAATTGATAGATGTGAGGTTGGGTAGATGAACGGATGGAAAGGTAAAGGGATGGATGAATGGTTAGATGAAAGAAAAGGTTGACTGGATGAAAAATAGAAGGGTGAAAAAGTGGGTAGATAGATGTTTTGAAGAAAGGATAAAGGGAACTCAAATAGGGTATTTTTTATTATCTGGCTACTTCTTTAAGATCTATTCATCTATCTTGCTCAAAGCTAGTTGTTGTTGTCCAGAGTGAAGCAATCCGCCATGTTTAGGGGTGTGCGAAATCTGTGTAATCTGCATGAGAAATCAGACAACATTTTTTGATAAAATTATGTGAAATTACGCAAAATGCGAAACCGTCTTTTGGAGCTATATTTTACCACAAAATGTGACCTCATCAATTTTTTCTTACGATGATGCATTTGGCACAAAAAATAGCGCAAAAATACAATTTTGTGAAGTAGCCCATCGTGTCACTGGGAAGCCACACCTGAGTGGTGATATCTAGGCTCAAGGTAACCCATTTAGAACACCCAACCGGCATTGCCTAGCATCACGGACAATACATGCTGCATTGTACCAATTAAGTATATGCCTGGTGGGTGGGTTTGGTGCTCAGTAGGCTAAAGTATCCACTCCAGAGATCAGTGTTTGTCCCCATGTGCAAAGGTTGAATCCCAGTGGGAACGCCTATCCCTTCATCCTTCTGAGGTTGATTATACGAGTACCACTGAGTTAGGTTATAATAAGATCTTTCACTAGTAGCAAGAGACCTCCTTCTAAGGGTGAACACGGACTATACAAACATGTCTGTTATAGGAACAAGTGAATGTAGGAGGCAGATGTGCTTAATAAATCCTCAAAATGAATACAAAAATTAAAGAGGAGGGAGAAATAAAGGGAGGTATATCGGACACTGTAACACGCCTAGCCTAGCAGCATGGGTGTGCTGCTAGGCCAAGCCACCACAAGACCAGGCTTGTCCGGGGAGACTCAAAGTAACAGAAGAAGTTGTTCTCGGAAAAGATGATGACTGTGGGAATGTTGAGAGGCACATATTTGTAACAATATTTTAATAGAATTATGGCAGACTCATGGGAATGAATCACTCCCCCAAAGCAAAGATAGTGCTGGAGACAGAGGGCATAATGTATTTAACTATGAGTGCAGTTGGAGAACCTCAGGACACTCCCAAGGGAGAAACCCAAGGGGCAAAATATGGCTCCATGTATGAATTCAATGCCACCAAAGAGCCCAATATCAGGTTTGGTACCTTTAGTTAGTCGATTCTTTTCCAAATAGTGCCCCCATGTCCATATTGGTAATAACAAAAGAAAACCTACCTAAAAGGGATGTATTGATAGTCAAAAGAAAAAAAATGAGTCAACATAAGTCCAATGTTGCAACAAGCAAGGTAACAAGCGAGCTAGATAATCTACGAGAAGGATAGGATGGGGCTTGTCTGAAAAGAACTTTTTGAAGCAAGCATTGGCAAAGACAGTATGTCTGGCATTGGCTGTCAGCCTTTTAACTTTGTCAATGCCAAGTTTCTTTTGTTATGGTTTTGAAGAACTTATCATTGTGGAAGCTGCTGGCCCCCCTTGATCAAAACAATTTTTTTTGGCTAAGAGTAACAATATTTATGGTCTCAAAAAGCACACATTGCCATAGTAGACCTGCCACTGAAGCTAACTACTTTTCACTATAAGTGACAGCATTCTGCCCTTTCACAAGAAGCACGTTGACACACATTCACTGACTGAATTGGGCTGCCCCACTGCCCTATGCCATAGTGGGTGGAAGTAAAATGTGAATGACACACAGCAGACCAATAGATAAAGAGGACTGCCTGGTAGCCCCTATAAGTATATTATACATATAATTTCAGTCAAATTAAAAGGTCTTGGCGCCTGCAAGATCTAAAAATGAGAACAAGCATTGTTAAAGCCTATAGGTGTCACCTATACAAGATCTATTGGCTTTGTCAATGATTTTTAGCCATGTGCATAGCAGCACGACCGTTGTGCAACATGACTGAAAATAAAAATAAAAGTAATATCATTGGGCCAGTGCTAACTGCATCATAGCATTTTTATTTTCTTTACTTTCAACTATGCTGTGCAGCGTCTGCGCTGCTGTGCAACATCGTTAGAAACAAAATTGACAAACATCGACAAACCCAATAGATCGCTTATAGGCAGGACTTATTGGCTTTACTAATGCTTGGTTTCAGATGGGGCAGGCGGGACAGCCTAGCAAGGACAGTGGAAGGAGTTAAGGGTACAGACAAGCAACAAAGATGGAGAATTGGGGGGTAGCAGCTCAGAGAAGGGGTAGGTAGGCGGGCGAAAGCACCACGCATAATGAGGAGTGAGAGAGGGAAAAATAAATAGTACCCCAATCACAGTGCAAGCAGCGGGCGGGCACTAATAAAGTTGAATCAATTTGTGCCTGGTCCATGAGTCACAGAAAGAAAAGCAAGTGACACTTGACACTCACAGACCAATTAGGAGGCAGCAAAGAAGAGTGCCAATGAAGTCAAAGAAAGATAAGCAATGGGTGGGCTCCAAGCCTTTTATTACACACAATACCCCACAAAAGCAAGAGCGCATGCACTGCATGGTCAGTCACATGCTCAACCTAAATATGCTAAATTTCTATTACATGGAGAATACGGCCCACATTGTAGCAACAAATCTCCCAACTTTTCTGTGCGCCAAGTGCCTCCGCTACATGTCCTAGAATCCAGAGTACTATTCGCTGAAGAGTACCAGGACTGGCTAAAGGTAGCCATATTCTGAAGGGGCTCCTTGGCAGGTAGAGGGGCAAATCAAATCAAATGCCCATTCATGCACTGATATAACTGTAACCTGCAGAAGGTTGTTCCATAGGGAACTTGATGGAACTTGAGCAGCACGTTCCCCTATCTTTAGAAATATAATTCATACAATTGATGCAGACTGCATCTTCAAATTTTCTGAAATTATTGTGAACTTTGTGGACTTTGGAAAAAAAATTAAAACAGCTAAAACCTGATTAAGGCAGGCAATTTATCTGGCAAAAACTTTGTTTTCGTGGGAAAAAAATCAAGCTTAATGCACGAATTATGACACGTGTCAATTTCACACGATGACGTCAATGGTATTTTATTGCAAACTACTTAAGAAATCCCCCCTGTGGAAACTTAAATAAGAGTAATTATACTGAAAGAGTTCAGAAACAAGAGAGTTGCTGTTTATGCTTTCACACCTTCGGAGATCACGGGCAAACGGTGGCATGGCAGTGTTTGCATAAGATGTTTTGTTTTCCATTACGCCTCTACCCACGTGTGACAAAGCTAATGCAGTAGAGATTAACTCTTTTCTTATAGGGGAAAGCTGCTTGACTTCTTCTAAAACGAAGCATGCAAAGCACTTCAAAAATCCTGCACACCTTTGCTTTAAACTATGCACCTGGTAGTTTGAAGAGGCTCAATCCATGGCAGATTTTCCAGGCTGGCGTGCAAACTTTGTGATTTTTTTAAAGTCACAAACCTCATTGCGTTGGAAAAGTTTATAAAAGTAATTTCAGCAAATCACAGGGCAACATAATTTTTTACGTCTGGCGTTAGCCAAGTAGTTTTGATTTTACTAAAATTATATATATAATATGCTTACTTATCCAGGCTTTCAGCTGGTCCTCTTCAGCCACTGGTATGTTGTTGTGCCATTCACATGCTTCTTCCACCTGCTACACCACACAATATGGAGCAGCCCACTTCAGCCATTGGCTAACTTCATTGTGAGTGATGGCATTCCACTCTCTCACAAAGTGAGCATCCACACAAAGCAGTTATCTTCAGTGCCAAGAAATGTATGCTTGAGACCTAAGAAATTGCTTTAGCCAATCTTATTATATTTATGAACAGAGAGCAGTTTGCTATGGTGGCGCTTTGGTGGATTAGCACCATAAATTATGGCACAAATCCACCAAAGTCAAGCGAGGCCCATTGCAAACAATGTCACTTAAAGTGTCAATTTAATGACACTGAAAATGGCAAAGTGAAATCTTGTAGATTTCACTGCGCCATTTTTTTGGGCCTCCCTGTGTGGGAACGCCCTTAGTGCTTGATTTGTAAATAAAAAAGTGCAGGTGCCCAAAGCTCACCTCTGAAACACAGGGCTGCTGCAATTAAATGTGCGAGCACGGACTACTGGGGCAGCGTAATCCAGAAGCCATCTCGGGCCTCTTTAATCCATTTGCAGCTACTCCCTGCCTCTTCAGCTCCACTCTTGTAACTTTCTCTCTTTGTGGCGCTTTTTTGTTTTTCTCTCCCTCCGTCTTTCCCATATGTTTTTTGCTTGCAGTAAATGCTTGAGACAGAAAAATAAGTGTCAGCTCTCAAAAATAAGTGCTGGTGACTGGCACTGGAAACCACCGGCTCAAAAAATGACACTAATGTGGTGCAAGTAGGCACAGGGGACTTGTAGATATGCCCCTTTGTGTGAAAATATATTTCACGAAATTGTTTTGATTGGAAATTTAAGACACAGCTATGATTTACAAAAGGGACAAACATTGCAATTTTGAGACAGTGGAAAATGTGTCATATTAGCAAAACATTACAATGAAATAAAACATTCAAACACCCCCTACCTAAATGCATGTCATTCAGACGAATCCTGTAAAATGTATCTAAAGTGAATTTTCTGAAATTCTAGAATGGGTCTGGCCCTCCTGGTCCTAGGTTGGGTGCGTGTGCTTTACACAAAATGACTGAATAGAAAAATGATGCGTGATATGACATTCTGTAACTCTTGGCACACTTCATACATCACCCAAGCAGCTCTGTCATGAGTGCAAACACTGGACCTAAATGGAAAATGAAAGGCAAAGACTCCACCAGCATTTTAAAAAAAATATAAGAAAGATTTTTAGATGTTATCTATCCTAAATCAATGTTATTTTTGTCGTTACAATTGAGGAGGTTGTGTGGCTATCATTTTTACATATTTCTAGGGTACCCGAAGCCAGCAGTAGAGCTTTCACGTGAAACCTTATGAAAGCTGGGTCGATGCAGGTCCAATTTTAAGTGTTGAGAGCCTTATTAATCACTACCGCAGTAAATGCTAATGCCAAATAGCAAATAATCCCGATGCGCCTTCGAACAATGGAATAACTAGTGGCCATTTCCAATTGGGTTTTAGGTCCCTGGCAAAGACATCGATGAAGTGAGGTTGGCAGGACATATATAGGAATGGACAGTTACCATACTGCACCAACAGAACTATCCTACATCGCTTCGACTCTTCAGCATCCTACAACACCATGGATCAAGGTATACACATGAAAATGTTAAGAGGAGGATAGGATATCTGGATCGGACTTGTAGTAGATCCATGCTTTCCTTCTCAACAGCTTCCAACCACTGTGGATTTGATAAGTGCAGTTATCAACAATAAGTTATCATTTAGAGTACAACATGGATCATGCATATAATGACAGGTGGTTGGCATGTGTCATTTGACACGAGTGTACACAGATCATACACAAATCCACTTCTGCTTGAATCAGTCACCATGGTAGGAACTGAATTAATACTGAGATTCTCGTTTGAAAGGAAAAGGATCAGAGCCCCATTTGGCACTCATTTTTTGTTCACTCTCAAAGATAATGCTATAGTCAAAAACATTGATTTGTTGCTATCCCGTCTATGGGAATACACACCATCAAATAAAGATGAGCAGAGACAAGTGATAAAATGTTGGGACTGTTTTAACATTATTTACACCAGACTCCCAAAGAATCTCATTGATAGGCTGAAAACGGGAAAAAACTTGGATGCCAGACTGTGTACCAACATACGTAAGTGGGACTACAGAAAACAATACGATAGTGGACATTTGCTCCAACAGGATCCAAAAATTGAGTTATATATTTTCTGCTTAGTCTTTTTGGGAAAAGAACCTGGATACTTGCAGCTCCAGGCTTACCAACACTCGGCGGACAATCACAGAGGCTGACACTCGAAAGCAGATCCTTTGAGTCAAGGAGCCTTGATTATGCGATGTTTTGGAGCTAAGCCTGGGATGAACGTAACAATATACGCTTTAAAAAAAAAGCATGAGAACTAGATTGTTCATTGTTGCCTTTATCTGATCACCAAGAAAAACAAACATTTGCAATGTAAAGGTTCTCACATTTGCTCGACTTAGAGCTAATAGCGTTAAAAATTCCTAACAAGACTTTTCTTGCCACATAAATTGAAAAGTAAAACAGTTGACATAAGCAAGCCAATTCAAAGCGCCACGGCCGCCATGAGTGCGAAGAAGAGACACTAAAGGGAAAACAAGTTCACTCACAGTAAAACCTATTGGCAGAAGTGCAATTATCCATGTAACACGGTCGAAGGCCAAGGGGTAACAAAACTGCCCTAAGGAGGGAAAACATAAAGCATTTACCAATGATAACAAAGGATTTTTGGAAAGGCAAGCTCATGAACGAGTGACAGTGATGGGCGTGAGGTGGGTGTGGTAAAAGCCCACAGATAGAGTGCAACAGACCACAGCGCTTGTGCGGTCGACCTAAAAACATGAGTAGCTCCAGAAGAATGCCAGGCATGAGATCCTTCTTGCACATCACTAGGATCTGCCACTACCAGATCTTCTCTCAGAAAATCTGCAAAACTCACTAAATCACAGTTTAAATCAGACGAATGAAAACGTGACTCAGCTATTTGGCGGGCAGCAATAAAAGAGGCAGTGTTCTGGAACACCAGAGTATAAGAGGAGTCATTAAGTCTAGAGATATTTCTACTGAAAATATTGCTGTTTGTGGAGTACAAATAAGAGTTGTTGCATAATGTGATCCTCCGGTCATGCAATAAAATCTGCACAACCTGCCAGTGCTATGAAGTTATTGAAAGGCAACATTTCTGTATGTATGCTTATGTGTATGTGTGTGATATCTGTATAGTGCAAATCTAGCCAAAAGGTTTGGAGCACTGAACAGGGTCAAATGCAAAGCAACAGCCAAAGAGTGATTGGAGAAGTAGCTGGGTTCTGAGAGAAAAAGTGGAGTATTTTGTCACCATGATGTAGTATTCTTTATAGAGATGCAATTTGAGCTCTTCCCTAAATTGGAGGAGTATTGGTACAACGCATGCTCTCCGACACAGCCTCTATATTTGTTAAGGGGAAGTGCAATACTCAGTGCTTTACACCATTTATAAATAAATACATGAATAAGAAGAATGTGCTCCACTGTTTTCTGAATAGGGGTGGAGGATTCAGAATTTAAAAAATGTTAGAAACTTAACCACACCTTCCCGCCTAGTACTACTTGTTTAAAGTGAGTTGGAATGAAGGGAAAAAGTCAGTCTCTGATATGAGTGGTATGCGGTTTGTCTAGTAAACATGTATGCATAATAAACTAGCTAGTGTGCATTATAACACAGCCAGATAGTTGATGCTCTAGCTGCTCAGTCACAAGCGAGGTAGATGCCTTTGTAGCTCTATTGGAACCAGTCAAGTCACCTAGATGCACTTAATGAATTGGACTATGCGTTGACCTTAGCCAGGGCTAGAGTCCAATGTCAAAGTCTTCAGGTTACAATCCCGTGCATTTTCCATGGCAGCTGAGAGATTGAATCAAGTCTGTGCATGTAGGGAACCTCAAGGTTGCTGCAAAGGTGGCAAATGTCATGATGGAAAAAAGCTTGTCCACGTTCTTCCCTTTTCAATGTACATGATGATTGTGACCCTTGTCAGAGCCAACCTAATGATGTGTAATCTTTATTTGTGCACTGTCCATATTGTCCAGTATTGGTTCCTGTCACCTGCAGAGTCCTGCAGGGTTCCATGAATCACTGGATCACTGAAAAAGCAGTCCATGTTCAACTTCAAGATCACATTAGTGCTAATCATCTTGCACACTACTACCAATATGGCTTCAGGTAATACTGCAGTAGAGAGAATTTTCCTTTACAATCATAGGTAATGCCCTCTTCACCACTGATGAAGATGACCCAGACCTCCTGATATTGGTGGACCTCCCAGCTGCATTTGACACAGTCGACCATCCCACCCCTCATACTCACCCTGAAGCCACAAATAGGATTCATCACTAATGTCCTCTACTGGTTCTCCTCCTACCTTTCCAACGGACACCACTTTGTTCACAGGGACATTTCCAGGTCATAAAAGACATCTGCTACCTGTGGAGTCCCCCAGGGTTCCATAATAAGGGCAATGTGGCAGGGTTTAGGCAATGTTGGTGGTTCCTCTGCCCTCATACCATCAAATAGCCCCTTAGGATGCAGTGTATGCAACCATGGAGCCTTTATAGTAAACAGGGCTGACACTGCACATCTAAGGAGCCATAGTTTCTTGTGTGCCTGCATTTGGATTTGTATATAGAGTGATGCCGTTGCCAAGAAAGCCTATAAAATAATCACTGGACCATATGCAGGAGTCCTTGATGCACACTGTTAATCTAAGTTTACCAGAAGACTGAGTGAGATGAATGCTCCCTGTTTACAAATGCAGTGATCTGGAAGTCACAAGCTCAAATCCTGTCAAGGTAGACTTAGCCTTCTACCCTTCTGAGATCAGTGAGTTGGGTAAGGGCAACACCTGTTATTTACAGCGTTTAGCAATTATATGTGCTACGGAACACTATATAAAAAAGTTATTATTATTCGATAGTGGGCAGGGTGGTTGTGTTAAATTCCCAACCTCTTTTAGTTAGGGTTGAAGCTCGAAGCTCTGCATGTACATAGCGTACATAGAAGTAACCCACATAGACTCACACCTCTGGAGAGAAATTCAATCTTTGGAGAGAAATTACAGTATCATAAATTCCAATTGTCAAGCCACTATTTTTCTTCAGTGATTTGTTGAAGAACAAAACACTGAAGAAAAACTGTGGCTTGACAATTGATTTAGGTTGCATTATGAAAAAGTTCACATTACCTTCTTATGATGCAAGCAACTATTAAAAGAATGCAAGACCGATATTGTTTCAGCTCAGAACTAGCTATTTTGCTCACCGTTGAGTTTTTCTGCATCCCAATGACTTTCTTTGTATTTTACGTAAAAACAAAACCATCAACTCACTTAATTTGCTCATTTTCAGATCTAGAGAGCACGATCCTATTTGAACTTGGAGAAGACTAGATAGAAGAGATGAGATTTGCTGAGATGAACTGCATCTCTGATGCAATCTGGTGCGATATTCACTTGGATTCAAAACGATTTTTAGAGGGTTCATTCTTGGATCTGATTAGGTGGACCTGCAGGGATGGATTATATTAAAGCCATCCAAGGTGGCAGCCAGGTGTGTTGTAGTCATAGTTTATATTGCTTTGCAGCACCAATCGAAGTGTTCAAAGGCAGATTACTTTTTTGCTTTGGAAGCATTTCTGTGGATTGTTTTAGAAGGTTGACGGTAGTTATCTGTAAGTTTAGGCATGTCCTATCCATTTTCTGATTACAGGTTGCCCTGGTATTATTCCTTCTACAGGTCCATTATGGTGTAGGTGGTAGGTTCCGATCTTTTGTGATTACTGGCAGTGGGGAAAGGTGTTATGATTCGTACCATTTAGAGAAGTGTAAGCCTGTTCTAGGCTCTGCACTGATAACAATCAGCAGTGGTGGTACCCAATTATGGTGGTTCTGACGATTCTCCTGGAACTGTCCTTGGTTCTACACTGGAGTAAGTGGTTTGTTTTGACTTTTAAGTTGCCAGGGACCTCACTTGGCTCTGGATCCTTATTTTATCAAGAACCACGTTTTTGCTAACCTTCTGATCTTAATGGGCCATATCTCCTAAAGTGAGCACTGGAACCACTAACTACTTTACAGCTGTAGGCTGTGGTAAAAGGTTGCTTGTCTCAAAAACTGTCAAAATATGTGCTGCTCTTGACTAGAAGTACTGCAGCATTTGTTAACATATTTAAAGCAAACAGCAGAACATAACTCAATAAGATACACAAGGTAACTCAACACAATAAGAAACCTAAAGCACATCACAAAAACAGTCAAAATTGAACGCAGCACACCCACAGAACAACATAACAAAATCACATTGCAACTATGCAATGTAAAAACACACTAGTACTACAAAAACAACAGGATACATTACCATCACAGCAAAATTGCAGCAAGTGTACACATGTTCTTACCACACTTTACCGCCTGTAGAATCCTGTTTCATAATATGGTGTTAAAAAGTATTTGGACGAGTAATCCCTTAATTTACTGCCAAGGGCATGAAGAGCCTAGCTGGTACTTTATAATGTGTATCTCTGCTGCCATCTGTACTAATAACGTTGTTTGTCCAGTTGTCATTCTCTTGAAGAAGGGAATGTCTGCTCTGCTCATATCTCTGGAATGTACCTTGCAGGTATAGTGGGCCTTTTCCTTGGAAGACTCTGTGTGTGAGTGCCTTGAGGGCATAGGGTCTGACTATAGATAACAGGGGTAATGCATGAAACACCATTGTAACGTGGTTCCTTGCATGTAGGTTTAGTTACAGCTTTGTGCAATGTTTTAAATCCTTTGGAGCTCATTACTTCCTAACACACAAATAGCAAAGCGCTTTTGGTTAATTTACACAGAACAGCTCCAGGTTGAGAATGACCCATGGTATTTCTGGCTATTTCTCATGTGGGAAAATGCTGGTTCGCGTCTGCAGAATCCACTCCTTTTACTTCCTTGTTATTTAAAAGTAGGTTGTCTTGGTCACTCTGAGGTTGCTTACGTCCCAGGATGTTGCTGGTGGAACATCGAGCTCCTTGGGTCAGATTGTTGTTGGGTGCTAATTACTCTATTGTTGAGACGATATGAACTACATTTTGGAGGAATTGAGTTTAAGGTGGTAGACCATCATTGGAAGCACAGCAAACTCAGGATTGCCATTCGTGTGTCCCAACCACCTAGTTATGGGGGAGGAGGTGACCCTCTGGATAGCCAATGCCTAATGTAGGGTGTCCAAGCAGCTGGCTGTCTCGTGACCTCAACTGTGTGCGAACTTTCCCTCAAATATGCTATGCACTTCCATATCCTATTATTATAATTGTAAATGAGTTATGTTGATCCTGCATTAGAGTTATCAACATATGTTTATGTTGACTATGCTTTCAGTCATGTACTTATGCGGTATTATTTAAGCGCCTACTTGTTCAGCTCTCAAGCGCGCTTTGAGCCTGGCCTGCACTATATAAAAACGCACATATGAATATATATGCAAAGTCAAGCTAATCGAACCTGCAATGGTGTAGGAAAAATAAGGATATAAATGAACAAATATATAATAAAATATCCCAGCCACAGATCAAGCGTATCTATAGCTGTTCGTTTGGAATCTTAGCCCTGTGAACAGGTGGTGCTAGTTACACATGCAGTGGCGAGGGTGTCGTCTCGGAGCCTGTTCCACCACATCACCCGAGCTCTTGTCGCCGCACTGCAGCTATTGCATGCCGGGACTTGTAGTGCTGGCTAACACTGGGTCAATATCTGGCTCGGACCGTGATATTACAATTAGATTCACTTTCGCTGAGACAACCGTTTCTTATTAAAGCCTTCTCCTTTAAAATTATGTATGTATGAATCCTTGCTGCAGCTCGTCTTTGGAAGTTTCCGAGCTCCCATCATGCCGAGCAGCTGACTCACCGGGCTCCCGGCAGGCTTCCAGCCCTCTGCCTTCAGGGTGTTCGCGTAGGTGTGATAGCGGCTGCACTTGTGTGAAACAAGGTGTGCCTCTTCTCCTGTGATGGGTGAGGGGTTTACCTGACCGGTAAGATGTCACTCATCTATGTAGGCTGTGGCCTTCAACGCGTATTCTAAAGTGAGCGGGGTTACTTTTTGCAATTCCGCGCCCTCAACCGTGATTTAAGGCCCCTCTTGTGGTTATGTAAAAGGCCCGGTCCCCCCTCTCCCAGTTCCATAAAGAAGTTCGGACAGTGCTTAATTTGTAATGCAATGGGTGCAGGGGCATAAATCTCTGCTCTGAACCCCGCGGCCCGTGCAATTAAATGTTAGCGCAATGAATACCAAGGGCCTGCACAGTCTTGAATTCGCCTCAGGGCTCTTTAACCCACTCCCAAACTGTCCCTTTACCTCACTTTAGCTGGCTCCGGCAGTTTTCTCCTTTTATGACGGTTTTCCGTCTTTCGCCTCCAGTCGTTCCGTTTTGTTTGTCTTTTCATTTCTCGCTATCCTCTGAAAAAAATGTGTTGGTTCCCAAAAATAAGTGTTTGTGCCGCCACCGGCTCAAATTAAGCACTGAGACCCTAACCTGTGATATAAGGAGCCTAATCTGCGCAGAAAGGTGCAGAATGGTGCATGAACGACGAAGCAGTAGTATAGCAAGGTTTTAAGTGGGTTCTAATGCTAGCATCCAATGTAGGCCCAATGCTCTAGTCATGTAATAAAAAAACAGGGGGTGTAGCTTCAAGGGGGTGGGAGTGTTTGGTGTGTTACGGCCCCTTAAAATTATTCTGTAGTAAGTAGTTGGGTCCAAGGGCTTTCAGTCGAGGACTTCACCTGGGATTCTTACATGTCCACAATGACAAAACACACACATACTCCCATCTCGGTTTTAAAGGCCTTAATAAATGAGGATTAATTTGAAATATGTGGTGTTTTAAGGGCCCCCAGCATTCCCCCTCTGTCTTTCCACTGCCCCTTACACAACCCTGCACCTTATGTCCTGCTTCTCATATAATGTGTTTTAACAAGATACCCCAGTGTGACTGTTGAGAAATCTGAAGTTCACCCCCCTCCAATTTTATTGACCTAGCTACACACCTTTAAAAGACAGTTGCACATGGGGCACAGTGGACCCATAATACGCCTGGGCCCCAGTGCCACTACATCAGCGGCAGTAGTGGTACCTACTCCCCTGCTAAGACACCACCTCATCTCTACAGTACAAAGCCATTGCCTATGGGAAATACCTTTGTATAGGGGTCGTCAGCAGTCCTTCCTCTATGTTGGCAGCTCCCCATACCATATAGGGTCT
The DNA here is from genome assembly GCF_031143425.1 of Pleurodeles waltl. Lineage (NCBI taxonomy): Eukaryota > Metazoa > Chordata > Amphibia > Caudata > Salamandridae > Pleurodeles > Pleurodeles waltl. The sequence continues at coordinate 143,826,486 of NC_090445.1, read as the reverse complement.
GATACGTATACATTAAGAAGTTCCTGATCAACGCAGTGTGAGCCCTCGTCTGTTACTTAAATGATCCCTCACATGTGATGTCTGCGATTTTCTTTTGTGTTTTCGCAGTGGTCCTCATCTATGATGTACAGGCTCTTATGCAGTGCTTAATTTGTAAATAAAAAGGTGCCGGTGCCCAAAGCCCTTCTCTTAACCACGCGGCTGCTGCAATTAAATGTGTGAACACGAATACTGAGGCAGCCTAATCTTAAAGCCATCTCGGGCCTCTTCAATCCATATAAAGCCACTTGCTGCCCCTTCAGCTCACTCCTGCAGCTTTCTACTTTCTCCCTTTGTGACGTTTTTTCGTTTTTCTCTTCCTCCGTCTTTCCCATATGTGTCTTTTGCTCGCAGCAAATGCTTGAGGCAGAAGAATAAGCCCTGGCCCTCAAAAATAAGTGCCGGTGCTCAGCACCGGAAACAATAAGCACAAATTAAGCACTGCTCTTATGCCCACCATGTATGACCTAAGAACATGCTTATCTCTGTAGTTAGGGCCAACTCACTTGCACAGTAAAAGTGGTCCCTCTGTAGTGTTAGCAATGCCTCCTCACCCTATGTTGTAAAGAGCACCCTCACCTGTGGTGGATGGGTGTCTCATCTGTGCATAACCAAGATGCCATTCGTGATGTAATGGCCTTTATGTGTTCAGTACCCAGCTTTCACCTGTGGTGATGTAAGGGCCCTCACATATATGCAGTAAGTGGTTCTTCTTCTTCGTGATATGTAAATGCATGTGATCGTCACAGGCTTAGGGCTTTATTAGGAGCACCTGGCCCGAACCTGTTTAGTCTGCACCACTCCGGGTTCCACTCAGAATGGTGATTACAGAATTAATTCGTAATTCTGGATTCGATTCACCAGATAATTCCAAATTCTTCTCTGCAGTGTTTCTTGCAGTTTTCAGCTGTTTTGAATGGCAAAAAGGTCTTCACACCTCTTGCTCATGATAGGCCCATAGAAATTAATATTGTTAGTCCTGTCCATGTACCATAAAACACATCTTATACTTACTTTGGATCAGCAAGTGTTTTGCGGGACTGTTAAACAAGGAGTTTAGGAAATCACATTCAAATGCGAATAGCCGACAGCATTATGTATTTAAACAACATTTGTGGATTTGCTTTTGGGTATTCACAAATGTTTTCAAAGGCATTGCCACATTTTTGTTTAAATTTCTATATTTGAGCATTTTCCAACAAAAAATACAACATAACAAAAATTGTATGCTCTTGTCCTGTCCCTTATGTGCGTCCTGTGGGCTCTGCTGTACCTACACCTTTCCCCCTACAATACGGTGCAATGGTGATCTTATCATACAGAGGCAGCTACTAGGCAAACAAGCAAACAGTGCACATCTGTCAGTTCGGCTAGTAGGCATGTCCACAATGGCCATGAAGTGAGTTACATACACTAAGGGCGTCAATTGCAAAATACTTTACTGCGTCACCCTAAATTGGATGGGTATGTCCAGAGGTGGGTCCAGTGCACACTGTGTCACTGGAACCAAGCTATACCTGGTCAATGAGCCCTAAGTATGGTGGACCAATCTTCATTTGCTTGTGTTACAATTGAGGGAGGACCTGGCTTGGCAGGTCATGCTGGACTGTTCCTATTGGAGCAAGGTCTAGAATGATTTGCATATAACTGGGTCCAAACTGAGGTGGCATGGTGTGCAAAATAACAATAGATTGGGATAAAGACTCAAGTTATTACCAGTGGCTGAGATTAATTCAAGGGTTCCATCCATCACTTTTTGTACACTTTAGTGTCTCACCCTAAGTGGGAAGGGTACCCACAGACATGGGTTCCATACACAGTGTCACTGGAACTAAGCTATACCTGTCTAATAAGCCCAATGTAGGGCACACCTGGTCCTGAGTTGCATTGGTTCTTGTTCAGGGAGAGCCTGATGTGGTAGTTCAGGGTGAACTGTTTCCATTCGAGTATGGTCAAGACTGATTTGCATGTAGGAGAATACAAACTGAGATGTAATGGTGTGCCATATAATGATGCCTTAAGTAATTGCCAGTGGCTGTGATTAATTAATGCATTCCATCTATCACTTTGTGTATAATATAGTAAACCCAAAAGTTCAGGCAGGACAGCAAGAGGAATCAGGGACTGAATGTAGCTGGAAAGTCAGGGGTGACAATGAGATCAATAAAGGTCTGGCACTGAGTTGGAAAATGGGAGAGGCAGTGAGTCAGACCGAGGTTCTAGTAAGATGGTCTACTTAAGAGATTCCAGTAGGCATCTCTCCTGTGAAGGTGATAGGAAGAAATGGTCTCTCCCTCCTACTACAGTCATTTGCAACTATCACTGCTAGTCACTTTCAGCCCAACCTCAGAGCCATGCTCTGGGGACTAAGTGGGAGAATGCAAATTTGTTTAATTTTTGTAATAAATGTTTGCAAAATGTTATGTAAAATTTTCCAAATTACTATTTCAGAACAAAATGTAGTTTGCTGGTATCTCGTATGAGTTTGTTTTAGGAAGTGTGTAGGATACAGGCTTGAGCAGAAAAGTCCTACTGTCTAAACTATTGCATTCCCCAGACAGGCATCTAGGGAGAGCCCCCGTAGGTGTTGAAAGACATGCACAGAAGGAACTTAAATTCATAAAAGCAGTCGTTCTGGTACAAAGAGACACACAGATAGTACATTTGTGCTCTTCCAGTAACAAAAGAAAGCATTAAAACTGAAGAACACAGTGACTACGAGGTCGGGCCAAAGTTGTATACGTTGCCAATATCAAACTTTATGCACCTTTTCCATAGTTTTACAAAGTGAGCTAACTATCAAATGTATGAAGTTAAAACATTAGTGGATTAAAAAAGTGGCGAGGAGTAAATTTGAGTGGGCGGGAAACGCAGCATTAAAATATTTTGGAGTAATTTTGTTTTTTGCAAAGTACACAACGTTTGTTATTTCGGGAATTCGAACTGTTGTGTACTTTGCTCACTTCAGCCGATGAAATTGAAAATTCCCCATCACTAGTGACTTTTGGGGCAAACTTTACAAAACTTGACAAAAACAGCTTTCTTAATTTCACATATAAAAATTAAGCAACTGATTCGCCAAAAAACGGATATCTGCACCCGCAGGCTTCTCACATTGTCTATGTAGAGATTTCCAACTTTGTATAATTCACAAAAATGTTCATGTTGTACAGAAATCCATTTTCACATACAAAAACAGACAGGTATATCTTTTCATGATAAAATGAGGCGTGAAACTGTAAATACACTTTCTAAAATATTTCTCTACTGGGAAATGTTTTTTACTATAGAAAACCTCCTTCATTTCCACCTATTTTAGTGATTGTCATCTTTCCCTTCTCACCACCGAAATAGTTTTTCTCCTACTCTTGACAGAAATACATCTCTACCCTACTAGAGGGTGGAAAGTGGCTGAATGCCATATATGCACATTTTTGATGGGGGTTCATAAATTCACATGCCACTCACACCATAAATTCCGACTCCTTCCACCACAAATCACTCCAACCCCACCCCTGCTTGTAGATATACTCACATAAAAAAAAGTTTCGTGATTTATTCGTTTTATGAGTGTAAAATAACTTTTGAAAATAGCAAAGTAGTTTGCACCTTTAAACAAATCATATTTCCACCTCTTAGTTAAAGTTACCCAGCAAAAAGTTTGGAGGATCGTCCCCTAACTGTGGAGTATATGTTATACAATTAACTATTTTGTTAATGTGAAGGATATAAGCCAACAAATGATGGTAAAAGTAACCATTTTCACTCAAATGTAACACAGGAAATAAATTAGCAACCTGGGTAAAGTTCTCAATTTTTTTCTAGCCCTCCGTGAAAGTTCTCAACTCCACACTCTACTAAACAGAATAATTATTACAGTGTGTAAGTGAGTGATAGTCTGAGACCAGTCATTCTGGGGCACTCAAAATCGTTTTTCCACCAAGAAATTGATCGACTAAACAACAGGATGTTCTGGCCAAAAAATAAGTCAGCTTATTAAACATCACCAGTGAACTCATATGCATTCTTGGTGTTGGGATAATAAGCTTCATTGTCGATTGTGAGATCCTGGATTTTAAAACAATTGAAACAAATCTATATCCATGAGTCAGGGCTCGTTTGAGAGTCAGGACTATAATTATCACATAGCTTCTAGAAGTCACCCCTGTGGTAAGTGAAGGTGTTATTTATGTTCCACTTCTTAGACGGGCTCACATTACCTGTAGCAGAAAGGTATGAGCCCGCAGTGCCCCCGGGCCGCTTCACGTTTCACCTACTGCATAGAGAGCGCTCAATCATTGGGTGAAACTGAAACTGTCAAACTAGAGTGAATTAAAGAATGAATGGTGAAGTTGGCACATGCTTGCGTCACAGGTTAGCTACAATGCTTTTGTAAAGCTTTAACCATGTTGTAGAAACTATGTGGGAAGAAAGGGCCCATGTTGAGAACACAGGGCAGAAAAAACTAATGTTTCCTCCCAGTCTGCAGAAGGTTTAAATTATAAAGCACATGCGGGCTCTAATGAGGAGGAGGTTGGCTGTAAAAAGATGGCGGGGGAAAATTGACTTCATGTGTGGACAGAAACTAATTCCGTCAATAGACTGTGAAGGACTGGATGTCAGATTTCAAAGTAAACAAAGGACGGGAATTCTCAAGTAGTCACCAAGGTTGCCATACCTATAAGCCTTCCTTCATATTTGTGAATTAGAGTCTTAGCTAACCTAAGGTGTATGCTTTAAAAAAGTCCAATATGGTGATGGGGCATTTCGCCCATCTTCCTTAGGTGATGGGTCTTTTTTCCTCAAAGGGATGTATGTAGGAAAGGAAGTTAGCTCTCAACCAAGTGAAAATCAATTTACAATGTAACCAATTTGGCTGCACAATAAGAACCCAAATCGAAAATAAAGTTCAGGGACTTTATTACAAGTTAACAGTCAGGATAATATAAACACATCTCAAAAACATGCTGTAAAGATGCACAATAACAACAGATTTACGCAAATTAACACAAGGCAAACCAAGAATTCAGTTACAGAAATACAGAATATCAACAATAAGATTTGATGCTTAGAGAGATGTCTTCAGTCTTCCCTCCCATACATGAATACAATCTAAGGGCATCTACCTAAATTAATCTATCAAATGATGGGGGATCGATCATCTCATAATGTCAAAAGCTATGGCAAAAAGGAAAAAAATATATGCATTGGCATAAAGTGAAGAAAAAGGTGTCAGCATTTCAGAAGCTCAGTCAAGAGTCTTCTTAGTTAGAGTTACATGTTAGCCAACACCACACTCAGCAACGCATAGGGACAGTGGGAAGGGCAGAGGTCTGTACCTCTCAAAGTCCAAAAGCATAGTCTTAAAATCAATCATTGAGAACGCTAGTTAATACCACACAATTCTGGTAGGTAAAACCCTCATCATGCTAACAGTAGCTCCACTGTATTCTTCTGTCTCACATTTAAATTTGAAACATTTGTGCTTTTATCCCTGAGCAATCCTGAGAATGCTGCTGTTCTTGGGCCTCTAGAGATCATTAGATCATTTGTGAACAAAGGACAGTATTCTCACACTTGGTTTCTCTATTTTCTTCCTTCAAGGTGCTTTTGTCATACTCTATTACTAAAACAATAGTACTTCTATTTCCAAACTAAAAGTTGCATGCGAATGCACCTGCAATGAAATGACACGTTCACAGAAATGGAAAACAGTTTCTCCAGCTGAAAGAAATACAGGCCTAATCAAGACAACTTAAGAATATTATTCACTAATGCACATTTAATTTTGTGGTATATTATGGACATATTAATTTCAACATTCATGTAAATGTCAGTTACATTATCTCAATTGAAGCTTCATGTTACGTTAAAAATAAATGCAATGCACTTGTGAATACATGAGCCTAAGTGTAACCAAGAACTACAATATTCATTGAACTGCAAACATTAGTGTATACATTTACAGAGATTCTTCTAATTTCAAAGGCAAATACACTCCATTAACAAGACAATGGTTTTTCATACTTCTTTCAAATCATTACATTTCATTTAGTAACGTTAAGATACACAATATATACGATTCTCTAATTCTACAGCATATGTCATGTTAAGTGTGCACAAAGATTGAAGTTGTGACGTCAGGGGTGGAACTAAATTTATGCTGCACCAACGTGATTCAAATAAAATGTGAAATAGACACATTAAAATGATTCTCATATTCCATAGTCATAGGCTGTACTTAAAAAGGGATAATATTTTGCCAGTGAAGGCATGAAACCACCCTAGCAAAGAGGGCAAAGACTCCCAACTTCACCTGACTCGGTTCTATATGGTAAGCTGATTGGCAGCATTCTTGCAACTGGAAACGACTATAAAAGCAACAAAAGGGGACAGGGCAGTGACTGATGTACTGGAAACTGAAATCAGCCCAGTAAAAAATGATCAAACCAACCACACGCTGCTAGAGACTGTGAATAGAATTGAGAGACAGGCAAGATTATGTCATGGAAGCCTATCCAGCTTTGGAAGCAGCCCTGACTTGCTAGCCTAACCGGAAAATGCCAGGAATGACCAGCCTGGCACTAGGGATGGTGCAGTGGCTGAGTGGGGAGTTGTAGCTTAAGCCTTAGGGACCAGTCCATAGATTCAGATAACATGACTTTCTGAAAGATCTTTTGCATTGTCTGAATCAGAGAGCATGTAACCTCTTTTGTGCCCAAGATAGTTTTTGTATTGCTAGTGGTGCTTCCGCTATACTTTTGTAAGCCTGGGCACTCTAATGGTACCTGCAAAGCTGATCAAATCTGGCAGCTTACTGACAACCATAAACTGTGCAATTATATCTCACATTTCTTTATCCAGCACACTTCTAAGCGCTGCATCCCATAACACGATAACCGCTGGTCATCACATGCGACAAGGAAATACATCTCACATGAGACTAAACCAAGACAGCGCAGTTCTAAACACACATCCTACACGGTGCACTTTGCTGCCTATGTAGGCAAGGGCTTCAACAATCAGCATAGAGGTAATAAGTGATATAGAAATGTTACAAACAATATTCTTTCAAGATAGCCCCAAAGTACCATTTTGCACAATGGAATTTATCACATGAATGTAACCTCAGGAGAAAAGTCAGTAAATGACGGATTTGATGGGTTGCGCTAGTTTAAGGTGAGCATTATTCTACTCATATTCTATCTCTTTCTCGTCCATGTGATACTAAGGAAACACACCCTTCCTATTTCACTGAGACATGCTGACAGTCGGAGGTTCCTGCTGCAGTTATGCTACAAACACAAAAGTGCAGTCTTGTTTATGTGAACATTCAAACGTATTTACATCTAACACATCTCCACCTGATCCAGTCATGCAACAAAAAGATGCTGGGCTGGGGGATAAGGCTGTTACAGCCTCAAGCTGTGATTTGCAGGTCTTTTCAGACAGAAGGAAAAAGGAAGCCACATTGGAAGGATTGTGCATCAAGAAGGTTTACATATTTGTAGTTGCTGTTTTTCAGAAACACTTCAGGGTTAGAGCAGTTCGAAGTTAAGAACACAGTGGAGCAGCATCCCACTGGTACCCAGTGTGAAGGGCCTATTGCAGTGGTACACCAATTAAGTCTGTGATCCACTAATCAACGGAGTATTCCTTGCTTGCAAGTGGACCCTTGCTACACTACAAGCTGTGCAGATGCATTTGGTCCATATGGTGCACTGCCTTCGGGCGTCCTTTGCTATCACTCAATATGATACAAATACTCTGCCAGTGAAAATAACCAATAGTTAAGACAGAGAATGTGAGCTGAGGCGGATACATTTAAAAATTGACCTATTGTTTCTGATGTCGGATAACATCACTGTCTTTCCAAAGAACCATCTTGGGCCTATAGTGCCTCAAGGGCACCTGGGTACTACAGAAGAGGCAGCAGACACTAATGCGCCCCACTTCTGTAACACATCTAGTGCCAGCGCAATCAAGAGAGGGTATTTCCTTATTTGCATGGGGGCATGGCCCCACGCAAATGAGGGAATTTATTTTCCTCTGCTCCTGCGCCTTGTTACTGGCATAGATGCAGAAGTAAATGTGTCTTTAGGAGGCGAACGGAAAGTACACCACAAAAAGGTGGCGCACTGAATGCACGCCTCCTAAAGGCAGTGATTAATTTGTGCTTGTTGTTTCAGGTGCTTAGCACCGGCTCTTATGTTTGAGGGCTGGTGCTTATTCTTCTGCCCCAAGCATTTGCTGCAAGCAAAAGAGACATATGGGAAAGACGGAGGAAGAGAAAAACGAAAAAGCGTCATAATGGGAGAAAACAGAAAGCTGCAAGAGTGAGCTGAGGGGACAGGGAGTGGCTTTAAATAGATTCAAGAGGCCTGAGATGGCTTCAGAATTACGCTGCCTCAGTATTCTGTGTTCGCACATGCAATTGCAGCAGCCACGTGTTTAAGAGGAGGGATTTGAGCACAGGCACGTTTTTATTTACAAATTAAGCACTGCCTAAAGGCAACCCTCTGGATGGGAGAAAGAGGGTTCCATGGCCACCCTAGACACCCCCTTTCAGGTGAGTGCAGTCACTCCCTGCATCCACCTGCAAGGGGATCGATCTCTTCCCTCTTGAAAGTGCAGATGGGTTGCTGCTTGCATAGAGAAACACAGAACAGCTTTTAAACAGATTCTCTGCATTTCTATTGAATGCCCTGCCCTCAGGGCCCGCAAGTTTGAGGCTGCTCTTAGGGTAGCACATTCTTCTTAATAGGGGGCACATTTCCTGTTTGCACCTGGTGCATCTGCTTTAAGGTTTGCTGTGGCACAAACAGCAAAAGCGCACCCTACACGTAATAGGGCCCATTGGTCCATATTACAAAAGTACCCCGGAGCTTTGTCTGCTCCTGGAGTACCTTAGTAATAGAGAAGGGTCCGCAGAGGCTTGGGAAGCCCCTTCTGTAATTCAGACATTAATGGTTCACATGTAGCGCCAGCACTATTAAGCAAGGGGGTCCTCTCATTTACCTGGGGTGTCCTATGGACCCACAACACCCTCTTGAGGCAGATGCAGGCACTCACTGCGCCCGCCTGCAAGGGGATCTCTCTCCCCTCATAAAAGTGCGGGTGGGTTGCCACCTGTACAGTGAAACACGTATTTCACTTGAATGCGCTGCCCCGGAGCAGCGCAAGTGTGCCGCAACCCTGGGGGCAGCACATTCATTCTAATATTCCTCACTTTCCATGTTTGCACAGGGCGCACTTTTTAAAAGGTGTTCTGCATCATAAGCAAGGAAAATGTGCCATATTCGTAATACGTCCCCTGGTGTCTTCACAAATAAACTTGTTCGCAGTTACTCCTGAATCCAATCAAGTACGGAAGACATCTATCCATCCAGGGCACGTTCAAAGCTCATTGAAGGAAGGTGCTGAATGTCTCAAGTAAGCACATGAGAAGGATTTTCACAGAGCCTGCACCCATCATAACAACAGGATGCATCTGGAGTGATGAGCGAAGGGGAGGATGCTTCCCGGGTAAACCAGAAGCAAACGATGGGGTGATAAAATATCTACTTTCTTCATCCAGGTGTTGATAACGTGATAGTATTAATAAATATATTTATGAGATGATTTAATTCCTTCTTCATCCATGTTTTGTTGTACCCCATCTGGCTCACAGAAAAAAGATCTGTTCTCTTCATATGACTGCCTGTCAATCTGCCCAATATGTTGTCACTCATTTTTTTTAAAACAGGTTTTTTTTGGCTTCAGTGTAACATTACATTCAGAGATGTTTTTCTATGCCTACGTGTGCATAATGCAATTAAGAAGTCAATAACTGAATTTTCCAAAATATTCCACTATTCCCCCATCGCAGCAAAAACGTTTAGGATCAGTTCTTGTATAAAGATAAAGGAGTATGGTTCCACATTATGAAGCAGTGAGGTCGTTATGTTAGGATCTAGGAGTCTGGTGTTGTACGAGGGTCTTGATGAGCAGTATCATGATAATGTATGTTTTCAGCAGGCTTGCCCCAAATATACATGGTTATGTAGGAGTCCATCACAAGTCATCAGCTTTCTATAAACTGATCATTCGAAATATAACAGTACCAGAAGCAACAACAAAAAATCTCCACATGAGGGCTGGGAAGGCCAATGCAAGGCTGCGGAAGGATCCCCGGGGAGCAATGGGCTGTGCATCATAAGGCTCCTTAAAAGATGGATCACTATAAGACCTATCTGGGGCATGATTGGATTACTTAGTTCACCTTGAGGAAGTCCCTTGTAGTGAGGTAATATTCCAGTTTCACCTCACTATAGAGCAGCCTAGTCCACAGAAGTCCCAAATTGGGTAAATTCTAGAAGCAAAGCTTCCGAGGCTTGGGCACTCTCTGCATCTATTATACCCCTCTGCTTGTCTACGTGTAATGTTTCTATCTCCAACTTGAGCCATCTACTCACCTATGATGTGTGTAATGTTTCTATCTCCAACTTGAGCCATCTACTCACCTATGATGTGTGGGGGGTTGGCACCTTTCCAATGCAGGATAAAACTCATTAAGCTATAAGGAGCTCCAGAAACCTGTGTTGGCTTTCCTCTTGGGGATTAAACCCAGAAGGCAACATTCCAGCTTATTTAAGACTGCTCTCCCAATAATGCTTTCCTTTCCGACATCTGGACTCCTCGCTCTCCATGAACCGCCAAATCAACGTGGTTTCACCCTCCTGCTTCCACACATTTTGCCTGCTTTGAAGGATCTTCAATGGATCACCTCTGAGTCCAGAAAAACAATCACCCATGAGCTCATCAGCAGCAGACTCTACTACGACAACACATTCTATGCCAGCACCACCAAGAAACTTCTAAAGATACTGCAGAACATACAGAACGCCTCCTCCAGATTCACCCTGAACATCGCACACCATAACCACAGCCACATCACCGACTACCTGAGAGACCTTCACTGGCTACCTATCAACAAAATAATTACCTTCAAGCCCTCCACAACACCGGACCTGCATACCTTAACCACTGCCTCTCCTTCTACACTCCCAACAGACATCTCAGCTCCACCCAACTAGCCCTGGCCACCATCCCACGGATCCACAAGATCACAGCTGGGAAAAGATCCTTCTCCTACCTCACTGCAAAGACCTGTAACTCCCTGCCACTGCACCTCAGGCAATCACAATCACTACCGCAATTCAGGAAGGACATCAAGACCTGGCTCCTCAACTAATCCATAGATCCACCCCTCCCACTCTGCACCTTGGGACCCTCACAGGTGAGTAGTCACGCTTTATAAGAACCCAGATTGATTGAAATCTCTGTTATTCTCATCCAGTATTCATATGTGACACATTCCATGCTCGGGAGCCCATATATTTTACTCAGTTTGCTAGCAGTTAGATAAGTTCTGAGGAATACGATGTACAGTATTAGATAAAACAGAGCACTTCTTGGTACCTTAACTATTGCCTGTTTCCAATTGAGCACCTGACTAGCTTCCGCCTTCTTTCTTTAAGTCTTCCAACTACCCCATCATTGCAATTGCTCTTCTTCTTTGATTCTTCAACGAGTTTTTGCCCGTTCACGGTTAAATCTAACTTATTCTCATGTTCTTTCTTTCGTGATTCCTTCCTCTATTCCCTCTCACAACAATCTTCTCAGTCCTTCTCTTGCTCTTCCTCTCTGGTACTACTTTCTCAGTCTCTTTAGTGATTGAAATACATCAATGTTCCAGAGATTGTCAATTTTACACTGGAATTTGCCCTGATCAGCTGTTGCAAAGTGACCTCTTCATCAACAGATTAGCGCAAGAACAACAACAGAAAATACATTTGACTATGGCCAGTCGGTGAAAATATCAATAAATAATTTCTGAACACTAGAGGTAAATTGTGAAGTGACTAGTGCAGAGCTTGAAATCTGGCCCATGGTTTTCCTTCTCCTTTTTGCACAACTATTTTAACTTTCTTCTCCCATGCACTCTTTTATTCTTTCATTCTCTGTTGCTCTCTTTTGCTGTCTTAACCTCCTTCCTCTCCTTCTGACTTAATGTTTGATAATCGTCTTTTTTCTTCTCCTGTTTTCTCCCCTTTCTGTTTCTTCATCTCTCATGCTCCTTCTTCTCCATCCGATTTCTTGACCCCTTCATGAGACTGGATTCCCATTTTGAACCCGCAGGGTCTGCCTGATCCTTACTGCCCATAAACAACAGGGCTAACTTGATACCTGGTTATCACTCAGAAGTGTGGCCATGTCAAAAATGAGGCAAGTGGGCCTCATCCGCTTCTGGCATTGACAATATAGAGGACAGTAGTTTGTACTGATGTGCTCTTCAGTACTCCTTCAAGTATACAAAACTGAGTTAGCATGGTGTGCAAAATAACGATGTACTTGGATATGGCCTCGAGTTATTGCCAGTGGCTGAGATTAATTCAAGCATTCCATCCACCACTTTTTGTATACTTCAGTGTCTTCATAACTCACTGACAGTAACTGATCGCCACTGCTAGCACACTACAGGGTTTTGCCTAAACAAAAGTTAAGACTATTGGCTTTGTCAGTGTATGTTAGCTGCTTGCATTGACTATCACTCTTCTCGGTGGGAGACATGATTCCGTTTTCTATGAGATTTCTAGTAAAAACTAATTCCACAAATATTTGAAAGTAGGAATATAATTCCCTTAAAAGGTTTGAAAATTCAAAAGGAGCTTCCTCTAAATGTTTTTCTTTTCTGGGTGGAAGTGAATGAGAAAGAATACAGATGCGTCTTCAAGAGTTTAGCTGCTTGGGTTCTAAGATCATTTGGAATAAATAATGATTTGTCTGTGTCCAGCAGAAAGGACATTTCCTAACTGTCCAAAAGACCCCCGAGCCTGATCCATTCTTTACTGACACAGGTATGAAAGAGGAGTGAGTGCACTCTTCCTCCTGCGTCTACATCCTCTGCAGGTGAGGGTCAGGCAGCTATTGATGTCTTAATTTCAAGAGCTTTTGTTTGTTTCCTTTTCTTTGTTCAGTCAGTTCGGTTGTCTGGAGGGTGATACACCTCTGGAGCCATGATGTGCCTTGGGGATAGATTCCCACTCATCGGTGTGTACTCAAACTCGAAAATAAAGAAAGAAAATCAGACCAGTGTGCAGCAGCTAAAACTCAAATAATAAGAACCACGGAACAAAAAACAAAATAAGAGATTAAAAAGACAGCACAGGAATCTGGAGTAAACATCAAAACTAGAGTGAACACCAGCACATTTTGCTAAAAAAATATGGCTCAAAGAGGCTCACATATGCTATAATTGAATGACTGTATATGACAAGCCGAAAGACCAATTTGACTGTTTGTGCATGGACACATTCCTTTTTTTTATGGTTATTGGCAGAGGACCGTTGGTCACACTACAGGTGTAATCTTGACTGACAGCTGCATGAAGAAGAGCTCTCACAGTTAGAGAAGGTAAGGACTAATCTTTGAGGGTAAACTGGGTAGAAGAGGGTGGCAATAATGATCCTGCTGTACAGTCGTGAGACCACGGGGAGGTTTTTAATCCCTATTGTAGCTCCTCTCTCACTGACATTGACACTTCTATGTATAGCAAGGCACAAACTAAATGAAGTTCAATGGAAATGGGCAGACAGCCACTGGACATCAATAAGGGGTGCCAGCGGCCATTTTGAATTTATGTAGGAACGAGGAATGGCTCCCCTCCCCTTGTCTGTGAGCAATTGAAGGATTTTGCCCCAGTGCCCTTTAATCCTCACTGCACTCTACTTCCCTAATGCCAGTTACTTAGCCTTCGATGAGGAAGTGCCCCTAGCAAGGTACTTTTAGTGCGCATCATTAGTACTGGCAATTGGGATTGTCCAATATTTGCTGCCATGCCTCCAAAGAGAGACCCTAGCAACTGAGAATCCGACTGATAAATTGTATTTATAGCACTCATTATCATACCCAAAATGACTTCTTGGCTTTATCGTGTAGATCAGCTCTTGATACCTCCTGATGATCCCCCTGTCTGTATTACAGATGAAATAGGATTACACATAATGTCTTGCACGTCTGTCTTAATGTACATCACGTACCTTTGGCATGTGATGGCAAAGCATGGGGTAAACTGACCCTTGTTAGCGGCTGTTGTTCTTTAATTGTGGTGAGTGAAAATTGTTTCCAGTTTCAAAACGAAGAAAGGGACCTGTGCGTCTTTGGAAGCTGATGCACTACACCACATTTGTACTCAGTATTTGCATTTGCCTACTGATGTTTTTACCCGAAACAAACAAACAATTAAAGGGGCCACGTAGCGTTTGGGAAACAAGCATTGGAAAAGCTAATAGATTTCACCTATGCGAGATCTATTAACGTTGTCAATGTTTTTTACATGTTGACTTGTGTGTTATAAAGCAGTGTGAATTTGCGAAAAGTATGTGACAGACATAACTCTGCATAACGTGGATGAATCCAATGTGTGCTATTTTACCGGTGTGTCTTCTGTGACATTATTTCAGCACAACCATTAACTAATGCTATTGAACTCATTTAAAGCATTTGCATACCATGAAAACCTAACCTGGCCCCCAGGGGCCCCACAAGCCCCCTTACTGCCTGCCTTTCCATGGCAGCGTGTACTGCCATGGATAGGCTGGTGGTAAGGGGAGTCAAAATCCCCAGGGCAGCGCTGCAACCGCTGGGACATCCATGGCGGTAAACCGCCGGTCCCGGCGGTGTGACCGCCGCGGTACCGCCGCGGTCATAATATGTCATTTCGTACCGCCAGCCTGTTGGCGGTACGAACGCCACTTTAACCCTGGCAGTCGGTGACCTCCAGGGTTGAAATGAGGCCCTTAGTGATGCTTTAGAAACCTCAACCAGGGATCAAATTGGTAAGAGGAGGTGTTGAAGTGGTGAGTACTTGTTTGCAGGAATAATTTAAAGATGTATTCACTAACAAGTTGAAAATGCATTGTGTGATGTTCCTTCGTTAAAAAGTTTTAACAGTAAGGGGTTATCTATTTTGGTCACCAACGCAAGTAAAAAAAGGTCTGGGGCAGTTTTGAAACAAGTGAAAAATGGACGGGAGGAAACTATCATGTTTTTGTCCAGAGCTCTTGTAGGACCTGAGAATCATTACTCAGTTATTGAAAAGGAGACTCCATGTATATACTGGGCGGTAAAAAAAACTCAAAAAGTTTGTGAGGGGTGGTTAGTTTCTGGTCAGGTCTGATCATAAACCATTAAAAGACGTGTTTATAAAGAAGAGTTTGGATGCTATTTCTTCATGCATTTGTAAATGGGTAATAGCTTTGCAGAATTATGACTTTAAAAGTAGAAAGTATTCCTGGTACTGGGAATAAAGTTGGAGACTGCTTGTCACGTCTTGTCCCTGATCAGTCAGCTCAGCCAGATTAAGAGAACAATTAAATTGAAAATGCTGATGACTAAGAAGACTTTAGGGTGTGTGAAGTCACAGAAGGTGTGATCAGAGAAGAAAATTGAAAAATGGTATTGTCAAAGGATGTGGGTTCACAAGAGGTTATTAAAAAGTATTGGAGGGGTGGTCTCACAGAAAATATGAAGCTGAAGATTTAGATTGTACAAGATGAACTTTCTTTCAGAAATGGTTTGCTCTGGAGGGGCACTAAGCTAGTACCAGCGGAAAACTTATGGGGAAAAATTATAAACCTAAGTCGCCAAGGTCATCAAGGGATCTCCAAAACCAAGGAACGCATTAAACTAAATTTTTGGTGGCCTGACATGGATGTTCATGTAGAGAGGACAGTAAGGGATTGTCTTGTGTGTATGTTGAGTGATAAGATTTGTAAGACACAAGTCCAGCCTCCGGTGTTGAAAGCATTGCCATGAGGGCATTGCAAGAAGTAGCATTGGATACTTTGAGCCCTGTAACACGCGGGAATGGACAGTTTTATCTGCTGGTCTCAGTTGATCTCTATTCTAGGTGGGTGGAGAGTTGCATAATGCAGAACATCGAGACAAAAAGGTGATAGGGTTTCTTGTTGATGTATTTTGTAGAGGTCTACCAGAAAATGTATTGACTGATAATGGAGTTCAATTAGTCTCTAAAGAAATGGAGATGTTTTTATACAATAATGGTATCAAACACAAAACATGTTCTCTCTACCATCCAGAAACTAATGGAATGGTAAAGAGATTCAACAGAGTATTGAAAGAAACTATTCAAATAGCAAAAGCACAAAATAGAGACTGGAAATCAGAGATTTTGGAGAGAGTGAAATTATATAGATAGACTCCTCATTCCATCACAGGGAAAATACCTTTTGAGTTATTTAGGGGACGCAAACCTGTAACTCTGCTATGTCCAGTGTGGATGAGAAACAAAAATGTAGGGGATACTTGTAGGAAAGTATCATCTTGCCTGGCATGTTACCCCCATTTTTCACTGTATATATGTTGTTTTAGTTGTATGTGTCACTGGGACCCTGCCAGCCAGGGCCCCAGTGCTCATAAGTGTGCCTGAATGTGTTACCTGTGTTATGACTAACTGTCTCACTGAGGCTCTGCTAACCAGAACCTCAGTGGTTATGCTCTCTCATTTCTTTCAAATTGTCACTAACAGGCTAGTGACCAATTTTACCAATTTACATTTACATCAGAGAGACCAAAAAGGAGTCTTCACAAGACTGGGTTGATTTTGTTGACCATTCAGTGAAGGCCTTGGAGGGGTGGTTACATGGCAGTAAAGTTACTGATTATGAAAGCCTGTATAACTTGATCCTGAGAGAGCATATACTTAATAACTGTGTGTCTGATTTGTTGCACCAGTACCTGGTGGACTCTGATCTGACCTCTCCCCAAGAATTGGGAAAGAAGGCAGACAAATGGGTCAGAGCAAGGGTGAACAGAAAAGTTCATACAGGGGGTGACAAAGATGGCAAGAAGAAGAAGGATGGTAAGTCTTCTGACAAGGATGGGGACAAATCTAAAAATGAGTCTTCATCAGGCCCACAAAAACACTCTGGTGGGGGTGGTGGGCCCAAATCCTCTTCTAATCAAAACAAAGAAAAGAAACCATGGTGCTATTTATGTAAAATAAAAGGCCATTGGACAACAGATCCCAGTTGTCCAAAGAAAAGCACCAAGCCTCCTACCACTACAACCCCTACTGCTACACCTAGTGTCCCTACTAATAGCAGTGGTGGCGGGAGCAAACCTACTAATAGCCAATCCAAGGGAGTAGCTGGGCTCACTTTTGGTAACTTAGTTGGGGTTGGTCTTGTTAGGGAGACCACAGAGGCTGTGTTAGTCTCTGAGGGGGCTATTGATTTAGCCACCTTAGTTGCTTGTCCCCTTAACATGGATAAGTACAAGCAACTACCCCTAATAAATGGTGTTGAGGTTCAGGCCTACAGGGACACTGGTGCCAGTGTTACAATGGTAATAGAGAAACTGGTCCACCCTGAACAACACCTACTTGGTCACCAGTACCAAGTAACCGATGCTCACAACAACACACTTAGCCACCCCATGGCTGTTGTAAATCTCAACTGGGGGGGGTTACTGGTCCAAAGAAAGTTGTGGTAGCCTCAGATTTACCTGTAGACTGTCTACTAGGAAATGATTTGGAGACATCGGCTTGGTCAGATGTGGAGTTGGAGGCCCATGCAGCAATGCTGGGCATCCCAGGGCATATTTTTGCTTTAACCAGGGCTCAGGCCAAAAAGCAAAAAGGACAGGGTGACTTGGATCCTGGAACAATGGACCAAGTGCTCCCTAAAGCTAGGGCTAGTAGAAGTAAAGCACTACCTACTATCCCTCCCTCTACAGTGGATTCTTCTTCTGAGGAAGAAGAATTTCCACCCTGTGCAGAACCTACACCAGAGGAGCTGGAAGCAGACACTGCTGAGCTTTTGGGTGAAGGGGGGCCTGCCAGGGAGGAGCTGAGTGTGGCACAGCAAGCCTGTCCCACACTAGAGGGTCTAAGACAGCAAGCTGTCAAACAAGCTAATGGGGATGTCAGTGACTCACACAGAGTTTACTGGGAGGACAACCTCTTGTACACTGAAGCAAGGGATCCTAAACCTGGAACTGCCAGGAGGTTAGTGATTCCTCAGGAGTACAGAAAGTTCCTCCTAACTCTAGCCCACGACATTCCCCTAGCTGGACATTTGGGACAAATGAAAACTTGGGACAGACTTGTTCCCTTGTTTCATTGGCCTAGAATGTCGGAGGACACAAAAGAATTTTGCAAGTCCTGTGAAACCTGTCAAGCCAGTGACAAGACAGGTGGCACCCCAAAGGCACCCCTTATTCCACTGCCTGTGGTTGGGGTTCCCTTTGAAAGGGTAGGGGTAGACATAGTTGGCCCCCTTGACCCTCCTACTGCTTCAGGCAATAGGTTTATCTTGGTGGTAGTGGACCATGCCACAAGATATCCTGAAGCTATTCCTCTAAGGACCACTACAGCACCTGCAGTGGCAAAGGCCCTCCTGGGAATATTTTCCAGGGTGGGCTTCCCAAAAGAGGTGGTATCAGACAGGGGAAGCAATTTCATGTCTGCTTACTTAAAGGCCATGTGGAAGGAGTGTGGTGTGACATACAAGTTCACTACACCCTATCATCCACAAACAAATGGACTGGTGGAGAGATTTAACAAAACTCTCAAAGGCATGATTATGGGACTCCCTGAAAAACTCCGCAGGAGATGGGATATCCTTTTACCATGCCTCCTTTTTGCCTACAGGGAGGTACCCCAGAAAGGAGTGGGCTTCAGCCCCTTTGAACTCCTCTTTGGACACCCAATGAGGGGTCCACTAACACTTGTCAAGGAGGGTTGGGAACAACCTTAAAAGCTCCAAAGCAAGATATAGTGGATTATGTACTTGGCCTCAGATCAAGGATGGCTGAATACATGAAAAAGGCCAGTAAAAACCTTCAGGCCAGCCAAGAGCTCCAGAAGCAATGGCATGACCAGAAGGCTGTTTTGGTTCAGTACCAACCAGGGCAGAAAGTGTGGGTCTTGGAGCCTGTGGCCCCAAGAGCACTCCAAGATAAATGGAGTGGACCCCACACAATTGTTGAAAAAAAGGGTGAAGTCACCTACTTAGTTGACTTAGGCACTGCCAGGAGTCCCCTTAGGGTGCTCCATGTCAATCGCCTGAAACCCTACTATGACAGGGCTGATCTCACCCTGCTCATGGCAACTGATGAGGGACAGGAAGAAGAGAGTGACCCTCTCCCTGATCTCTTCTCTTCCACAGAGCAAGATGCTCTAGTGGAAGGTGTAGTTTTGGCTGATTGTCTCACTGCTGAGCAGAGAGACCATTGCATAAATCTCCTGGGTCAGTTTTCTGAACTCTTCTCTACTGTGCCAGGTACCACTTCTTGGTGTGAGCACACTATAGATACTGGAGACAGCTTGCCTGTCAAAAGTAAAATCTATAGGCATCCTGACCATGTCAGAGACTGCATAAAGCAAGAGGTGCAGAAAATGTTAGAACTGGGAGTGGTTGAGCACTCTGAAAGTCCATGGGCTTCTCCTGTGGTACTTGTACCAAAACCTCATTCCAAAGATGGAAAGAAAGAAATGCGGTTTTGTGTTGACTACAGAGGTCTCAACCAGGTAACCAAAACTGATGCTCACCCTATACCCAGGGCAGATGAGCTCATAGATACACTGGCATCTGCTAAGCTCTTTTGACTTGACTGCAGGGTATTGGCAGATCAAATTATCAGAAGATGCAAAAGCAAAAACTGCATTTTCAACCATTGGAGGTCATTACCAATTCACAGTAATGCCTTTTGGATTGAAAAATGCACCTGCCACTTTTCAGAGGTTGGTGAACACAGTCCTGCAAGGGCTGGAGGCTTTTAGTGCAGCATATCTGGAAGATATAGCTGTCTTTAGCTCCAGTTGGGATGATCACCTGGTCCACCTATGGAAAGTTTTGGAGGCCCTGCAAAAGGCAGGCCTCACTATCAAGGCTTCAAAGTGCCAGATAGGGCAGGGGAAGGTGGTTTATCTGGGACACCTTGTTGGTGGGGAACAGATTGCACCACTTCAGGGGAAAATCCAAACTATTATAGATTGGGTTTCCCCTACTACTCAGACTCAGGTGAGAGCCTTCCTAGGCCTCACTGGGTATTACAGTAGGTTCATTAAGAACTATGGCTCCATTGCAGCCCCTCTTAATGACCTCACATCCAAGAAAATGCCTAAGAAGGTATTGTGGACAGCTAGCTGTCAGAAAGCTTTTGAGGAGCTGAAGCAGGCCATGTGCTCTGCACCTGTCCTGAAAAGCCCTTGTTACTCTAAAAAATTCTATGTCCAAACTGATGCATCTGAATTAGGAGTAGGGGCAGTCCTATCACAACTTAATTCTGAGGGCTAGGATCAACCTGTTGCTTTTATTAGTAGAAGGTTGACCCCTAGAGAAAAGCGTTGGTCTGCCATTGAGAGGGAGGCCTTTGCTGTGGTTTGGGCACTGAAGAAGTTGAGGCCATACCTGTTTGGCACTCACTTCATTGTTCAGACAGACCACAAACCTCTACTTTGGCTAAAACAAATGAAAGGTGAAAATCCTAAATTGTTGAGGTGGTCCATATCCCTACAGGGAATGGACTATACAGTGGAACATAGACCTGGGAGTAGCCACTCCAATGCAGATGGACTCTCCAGATATTTCCACTTAGACAATGAAGACTCATCAGGTCATGGCTAGTCTTATTGTCCTTCGTTTGGGGGGGGGGGTTGTGTAGGAAAGTACCATCTTGCCTGGCATGTTACCCCTATTTTTCACTGCATATATGTTGTTTTAGTTGTATGTGTCACTGGGACCCTGCCAGCCAGGGCCCCAGTGCTCCTAAGTGTGCCTGAATGTGTTACCTGTGTTATGACTAACTGTCTCACTGAGGCTCTGCTAACCAGAACCTCAGTGGTTATGCTCTCTCATTTCTTTCAAATTGTCACTAACAGGCTAGTGACCAATTTTACCAATTTACATTGGCTTACAGGAACACCCTTATAATTCCCTAGTATATGGTACTGAGGTACCCAGGGTATTGGGGTTCCAGAAGATCCCTATGGGCTGCAGCATTTTTTTGCCACCCATAGGAAGCTCTGACAATTCTTACACAGGCCTGCCACTGCAGCCTGAGTGAAATAACGCCCACGTTATTTCACAGCCATTTTACACTGCACTTAAGTAACTTATAAGTCACCTATATGTCTAACCTTTACCTGGTAAAGGTTGGGTGCTAAGTTACTTAGTGTGTGGGCACCCTGTCACTAGCCAAGGTGCCCCCACATTGTTCAGGGCCAATTCCCTGGACTTTGTGAGTGCGGGGACACCATTACACGTGTGCACTACATATAGGTCACTACCTATATGTAGCTTCACAATGGTAACTCCGAATATGGCCATGTAACATGTCTATGATCATGGAATTGCCCCCTCTATGCCATCCTGGCGTAGTTGGCACAATCCCATGATCCCACAGGTCTGTAGCTCAGACCTGGGTACTGCCAAACTGCCTTTCCCGGGGTTTCACTGCAGCTGCTGCCAACCCCTCAGACAGGTTTCTGCCCTCCCGGGGTCCAGCCAGGCTTGGCCCTGGATGGCAGAACAAAGGACTTCCTCTGAGAGAGGGTGTTACACCCTCTCCCTTTGGAAAATGGTGTGAAGGCAGGGGAGGAGTAGCCTCCCCCAGCCTCTGGAAATGCTTTCATGGGCACACATGGTGCCCATTTCTGCATAAGCCAGTCTACACCGTTCAGGGACCCCTCAGCCCTGCTCTGGCGCAAAACTGGACAAAGGAAAGGGGAGTGACCACTCCCCTGACCTACTCCTCCCCTGGGAGGTGCCCAGAGCTCCTCCAGTGTGCTCCAGACCTCTGCCATCTTGGAAACAGAGGTGCTGCTGGCACACTGGACTGCTCTGAGTGGCCACTGCCAGCAGGTGACGTCAGAGACTCCTTCTGATAGGCTCCTTCAGGTGTTGCTAGCCTATCCTCTCTCCTAAGTAGCCAAACCCTCTTTTCTGGCTATTTAGGGTCTCTGTCTTTGGGGATTCCTTAGATAACGAATGCAAGAGCTCATCCGAGTTCCTCTGCATCTCTCTCTTCACCTTCTGCCAAGGAATCGACTGTTGACCGCGCTGGAAGCCTGCAAAACTGCAACAAAGTAGCAAAGACGACTACTGCAACTCTGTAACGCTGATCCTGCCGCCTTCTTGACTGCTTTCCTGGTGGTGCATGCTGTGGGGGTAGTCTGCCTCCTCTCTGCACTAGAAGTTCCAAAGAAATCTCCCGTGGGTTGACGGAATCGTCCCCCTGCAACCGCAGGCACCAAAGAACTGCATCACCTGTACCCTGGGTCTCCTCTCAGCACAACGAGCGAGGTCTCTTGAATCCAGCAACTCTGTCCAAGTGACTCCCACAGTCCAGTGACTCTTCAGTCCAAGTTTGGTGGAGGTAAGTCCTTGCCTCTCCATGCCAGACTGCATTGCTGGGAACTGCGACTTTTGCAGCTACTCCGGCCTCCGTGCACTTCCGGTGGAAATCCTTTGTGCACAGTCCAGCCTGGGTCCACGGCACTCTAACCTGCATTGCACGACCTCCTAAGTTGTCCTCCGGCGGCGTGGGACTCCTTTGTGCAACTTCGGGTGATCACCGTTTCACTCCACTTCGTAGTGCCTGTTCCGGCACTTCTGCGGGTGCTGCCTACTTCTGAGAGGGCTCCTTTTCTTGCTCGATGCCCCCTCTGTCCCCAGACGCAATTGGCGACATCCTGGTCCCTTCTGGGCTACAGCAGCATCCAAAAACCCTAACCCCACGATTTGCAGCTAGCAAGGCTTGTTGGCGGTCTTTTTTCAGGAAAACACTTCTGCACGACTCTCCACGGCGTGTGGGATCCGTCCTCCAAAGGGGAAGTTCCTAGCCCTTTTCGTTCCTGCAGAATCTTCAGCTTCTACTGTCCAGTAGCAGCTTCTTTGCACCCACAGCTGGCATTTCCTGGGCATCTGCCCATCTCCGACTTGCTTGTGACTTTTGGACTTAGTCCCCTTGTTCCACAGGTACCCTCGGTTGGAAATCCATCGTTGTTGCATTGCTGATTTGTGTCTTTCCTGCAGAATTCCCCTATCACGACTTCTAAGTCCTTTGGGGAACTTTAGTGCACTTTGCACTCACTTTTCAGGGTCTTGGGGTGGGCTATTTTTCTAACCCTAACTGTTTTCTTACAGTCCCAGCGACCCTCTACAAGGTCACATAGGTTTGGGGTCCATTCGTGGTTCGCATTCCACTTTTGGAGTATATGGTTTGTGTTGCCCCTATCCCTATGTGTCCCCATTGCATCCTATTGTAACTATACATTGTTTGCACTGTTTTCTAATACTATTACTGCATATTTTGGTATTGTGTACATATATCTTGTGTATATTTGCTATCCTCATACTGAGGGTACTCACTGAGATACTTTTGGCATATTGTCATAAAAATAAAGTACCTTTATTTTTAGTATATCTGTGTATTGTGTTTTCTTATGATATTGTGTATATGACACTAGTGGTACTGTAGGAGCTTCACTCGTCTCCTAGTTCAGCCTAAGCTGCTCTGCTAAGCTACCATTATCTATCAGCCTAAGCTGCTAGACACCCTATACACTAATAAGGGATAACTGGGCCTGGTGCAAGGTGTAAGTACCCCTTGGCACTCACTACAAGCCAGTCCAGCCTCCTACAATACTCCAGTGTTACAAAGGTGATGGTTATTCCAAAAAGAAAAGATAAAGAAAAGAAAACTCAACTATGATTTGAGACATGCAACATCTCCAATCAAAGTTAATGTTGGTGATATGGTGAGAATAAACCCTCCTCAGAAAATAGGTTCTAGTAGGTTTTCTGCACCTCTTAAAGTAATTAAATTCTTTCATAATGCTGTCAAACTGAGTGACAGTCGTATTTGGAACTTGAGCAGGGTGGTGACTGTGCCTCTCAACAAAGACGTTCCAGAGTACTGAGGACTCTATGTTCAATGTTTCACAACCAAGGTGAAGTGGTTGGCTGATATCAAGACTGAAACATTTGAGCACGTTTATTTGAGCCTCGAGTAAACAACCCCTGAGTTTACTTGAGCCTCAAGTAAACAACCTTCATGTCTTTGTTGACAACCTCCATGTCTTTGTTGCTCTCAGGTGTAGACATGTATATAGACACTGTTTTCGCTATTATTCTAGATATATATGTTTCTGTTAACTATTTAATTTTATTTATTGGAGGAAAGCTGTGTATTATCTGGCATCTTACTAAGATGAAGTGATAAGCAGAATGGTGTGAAATAGTTCTAAGACTGGAATACTGAGAGCGCTTGAAGGTTAACGATTCAGTTGCCTGGAGCATCTGAGTGGATGAGATGCTTCCACAGATGTTTATCTAAATAAAGAGTTAGGAAGAAAACTACGCATGGAAAGTCATCGTTTTCATAATCTGCTCTCAATGGCAGGTTTTGCGTTATGGTGATCAGTCAAACTATTTATTTATAGCTTCCAAGTCTACAGATAACTTATGTGCAACATTTTCATAGTTTCCACAGTACTTATGTCCAATTGTACAAGTGGTTCACTACAGTAACCGTTGAACATATTTAGTGCAGTAAGAAATGGGGCAGTTTTTTATGTGTTTATGTGTGCTTTATAAACGTTCTTCCTTTCTCAAAATCGCTTTAAAATGTATTGTTTGCCACTGTTTTCTTAAACATTTACTCTGGAGAAGAACTTCCCAAACACCCTTTCTGTTGGTCAGGCTTGTGCACTTCGCATGCTTGCAACGTAACACTTATGCCTAACTTTTACACCCCATCACTTTCAAATGTCATTAGCCGCCACTGGCTATAACTGCCATTTCCAGCCCATGGGCCTGAGCCCATGCAGACCCTGGTAACCTTGATTTCCATGGCGGGTGGCCCAGGTTCATAATGCAATGCACAAATATTGCGCATTGTGCACAGATAGACAACTAGGACCACTTTCAATTGAGGACACTTGACAGCGTGTGCACAATAGGCCTCTCTTCCCCAGAGATTGGGTTGAAATTCATACAGGAGTGCACAAGGTGTTGATTAGCGCGAGGTTCAAGTTGACTTAATACTATGTGGTACACATGGGCTATCTCTCCCCTTAGACGCTACATTCTATGTACCCCAGTAGGTCCCAATTTGTGCCAGGTGCAGTGCCCCTATGGCAAATGTCCTGTGTGTGGTGTGGCACTTCCTGGATATCACACTCTATTGGAAAGTGACATTCTACCACATGAAACACGTAATGGGCTGTGAGGTGTTGTGCATGATCAAGCAGTGTGTGCTAGGTCTGCTCCAGGATAACCTGAAGTAGCTTACAGAAGCTAAATGACAGATAACGATAGGCTGGCTGGGTGCTAGACCCCCCACAGAAGGGGAGAAGAGACATGCTAGAATGAGCATGTGCGGAGGAGGCGCATGTGCGGGGAAACCGCAGCGATGAGAAAGTGGCAGATGAAAGATAACTTGGTCTCATAGATTGCTATGATGCAAGCACTGCCGAAATCTCCTGAGGGAGGCCAGTCGGAGATGGCTGAATAATTGCACTCCATGTTGGTGGGGAAGGAGTCATGTAGGAGAGGGGAAGCAGCAGACGATATCCAAGGGCTACCCATATTGAAAGTGATGGCACGAGAAGACCTGAGAAGGTGCCTGACAATATTCTTTCAACTGTGGCCTAATGCATGGGTTGCTGGAAGGGATGTGGGTCTGAGTTTAGCAAGCTACCAGATAGAGTCCCAGAGTGAGGTGTGTTTGCAAAATATTATTACTTTTGTCTTGTCTGTGTTGAACTTGAGGCAAATGTTTTTTTTTAGTCTATCTTGAGGCTTTGTCATGCAGGCAGAGAAACTGATTCTGATGTTTGGCATCTTATCGTAGAAGGAGAGTATGAGATGGGTGATGTCAGCATAAGATGCGTTGATTCTGTGGGCGCAAATGATGCTGGCAAGTGGAGTAACGTAGGCATTGAACAGAGTAGGACTGAGTAAGATCCTTGTGGAACTACATAGATGAGGTATGGCATCTGGGGTAAGGCTTCCCAGGCCAATTGGATGTAGCCTGTCAGGAAGGAGTAAATCCAGCAAAGTGTGGGACCTTGGAGAATTGTTTCATGCAGTTGTTTGATAGGAGAGTGTTGTAGACAATGTCTAAGGCTACAGAAAGATCCAGTTGGATGATGGCCACAATGTCAACTCTGTCCATCTGGAAGTTGTCTATGACTGTAAGAAGGGCAGTTTATCTACTGTGGGTGGGTCTGAATTCAGATTGAGTGGTGTCAAGGAGGTGGTTGTCATGAGGTGGATGGATAGGCATTTGCTTACCATATTTTCAGTAACTTTTGCCATGTAGGGTAGAAGGGAGATAGGCTGGCAGTCAGCTAACGTCTTCAGTTCTGCTAAGGTGTGCTTAAGGTGGGGGAGTAATGTGGAGTGTTACAGACGTCCAGGTGGGTGGCTGTGATGAGTGATTCATTCAGGTGGAGGACTGCACTGATGACGTTCAGTCCCTTGATGAAGAATGGAGAGGACCAGGGCCCTATGGGTACTTCTCAGTGTATGGATTGAATGGTTGTTGCAGTAAATGGGAGTGAGAGAAAGGCTGGGGAGAAAAAGTATGATTAGCAAACAAAAGATAGGAGAAAAAAGAGGGGTAGAAGGAAAGTGAAAATGAAGAAAACCTGAAAGAGAGGAAACAAGGAAGGAAAGAGATTAGGAAGGATGAATTGAAAGTAGGAAGTGTGAAAGGAAGGGTAAGGAGAAGAATGATTAAAAGGAAAGAATAGTAAATGGGTGGGGGGAAAGTTGAAGAGATATGGAAGTATGAAATGGTAAATGTGTGAATATGGATGAATAAAATGATGAAAGGGCAGATGGATAGGTGAAAGAATGGATGGATAGACAGATGGGTTTATAGATGGTTGAAAGGTTGAATAGACGGATGGATGCATGCACGGGCAAAATAATTCATGGATGGGAGGTTGGGTGGATGGAAGGATGGAAAGATAAAAAGTTGGATAGATGGATGGCTGGATGGATTTATGGATGGATGGAAAGGTGGGTGGATAGATGTTTAGACGGAGGGATGGAAGGATTAAGGGAGCTCTTGTAGGGAGGATCAAACATGCTTGCTTGGCCATCAGTAGTATGGATTTAGGTAAGGATATTTTAATTATCTGGCAAGTCCCTTGAGCCATCTATCTTCTTCAAGGCTAAGGGTTTCTGTCCTGAATGTAGGGGTCAGTGAAGCAATCCCTTATGTTTAGGGGTGTGCAAAATTTGTGTAATTTGTATATGCGTAATTACTCAAAATGTTGGGGAAATTCTGTAAACTTACACAAAATGTGAAACCGTCATTTGGCACTATACTATAGCACAAACTGCATTCTTGTCTCCATTTTGATCACGAGTATGAAATTGGCACTAAAAACATAGCACAAAAAATACAAACGCAACACACAACAGCCACTTGTGTTCTGGTCATTCACGTTCTCATCCTAAATTTTTGCTGTGAATAGGAAATATTAATGAGAAGTTGCGCAATAGTGTAATTTTGGGTGACAAATTTAACAAGAAATTAGCAAATTTATTTATACAAGATTATGCCAGCATATCAGAAATGTCACTGAAGCCTAGTTTTATCAAAGTTCTCTTATATCTGCTCCCATTGTCCAAGTGGTTGGAGGGCAAGCGGCCTGGTGTTTGATTTCCACTGGCTCCTGTCCCTCCACGTGCGCTGGCAATGGAAACAAACAATTGGCTAAGGGTTGGCATATGCACCAAGTACCTAGCTACACAAGGATGACACCTTTCCACTAAGACAGTGACTTTGTGAAATGGCCCTTCGCGTCTTTGGAAAGCCACACAGGAGTGGTGGTGTCTGGGCTCAAGACAAACCATTTAGCGGCCACAATAAGCATGCCCTAGCATTATGGACAGTACATTCTCTTTTGTACTAATTTTGTATAAAAACGTGGCTGGGTTTGGTGGCTTGGTAAACTAATGCCTACACTCCAGAGGTCAGTGTTTTCCCCATGATCACAGGTCTGAGTCCAAGGGGAATACTGAACCTTTTATCCTTTGGAGGTTAATTAAAAGAGTACCACTGAGTTAGGTTCAAATACAATCTGTCAAAAGTGCCAAGAGACCTCCTTTTGAGGTGAAAATGCACTATATAAATATGCCTATCATGTTAATAAGTGTAGGCTGCAGCTATGAATGACAAACCTCAAAATATAATGAAAATGATAGTAAATGAGAAAGAAAGTGAGGTATGTATTCTAGCGTAGTTGTAGTGCTAGGTGAAGACACCGCAAGATCAAACTTGTCCAGTGAGACTGAAAGAAACAGAAAAAAGTTGTTTGCAGAAAAGATGATGACAGTGTGGGAATGGAGAGTAGCACATAATTGTAACATTATTTAATTAGAGTTATGGCAGACTCATGAGAAGGATCACTTGCTACTACCTCTCCCCCACCCCCAACAAAGACAGTGCTAGAGAAGTATTTAGACAAATATCAATTTAAAAATATCGAATTACAGAAATATCGGAAAAATTATATTGTGATACAGAAATATCGTGATGCCGAAATATTGTTGTAAAGAATATAATTTTTTAGGTAACACTGTTTTAATAAATATTGTTGTTGTTAATATCGTTTTCAAAAATATAGTTGTAAATAATATTGTTTTTGATAATTTATACTTTGCAGTTCATATTTTAATTTTATATGTTGCATCTATAAATGTTTATAATTTTTTTAATATAGTTTTTAATTTTAAGTGATTTAAAATTTTTACATTAATTGTTAATAATAATTTAGGGTGTTGTAGCGTATTGCTTAGTTTGTAGGTAGTGGCGGCCGGCAGCTTTGGGAGGGGGGCGGGTGGGGCACACACACAAACACACACACACACACAGGCTCATTCTTTCACACATAGACACGCACGCACGCACGCTCATCCATTAACAACACTCATTCCATTCAAACATACACGCACGCACCAAACATTCATTTTCCAAGATCACACACATTCATTCTTTCACACACACATGCACGCACTCACATCCATTAACAACACTCATAACACTCAAACATGCACGCGCGCACCAAACATTCAATGTAAAACATAACACACATACATACATACATCCACACACACACACACACACTTACCTTCAGCCTCGGAGGTCCCAGGAGGGTTGGGACTGCTGCCTTCCCTCATTGGCTGACCTGAGGTCAGCCAATGAGGGAAGGCAGCAGTCTCAGCCTCGTCACAGAGTGGGATGGGGTCAGTGAGACTGCTGACCCCACCCCACTCTGTGACGAAGTGTCACTGATTGACACTCGCCCTTGGCACTTCAGGGCTTAAACCTGAAGCGCCCAGGGAGAGTGTCAATGGGTGACGCTTTCCTCGTCACCCAGGGGAGGGCCTCGAGGCACCTTTGCTGGGCCGAGGAGGTCACGCCCATAGGGGTCGTGATCTCCTCAGCACAGCAAAGTTCAGCTCAGGCAGCCAGGAGTCTGCGCAAATCGCACATGTCTGCTCTTGGCTGCCTGACCTGAACATGAAGAGTGTCTGTCAGGCTGACCTTTGTTCTGCCTGACAGACACTCTTCATGGGGTGGGGGGGCGTGGCCCCTCCGCCCTAAAGGACGGGCCGCCACTGTTTGTAGGGACATGGGGGGAAGTAAATTAAGTATAATTACCAATTATTACTTTATTATCAATTATTTAATTGATTCAAAATGTTCCAATTGTGTATTATGCATATTTTTAAAGTTATTTATTAGGTGTGGGCTGCTATGTTTGTTGGGGTATAGGATAGGAAGTAAATTAAGTCATAATTAAGTAACAATTATTTGTGATTTATAATTATGTAAATTTTGTATTCAATATATCTTTTAAGTTATATAGTACATGCTGGCTTCTGGGTTTATAGGAATAGAGGTAAGTAATAAATAATTAACAATTAATTATTAATGTATTATTAGATATTTAATGTTATTAATTATGCTATTTTTGACATACATGTTCATTGTAGTCATATTTTAAGTGTGGGCTGCAAGGTTTGTGGGGGTATAGTGAAGGAAGTTATAAATGTTATGTGTTTGAAGTGAAGTAATTTCTCTATTGTTGGAAAGACTGAAGTCGGAATAATAAATGTAATCCCTCTGAGGCAGGAATAGTAAAATCTTACCTCTTTGAAGTCCAACGGTTTCCCTACTGTTCCACTGACTGGAGTGGGATTGGAAATGTAACCCCTCCGAAGTCCAACACTTTCCCGACTTTTCCACAGAGTGGAGTGGGAATAGTAAATGTTACCCCTTCAAAGTCCAACGCTTTCTCCAGCAGTGGGAATAGTGCATTTTACTCATCCAATGTTTCATGGTTTCCCTACTGTTGCACAGAGTGGAGTGGGAATAGTACATTTTACCCATCCTAAGTCCAATAATTTCCCTACAGTTGCACAGACTGGAGTAGGTATAGTAAGTGTTACCCCTCTGAAGTCGAATGCTCTCCCTACTGTTGCACAGACCGGAGTGGTAATTGTACATTTTACCCCATCAAAGTCCAATGCTTTCCCTATTTCTATGCAGACTGGAGTGGAAATAGTAAACTTTACCCCTTTAATGTCCAACAGTTTCCCTACTGTTGCAGACACTGGAGTGGGAATAGTAAATGTTACCCCTCTGAAGTCCAATACTTTCCCTACTGTTGCACAGACTGGAGCGGGAAAAGTAATTTTACCCCTCCAAAGAGCAGCGCTTTCCTTACTATTACACAGACTGGAGCGGGAATAGTAAACTTTTCCCATCCGAAGTCCATTGCTTGCCCTACTGTTGCACAGGCTAGAGTAGGAATAGGTAGTCTTACCCCTTCGCAGTCCAATGCTTTCCATACTGTTGCACGGACTGCAGTGGGATTGGAAATGTAATATCTAGTAATAGTGCAAGTAGTGTTCATAAGACTTGCCAATCACCAACACGTGAATAATTAGGTGTGCGAGTCACAGTGAAAGTAACCCGCATACATACTGAGTAGGTGTCCGAATTATCAATATTTGTACCAAATTCAGCTGGTGTGAGAATCACTGTTTTCTGTAATCCTCTTTTTAATATGGTGGGATGAACATAGAGTCGTTCTACATCACTTGCCGTGATGGCGTGCAACATAGAAGCACTCCAGGAAGAGATACGTCATGAAGAGCAGAACGTTGCACATAGCTGCTGAAGAAATCCTTAGGTAGGTGTGTTTTTTAAAAAAGTCGCTGAAAACTCGTGGCTTTACAATGACTACAGTGTAACAGCAAACGCTCACGGTCCAAAACGTGAAAGCCTGAAATATAGTGACCTATTAAAACAAATATGCCATACTACAGCGACGGCGTTTCCAGGTGCGCAGCGAAATACGAGTTAAAGTAAGTCCATATAATCACAAAGAAGGAGACGGTTGGAAGTCAATATATTGCTTTGCTGCCCAAAAATATCAAGAGAACCAAAATTAACACAAAATGCTATTAGGTCCAAACAAGTCCGATATGACCAAACCAATGAATAGGCAGAAAACAGAGCCTATGGAATCCAAAATGTTTTTCATTTTTCGCCAAAAATGTAGTGGTCCCCCACTAATCCAACACAAGAAGGCAGTGAAGTGTTGCAGAAAACAGGTTTATTTCTTCATACAGGCTCTATCCACAGGAACACCTCTTTCCCTGGCAGCTCCTTATGTCCAATTGTCTTCCCAACTTTCCATACTCATACACAAACACCACTAGAATCCTCCTCACACCACATTCCACATTCTTTAAGCAACCTAGAATACCCCACAGGGCCACTGGAATCATGTGGCAGGAGAGGGCGAAATTATGTGGCAGGATTGAGAAATTCTGCTGCAAGAAAAGGCAAATTATGTGTCGTAACGCAGCGCATTTTTTATGAGCATTTCTTCATTATTTTGTCATTTTTACACTTGTTAACACTGTCTGGTCATTGGGTGTACCTCATTAGTACCAGTTTAGTAACCAAACATAGAATACGCAACAGAAAGGTGAACAGTCAACCTTTGCAAAAGGCCTTCCACTGCGCGACAACATGTACTGCTGTGTTTTTAGCAACTATTGAACCATTTGAGATAGAAACTAAATGTGTTAATATCTGCAGATTATGCAGAAGATGGTGTATTATGTAGCAGGTGTGGCAAATCTATAATGATGCCAAAATCGTTGCATCTGAACAATCACGTAATTCCAGTGGCCCTGATTATATGACATCTCTGATGAAAGCTTGTGCAGTATCAACTCAAAATGATTCAAAATGCTTTAGAGTGTTCATTTTTGAATTTGGTTAGGTGGGGTCGGAGTGCGACATGCCGGGATGGATTATATTAAAGTCATCCAAGGTGTGTTGTAGTGATAGTTTATAACGTTTTGCAGCACCAATCAAGGTGCTGAAAGGCAGGCGACTTTTTTGCTTTGAAACGTTTCTCTGGATTGTTTTTAGAAGGTTGAAGGTAGTTATCCGAACGTTTAGGCATGTCGTATCACTTTTCTGATTACATGTTACCCTCGTATTATTCCTTCTACAGGTCCATTCTTGTGTAAGTGGTATTTTCATATCTATTGTGTTTACTGTCAGTGAGGAAAAGGTGTTATGATTCGTAACACTTAGAGAAGTGTAAGCCTGTTATATATTCTGCACTGGTTACAGTCGCCAGTGGTGGTACCCAATTATGATGGTTCTGAGGGTTCTTCTTCAAATGTACTTCGCTCTGCACTTGATAAAGTGGTTTGTTTTGACTTTGAAGTAGCCAAGAAGCTATGTTGGTTCTGACTCCTTATTTTAGAAAGGACTATGGGGGTCATTCCAATATTGGCGGACGGCGGGTGCCGCCCGCCATGCGGAAACCGCCAATTGGCCGCTCCGCGGTCAAAAGACCGCGGAGGCCATTCAGACTTTCCCGCTGGGCCGGCGGGCGCCCGCCAAGGGAGCGCCCGCCGGCCCAGCGGGAAAGGCCCTGCAACACAGAAGCCGGCTCCGAATGGAGCCGGCGGTGTTGCAGGCGTGCGACGGGTGCAGTTGCACCTGTCGCGATTTTCACTGTCTGCTATGCAGACAGTGAAAATCATGCTGGGGCCCCCAGGGGCCCCGCGACACCAGTTCCCGCCATCCTGTTTCTGGCGGTGAAAACCGCCAGAAACAGGCTGGCAGGAAGGGGGTCGCAATCCAAGCAGCGCCGCCATGGAGGATTCTCCCAGCCGGGGCTAATCCGGCGGGAAACCGCCGGACCCGGCTCGGCGACCGCGGCTTTACAGCCGCGGTCGGAATTCCACATGAAACACCGCCAGCCTGTTGGTGGTGCTTCTGTGGACAGCCACCCTGGCGGTCTATGACCGCCAGGGTTGGAATGAGGCCCTATGTTTCTACTACTTTTCTGATCTTAATGGGCCACATCAAATAAAGTAAGCACTGAAAACACTAACTATTTTGCCACTTTAGACTGTAGTAAAAGGTTGCTTATCTCAGAATCTTTCAAAGCATGTGCTGCTCTTGACTAGAAGTATAGCAGCATGTGTTGACATATCTAGAGTAAACAACAGAACATAAGTCAATAACATACACACAGTAACATTACACAATAACAAACATAAAGCACATCACAATAACAGTCAAAACTGAACGCAACACAACCACAAAATCACAATACAATAATGCAGCAAAAAACACACTAGTACAGCAAACAACAACAGAATACAATACCAACACAACAAATGTCACACAACAAATCTACACAAATATTCTTGACACATATTGCCACCTCTAGAATTCTGTTTTCATAATAGGTATTTGGAACAAGCATTGTCTTAATACACCACAGGCATGAAATAGCATAGATGGTCTATTATAGTGCGTATCTATGCTGGTAAGGAGTTTCAAAGCTCTGCCATCTGCACTAACAATGCTGTTTGTACAATTGTCATTTTCTTGTAGAAGGGAATCATGAGATGAAGTGTTATGCTTGAACAAAGTGTCTGTTCTGGTTGTATCTCTGGAATTTACATTGCAGGTAATGTGGTCCTTTTCCTTGGAAGGCTCTGCAGGTGATGCACAGTGCCTAAACAGCAGAGTGTCTACCTATCGATAACCAGGGTAATGCATAACACCCCATTCTAACACAATGCCATACATAGAGTTTTAGTTACCATCTTGTGCAATGTTTTAAATCCTTTGCCAATTGCAGAGTAAGAAGCAAAGAGCTCCTAGCTATTGGCCATTTGGTTATGCTACACATGAGATCACTAGGTTGAGGATAACCTGAAGCACTTTATGGGTTTTCTGGTGTGGGAAAATACTGGTTTAACTCCACTTCTTGTGACTTTATTTGTTATTTAAAATTAGATTGAAGTCCATGGTCACTCTGAGGTTTCTTACGTCCCTTGATGTTGCTGGTGGAACCTCGTGCTTCCTGGGCCACATTTTGTAGCGTGCTATTACTCCATTGTCCACAAGTTCTGATCTCCACTTGAATGAATTGAGTAGATCGTCATTGGAAACACAGAAAATTCAGAACAGCCATTTGTGTGCCCCAACCACCTAGGTATAGGGGGGAAGGTGACCCTTCTGGATAGCCAATGCCTAACGTAGGCGTCCCAGCAGCTGGCTGTCTCATGACCTCACCTGTGTGCAAACATTCACTCAAATATGCCATACGCTCCCCTGCCCTATTATAATTGTAAATGAGATGATGATGAACCTGCATCAGAATCATAAAAATATTTCTCTTGGTAGACTATGCTCACAGTCATGTATTTATGAGGTATTATTTAAGCGCCTTCCTGTACAGCGCTCAGACTGACTTTGAGTCTGGTCAACACTATAAAAACTGCTTGTATAAATATATAACTAAAGTACACTAGCGATGGTGTAGAATATATATATGGAAAATGAAACAAAAATGTATTTGACAAGTAAAAAAGTGAGATCACCTTACTGTGTAACTTAAGTATTTGAAGTTGAAAAAACTTTAAAGCTGAAAAATTACAACTGACTCACCTAGAGTGGATCCCTCAACCGTCTATGTAAAGGACTGAGACCTTAACCACTGGGCTGCTGGTGACTCCTTACTGTGCATTGTCCAGACATTTGTATGACATTTAAACCAACGATTATTGATGGGAATAAGACATAAATGTTCCATCACTAGCAATGTTTAACAATAAAAACAGGAGTAAATAAACAGACACAATGCCATGAAACACCATGATTTGAACCTTCAACCTTCTGAATGACTGTGCAAGTGCTTTACCAGTAGGTCAGAAGAGACTCTTTTCTGCTGTGTATCAAAATGTATCTATAACATTCGTACTAAACATCAATCTAGTGTGATACTTTTAAGTCATTGTATGGAGAGACCACTGCAATAACAATATCTCTCTCTCTTCCATCCTATTATGGGATGGAAGAGAGAGAGAGAAAAAGTGACAGGACCGCGGGGGAGGGTGCCTCGAAGCCCCCGCAGTCCCAGCCGGCTCCCACATCCTGTGGGAGTCAGCATTAGTTCCGCATGCATGGAGCTGCTGGAAATGCAGCTCCCTGCATGCAGAAGCAATCTTTCCATCTGGGCAGGGAAAGAGATGAAAACTCAGCTCCCAGTAAGCAGGAGCATTTTTAACACTTCTGCTTGCTTTTACTTGGTGAGAGCTGTCAGCCTTGCCAAGCAAAAGCAAACAGCTACCTCCCAAGGGTGGCTACATTGGGGGTAGCAGGACCCACCCCTATGGGGTGGATGTTTCCATGGTCATATATGGCTCCAAGAAGGGGGCTACACGGCCATCCCTCCTTCTTTTTTATTTCTTTTTGGCCCCAGGGAGGTAGTGGTCCTGAGTGCTCGGGGGGCAGGGGGTCCACACAGTTCTCCCAACAAATTTTCTACATTTGGCCCCAGGGAGGTGGTGGTCCCTGGGGCCCCGGGGGGTCCGCACAGCCCTTTGCATTTTATAGTATTGTAGCCTCAGGGAGGTGGTGCTTCCTGGTACTAGGGGAGACGCAGAGAGCCCTGCTATTCTTTTTTTCTATCTTGCCCTGGGTAGGTGGTGGTACCCCGGACACGGGGTCCGGATACCCCCCTGCATATTAAAATATTGTAGCCCTGTGGAGGTGGTGATCCCTGGGGCTTGGGTGGGGGTCCGCTGAGCACCACCTATTAATTTTCTATTTCATGCCCATAGAGGGTGGTGGTCCCAAGAGCTTTAGTAAGCCCTAGGACAAGGCCCCGTGTGCCCCTCTCCTTTATTTTGGTAATGCCCCACTACCTGGCCCACCAGACGGCTAAAATTAAAAGCAAGCAAAGGAGACCGTGCTTGCTTTTTTCTTTTAAATTCACAGAGAAGTTTGTGAATATTCACAAATGTTATTGGGAATTTTTTTTAAACTATTATTTTGCCCTATCAGGGTCCGAGAGGGACCCCTGGACCAAGGCTAGGTGCTCAGGGTATTCCTACCCTGCCCCCTTAGCTTTTTTGTTTTTTTTGGACTCGGCTGAACCGAGTGCCAAAATGGCTGCCAACGCTTCCTGGTTGAAGTGTTGGCAGCCAATCAGATCTCTGCACAAGATCGGGAGGATTTGCGAAGGGTTGTGCCTCTAGATATACAAATTTGATTTTCTTTTAATATTTCAAAAACTACTGAACAGATTTACACTATTAAAAAAAGGACACGTTCTGGACCAAGAGCAAGCATTTTGCCAAATTTGGTGTAATTCTGTCCAGCGGTTCGGGCTGCAGTCATGTTTAAAATTCCTATTGGAATTAACTTGGGAAAAACACTTTTTTAACCTCCCCCCCTTTTCTCAAACCCCACTTTATGTATCACCCTGAAACTATCCATACACAACAAGACCCAACTTGACACTTATTTTGGAACGTTTTGTGAAGATTTGCCAAATGGTGCCAAAGATATAGGCAAGTCTAAAAACTCATTTTCTATAGAAATTAGGTCCTAACTATAACTACCTACTGGCGACTACCAGTATGTAATACTTTTGCACCCCTCCAAAGTAACAGCAAGTCATTCAAAGAGTGTAGCTATCCCTTGGCCAGCACCCGGGTAACTGACTTTACAGGAATGGTAGCTGAATCACAGAACCCAGAATGCAGGTTGCCCCTACAGTCCACATTCTTATACTATTAACATCATAAGACATACGCTCAGCATAAGCACACAATACATATATATATATATTTATATTATATATATATACATAAACACATATATATTCACTTAAAAAACCAAAGGTTACATGAACGTTAAAGTTAGGCTCACATTTTAAATGTACAAAACCATAGAAATTAACCTGTTATATTTAGAGTTATTTCGAGTAACTAAAACTCTTGCCCTAGCGTAACTATAACTTACACCCCTACCATGCACAATTTTTTAATGAATATTTTTACAGCAAATGTTACAGTGATATCAGTGATGTTATAAAATATGTCATGAGTGCTGTAATATCTCGGGTAATTAGCAATGCATATCGAGGGCGTGAGTTATAGTTACCTTAGGGCACAAGATATGGTTACTTCAAATAACTAACTATAACTGCTGAATTTCTATCGTTCTGTACATCTTAAATGTAAGTTCAACTATAATGTCCTTGTAATCTTTGGCTTTTAGAGTGAATTTGTATGTTTTTTTATTTTTATTTTTACTAACTATAACTTCCCTGTAACCGTTGTTTTTGTTAGTGAATTTCTAAGTGTTTTTTTTTAATGTAAACTAATTTTAATTACTATATGTTATTCCATCCACTGCCATCTTGTGCTCATTCCCCTATAACCACACAACCCCGTGCCACACACGGCTTTTGACCACCCAACTGCGCATAAAGCACAGGGGTTGTGTCTCAGCAGCAGTTGGCAAGAAAGAACCCACTTCTTACAGTCACTACATGAGATATTACACTAAAAAAAGGGAGGATGCAAACACCTCCATCAAGGTTTACAGATATATTTTCAAGGTCGAAATACAGAGAAAAAAACACTTGCTTTGTCTTCACCATGTGCAGGAAATTTGAATGATTAGCACTTTATGGAAGTGGAGCTTTAACTTGAGCACCTCCTTTGTGTATATCTGTAAGTGCTTCCTGTGCCAGAATGAATCCTGCCATGCATATGTGTAAGGAAATGCCTACTTGGCATGGTTACCCCCTGACTTTTTGCATTTGCTGATGCCAAGTTATGATTTGAAAGTGTGCTGAGGACTGCTAACCAGGACCCAGCACCAGTTTTCGTTCCCTAACCTGTACCTTTGTTCCACAATTGGCACACCCTGGCATCCAGGTAAGTCCCTTGTAACTGGTACCCCTGGTACCAAGGTCTCTGATGCCAGGGAAGGTCTCTAAGGGCTGCAGCATGTCTTATGCCACCCTGGGTACCCCTCACTCAGCACAGACACACTGCTTGCCAGATTGTGTGTGCTGGCGGGGATAAAATGAATAAGTCGACATGGCACTCCCCTCAGGGTGCCATGCCAACCTCACACTGCCTATGGCATAGATAAGTCAGCCCTCTAGTAGGCCTTACAGCCCTAAGGCAGGGTGCACTATACCATAAGTGAGGGCATAAATGCATGAGCACTATGCCCCTACAGTGTCTAAGCAAAACCTTAGACATTGTAAGTGCAGGGTAGCCATAAGAGTATATGGTCTGGGAGTCTGTCTTGCACGAACTCCACAGCACCATAATGGCTACACTGAAAACTCTGTTTGGTATCAAACTTCTCAGCACAATAAATGCACACTGATGCCAGTGTACATTTTATTGTAAAATACACCCCAGAGGGCATCTTAGAGATGC
Source organism: Pleurodeles waltl (assembly GCF_031143425.1). NCBI lineage: Eukaryota > Metazoa > Chordata > Amphibia > Caudata > Salamandridae > Pleurodeles > Pleurodeles waltl. Next base: position 143,787,553 of record NC_090445.1, on the reverse strand, counting down.
CCCCTGAAACCATATCCGACTATCAGTGTGGGCTGACTAGTTTTAGCAGCCTGCCACACACCAGACATGTTGCTGGCCACATGGGGAGAGTGCCTTTGTCACTCTGTGGCTAGTAACAAAGCCTGTACTGGGTGGAGGTGCTTCTCACCTCCCCCTGCAGGAACTGTAACACCAGGCGGTGAGCCTCAAAGGCTCACCCCCTTTGTTACAGCACCCCAGGGCACTCCAGCTAGTGGAGTTGCCCGCCCCCTCCGGCCACGGCCCCACTTTTGGCGGCAAGGCCGGAGGAAATAATGAGAAAAACAAGGAGGAGTCACTGGCCAGTCAGGACAGCCCCTAAGGTGTCCTGAGCTGAGGTGACTCTGACTTTTAGAAATCCTCCATCTTGCAGATGGAGGATTCCCCCAATAGGATTAGGGATGTGCCCCCCTCCCCTCAGGGAGGAGGAACAAAGAGGGTGTAGCCACCCTCAGGGCTAGTAGCCATTTGCTACTAACCCCCCCAGACCTAAACACACCCCTAAATCGAGTATTTAGGGGCTCCCAGAACCCAGCAAGATAGATTCCCGCAACCTAAGATGAAGAAGGACTGCTGAGCTGAAAAACCTGCAGAGAAGACGGAGACACCAACTGCTTTGGCCCCAGCTTCACCGGCCATTCTCCCCACTTCAAAAGAACTGCTCCAGCGACGCGTTCCACAGGGTCCAGCGACCTCTGAAGCCTCAAAGGACTACCCTGCATCTAAAAGGACCAAGAACTCCCGAGGACAGTGGCTCTGCTCCAAGAAAGAAGCATCTTTGCAACAAAGAAGCAACTTTGAAAGAACACACGTTTCCCGCCGGAAGCGTGAGACTTTGCACTCTGCACTCAACGCCCCCGGCTCGACTTGTGGAGAACAAACACTACAGGGAGGACTCCCCGGCGACTGCGAGCCCGTGAGTAGCCAGAGTTGACCCCCCTAAGCCCCCACAGCGACGCCTGCAAAGGGAATCCAGAGGCTCCCCCTGACCGCGACTGCCTGCTTCAAGTCCCGACTCCTGGTAAAGACACTGCACCCGCAGCCCCCAGGACCTGAAGGATCCAACCTCCAGTGCAGGAGTGACCCCCAGGTGGCCCTCTTCCTTGCCCAGGTGGTGGCTACCCCGAGGAGCCCCCCCTTGCCTGCCTGCATCGCTGAAGAGACCCCTTGGTCTCCCATTGAACTCCATTGCAAACCCGATGCCTGTTTGCACACTGCACCCGGCCGCCCCCGTGCCGCTGAGGGTGTACTTTTTGTGCTGACTTGGGTCCCCCCCCGGTACCCTACAGAACCCCCCTGGTCTGCCCTCCGAAGACGCGGGTACTTACCTGCTGGCAGACAGGAACCGGGGCACCCCCTTCTCCATTGAAGCCTATGCGTTTTGGGCACCACTTTGACCTCTGCACCTGACCGTCCCTGAGCTGCTGGTGTGGTAACTTTGGGGTTGCTCTGAACACCCAATGGTGGGCTACCTTGGACCCAAACTTTGAACCCTGTAGGTGGTTTACTTGCCTGCAAAACTAACAAACACTTACCTCCCCCAGGAACTGTGAAAAATTGCACTGTGTCCAGTTTAAAAATAGCTTATTGCCATTTGTGTGAAAACTGTATATGCTATTTTGCTAGTTCCTAAGTGAAATACCTTTCATTTAAAGTATTGTTTGTAAATCTTGAACCTGTGGTTCTTAAAATAATCTAAGAAAATATATTTTTCTATGTAAAAACCTATTGGCCTGGAATTGTCTTTGAGTGTGTGTTCCTCATTTATTGCCTGTGTGTGTACAACAAATGCTTAACACTACCCTCTGATAAGCCTACTGCTCGACCACACTACCACAAAATAAAGCATTAGAATAATCTCTTTTTGCCACTATCTTACCTCTAAGGGGAACCCTTGGACTCTGTGCATGCTATTTCTTACTTTGAAATAGTACATACAGAGCCAACTTCCTACATTCATATGTATCCAAGAATAGCCACCATTTAGTGCAAAATGTCTACCCAACTTGAATACTTTCTACTGGCTAATTAGTAAGTGTCACCTCTTTGGGCAAATGTATATTCTGTAAAGAACATTGAGGAAATGTGTTCAGTGACCTTGTGTGTCTGTAACTTTGACAATGTGATTGTTCCTCCAGCGTCTTCATCAGATAACTTTACAAGCTGGAGCTGTAGAGAAAACACACTTGGACGATTTGTACTTTAAAGAAGTGCTTATCAGACTGCGCGGCAGGTCCCCACGATCGCAGCTGCGTTCCGTCCCCTGTGGGAGATGGCATTGATCCCGCACGCAGGGAGCTGCTTTAAATAGTGGGAGCACTGTTTTCATCTCTTTCCTTGCATGCATATTAGCATGCTGGCAAAGAGATGAAAACTCAGCTTTCAGCAAGAAGGAGCTGTTTGACAGCTCCCTCTTGCTGAACACGAAGTAATGTTTGCTTTAGCTTGGCAGGTGCTGTCAGCTCTTGCCAAACAAAAGCAAACAGCTATCTCCTGACGGGGCCCCCCCGCCTTATACTGTATTTGCCCGGGAAGGAGGCAGTCACTGGGGTGCGCAGGGGGCGCGCGACCTCCTTCATACATTGCATCCATTTCCCTGGGGAAGTGGGGGTCCCCAGGGCACGGGGGCCCTGTGAACCCCCACATACTTTTACAGTCATTACTCTGGGAAGGTGCCACTAACACTGATTGTCCGTGGGAGGTGGTGATCCCTGGGATGCGGGGGCCGCACGGGCCCCCTCATAGATTTAATACACATTGCCCCAGGGAGGTGGCAGTCCCTGGAGCTTTGATAAGCCCTAAGATGGGGGCCCTAGCCCCCCTCCTAAATTTTGGGAATGCACCCGGACCTAGCCCAGCCAAAAGCAAAATGAAAAACAAGTGCAGGAGACTACGGTTGCTTTTTTTTTTTTTATCCACTGGAAAATTCACAAATATTTGTGAATTTCAATGTGAATTGAAATAAAATGCTTTTTAGCCCCGGGGGGCACTGGGGGACCCGTGCACCAAGACTAGGGGCTCAGGGTATGCCTACCGTAGCTCCATTTCATTTTGTAAAATTTTTTGGGGGGAACTCGGCTAAAGCTGAGTCTCAAAATGGCTGCCAATACTTCCTTGTTGAAGTGTTAGCAGCCAATTAGATATCAGCACGGGGACAGTTGGATTCACGAATTCTCTGCGTCACTAGATATCAATGCTCTTTAATATCTCTAAAACAACTGAACAGATATATAACAAATGACAAGGAGCACAATCTGCGCACCAAGATCAAGCTTCTGGCCAAATGTGGTGTCATTCTTTTCAGCGGTTCAGGCTGTAGTCATGGCTAAAGACTGTATGGGAATTAACATGGGAAATACTTAAAATGACCTCCCTATTTTCTTGGCCTCCGCTTGACAGATCGTCACAAACCTTTCCATGCTCAAAAAGACCCTATAGGACACTTTTTTTGATTTTTTTTGTTAAGATTCGGTGCCAAAGGTATAGGCAAGTCAAAAAACACTTTTCCTATGGAAACTACATCCTAACGTCATGTAGTGAGGGCACGTAAGAACCTGCTTAGAGACTCCATTTGCACAATGCATGTTTTTAACTTAGTGTTAGACGTGGCATCCTTGGCGTGGATTCCCTTGTCTTTTTGCCTCTGCCTCCTGTATTTTTGACTGTGTGCTGAATTTCGTTTTTTGGCACTCTGGGCACATTACCACTGCTAATCAGTGCTAAAGTGCAAGTGCTCCTAGTGTAAACTGTGATTATGATTGGTTATTCATGATTGGCATATCTGATTTATCATTAATCCCCTAGTATAGTGCACCATGTGTGCCCAGGGCCTGTAAATCAAATGCCACTAGTGAACCTGCAGCACTAATTTGTGCCACCCACATGAGTAGCCCTATAAACATTTGTCAGACTTGCCCTTGCAGTGTCTGCATGTGTAGTTTTAAACTGCCATGTCGACCTGACAAGTGCACCCACTTGCATGGCCCAAACCTTTCATCTTGGTACATGTAAGGCACCCCAAAGGTAGGCCCAAGGTAGCCCCATCGTAAGGGGGCAGTGTATTTAAAAAGTAGGACATATACTAGTGCGTTTTACATGTCCATACTGCCAAATTTATTTTTCACTAATGCAAGGCCTAGCTCTCCCATAGGTTAACTTGGGATTTGCTTTGAAATATCTTTTAAGCGTGATATCCCATTGGGGGCAGATAGAGATGTGGAGTTTGGGGTCTCTCAACTCTCCATTTAAAAGTACGTCTTTTAGTGAAGGTGGTTTTAAAATTGCATGTTTGAAAATGCCACTTTTAGAAAGTGGTAATTTTCCTGCTTAACCATTCTGTGCCTCTGCCTGGCTGTGGAATACATGTCTGAGTCAGGATGAGAGTTGGGCTGGTTGTGAATTCACTCTAGACAGTCACACAAAGGGAGCTGAGGTGTGCCCTGCATATCCTGATTGGTCTTCGGGGGCTAGAGTGGTGGGAGGAGGTGACACTTGTACTTGAATAGGGCTGTGCCTGCTCTTATAAAATGCAGTCTCCAACCCATAGAGTGTATCTGGAATGAGGGCAGGAAAGGCAGAGTTTGGGCACTACAAATACTTTCCTTTCAAGTTTGCCTAATTCAAAGGCAGAAATTAGAATAAGTACTGGACCAAAAAACCAAAATTTTTAGAACACTTCTGGATCAAGAGGAGACTCTGCAAAGGAGAAGAGCTGAAGAGCTGTGAGGAGGAGTACTGCCCCTTTGCTGCGTGTGCTTTACTGGGTTGGCCTGCAGTTGCTGCTTCGGCTTTGGAGAGGACAACGACTGGACTTTGCGGTGTAACCTACTTGTGAAATTTTTCCAAGGGCTTAGACTGAGCTTGCCTCCTGTTAAGAAGTGTCAGAGACATCAGCTGCTGGGTTCTCTTGCTGAGGACCCTGACTTGCCAAGAGGTGCCCACTTCAATTCCTGGGCCCTTGGGAATGAAGTCCAGCATAAAATAAGACGAATCGGGCAAACCAACTCGGGACGGCTCCAGAACTGGCACCTCTGCCTGACTCCCGAGGCCATGGTCCCCGCTGAAGTGCGATGACCCCATCCAACACTGCAGGCCCGATGCCGCCGCAGCACCGCTGAAGTCTTGCAACACCGTGAGTCCCGAGTGGCATGTGACCGACATCCGTGACACCCGACTCAATCACAGCACCTGTGACCCCGTGGTGTGACCACGACCCCGCAAATTTGTCCTGTGGTGTCTTGACTCGCTGGACTCATCGACCCTGCTGGATCGTAAGGAACCGATGCCTAGCCACCAAAACCGCCTCACCTCCACTTCCTCCGTAAGGAACTGACACCTCCTCTTCCCTGCCTAGCAGGAAGGAACCAACACCTTACATGCGCAGCAGTACAGAACCAATGCCACACCAGCTCCTGCTACACCTTACCTCCCCAACTCCATCCAGTGTCATTGACTCTGCCTCAAGTCTAAGGTACTGTACCTGGGGTCCATGTGACTCCCTGGCCAGCGCCGTACTCCCTTGCGAGTAGCGTTGGGCTGTTGGTAAAGACTCCATCACAACCCTGTGATAACACCAGTTGGAGCTATTGTGTTTCTAAGTGCTTTATTGGGATTACATTTTTAAAAACACATATCTTTGCTTGTGTATTTTGGATTTTAGTCATTTTGGTATTGTTTTACTTAGATAAATATTGGTAAATTTTCTAACCTGGTATGGTGTCCCTTTTGTATTGTTTTCACTGTGGTACTATGTGTGGGTACAAATACTTAACAAATTGCCTCTGAGATAAGCCTGACTGTTTGTGCCAAGCTGTCAAGGAGGTGAGCAGGGGTTATCTTAGGAGTGTGACCCCCTTACCCTGACTAGAGTGATGGGGCCAGATGTATCAAGCTCCCGGTTTGCATTTCTTAAATAGTGAATTTCAAGAAATCTCTAAGAAATGCAAAGTGGTATGTACGAAAATTGCGATTCGTTAACAGCGATTTCTTAAAAATCGCAATCGCAATTTGAGAGTTCCAAATACCGAATCGCAAAAATAGCGATTTGGTATTTACAATTCGCAAATTGCGATACCAGCAATCTGGAACAGCCTGATGACATCACAACCAGGAAGTGAGTCAGCGCATGCTGTTTCCAGAGCCCCCAGCCACAGGAGCCGGCAGAGAGACCCAGCCAAGCACCAGCGAGGCAGTCTTTAGAATGAGCCAGGACAAAACAAAACAATGGCTATTGATGGGAATGTGAAGGAGAAAGAAGAGAGGAAGCGCAAACTTAAATTCAATTAGCAGGAATTGGTGGGTGCTCACAGAGGAGGTGGAAGAGAAGAATTTGGTCAGACATCCAGACCAAAATATGCGCAGTGGGTGTTGCACAGTGCTGCATCGAGGAGATACGCAAGCGCCGGTACGACTTGCATTCATGTGTCAAAGAGAGGGTAGCAAGCAGGCTGAAGGAGGCAAGCAGCACTGGAAGAGGACCACCCACCCAGACACCATCAACATCAATGGCATTGACACCTCAGGCACACTCAGCACCATCAAAGGTAAGGGCAGTAATGATGTGTTTCCCCATGTATGCATGCACAAATGCTCCTTAGAAAATAGCTATTGCACTATGCAGTGTGATAAGTAGTCCATGCCACATTTTACATACAACACAACAATGCATTATTGGAGTTGTAGTCGACACCCCTAAAGTGCATCTACCACATAAATAGTGAGATAGTGTAAAACCAAACAGATATACGACACAAAAGACTTTCAGAGAAACTATGCCACGGTAAATTTAATTCTATTACGCAGCTGTGAGAGTACATATCCAGAAATGACATGCTGTGCTTTGTTGTTGCAGATGTTCTGGGCCCTGACTCTGCAGAAGGTGGAAATGTGGGGGATTACGAAAGTCAGTCACAGTCCAACTCAAACACCAGTGAGTCCTTCATACAAGAACCAACTAGACGCAGGGCAAGAGCGCTACCCCTCCCTGAGTATAACCTGGATTCAGATGAAATGCCGGATGAAGTACCCACACCACCCCCAGAGGCTAGAAGCACCCACAGACAGCAGTCCCTGCCCCAGCGTCAGTCCACTTCCCTCAGGAGATGTTGCGAAGAAGGCAGACAGTGCACAGAGGACGGTGAGGGCCCATCACTGTTTGGCGGCCTTGAGGCTTCCATGCTGAAAGTGCAGCGCCTGCAATGTAAACACATGAGGTCAATGCACAGGCAGTTGTCAATCGATCATAACAGGGAGCAATGCACAGGCAGTTTCAGTCTCCCAATGACAGCATGGGATCAATGCAGAAGCAGTTGGAGTCTCTCAATGACAACATGGGATAAATGCACAAGCAGTTGGAATCTCAAAATGACAACATGTGCAAGCTGCATGAGGGACAGCAAACAGCAGCAGAACATGCAAAGGGGATGACAAATGCATTAGGGAACTCTGCACTGCGATGCAGCAGGAGCATGTCAGCCACCGTAGGCGCCCTCATTAATTGATGGGCAAGTTGGATGGGTTCTGCAGATCTGTGAATCAGCTCACTAGCATAGATGCTTTGGTGTCACGACGTGCTGTGGGCATGCAAGTGGAGATGGCACATTGCAGTTGGGACGTTGCACGAGGATTGGTGCAAATCACCAATGTTTTGGAGACAATGCAGACAGCACGGAGTGCTACAAACAGCGAACTGGGTGGTGGGGATAGTGAGGAGCTCTCTAGCCTCAGCAGTCGCACAGCCCCTGTGATGGATCCTAGGCATCGCAGTACCAGACACAGTACTGTCTCAGAACCTGCAACAAGAGGTGCCACTTAGACCACTGAGTACTCAAGTGGTGTGCGTGGACGTAGAAAGTAATGATGAGACGTACAGGGGATTGCATATCATGTAGCAATGCTGTGATACTACGATGCTAATAGTGTGACACTGTAACTAGGACCTGTTTGTGTATAGTGCTTACCTATGTCATAATCACAATATATTACCTGAAGTCAAGGCATTAGAGATGCTCCCTACAGCAATACATAAAAGTTGACGTGGTGTTGTCATTACTTACATCAGAAATAATTGCGTGTGATCTTAGCATGTCTTTGTCTGCCCTCTGCTGCACTGGTTCTGTCTGCTGGCTGAAGGGGAGGCAAGGGATCGTCATCCTCATCGGAGTCAGGTTCTGTGGGTTCCACTGGTATACCCCTCGTTGTTGTGATGTTGTGCAACATAGCACATGTAGCCACGGTTTTGCAGGTGTTTTCGGGGCTATATTGCAGTGCACCACCCCTCTTGTGCATGCATCGGAAACGGCTCTTCATCAGGCCAAAGGTCCTCTCTACAACGCTGTGTGTCATCCTGTGTTCTACATTGTACCTCCTTTCGCCTAGTGTGGCAGGATTCAGATAGGGTGTTAGTATGAAGGACCGCACTGCATAAGCACTGTCTCCTAGAATGACAGGAGAGTAAAATGAGTAATTGTTATCCGTGACATCACATATACATCCAGGCGAAATTGTCAACTATTACACTACCAAGTATTTATCCTTTGCCAAACCCCCCAGCAAGTAGTCTTGTGTGTATTTCACTGTGCCTGAAGACGTAGGAATCATGTGTGCTACCTGGGTATCTGGTCACAAAATCCGTTATAACGTTAGAGGCATTGCTTATGACTTGTATGTTCATGGAATGTGTACTCTTTCTGTTCCGATAAACATATTCTGTGGCAGATGATGGACAGATAGCTACATGTGTCCAATCGATGCAGCCAATGACGTGGGAATTGGGCAATCTGTTAGAAATTGTATTTGGGTTGTTTCAAATCCTGTGGGGTGTTGGGGAATCTTATGTGCAGATGGATTTTGCTAAGCATGGCATTGAGGAATACATTGAAGAAGCGTGAAAGCGCACTCTGTGAGACACCTCCAGCTGCTGCTATGACCCTTTGATACCTTCCTGAGGCTAATAGGTGCAGGGAGCATAATACCTGCACATGGGTGTGTATGCCATTGGTCCTGTGTGGGTTTTGCTGCAGTAGGGGTTGTAAATCAGCTATCAGGTCAAGTATCATGGCTGAGTTTAACCTGTACTTATCATATAGCTCCTCCTCTGTCTGGTCAAAAAGAGTAATGCGCACTCTGAAAATGCGCTCCTGTCTCCTCCTCCCTCTCCTCAACTCTGCCAGGAACCTCATCCTCCTCACCATGACGTAGAGTAAACTATTGTGGAAAAGAGGCTGAGTCATTCTGGGCCTCTTTATATAGGTTGCACCTGTTTACCACCTGATTTCAATTTGTGGTAAATTGCAAGTGCAAAAACCCATTCTGTGAATAATCGCAATTTGTGACTTGTTGATGCATTGCATTGTGATTTGGATTTTGCAAATCGCATACTGTGATTCACAAATTCACGGCGCTATTTACGAATCGGAGTATGCGATTCGCAATATCTCGTTGCAATTGTACAAAATCGATATTTTAGCAATTCCTTAAAAATGCACTGCACATGCCTTTCATACATTGTGAAAGGCGATTTTACATTGCAAACGGTGGAATTTACCGATTCGCACGGTTTGCGAATGCAAAATCCTTTGATACATCTGGCTCATGGTCCCTACTTGGATAGCGTGTAAACTGACTGCCAAGTAGATACCCCATTTCTAAGCCTAACATTTATTTTCTGTCTATAACCGTTTACAATGCTTTTCATTTGTTTGATAATGTACTAAGAAATTATTGTACTTGTTGCTTCTTCCTAGTAAGTCATCTAATCTGTACACTCTGTCCAAGGTTAAGCACACACAACATGATGCCTGAACATTTTTATGATCCATAGAGACAGCTCCACATTTGTAGGCAGATCATAGCATTGAGCCTGCACCATCCTGCACCTCTGACACTGTGTGACAAGAATGGTGCTTTTATTTTAAAAAACAACTCTTTGCCATATGCGACAAGAGGAGCAATCCTGATGGTCTTGTCCTGTAACTTGGCATGCAGGCAGTGCACAAGTTATAGCTTGGCTGACTCTGACGCAGATCTTGAATCCAACCTCTACCCTTCACAGGACCAATAGTCTGCACCACTCCAGACAGGCTTCTTGGCATCCTAGTACATATTACCCAGGTACAGGGGTTCGGGGTTTCCCAGTAGATCTGACAGAGGGTGCTCCCACTATACTTCCAGCAGTGCAGATAGTTATAGATAGAAGTAAACCAACACAATCACAGAACCATGTTTGAACTGTTGATCTTTTTAACCATCTTTATAATGGTGGTTTCCATGTTTTTTCTTGTTTAACTAATAATCGCAGCTCATGCTTTTAATTCAAGAATACGACTATTGCAAATAATGTTCTAAGGGCCAGATGTATCAAATGATTTTGCACTCACAAACTGCGAAATCGGCCGTTTGCGAGTGCAAAATCGTGGTCTGCAATCCATCAAAGACATTCGCAGACCACAAAATGAAAATCGCAAAAATTTTGATTTTCTGCGTTGCGACCTGGATTTTGCGATTCGCAAAATCCAGGTCGCAAGGCAATGCTGCAAAAAATCACAAATTGCGATTTTTCGCAGAATGGTATTTTGCACATGCAAAAACCCATTGTCTGCAATCAGGTGGTAACCTGGTGCAAAATTAAAAAATGCAGTAAAACTGCATTTTTAAATTTAACATGTAAAGCACACATGCCCTTTTGGCATGTGTGTACTTTACATGGTAAAAAAATAAATTTTGGGGTGCAGGAGAGGGGGCTATAGGCCCCCAGCACCCTGGCCTTTTGCATTTCCCAAATTGCGATTTATGTTCCAGAAATCGCAATTTAGGAAATGCAAAAAATTTGCAGCTATGGGCCAACAGGCCCATAGCTGCGAATGGGGCCAGTATCGCAATTTGCGATTCGGTAATTGCATTTGCGATTTTTAAGAAACCGCAATTACCGAATCGCAAATGTGATACATGGCCCTTTGCGATGGGCCAGATTCATACATCTGGCCCCAAATGACATTTTCATATTCTTTGTTGTGTCTAACCTTGGGTACTCTACATGACAACAAAAGGGTAGATCTGTTTCCGCAACTTACTTGGGAAATATGAATTGTCATGTTCAAGGCTGCAGAACCCACCTGTTACCATGGTGTATTTAGGAGGTCAGACAGGACACTGTGAGCTAGCTAGAAGTCATATCAACATTTCCCAATGGTATATGTGGACTGAGTCTGTATACCCTGACGTGTATGTGGACCAAATACACAGTCCTCCTGGGAACTGTTTAACAGTCAGGCACAGATGAAGCAAGTGTGTGTATTCCTGTTGTCTTACACGTGTGCAGGCAAGGGTCAGTTATCATCAGAGCTCATTCCATTACATCACTCGGATCCTTGCTGCCACACTGCAGCCATTGCATGCTGGTTCTTGTAGTGCTGGTTAACACTGGGAAACTCACTGGCTTGAAAAGAGTACAGCTAAATACACTTGTCAGTGAAACAGCCCTTTCCCGGACTCTCTTAGTAAAGCCTGTTCTTTTAAAGTAATTTATGTATCCCTGCTACAGCTCTTCGTTGGAAGGTTCCAAGCTAACATTATGCCAAGCAGCTGACTCACTGGGCTCCTTGCACGCTTCCAGCCCTCTGCCTTCCAGGTGTTCGTGTGGGTGCAGTAGCCACTGCACCTGTATGGAACAAGGTATGTCTTTTCTGCTGTAAGGGGGGAGGGACTTATCTGAGCAGCAAGATATCACTCATCTGTGCGAGCAGTGTCCCTTCAACACATACCCTCAGATGGACAGGAGTACTTTTTCCAATTCCATGCCCTCTACTGTGGTTGTAGGACCCTCTAATGTTTATAGAAAGGCCCCCCTCTCCTAGTCCCATAAAGAGGACCTCAGTGCTTAATCTGTAATGGAATGAATGCCGGTGCCCAAAGTTCTGTTCTGAAACCCACAGCCAGTGCAATTAAATATCAGTGCACTAAATAACAAGTCTTCATAGACTTGAATTCACCTGATGCCTCTTTAATCCACTACCAAACTGTCCCTTCATCTCACTCCAGTAGGCTTCTGCTTTCTCCTTTATTATGGTTTTTCCATCTTTCCCTTGTCTTTCTGTTTTGTTTTTCCGTCTCTTGCTTTCTTTTTTCGAAAAATAAGTACTGGGCCTCAAAAACAAGTTCTGGTGCCCCCACCAGCAATCATCGGCTCAAATTAAACAGTGGAGGACCATAACCTGTGCAGAAATGTCATGGTGTATGAACTACAAAACAGTAGCGTGGCAAGGATATACATGGGTTCTAATGCTAGCAATGAACGTGCTTTGGTCATGTAGTAAAAGATAACTATAACTGGTACGCAGCGGGCCTTTAATATGCCTGGGCCCCAGTGTCACTGCATCAGCAGCAGTAGTGATACCTACTACCCTGCTAAGAACTACCTCATCTGTACTGTACAATGCCATTTCCTGTGGATTAAGGGTCTTTGCATAAGTGTAGCAAGTGATCCTTCTTCTATGTTGTCAGTTCCCCTTACCATGAAGGGACTGATATAAATATATTAAGAAGCTCTTGATCAATGCAATATGAGCCCTCGTCTATGACTTAAATAATCCCTCACCTGTGGTGTCTTTGATGTCATTTCCTGTTGTCACACAGTGGTCCTCATCTATGATGTACAGGCTCTCATGTGAAAAAAGGGTCCACCGTGCATGAACTAAGAACAGGCTTATGAGTATGGGCCATCTCAATGGCACAGTAAGAACTGGTCGGTCCCTCCTCTTCTTACGTTGTAAAGACCACCCTCACCTGTGGTGGATGGGTGTCACATCTGTGCATAACCAATCTGACATTTGTGGTGTACAGGCCTTCTTGTGTGCAGTACTAAGTCTCCACCTCTGATATAAGGGCCCTAACATATATGCAGTAAGTGGTTCTTCTTCTTCGTGATATGTAACTGCATGTGATCATCACAGGCTTAGGGATTTATTATGAGCGCCATAACCTGCAACTATATAGCCTGCACCCCCTTTGGGTTCTACTGAAAAAGGGAATTACAGGGTGAATCTGTAATTTTGGGTCTGATTCACCTGTAATTCCTCCATGCAGTGTCTCTTGGAGTTTTAATCTGTTTTGAAAAGGCAGAATGCCTTCAGAATTTTTGATTTCTGATCGGCCCATCAAAATTAACAGTCTTGTGCATGTCCACAAACACATTTTATACTTACTTTAGGTCAGCATGTGTTTCCAGGAGATTGTCAAACACGGAGTTTAGGAAATCACATGCAAATGTGATTAGCCAAAGCATTATGGCCCTCATTACGACCCTGGCGGATGGCTGTAAAATGGAGAAAAGTATTGCCAACAGGCTGACTGTACTTTTCTCCATATTATGAAATTGGCGGTTTGGCTCAAGCCAAACCACCAATGTACCACACCATCCGCCATGGCGGTAACGGTCGTCGGGCTAGAGACTTCAGTCTACAGCCAGACGACCGTCACTAGCGCCACTGCAGGATTATGACCCCGCCTACCACCATGGTTTTCATGGCATCCATACCCCCAGGAAAACCATGGCGGTAGGCACTACCAGTGATAGGGAATTCCTACCCTGTCACTGATAGGGGTCTTTCCTGCCCCCCTCTCCCTCTCCTGGTTTCTCCCTCACTCCCCCCCTCCCTCTCCAGACCCCCCACAACATACTTGCACCTTCACTCACCAACGAACACACGCATACACACACTCATACCCCCATTCATCCATGCATGCATACATCCATACACACAGACATCCACACACACTGACATACATACAGGCACACACGCATTCACACAACACAACATACACGCACACACAGACAACACGCATCACACATCGGCATTCACACACGCACAGACATACACACACACACACACACACACACACACCCACACACACACACACACAACACCCCCTGCCCCGTCCCCTGTCGGAGCACTCGCCTTACCTGATGTCAGGGGGTTCTCCGGCAGGAGACAGGACGGAGCGCTGCTGCCAGCAGCAGCGTCCGCCAGCAGAACACCGCCAGGCAGTATCGTGTGTCATGATATGGTCTGCGGCGGTCTACTGGCGTGGCGCTGCTGCTGGCAGCAGCGCCACCTTACCGCCATCTGCCGGCATGGCCGTTGCTGATTTCCGCCATCCTTCTGGCGGAAATCCGTCTGCGGTTGTAATACGGCTGACTGCTGGTAGCCGCAGCGACGGTCTTTTGGCGGCCGTCGCCACAGCAGTAGGCGATATCTACCGCCAATGTTATAATGAGGGCCTGTCTGTTAAATCACATTGGTGAATTTGCTTTTGGATATTCACAAACGTTTACCAAGGCATTTCCACGCTTTAAAAAAAATAAATCTCTAGTTGAGCGTTTTCCAACAAAAAAATACAACATAACACAAATTGCATGCTCTTGTCCTGTTCCTTGTGTGCGTCCTGTGGGCTCCGCTGCTACCCACACCCTTTACCCCTACAATACTGTGCAATGGTGGTCTCATCATACAGAGGCAGCCACTAGGCAAACAAGCAAACAGTGCACCCTGTCATTTCGGCTAGTAGGCATATCCACAATGGCCATGAAGTGAGTTACATGCACTTAGGCTGTCAAATGCAAAAAGCATTCCATACATCACTTTTTGTCTGCTTTACTGTGTCACCCTAAGTGGGGCAGGTGTGCCCAGATGTGGGTCCCTTGCACCATGCATCACTGGAACCAAGCTATGCCTGGCTTATGAGTCCTAAGTAGGGTGAAACTGGTCCTGGGTTGCTTGTGGTCTTTTTCCAGGAGGACCTGGCTTGGCAATTCAGGCTGGACTGTTTCTACTGGACCAGGATCAAGAGTGATTTGCATATAGCTGGATCCAAACTAAGATGTGCAAAATAAGGACGTCTTGAGTAATTACCAGTGGCTGTGATTAATTCAAGCATTCCAGCCATCACTTTCTGAAAATAGGAGAGGTAGTGAGACAGACGAGGTTCTAGCAAGATGGTCTACTTGGGAGAGACTAGTAGGCATCCCTGCTGTGAAGGCGATAGGCAGAAAGGGTCCTCCTACGACAATCATTTGACTCCACCGCCGCTAGTCACTTTCAGGCCAATAAGAGGGCAGTAGTCACTCTCAATACAGGATGCACTTTCACAACCTCAGATCCACGATCTGGGGACTACGTGGCGTGGGAGTGTTCAAATTGGTTTAATTTTTGTAATAAAAGTTTACATAATTCCATGGAAAGTTTGCAATTACGATTTCAGAACAAACTGTAGTTTGCTGGTATCTCGTATGACTTTGTTTTAGGAAGCGTGTAGGAGACTAGCTTGAATAGAAAAAGCCTACTGTCCAAACCAGTGCAATGCCCAGAGATAAAGAGAGATAGTAGAGGTGGACAGCTGGTAGAGAGAGGGTGCCAGGTGCACCTTTGCACATACACTCAGGCACACTCTCACTCCTCCAGGTGCTCACTGCTTCCTGGAGCCGATAGGCATCAAGGAAGAGCCATTGGAGGGGTTGAAATGCATGCACAGAAGGAACTTAAATTCATAAAAACAATTCTTCTGGTTCAAAGAGACACGGGCAGTACATTTGTGCTCTTCCATCAACAAAATAAAGTCGAGGCACAAAAAACGATTTGCTCAAGTAGGGGGTTCACAGGAACTGTTTCAAAAAAAGAGTTCAGTATTATCTCACCTGAACCACTGGTCCTAATCACAAAAGGTTTTAAACCTGTTTTCCTTACAATCAGTAACTCATAGTCATAACAAAACTGGTCTCTGGGAGCAGATCGCGTACATTGTTTTCTGTTAGCAACTTCGGTTGTTTCGAAACTGAAGAGACTACTATGTCTGGCCAAAGTTGTATTCGTTTCCAAAATATTACAACGTGAGAAAATTATCAAATGTATGAAGTTAAAACTGAAGTGGATGGAAAAAAGAGACAAAGGGTAAGTTTTGCGGGCGGGAAACCCAGCACTTAAATAGTTTGGGGCACAACGTTTGCAATTTAGGGAACTAAAAATGTTGTGTAGTTCCTTCGGTACAACAGGTGAAATTGAATGTTCACCATCACTAGTGACTTTTTCGGGCAAACTTTACAAAATTCAGAAGGGTATCAAATATGTTGCCTTTCTCAGCAATTGACAAAAGCAACTTTCTTAATGTCACACTTTAACAGTAAGGAAGTAATTAGCCAAAAAACACCTGGATATCTGCATCCTGGGGTTTCTCACATCGCTTGGGTGTAGATTACCAACTTTGTATAATTCGTAAAACTTTTCAGTTGTACAGAAATACATATTCACATACAAAAATAGACAGTTATATCTTTGCATGAGAAAATGAGGCGTGAAATTATAACTGCATGTTCTAACTCATTCCTTTACCCGGAATTATTTTTCACTATAGAAAAACTCCTTCGTCTCCTCCTAATTTAGGGGTCGTCATCGTCCCCTTCTCACCACTGAAATAGTTTTATTTCTACTCTTAACAGAAGTACATCTCTAACCTATTCGAGGGTGGGAAGTGGCTGAATGCCATATATACAGATGTTTGGGTGTTCACAAATTCAAATGGCATTCACATCATATAACCCCACTCATTCCGCCATAAACCACCCCTTCACCGTCTGTTCGTAGATATACTCACAGAAAAACGTTTTGGGAATTATTCTTTTTAGGAGTGTAAAAATAACTTTTAAAAATAGCAAAGTAATTTGCGCTTGTAAAAAATGCATCTGTCCACCTATTAGTTACGGCTACCTTGCAAAAAGTTTTGAGATCCGTGCCATAACCGCGACGTATATGTTATGCAGAACTATTTTGTTAACGTGAAGGATATATGCAAATAAACGATAACAAAAGTAACAATTTTCACTCAAATTTAACACAGAAAATACATTAACAACCTGAGTTAAGTTCTCAATTTTCTTGTAGACCTTTATGAAAGTTCTCAACTTCGCACCCCACTAAACAGAATAAGTATTATGTATCCCAGTGAGCGCGAAAATCAGTCCTAGTCCGAAACCAGTCATTCTGAGGCACTCAATCTCTTTTTCCCCACCAGGGAATTGATCGACTAAACCAAACAACAGGATGTTCTAACCATAAAATAAGTCACCTTATTAAATATTACCAGTGAATTCAATATGCACTCTTGATGTTTGAATGGGAAGGTTCATTTCGTGAGATCCTAGTTTTTAAAACAATATGACGTGCTCAGAAACATATCTATCCGCGAATCAGAGCTGGTTTGAGACTCAAGGCTGTAATTATCAAATAGCAGCTTCTACAAGTCATCCTTGTGGTAAGTGAAGGTGTTATTTATGTTCCACTTCTTAGAAAAGCTCATATTACCTGTAGCAGAAAGGTATGAGCCCGCATTGCCCCTGGGGAGCTTGGCGTTCCTGCCTCCCGCATGGAGAGCGCTCAAGCATTGGGTGAAACTGTCAAGCTAGAGTGAATTAAAGAAGCAATGGTGAAGTTGGCACATGTTTGCGTGACAGGGGAGCTGCAATGCTTTGTTAAAGCCCTAACCATGTTGCAAAAACTATGTGGGAACGAAGGGGTCATGTTTGAGAACACAGTGCAGAATACTCTCATATTTTTCCCTCTGTTTGCAGAAGGTCTAAATTTAAAACCCATGTGGGCGCGGAAGAGGAGGAGGTTGGCTATAAAAAGGTCTTAGGAAACCTTAAATTCATGTGTGGACAGGAACTCATTTCGTCAATAAACAGTGAAGCACTGGAGCTTACATCTTCAAAGTAAACAAAGTCAGGAATTCTCAAGCAATCACCAAGGTTGCCATATCTATAACCCTTCTTCCATGTTTGCAAATTAGAGGGTTAGTCAAACTAAGGTGTATGCTATAAAAATGTCCAGCACATTTACAGGATTTTCAAGGTTCCATAGCGATAGGCTGCAATTAAAAATGGATATTCTTTTGCCAGTGAAGGCACGAAATCATTATAGAAAAGGGAGTAAAAACTCCCAACTTCGCCTGCCTTCTCCAAAGTGAAGTTTAACTGCCCCTGTCCCATACGCTAAGCTGATTGGCAGCCATCTCGCAACTAGAAATAACCATGAATGCTACGGCAGGAGACAGTGACTGATGCACTGGATGCTAAAATCAGCCCAGGAAAAATGATTAAATCAGGCACAGGCTGCCAGAGACTGTGACCAGAACTAGGAGGCGGGCAAGACTGTGTTTTGGAATCCTATCCTGGTTTGGAAGCAGCCCCGACGTGCCAGCCTGACAGGACAATGCTAGGAAGGTCAGGCTGGTGCTTGGGGCGGTGCAGTGACAGAGAGGTCAGAATTAGCTTGAGGTTTAGGGACCAGTGCATAGGTTCAGGTAACAGGACTTTCTGACAGATCTTTTGCATTCAGGAGAGACTTTGTGAAATAATATTATTGTATTCAATTTTAGAATGAAGCATATCAAAATGAATGAACATCTGAAGCAGCGAGGGTGTAACTTCTTTGGTGGCCAAGATAATTTTTGTATTGTTAGTGGTGCTTTCCCTATGCAAGCCTGGATACTCTAATGGGATCCGCAGAGCTTCTCAAAGTTCTCATCTTATTGGCAACAAACAACTGCACGTGTATCTCTCACACTTCTTCATCTAAGAGCTGCGTACCACGGTGGTAGTCACGTGCGACACGGAAACACTTCTCACGTAGGATTAAACTAAGACAACACACTTCTAAAAACAAAACATCCTAGACGATGTGCTTTGCTACCCATGTACGCAGAGGATTCAGCACCCTACATAGAGGTAGTAGGTGCTATAGAAATGTTACAATACAGTATTTTTTTCAAATTAGCTCCAAAGTACCTTTTTGTACAATGGAACCTATCAGGAGGCAAGTCACTAAAGGGCCGATTTGATAGGTTGTGTTTCTTTAAGGTGAGCATTATTCTACCTGTATTCTATCTCTTTCTCTTTCTTTGATACACGGGAGACAAACCCTTTCACTGAGACATGCTCAAACAAGTCACAGGTTCCCGCTGCAGTCCTGTTACGGACAGAACAGTTAAGTTTATTTTATGTGAACATTCAATTGTATTTACATCCAACACATTTCCAGCCGATCCAGTCATGCAACACGAAGAAGGTGCTGGGCAGAGAGATTATGCTGTTAGAACCACTGGCTCTCCTTTGTAGGTCTTATCAGACAGAAGGAAAAAGGAAGCAAACTTCAAAGAATTATGCATTAAGAAGGCTTGCATGTTTCTGGTTGCTGTCTTTCAGAAGCTCTTTAGGGCTAGAACAGTTTAAGGTTAAGAACATAGTGGAGCAGCATCCTACTGGCACCCATGAGTGTGAAGGCCCCATGGCAGTGGTACCCCAATTTAAGATGTCATTTACAAATCAAATAAATATTCCTTACTTGCATGTAGGCCCTTGCTATACCACAAGCTGTGCGGATGCATTTGGTCCATGTGTTGCACTGCCTTTAGGGCTCCTTTGCAATCACTAAATAGGGCACAAATACGCTGCCAGTGAAAAGAACCCATAGTTCAAAAACAGAGATGCTGAGCGAAACGGATACATTTAAAAACATGGGCTATTGTGTCTGACATTGGGTAACATCACTGTCTTTCCAAACAAGTGTCTTGGGCCCATATTACAGAAGTGCCCGGGGGGGGAGCAATGGGCATTTGGGTACTACCAAGGGGCTGCAGATGCTTTTGCGACCCCTTTTGTAACACAGAATAGTGCTGGGGCACACGTAGCGTCAACAGTATCAAGAGAGGGTGTTCCCCATGCAAATGAGGGAATCTCTTTGCCTCTCCACCCACGCCATATTACTTGCATAGATGCAGAAGCAAACATGCCTTTAGGAGGCGCACTGAAAGTGCACTACAAAAAGATGGCACACTTTCAGTGGACTTCCTAAAGGAAAGCCTTTGGAGGAGACAAAGAGGGTCCCATGGACCCCCAGGTGTCCCCTTTCGGGCGGGTGCAGTCACTCATTGCACACACCTGCAAGGTGACCTCTCTCTCGCTCTTGGCAGTGCAGGCGTGTTGCCGCTGTACAGAGAAACACGGATCAGCT
Organism: Pleurodeles waltl; assembly: GCF_031143425.1. NCBI lineage: Eukaryota > Metazoa > Chordata > Amphibia > Caudata > Salamandridae > Pleurodeles > Pleurodeles waltl. Next base: position 143,767,481 of record NC_090445.1, on the reverse strand, counting down.
TTTAAACATATGCTCTATATTTCTGTTGAATAAACTGCCCTGGGGCAGCACAAGTTTGCGGCTGCTCTAAGGCCAGCACATTCTTCCTAATAGGGCACACTTTTCCTGTTTGCACCCGGTGCTCTTGCTGTAAGGTGTGCTGTGGCTAGGCCTGGGTAGAGTTTGTGGAGTTCTGCTAAGTGCCCCAAAAACTTAGTTGCACTACATGAGTTCTGCAAGCAGCGGAGTGTGTTAGGTGGCGCAGTTCGCGCTGATTTTTAGCAACAGATATTTATCTTGCGCTGAAAGATCAGCGCAAACGGCTCCCTGCACAGTGCAAGAGGGCGCTGCTTCTTTTCTGTCACTCGAGTGGATTTTCTACTCGAGCGGCAGCTTCCTCAACGTGAACGGAAAGTTTCTCAATGCGAGTGGTCACAACCATCTGCGACCTCCCGTGTTGAGAAAACTCGCTGAGAGGTGGTCCTGAGTAAGATTTGCCTTGCTTGCGCATGCCAACTCAACGTTGGCGAGCGGGAGCGAGGAAAAAACTCCACTCTGCTGAGTTTTTCAGAACTCCGCGCTCTATGCGGAGCAGGAAACATTCTGCAAACTCCACAAGCAGAGCGGAGTTCACCGCCCACCCCTAGCTGTGGTGCAAACAGGGAAAGTGTGCCCTATCTGTCATAGGGCCCTTGACCCCTATCACAGAAGTGCCCCGGGGGCCCAAGGGTTGTTCACACCTGCTTTGTGTGCCCCTGGGGCATTTTGGTATTACGGAAGGGGCTGTGCGGCCCTTTCTATAAATACTGACAGTGCTGGCGCACATGTAGCACCAACGCTATCAAGTGAGGGCGTTCCCTCATTTGCATACGGGTGTGGCCTAAGTGTATTAGTAAATGTCCGATCCCTCTGCGCTCATGGGGGCCCCTCGGAGGTGAATGTTTTTGAGACGTGACCTATTTTCAAGGTCTTCAGCTTGGTCCCTCAAGTTATCTTTTTGTTCCTGGTGGCAGATGATCTCCTGGCGCAGCATCTCTCTTTCTCTTGCCATTTCATTATCTTCAAGGGTGGAGACCAGATCTCCTACAGAGGACAGGTCTTGTCGTAGATCTTGCATGTCCTTGCAAGATCCTTCTATAGGTCATGAATATCAGTCTTGAGCAAATCAAAGAGGGAGGCTAAGAATGCTCGTGTCACTGGGGCGTGATGGAGTTGGGAGCCCCCTCTGAGTCCGGCTGTGTACAGGACTGTGAGGTTGAAACCGAATCCTTGGTGAAAGTAGGTGTGGAGCGGGTGAGCTTTTCCTGCACTGACTGGTCTCTTTTATGCCTGGCCGCGGCCATGGATGAAGAGGCAACCAGTGAGGCTGAACTCCTTACAGCCTAATGGGTGATGGCTGGGGGGGCCACACCAGTGCAGGACGACACCCAGGGAGCACCGGAGTGATACAGGCCAGAATATGTGATACAGGCCTGAATGTTTGTGTGTAGGCTGTGAGGGGCTCAGACGCTCTAACTCAGGGTTATTGTTAAGCGGAGGATCATTAATTATGGCAGTTGAAGCACATTTGACTTTGTGCGGACTCTGCAGATAAGGTCCATGTTCTCGGCCTCCTCACTGGCATCGACTTATGAGCTGTGTATGGGACTGAGGTTGCTAATCTCTCTGGGTGATGGAGTGAGGGGCCCAACCACAAGGCACTCTACTCCAAGACTATTAGCAAGGTATCATAAGCATGATGCAGGTCAGGAGACCTCCTCAAAGCAGCAAGGAGATCAGGGAGTCCAAGTAGGGACGGCAGTGCTGCAGAGGGCAGCTAAGCCCAGTAGTGTTTGATGTGTCTCAATGAGCAGGGCCCAAGTTCACAGTCCTCTCTATTCCCCCCTCCCCATGCCGCCAGGTGCTTTGTATTCCCAGGGTGATTAAAGGTGTGGCCTCTGGTCAGCTTCACGAGGCCTGTTATGCCATGCTCTCTGCACTCACTGGAACCCTTCTTTCAGGTCTGTAGCAATCAATTCAGGTCAGTATTTGGGGTTTACTGGCAGCTGTACCTTGCAGAAAACCTCACAGGGCAGGCAAAGTTGTAATGAGGCCTCCACTGAGATCCGCTATTGTTTCTAGCGGGGACTCTGAGTGGAGCACATGCAGTTGCAGCTCAGGCACTTGTGCGCACCTCCGAGGTGCAGGGGCCAGGTCCTCGCAACATTCCAGCAAGCCTTAGGGTGGTCAGGCGATGCGGGGCGTCACCTGCATGGTCACTGCTCACAGGCTGGATGAAGCATGGAAGAGGTAACAGGTTCAGGCCCGAGCTGCAGATGGTACAGCCAGAGAGGATTCCTGGCGCAGCGCCCCCTATTAGTCTAGGAGTCCAGGAGAAGAAAACTTGTGGCACAGGAGGGGGCAGTCAGGCGTAGCGCTTGGCTCTGAACCGATGCTGCAGCCACAGGGGACACTGCTGACAGGCAGAGGCTCTCCCTGATGGTCGGAAGTCATGTCCGCAATTCAGGCCAATGTAGGCGAAGCAAACTGTGGATCTGGGGCACTGCAATCTGGTAATGGAAAAGGCCTGGGCTGCGGAGGAGCTAGAAATGCGGTTTACTCCGCCTCCATCTTGGCCACGCCCCCTCAGTCTCATTTAATGGCTGAATTACATCAGTGGTCCAGCAACTGACAATTTTGCACCAGAATTTGCACTAATCAGTTGTTTCAAAGTGCCATCCCTATCTACAGATTGGTGCAATAACATCAACAGAAATGATATTCGACTATGGCTAGTCGCGGATGATTTCTGGACACTAGTGCTAAATTGTGAAGTGACTACTGCAGTACGTGAAATCTGGCCCATGTTCTTCCTTCTCATTATTGCAGAACTGTTTTGATTTTCCTCTCCCATGCATTCCTTTATTCTTCCATTCATTGTTGCTCTCTTTTGCGGTCTTATCCTCCTTCCTATCCCTCTGACTTCATGTTTAATACTCACGTTGTCTTTTTTCCTTCCCCTGTTTTCTCCCCTTTCTGTTCCTTCATCTCTCCTGCTCCTTCTCCATCCAATTTCTCCTCTTTTCATGGGATTGGCTTACTATTCTGAACCCTCGGTGTCTGCCTGATTCTCACCACCAATAAAGCACAGGGCTAACTCTACACATGGTTATCACTCAGAAGTGTGTCCATGGTAAAGATGAGGCAAGTGGGCCTCACCTGATTCTGGCATTGGCAATTTAGAGGACACTAGTTTGTCCTGATGTGCCCTTCATACCTCCTTAAAGTATACAAAACTGAAGTGACATGATGAGGAAAATAATGCACTGGGATATGCACCAAGTAATTACCAGTGGTAGAGATTAATTCAAGCATTCCACCCATCTCTTTTTATATACTTTAGTATCTTCATAACTTGCTGGCAGTAATAAAAACCAGTTCCAGAAATATTTGAAAGTACAAACAGAAATCCCTTAAAACATCTGAAAATTCAATAGGAAAAAGATTGCATTGAATATCTATGAACGCGTTTTCTTTGGATGGAAGTGACCGAGAAATAAATACAGATGTGTCTTCAGGAGGGTGATACACCCCTGGAGCCATGATGTGCATTGGGGCCAAATTAACACCCATTGGTGTGCACAAAAAAATGAAAAATAAAGATAGAAAAGCAGGGAAGTGTGCAGGAGCTAAAACTCAAATAATAGGACCCACGAAACAAAACAATAAGAGATTAAAAAGGAGAGAACAATAAGTTAGACTGGACATAAAAATTCTTTGTTGTAAATAGTGGCCCAAGGGGGCACAGGGTTACTATAATTAAAGGACTGTATATGACAAGCCGAAAGACCAATTTGAGTGTTTGCGCATGGACACATTCCTGTTTTTATGGTTATTAGCAAAGGACAGTGGGTCACGCTTCAGGTGTAACCTTGACTGACTGCTCCATGAAGAAGAGCTCTCACAGTGGGCGAAGGCAAGGACTCACCTTTGGGGTGAGCTGGTAGATGATGAGTGGGAGCAATACTCCTGCTGTACAGTGGTGTGATCACGCAGAGGTTTGTTATCCTGATGGTACCTCTTCTCTCACTGACATAGAAACTTCCATGAATAGCCTGCCACAATCCATATGAAGTTCTCTGGAAATGAGCAGACAGCCACTGGAAATCAATAAGAGGTGCCAGTGTCCATGCTGAACTCATGTAGGAAGAGGAATGCCATCAACTTTGCCAAAACGTAAGTGAGCAGTTCTGTCCTTGTGCCCCTTAATCACCACTGCACTATTGAGTCTCTGTGGCCCTAATGCCAGTTACTTAGCCTTCGACGAGGATGTGATCATAATAGGGTAGGATAAGTGCACTTCATTAGCACTGGTAATTGGGATTGTCCGATATTTCCTGCCATGTCACCAAGAGAGACTATAGCAAGTGAGAATCCTGCAGATAAAGTGTATTTATACCACTCGTTATCACATGCAAAATTACTTCCTGGCTTCATCGTGCAGATCAGCTCTTTGTTGGTGTTAGAACCTGGTGGTCACAATGTTCCAAATTAATATTCTCAACGGGAAAGAAGGGAACAATAACTTCCTTTGAGACCTCCTATTGATCCCTTGTCTGTATTAAAGAGGAAATAGGATTACCCCTGAGATGAAGTCCCTAACTTTTCCTTGGGTGCAGATGTCCATTTGGGTGCATTCTGTATATCTGCTAAAGGCTGCTAGGTACAGAGACATGTCACCAACCCTCTGCACAGCAAACCACATCAGAATATAAGAGGTGATTGCATATTAGTCTTCTAGTGCATGTTTGTTGAGTTTTAATGATCTTTTGTATTTGTTTGGTTCTCTTCATAAGTAAACCTCTATAATATCCTTGGGTCTTCTTCCCGCTATAGAAAACTACATAAATAATATAAAATGTAAATATCAGTGTGTCCTTTTTCTGTTGACCATGATCTCCTCCTCAAAAAGGCTTCCTCATGTTCTTTCCATAACGTGCAGACCATCCTCCTTCCCCTGTAGATGTGAAATGTTGGCAAATACATCTTGACCAGGGAAGAATGTCCATTCAAGAAACCAAGAACGCTTTTTTGATTATTTTAAAGGAAAATCCTTGGTGTGAGAATACCAACATGTACCTCTGGCTCGTGATGCAAAGCATGGGGTAAGAAGGCACTTTGTAGCAGCTGTGGTACTTTAATTGAGGTGGGTGAAAATTGTTTCAATTTCAAATTAAAAGAAGGGACCTGTGCGGTTTCGAAAGCTGATGTGCTACACCACCTTTGTACTAGTCATTTGAATTTGACTCCTGATATTTGTACCTGAAACAAACAAAGAATTAAAGGGGACACACAGCCATTAGGAAAAAACAACTGTTCTCTTATCCCAGTCGTACTTCACAACCAATAACCAGCAATAGGCGTTCTAGAGTGTTCCAAGGCTTCATGACGTATGCTTTGGTTTTGGGGTGTATTATAACGTCACTCACGGGAAGACGCCACTCACAGGGTGGTCCCTTTAAGGACTGTGAGTGTTCATTTCTGCATTGAAAGCATTGCATCACGTAAAAAAACAAAAACATGAACTTCTTGAAAAGTTGTCAAAATTACATAAGGGAGGTCTACATCTAAAATCATAGAAAGCGCACTGAACATATCAAAAATATTTAAGTATTAGATCTTGTTGTTAAAATTTGACTTCTGTTCTGCATTAACTTACACCACCCAAAGAAGGCGACCCAGGCTGGACCCTCAACAGTTCGCAACTTCGAATTTCAAACATTGCGAAAGTGTTAGAGTTCCAAAGATGTGGCGGAAGGGCCAGAGCTGCGACTTGGGAGCTGGGTAACCAGGTGCGAGTCTCGGCGACCGCTTAACACGTTGTGAGTCTTGACAGATCACTTAATCCTGCCAACTAAAACCGTCCTTGTGTTATATAGCTGGTGCTCATGTAAAGCGCTCCAATACCTTACGGCCGAGTTTGTACTATTTAAAACTGCAAAAATAGAAACACTCCACGATTCAATTGTTGGACTTCAGGCCCTCACGCAGCACCTCGGCAACCGGCCTCCTCAAGTCTCTTCTCACCCTTCCCCTTGTTCTAATGGTCAGAGGGCGCCTCACAAAGGAACAGGTTTTCAGGAATGGAGCCGAGCTGCAATTATTACTGTGTTATCTGTCGAACGGAATTTGCCCCAAGCTCTAGCCCAGGGCGGAAATCTCAGGGGCACATCGTGTTTTGTCGAACAATTTTCCTCTCAGTCGATTTCTGTTTCTTTTTCATGTATCTAAACATGTTTTCTTAATTTAAGCAGTGACTAGTGACGAAATATCAATTGTGCCTAGTTTATGCACAATTATACAGCAGGTGCTCAGCTCAGCCAGGAATATCCCATACCATCTGCACTGCTAAAGATAGTGTGGGAATCCTCAACTGTAAGGAGGATCCTTTGGTAAACCAAACACTACCTCTGTAGTTGTTTGGGAGCAGGAAAGGTGCTGGACCATCTGAGTTTGAACCTACATCACTCTTAGTTGTAAATAAAAGAAGTGAATGTGGGCAAATCACTTAATTTTCTTGTGCCTAAAAATGTGACATGCAATGTGTGTAAAATGTATTTGTGTAATCCCCACTTGATGTGCACGATCTTCTAGATTGTTGCTTCATAGCCAGGTTCATGCCATATAAGTCCTGTTAGAAACTGAATTACTATTTGGGTGGGTGACGACCAACCTCAAGGAACAATCACAACCCCTGTCAGGGTGACTTTCAAAGTCACTAAATTAGCCTGAGCTCAACCCCCTGGTAGCTATGGCGCAGAACAGACAGGCTTAATTTAGGTAAATCCGTAAAGTATTTATGCAGTACCAAAACAGTAATAAAATAGTAATACAATATAATAAAAAATCCTCAAAGTAGTTAGAAAAACAGTAGAATTTAATAAACAAAATGACACGTAAATGATAAAATTCAATATGGAGAACTGAAGATATGACATTTTAATATTTTAAGATGGGATGGAGCCAAACAGCACGAAGTGGCAATGGTAGCCAATGAACTGAGGTAAACAGCAAACAAGGGCATCATTCAGTATATTACAGCTGGATTAGATAAAACAAATTTAGCAACTTAATTGCACATATACCACAAAATAAGAATTAAAGCAAGCTGGCGGACATGTGGTTAACTCATTTAATAAGTGCATAGAACTGATTGCTTCAAATTATAAACAAATGAGATAAGGGGTACAATCAATAGCAAACATCATACACTTGAAAAAAGGTGAAAACTTTGGCATAGTTTAGTTAGAAGCTTTACATGTAAAATGATCCATTCTTACCTTGAAAAGTCCATTGAATGATGCACGTTGATCATAGAAGAGATAGCAATTTTTTAGAAGTGGACATTTCGGTCTCTTGTTTAAATACATAGGTGACACAGTTTTCAGGACTGGACTGCATAGTGTGTAAATTGCTAACCCCTGCGCTATTTTGTTTAAATTATTTGGGAATTTCAGTTCTGATGATAGATGGTGGGAAAATCTATGGATTCATGTTGTTTTGTAAAGGTGATACCTGAATGAGAGAGTTACTGTTGACTGCTCTACCAAAACTGCCAAATTCCTTGAGACAATGCAGCGGTATTGCTCATGCATCTAAGATAATCGTTTGTTGGTAGCCAATGGTCACAGTAAACCGGGATCTATGTGCAATTTGATGCTAACGGTGTTGGAGCGCACATCAGATAGACTAACCGGGTTCCTCCTAGTCAAAGATTTTTCCTTCTGACCTAGGGCCTGACTTAGAGTTTGGCAAGCTGGGTTACTTCATCACAAACATGACAAATACCCTGTCTGCCATATTACAAGTCCATTAAATCCTATGGCACTTGTAAAGCAATAGAAGGAATATCCACCATATTTGTGTTGGAATTAGTTGTCAGCCAAACTCTAAATCAGTACTTTAGACCTTTAAGACCCAATCTACGACAAGAGTACACTGCTAAGGCTCTCCATGATTTTAGGGGAGGAACTCAGAGACACACAGGGTTTCAGGCAAAGGCCAACAGCAGGGTCCAGGTCCAGTTGCCAGTGGTCATTAGGGTACTTTCAGCAAAAGGCCTCTTGTAGCTTGTTGTATCCATGTGCCTTAGACAGGAGGTTTGGCTTATAACCCTTGGAGACCACTTCTTTGTCATGGGTACAAAAAGGAGGAGATCCAGTCCTTCAGTTCCCTTCAGGTCCCAGATAGCAGGTCCGGTCCACTTCTAATCTTCCGCAGGCCCAGGAAGTGTTCTGAAGCCAGTGCCTTGAGAGGAAACATTTATGCCTGGCACTAGCTGATAGGTTGGAATGACTGCTGGGCATGCTCTAACTAAGGGGATAAAAGCTGCCAGGGCCAACCTACATTGGTATTTGCAAAATGGCAAAGGTTTTCAGCCATACTAAAATTGGGCTCTGAGGGCTGGCGGCATGTGTGGGAAGTGCACAATGGTAATCCTAGTGTTCTCCCACATGTAACACTAAAATCCAGTTTGAGGCACCCACTGTACCCACAAATAAACACGGAGACAACACGGAGACAGACGTCTTGTAGGACAAAAATAAAGTCCTTCAGCAACCAGGCAGCGGATCCATAAGAATTGACTTGACATCCTGTTTTCCCCCCTTTCAAGTGTGCCTGAAGGGTCATAAGCAAACCCAGAGTCAGAAACCTGGTAAGTCAAAAGCAGAGTTCTTCAGCATACAGACAGAAGGTCCACAAGAACAGTCATGGCATCCTGTTCTTCCCCCTTTTAAATGTGCTCCAAGTGTTGTATATAAACCAAGCAGACCTGTCAAGACAGATTTCACAGTCAAGCAGGGTTTGACACTGCACTGTCAAAAGTGATGCCCACAGTCCCACCCTCCATATAATGTGGAGCTCTGATAAGTCATCTATGCTCATTCAAGTCAGCCTATTGCTTGCTCCTGGGAGGCATTTCATTCCTAAACAAACTTATTTAAGGGTAATTACCAGCTAGGAGATGGCAAAGGCTTATGGTAATTAGTCTTCTGACTGATCAGGCAGGTACAAGGTAACTTTCTAAAAGTTACTTTTCCTCCTATTTATTACAAATCGACTGCACCGCCCGGAGAAACAACACAAGATATGGAGTGAATGGATACCTTACTATGAATCTCTTTCTCCTACAGGGTGATTTTTCTGATGTATACTTTTGCCGGTTTGATTACCTGGGTATTGAGAGTTTGGACTCAATGCAGCTCTTTTGTTATTGTATGTTACATTTCTGTTTCTGTTAAGCTATCTAAAATTAATAAACAGATTTAGGAAAAAAATACTACACCATTGAATTGGATTTGTGATAATTATCAAAAACAGCTGTTTCATTATTTTTCTAGCTGGTATCTTTGCCAAGGTACGAAATTAGTACTTTAATCCGTACTCTGGTTTTCTATGTAGGACCACTAGACCTGCCACAGTGACGATAGCGTCTGGGTGGTAACCCCTGTAAGGACAAGTCAACATTAAAATTCTACATGTCCTACCTTTAAACCATATACCCTGCCTTGTAAGTTACAAGCCCTACATAGAGGTGGCTTGATATTTAAAAGTGAGGTTTTTACCTGTCAAAATGGTTTGACAGGTTAAATTGCAATTGTTTTTGCTGCTAAAGTCAGGCTAAATGGTTGGGCCGAAGCCTTGTTTGCACTGCTGTTATAGCGTAGGACACAATAGGTGCTGCAGTCCACTAGTGGCATTTAACTTCCAGACCCTGGGTGCAGTTTGTGCCATGTGCTAGGGACGCATAGGCAAGTTAAACATGACAATTAGGAATATACCAATTTGACCATGTTAAAAGGGAAGCACAGGCATTTTACTACAAATTAGCAGGGGTAAAGTGCACAGAGTTACAAGGCAGCAAAAGTATAGGGTTCAGCAAAAGGCAAAAAATCGACAGTGACCACGCAGAAAAGGTGGATTTTCTACAAATACCAGTACATGAATACATCCCACACACCAAATAAAATCTCATGAGGAAATAGATAAAAGTCGATATAAGTGTAAATAAATTCCTTGGATGGTGGTTGAGAAGTATTGTTATTTGTGAGATTTGCTTGATTTATACAAAAAGATTCATCTGACACATGTTTTAATATGGATAATTAGTTGATGGATTCTTTCATGCCTTACATAGAAAGAAACAAATGCTTGGGTGAACATATCATCGATAACTAGAAGACCCTCCCACTTCTTAATTTGTAAAAAAATAAATGCCAGGGCCTAATGTTTTGCTCAAAAACCTGCAACCACAGTGATCGAACATTGGGAATGCTGAATATCTGTATTTAATATTGATTCTATCTCATACTTTTTTCATTCACCACCAGACAATCTCTCCCCCTTTTCCTTTCTCTTTCATGTTCTTTTTTATCCCTGTTTTCTTTCTTTCTCACTCTTTTTCTGCTTTTCTCTTTTTCCTTCTTCCCTACTCTTGCGTTTTTCTCTCTCTTGTTTTGGGTCAACGTTTGATGAGGGAAAAATAAGCCTTCATCCCTGAAAACTGAGTTTCGCTGGGCCTCACTGCAACTACCAGCTCAAATTAAGTAGTGGGCACTCATCACAAGGCACAAATGTAATTTAACTGTTACTCTGAAATCTTGAAAAAAAAATCTGTTAATGTATTGTCCAGAGTGAAACACGTGTCGCATAAATATTTTCCTAATAATCAAACACATTTCATAGAAAGCAATACTTATCAACTACAATTAAAGGAATTTATTTACATCTACATTGACTTTGTGTGGGAATCTCAGTGAGTGAAAGAGGTGGTGAGATTAGGCCAGGCCCTTTAATATTTGCCTGTCCGTTGCCCATGTGAGGCTGAGTAGCATAGCCTGCACCACCCTCCCCAGGCTTCCTGGGATGAGGGGATGCTTTCAGTGAACCTTTAAGCATGCCCTTATTTTTTTTGTGGACACAATCTCAGTGCCTCAGATCCTGCGTTGGCCACTTTATCCTACATTTTCAATTGCAGGCAGCCAGACAGATTGCCTGGAGCTCCATATCCTCTGGAAGATCTGCAAAACTGCATTATATAAAGGGAATATATCCCTTATCCAATCAGAGTCATTTATAGTTACTCATTTTTTAGCATATTCGAATCCTAGAGTTTTGCTTTTTTTAAAAAAAAATCAGTGCTTTACAGATTTTGAAGAAAACGAAAAAGGAGCACGAGTTGTCAGAAACCACTTCACCTAATGCAACTTTGGTGAAATTTTGACCTGTGTTTTTTTCTGATAGTTTTGTAGATAGATAGATAATCAAAATTACATTAAATATAGTGAAACAAAAGTTAAAATATATAACCTTTTACTTTATTAAAATTCTTGACAATAATAGAAAAGAGCAAGGCAGACCAGGGAAGTTGAAGACATGATCCTCAGCAGAAGAAATGTAAAATATAGTGACACAATTTTAATGCAATGATGAAGTATCTGGTTGGTGCTGAGAGCCAACAGATTTATCAGAAATTTGCAATCAACTTAAGACATTAAAAAAAGGAAAAAAACTCCTGTGTTACATAGAACAAGTGACCATACCATAGTGTGTTGTACTGCAAAGTTTCCATAGTGCTGAAGTGTGATGAAAATATACACTACTAATTTTGAACATAGTGGGGCCAGTACGACCCTGGCGGCCGGCGGAACACTGGCGGTAACACTGTCAACAGGCTGGCGGTGTTCTGCCAGTGTATTATGACCACGGCCATACTGCCGGCCTCTCCACTATACTGCCAGGCTTCCTTCAGGTGGTCATAATCCCCAGGGCAGCACTGCAAGCAGCGCTGCCCTGGGGATTATGAGTCCCCAACCACCAGCCTGTCCATGGTGGTAAACACCGCCATGGAAAGGCTGGCAGTAAGGGAGACTCGGGGTGCCCCGGGGGCCCTTGCACTGCCCATGCACTTGGCAAGGGCAGTGCAGGAGGCCTCCAGGCACAGCCCCATCGTGCATTTCACTGCCCGAATTTCGGGCAGTGAAATGCGTGACGGGTGCTGCTGCACATCAACATTGCCGCCAGCTCTATTATGAGCTGGCTTCAATGTTGATGTGACTTTTCCACTGAGCCAGCGTAAATGTCAAAATAGGGTGCCCGCGGCTTCAACAGTCTTTTTGCAAGACCCCCGAAGTCATAATGAGGGCCATAATGTTTTTCCTTGGAAGGTAAAATGTCCTGGTACACGTAGTAATGGGCAGTTGCACGTAATTAGTGTAATGTGTGCGAGGACCTAGTGAGCTATCTGGCCATTTATAGGAAACCTGAATAGGAAGAAAACACATTTTGAATCTCAAAGTGTAATAGGCAGTTTCAGCTTAAGGATTTGGGGGTTCTCAGACAAAACAAATTTGGGCCCACTGTCTAGAACAAATTTGAACTGTATTACCCATTTCCTAATAATTCAAACCCACGCAATACCAAACAATACTAAACTGTATGTTAAACTTTAACATGGTCACACATAAAGTTGAACAGAGTCAGAGACAAAGGCAGAGAAAATTGGTGGGGAGAGGGGTTAGATAGACAGAGGTCAAATAAAGAGAAAATTAACTTCCACAAGGGGCCCTTGAAGGCAGTTGCCTACATTGCTCATGCCTTAAATGTCTAGGAAATGCTGAATGGCGCCCCACACACATTCAATTTAGAAATAAATGTAATATGCTTGAGTATAGAGGAAGGGGGTTGAGGCCATGCAACACTCTTTGCAGGCGCAGACATTGGTGTGGTAACCAAATGCATTCTGAGTGCTGTGGTACTGTTTTGCAACTCAATTAATTGGACAAAGGCACTTTAAAACAATGATTTGTGGGTAACAAATCATGACTAGTGACAGTGTCTTGCAGGGAGGTGTTCACCTTATGTGGTAGTAACCTTTTTGTGGGTTTCTTTATGTAGTGGCGTAACTTCCATTGGTGCAGCAAGTGTAATAGCAGTGGAGATCAGAGGCCTGTAGAGCCACTGATGAGTTCCTCTGCTGTCCTGTTTAGGACTCTTACTCCAAAGTCCTGTGGTAAGGCCTAGTGTAATGAGTACATGTTCAGATTGGTTATAGTCCTGCTTTTATGTTGTGTGTGGATTTGCTTGTGGTCATATGGAATAGTCATTCCTCAACATTTCCTACCATAGAATTGTTATTCCTTAACTTGTCATCCCATGTTCAACTTCTCGCCCCAGGAGTTCCAAACTCTTCTGCAGAGCAGTTGCGGCTGAAAGTCACAGGACGAGGAGCCTCTGCATCAGACTTAAATTCCTTTTAAAAGACATTTCGGCATTGGGATCTTACTTCACAATTGGCAAAGAGGATGACCTCTTTTTGGTGCCCACCACCGTATTTCCTGGAATTTTAAGACCTTTTGTGTATCGGCTGCCCTGGAGATCCCCTCCAGTGCACGATACCGAACTAGCAGATGGCTAAGGATTAATACTGCAGCATATTTGTCACATTTCTGCCCGGGTGCTTGTGGAGGTATTTGCTGTCCCTGGAAGATTTCGGAGTGCCTGAGTTTGGCTGTACCCTGTAGCAGTGGCGCGTGCAGTGCCACATGGTATTCGGCATGTGCACATCACGCACACACTGCCAGCATAGCATCACGTAATTTGAATACAGACAGCATTTTATTGGTTACTTCGTTACATGTTTTAGTGACATCACTCGCAAGGTGTGGTGCCCATATTGGATTGGGCTTAGCTCCAATTTATTATTTTGTACTTAAAGGACTACAACCTTGAGGAAATCTAAGCCTGGGGATGTTCATTAATTATCAGTGACATTTTATTTGGTTACTTCATTTGAAAAGGCATAAGGACAACTTCACAACAATTAGTTAATTTAACACAATTTTTGACACTCCCTGGTAAACCACTAACACCCTGGAAAGTGTTCTTTTGAAAATGTTCTTATTGCCACTGATGCAGAAAAGTTTGCTCCCTAGAGAAAGCTTGCCTTACTGTTCAGTCACTTAGGTCAAGAAGGGCAACACATTTTTTACAAGCTACAGGTAGTAAATCCCCCTTCTGGTAAATTTATTTACTGGGATGTTTATAATGAAGCTGTCAAAAGGTTGTGTAACAAATGTATGGGACAAGTGTTTTGTTGGAAAGGTACAAATTCTTCAGGTGTAAGCAGAACCAAGATGAGACAGTGGAAGAATATATTTCGGCTTTGCTAAATTTGGCATCAACTTGCAATTTTCACCCGTCATTGGATACGTATATAAGAGACCAATTTGTTTATAGTTGTTATTAAAAAAAGATACAAGTATAGCTGCTTAGCTGTAGAGATCCATCACTTTCTGAAGGGGTGGACATAGTGAAAGGCACTGAACGTGCCATCATTTCGAGCAAGTGCACTGCTAAAGATACAGCTAATTTAACTTCTGTTAATTTAGTGAATAATACAGAATCCATTAATGCAGTTTCTTTTAAAGATAAGCACGTTAATGGTTTTCAGAAAATAATTGGTACAGCATATGTCAAGGGTTGGTCAAGATCACACTTGAGCAAGTTCTGCAATTGACAAAAGATGTAACAAACGCCATAATATAGATAATTTTCAAAGTATTTGTAGAGCTGAAAAGAATATGGTTCAAGTTAGCAATGTAGAAATTAATGAAGATGGTGTGCAAGATTGTGTGTATGATGGAACAGAGATAGTACTAACATCTGAGGTGGATTCACAAATGACTAAGAATGTAAAAGGGCCATTTTGTGAGGTCAAAGTTGGCAATTTAACTCTGAACATGATTGCGGATTCTGGAACACCTGTACTATGGTTTCAGATGTATAATACCACCAACATTAGGCAAACAGCACACCCTTTCCACCCACAGATATCCTACCCAAAACCTATGGGGATCAAGAAATTCAGATGTTAGGTTACTTTTGGGGTAGGACAACTTATTATAAAAATGAAAAATTATATGTCACAAAAATAGGGGAAACTATAATCGGCTGGATAGATCTAGCAAGGATGGGCCTAAAACCTAAACCTGGGTTACATAATCTAGTTCAACTGAATGATACATTTTTTGGTCTCATAAATGAAGAAGCTGACAATGGTTTGGACATGATAGAAGATAAATCTCCAGAAGTATTTAACACAAAGATTGGGAACATCAACAAAATTGAACACTTGATCAAACTTGAACAGAATGACATTCCCAAAGTACAGAAGGTTAAGCCAATTCCACTTAGTGTGAAAAAAGATCTTAAGACATTTTTAGACAAAAAAGTGGAGGAAGGGATTATGACTACCACAGATTCATCAGAGTGGGTAGCTCCAATGTTATAACACTGAAAAAGGCAGAGGATATCCTTTTATGTGCTGATTTACCCACCCTTAAGAAGTATACTAGTATTGATTGCCCTCTACTGCCAAAAATTCAAGACCTGTTGGTCAATATTGCAAATGCAAAAATATTCAGTCTCCTACACCTAAGTTCCGCATACCACCCGATTCCTCTGGTTGCTGAATCACAAGACCTTATCATCTTTGTGACACCCTTTGGGGTATATATGTTGGAAAGCATGTTTCAGAAATTTATGGATACTATTTTGGCAGGAATTGATAGCGTTCATGCATACTAGGATGATGTCCTAGTATTTTTGGGGACAGTATATGAACACAAAACAATCTTGACTAAGGTGTAGGATATTTTTAGAAACTTGGAATCACACTCAAGCTTGAAAAATGTAAATTCTTAGCTAGTGAGTTGGAATATATGGGTCTTAAGATCACCCCATCAGGCATCAAACCAAAGTTCTCACTCATACAAGCCATTTCTGAGGCCACAGCTCCCAAAGATAAAGATGCTGTCTGGTTATTTCTGAATATGAGTGAGTATTACTCTAGATTTATTTTTGGTTATGCCCAATTTGTGCAATCACTACGCAATCTTAAAAAAGGGAGTGAAATGTGTTTCGGATACAATAACCAAATGGAGCAGTGCAATTTGGATTCCTTCCTTTACACATTGTCATTGGGCAAATACACATTTATATTTGACAATATATTTACTGTGTGCCTTAATAACTTAACATGAGTAGCCAATTAAATGCATTAATGACATGTAACTACTAAGAAACTGACAGCTTCATAAATGTGTGCACTAATGTTCATTTAAATTGGTTCATGTATTAATTATTCATGTATTACTTTTCCACTATTAATTACATCTGTTAAAGTAACGTATTTGTATTATTCTCATTTGTATTTACTTTGAAAGGTGAACATGAGCATGTATAACCATGTATTAGAAATGCAAATTTCTTGTTTATTTAAAGATAGCCTGATTAAAAGCCTTAATTCTGAAATACATTTTTGGTTTGATTAGCTTGTTTTTTCTTTGCAGTTCGCTTCAAGGCTTTAGTAGCTAGAGAAAAGGAGTATAGTTCTGTGTATTAGACTTGCTGTTAATAAGCCCTGAGAAGATAAATCTTGGTAAGAGACATGAAGATTTAATGAGCAGCTGAAGTCTCCCATTCATCACGTTGCAAGAATGGGGGAGGTTGCAATAGCTCTCCGAGTTCTGTAGGATGAGAAATTTTAGTGCTATTGCAATTTCACACCACAGACAAAGAGCTGATCGGTTCCTAAAGGGAAGGGAAAAGATATCACTGATGTTGAAGAATTTGTTTGTTTTAGATACTGCTTGCCCTGTTAGAAGTTGAGGCAGATTGCCTTGACTTTTGACAGGTACAAACCTCTCTCTTTCCTTTTCTTGCAAGGGTGAAGCTTTATGCTAAACACATTCATTTTCTGAAAGACGTCTACTGAAGTCTTTACTATGCTAACACCTTCTCGCATTTGCAAATGTTCTTAAGACTTCTTTCAAACCATCCTCATTGCCTATTTAGAACTCTGACTAGATGATTTTACAATGATTTCATGATTAGAAGCGAGAACAGGAGTTTCTTTATTGAACAATTATTCCAAATGCTCAGTTTCTGTATTGCTTTGTATCTTAATTTGTTGGGGATGAACCAGTTGTGATATTTCAGCTTCGCAGCTGTAATCCTGTATCTTTTTAATATTTTCATGACATGCATACATATTGGATTGATAGGAAATAAATGACTGAATTTCAATAATCGATTCCTGGTCCTTATTGTCTGGCTAAATGGGCTTCATGAAATTATAAGTGTCTTTATTATTGCTAACTCTGTTTGCATCTCAATCAACTTCAAAAGATCCATCAGATGTGAGATTGTAAATCACGCTCCTACATGCTTTCAAAGGGAAGCATGTTGGATGGTTCTGTTATTGAGATCATGGAAGGTACTGTATCCATATAAGAGCCTAGTTTTGCCCAAGCCCATTCCTGATTCCAAAGCTCACTTGTCGATTTGGAGGAGCAGAAATATTCCAGAAGTTTGGAATTAAGTTGCAGCAGTGGAAGAGTGAGTGTCAATAGGGTCATGTGCTGTGATTGCTTATGTCTCGATTGTTGTATTTTGCTGAGGTTGTGTGGTATGATGCAGAGATGTTTTAAGTTGTTGTGTGGATGTGGAAGTGCTTAATGCTAAGTTAAAGTGGTTCTCGGGCTCAACGTGGTCCCGGAATAGTAATGAGTTAGCAGTGTACAATACACTGTGTTGCAATTATCTGATAAGCTTTGTGGTGTTAGCTGTGAGGTGCCATTGGCTACACAATACCGATAGGGACAAATACCTTTGTGTGAAGGTAGGGCGTGGTTGGTGTGGTGGATACATTTTGCTCAATGGTGGAGGTATACTAATCCGGGTGATTGCCCCCTGGTCGAGGTTTTACTCGAATGTGAGTCAGGGTAGGGTGGAAAGTGTTGCTCAGGACCATTTCTTGTTTGATTGAGTACTTTTGATTCTTTAGTGAAGCAGACAAAATTGTTGAATTTGCTTTGTATTTGTTTTGTGCTTGCATTACAATGTTTGCAGAAAACTGTAAAGAAGGGTGAGCTGTTGTGAGGAGTATGAAAGATGTCACAGAGTGCCACACTGAGATTGAATGGTTGGCGTTGGTATTGCGCTGCTCTTGGTTGTTAATATCGAACATGAATTATGAGTGAAAATAAAAAAGTTCCTGGTTAAAATTGAAATTGTATTTGTGATTTTTGACATTATTGTTGAAAAGTTAAATTCTTTAAGGCTATACATTATGGTACCTGTGAGGATATCCATTTGAGAGGGAGAAGAAGCACCACCCAAAGACACTTCAGTTCATTAAATGGCTATAAATGTGGGGCTTCACAAATGCATTTGGCTGAGTCAGTGGCATAAGATCACATAGAAGAAAGGTGCATTGATGTTTCCACACTATGGCACATTTAATTTGAGAATCATTGAAAACTTGAAAAGGGTATTGTACGAAATGAAGCCACCTCCTAGACCTGCACAGTTTGAAGCACCTAATACTTGGGAGAACACAGCTCATGTTAGGGAAAGGGAAAAATATCAGGGTGGAGTCCAAAAGCTGTGCTTATGCTAGATGGGATGCAGAACATAAGCAGCAGGGGCCATGTCTCAGTTAGGGCGTTACCCCAATGAATATTTTGGCTCCCATGTCCCGTCCCATAACAATTTCATGCAGTAAATTTTTTATATATTTTAAAAAGTGCAGCAGCATGATGCTGCTGTGAGCAGGTAACTTCTCAAATTTGAGCAAAGAGCGCTCCTGAGGCAGCCAGGCGGGCCTGAGGGGGTGGAGCTTAGTGTTGCAATAGTAATAATAATGTTGCCAGGCACTCTGTGAGAAAGATTCTCACTGCCGCACCTAAGTGCGCGTGTCGGGTTAGAAGGCAGCCTTCCTCCGGCCAACCCGGCAGGCGCATTAGGACCCACCAACATATGCTACATAGCGCACATTAGTGAGCTAGGGTGACTCAGAAGGTGCAGCCCACAGTCTCAGAAATGAGTATTGAGGTTCTCCGCCCCAGCCAATCCTGTAGCAGCACCAGGATTGATGGACTGAGACATGGTGGTGTTACCAGGCAAGGACCCGGAATTGAGTGCAATCAACATGGGTAGTACACGTGATGAGAGTGGGGAAGGAGGAGACTGTCTCTTCCTGGTGCCTTAACGTTTTTTTTGTCATTTTGTGCAGCGGCATCACGCCACAAGTGACAAGAGTTAGGCCACAACACAGGCATGGTGGAAATCCAGATCAACTGACTGAACCAATTTATCTTAATTTACACACAGCACACTGGCAACTGAAGTAAGTTTATTAAGAAAAAATAGTTAGTGTAGCTTGTGTAATGATAAAATTACATTGTGGTCGTATATTTTGTGATGTTCATGACAACGCACGTAGTTCAACTACTTTGAAACAATCCTCCTGAGTCGCCTCGGGATCAGAATTTGAATCTGCACGTTTGCTGGTCAACAACTATCTCAAATCGTGGCTTAGTCTTGTGGCCCTGACCTCGTGCGATGTTCTTCAATGCTCAGAAAGAAACCTAAACGTGCCTTACGAGGTGTGCTACAGGATCTGCAGACCTGTTTTCGTCTCTGTAAGTGAAGTCGTTATAAAACAGCACCTCGCACGATCGACGGCCAAATACTGACTTTCACACCTCTATATTTTGTCTCATCCCCAAATCTACTTTTTAGTGTAAACCGATGTCTGTGTTGATACGTACTCTTTAATAAAAGTGTGCACTTTTTTATCCTGTCCTGTGCATAATAAACCGAGCTGCAGAAAAATGAGGCGTTATTTAGAGCTTCTGAGGTGATAGCGTTGTGCCTGAATATGAATGTTGCTTCTATAAAGACAAGTTTACTACACATATGAACCGGGAAAAGATCTGTCGGGAAATAATTCAGTGACAGCTGTTTTAGTGTAGAAGGTCATTTATTAGCACAGGATTGCATAAGCAACATAACCTTAACTTTTAAACGAAAACCGCAACTTTAATAACGCCCTCCCTTTAACATCTCCTCGCTCATCCTTCCCCTCCAAACCCTTATTTCGTTTCCATTCCCCTATGCACTCCCCTTTTCCTTTCATGCCCCATTTGGTTTGTGCGTACCCCCACTTAGAGCCTTCACCTGCTTGTTTATTCCCTGGAAGGGTGGCCAAGCCCGCATCTGACTCACCACCCTCCCCCATCTACTGCCAACCAGCACAAACCCATTTGGCGTTTTGCTGCCCCCCCCAAAGCCACGCTACTGCAACCAGGTCTCCTCATCCCTTATTCCTGATCCACAGGTTCTCTCACCACAACTCCTCAACCAACAGTCTCAGATCCGTCAGATAGTATGCATTCCCTAGTGTGGACAGGTGAACACCAACGTCTCTGAATAATGCTACATCCTGTTCTGTAATGTCCTCATGTTTCAGTATTTTTATCCCCTGTGCACAGCAAAAAAACCCTCATCGCTCTGTTAAGCTTCCTGCGAGCCCGCTCCATGGCTTCATATTTGACTGCCCCTCTCCACACTCTACGGGGAACAAATTCTGTCTACACCAAGCATGTAGCATGCAGTTTTTGTTTGATAATCTCCAAGTCTCTCTGCATGTGTTGCAGTAGCGTGAGTCCTGATAATTTCACCAGATCTTTCTCCCCCAAGTGGATGATTAACAAGTCCGGACATCCCCAGTTCAATAAGTTAGATGTGGTGAAAGGAAGCAGGTTACCCCACCGCATGCCGCTCTTTCCCCAACATAACACCTCGTGCCGCCTGCTGGACAGTCCCAGGGCCCGGCCATATATCTGTTTCTCCGCGAACTTCGCTGCCCATTGGACAAATGAATGGCCTACCAGCCATGTTACCATCTTGCCCTGCGATGGACCAAACGCATCTCCTGCAATGGAAAAATAACTGTAACATGTGTTTCCATTATGTAAACCCCCCCCACCCCCCTTTCAAACCCTCCAGCTGGCATTCCTCGCCTCTCAGGGTCTCACATATCGTTCACAACACCTTGATTTCCAGCGGCCTATCACCCTGATCTTCGCTCAATCCCACACCAGCCGTAGCTGCCCCAATTCTGAATGAATATGTGCCAAAATCCATGGCCCGGCGGCCCGGCCGTCCCAGCGCCATCCTCAGTACGCATAAAAGCTGAAAGCTGGTGAGCTTGGACCCTGACCTGTGCACAAACACCCCAGCTCTCCTGCTCGACATACATGAGGATTGAAAATTCCTCCATTCCATCACTGGACAGGCCAACACGTTGCCCTCTTTTTCTAACCACACCCACTTTCCCCTGCCTAGCTGGTCGGTTTTAGATCGTCTAAGCCAGATCCCCAATCGATCGCCATGTAAGCACACCTCCCTGTAGCGTATCCCAACCGCTGCCCCAACACCCAACAATTCCGACACACGAAATGCTCCAAAAAACATCCACACCATACATATGCGGAACAGTGCTAACTCATATTCGTCTGCGCAACATACCAGCAGTACATGTAACAATTCCAGAAACAATTCAAAATCTGTGTGTTCCCTGGCCGTTCTACCCTCTGCTTCTCTAATCCTGCCCCAACCTTTTAACATCCTCCCCAACAGATCATTTCTAGCTGGGTCGTGATCAAAAAACAATTTCCCGTAAAACGATACACCTGCCAATTTTCCCCCGATAGTTGCTGCTGATAAACCTTTCCGTATCATGGACAGCACGAAGCGCAAAGCACAATGCTCTAGCTGCTTTTCACTTTGTTCCCAAAAATTTCCTGCAAACCGCTCAACGGATTGAAAATCCAACCAGGCCAGCCGGTAACTTCGCTTAGTGGATTCCGCTAAAGACATCTCCACCAGCCTCGTGATCATCATGCCCCCCACTCCCAAATGTCTGCCGGGACCGCTGTCTTGGTCTGTTCTGCTCCTGGCGCCAGGTTGCGGAAACGCTGCCACTGTGAACGAGACAGGGAATCCGCAATCTCATTGAAAACTCCTGGTATATGGACAGCTTTAAAGATCACATTCAAAGATAAGCACTGCAACATAAATGGCGCAACAAGCGCAAAACCCTCAGGTCCCTCGTCTTCTGTTTGTTAACCAGCTCCACGACTGACAAGTTGTCAATTCTGAATAAAGCTGTCCTATTTGCTAACTCCTGCCCCCATACTGCCATGGCTACCAGAAGGGGAAAAAATTCCAAAAAGGCAATACTCCTCCCTTGCTGCAACCATAGTGCTGGCCACGCCTCTACGCACCACCTGCCGTCCCAAAAAATACCAAAACCATTTGCTCCTGCCGCATCTGAAAATATCTGTACCTGTCATGCTGTCTCTTCTTCACAGAAAAACATGGATACACCATTGAAATGTTTCAGGAATGTTTCCCACACCCTAACGTCTTCTCTAAGGCCCGTTGAAACTCTTATTCTGTGATGTGGCATCACCGCTCCTAACATGGCCGACCCCAATCTCCTGCAAAAAGTCCTCCCCCTCTGACTGCCCTACAAGCAAAATTAAGGTACCCCAACAACTTCTGAGCTGTTCGCAAATCGATTTTCCGTGCCTCTTTCACTGTACCCAAGAAATCCAGCATGTCTTTTACTTTTTGTGCCGGTAATCTGGCTGTCAGGGTAATGGAGTCTAACTCAATGCCCAGAAAGGTGAGAACCGAAGAGGGGCCTTCAGTCTTTTCGGGTGCCAGAGGCACCCCCATCTGGTGCGCCATGTCCTGAAAACTTGTCAAAGCCTTCCCGCAATCCCCGGAATCCCTTTTTCCTACAAACAGTAAATCATCCAAGTAATGGGTCACCGCCTAATGCCCACTGCTCTTGACAAAGACCCACTGCATGAAGGTGCTAAAAGCTTCGAACAGGGTGCATGAAATCGCACAACCCATGGGCAGGACCCTGTCCACATAGATTGCCCCTTCAAACTGCATCCTCAGCTAATCAAAATCTCCTGGGTGTATCGGCAATAGCCTGAAAGCTGATTGTATATCGCATTTAGCCAGTTCTGCCCCGTAACCACAAGCCCTGACCAATTTTATAGCATCATCCACCGATGCATAAACTACTCTGGTGTCCTCTGCCGCAATGAAATCGTTAACAGATGTGCCCTCCGGCGATGACAGGTGATGGATCAACCTGAACTCACCCGGGGCCTTTTTCGGCACGACTCCCAGTGGGGAGATCATCAAATACTGGCTCGGCCACTCATAAAATGGCCCCGCAATTTGCCCAATGACAGTTCCTTGTCCAGCTTTTTCTTTACCACCTGTGGTAGTTCCCTTGCAGACCGCAAATTGTCTGCCCAGCGCCTCCTCCGTGGGTCTAGGTAGCTGACCCTGAAACCCTCTTGAAAACCCTCTGCTAACTTAATCACTGTTGCCCTATCCGGGTATCTGTGCAGCCATGGTAGGATGAAGTCTAACCTAACTGGCGTAGGCCCCCTTTGGAGCAAGAGCGCCCTGAGTCCCACTGCCTTTTGTTGCTCTCCATTGCTCGGCTGGACTGGAAAGCGAAAAACATTGCGTGACCGGGTGACGGCCCCCACATTTGGAGCAATCGTGTTTTGAATTTGCAAGGATGTCTGGAACAGAACCCCTTGTTGAAGTTCCAGCAAGCTCCCGTCGTGTTAGGTGTTGTTCTCTGTCCCACGCCCACCCCTCCTGGGGCGGGACGTGCCTGAAACGGCTTATAAACCACCGGCAAACCACTGGCCGTATGGGTCGATGCCGTGGATTGCGACGACGCCATCCATTGCATCCATAATTCTGGGTCTACATCACCCCATGGCTTGTCTGGATTGATGCTCACTCAGGCTCTGAACTCCTCATCATAACTCAACCAGGCAAAGCCCCCAAAGTGCATTTGCGCTTTCCTAATAATGTCCATATATTTAAATAGTGCTATAGCCCTGTCAGAGTATTTCTCGCAATAAATGCTTGCGAAAATCAAAAACGCTGATGTCCAATTATCCATATTAATTGGCACCCTCGGCCTACGGGACAACTCCCACTCTTCCTCCTTAGAACCTTCTTTGGCTTGTATGTCCCTATGTAAGAGTTTAAAAACGTCTACATACTCGTGTCTCCATATTCTGGCCTTTGTTTTCTCCACTACGTGTGAGCCCAATGGCATAGCCAAACCCATATAGGGAAGCCTCTTCTTGTGATCTCCCCCTTCCTTCTCCTCTGTCCCTGACTTCTCTCCTGTTGACTTGCCCCGCTCTTACCCTCGGTTGAAGCTCTGCCTTATAGCTCTTTACCTTTCTCACTGCCCTGTGTGTCTTTTGTTGGTAATGGGTCAAGTATAGAACCGTCACCCACCCCAACGGACCTTCAATCCGGATTGTCACCCCCCTTTGCGCCATCCCCCCAAACCGACCACCATTGCCCTTTACCTCTTCCTTGGGTTCCCATTGGCCCCGTGCTTGGTCTTGCCTTCTTTCATGTAGACCACTGCTGGTGTCCTGATCCTGAAAGATAGAAGCGGAAAGAGGGGTTGCGCCGCTCCTGTGTCCTCTTCCCCTCCCCCTCATGCTGTGCACCTCTGTCTCCCTAATCTCCCCCTCTTCCCATTCCTCCAGCTCCTCTTCGCAGTCAAGTTCCAGAACATCGTCTTCGCCCACATCCGGCCTTTTATCCACACTTCCACTCATCATCGTGTAGTTAGCTGAGATATCATCATGACCCTTATGGCGCCCACCATCTCTGTGTTGACCCCGATACTGTGGAGTAGAGAGGGCCGCCGAAGACCCCTCTAGCGCTTCAGACCAACGTGCAGGGGCCGTGTTGTGCCCCGTTGGCATCACCTTCTTTCTGCTGACCTCTTGTGTTGGCATTGACCTTCCGCGCCCAACGTGGCCGTGTGCGCCACTGACTCCCATCGCGCTACCTAAACCACAGGCCGCACCAGCCTCCTGGCCCCTACCTCTCTGAACCCATACCCAGCTACCTTTGCCGGCTTCTTGTGGCATGTTTCCTATATTCCCTGTGCTTTCTGCTGGCCTCCATAGCTGCCGGCCGTATGGCATGGCCATTTCTAGCTCCATGCACAATTGGGCCCACCTGTCCTCTGTTTCTGCCACTATGCGGCGTTGCTCCCGGATCCTGGCCTCTAAGTCCCATGCTTTGCCCACGTCTAGCCTGCCTGTCCTTGGGCCGCTCTGCCCTGAGCTTGTGAAAAACTCAGGCCCCCCCGGCTTCCTTAGGCTGCCCCTTGCTGTCCTTGCCTTTACCCAGCCCACCTGTTTGTCTGGGACCCTTGCCTTTCTTTTTTGTGGTATTGTTGACCCCAGCCGGGTTGGCACCGCCCCTGGGTAGCGACAGGTCCATGGGCGTCATCTCTATGATGGGAGCGGGGAGCTCTTGTACTACTGCTTCCTGCGCGGGGGCCCCTTCCCCCAAATTCTGCTCCTGGAGTAACTCAATGTCCTTTGTCTGCTGATCTGGCGCTGTCCTGTCCTCTACGGGCCCTGGCTCGCTCGAGGGGCCCTCACGTCTCCCAATTGACTGGTGGGGGAGGTTACGCCACGTGCCCGTCCCACCGCTGCTTTTTTGGGCTTTTTGGCCCTCTCCGGGGATGTGCATCCGGCTACCACCGCCGCTACCCGGCTGAAAGATGCTTGTCGGCCGCACCATCCCCACCCAGGCCTGTTCCAGAACCCCAGGACTGAGGAGGTCAGCCCGGCCAGCTTCGCCGAGTATGCGAAGCACGGCCTGTACCGCCTTCACGTCGTGGCTGGTTGCCATGGCGCCGGGGCGGGAGATCCTTCTGACCTTGCTTGTCCGCGCCCCCTACTGTGGGCCGAGAAAAGCCTGACAGGGAATTCTGCGGGGCCCTGCGGCCTGCGTGCGCACAAACACGCCGCCACTTACGCGTGGCTGGCTCTCAGCCTCCCCTGGCCCTTGCCCCGTCACCATAAAAAGTTTTCCTTTGGATTGTTTTGTTAGTATATATATATATATATATATATATATATATATATATATAATTATTAATTTGTCGGCGCGTTGCCTAATCTGCACCGCCGTTATTAAACTTAATGCGCCGCTGCTCGTTAGATCAATGCCCCAACTGTTGCCGCAGAGCCGCGGCCCGGCAAAAGCACGTGTTCCCAGAGGGACGGCTGCTCACAGGGAGAGCGCTGCCGCCCCCAGAAGATATGCAAGCCCGCGCGGGAAGTAACGTGCGCACACCGCACCGAATAAACAACAAAATAAACGGCCCCGGCCCTGCCTAACGCACACTATCTGGGTATTTCAAGAAAATCCCCTGGGACCGGCCAAACTAACCGCGCGATGGGCTGCGCGGAAAGAGGCCGGTCCCACCACCCCACACCTCCTTTTATCCCCACCCAGTAGACCCACCCCCACTTACCTGTTGCCCAATCCTGATCCCGCGCCGTCACTTCCTTCCCGAAAGAGCCCGCGGGAAGACTAGCGCAGTGCTCTTGCTCCCCGCGGGCACCTCCATTCTAGAAGTGTCTGGATTTTTTATCTACCACCAACGCTTCAGCGTTCTAATACCATATCCGCTTGTACTCCTTTTATGAAAGCCAGTGGGATAAAGAGGCGTTAGAAGTGACGATGCACAGGCTCCCTGACACAAAATAGTCAAACCTACCACCCAGGAGGGGGTTAGCGACCTCTGAGATTATTATTTACAGATCAATGGCTACGATCATGGGCAGCTATTGTCTCGTGATACCTTTTGATATATTTTTGTGAGTTAACTTCGAACCGAGACGACGTCTGTCAGCACTGACGACTCCCGTGTAACAAAAGCTGGTTCCGGGAAGCTAGAGCCTGTTGCTTTCTTTGTGGGATTGTTTAAATGGTGGGGTGTAATGTTTAGTTAGTTGTTATTGTGTTATTTTATATTGTAATTGGTGGATCTAAATACTTGTGCAAGGTTGTTATTCTTTGTATGTCTCCTTTGTTCCAGGTCCTGCACTCATGGTTCCAAGTTCGTTGTTGGAAGTCTGGGGGCAGACTGGGAGGACAGAGACATGCAGCGGACGCTCAGCAAGCCACTAAAGACATTCTTATGAAATACAAGGACTCCGACTCTACAGATTTTGGCGATGAGCTTGAAGTGGTTGTAACAACGGAGAAGAACCCGCACAGTTGTGGAAAAAACTGTATACTTTCCTTATAACGGCTTTCTTGAGATTCATTGATGATTTAATTTCATTTAATTTAGTTTGTGGTGTGCAAGTTACTCTCTACTAAGAATATTTTGTTCTAACGTGTTACGAGGAATGTTTTCGGTATCGTTGGAAAGTGAAGTCTTACCGTTTGACTTCGGTGATATTTGAAGATGGCGTTGCTGTTCCAATGCTCGAGCGCAGCTCACGAGGATCTCAGACGTTGCACGCGCTTTGACGCGTGCACGTTGGAAACATCAGCGTTTTGTGGATTAAAGGAAAGAACCTCAGGAGCACCCAGGATTTGTCTTTATCATCGGACAAAGCACGTTCACAGGATCAAGGAACAAACGAGGATCACAAGGAGGAGGTCGGAACGCTTTTGTCATCGGACAAAGTGCGTTCAATCGATTGTGGCACAAATTAAGATTTTGGCACATATTTCCATGATGGACAAGACACATCAGCAGTAAAGGAAAGGAATGCTGATGTTTTATCTGTATTTATATTTTTGGGTACAGTGCTACTCTTTTGAAGAAAAGTTTCAAGGTGTTTGGTATTAGCCATATCTTTTTTTGTTGTTCCCATTTGATTGTTGCATAAGCAGCTGCGGATGTTTATGGATTATTGTGGTTTAGGGATACAGTGAACTAGTTCTTCAGGTGCAGAGTGGACGTTTTTTGAATATTCAAAATTCTCAACATGATCACACAGCAATTTTCTCTTCAGCCTCCGCAGACATTTTGGCCGGCAGGCGCAGGCCCATGTTTGAAATGGGTGGATTAGAAATCTTATTTCTTAAACATTTTGTAAACCATAGACGAGGAAGGGAAAATGAGTTTGGAAAGGAAGAAAAAGATTGTTTTGCATTCTGTTGGCCCTGAGGGACTAAGGGCCAGATGTAGCAAGGCTTTTGCACCTCGCAAACGGTGAAAAACGCCGTTTGCGAGGCGCAAAAGCCCTCACGCGATGCAGAAATGCATTTTGCGAGTCGGAACCAACTCGCAAAATGCGTTTCCGACTCGCAAATAGGAAGGGGTGTTCCCTTCCTATTTGCGACTCGCAACGCGATGTAAGTTGATTTGCGACCGCAAAAGCGGTCGCAAATCAACTCGAAGTTACCATCCACTTGAAGTGGATGGTAACTCATTCGCAAACGGGAAGGGGTCCCCAGGGGACCCCTTCCCCTTTGTGAATGATCACAAAAATATTTTTTCAGAGCAGGTAGTGGTCCTATGGACCACTGCATGCTCAGAAAAAACCCAAAACAAAAGGTTTCGGTATTTTTTTCCAAGTGCAGCTCGTTTTCCTTTAAGGAAAACGGGCTGCAGATGGAAAAAAAAAAAACTACTTTATTGAAAAGCAGTCACTGACATGGTGGTCTGCTGTCTCCAGCAGGCCACCATCCCCGTGAGTGCCCAGACTCGCAATGGGGTCACAAACTGCGACCCACCTCATTAATATTAATAAGGTGGGTCTTTGCGACCCCATTGCGAGTCGCAGAAGATGTCTAAGACACCTTTCTGCATAGCAAATTGCGAGTTGCAATTTGCGAGTCGCTCGGACTCGCAAATTGCAAGTCGCAATTTGCAACGTACCTACATCTGGCCCTAAAAGTTTACGAATCAATGACAAAACTGAGTGGGAGTGGGGACACTAATGGATTTGAGAATGTTTTAAAAGAGTTTGATAACTACTTTGTCCCTAAAGTGTGTATAGCTATTTCTAGATATACATTTTTCCAGAGGAAGCAAGAATGTGGAGAGACAGTGGATGAGTATGTTGCTGCACTTACAATATTGGCTAATGACTGCAAATTTGACCATTTGCAAGAACAATTGATTAGGGGTCAAGTAGTGATGCATACCCGTGATTCGGCAATTCAGGAAAGGTTGTGGATTAACGGAGATGCTGAATTGGATGATATTTTAGCAATTGTTAGGAAGGCTGAATTATCGAGTCGCAGTGCGAAAGCCATTAAAACAGAGTCTAAGGAGTTTGGGGAGGATACAGTTAACAAAATAAAGCATGAGGAGACAGGCAAACCTAAAAAGGAAAATGTGAAAAGCCAACAGACATCAAGGTGTGATAGTCAAAGGTGTTATCGTTGTGACAGGCGTTCACATTTGGCTTCGTACAAATTTTGTCCTGCGTTAAAGCAGAAGTGTGCGGCTTGTGGGGTCCTAGGACATTTTGCTAGGGTATGTAAAAAAAGAAAATGGGTAGTAATGTGAAGTATGTGGAAGGTGCAAGTGACAGTTCGAGTGGAGATGAGGGTAAAGTCAATAGGATTACACATTGCAGTAAACAGACGGGAAAGGAACAAGTGTTTGTCTTCGATGTGCATGATGAATCATTTTGCAATAAGAAGAAACTAGTATGCTTTATTCGTATTGGATGGGTTGATATTCAAGTATATGTTGATTCAGGATCTCCTTTTACCATTATTAATGAGGATGTATGGAGGTCAAAATTTGTGAGAAAATTGGGTAACAGTTTGCAAAAACCTGATATTAGCCCAGAAGGGTTTTCAGGAGAGAAAATAGATCTGTTGGGATGGGGAGCTTACTTTTGCTTTCAAGAACAGGAAGTCTGTTGGAAAGCTATATATAGCGAAGAAGGGACCTTCAGTTCTGGGTTGGAAGGATCAGGGAGAATTACAAATTACCCTTGACCCGAACAGTCCTGAGCCAGTGATGGTTGTGGATGAAGAGGAAAACATTGCGAAGAAAATGTTAAAGATATTTCCTAAAGTTTTTAGTGGGAAAATTTGAGTTTTGGAAGTTTTTGAACATAGTATTGTTCTGAAGTCAGATGCTAGTCCGAAGATTCACAAAGTAAGAAACATTCCCATACTAATCAGAAGTGAAGTTGAAAAGGAATTAGATAAGTTGGTGGATGCCAATATTATCGGACCAATTGAATCTTCAGAGTGGATTTTTCCGGTGGTAGTAGCAAAACGTGCGAATGGGAAGATTAGTTTATGCATAGATTTGCGCCACCTGAATAATAATATAGTAGTTGACAAATTTCCCCTACCAAGAATCTCAGAAATGTTGACACTTATAAAGGGGGCGAAGTGGTTTTCCGCCATAGATTTATCAGCTGCATATCATCAGATTAAGTTAAGTGAAGCAAGTAAGAAGTACTCCAGTAGGATGTTTACAATACAAAAGATTACCTTTTGGTCTAGCTTCGGCAGCTGCCATCTATCAGTTATTTGTAAAACATACCAATGTGAGGTGTTTTCAAGATGACATATTACTTTTTAGCAGGGATATGATGGAACACAATAACGTTTTGGAAGAGGTGCTGGGTATATTAGAAGACCAGGGTTTGACCGTGGAACACTATAAGTGTAAGCTTGGAGTGCAATCAGTAACCTACCTTGGACATGTTTTGTGTGGTGATGGTGTGACTATGAAACCAAAGTTAGTAGATGACATTCTGAATTCACCACATCCCACACGTAAAGATGATGTCAAATCATTCCTAGGAATGATAGAGTTTTATGCGAAATTTGTGAACGTTTTTTTTTAGCAGAGTATACATTAGACAACTGCTGAAAAATCACATTAAATTCAATTGGTCACAAGAATGTGAGATGGAATTTTAAGGCCGTAAAGAATGCAGTTGTACAAGCTCCTGTTTTAAGTAGCTTTGTCCGGAGTGCACAAATGTGGTGACTGTGGATGCCAGCAATAAAGGATTGGATGGTGTGTTGACACAAATTGATACTTCGGGGAAGGAAGCTATAATTGCTTTTGCTTCTCATGCTTTATCACCGAATGAAGAAAAATTCTATTCGGTGATAGAGAAAGAAACACTTGTGTATATTTGGGCACTGGAGCATTACAGATCTTTTGTGTGGGGTAAGAAACTTATTTTACGAACAGACCACAAGCCGATAGTGAAACTACTGACCACTGAAGGGATGTTTAAAGCATCTGCGAGGATTGCTAGAATGTCGATGCGATTGCAAGATTTTGTGTATGAAATTGAGTATGTCTTGGGAAGGAGTAATGTGCTGGCATCTGTCCTGTATGCCCACTAAGATATTGGAATGGGAGGCGGATGAAGGGGAGGAATTACAAGTTGCATTGATTCATGATGAGGGTGCCCTGAGTGTAAAGGAGGAGGTGTGGAAGGGAGAATATTCTAAGGATAATGATTTACAGTCATTGTTGGGATGTGTGATGAATGGTTGGCCTAACAAGTCTAAAATTTCAAAGACCTAAGACAGTTTTGGGAAGTGAGGAATGAGCTATCAATTGTACAAGGAACTGTTTTTAGAGGTGATAGAGCTATTCCACCAAAGGCATTTAGGAATAATATCTTGAAGTTATGTAATGAAACTCACTGTGGAATAGTCAAAACTGAACAGAGAGTAAAAAAATAGTATTGTTGTCCAGGAATAGATGTTCAGGCTGAAAGTGTTGTCAGGGAGTGTGTCATTTGTGCGAATTCAGAAAAAACCTTAAGGACATTAAGACCTAATATGTGTGAGCCAAGCGTTCCGAATAATCCATGGCATACTGTTGCAATTGATATCATGGGTCCCATTGGCAGTCCTTGAAAGTATATTATTGCCATTATTGATGTCTTCTCTAGGTGGCCTGTGGTGAAAATTGTGGATAAGGTGGATTCGTTGGAGGTTTTGACATTCATTTGGAAAAGAAGGCTTACCAGTACAGATTATTAGTGACAATGAGGTGCAGTTTACGTCTGCTTTGACAAAGAAGTATTTTGAAATAATTGGAATTAAACATAGGACTACATCCTTGTACAATCCCAGTGGCAACAGTATGATTGAGAGATTTAATAGAGTTATGAATGATGCAATTCAAATTGCGTGTAAAAATGGAAATGATTGGGAAGTCCAAGTTTTTAAAACATTGTGGGCTTACAGAACTTGCTATCATGAAGCTCTTGGTTTATCTCCTTTTGAGTTAGTGAGAGGTAGGGTACCAAGGAAAAAATCCAACCCGGAGTGTTTATTGGAAGCATCTGAGTGTAAGGTGCCTTTTGGAGAAATTAGAGATCAGATTATGAAGAAGCATATGAATTATAAGCAATATTTTGACAGAAAAAGGGGTTCTGTGAGAAATGTGGACATTTGTGAAGGTAGTTGGGTTAAGGTGAAGAAACCATGGAAAGTAAGGAAGGGTGTGGGTCAGTTTACAGAACCTATTCAGGTAAGCAAGGTTTTGTGTAACACAGTTCTTTTGAGTGATGGGAAGGTATGGAACCTTAAAAAGATAGTGGTGTTTAGAGGACAGCGTGCTAGTAGACAGAATTTGAGTGATTCCTTAGAGGATGTTGGTCTAGAGAGGAATAAAGTGAGTGACAGTTTGGAAAGAGAGAACAATATTGGAGGCAGTGTTGAGGTTGGCGTATCTAGTAATAATCATGAGCGAGTTGATGAAGAAGATACTTCAGCATGTGCTGTAAGTGGGAATGGAGAAAATGTTAAATCTATGGAAAAGCAATTAGCCCTTGGGAATGTGGATAATACTCCTGCGGGTAAAGTGAGTGATAATAAGGAATGTACAGGTCATAAGGGCAACAGGATTTCTTCAAAACCCAAGTGGTTGGATGATTATATTTGTGACTTTGTTTCTGCTGGTTATATATTTTCTTTCTTTTTTTAATTTTATTTAAGGGGGAAGATGTGTAATGTTTAGTTAGTTGTTATTTTATATTGTAATTGGTGTATCTCAATACTTGTGCGAGGTTGTTATTCTTTGCGTGTCTCCTTTTTTCCAGTTCCTGCACTCATGGTTCCAAGTTCGTTGTTGGAAGGCTGAGGGCAGACTGGGAGGACAGAGACACGCATGGGGCTTTTCATGAGTAAAGGTTATCCAATTTATAGAAGTTTATATGTCAAACTGAGAACTAAAGTAGCTGAACTTTTGCATATCATCATAACAATAGATGTGCCAGATATGTAATGCAATCACTGTCGGACTGGGACGAAAAATAGGTCTGAGTATCAAAATTAAAGAGTTCTGGACATTCACAGATAAGTCACATAACTGAAATATAACTCAAAGGCGCTACGCTAACAGACTCTGATGAGATGGGATAACACCAGCGCCCTCCAATGATTGATGATGGAAAGTCGGGCACTATGTCCAACTGGACCCAAGTCAGAGACAAAAAGACAAGTGACTGTTGGGCTGTGGGATTTATTTAGGAGGGATGAAGTTAGTACAGTAACAGATAAGTCACGTAACTTAAGTGTAACTTAATCATTCAGGAGAGAAGAGTCTGAGAAATAAAGGAAGAAAGGAAAGGAAAAAAGAAGAAGAAAAAGAGTCTGATGAGATGGGAACAAGCCAGCGTGCTTAAATGCTTGATGATGGAAAGTCAGGCACTGTGATTTCCCTAGCAAACTGCAGTACACCGGAAGGAACAGGAAGATATAAAAATAAATAAGGAAAGCTCTGTGGTACTCAGCATTGTTATCTCAAAGTCTGCTATGAAGTTCGGTAGTTTGGTTATAGTGAGTAAGTAGCTACCTACATCATTATCATATCAAATCTCTCTATTGATGTCATAGCTACACTTCCGCAATTGCCTTATTAACCTTCTTGTGTTCTCAAATATACTTTAAAATTTGCATTGCTTCTCCCTTCACCTGAGATGTGTTCTTAAATAGAGTAAAAGTAAAAAGGATGTAAACATTGTAAGCACGATGGGGGGATAGTTACATTTTTCCTATACCATACCCAGCACCACTGAAATTATGCAGCAAGAGAGGACGAAATTATAAGTAAGAAATGGCAAATTATGCGGCGTAGTGTGGCACATTCTAAGAGAGTAATACTTTATTGTTTTGTAATTTTTATCCATTTCAATTCTACTTTAGCAAAGGTTTCACCTCATTAGCACCACTTTAACACTCAAATACAGCAATAAGCTAATGAAAAGACCAGTTTGCTGTAATAGCCATTCCGCTGCATACCAACACGTGCTGTTGCTTTTCAGATCTGTTTGAGCTTCAATCAATTTTATTTTTGTTTAAGTCTGCAAATGTGGCAAATATGGAAAATCCATAATGTTCGTAGAGCACCATGGCCCTAAAATCGCATAAATCTAGTGGCCCTAAGTGTACCACAAACACAGAGATGGGTAATTTGGGTAACTCCGGTGCCATGCACAGAAACAGGCGTGTAGGCTAATGGGAGGGGGGGAGGAAGCTGAAAATATAGTGCAAAAGGAGAGAATATGAGAGGGAGTTAGTGAAAAGGGGAAAAAATGAGTAGAGAAAGGAAAGGTGAGAGCTATAGTATGAGGAGACAAGAGTGAGGGTTGGTGAAAGAGGAGGGATGAGTAGGGGAGTATTTATTATGAAGGGACAGAAGGAAAATGGTGTATAAGAAGGGAGCACAAAGAATTTCCATCTATCTTCTACTACCTTTTCAGTTCTTCTGTCAGAAGTGCTGTGCTTGTATACCTAACTTTGTATTTCTGCAGTCTTTGGTCTTCTACTGTATGACCTTTCTGCTTCCAAAATCTAATGCATCTCTTTATTTTGCTTGTTAAACATTAGATTCTGATGGATGCAACTACCTGTGGATTCCTAACCTCATGAATTCTCCCAATACGCCAGCATTTGACGCAAATTTTCTTCCCAGCTCTTCATGTTGACGAGGACATCACAATTGCACGGCTCCGCACATGACTCGGTCTGACATCATCGTGGCAATAAGAAGTCCTCACCTGTGTGCTGACGTCGGGTCCCTTTTTTCCTTGTGTGCAACGCTAATGTTTTTTTCCTGGCTCTCGAACAGCTGCTGTTGCGAAGGTTTCTTGTTGTACTCGTTACAATGTCTCTGCCAAAGAAATCAGGTTTTAAGCCTTGTCATGAGTGTGGGGGTAGTATGTCAGTCACAGACTCTCATGAAGACTGCTTGTGGTGTTTAAGTTTGGACCACGATGTAGAGGGGGGCGTGTCTTGCCAGAGGATGAACCTGATGGCCTTAAAAGAAAGAGAGGCTAAGCTCTTCTTAGCAAAAGCTAAGAGTGTTCACAAGGGTCATCGAAGATCTAAGGCGAGGGACTCTTCTTCTCTTAAGTCATCGAAATCTCATAAGAGGTGGTGCCGGCATGATTCTCAACGCCGTTCTACCAGGGATCGGTCTCAGTCCCCTCTGAGACGACGTCGTACTGCATGGGAGTTCAGTGCAACTATTACGCCCCAGCCTCAGAGGCAACAGGCTTCAATGGCACCATCACTGATTGAGGTCGTTGAGTCCCCAGCAAGTCCTCCAACTCACTTTTCACCTGTTTTGGCTCAGGAGCTGGTGGCGCAAGCTTCAGATCCGACCCGAGCGCCTCTAGATGACCAGAGGATTCCTGCCTTCCTGACTCCGGGAGCGGATCCAGCGACTTTCCTAAATGCTATGTTTTCAACAAGGCTATGGCCCCTGCTGGTGCACCGGCTGGTCCCACGGGTCTATTAGCGTTCTCTTTGCGTTCGCCGGTGCCGTACAACCCGGCTCCGTTTGTGCCCCTCGATTCAGCTGAGAGTGCTGGTTAGACGCCGATGACATCGTCGCCTTAGATGATGGTGCAGACGGTGTTGATGGAGTCAATACTGGTGCCAGATGGGTACCGTTTGGGACACAGTGTATCTCCATCATCTCCTCCACCACGTCCATCTATCTTGAAGCCAGCGTCATCGACGTCGGCTAACTCTCTGTCGATGCCGAGATTGGAGGCCAGATTGGGATCAAGGAGGAGAGCCTTGAGGTTCTTGGAGGAGCAGGAATACCAACAGCAGTTGGTAGAGGAAGGAGAGATTCTTGAGCTTATGGGGGAGTTTCAGGGTCTGGACTCTGCAAGTGGACTGGATACCTCTCCTGAGTGGGATCTTCCACCCCAGGGTGAATTTACAGAGGAGACAGCATCCTATCACATAGTCATAAGGAAGGCTTCTGAATTTTTGGAACTTCTGTTACCAGCTTCGAAAGTGAAAACAAACATCTTGATGGAGGTGTTGCATCCTTCCTCTACTTCTTCAGAGCCCCTACTCCCTTTTAATGATGCTGTTACTGAGCCTATTATAGACATTTAGAAAAAGCCTGTCACGACTCCAGCGGTTTCCAGGACTGTGGCTAGGAGGTACAGGGTTGCTCCTGGGGATCCTCAATTTTTATCTCAACATCAGACTCCTCAGAGCTTGGTGGTCCAAGCTTCTTGTTCTGCCCGATCTGCACCTGGCTCGTTTCCTGCTACTTCATCGGACAGGGAGTCCCAGATAAAGGAGCAAGCAGCCAAGAAAAGTTTCTCCTCATGTAGTATGACCCTGAAATCGGTCAATGCTACCTGTGTGATGGGGAGGTATGTTCATGCCGTGATGGACATGGCAAGAGCTGTGTTGCTGAGCTTGCCTCAGGATGTCCAGTGGCAGTTTGATGAGCTCCTTTTCGACACTCAAGCGGCAGCCAAACAGATTATCCAGTCAGGTCTGGATACAGCGGATTCAGTGGCCAGGGCAATGGGCACTTTGGTGGCGACCAGGAGGCATGTGTGGCTTAGGTCTTCTGGCTTTTCCACGGATGTCCAAACAACTTTGTTGGACCTTCTGTTTGATGGCAAAAAGTTGTTTAGGTCCAAGGCCGACTCTGCTTTGGAACATTTTAAAGACAGCAGGGCTACTACAAGATCCTTGGGGCTACAGGCGTCAACATATACACCCTTTAGGTCCTTTTGGAGGTTTAGGGGGTTTGGCCGTGGATCCTCTTATTGTGGAAGGCTACAGTCCAGCACTCAACAGCCTGCCAACCCTTTCTATAGATCTTTTAGAGGGCAGGGGAGGGTTAGGACACAAGGAGCCGCCCAGCAGCATCCTCCCTCATCCTTTTCCTCTAGGGGGAACCCAACAAGGAAAGCAGCCCTAGTTTTCTATCCATCTTGGATCATGCTTCTCCCGTAGGGGGCAGGATATTTCATCTTCTCCACAAGTGGGATTTAGTCACATCAGACTCTTGGGTACTAATTATTGTCAGAAAAGGTTATGCCCTTCCTTTTCGGGAGTTTCCCCCTCCCATCCCTCCCTGTCATTCGTTTTGTTCAGAAGATCATCTCCTGTTGCTTCAGCGGGAGGTGCAAGTCCTTTTGTTAAAGGGTGCAGGGGAGTTGATTCCAGAACAGGAAAGGGGTCAGGGATGCTATTCGAGGTATTTCCTGATTCCCAAGAAGGATGGTCGATTGAAGCCTATCCTAGACCTGAGGATTTTGAATTGGTTCCTCAAGCAGGAGAAATTCAAAATTCTGACTCTAGCAAAGGTGCTTCTGGCGTTAAACAAGGAAGACTATATGGTATCTGTTGACTTGCAGGATGCTTAGTTTCATATCCCCATTCTGAAGTCCCACAGGAATTATCTCCGGTTTGTAGGGTCGCAGCATTACCAGTTTGCGGTCCTTCCTTTTGGTCTTACTTCCGCACCTCGGGTCTTCACGTAGGTGATGGCTGTGGTTGCAGCGGACCACAAAAGGAAGGGATTATCTGTATTCTCTTACCTGGATGATTGGCTGATAAAAGCCAAGTCCCCAGAGCTTGTGCTGCATCACTTGCAAGTGACAACAAGGTTGTTGTTCAACCTAGGTTTTATTGTAAATGTGCCCAAGTCTCACCTGGAGCCCTCTCAGTGCCTCCTGTTCATAAGGGCAGTACTGGATATCACATTGAATCGGGCCTATCCTCTGCCTCAGCGGATTTGGACATTCAGGCTTGATTCCAATGTTTCAAAATGGAGTGGTTGTTCCAGTCCTCAAGGTCCTACATCTGCTCACTTCTTGAATTCTCTTGGTCACTCATGCGTGTTCGCACATGAGGGCTTTCCACTGGTGCTTCCACAAGCAGTGGTTTCAACACAAAGGGGATCTCGAAGAGTCGATAACGATCTCCAGAGACGATGCAACAGATCTACGATGGTGGGCTGTGGACGGCAACCTTTCCCAAGGAAAGCCATTTTGTCTTCCACCTCCGGTGGCCACGGTCATAACGGATGCTTCCATTCTAGGGTGGGGAGCACATCTGGGGGACCTGGAGATCAAAGGTCGTTGGTCTCTGGTGGAACAGATGTTTCACATCAATCTGTTAGAGTTACGGTGATACGTCTGGCTCTCAAGGCCTTTCTCCCATCCCTTTGCGATCAGTCGGTTCAAGTCTTGAGAGACAACACTACTGCAATGTGGTACATCAAAAAGCAGGGAGGAGTGGGGTCGTACCTTCTCTGCAGAGAGGCTTTGCGACTCTGGTCCTGGGCACAGGACTATCGGATTTGCATAGTAGCAAACCATCTGGCTGGAGTTCTCAACATACGTGCAGACAGTCTCAGTTGGCATTTCTCGGCCGATCACGAGTGGCATCTCCATCCAGACCTGGTTCTTCACATCTTCCGGATGTGGGGTTTTCCACAGATAGATACGTTTGCCACTCGGGAGAACGGACACTGACGGTCGTTCTGCAGCCTCCAGTATCCAGTGCAAAAAGCATTGGGGTCCGCGTTTCGGATGTCTTGGTGCAACCAGTTACTTTATGCATTTCCCCCCATACCCTTGATTCCTCGGGTTCTGGGGAAGATTCGGCAAGAT
Organism: Pleurodeles waltl; assembly: GCF_031143425.1. Lineage (NCBI taxonomy): Eukaryota > Metazoa > Chordata > Amphibia > Caudata > Salamandridae > Pleurodeles > Pleurodeles waltl. The sequence goes on along the minus strand of NC_090445.1, from coordinate 143,728,827 downwards.
TGGGCCCAAGTCATTTTAGTAGCCCGGATTGGCCAAGAAGGTTGTGGTACTCAGACCTTCTTCAACTCTCACTGTGCCCTCCATTCTGTCTCCCTCACAGGGCAGACCTCCTCTCGAGGTTGCAGGGGCAGGTTCTACACCCCCACCTCCAGAGCCTGCACCTCCATGCCTTGAGATTGAATGGGACAATCTGAGTTCTTTTTCTCTCCCTCCAGAAGTGGTGGATGTTATCTTATCGGCCAGGAGACACTCCACCAAAACTGTCTATGCCAAAAGATGGGCTAAATTTGTTGCTTGGTGTGGAGAGAGGCAAAATAATCCCTTTCCTTGGCACAAAAGGGTTGTGCAGTTGCGACTGTCAGGGGTTATTTATCAGTGCTGTCAGCCTTTCTGTGCCTTCCTGATCAACCTTCCTTACTCAAGTCTCCTATAGTTGTTAGGTTTTTGGAAGGCCTGACTAACAAGTTTCCTCCCACTCCGTTTCTCATGCCTCAATGGGATTTGAATTTGGTTCTTACATTTTTAATGGTTTCACCGTTTGAGCCTAGGCATTCTTACCCGTTTTTTAGTCTTAAAAACGTTTTTTCTTATAACTATCATGTGTGCTAGGCGTGTAAGTGAGCACCAGGCTCTTAGTGTGAAACCTCCTTTTACCTCCTTTCATGCTGACAAGGTGGTGCTGATAACCAGGGCGGTTTTCTTTCCCAAGGTTGTTACTCCCTTTCATATGGGGCAATGGATAACGCTGCCATCCTTTTACCCTCCTCCGGATCCATCAAAGGAGGAGGAAAGACTTCATTGCCTAGACCCAAGAAGGGCTTTGAGTTTTTACATTGATAGGACAAAAGACTTTCATATTTATGATCACCTCTTTGTTGGATATGTGGGCAAGATGAAGGGCAAAGCTGTACACAAGAGAACCCTTTCAAGTGGGTCATTCTTTGCATAAAGATCTGTTATTCACTGGCAAAGAAGGTTCCTCCTGAGAGTAATAGGGCCCATTCCATCAGGGCTAAGTCTGCCACTTTGGGCTTGGCTAGAGGTGTTCCAGTTGTGGATAGTTGTGAGGCAGCAATTTGGGTCTCCCTCCATACTTTCGCAAAGCATTGTTGCTTGGATTCGGAAGTTAGGAGGGACGGCCATTTTGTACATTCTGTATTGCAGGATTTCTTGGTGTGACCGAACAGGCACCCACCTCCGAGTGCGGGACTGCTTCGGGACTCTATTCATAAGGTGAGGAATCCACAGAAGAACAAGTTACTTGCCTTCGGTAACGCTTTTTCTGGTGAATACAGTAGTTACCTGTGGATTCCTCACAGTCCCACCGCCTCCCGGTTGCCTGTCTGTCTGGACATACCAAGATTTCATTTATTATTATTATAAATGTATATATATATATATATATATATATTTTTTTTTTTTTTGGGTGTTTTCTATATAAACATATTTTGTAGTTTATATTTGTATCTGGATTGGTATATATTGTTCTTGTGAGGTCGGTATTCACCATTCTGCCTCGAATGCACGTAAAGAATGGTGAAACTGACATCAGCAAGCCGGCGAGGACTTCTTATTGCCATGCTGACATCAGATGGAGTCGTGTGCGGAGCCATGCAATTGTGACTTCCTCGTCAACGTGAAGAGCTGGGAAGAAAATTTGCGTTGAATGCTGGCGCATTGGGAGAATTCATAAGGTGAAGAATCCACAGGTAGCTACTGTATTCACCAGAAAAAACGTTACCGAAGGTAAGTAACTTGTTCATTTAGTAAATGTGATCATATTTCTTCATCCCCCTCAGTGAGACATACAGTGCCTTGTAGGGTGCCCGCCCTACTGCCTTTTAATGTTTATTTCTTGCTGTCTCATGTCCAGTCTGACAGGTCACAATAACTTGCATTTCCTCCGTACATTTTACTTGTAAAGATATAAAAATAAATAAGGAAAGCTCTGTGGTACTCAGCATTGTTATCTCAAAGTCTGCTATGAAGTTCGGTAGTTTGGTTATAGTGAGTAAGTAGCTACCTACATCATTATCATATTAAATCTCTCTATTGATGTCATAGCTACACTTCCGCAATTGCCTTATTAACCTTCTTGTGTTCTCAAATTTACTTTAAAATTTGCCATTTACCCACTCTTTTTTCAAAAATTTCTCAGCTGGAGAAGCCCCCTGAAGACTCCACATGACACTCAAGCTCACTCGCTATGCTTGCTTGGTCGCAACAGGAGCTTTTATGCCTCACCACTTTCATATGTCATCAGCCGCCACTGACAAGTGGTGGAGGACTGATGAGATAGAAGGAACTATATTGTACCCTGCATTAATGAGTGAAGAGTCTGAGAAAGAAGGAAAGAAAAAAAGAAGGAAAATCCAGAAAATCCAGAGAGTTTTGGCAACAGTGATAGTGATTCTAGCAATTGTCTTCTAGATTTGTTGGTATCAGTGCGTCCACCTCCAGATAATGGACCCAAACCTAAACTAGAGGGAATGGATGGTACAGTACCTAGTGTTAACTCGGGAATAGCTACTGCACCAGTAAATATGAGTCAGAACCTGAAGGGAGAGGCTTCAGGGATTAATGCCCCTGTTAACCTCACGGTTCCCAATACCTCAGATGCAATCACTGTCCCTGTCACTATTGGTCCAGCGGTTCCTTTGTATAAGTCAGAGCCAGCAGGAACTCATACCTTGATAGTTCCTACTAGAGTAAACATATCAGTGAATACTCCTGTGGTCCCAGGAATGGGAGGAGCTCCTTTAGTCTTGACTCAGGTGAATACTCCTTGTGTTACCTCTCCTGCATCAAATATCAAGCAGACAGGACTTATTCCTGTTGGACAGTCCCCTCCAAGGTCACAAGATTGCAAAATCCTGACATGTTTAATTGGAACTCACTTCAGGGAGATATCAAGAGTAGCCCAAGGGAAAGGGAAGAGTCTAATATTCCTATAGTACACAATTGTATTATTCCCGGGGCACTAGATGATTTGATTAGATTTTATAATTGGTCCCCGAGAGAAAGTGAAGGTTTAGGATCAGGCAGAGAAATAATTCAGTCCCCTGTGAGGGAAAATACAATGAATGTGGTCAAACTAAAGTTAGAATTGTATGAGATGAAACAAGGGAACCTTGATCTTTCCCAATTAGATACCTACCAAGAGAACAAACTTGTATTCATGTGTAAAAAGATGTTACAAATGTGCAGCACAAGTTCATGATAAATTCATTGTAAATCTTTAAGGGATGGGGAGGGTGCCTCAATTTTTCTATTAAGGGAATAGGGTAGAGGTTATGTCCATGTGCCTTGGAGTAGGAGTGATCTTGTGTCATTCACTATTGGTTTTCCAAGATTGAGAGAAAAACCAGTGGATGGTGTAAACAGGTTGAGCGACTTGTAAAGAGTTCACAAGTTTTGTTGGTAGATTTGAATACCTTCTTTGATATTGTGGTACCAAGAGATCTGTAAGCAGAATGTAAATTGGCTTTGGAGTGGCCAGAAAGGGAACCCAAGAGAATTCCAATAACAAAATGCCCCTTTACCATTGGTGATGAAAATGTATCAACAGGTGATAACGTTTTTGAAAGGGAAAATACTAGCAAAATACATTGGATTAATTTTGAGAGGAAAACTGAAGAGCCCCAGGAGTCAATGCATGCTTACTATGAAAGACGTATTGCACACCAAAAGGTGTAGAGTCCAAAACTCATGATGAAGATGTAGACTTTAAACTGATGAGTCAAGGGCCAGAGGTTGAGTTGTGTCCTGTCATAACACCAGAAGACTTGCCACCGGACCTTAAGGATACAGTGAAGCCTGAGTTCTGGGGCTTCTCAGCAAAGGATATTGGTCTCATAAAGGGAGTTCAGCCTGTTCACAGAAAAGTAAAGCCCAATGTTGAGTATCCAGGAACTCCACAATATAAATTGATCCCAGAAACAAGTCCAAAATGACAAAAATCCAACATACAAAAATATAGATATCATTTTTTAAAGATTTAAAATGGTCTTTATACTGAAAAATCTGTGTTGTATCCTTACAACACACAGTACCTTGGATGCATCAAAACAAAGATGATGCAGGCCACAAAGGAGGTGATGAGTCGGAAAAACAAGCAATGCGTCAATTATTTTCATGCTGGACAGGTGATATGTGGAATCTTTTCCCACCTAGCTGGAGATGCTTCTATTCTTTTCCCGTCCCACGGGAGATGCGTGGATTCTTTTTCCAACGGACTAGCAATTTGTCAATTCCTGATTGCGGAGCAATGTCAATGAGGAACATGATGCCCAGGGATGATGCGTGGAAAGTCAAGACGCATGGGAACAATGGATTAGCTCTGAAACAGATGATTCATCAGGTGTGAGACAGGAGCTTTGCCAGTTTTTCGGCTGAGGTGCAGGCGCTGCATCGATTTGTCTGCCACAACAGCTTGGGTGCATGGATTTTCACTCAGGTTACCAATTTCCACTTCTAAGGGACCAAGGACTGGATTTGGCACCACTTAGAAAGTCAGGACTCTCAGCAGAAGAGTCCAAGCACTGGCAGGTGAAGTCTTTGATGTCCCTGAGGTTTCAAACAGGAGGCAAGCTCACTTCAAGCCCTGGAGAACCTTGGAAAGCAGGATGTTCAAAGCCAAGTTCCGTCCTTTCACCCCCAGGACAGACACAGCAGGCCAGCACAGCAAAGCAACAGGCAGAGGGGCAGTTCCTCCTGCAGCATCTAGTCCAGCATTCCTGGCAGAATGTCCTCAGTCCAGAAGTGTTCTGAAGTTGTGAGGTTAGCAGTCCAATACTTAAACTCATATTTGCATTTGAAGAAGGGAAACCTCAAAGGAAAGTCTTTGTAGTGCACAAGACTCTGCCTTTCTCTGTCCGGGCCCCAGGCACACTCTAGACACAGCCCTGTTCAGGTGCAAGTGTCAGCTCCTCCCTCCACTCTAGCCCAGGAAGACCTAACAGGGTCCCTTTGTGTGCTCCCCTTCCCGGCGAAGGTCACCGAGAAGATCGTCAACGTCCAGCTTACCCACTACCTCGAGGACAACTCCATCCTGGACCCCTCCCAATCCGGTTTCAGATGCAACCACAGCACCGAGACAGCACTCCTCGCCACCACAGATGACATCCGACAGCTAATGGACAATGGCGAAACATCAGCCCTCATCCTCCTGGACCTTTCCGCAGCCTTCGAAACGGTCTGCCATCGCACCCTATTAACACGCCTCCATGAAGCCGGAATACAAGAAAAAGCCCTCAACTAGATCTCCTCATTCCTCTCCGGCAGAACTCAGAGAGTCCGCCTCCCTCCCTTCCGCTCCGAAGCCACCAACATCATCTGCGGCGTACCGCAAGGCTCCTCACTGAGTCCGACGCTGTTCAACATCTACATGGCCCCTCTCGCACAACTGGCACGTCAGAACAACCTCAACATCCTCTCTTACGCCGACGACACCCAGCTTATCCTCTCCCTCACCAAAGACCCCCACACCGCCAAAGCCAACCTCCACGAAGGAATGAAGTCCATCGCCGAGTGGATGAGACACAGCCGCCTGAAGTTGAACTCTGACAAGACGGAGGTTCCCATCCTCGGACACACCCCCTCCGCCTGGGACGACTCCTGGTGGCCCACCGCGCTGGGAGCCCCGCCAACGCCAGCCAGCCACACACGCAACCTGGGCTTCGTACTCGACTCCGCCCTCACCATGTCCAAACAGGTAAACGCTGTTTCCTCCTCCTGCTACAACACACTCTGCATGCTCCGCAGAATCTTCAAATGGATCCCGTCGGAAACCAGAAGAACGGTGACCCAGGCCCTCGTCAGCAGCAGACTAGACTACGGCAACGCACTCTACACAGGCATCCCAGCAAAAGACATCTGATGCCTCCAACGCATCCAAAACGCCTCCGCACAACTGGTCTTCGACGTACCCCACCGCTGCCACATCTCCCACCACCTGAGAGACCTGCACTGGCTCCCCGTGGACAAGAGGATCACCTTCAAACTTCTCACCCACGTCCACAAGGCACTCCACAACACCGGACCAGCCTACCTGAACAACAGACTCAACTTTTACACCCCCACCCGCCAACTCCGCTCCGCCAACCTCGCCCTCGCCGTCGTCCCCCGCATCCAGCGCATGACCTCTGGTGGCACATCCTTCTCCTACCTCGCTGCCAAGACCTGGAACACCCTCCCAACCCCCCTGCGACAGACCCAGGACCTTCTCACCTTCAGGAGACTCCTTAAGACCTGGCTCTTCGACCAGTAGCAGCACCCCCCCTCCCTTTTTTCAGCGCCTTGAAACCCTAACGGGTACGTAGTGCACTTTACAAATGCTGTGATTGATTGATTGATTGACTGTCTAGAGGGAATACAGAGCCTAACTGTCAGTATGACCCTGACGTATATTCAGCAGCTAGGCAGAGGTGCAGAAAGGCTGAGCAAAAAATGCCCACTTTCTAAAAGTGGCATTTTCAAACTTACAGTCTAAAAACTAACTTCACCAAAAGATCTATTTCTACATTGGGAGTTCAGAGACCCCAAACTCCATATCTCTATCTGCTCCCATTGGGAAACTGCACTTAAAAGATATTTCAAGGCAACCCCCATGTTACCCTATGGGAGAGATAGGCCTTACAAGAGTGAAAAACACATTTAGCAGTATTTCACTATCAGGACATGTAAAACACACCACTACATGTCCTACCTTTAATATACACTACACCCTGCCCATGAGCCGCCTTGGGCCTACCTTAGGGGTGGCTTACATGTAGAAAAAGAGAAGGTTTAGGCCTGGCAAGTGTCTACACTTGCCAGGTCGAACTGGCAGTACAAAACTGCACACACAGACACTGTAGTGGCAGGTCTGAAACATGTTTATATGGCTACTCAGTGGGTGGCACAACCAGTGCCGAGGGCTCACTAGTAGCATTTGAGTTACAGGCCCAGAGCACCTCTGGTGCCATTTACTAGGGACTTACTAGTAAATCAAATATGCCAATCATGAAGTAACCTAATCACCAACCCAATTTAGACAGAGAGCACTTGCACTTTAGCACTGTTGAGAAGTGGTAAAGTGCCCAGAGTCCTAAAGTCATCAAAAACTAAATTCAGCACAGGATCAAAAACAGGAGACCAGAAGTAAAAAGGACAGGGGAAACCATGTCAAGAGCTGACAGGTCTTACAGAGTTGATGATACAACAAGGCATTTTGAAGGAATTAATGGGTAGTCCATGTAATGCACCCATTATGGGCTTACAGCAGAAGTACAGCATAGTGCAGAACTTGAGAAGGATTAACGGCATTGTTGTTCCCCGTTGTCCTGTGGTACTCAATCCAGCAGTGATTTAGTTTCAAATTCCATGTGAGGCTGCGTGGTTCATAGTCATTAATCAGTTTCAGGCATTTTTCTCTGTTACTTTGCATAAGGATAGCCAGGTTTTCTTTGCCTTTTGGTTCCAGAGCCGCGTTTTTGCTTGGTGCCAAATCCCACAAGGGTATGTAGAGAGCCCCTCAATTTTCAACCAGATCCTCAAGAAGAATCTTGAGTTTCTAATCACACCCTATAATTCTGTCCTAATACAGTACATTGACAACCTTTTGGTGGTGTCTAACACTCAAGAAGATTGTTTAAGACACCATTGCATTACTAAACAACTTGGCTGAGAATGGACATAAAGTGTCCCTGAATAAGTTGCAGTATTGCCAGAAAGTAGTTCTGTAACTTGGACATCAGATAGAAAATAAGAGCTAGGATGATGTCACATGAAAGAAGCTCTGTGATTCTTAAAATGAATCCGCCAACCACCAAGAGAGAATTGAGGATGTTTTGGGGAATAGTGGGCTACTGTTGGCAGTAGACACCCAGCTTTTCCCTAGTGCCGAAGCCTTTACAAAGGCTGACACACAAGGATGTGTCTATTCTGATACCATGGAATAATGACTGTTTGGTTTTCTTCCTAGAGCTAAGAGAAAGTCTCTGTCATGCCCTGGCACTAGTAATACCTGATTACAATAGAGCCTTTAGTCTTTTCTGCAGTGAGAGAGAGGGCTGCACTTTCTCAGTGCCTACACAGATGTATCAAAATGCGAGATGATCTGTGGCATACTACTCTAGGCACAGGTGTGCCCAGATATCTAAAAGCCCTGGCAGCAGTTAGTGTCAGCATAGAATGATGCATAAGTATTGTGATGGGACATCCTCTAACTGTCCTTGTACCACATTCAGTTGAAATATTGTCAACACGTACTTGCACACAGCACCTTACAAACAGACACTTGACAAAGTATGTCCAGATTATACTTGCGGCAGACATTGTCACTCTTAGGCAGTGTGCTAGTTTGAATCCTGCTCTTTTGATGCCTCTCCTAGAAAAAAAATGATAATGGGGAGGTTGAGCATGATTGTCTCACTATCTCTGAAATATGCACCAAGCTGAGACAATATTTACAGGATAAGCCACTGAGAGGATCTGACCACATATTGTTTGCGGATGGGTCTTGTCTAAGAGACACTGAGCGAAACGTCATAGCTAAGTACACAGTCTGTACTGTCTCAGGAGTAGTCAAAGCCTCCTGGCTTCAAGGGGTGTTTCTGCACAAGTGACTGAACTGCTAGCTCTTACTAGAGCTTGCTGTGTCTCTGAACAGCTGAGAGTGAACACGTAATGCGGTTAATTGAAGCACTACAGCTGCCTAAATGAATTGCAGTTGTGAAGTGCGCTGCTGCTCAGCACAGTAATGAGGATAATTTAACAGTGGACAACTGTTATGCTGATGAGGCTGCGACATATTATGCTTAGGGGTCACGAACATTCAATGATAAATATGTCAATCACTCCGAAGGCGAGACCAACTATAACCTTTTGTTGTCAACAACTGATACCTGGGAGGAAGTGAAGAGATTACAGGAGGAAGTGTCAGAGGCAGAAAACAGCAGGGTTGGATTAGAGCAGGATGTCTGAAAAAGGATGATGATATATGGGTTTCTGTTGATGGCAGACCAGTGCTGCCTGACAGCATGCTATCTCCAATGGCAAGATATTTTCATGGACCCTCACATATTGGGAGAGATGTCATGGTCTGGCTATTCAAACACCATTGGTTTAACCCATGATTTAGATTGGTGACTGAAGGTTTGTGCCACAGATGTGTTGTGTGTCAACAGATGAACATAGGCTAAAAGGACTCCAGTGACATTGAGCCATATAGGAAGATCAGGAGGGCCATTCAACAGAATGCAGATGAACTTCATCAAAATGCCTGTGTGCAAGGGGCTTGGTAACTGTGTACATCTTCTCACATTAGGTAAAGGCCTACCCAACCATGAGAAATAACAGTATCACAGTAGCCAGGTTGCTGTTGAGAGTGTAGATACCTAGGTTTGGTTTCCCAACTTCGCTGGAGTCAGACCGAGGGACTCATTTTAATATTGAAGTCCTGAAAATGTTATATGCAGCATTACAAGTGGAGCAGAGACAACATTGTAATTATCGGCCAGAGGCTTCTGGCTTTGTGGAGCAGGTTAACGGCACGTTGAAAGCCAGGTTAGCCAAAGTGTGTGCATCAACATCTCTGAAGATGCCAGACATTTTGCCTCTTGTGCTGATGAGTCTTCACAGAGTTCCTGACAGAAAAACAGGATTTTCCCCTCACTAGATAATCATTGGGAGAGCCATGAGACTGCCTGTAACGCCTACAGATGTTCTTGTGAACATTAGGGATGACAAGGTTCTTAACTATTGGAAGTCACCTGGTGACTTCAATTATCATGGTGAGAACACTGAGAACCCAGGGGTGACTCAACTCATAGCGGACATGGCGATGCAGGGCCTCAAACAAATAGTGACAGGATCCATACACAAGGCAGGACATACCCTTGACCTCGTTTTTACCAACATAATGTAAGTAACAAGCAAACCCTCACTTAATATCATGTGGTCAGACCACTATGTGATTACATTTCATATCCCACATAATAATGCTCCAACCAAGCCCAGGAAAGAGGCTAGCAGACTATGACAGCCATGGAAGACAGTTACTCCCACTTCCATTTCTGAGACCTTTAGGTCTATCACAATCACATCTCACACAGATATTAACACTGCTCTGGTCATTTAACGTGGCTCCCTCACGACAACGTTTGATCGAATTGCCCTTTTTAAAAAAACGTCCTCTACTTCGTCTAGAAGGCAAGCCCCCTGGTATACAGACAACTTGCATTTGGAACAATCAATTTACAAATGGTCAGAATGAAGATGGCGCTCCACTAAACCCCCTGTGGATAAAGCAGTCTATAGGGCTCTGCTGAACAGTTACTATGATAAGATCAAAGAGGCCATAAATCTTATATTACTTCCACAGTTGACCAAGCTGGAAATTCCACAAAGGAACTTTACAAACCACTGAACAGCTTTGGATAACCACAGGCCTGCACTATCACTATTCTGGGCCCCCAAAAATGATGTCTACCTAACTGATTTCTTTGCAGAAAAAAAATATCATCTAAAAGAACTTCTCAACCAGCTTAGAACTACCAGAGATGAAACTCAATTTTAGCCAGTGTCCCCTAAACACTACTTCTGTTTTGGATACATTTGAGACATGCTGCCTGGGGCAGGTAAAGAAGAGGCTAGCCCTAGCTAAATCATGCTCTCTACAAGAAATTTACCCCTTTAGGATAACGGGCAACCTAGCCGATTTCAACGTACCATGAGAAATGATACTCTTCAATCTCTCTTGAGTTTCAGCCAAACTGCCAAATGAGTGGAAGTGTGTTCAAGTATCCCCTATTCTCAAAATCCCTCTGCAAACCCTAAATCGTTTCCCACTTCCGACCGGTCTCACTGCTATCTCTGCTTGCAACAACTCCAAAAGGTTATATCAACAAACATCTGGCAACCTTTCCAGAAGAATATAAAATCTTAAACCACAACTGGGCTTCAGAGCGTTACATAGCACAGAGACTGCATTAGTGGCAGTTACCAATGCCATCAGACTATCACCAGATGCAGGAACACCTGCCATGTTGGCATTACTGGACCTATCCCTGGCTTTTGATATGGTCACACACTCAATTTTAATCCACAGACTACATGAGGAAGAAATATACGCAGAATGCTACACTGGCTCATGGGCTTCCTTCACAATCAAACCTAAGCTATCTGTCTCAGCTCCTTTAAATCAAGAAGGATTCTACCAACAAATTAGTCCCACAGGATTCTTGCCTGAGCCCAACACTATATAACACCTTTGTAGCACTTCTAGCACACATTGTGAGCTCATCTGGTTTTGAGATCGTATTGTATGCTGGCAACACCCAACTAGTCATCTCTTTTGGGCCAGATGCAGTAAAAATGAATGCTCAGTTTGTGAACTGCATGATGGAAATCACTCACTGGATGACCAACAACTGCCTCCAACTTATCAGCAATAAAACTAACACTGTGCTATTTGGCAAAGCACAGGAGGTTTGGTCGGATGATTGGTGGCCAACAGGACTTTCCCCAAACAATTGGTGAAAAACCTTGGAATAAAATTTGACCAAATGCTATTCATGAAAAATCAAGTCAACGCAACTTGTGGAACCTGCTTTCCCCAAAAGTGGCTTTTAAATTTTTTTTTTCTTTGTCTTAGTTCCACCTTCAGGAAAACCCTAGTCCAGGCACTTTTTAATCTTCCTGCTTGGTCTTCCTCTGCCCCTATCTTATACCTTCTGTTGGCTTCACAGCAGGAAAAGGGCAATCTAAAAGCTATGTTGCCTGACTCATTAAGGCATTAAACAAGGTCCTTTCTTCTTATCTTCATTGTAGACTTTACCTTTTTTATTACACCAGAATGCTAGGGCCACAAATAAAGCCCTTCTTCAGATGGCAGGTATGTGCTCCTCCATCTTTGGTGACAGATCCACTTTGCATTTGGCCTTGTTTCATTGGAACAAGCTTCCTTTTCATATCCGTATCTGCTCAGATTTCATGAAATTCAAGAACTTGTTAAAAACATGGATGTTCTAGAGTGCATTAGTATCTGAACAGCTAAGCCCAAGATACTCCTTGGGGAGAGAGTTGCGCACTATTCCAAGTATAAAAAACATAAAAAGGGACTAGCTGATGTAGTCCATTCTGTGTCTCATCAGGTTGAAACTGTTGCAGCCTCCTGGTGGATGGGTCCTCGTGAAGAAGCATGTTCGGAAGATGTGTCTGGAGCCTAGGTGGCGTGGACCGTGTCAGGTTATCCTAGTGACGAATACTGCTGTCAAGTGTGGGGGTCTTCCACCCACACTCGTACAGTGGAGTGTCCTCTTGATGATGTGACAGTACCTCTTCCTGATGTGCAATCCACAACTGAAAGACAGTAAGAACAGAGTGCACAGAGTACTGAGGCTCGACAAGAGCCTGTGACAGCAAATTCTCAGCCTGAGGGGGGTCTTGGAGAACTAGCAATTGAGGAGCCTCAGACTGAACTACTACCTTAGCCAGACTAAGACCCTGATGAAGGGCCTATTGCTGTGTCACGCCGAGTAGAGACTGAGGACAGTTGGCCGTGGAGGCAAGAGAGAGAGATTATTATTGCCCACAGAATGAGGACTGAGCACTGTCCCAGAGGATACTGAGGATTCTGGCCTGAGTGACAGAGAAAGTGAAAAACCTGTACCCTAAAATCAAGAAGAGCTAGAGTGCCATGTCAGAGGTACTCATCCCCTGAATGGACATCATTTCCTGATGACAATTGCAAAGGGGAAACTTGTGATTTGAAAGACAAGAGTGAGATCCGAGTTGAGCCTCTATGAACTTGTTACAACCCGAACTGAGTTTGAACTTGTCTTCTCATTGAACAAACTGATTTGAAATATTTTTGACATGATCATTTGAACTGAACTTTGATTTGTAAATAATAAAAAGGACATTGTTTAAAAGAATTAAGAAGAGTCCCAAAGCCCGAGGCAGCATAAGGATCATAAGGGTGTCATATGGAAGAAGATGGAGTAAGGCTAAGGAAGTCTCACTAAGATTCTGGAAATAACTACACTGCATATTGTTTGAATTTTGTTTTGCCGTTTGCATAAGAAGAAACATACAGAGAAGACTCTGTTTGCTGGTAATGTCTACTCAGTGGTCTGATTCTAGAGAAGACATGGAAACAAATAACACAAACAGATGTAGATATATATTGGTAGTAATGTTGTTTGTTATTGCTGTAGTATTAATTGTTCTCCTTGTAGGATTATTTTCACCTACCTCTTCCGGAGTAGTTGAGCTTAAACATAGTGTTACCCCTAAGACCAGGAGTCCTACATATAATAGCTAGCACACACTTGATTATAAAGCTTTGCATGTAGATGCATATAGAGGAGATTATTCTTCAACTGCTTATTTTAAATTGCTTTATGAATATGTTGACACTATGTATGCGAAGGCCTGTTATGTGTGTACGCAGATACCTGTGTCAACAGCACCCGATCTCTGAAACGCTAAGCAGGGACCCTTCAGGAGAGGGTCATTGACAGTGAAAGCTGCTGTTTCAGGCCTCTTAGGCCTTGGCATGCCTGTGCACAAGGGGCCTGAAACTGCAGCTTTTGCTGCCTAAGGCCCTGGCCTGAATTCAGGCCAGGGCCTTAGGCAGCAAAAGCTGCAATTTCAGGTCTCTTGTGCACCAGTGTGCACAAACAAAAAACTAAAAATGAGGACTCACCTGGGTCCCCGTTGCCAGCGGCCTGGCGCTCTGCCTTCCTTTGCCCCCTGCATCTGGGTCCAGCCCAGGCTGCTGGCGGAGGGAGGATTGGGTGGAATCCTCCTGGATCCAGAGTTACTGGCACCAGCTCTATCGCCGTCGGGATGAGACTGCTCACTGCAGCCCAGTTATGAGAACACAGCGCAAGCGCAGACAGTCTGTGCTTGCACTGTGTGGCCCATAACTGAGCTGCAGTGCGTACATGGTGAGCTCCACTCCACTGGCAAAGCTAGCGAATGTTTTGGGCTAACTCCACGCCCCAAGCAGAGCGCGTAGTGCCAAAAACTCAGTTAGCTTCTCCAGTGGAGTGGAGCTCGCCACCCACCCCTAATTATTATTTGGTATTTTCAGAAGTTCATTTGTTGAAGAATTTGAATCGTCATTTCCAGGCTAAGACAATGGAGATAGTTGGCATTTTCCTGAAGGTGATTATGACTTTGAACTTGGCTTCTGCTCATAGAAACAATCTGAAATGCTCTTTAACTGAAATTGAGAAGAAAGTTTTGGATTCAGTAGAAGATAGAGAGCAATAGATGAAAGGGGGCTTCGCTCTATGGAGTTGGAGGCGATCACGTCTCCGCTGGCTCAACCGAGTTTGACGGTAATGCGTCATACATACTGAGAATAGCATCAGCGGTTGAGTGATCCGGACTTTAAAACCTTGATGGCCCGCCAACATGCTGAGGGTGACACACCTGGCAGGGTATTGGTGTGATTATTGCAGACAGAGGTTCCCAAAACGCTGATAGGAGCCATCCAGGACCATAATGGGGATGTCAAAAACACTCAGATAGACATTAATGAAGTGTTTACCAGTTACTATGAACAGCTATACCCATCTGCCGGGGACGCACCTTTGCAGCTCATATGGGACTACCTGTGTGAGGGATCGCTTCCCACTTTAAATTCCCTACAGCAACGGGAACTGGAGCAACCCCTTCAGTTGGATTAACTTATATTAGCTACCTGACAAATGCCACAGGGTAAGTCACAGGGTATTGATGGGTTCCCGGCCGCATTTTATGCAACCTTTGGTGACGCCCTTACCCTTTGCCTTCTTGAGGTTTATAGAGAAGCACATGAGCGTGGCATTCTTACAGCCTCACTCAGAGAAGCCCTAATTATTGTACTATCAAAGCAAGGCAGAGACCCCATGGAGGTGGGCTTTACAGTACACTCTCCTTGCTTAATATAGACTTTGAGATAATAAGCAAGGTCCTCGCTAATAGACCACTTCCACTGTTGAGAGCATTAATACACTCAGATAAGAACAGCTTTTTGCCGGGTAAGGCCACACATTTCAAGATCAGACACCTTTGACATGTCGTGAATGCCTCAGTGGTGGGGCTGGGCCTCCCAGTGGTGGTCTCCTTAGATTTTGAAAAGGCATTCGACAACCTTAGTAGGAAATTCCTACTTCAGGATTACAAGTCTTTGGCATGGGTCACAACTTCCTAAGGTGGATTAAGCTATTGTATACTACCTCGGAGGCCAGGGTCCGGACAGGCCAGTGTATCTCACTCTCCTTTAATATAGAACGTGGCACTTGTCAGGTCTGCTCTTTGTCACCAGTGTTGTTTGCCTTGGCAATGGAGCCTCTGCTGTCAGATTACATAAAAAGGGTGAAGACTCTGGGAGTTCAGGTGGCATCTGTCCTGCATATTGTCTCTTATATGCTGATGATGTCCTTATTTACATACGGGCCCATGTTTTGACCTTTGCACACTTATATGACCTACTTGCAGGGTTTGGAGATTTAGACGCACTGCTTTCTTTTCCTGACATATGTGCTTAATATGGTAGAGGGACTGGCCATTTTCTCTGTTATTCGGCGCTGAGGGTGGGGATCACTAGTTTCTGGCCCCAGGGACTGGCAGAACTCCCAAAACAAGTGGGACTTCAATGAATACAGATGAAGGGCATGGGACGCAGGGCAATTTCAATCTTATATACAGCACTACATAATTGTAAGGGGGGGCCCTCCAGCTCAAAGTCAGGCACACTGGGAGGACTACCTGTCCTTGATACTCACTCCCCAACAATGGTTTATGGCCCTTGAACAAGTCCAACAAATCTCCAGCAAAGCACATCTGAAATACACGCAATTTAATTATGTACACCAGACCTAACTCACAACATATCAACTCAGCAAGATGTTTCCTGAGACACAACCCAAATGCCCTAGATGGAAATTGAACTGCTCACCCTTTATTCACATGGTTTAGGACTGTCCCCCACTATAACACGCTTGGGTTCAGGTAATGGAATTGATCTCAGATATCATAGAGGTACCGATTTCTCTGAACCCGCTGATTAGCTTTCTGGGTTTCATGTCACGCGCAAAACAGAATAAACTTTATCTAAAATTCGTAGACCTGGTGACTGTATTATACAGACGCCTAATCACTATCCAATAGAAGGCCTGCACGCCCCTTTAATAAATAATTGGCTCCGAGTGACCTACAAGTGGGCAGTGGCTTAAGCAGAGGTCACAGATTGCAAGTGAATGCTAGCCCCATCACGACCTGGGACGGGTATATGTTAAATTTATCCAAGAAATTACACACACTTGAGGACGACTGATACTATCTGTGGATGGTCCCATGAGGTGCCCAGCTAGCATCAAGAGTATGTCTGAGACATTGCTTCCAGTGCCGGCTAGAACATACTGTTTTATCCCTAATGTACATACCTCCATGCCATAAAGGATGCACCCCTTTTATCTGGGTTTTGTAAAGTTACATATCTTTACCCTGCCCCCTTCTCTCCAGACCTCTGCAAAATTTAGACATATTTTACTTGCTTCTTCCTCCAGACAGATACTTGTTGCATAAAGGTTATATTGTTTCTTGGTGGCACTATTTCTGTAATGAGATTTCTTTTATTGGCTTATCCTGTGATTATCTCGCTGTTTTGAGACCTTTCTTTCCTCAGGTACACTTATTTCTACTACATTATATTGGCTTTGAACTCTTGCTCGGCATTTGCTGTGATGCCAGCTGTCCTCAATGTCACTTGAATTATTATGCTGCCCATATATCATGGACTTTGCATGACTCCTCTGTATATGTTTATGGACTAAAATGGCAATAAAGAATTATATTAAAAAAATAGATGAAAGGGGGAAAACTGGATGGGATCAGAACTATAAAGGACTGTGGCATGAGGAAGAAGCAAAACAGAGATTTAGGAGTTATGCCTGCACTACTTATAGTTTGGAAACATTAAGGGAAATTATGTGCGAGTAGGAATCAGTCTTCCCTTGACACCAAGTTCATGGTTTAACATACTTATATTTCGCTTCTGTTCTTTGAAGGATGTGATCCTGTTATTCCTGGAGTTTATTTTGTTTGTGGGAATCATGCATATTTCAAATTGCCCAAGGGATGGTACAGTACGCTTTTTTTAGATGTGGTTTTTCAGAGGATTTATCATGTGGAGCAGTTGAATGATCCTATCTGGGAAATGAAACACAGATCCAAACAAGACACTGCTAGTGCTGAAATCGTGGGAGATATCGTTGGTGCAGTGATTCCATCTAGAAGGGTAATCTTGAATGATTTCAAGATTAGAAAATTGTGCACCGTAGTGGATAAGTTGTCCACAAGTACAGGTAGTTCCTTATTGGGCATACATACTGAAATGATTGCCAAAATCATCAGACAGCACGGACTAAACATTGTCTCCTATGCCAACGATACCCAACTGATCCTCCCACTGAATGAGGACCCATCAGCAGCCAAGAGAAACTTCCATAATGTATTGAGTGCAGTCGCCGCCTGGATGGAAGCCAGCTGCCTCAGGCTCAACTCATACAAGACAGAGATCCTTGTACTCAGCTCCACCCCCTCTGCCTGGGATGACTCCTGATGGCCAGCCGCCTTAGGAAACGCCCCCACAACCACGCACGCAATCTAGGCATCATCCTGGACTCCACGCTCTCCATGACACGTCAAGTCAACGGCGTCTCATCAGTCTGCTTCCACACCCTGCATCTCCTTTGGAAGATCTTCAAGGGAATCCCCACGAGACTAGAAGGATGGTCACCCACGCTCTGATCAGCAGCAAATTGGACTATGGCAACTCACTCTACGCCAGCATCACAAAGAAGCTAGAAGCAAGGATACAGAGAATTCAGAACGCAGCAACCAGATTCATCCTGGACATCCCCCACCACAGCCACATCTTTGCCCACCTCAGAGACCTCCACTGGTTCCCGATCGACAAAAGCATCACATTCAAGCTACTGACTCACACCTACGAGGCACTTCACAACATTGGACCAGACTACCTCAACCACTGCCTGACCTTGTACACTCCCTCCAGGCAACTCTGATCATCCTATCTTGCTCTCGCTTCCATTCCCAGAATTAGGAAAAGCACAGCCGGAGGCAGATCCTTCTCCTACCTCACAGCCTGGACATTGAATACTCTCCCACTCAATCTCAGACAGGCCGCATCACTGAAGCAATTCAGCAAAGAACGCAAGACCTGGATATTCAAGTGATCAGCACGTCCACAACAGCACCTTGAGCCCCAATGATGATATGCCGCGCTCTACACGTTCCGATTGATTGACATGAGATCCATGGTTTTGCAGAATCTTCCTGCGTTAGATATCCTTTGTGTGAAAGGGGGCAGAGTCTGCAAAGTATTAAACGTCCAGCATTGCTGCACCTATATCTCGGACAAGAGTGAGGACCTGAAGTATTACTGACCTCAAAGGTGATCTGAAGGAATTTGGAGCTACAGGTGTTTTGGAAGCAATTGGAGATGGCTTTTCTTGGATTGGTAGATGGTTTGAAAACCTATGAGGTGGAATATTAGGCTCTATCTTGAGACCTTTTATCATTATTGCTATCTATGTGATATCTCCGTTTATTAGCTTTAAGGGATATACATATGTAAAGGCAAGGAAGAAAAAACAAGATATGAAGGGATTGAAAATAACTAGAAGAGATTTGGAAATGGAGGAGAGTCAATGTAGATCTTATGATGACATGAAACACTTGGAAAATACTAGACCAAAGTTGCTGAAAACTCCAAGGCTTTGACTTGTTCTCAACTGATATGGATTCATATGTGTGTTATTGTGATGGTTAACATCGCCATCAGAGGGGGGATTCGAGCAGTGTAATTTAGGCTTAGATTTACATGTTGTCATTGCACAAATACGCACAAATATGCATTTATATTTGACATTATATTTTCTAATATTAACATGTGTAACTGTTTAAATGTATTAATGACATGTACCTATTGAGAAACTGAAAGGTTTATAAATATGTGCACTGTTTATTTCAGTTTCTTATGCATTCATCGTTCATGTTTTACAATTACATTTTAAGTTGCATCTGTTGAGGTAACATGCATTTCTTTTATTCACGTTCGTATTTATTTTGAAAGTTGAAAATGCGCATGTATACCCATGTATTACAAATGAGCATTTAATGTTTACTTAAAGTTATTCTGATTAAAGCCCTTAATTCTAAAATGCTTTCTTTGTTTGGTTATCAGGTTCTTTCTTTGCATGTGCATTTCAAGGCTTCAGTAGCTACAGAAAAGGAGTATAGTTCTGTGTATTAGAATTGCTGATAGTAAGGCCTGAGAAGAGAAATCTTGGCAAGAGACGTGAAGGATGAGCTAAAGTCTCCTATTCATCACGTACCAGGAAGGGGGGATGTTCAAGGATGCAGTCGATGTTCGAGTCCTGTTTGATGAGAATTTAAGTGATGGTGCAATTTCATATGACGGACAAAGAGATAATTAGTTCCTGAAGGGGAAGGAAAAGATACCACTGATGTTGAAGATTTTGTTTGTTTTAATTAATGCTTACACTGTTAGAAGTAGAGGCAGATTCCCTTGACTTTTGACAGGCACAAACCGCTCTGCTTCCTTTTCTTGCAAGTGTGACGTATTCCTTTTCTGAAAGACTTCTACTGAAGTCTTCACTAAGCTGACACCTTCTCCAAATTTTCTTAAACTGTCTTTCAAATCATCCTCATTCTATACTCAGAATTCTGACTATCTAATTTTAGAATTATTTCACATTTGGGAGAGAGAACAGACGTTGCTTTACGAACACCTATTCCTAATTCTAAGTTTCTGTACTGCAGTGGCTGTTATTGCTTTGTATCTTAAACTGTTAGGGGTGAACCAACTTCAATATTTCAGCATTCCAGCTGTAATCCTGTATCTTTGTAATATTTTCATGACGTGCATATATATATTGGATTGATTATTAACTGGAAATAAATTACCTAATTTTAATCAACGATTCCTGGTCCTTATTGTGTTGTCAAACGGGCTTCACAAAATTTGAAATGTTTTTTTTATTGCTAACTCTCTGTGTGTCTCAATCCACTCAAAAAGATCCATCAGATGAGAGATTGTACATCACGCCTTTCACAATGATGTGTTTGAAAAGGTAAAACAGTTGATTGTTACTGAACCTGCTCTTTCACCCTACTCAGCTGGTCAGAAATGCTTTGTCACTGTGGATGACAGTCACTGAGGGTTAGGTGCAGTTTTATCACAGTGGGTGTCTGGTAAAGAAAATACTATGGCTTTTGCATCAAGGTCTTTGAATCCGGCTGAAGTTCACAACAGCA
This sequence comes from Pleurodeles waltl, assembly GCF_031143425.1. Classification (NCBI taxonomy): domain Eukaryota; kingdom Metazoa; phylum Chordata; class Amphibia; order Caudata; family Salamandridae; genus Pleurodeles; species Pleurodeles waltl. Next base: position 143,708,487 of record NC_090445.1, on the reverse strand, counting down.
CAATAGAAAGAGAGGCTCTTGCTTCTTCATGGGCCAGAGAGATATTCAAAACCTTTCTATGGGGGGCCAAATTTGAGATTTTAACTGCCCATAAATCCCTGTCATATATTTTTTGGTAATGGGACTGGCAAAGCCTCTGGGAGGATGGTGAGGTTTTTGTCACGTTTACAAGAAATTAATTCTTCCATTAAATACATTTCTAGGAATGAAAGATCTGTTTGCCTTTCAAGAATGCCAGTACAAGCACTCTCTCAGAATGAAGACTCAGATTTTTTAGATTGTGTAGTGGCCACAATAGAAGATGTACTAGAATCCATTGGCATTGTACAGTATAGAGATTGGTTAGCTGTGATGGAAAAAAATTAGGTACTGTGAGCAGCCATCCTAAGGAGAGGTCCTCTCAAACCATATGCTCAGCTTTTCGATGTGAAAGGCATCCTTATGCATAGTGATGTTTGCTACCACCTGTGTTTTTTCATGAGACACTCAATGAAGCCGCTCAGGGAGGCCACCTTGGAGGAGGTGGAACTTCAAGAAATAGAAAACAACATATTTGGTGGCCTTCAAAGGACACTCCGGTATTTAACTGGATAGACAATTGTAACACTTGTCTTTTATTTGACAAACATTGGAAAACAAGTCACACCCCTCTGCATGTTGTGCCATTACCAGTAGATGCTTGGCATAAGGGAGCTTTAGATTTCACAAGACTATTGAGCTGTTGATAAAAAAATACCTTATAGTACTGATGGTCTTTTACTCCATGTAGGTCTATTTTGAGTTTAGGTTCGGCCCAATCTACAGTGGTTGTAATAAAATTCTTAAACAGAAGTTTTAACATTGAAGGCTTTCCTAAAGAGCTGGTGCCAGGCAATGGCACATACTTTTCTTTGGTGCATATTCAAGATTTCATTCAGTCACATCACATAAAACATTTGAAAGCAGCTCTTTATTCACCATCTTCCAACAGCTTGTAGAACATTGAACACATTTCTGAAGGAGATAATTCAGGAGGTTTTGGCAGTGAGAACTCCTCTGTAACTCTGTAGGAAAGTTTCTAAGACAAAAGGTGTGGTCATATCTAATCACACGATACAACACAACAGGCACTTCTCCATTTTGCTTATCGTGCAAAAAAGAATCATAGATCCAAAGTGTGTCTGGACTGGCTTACAAAATTAAATGGTAATAATGCTTGCTGTGCATGTGCAGATAATAAGAAATGTGCATTCGCTACTTCATGTTAGAAATGGGGTCTCTAGTTGGCAATCGGTTTGCACCCTGTCCAAGTAGGGACCCTCACTATAGTCAGGATAAGGGAGATACCCGCTCAGATAACCCCTACTCACCCCCTTGGTAGCTTGGCACGACCAGGCAGGCTTACCTCAGAAGCGATGTGTAAAGCATTTGCACATAACGCACAGTAATAAGTGAAAACACTACAAAAGGACACCACACCAGCTTTAGAAAAAGAGCCAATATTTATCTGTGTAAAACAAGATCAAAACAATAAACATCCAACATACAGTGTTAAAGATATGAATTATGCAAGATTTACTCAAAAATACAGTTCCTTGAAGTCGATAGCTCCACCTGGGGCTATCACGGCATCATGATCAACAAAACCAACAGTTCAGACTGACCCGCAAACAGTACCTTTGGAATTGCAGGGTGTTGTGATCCTCACGGTGAGCTCCGGAGAGCGGCGTCATTGGTGTCTCACTGTTGGTTCCAGAGTCAGTGCTGGGGTCATTGGGTCCTTGAAGTCACACACGTTGCAGATCGAACTCAGGGCTGATGAAGTCAGGAGCGCTGGAGTGGATGGCTTCTGGGCCGTGGTTCGAAGCGGGACGATGCGACGTGACGTTCCCACAGGTCACGGTGCAGGCAGCGGCTCGGTGATGGCGTCGAGTGGCAGTAGTGAGACCAGGGCTGTAGTGTGAAGCGGGATGGTGCGACATGCAGTGTCACCAGGTACTGGTGCAGGCAGCGTTGTCGTCATTGCTGAAATGCTGTTGTGGGTAGGCCCAAGTCAGCGGTGCTGGATGGGACGGTGCTTTGTGTACCTCACAAGCGGTATCCACAGGCCTCAGTGCAGGAAGCGACGCCGGTGTCAGCACGAATGGCATCGTCGGGGATGCCCAGGCTGCGGTGTGAGCAGGCGATGCCGGAGTGCAGGGCCCACAGGTTGCCGTGCGAGCAGCGGCTCAGTGAAGTAGTCCAATGACGGCTTCGGTGAGACCAGGGTCGTGGTGCGAAGAGGGAAAGTATGGCTCTGAACAGCATCAGCAGGTCACAGTGCAGGCCAGTGGTGTCATTGACGGCATCGCAGTGGTGTTTCTCCTTGAACAGCACAAAACATACAGTTCCCAGTGCTGGTGGAAGAGGAAACTGAAGTCTTTGATAGCCCTAAGACTTCCAACAGGAGGCAAGCTCTACTCCAAGCCCTTGGAGAACTTTCTCAAGCAGGACACACAGCAAAATTCACCCTTTGCACTCTTTTCAGGCAGAAGCAGCAACTGCAGGCCAGCCAGTCCAGCAAAGCAACACAGCAAAGGGATGGTGCTCATCCTCCAGCTCTTCAGCTCTTCTCCTGGGCAGTAGTTCCTCTTGATTCCAGAAAGATTCTAAAAGTCTGGGGTTTTGGGACCTCTTCTTATACCCCTTTCTGCCTTTTAAGTTGGCAAACCTCAAAGCAAAGTCTTAAGTGTTTGCAAGATCCTTCCTTGTCCAGGCCAGGCCCCAGACACACTCCAGGGGGTCGGAGACTGCATTGTGTGAGGGCAGGCACAGCCCTTTCAGGTATAAGTGACCACTCCTTCCTCCACTCTAGCCCAGATGGCTCATCAGGATATGCAGACTACACCCCAGCTCCTTTTATGTCACTGCCTAGAGGAGATGTGTGAACAGCCCATCTGGCAAACTGACCCAGATGGGGAATCCACAAACAGGCAGACTCACAGAATGGTTCAAGCAAGAAAATGCCTACTTTCTAAAAGTGGCATTTTCAAACTCACAATCCAAACACCAACTTCACTAAAAGATGTACTTTAAAATTCTGAGTTCAGAGACCCCAAACTCCATATTTCCATCTGTCCTCAAAGGGAATCTGAGCTTTAGAGTTATTTAAAGGCAGTCCCCATGTAAACGTAGGAGGGAGATATGCCTTTGCAACAATGAAACCCGAATTTGGCAGTATTTCACTGTTAGGACATGTAAAACACACTAGTACATGTCCTGCCTTTTAAATGAACTGCACCCTGCCCATGGGGCTACGCAGGGCCTACCTTAGGGGTGCCTTACATGATCCAAAAGGGAAGGTTTGGGTCTGGCAAGTGGGCACACTTGCCAGGTCGAATTGGCAGTTTAAAACTGCACACATAGATACTGCAGTGGCAGGTCTGAGCCATGTTTACAGGGCTACTAATGTGGGTGGCACAACCAGTGCTGCAGGCCCAATAGTAGCATTTAATTTACAGGGCCTAGGCACCTCTAGTGCACTTTACTAGGGACTTACTAGTAAATCAAATATGACAATCAGGAATAAACCAGTCAACAATAAAATTTACACAGAGCATATGCACTTTAGCACTGATTAGCAGTGGTAAAGTGCCCGGAGTCCTAAAGCCAACAAAAACTGGTCAGAAAAATTAGGAGGAAGGAGGCAAAAAGAATGGGGATGACCCTGCAAAAAGGACCAAATGCAACACAACCCCCCACCAGCCTAAAGCCAGGGGAGATCAATAAATACCTTGATGGACTTCCCTGATTGGGGCGATAGAACAGGGACCCTCGCCAACAACAGCAGGGGCAAGTTCCAGTTCTATGCCTTCCTGACTCTACATGGATCCCTCTGTCCATACTCTCAGGTGCCACTAGATTAACTCATGGGGAACTCTTCTCCTCACCTGGGGATACCATCTGTGCAGCACCCAACCTCACTTTGCTCACAGATGCATCCCATGGGGCAGATAGTACCACCAGGGCCAACACAGTGGTGTGGCCCACTCCACCCCGGGGTGTGACTCCTGTCTCCTCCACCACAGGGGCAACTCTGAACATGAGGATAGCAGGCCACAGTGGCCACTGACAGCTGTCAGGGATGAGAGCCAGGCCCCAGGTCTTTCAAGGCTCTCCAAGCACTGTGTCTGTGGAGAGCAGGGGGCTGTAGCCCCAGGTGCCTGACACCCTTGTACCACTCTCCCTTTTGCCAGATCAGGAATGACTCCCTGACACTGGTTCTCACATCTGGGGCTCTGTACTCTCCCCCTAGAAGCGGCACTCCCAGAGTCCAGAATTGCCAGGTTGCTTATGGAAGCAGTCCTGCACAATCCTCCCACCAGTGCAGGGGTGTTAACCTGCAACTGGTCTTTCAACTTAGGGTCTGTACCCTCAGGTTGGACCAAGGTCAGAGGTGAGGCTTCTCTCCCCCTGCCGTCCTTTCTGGGGTCCTGCACCCCGCACTAGGAGTGAACCCCCCAGAATCCAACATAGGAGGGGCACTGTTAGCAGTAACAAACACTCTAGGTCAGGGGGCACCCTGAACCTGGCCATTCAATCCAGGGTCTTCTGTACCCTTGAACTGATCTGCAGTCACAGGTGAGTCTCTCCCTCCCCTGCCCCTACTCCCAGGGTTCTGCACCCCCACACCATGGAGAGTACCCCTAGAAGTCACACGGGGGATCATTGGACAACCCACCCCCATCAGGTCAGGGCTTACCCTCTACAACTGACCATCCAGCCTAGGGTCTATACCCATAGACCATTGCCTGGCAGGCCAGGACTTCCTGGGGAGCAACCTACCTCCATCAGGTCAGAGCCTACCCTATGAACCTGACCATCCAACCTAGAGTCTCCACCCTGGGGCTGGACCACTGCCTGGCAAGCCATGACTTCCTGGGGGGCACACCTAACCCCCACAAGTAAAACACCTTCCCTAAGGGCCACATGAGAGTCTGGCTGCCACTGGTCCCCTGACCAGTGCCCACCTCACAGAGCCTGGATCCACCCCAACCCAGAAATTGTATCACCAAGGTCATTCCTGGGGAGCTCTGACCTCAGAGCTGACCCCTGGTCCTCCAGGTTCTCCAATGGGGCCTGCAACCCCCTCCTAACCCTTTGTCTGGACTTCTGCACCCCCTCACTAAAGGTGATACTGCCAGGCATCAGAACTGGTGGGACGCTGGCTAGCCGCCCCCAGGTTTTCCTGACACTATGGGGCCTTCCTCAGCAGATGGCCCTACGGTACAGGCTAGGCACCCTTCCTGGCGTTCACTCATGGAACCCTCCAGGACCTGGGCTGGGTCTCCTGCACTCTGGAACTCAGCCCACCCCCATTCCCTCTCTTCTGACTCTGGACATGGGATCCCTCACCCACCCCACTACACTGGGACCTACCTGGAATACTGCAATCCTTTCCCACCTCATCTGGTTGGGAAATACCTTGACCACTCCCTCAGGAGCACCCCCAAATGCCTCTTCAGACCCTGTGGTACTCACCCAGATGTCTGCCTCCAGTGCAAATTCCCTGGAGTCAGAGAACTCACAGTCCACCTGGTATTGGCATAGCTCTGGAAAACAAGGGCTGTACATATTCTCTCCAGCAATCACATCACACAGCCCCTCAAATGTGTTAACCAAACTACTCCTCACCCAACCTCCATTGATTCAGCCTTGAACAAGTACCCCACATCCCCCTCCTGAGACTAGTGAGACAGCACATGACTGTCCCTGTCACTCAACCCACACTCTTCTGGGGTGTTGCCACTTCTACCTGCGAGGCACCTCTCTCCCTGTCACTCTCACCTGGAGCCAGTAGAGTGTCCCTCCCACCACTAGGAATATGACTCCCCATGCCAGTTCCCGAATCCACCTCAGGGACCCTGTGCACTACTGGAGCTACCTCATACCGCTGAACTTCCTGGTGTGTGTTAGCCCCATCCTTCAGGTTGGACACCAAATCTCTGGGCATGTGCACTTCTTCAGCACTGAACATAAGATTTGTGCTGCCACCATCTGAACTGGACTCAGCCTTCATGGCTACCAGCTTCAGCTCTTCACAGCTCAGTTCATGAGCTACGGACATTCCTTTTTCCTTAGCTAAAGCTCTCTCAGCCTCAGCTTATCTTGAGCTGTTCATCCAGCTCTCTTATCCACTGCTCCTGGGCTAGGAGCCATCCTTCTCTCTGGTTCCCTTTCAGGGCCACTGCCCTCCTCCTCAGAGTGGTTCATCTCCTCAGAATTATCTGATAGTGTCTCCTGCCAGTGTTTCAACTCATAACAAAACAGAGCAGACTCAAGATCCTCCCTTCTGGACCTCTTCTTTACAGCCAGTCCCCTTCCTTGCAGAATAGGTTTAGTTCCCTTATTGCATAGATGAATAGGCGCCAGAAGTTGATTTCCATTCTGCCAAGGACTCACAGGTGCAACCCATAACCAGAGTGCAAGTATCAGCAATATATCCAGGAGGACACCAGAGAACAAAAAGGGAAAAAAAGTATGTGGTGACGTAATGGTCTGTGATATGGTAGTAGTGTACACCAATCACTGTAGGTCATGAGGAAAAGCAAGTCCGATCCTCACCGCTGACAACCAATGTTAGAAATTGTGTCTCTAGTTGGCAGTCGGTTTGCGCCTTGTCCAAGTGGTTCTAGTCAGGATAAGGGAGATACCCACTCAGACAACCCCTGCTCACCCCCTTGGTAGCTTGACAAGAGCAGTCAGGTTTATCTCAGAAGCAACGTGTAAAGTATTTGCTCATAACACACAGTAATAAGTGAAAACACTACAAAAGCACATCACACCAGTTTTTTGAAAAATAGCCAATATTAATCTGTGTAAAACAAGACAAAAAAACGTAAAAATCCAACATACAGGCCCTCATCATGACATTGGGGGTAAATCCCGCTTATTGCCGTGGTGACGGCCGCCAACATACTGCCACGGAGGCGAACATCGGTTCGCCAAATAATGTTACACGTACACACACCAATCCGACAGAATACTGCCACATACACAAATCCGCCAGCCCAAAGATCAGTGTTAAAGTGTTGGTACCAACAGCCATACCGTTACGCCAACAAAACTACGACCACCACATCATGACCCACGAATCACCACGGCAGACATTCAATGGTGCTAAACCATTGACGGTATACACCAGCGTGCTCAGAATGGACACCCAAATACTAAACTACACAACATTGGCCCATACCAAAAACACACACCTGACGATAATACACACACCAAACCCACCCACCCACAGCTCTATAAAACACACACCCACATTACCCACAACCCTTTACGAATACAAATTATTGCCACCAGGCTGACACCAGCAACGATAGATGGGAAGCTAGGGATGCACAATATGTCACAGACATGAAGCATAATACATCACTTCCATCCCCACATATGCCACAGCCAATGTCAGCAGAGAGGAAGTGCCACGACTAACCAGTCCCCCAACAGAAGATGCCCCCAGTGATGACAGTAACTCTGGACTTCTGGATCTGGATGAACTACCTGGCCCATCAGGGTCCACTGGTCAGTTGGTCACCCCAGCCCACTCACAGTCAACCACAGAGCCTCCCCCCTCTGTATCCAACACCACAGCAGCCACCTAGTGCCCCCACACCTCTATCCCCAGGACACGTCAATCAGCAGTGTGCCCACCTGTACAGGGACCCGAGTCCACAACTCACCCTCAAGACAATCAGGGACCTGGGGTCAGTGGCAGTGGGCACATCTTTCAGGGGACACAGGCACAGGGGAACAGGAACACTGGGAGGACCACTGTGTGCCAGGGGGAGAACAGGCCCAGGGAACTGACTCTCCAGGAGGCACTCACCAATGTCCTGGTGCCTTACTAACAATCCCAGGACACGATGGGCCAGATCCTTACCAATTGCAGGAGAAAAAGCAGTTGCAGGAGGAACACCAATAGGAGCTCAGGGAGGACTTGCAGGCCCTCAACACCACCATGATCTCCATAGCGGGGATGCTGGCAGGCAGCACAGCAGTGGGCCCCTACCACTAGCCAGTCTATTGACCATCCTTCCATTCCGCTGCAGCTAGTGGGCAGGAGACCCCGCCACAGGACCCACAGGCCACCAGCACCCCTCCCCATGCACCCACACTGCAAACGTTCCCTGCGACCCTGACAGAAGTCAGACATTTGCCAAGACCAAGACAACCACGAGGAAATGAGACTCTCCTGATTGTCCCCCTTGTGTCCCACCCTGTCACCTTGCCCACTTTGAACAGCCTTTGCTCCCCTTCCTATAGTCCCTTGGACACTGAACTTGAGCCACAGACTGGAACAATACCCTGGACTTTCCTCTACCATCATCCCATTGCATTGCACATTTGCCTCAATTATTTGCACTACAATAAACACCCTTGAACACAACTTGAGTGTCACTGTTTTATGTGTTGAAAATGTGCATTTATGGGAACAGTCACATCTAGTGCAAATGATCTGAACACTGTGATAGCACACACATAATGACCTGTAGCTGTCTGTAGTAATCACATCAGGACACTGTTGTCATATCACCAACATCTGTAAAATGACAAGCCACAGGTGAAAGTGAGTTGAGATGCAAAGGAAGTGAATGCCTTCATGCCACAGCCACACAGATAAAATCAATAGTCAGAGTAATGGTCAGTTCCACTGTCTCACCTGTGTGTCATTGGAAGTATTGACGCATAGCTGATGTTTTGTTGTCCACATCCTCATCCTCTGCCTCCTCATCCTCACTGTCCTCAGGGTCCACTGCTGCCACAGGGGCATCTACAGTCTCCTCCTCCTGAAGAAAAGGCACATGTCATCTGAGGGATAGGTTATGCAACATGCAGCATGCCACTACTTTCTGGCAGAGCTTCTCGGGTGAGTAGCACAGGGATCCACCTGCCAGATGGAGGCATCTGAACCTGGCCTTCAGGAGGCCGAAAGTCCTTTCGATTATTCTCCTGGTTCACCCATGTGCAACATTATAACGGTTCTCAGCCCCTGTCCTGGCATTCCTCACAGGGGTCAGGACCCACAATAGGTTTGGGTAGCCAGAGTCACCTGCAAGTATTGAGGGACAAACATTAGCCTTACACAATGGTATGGGGATAACACCTGAAGGCATACACTGACATACAGTGGAAAGGGACTCTGGCTCACCTATTAGCCACACCCTGTGCCTCTGTAGTTGAGCCATCACATTTGGGATGCTGATATACCTCAGAACAAATGCATCATACACTGACCTAGGATACTTGGCAGTGATGTGGGAGACGTACTGGTCAACCAGGCACACCATTTGCACATTCAGTGAGTGGAAACTCTGCAGATTCCTGAACACCTGTTCATTCTGGCGGGGGGGGACAAACGCAATATGTGTACCGTCAATCGCCCCAATAATATTGAGTATGTGTCTCATTGCATAGAATCCTGCCTTCACAGTGGCCAAATCTTCCACCTGGGGAAAAGCAATGTAGCTGCACATGTGTTTCACAAAGGCAGACAATACACTTGCCTGCACAATTGAGAACATTGGCTGTGACATTCCTGCTGCCAGGCCTGCTGCCACTTGGAAAGAACCAGTTGCCAGGAAAAGGAGCACTGACAGAACCTGCACAAGAGGGGGGATCCCAGTGGGATGACTGATAGCTGATATCAGGTCAGGCTCCAATTGGGCACACATCTCTGTGATTGTGGCCCTGTCCAGTCTATAGGTGAGCATTATGTGTCTGTCCTCCAATGTAGCCATGTCTACAAGAGTTCTGTAAACGGGGTTTGTCTCCTCCTCCTATTTATCCGCAGTGGTAGGTATCTAAGGGACACAAGAGTGAGTAGGCTGTCACAATTTGAACAATGGAACCACCACCTCAGTGTACATACAGCGGTAATGTGATAGGACAGTGAGAATGGCAGTGTACGTGCAATCCTCAGCAATGGCACATTTATGGAAGATCTGAATGTTTTTCCACCACCATAAATGGCGACCGCCTCTCCTGTAGCTAGGGACAGGTGGAAGTGAGGTCACTCCACCGACGTTGGCCGTCATGGCGGAAGGCGGTCTTGCACCGCCGTGCAATTCCTCATTGGTTAATATGGGGCTCTATGGAGTACAGTGGCCAATGGGGATCAGCGGCGGACGTGACTGACATTTTCCATCTGAATCCTCACTTGATTCCTGACTCTCTACCGGACAACACCTACGTGTGATGCTGTCCTGTGTCTGGAACCTACCATGGCCCATGTGGCCAGGGAAAGGGCTCCTGCCTTCACTTCGATGGAGTTGGAGCGCTTGGTGGATGGGGCCCTACCCCAGTATGGACTCCTGTATGGGCCTCCAGACCAACAGGTGAGAACACCTTGGGCATGATGCATGTGGGAAGGTTGCATGGAGATGTGTGTGCAGGCATCGTGTCATTTGGGGGGGATGTCTGGTGGTAGTGTACATGGTGGGCGCTGGGCAAAGTGTGTGTCAACGGATTTGGAGATGGGATTTGGGGGCCAAATGTGTGACAGGTTGGATTGTATGTCTAATGGTGTCCTCATGTTTGTATTACCTCTGCAGGTCAGCACCCATCAAAAGAAGGGATTGTGACGTGCCATCGCCAAGGACGCGCAGACTCTGGGGGTCCACAGCAGGTGGAGCACCCACTGCAGGAAATGGGAGGGAGGACCAGAGACGTTGGGCACAGAAGACCGCAGAGGCCCAGCTGGGGATGGCCTCCCAATGAGAAAGGGGTGCCTGTCGGAACCTGACCCCCCGATGGCCTGCAAACTGGCGGTGGCCTACCCAGAAATGGATGGGCTTGTGAGGGCATCAAAGCAGCCACAAGGGGGTGAGTACAGTGGGTTTTACTACAATACTTGGTTGGTGGCATGGGATCCGGGTGGTGGGTGTCAGTTAGTGGGTGCTGCTTAATGCCAGGACAGACATTGCAGCGTGATCCAGCTCAATGGTAATGGGTACATAGCAAATGCAGGTAACATAGCTTGGTTCCATTCCATGTCAGTCAGAGCTTTGTGGGTCCCAGGAGGGGTGCAGTTGGCGGTGGCTGGCCCTCATCTTGCTGTGGCATATAGCCAATTGAATGCCAGCGCAATGCATGGTGCTCAATCCGGATCCCTGTGTGTGACGGTACTGTGTATTCCAACTGTGGTCTTGGTGCTGTAATTGACCCAGTGCTCCCTTTGTAAACTTTGCACTTGTGTAGCGCACTACTCACCCGTTAGGGTCTCAAGGCTCTCTACGCATACCGCTATGGAACCCCTCCTGGCTTTTCCCTGTGAGGTGCCCACTCCTGGGCACCCCCAGGGTGAAGCCAGGCATCCAAGCGCTGTTGGGGCCGTTGTGGAGATTAAGCAAGCTATTGCCCAGAGTTACAGAGTGGGACCCATTAATTAGATTAGGTACCGAGCCGAGAATTATCTGGTCCAAGGGAATTGAACCCAAGACCTGCCGACACAGAACTTGAACCCTGGTCCTGGGCCAGATCTCTGCATCAGGGTCTGCCACTCTAACCATTGTGCCACACTTCTCCTCCCCCCCCCTTTCTCCTTCTGTCATCCTGTTCATGTGTGCATTAGCATCATCTGGCAGAGGAGCAGGGGCACCGGTGACAGAGGGAGCTGCATCCCACAGGACCCAGGAGGCAGAGTCCACCGACACAGAGGGAACCAGCGGGATGGAGGGGGAGGGGAGCACCACGGCAGAGACAGGAGGTGACAACACAGACTCTGATTTCTCCTCCTATGAAAGCTCCCTGGTGGTGGCGGACACCTCTGTGACCACCCCAGCTGCAGGTACAGCCGCCACCCCTGTACCAGCACTGCCCTCCCAGTAGCCCCTCAGCGAGTTGCCCGTGCCCGCTCACCCAGGAGGGTGGGCATCTCCTGTACCCCAGGCACCTCAGGCCCTGGCCCAGTTAGCCCTGCTGCCCTCAGTGAGGAGGCTATTGACCTCCTGAGATCCATCTCTGTAGGGCAGTCATCCATTGTGAATGTCATCCAGGAGCTGAAATCCCAGATGCAGCAATGCATTCCTGGAGGGCATCCACGGTGGATTGGCGGCCCAACAGAGATCGATTCAGGCTCTGGCCTCCTCTCTGATGACAGCCATTGTCCCGGTTGCTACCATCCCCCTCTCCAACTACCACTTCCCAGTCCCAGTCTCCTCAACCCCAACCCATCCCATGCACATATACAGATGAGCATGCACAAAAGACATCACACAAGAGTGGCACAGTCAAACACAGGCACCGCACTTCAGTCCACGAGCACTAACACAAACAACAGACAGTTACACACACATTCACATCCACTGCCTCCACAGTCTCTCCCCCCATTTCTCCTCCTCCTCCCTCACAGTCAAGTCCACACTCACACCTGCATGCACTGCTTCAACAGCCACCACCAGCATCACCACACGAAGCAGAACAGACACCTCACTAGCAGACACCTCCACAACATCCATCCACTCGTCCCCTGTGTCCTCTCCCACCCTGTCTGTCCTCCCTCATAAAGGACACAAACGCAGACACTCAGGCACCCAACAGCTATCCACCTCACATCAGCACACTTGACACCCAGTTCCCGGTGGAAGAGGAAACTGAAGTCTTTGATCTCCCTAAGACTTCCAACAGGAGGCAAGCTCTACTCCAAGCCCTTGGAGAACTTTCTCAAGCAGGACACACAGCAAAGTTTACCCTTTGCACTCTTTTCAGGCAGAAGGAGTAACTGCAGGCCAGTCCAGCAAGCAACACAGCAAAGGGACAGTACTCCTCCTCCAGCTCTTCAGCTCTTCTCCTGGGCAGAGGTTCCTCTTGATTCCAGAAAGATTCTAAAAGTCTGGGGTTTTGGGACCTCTTCTTATACCCCTTTCTGCCTTTGAAGTTGTCAAACCCAGCTCCCTTTGTGCCACTGTCTAGAGGAGAGGTGTGAACAGCCTCACTGTCAAACTGACCCAGATTGGGAATTTACAAACAGGCAAAGTCACAAAATGGTTTAACCCCTTCGCTGTCAGGCCTTTTCCCCTCAGGTGCCAGGCCTTTTTTTGGCTATTTGGAGCAGTTTGCGTTTAGGCCCTCATACCTTTTTGTCCACATAAGCTACCCACGCCAAATGTGCGTTCTTTTTTTCAAACATCCTAGGGATTCTAGAGGTACCCAGACTCTGTGGGTTCCCGAGGAGACCAAGAAATTAGCCAAAATACGGTGAAAACGTTGTTTTAAAAAAAATGGGAAAAAAGGGCTGCAGAAGAAGGCTTGTGGTTTTTTCCCTGAAAATGGCATCAACAAAGGGATTGCGGTGATAAAATCACCAGCTTCCCAGCTTTCAGGAACATGCAGACTTGAATCAGAAAACCCAATTTTTCAACACAATTTTCCCGTTTCCCATTAACCCAGCCTCCTTCTACTTAGTGATAGAAATGGGTGTAAAACCAATGCTGGATCCCAGATAGCTAAACATTTCTGAAAAGTAGACACAATTCTAAATTCAACAATGGGTAATTTGTGTAGATCCTACAAGGTTTTCCTACAGAAAATAACAGCTGATAAAAAAATATTGAAATTGAGGTGAAAAAAACAGCCATTTTTCTCAATGTTTTACTCTGTAACATTTTCCTGCAATGTCAGATTGTTTAAAGCAATATACTGTTACGTCTGCTGGGCCCTTCTGGTTGCGGGAATATACAGGGCTTGTAGGTTCATCAAGAACTCTAGGTACCCAGAGCCAATAAATGAGCTGCACCTTGCAATGGGTTTTCATTCTATACCGTGTATGCAGCAATTCACTTGCTGAAACATAACGAGTGAAAAATAGGTTTCAAGAAAACTTTTATTTTTCCAAAATGGGCACATTTTGAGACCCTCACGGGTGAGTAGCGCTCTATAAATGCCTTGATTGATTGATTGAAGATAAGGTGTTGAGAAACAGTGGTTGTTTGCACATCTCTTAATTCCGGGGGGCCCATACTAGAATGTGAACTACAGGGCATTTCTCAAATAGACGTCTTTTTTATGCACTGTCTTACATTTGGAAGGAAAAATGTAGAGAAAGACAAGGGGCAATAACACTTGTTTTGCTATCTGTGATCCCCCAATTCTCCCGATAAAACTGGTACCTCACTTGTGTGGGTAGGCCTAATGCTCGCAACAGGAAACACAACATGGACACATCACATTTTTACATTGAAATCTGACGTGCTTTTTGCAAAGTGCCTAGCTGTAGATTTTGGCCTCTAGCTCAACCGGCACCTATGGAAATGTACCAAACCTGGGTATTGTTGAAAACTAGACACCTAGGGGAATCCAAGATGGGGTGACTTGTGGGGTTCTCACCAGGTTCGGTTATCCAGAATCCTTTACAAACCTCAAAATTTGGAACAAAAAAACCTTTTTCCTCACATTTCGGTGACAGAAAGTTCTGGAATCTGAGAGGAGCCACAAATTTATTTTACCCAGCGTTCCCCCAAGTCTCCCGATAAAAATGGTACCTCATTTCTGTGGTTAGGCCTAGCGCCTGCAACAGGAAATGACCCAAAACACAACATGGACAGATCACATTCTCCCAAAAAAAACAGACCTTTTTTTTATAAGTGCCTAGCTGTGGATTTTGGCCTCTAGCTCAGCCGGCACCTAGGGAAATCTACCAAATCTGGGCATTTATTTAAACTAGACACCTAGGGGAATATAAAATGGGGTGACTTGTGGGGCTCTCACCAGGTTCTGTTTACCAGTATCCTTTGCAAACCTCACAATTTGGCCCAAAAAAACGTTTTCCTCACATTTCGGTGACAGAAAGTTCTGGAATCTGAGAGGAGCCACAAATGTCCTTTGACTCAGCGTTCCCCCAAGTCTCCCAATAAAAATGGTACCTCACTTGTGTGGGTAGGCCTAGCACCCGCGACAGGAAATGCCCCAAAACTCAATGTGGACACATCACATTCTCCCAAAGAAAACAGACCTGTTTTTTGCAAAGTGCCTAGCTGTGGATTCTGGCCTCTAGCTCAGCGAGAACCTTGGGAAACCTACCAAACCTGAACAGTTATGAATACTAGAAACCTAATGGAATCCAATATGGGGTGACTTGTGGGGCTCTCACCAGGTTCTGGTACCCAGAATCCTTTGCAAACCGCAAAATGTGGCCAAAAAAAACACTTTTTCCTCACATTTCGGTGATTGAAAGATCTGGAATCTGAGAGGAGCCACAAAGTTCCTTCCATCCAGCGTTCCCCCAAGTCTCCTCATAAAAATGGTACCTCACTTGTGTGGGTAGGCCTAGTGCCCGCAAAAGGAAATGCCCAAGAACACTATCTGGACATATCAAAATGATCAAACACAAAACTACCTGTTTTTGCGGGGGGCACCTGCGTTTTTGGTCCAGGGCTCAGCAGTCATCTAGGGAAACCTACCAAACCCAGACATTTCTGAAAACTAGACACCTGAGGAAGAGCGGCCTGGCTCCGGCACGTAGGTAACCCCCATGGTATTCCCTTTGGCGTGAGTGTGACTACAAGGGAAAACCCCTCCCCCCGGTTCTAGCCAGACCAGAGGCAACACGCCCCCAGCTCCGGGGCCTACCCCACCGTGAACTACCTGTTCAGGTAGGACACACACGTTTACTTTGAGCACCGTATTGATTACACGTGCTCCGACCCTGACGAATGCCCCTGACCTACCAGCACTTAGTGAGGGCAGAAACATGTTGGTCATGTACAACCCCTTTTAGACTCCAAGAGACATTATCCTCTAACGAGCCTTTCCCCTTAGTTTTAGTCTTACCAACATGCACCACTATTAAAATTAATAAGAGCCACCGGTGACATGTTAGGTAATTTTATTATTCACCCCCTCTGGATCACTGTAATTATCCAGTCAATTTAATTTCAGCACTCCCTCTGGTTCTTTTAACCAGAGGTCGAGTCCGCCTGAGTAGTATCATCTTACTTAGGTGGGGCTAGGTGGTCATATGATGAAGCATGACACTACTATGTGTGTGAGACCACCTAGTCCGTAAAGGAAAATCCCCCGTCATTCCTGTAGGTCAACACAGCACCCCTTATCCAGCAACCTTAAATAACCGGACACTGGTTAAAAGACTAACCCAGTCTTACCCCCTGTTCCCACTACCCCACACCTTTTGTGATTATCTAGGGAAACCTACCAAACCCAGACATTTCTGAAAACTAGACACCTGAGGAAGTCCAGGTAGTTGTGTGACTTCCGTGGATTCCCTAATGCTTTCTTAGCCAGAATCCTCAGCAAACCTCAAATTTAGCTAAAAAATCAAATTTTTCCCACATTTCTGTGTGGGATCACCGCACTGGGGCAAATTTCGTACCACCTAACATTCCTCTTAGTCTCCCGGTAAAAATGATACCTCACTTATGTAGGTGGGCCAAGTGCCTGTGACAGGGAAGAGCCCAAAACATGTTGAAATTGAGGGGGAACCATAGCAGGTCCAAAAGGGCAGTTTGAAAAAAAACATTTTTAGGCTGACAAGTGCAGCAGAATTTTTATCGGTATAGATGAGACAATGCTGGGTGGTAGGAATTTTGTGGATTCCTGCAGATTCCGGAAGGTTCCATCACAGAAATGTGGGAAAAACATGTGATTTCAAGCAAAGTTGGATGTTTGTAGGTCATTGTGGGTAGGAAAATGGTGCGGGGTTCATGTGAAGCACACCACCCTGGAATCACCCAGATGTTTAGTTTTCAGATGTGTCTAGGTCTTGTGGATTTTTCTACATGGCAGCGTCCCAAAGTCTAAAAAGTGCAGCCCTCACCATTCCAAGTGGGACAATTTTGAGAGTTAGCCAAGCCCTCATGGCCCAAATGTAAAACCAAAACCCAAAATAATCAAATGTTCTCTTGCTTGCCATGGGATAAAATGTTTTATTGTGCAGGGAGAGAGCTGAAAGACGGTTACCCCTTCAGTTGGGGTCGGGGCATAACCAGGCCCATACTGCTTAACAGCCACCACCTCACTATTTTTTTTTTTATTCCCTGGCATCTAGTATGCTTTCTGCCCCCGGGGAGTGGATCCGGGGTAATTGCCCGATCTGCCCACCGGTAGGCCCCATTTATTTGGGGTGGGGGTATGGCCATATTCCCACACTCTTGTTTTGGAAAATAAATCTTCCCTGGTTTCTGGTGGGCTTTCTGCCCCCCTCCCCCGGGGGCAGATGGGCCTTCCAAAAATAGGCTGATCTGCCCCAAGGAGGGGCAGATATGGCCAACATTAATGTTCCCCCCATGAGGAGTGAACCTTGCCCAAGGGGCAGCCCCCCCAAACAAAACACACACATACACACACACCAATCCCTGGTGCCTAAGTGGTTTCTGCCTCCCCCCGGGGGCAGATTGGCCTAATAAAAATAGGCTGGTCTGCCACCAAGCGGGGCAGAAATGGCCTAAAATAAATTTGCCCCACCACGGAAGAGACCCTTGCCTAAGGGGTCGCTCCCCATATATAAAAAAAAAGTAAACATAAAGAAAATATATCCCTGGTGTCTAGGGATTTCTGCCCCCCCGAGGGCAGCTCGGCCTAATTATAATAGGCCGATCTGCCACAGTGGGGCAGAAATGGCCTAAAAATAAATTGCCCCCATGGGGAGCGGCCCTTACACAAGGGGCCGCTCCCCTTATGCCATAAACAAACAAACAAACAATTTCCCTGGTGTCTAGTGCCATTTTTGCTGCCGGATCACGTTGCGATAGAGCAGCAGAAATGCAGAGAGAGACATGAAACGAGAGGAAAGGCCTTTACTCTACTTTCATGCCTCTCTCGCCCCCTCCACATGATCGGAGGATAAATGCTTTTCCATTTCACCTCCGATCCAGCACGGTGGGGGCAGCCTTTGATGAGATCAGCACGTGAGGGGGTGGGGGTGGAAGGGGAAGTGATTCCCTTTCCATCCCTGCCCAGGGGAGGGGTGTGCCAGGCCCCAGGGGGGAGCGCTAGCGCTTCCTCTGTGGTCCTCTGTCTGGATGTAACGGTTACGTCCTGGGCACCTGAGCAGTGCTGCCCAGGACGGAACCGTTACGTCCAGGGCACCGGAGGGGTTAAGCAAGAAAATGCCTACTTTCTAAAAGATGTATTTTTAAATTGTGAGTTCAGAGACCCCAAATTCTATATTTCTATCTGCCCTCAAAGGGAATCTGCACTTTATTTAAAGGCAGCCCCCATGTTAACCTAGGTGGGAGGTTGGGCGTGCAACAGTGAAACACGAATTTGGCAGTATTTCACTGTTAGGACATGTAAAACACCCCAGTACATGCCCTACCTTTTGAATATACTGCACCCTGCATATGGGGGTACCTAGGGCCTCCCTTAGGGGTGCTTTACATGTACCAAAAGGGAAGGTTTGGGCCTGGCAAGTGGGTACACTTGCCAGGTCGAATTGACAGTTTAGAACTGCACATATAGACACTGCAGTGGTAGGTCTGAGCCATGTTTGCGGGGCTGCTAATGTGAGTGGCACAACAAGTGCTGCAGGCCCACTAGTAGCATCTGATTTACAGGCCCTAGGCATCTCTAGTGCACTTTACTAGGGACTTACTAATAAATCAAACAAGCCAATCAGGAATAAAAAAATCAACAATACAACTTACACAGAGAGCATATGCACTTTAGCACTAATTAGCAGTAGTAAAGTGCCCAGAGTCCTAAAGCCAACAAAAACTGGTCAGGAAAATTAGGAGGCAAAAAAATTAGGGATGACCCTGCAACACTTCACTCGGCAATCACTACAAAAAAATGTATTTAGACAACAAACACAATGTAAGAGAATACGATTTTGAAACAAGAGATTGAGTAATGGTCAAATGTAATGATCAAAAGTCCTGTTAAAGTCCTGTTAAAGTAAAAAAGGGTGCTTCTATATTTTCTTCACCTGTTCAGGTTGCAAAAGTTTCTAAAGGTTCTCCGCTGTTAAAAAAAGAGTGTTGGGGAAAAGTGTGTCTGATTTAACTCACACCTGAACATGCCAGAGGAATCATGGAATGTAAAAACTTACAACATGTTGAAACGTTTGATTCTTCACACTGGTTCCATGAGAAACCAGGCTCCATAGCTAAGAATGTTACAGACCCCGATTTCTCAAATTCTAATTCTATTGACTATTATAGTTTTGGTAGTTTGAATGTACTCAATGACGACTCATCTGTTTCTCTAACCAGTGCATCAGCTGCAGGATTGCAAGATGTGCAATCTGGTGGGCCACAGTCTGTTCAGTCAGAACAGAATCCTGTAAGTGAACGGACTGGTCAAGGTGTTGTAAATGCTCAAACCAGAGTGTCTCGTAATGTCTCTATGCCCTTAAAGTATGAGGTTCTTTAAAGTATAAGGACTTTTTCCTTCTTATTTTACACCTAGGTTGCCAATGATTGACAAGTGTGCACTGCTGGTGCAGTGGAGTAGAGGCGAAAACCTTTGGGTGCACAAGAGAACTTCCAATGTCTCCACTCTGGAGAAGTGTTTAACCATACATCTGAGATAAAAAGTGCTACATTTAAAAAACAGTGTACAGCAATAGTAAAGGAGGGAGTTTTGCGTGGGTGTCAATGGTGGAATGCAGGCCTACCGCTTCCCGGTCTACTATCAGTATCAGGTGGGTGATCTTCTGATGTGGTAGTTGGGCTTGTTCTGTTTGTTTCCCAGCCACTCTGTGCTCCCACTTCCTTACCCGCATCTTGCAAAGAGTGGTCCTTAAGCTGTCGGCAGCTCTTATCATTTTTTTAAGCAAAAAAACATTTTCTTGCAAGGTGAGATTCTAGCCTTACCATAACTTCATAGGAAAGAGAAACCAAATGAAGGAGACATATTTCCAAGACAAATGGTCAGAGTAGATTGTATTAGGGGACAGATGCCTGTGTGGATGGACAGGAATGTAGTTCCTGGCGAGCCAGGAGGGGATGAGGACAGATTGAAATGCATTTCCCTCTTCTTTGGCTATAAAATGGACAGTCCAGGCTGGCTGCATTGTTCTCTTGTACTTTCTCCACACCAGGTACATCTGAAGCCCAGGGCCCTCTCACCAGCCGCCATTATGAAGAAAAGCTTTAGCAGCACATCAGCGAATAAAGGCGAGTCCTTCAGTATCTCTAGAGGGGTGGATAGCTCTGGCGAGGCTGGCCTTGGGGTGGTCTCTTTTGACGGTGGTGCTGGGGCTGGCCGTGAGGGGGCCTCCTTCGATGGGGGTGCTGGGGCTGGCTTTGGAGGGACCTCCTTTATTAGTGGTGTTGGCTTTGGGGGTGGCTTCGGCGGTGCTGCCGGTGGTGGTAGTTCTAGTTTCAGTTTCAGTGCAGGGAGTGGTGAGGGCGACATCCTTGGCAGCGGCGGGGAGGACCAGGCCACGCAGAACCTCATGGCCGCGTACCTGGACAAGGTGAGAGCACTGGAGGATGCCAACACTGAGCTGCAGATCAAGATCTGCGACTGGTACGACAAGCACAAGAGCAGCAGCAGCATGTGTGGAAACAACTACAGCAATAACTACGACACCATCGATGACCTGCTAAGCAAGGAAAGAGGGTGAGCAGGTACCAGCAGCAGCTGCACGCAGGCCACTGTCTGAGATCCCGGAAGTCCTTGTTATTTCATAACACTGTAATTGCTGAAGCCGCTTCTTGGTGCTAGGATGAGAAATACGTATGTGTAACTGACAAGATAAAAGGAGAGCAGAGGATGGGGAAGAAACCTTTAGGAAACAACGTGTGAAGGGTGATGTGAAGTTATGTTGGTGGAATAGTATATTACTGATTACATAAAACAAAGACATTTTAGTTCTTTCTAAAAACAGGTCCTTCGTCTCGATGAGTGGAGAGGGGCTGTTTCCAGCTCCCTCTCCTACTCTAGACGTGGGCGAGCCAACAAATAAGAGGGAGAGCCAAGCCAAGGGTCTCAGAAAATGTATGCTATGTAAATCATACCGAAAAACACCATGTAAAATATGATAAAGTCTCTCGAAATTCAAAAAAAGTGTATTTCTTTAACATGTGGAAGCCTTAATATTAATACATCACATTTTAGCACTGCACTAAGAAGCAACTTTTTTAAAAGTGATAGTTTTGAAAAAACTACTATCAGTGAACTAAGAAGCAAGACAGTTGTCATGTGAACCCTTTACGTGGCCTCAATTATTATAGAGCAACATTATAGTCTATCAAATGATACATCTTAGGTTTTTGTACAACTGGTATTCTGAACTCACATATTGGAAAGTGTTTTCATACGTGATGATGAAGGAAATGTTTGCCTAGGATGGCAGAATTTTTTTTAAAAAGTCATGATTTATCCAGGTTTCACTTTGTACAAATCGGTATCTATTTGTGATTCTTTATGATGAGGCTTTGTTTTTACTTCTTGGACATTTTCTGAAGTTTTTATATAGCACAAACTCATCCCTAAGGTATTGCAGGCTTTACAGGAGCAACAGTAACATTACACAGGGTCACATTCATTGTTTATAGGCATGGACAAATTAAGTGATGTGCCCAGAATCACAAGATGTTGAGGCGACACCGAGACACAGACCTAATTTCCCATTTCCAAAGTCAGCAGCACTGGTCAACATGCCAAACTCTGGGTAGAATGAGGGTGGCAGGCAGAAGCCACATGAAAGCTCAGCTTGTTATGGGCTCAGGGTTCCAACAGGACCTTGAGCCGAGCAACAGTCTGGCTTCTGGCTAGAGCCCTCAATGGCTCGCCCACATCTATTCCTTTTTCCCTCCCCTTCTCTTGTCTCCTCCCTCGTACCCCTGGCCCTAGGCAGTGCTGATAACTCTCCATATATCTCTCATTATTTCTCATGCCTCTTTGTACCCCTCTGCTCCTGTGCCACCCTTTATTTATTCCCTCTATATAGGGTTCTCCCCTTTTCTCTCTCCCTTACTCCATCCGTTTGCTTTACCCTCTCTGCCCAAACCAGCGTCACTGGAATTATATGATTCTGTGGCCATGGTGGTGATCTGCAGATTTTAACAAAACAAAATTGTGTCTAGATTAAACGGATCAAAAGTTACAAAAAACATTGTGATATGCAGGTGCACAATGCCGATTAGGCTGAACGATCCTTATCTCCCCCCCTTGTCTCCAGTAGCCCAGGTTTTAGAGTAAGAGTGGGCGAAGAATTCCACTCTGCCGGAGTTTTGCCCACTCCGAGCAGAGCTCTGAAAAACTTTGCAAAGTGACGAGCAACTGAGTTTTTTCTCTCGCACAGCTTGCCAGTGTGAAATTGGTGAGTGAAAGAAATCACTATGTTGGTGAACGAGATTTCTGAATGCGGGCGGTCACAGCAGTTCATGATCGCCTGCGTTGACAAAGCTGCCGCTCGCGTTGAAGAAGATGCCGCTCGAGTAGAAAATCTACTCCAGTGGCAGAAAGAAGTTAGCACCCTCAAGCGCTCCGCGTGATGTAGTTCACTCTGATTTTACAGCGTGGCTGAAACTCCCGGTGCTGAAAATCAGCCTGAACACTGTGACTTACCCAAACTCTGCCGCTCATGGAACTCCGCGTAACGTGGCGGAGTTTATTCAGCACTTTGCGTAGTTCCGCGTAGCAGAACACCACCCAGGCCTATTGTAGAGTGCACAGGCTGTTTGTCAGATGTCCTGCTCTGGGGCTCGGCAGGGATTGACGACAGCCTCATCCAAAGCACTTTGCAGGTCAGAGAAAGACCATTTATCAGTTCACTGGTCTTTGTGTGTTTTAATTCTACCAGCCCACCTGCTGTTCCCACTCATTATGGACTGCTGCTGCCAGAGGGAGAAAAGATGAAAGGATTTCATTTACAATATAAATATGGGCATTTGGCACCTTAAAGTAGATTGTATAGACATTGTTCTGGTTTGCCTCTAAGCTTCAAGACAGGAACTTAGCCCTATCTGTGGTATGTAATTCATCATTTATAAACGTGCCAAAGACTCACATTTCAAAAAGCATTTTTCTTTAACTTGTAATGGTTTCACTTAAGTACACTAAAATGAATTTCTGCATTGATTGACATTTATCTGAATTCACAGTTTCCAAACGAAAACTTTGAAATATTCATGCCCGTGATGAGGATGCTATTAGCAGGGCCACCGGAATTATGTGATTCACACGTTTTTAAATAAAATTGGAGCTGATGCATTTGCCACATAATCTTTCGGTCTGCTGCACAATCTGAAGATTTTGCCAAAAAATAGTTCCTAGCTCAAATGGTAAAACTTATTAAAACATGGTGATATATGTTCCTGCGCTCTAGAATGCCCTTCACAAAGGTTGAATGGTAAAATTTCAGTTGTTGAACGCTGTATTTAGATGTTAAATTAGTTTTATTAAGGGTGAAATCTTTCAGAGACAATGTTACCATGTAAAAATGACAAAATAATGAGGCACTTTTGTCACAGAATGTGCTGCATTATGCTGCATAATTTGCCTTTTCTTGAAGCATAATTTAGTCAACACTGCTGCATAATTTGGTCCTCATCTGCCGCATAATTCCAGTGGGCCTGGCTAGTAGTGAATCAAGAGGCAAGTCAGTTGTCACATGAACATATGGAGCAACATTAAAGTATGTTAAAGCATACAAAAGTTGAGTTTTTGTAGAGGGAACATCCTAAATTGAGTTTTTTGTAAGGTACTCTTCAAAGGGGCGATAAGAAGCATGGAGGCACAGTGAAATAAGGTGATTGCCTTGGGTAAAACAGATTTTCTCTAGCAGGTAAACCATGTTTGAAACCGGGTTTCCTGGTTTTGTGGTGCACAATTTAGCCACTGGATGAAGCGGTAGGGGCATGGTGAATGATATAAGGGTGTGGGTGGTTCCAACTGGACTTTTTCTAGAGCCAGAGCTCAGCATCTGTCTCTGGCCTTCAATGACTCTTCCACCTCTAGAAAAGTAACTTTTGGCATGTCCAGAAGGCTGACATTTTGTTGCATGATCAGCTTTGATAATTGCAGTTCAAATTATACCTGAATCCCCACTTGCCAACTGCCAAGGATATAGTGAATTATTTAATGTGTTTAGGGATACATGATCGTGTATTCACACGACTCACACTACACACGCACAGCTTCATGAGCCATCTTCAGCTCACACAGGTTCACTTTTTACTCTCCCCATCCACTCACAAGAGGATCTGGGCACCGAGTTCTCACACAGGCACACCACTCACCCTGCACTCACACCTTTCACCCTGCACTTACACAGGCATTCCTTTCACCCTGCACTCGCACTGCTCACCCTGCACATAAACCACTTACAGTCACTCAGCACTTCCAGACCACACCTCTAACAGAGCACACATTAAACCACCGAACAATGCAGTCACAGAATATCTGTCCTTCCCTCCGTACTAGATGCTTATTCAGTTCCATCCGTAACTACAGGTGCAACACAAGAGGGAAGAGGGTACTAAGACAGGGGGATGGTATGGGAAAAGACAGCTGGGGCTGTCAGGCTGGTGTGGGAGCCCGGATCAGTCTTAGGCTGTGGGGATCAGCCAAAACAGAGTGGTGAAAGCAGGTGAAGGCAATAGGACGGGTAGCAGCACAACAGGCTAAAGATGAAGCACTGCGTCTGTGGCAGTGATCTGGTGTGGGAGTTGACTGGTACTGGAGGCTGAGGGTGTGGTGCAGGTAGGGTAAGAACCTACAGCTCAAGAGGCACTTGTTGGCTCTGCACTGAGCCGCCCCACTGGCCTTCATAAAAGACACTGGGAAGAAAGGTGGGGTGGTCACCTGCGGCCAGTGAAGCTGTTTTTGTGGCTTCTGAAGCCATGAGGTAGACCAACATCCGAGCCCTGTTGGCCTGCATAGCAATAGCACTCTGGAGGGGCTGGTATCGGAAGGGAGAGCGTGCTGTGGCTACAGCTGGTGTGTGAGATGGGAGAAGTCAGTGGAGGAGCCAGAGAAGTTGAGAAGAGTGAAGTGAGGTTATAGGTTGGTGTAGGAGGAGGGACTGGGATGAGGCTGATGCAATGCAGGACAGCAGGCTAAGGCTGCAGTGTGCAGCACTTCTCGAGTAGAAAGAAGGTCAGGCAAGACACACTTTTTTGTTTTGAATGCCACTAATGCAAATGGGGAAGAACAAAAAAACAGGCTCAGATGCTGATGTATCATCACATTGGACATAGCAACTATTTCGGATGGGAGAAATCTCTGGTTGGTAAGCTCTATTCACCAGTACATCTACCAGTTATACTGCTGCTTGATCACAGAGCAATATTCTTAGCCAATGCTATCACATAATTGTGGAGGGGTCTTCTTCTTGCACACTGCCACATTATTGCTTTTTAATGGGGTAACCATCTTAGGTGAGGGAACACCACTCAGGAGTCAATAGAAGTGCAACAAGCACAACACAGGTTCTGCCCAATCAAATGCTGTAAACAAGGTAAACATATGGGAGGAGCCAAAGTCTCTGAAGGCTGTGTTTCTTAAATCTTTTTTCTGCTATCGTACAAGTATGGCAAAAGCCAGACCTAAAAAGTACATCTCAAAAGTATTGAAACACATTCAATACGGTGCCTAAAAACTCACAACATAGCACCATACATTAACTTAAAGGTATTAACACTTCGGGAATAACACAAGGAGTTACATCATGTGTTGTGGAGTACTGGTGATGATCCAAAAGTTGTGAAGTGGTTTTTAAAACACTATTAGTTTTATTCAAAAAATCTTTGTTTTCATTATTTTCCTTCAGTGCCTTTAGTGCCTCTTTCAACATTCCTACCTGAGTCCATTGTGCCCTTTACTCCAACTGAAAACTTAGTATTATGTGACTGAAACTGACTATATAGATTTAGGTGGCATACAGTGTATAGTTGGATACTCTGAGAACATATCCTTCCTGTCAGAGGGCATGTGTCCGATCCAGTTCTGGGTGCATGAGGCAAGCAGGAGCTACTGGGCCTTAGCCCTGTGGCAGGGGTGGTTTATCTTGGATGTCCCAGAGTCTGACCCTCAACATTTGACTCTCAGTGGTAGCACTTTAAAGCATTCACACACTTCTCAGGGAGGTAGAATAGGGGTATGGAAACTCAGAACTCAGGTCACCTAGCAGAATAATATGTTTGTCCAAACCAGTGTCCAAACGTACTTTAATAGATACGCTTAAAACTGTTGACTGCCATAGGTACAATAGTATGCACTGTCTCTTAGTCTACTGCACCTTGGGATACTGTCTTCACTGCGTTTCTCTTCTCTGTTTCACACGTCCCTCCTCTTGTGAGTTCAGGCAGGTCCCTGTTAGGTTAGTTTTGTGAGACATTAATCAAGGCTCAGGTGCAGGTACTCCTGTTCAATTATTGTTATTCTCAGTCTCTTAGATACAGCCTCACCACAATTCAGGTCTCTATGCATTTCAGCATCATGTGTCTCCAATGTTGCCTGCTTCTAGGATGAGACAGCGTGGTTGAAGGAGTGGCCTTCGTTCTGGGTAGGCCACATCAGGATGCGATAGCCAGAGCTGCAGCTGTGAGTCCTTCAGTGAATGCAGGTAATGGAAGTCAGTGAAGGCGCATGGCAGGCATCAGACCCGAGACCTGCTTCTGGGTCACTGGGCAGCAGATGGGCCACCAATTAAATGAGTGTCACAATAGCACACTAGCAGCCATGGGATGTCCTTTGTAAAAGATGCAGTGGTGACCGTCATGTGCACAAGCCTTGACTATGACTGTGACATCCAACATGGACATAGTTTTTGACTTCTGTGGCAACATCAGCCACAGGAACAGATATGGATTTTGGTGGCTACATTCACCATGGGCACAGCTCTTGATTTAGGCAGCAAGGTCAACCGTGATTGTTCCTTTTGCAAGGTTGGCTGCCTGCCTGTAGATCCCTCTTGGAACCGAACTTCTGGAGAAACTGCACTGACCCTCTTCAGACTTGCAGATCACTTTCTGCAGTTTTATTTTTAGTTGTAGACCCTCCACACTAGAGTCTGGCAGTTTCTGGCACTATCGAAGTGGGTTGAGAACCCATGTCTTTGAAGCTTACTTCCTAGCGGTACAGCTCCAGTGGACAGCTGGCCGATACATGGGTGAGGCTACAGGACTCCAAGGCCCTTTAGACATAGGGCCATATGTACGAACACATTTTCCCATAGACACAGAATGGGTAAAACCCTTTTCTACATCTGGCCCATAGTCACCATATGCACCCTCCTATTCCCAAGGTTGAGACTTGCCTCCCCCATGCCTTTGCAGGTCTCGATGGAACTCACCTGTATGCTGTGAGTCCATTGACTGTCCCAAGACAGACTATGCTGCGCATCTAATATCTCACTGGTGGGCCTCCCCCAGCCCGCAGGTCACTACACTGCGCTCTGCTTGGCGACGTGTTCAGCAAACGGCATCACCACTGCAGGGGACCTATACTTAGACGGACAACTACTTACATTTGACCAACTCACTGCAAATAGCGATATACCACCAGGGCAATTCCTTACCCATCGGCAGCTGCACAACACAACGCAGACACTATGGGGACCAGTACAACACTGAACCACAGCACCACCCTGTCATACAGACAATATATATCATGGACCCCAGCTGCCACCTTATAAACTGACTATATAAAGCCATAATTGACATCCTAAGTACCACCCTAACCTCTCTCAGACGCTAATGGGAGACAGATCTAGGCAGGGAATTGAGTGACAAGGAATAGGAGGTGGTGCTGTCCTATCCCAAGAGAGTCTCTTATTATTCCTGTTTCCAGAATATTCAATTTCACCTTTTACGCACGGCGTACCTTACATCAGCCCGTTTAAACAAATACTATCCCACGGCACACCTCACATGTCCATGCTGCACACAAGAGGAGGCAGACCTCCATCATATGCTCTGGGCCTGTCCAACACTTCACTCTTACTGGTCCACAATACCCAGAAGGAACTGCTAGAACCTCCCAACCTCTATACATGGGAGGCCTGCGCTCTTGGTATCTTCAAACGTATGAAAACATACAGAGTACGATCCCGCTTTGCAGCATTAGCAGTCCCACTAGCAATTCTCACGATCACCCTACACTGACGATCACCCACTCCGCCATAAGTGAGATCCTGGATAGGGGTCATGACTAATTAGGGGGCAGCGGAGGAGGAGGCCCTGCGTAGAGAAGAGATACGGGCCTCCATCACCATCCCATCTCAAACCATTGGGCGATTATTTTTTGCACACTTTAGCCATCGCCCCCAAGATGACACTATACCACCATGAGGCAGAGCAACCGCAATGGTTTGTTGCTCCTTCCATCCCCTTAGTCCCCAGACGCCACTCCTTACCACACAATAAAGAAGTAGAACTCTCAGCCTTTTAGGAGATTGTGTCCCCCCCAACCCCGCCCTCCCACAGCTGGCCCAAGTATCCCCAGCACATGTGCCCCTCACGGTTATCTCTATAATTTACATATTGAAGCCATGCAATCTGCTTTTCAGTGCAGGTCATTACCAATATGTTTAATGGCCGCGTAACCCATATTAACCAGTTTGAACTAGTTTTGGCTCACAGAGACATACTTTTTTCTATAGCTAACCTTGCAAACCATACACCAACTATTATGCAAGTGGGGAATAACACTCAGCGGCGCTTCCACACCAGTAGTGCTCAATGTTAGTGGACAGTAGCGTATGGTCTCCTGATCCTTGAAACTGCACAAAGTACATGGAGAATTCTGTTATAACATTGTATGCTGAATGTTTGTACCATTCTTTGAATAAAACAATAAAAATAAGTTTTAAAAAATCTATGAAAACAATCTCACCTACATCTTGTGCACAGGAACAGGCTACGGGCTACCAAATGGGACCTGCAGGCCTCCATTACTCTGGCTCACTCATGCACATACTGCATGTACTACACAAGCCACAAACACACACATCCACTTGGATGTTAGTACTAGGATCTAGGCTACACTTTGATGCAGAAATGTGCACATGTGGTGCCAGCTACACAGATAGAAGATCTGATTACGACTGTGGATTCATAAGACACAGTATCATGCCACCACCGCTGTACATGCTAAACCCATGACAGGGGCGGTAGCCCACTGTCAGCAAAATGAGAGCACAATTGGTGCACTGCTGCAGGTCACAAGACAGTTGTAGGACTTCATTTGAGTCCAGGACAGGGTAGGCCTCTCCACATGTTGTATTGATGTGAGCCTAGAGCCAAAAACAAAAACCGGTTGATAAGTGACTCCCAGTCAAGCACTCGGAACATAGCAACATGACTGCACACCCTGCAGTGAACATTCTCAGTCCAACAGCATATTTAGGCTATATTATGTTTTTCCTAAATTAGAATGGCTTATCTTATGGACTTTTCACTACATATATGTTTACATGACTCCTATAAATATGCTATTTTGTGGATACTAAACAAGTGCATATTTGTGTCTCAATGTATACTCCTTGATGTTATTTCTGGTCATTGTCCATCTCTACACAGTGCAGTGCATTCATGCAGGAATAGGACGCTCCTCACCCTCTAAAGGGTGAGTAGCTTGGATGTTTTGTTTTCTTTTCTTCACAATAACAATGAGTTGGTAGCAAGGAAAGATGACTGGAGCCAGTAAAGTTAACATTACTTGTAACCTGGTGGCTGCCTTGCTCAAGGGAGACCTGCACTATGTCCTGGGGAGCTTACCTACAGCATACAAAGCTCAGAGTAGACACAAGTCCTTAACATGGAGAAGATGTGGACAGAGAGAGCTGTTGAGGGGCCTCAGTCCTGATAAAAGGCCTCTAAGGTTGCAAACAACAGCTTTGCTAGAAGATTTCAAAGCAAAAAGGGTCCACCAGCCATAACACCTGAAGTGGTAGTACCATTGAGCTTCCTAATTCCTTGTCAGTACAGCGGAATGTCTTCTCGCCACTGGCCCTTCCTGTTTGGAGGGCACACCTGCCTGATGTCTCACCCACAATTTCACTCTTCTTGCATCCCTTCCCCCTGCAGAACCACAATTCCAGAAGCTCAATGCAGTTTACCAGATAACAAAACAGAAAAATCCCTACAGTCACTCACATATAATCTCATCAAAGCTTCATCAATGTTGCAAATGCCTGTGGGCCAGCAGAAATGCATCGGGCCCGTGTCAATGACTAGCTCTGCAGCCAATCCAGTCAGAACAGTCAACAACTCATTGAATATAGGTATTTTCCCAAAGGAATGCCTTACATAAAACTCTCTCAAACAATCAGGCTTTGAGCTAAGAGATCCTTCTAACCGCTGGTCAGTAACAGACCGTTTTAATCAAAAAGATTAAATGATTGGAAGATCTGTCCCAAAACATATACCTACATTCAAACAAAATAACCTGCTTTCAGATTTCCCAAACAGATTCTAGTATGGCCTTAGACACAGAATCAGCAGTAAGTGCCACATTGGATGATTTTAAAACAATAACAGTGGATTAAAACTGGAGTTCCGCCACACCTATTACTTGAACTCTCCCTTGCCTTTGATACTGTTCACCATCCCAAGATTTTACAGAGTCTTGACAACATCAGAGTGCAGGACACATAACTGAAGCAGATTGCATCTTTTCGCTCAGAGTGCTCATCATATCACATCTCTATTCATGTCAGCTCTATTAATTCACAACTAATGTCCTAAACATCTTTACCCCCTCTTTAACATTTGCCTTAGCTCTATATTGAACCGAATCTGCTCCTTCAATTTCAAATGTTACTGTTAAGCAGATAATAAATCATACTTAAGTAGGAAAACTCATCTGACATTGACTCATACTCAATCAGACAATTTCTCAACGTCAAATAATGGATGATATCTAACTACAGCAAACTAAACACGTCACAAATCAAAATTCCCATATGCAGTAAACGGATCTGTTGGAAAATGGATTATTGATAAGGGCAGGTGAGTACCTAAACGTAGCAATAGGGCACTAACCTCCACTTAGGTCTCAGTAAATTAAACCCAGCTCAACCCTTGGTAGCTTGGCAACGAGCGACAAGGCTTAACTTAGGAGACTAGTGTGTAAAGCATTTAAAAATCACAAAACAGTAAATAAGTAAAACACAAAACACAATAAAAATCCAACACCAATTTAAAACAATAGAGTATATTTTTATCTTTAAAATGAAACCAAAACGATTAAAATCGGATAAGGGAAACCGGAGACATTAATTTTTAAAGAATTACTATTTTCTAGTACATAGAAATGAAAAGCGCCAATCTGGTCCTCTGGTCACACCTCGACCAGGGCAAAGTCAATGTTTAGGGCCGACTACGATGGAGTCCTGCTTGGCTACAGCAAGTGGGAGGCCTTGATCAAAAGTTTACCTTCAAACTTAGTCGTTTTCTTGAAGATTTTCTTCAGCTGGACGAAGTCGTCAGTCTGATCCGACCTCCTGGAGCCCTTCCTCTGATGCACGTCGCAGGAGCCCTCGGTGAAGATTTCTACATTCGGACTTAGATGATTTTTCAGGATGAAAACCTTTGACCGGGCTGAAACTTGATTAGACGTCCCTGGAGCCCTCTTCGGATACACTGCTTGGGACATCCCGGTCAACTTTCTACGTTCGGACTTAGTCACTTTTTTGGAGATTTTCTTCAGCGGGTCGAACCTGCAAGTCAGGACCGGTCGTGGTTGAGGCATGCAGGCTAGAGCTGCCACAACGGGTCGGTCCCTTTATGGAGCTTTTTCCAAAAAGTTCTCCAATCTTCTCCAAGCTTCTGGAACTTCTTCCAGAAGCTCTATTTAAAGGTTCTTTTGGAGTCCACAGCTCACCCCAAGGTTCCAGAAGCTCTGAGTTGCTCCTTGAAGGTTCGATCTACAACTCCCAGAATGCACCTGGCTCAAACTCCAAAACGGCCACAGGACAGTGGTCAGCTGGTCAGTTTCTTCATGATATGAGGCAGGGGACTCTGGTTAGCAATTTTTCACCTGTAGCAAATAGGGAATCCTCCTTGAACTAGTTGAAGCCAGGCAAAGTCCTTCTTGCAGTGGAGCCAAAGTGTGCAGCTGGTGCTGTCCTTCAGAGTGCAGTGTCCAGGTGCAGGCTCGGAGGTTCAGTAGGGCAGGCCTTCTTCTTCTGAAGTTCTTCCTTGTTGGGATCTGGTAGGGAACTGAGGTGTGGGTGCAGCTCTGTCACATTTATCCTTGCTCCTGGGTGAAAAACAGGGGGATCCTGGTTCTCCAATAAGATGCAGGGTCCCTCCCCCTGTGATGAACACTTCCTTGGAAGTGTGGCAAAAATCAATCCCAGAGAGCAACATTCTTCAAAAATCCATCATGGCTGAAACAGATTTTTGGAAGTTACATCTGGCTGAGCCCACCCACTGGTGTGGCTAACGTTCTTAAACACACCCCTCTCCTGCCTTCTCCTAATTTAATCAAAGGGGCACCCAATTGTCTGGGGTTGCAGGATGTGAGGGAGGTGCTTGCCTACTCCAAATGTCCTTCCCTGCCTTTAAAGACCAGTTTAGCAGCCCTCCCCCTTCCTGCTGAGGTAGTTCTCTTCCCACAGGCACATTCCTTTGTGTTCAGCCCAGACCACTTCACACCTCATCAAGGAAGCCTGGCTAATCAGAGAAGGGCACTACAGAACTGAAGTTGGCAACTATTCAGGTAGAGTGTACAACTCTTTACCTGAACTAGTTATATTAAATTCAACAATTGTAAGTTGTGTGATTTATTATAACAATTAATTTGATATCAAACTTGAAGTATCTGAACTTAAGGGGACTTTTGTTATTTAAAATAACGTCTCCACCATTATAGCTTATAGAGACCATTCACTACAGTGATGGAACAACACATTTGGCTGTTTTACCTCACCAGGGCTTATTAAACTATTTTTAGAAGGCCCCTGCTTATAGTTACATGGCACCCAATCCTAGGGGCACATAGAGCACACCTTAGGGGTGACGTATATGTAAAAATAACATAGTTTAAGACTTTGGAAGTACTTTTAATTCCAAAGTCGAATTTGCATATAACTTTAATATAAAAGTAGCCAGCAAGACAGGCCTGCCTTTAAAATGACCCTGGGCACCTCAGCAGTGCACCACTACCTTTGCTAGGGTCCCTAAACCTACATGCCGTACCATATACTAGGAACTTTTAGGTAGGTTGACACAGCCAATTATAATTAGCCTAACTTGCATACTTATTTTGTACAAAGCACAGGCCCTAGGACTGGTTAGCAATACCCAGGGCACCATCAGAGTCAGGAAAACACCAGCAAAAAGTGAAAAATGGGGGCAAAAAGTTAGGGGGCCTCTGCAATCAGCCCTGTTTTCTCACATGATCAAAAACCGCTCATCAACAGTATGGCCTCGGCAAGTAGGCCTGCCACCATACAAGTGAGCCTAAGTGAGGAATCTAGAGATAAATACAGACTCCAGTCTGTGATTCATAATAAGGTTGTGTTTGTCTAATATGTTTCAACTGCCCTTCTTTCCCTCATATTGGCTATAAAGATAGCTCCACTTACATTGCTTGAAATTAGTTAGCTCCCTTCCCCGAAAGATGGGTCTAGTTGCTCCCCAGGTGACATGTGTTCCTGAGCAGTGGAAGGCCCGTTGCAAAATTCAACCTGTCACTTTTCTGTTGCTTATTGCTGTATTTGGCAGCTAAACTGGCAATAATGAGGTGAAATCTTTCCCCAGAGAGTTTTACCATGGGTAAACATGAAAAGAATAATGAAGTAATATTTTCACAAGATATGCTGCATTAAGCCACATATATTGCCTTTTCTTGCTCATAATGTAGTCTTCCCTGCTGCACAATACAAGTGGCCCTGCGCAAAACCTAGGTTGTACACTGTGCACCTGAAGAAACCAGGGATCTACAAGGGTCTGGAATTGTCAGCGGTGGATTGCACTTAAATAATGTGACCATGCACCTCAGTTTGTACAAATGATTCCAAATGGAGAGGCAAGGGACTATGGGAGTGGCCAGCGTGTTACAAAGGGCTTTAATTTGCTGGGTCCGGCCGGAGCTTAGCACCGGCAATTCTAAACAAGCATTGGCAAAGCCAATAGATCTCTTCCTATATAAGCAATATTGGTTGTGCCAATGTGTTTTAGCCATGTGTTTTAGCCATGTTGTGCACCATCGCGGCTGCTATTCAGTGTGGCTAAAAGTCAGTGGTGTAAGGTAGAGTGGTGTGGAGTGTCAGAGTGGAAAGGTGAAGAGTGGAGTACAGTGTTGTAGAGTGGAGATGCTGAGAGTGTCGTGTACTAGAGAGGCATAATGTGGAGTCATGTAGAGTGGCATGTAGAGTGGCATACTCTGGAGTGGCACAGAGTAGAGTGGTGTAGAGTGCATTGGTGTAATAAAGAGTGTGGTGGCATAGAGTGCAGTGGCATTGAGTGCAGTGGCACTGAATTCAGCGGTGTACCAAGCAGCATCGTAGACTGGTGCATAGTCAAGTGGAATGGTGCAGGCTGAAGTGGCACAGTGGGGGTGGGGGTGGGGGCGGGCACTACCAGACATCACCTGTCTTTGATGTAACCCTGAAGAGACTCCTTTCTTATGCATGCTGCCATGCTGGAACTAATCAGAAGATACGATCACTTGCTAGTGATGTGAAAGTGCACAATGTGGGCATCTGCCGTGGGGCAGGAGGGTTGAAGGGCAGAGCACAGGCTCAGGCTCAGGCTTTAAATGTAACAGATTTACAGTTATAACGATGCTGCATGGACTGCTGCTGCCAAGTATTACCAGCTGCTAGATCATTTTTCAAGCCCACAATAAATAAAAGTAAGTATTTTACAAAGAGTTTTGGTTAACATTTCTAATGGAGGTGTATAGTTGTTTCATATAATTATATTACAGAATTGAAGTACTTTTCACTATTACTTACCACAAAGTCATTGTTACTCATTTATTTTCTGCAGCTAACAACCACTGATAAAGCCAATAGTCTAGGCTACCTTTAAGTGCATGCTAGTTTTTCTATTATATATCTGGACACAATAGCAGAAACAGGCAGCAAAATACCAGTCAGGCAGCAAAGATTTTTATCCTGCATGATTAAGCCACGTCCTTTATTACATAGATTATGCCGATTTGAGAGAATCTCCAACCCCCAGTTTTTTCAACCCACTTAAAGCCATGGTGCTACATTAGTTTCTATGCTGTCATGAGAGGCACGTGCAGGGTGGCTTCAGTCAGGGGCGAATCACATCACTCCATTCACCTCAAATGAATGCCCCCAACACGATAACTCCAGAGACTGAGTCATCATGAGCTTCAAAAATAACTACATTTAGATGCTCCTTCAGAATTAGCATTACCCTGAAATGAAAAAGTACTATATATAACAAAGTCCAATGTCCTCTGAATAAAAGTTTGGATTCTTTGTACTCCACGTAATGATTGTAGAAAGCAAGATCAAATAATCAATTTTTTGCAAATTAACCAATCACAAGCATGAGCTTCAGACACATTTCTTGTGTTTTTTTAAGTATATGAAATGCATTCCCGGTTATGTAGTCCAGCATTCCAGAATAATACGCTGGCATCTTGTAGGTTTAATTTCATAGGTTGGCAGAAGAGAGTTCCTGCCTCATAAGGAACCAGTAGACAAAACTATAGCAAGCTTTTTTCGTGTACCTCGCATTGCAAAACTCCTCGCCTCTTAGCACCTGCATGAATTTGGGCCTTATTTTTAGTGCTCATGAAAAGAGCATAATTGTATGCACTGAGCACCCCCTAACAATCTCTGTGTTTTTTATTTTAAAAAAATACCGTAGAGGGTGAGAAGGTATGTCAAACCCTGTATTCATTTCGTCCTTGGCCTCCATTGTGCAACTGATAGTGTCTTTGGCAGTGGCTGCCGCAAATGTCAAGAGGGGTGGGGGATGATGGAGACAGGGAAAACAAATGATTAATAAAAAACACTTACCGTTCCACCGTTCCCACTGCTTCTCTCCTCATTCACTGGGACACCAGTACAGGCTCCCAGCAATCCTGCTCTGCTCTCATACTAAACCTAGCATGAAAGCAGCGTCAGGATTGGTCTGAGCAGCTTGGACTGCCACTCTGACAGTGCTCTGGGGTCTGTGCAGTTTCTCCAGCCCGGTTGTTCAACACAGCTGGGTTGGAGAAACCTAAGTGGGCATGTGTGTTTGGTCGGCCTAAGTCGGCCGGCGCTAATAGTTGGCACCGAGTTATCGTCCCTGGTATTCCTGGTTGCGCCCCCTGCATATTCTAGGCCACCACTGCTGAAACACACAATTCAACAAAATATGGCCACCTCCTCATTATTCGAATTGAAAACCATATGAAAAAAACTCGCCTCCATATTTACAATGCCTCACCTACTCGACTCACTTGGCTGCGTCCCAGCAATGTTAACGCATGATGGTGTTGGTTTATCTACAGCTTATTTGTTGATTATAACCGCCCATTGGCCACTGAACATCTGTCTTTTAACCAAAAAAGTAAATATTCCAATACCTCCATGTGCGCAGTATGGGGGTCATTATGACCCCGGCGATCGGTGCTAATGTGGCGGTAGTACCACCAACAAGCTGGCGGTACTTACCGCCACATTGTGACATTGACAGATTGGCTTCAGCCAACCCGCCAATGTACCACTACGGCTGCCATTGCGGAAGCAGCCGTCGGGCTGGAGATAAGAATCTCCAGCCCGGCGGCTGCCATTGTGCCACTGGCGGTATTGTGTCCCTGCCTACCGCCATGGTTTTCGTGTCATTCGTAACGCCACGAATACCATGATGGCAGGCCCTATCAGTGACAGGGAATTCCTTCCCTGTCACTGATAGGAGGCCCCCTAACCCAAACCTCCCCAGACACCCCACAACCCCCCTAGATCCACATCCCCAAAACACACACACACGCACGCAGACACACACTAATCTACACATACATTCACGCATGCATACATTCATTCATGCACACATCCGTACACACATCATAGCATAGACGCCGACACGCATACACATTACCATACATACACGCACTCACACACATTCATACACGCACTCACACACATTCATACACACATGCAAGCAACACTACACACATACTCGCATTCACGCACACACTCACACATACATGCACACACACAACACCCCCCACTCCCTCCCCTGTCAGAGACCCAACTTACCTGGACCCAGGGGGTCTTCCGGCAGGGGACGGGACGGGCGCTGCTACCACCAGCAGCGCCCACCAGCAGAACACCGTCAGGCCGTATTATTTGTCATAATACGGCTGGCGGTGGTTTACTGGCGCGGCGCTGCTGGTGGTATCAGCGCCACCTTACCGCCATCCGCCAGTATGGCCACAGTCGGATTTCCGCCCTTCTTGTGGGGGAAATCCGGCTGTGGTCATATTATGGTGGACGGATGGTAGCAGCGGCGACGGTCGTTTGGCGCCCGTTGCCGTGGCGGTAAGTGTTTTTACTGCCAATGTCAAAATGAGGTCCTATGTCTTTTGTAATGCGTTGCACTTGTAAGTGCATGACATCACCGGGCACTTCCGGCTTCCTGTGTATCACCATTTGTTACTATGCAGAGCACCTCTCTTCAGAAGATTGTAGTATGCACTTATACGGAACATCTTTCTTCCCTTCCAGATCCGAGCCGCCACCAAAGAAAACGGCAGCCAATTGATGGAAATTGACAACGCCAGGCTGGCAGCAGATGATTTCAGACTGAAGTGAGTCTGAGCTCAGTTGGGGGTGTGGAAATAATGGTGAACTTCCTCTAAAACTTTCTACCAATTCATGAGCTTGTTACTCCTACTAAGAAGAGCACTACTTTCAAAATAACTCATACAAGAGTTTTACACAGCTAGGGTGACAGTTCCCCACTCCTTCCCCTTACCTGGTCATTATGGACACTGTTTCCAGTCCTGGACTTTTGTGACATAGCCTATTTCATTCTGGGTGTTATAGTCTTGATTTGTTACCATTTAACCCATTAGAGGAGCACACCTGAGATCACCGACTTGTTGGTGACTATAGACAGTATATATACTGACTTAAGCGATGCTGTCATGGTACACACATCTGGCAGCTCACAGCACAAACAGACTTTACATAATTGTTGGCGCGTCTGACCTTATTTGGTTTCTTATCTTTAATTTATAAGGGGACACGTTAGAGGTTCAATGGAGCTTTTGACAGCGCTTAGAGTAATTCCTATCATAAATCATGAGTACAATACCAATCATCAACAATTATCAATCAACAGTATTAATAATCTTTGGAGTCAGTAATCTCATGCACCATAACCACTTTGGCCATGAATACCTGCACCTTCATGTAAAAGTTAGAAAGTTTTTTTCTCTAAATTAACAAGGCTAATGTCACGTAAATTAGTCTCAAAACCAAATGGTACACATACAAAAACAACACTGTGTTATGTTGTAGTATCTTAATCCAGGGTTTTAAGTATGTTAATTAATATGCACTGTCTGTGGGTAGAATGTGGTGAGTAGAATGCGGGCTCGTGGGGTGGAATGTGGAAGGTTGGGTGTGAGAAGGAAGGCGGTTGGGGAAGATGCCGGCAATACGCT
The DNA here is from genome assembly GCF_031143425.1 of Pleurodeles waltl. NCBI lineage: Eukaryota > Metazoa > Chordata > Amphibia > Caudata > Salamandridae > Pleurodeles > Pleurodeles waltl. The sequence goes on along the minus strand of NC_090445.1, from coordinate 143,669,967 downwards.
GTGAGGTGGCTCTGTACATATTTGGACTTATATGCGAATAAACCTGTTACCAGCACCTGTTCTCAGCGTCAGTGTTCTGGGAACCACAACATAATTTTGGCGACGAGGGGGCGAGCCACCTCTGAATCTACGCATATTATTCATCCATGTTCGGCAAACAGACGATACGTCTTTGATGAATACATTACCCAGCTTGAAGGTGAGACTGCTCGTTGTGCCGCTGTTCATCGTGGATTTGTTCCGGGAATTATTTCTTGTTTCTAGCACTCCCTGAAGACGACGGGAGACGACGGCCGGCGCGCGGTCCTCACGCGCCTCTTTCTCTTTGTGCTTTCAACGTGGGCGTAGTTTCACGTCAATCAACAAACGCCAGCAAGACGTGCATGCGCACGCATTCTCTTTTCACAAATGGTACGCTAGCAACCAGCGCGTACCTTGGCAACCAACGTGTATCTTACCAACCATTTCTTTATATATAGATTTCTACGGCGAGACACGCGTTTCTGTGCTGGCGTGTTCTTGGATATTAGTTCTTATTCAGGTCACTGACTACGGTGTATCAATCCTACTCAGAATTGTCACTGAACATTATTTTGCAGGTGCTTTGCGGTGGGACACATTTGTATTCTGAACTATGCAATCCGTTTTGGCTCCTCCTCCTTTTCTTGAAACACCTGGGGAGCCACCTGTGCCGTGGTCTCAGTGGTTTGACGCATTTGAAACTTATTTAGGGGCCATTGGTGCATCACGTTTCAGACCTGAAAGGAAAAAGTTTTTATTGTTACATTCACTGGGATTTGAGGGCCGTGAGACGTTAAAACACCTTCCTGAAATTGATGTGTTAGAAGATGAAGAATTGGATGAGTATCAGGAGACTGTAAAAAAACTCATTTTGAGATTTGATAAACAACCTAGTCTGGTTGTACTACGCCACAAATTTTTTAAGAGAGTCCAGCTTCAAAGTGAATCTATTGATGAGTTTATCAGTGCACTTCGTAAGTTGTGTGCTCAATGTCAGTTTGGTGCATTTCGTGATCAACTCATCAGGGATCAACTCATTGGCAATTGCTTCGACAAACACATCCAACAGAGACTACTAACGATGGGGGATCCTTCTCTTGAGGATGTAATAAAACAGGCGAAGAGTTTTGAGCTTGCTCAAGCTTCTCTTAAGGAACTTTCGTACCAACGCAAGGAGGAAGAGAAAATTAGTGTCAATGTTGTCTCTTCGCATAAAGAACTCAAGACTAACAATAATCAATTTTTCAAACGCAGTAATGTTTGTTTTAGATGTGGCAATTTACCACACTCTAAGGACTCTAAGGGTTGTCCTGCTAGGAATGTAGTGTGTCACAGGTGTGGCCGAACAGGCCACTTTGCTAGAGTGTGTCAGAGTATTAGGAATGACAAGAATGTTCATGTCAGCACTGTGGCTAATACCAGTGATATGCCTAGTCAAAGTTTAGAAAGTGAATTGCGTGACATGATTCTTGTTGTCACTGATGAGCAATCCCGTTCAAGTGATGTTGAAAAGTGTGTGGATCCATATGTAGATATTTGTGTGGGTGGGAAAACTCTACATTTACTGGTGGATTCAGGCGCACGAATTACGATGATAACTTTAGACTTGTTCAAGAGGACGTGGGGTCCCAGAAAATTGTTTCCACCCGACAGAGCTCCGGTTTCCTATGAGGGAAAGAGGATTGAGCTAGAAGGTTTTATTGAAGATGTAATGGAGTTCAAGGGGCGCAAGATTAGAGGAAAGGTATATGTTGCTGTCAAGGGTCTCAATATCCTAGGTTGGTTCCATTAAGGTCTTTTTGGTATGGTTCTGAGGCCAGGGACTACTGAGCAAGTGATGGTGGTTACTGACTATCGTGACGTGGATCTGCCTACTCTCCATACGATGTTCCCCAATGTGTTTGAGAAAAAGTTGGGATGTATTAAAGGTTTTAAGCATGCTATTAAAATTAAAAACAATGCTATTCCTATAAAGCACAAATTAAGAGCGATTCCATTCAGTTTGAGGGACGACCTAAAATCAGAGTTGGAGAGATTACAGGTGTCTGGTGTAATTGAACCGATTGAATCTAGTTTATGGTTATCTCCTATTGTCGTTGCTCGCAAACGTAATGGTGAAATCCGCTTATGTGTTGACTTAAGAAGTCTCAACAAAGAAATTTGGGTAGATTCTTTTCCATTACCTAGGATTAATGACTTGCTTGAGAAACTTAGTGGCGCAGTCTGGTTTTCTAAAATTGACTTGGCTTCAGCCTATCATCAGGTTGTCCTGGAGAAAGACTCTAAACACTTAACTGCCTTCAATACACCGTTTGGCACTTTCCAGTTTTGTCGTATGCCTTTCGGTCTTGCTTCGGCTGCTTCGGTTTTCCAACGTATTATGTCCCATTTGCTGAAAGATTTGGAAGGTGTCCTGGTGTTCCAGGATGATGTATTGATTTTTGCCAAACAGTTACTTGATCACAACACGATTCTCAAGATGGTATTACAAATTTTTCAGGAGAATGGAGTGGTAGTTAAAGAAGATAAGTGTGAATTTTGGAAAAAAGAGATAGAATTCTTGGGACATGTTGTGTCGTCGGAGGGTGTAAAACCGAGACCTGGTTTGGTGGATGCCGTTAGTCATTGTCTTCCTCCTAAAAATAAGAATGAGTTGCGCTCTTTTGTAGGATTGTGTGAGTTTTATTCGAGGTTTATCCCAAATTATGCATCTAAGATGAAATGTTTGTCTAGCATGTTGAAGAAGAGTGTTGAATTCTCATGTGATGAGGATTGTCAAGACACGTTTGAGTTGATAAAATCTGAAATGACGGATGCTAAAGCTCTACGCTCTTACGATCCTGCATTAACATGCAAGATTATGGTTGATGCGAGCAAGTATGGTTTGGGTGCGGTTCTAGTCCAGGACACTCAACGAGGTGAAGCCACGATAAGCTATGCTTCTAGAGTATTGAGGGAGGCTGAAGTGAATTATTCTGTAATAGAGAAAGAATTGTTGGCCTGTGTTTGGGCAAGTGAAAAATTTAGGAGTTATGTTTGGGGCAGAAGATTTGTCATCATCACTGATCATAAACCATTACTCTACATTCTCAGTGGGGATAAAACCAACTATACTACCCCACGTATTGCCCGTCTCACCACTAAACTATTACAATATAACATGGAAGTTAGGTTTTTGCCGGGGAAGCTCAATGTGAGAGCGGATTTTCTTTCAAGATTACCTATAGATGGGTTAGATGATTTTGACGGTGAGGAGGATAGAGAGGATTGTTTTGTTGCTTCTATAGATCTCCCAAAATCCAAAGCCTACAACAAAACTGATTGGGAAGAGGCTTCTTTGAGAGATCCCATTCTGGCTCAGGTTAGAGCATTTGGGATCAATGGCTGGCCTAAGGAAAGGAATGTTTCACTACCAGTGCAACCTTTTTGTAAAATTGCAAATGAGATCACTATAGAAGATGATATATTGTTGAGAGGGGACAGGTGTATACCTCCATATAGTTTACGTTTGGGCCTAATAAATTTAGCACATGATGGACATTTTGGTGCCACTATGACAAAGAGAAGGCTGAGGGAGAGTTATTGGTGGCCATCTATGGACAAAGAAGTTGATCTTGCGGTCAAAGTGTGTCTGGTTTGCAATTCGGCTGAGAAAGGATTGAAAACATGTATTCCACCTTTACATCCTATTGAGATCCCTGCAAAACCTTGGTCTAAGGTGGGGATCGATATGATTGGACCGTTTAATTTCCTTCCTTATAATTTAAGATACGCGTTTGTTCTCATGGATTATCACAGTAGATGGCCTGAAGTTCGGTTTTATGCTGTTCCCTCTGCATCTAATGCTGTTAACTTCCTTAAAGAGATATTCATGAGAGAGGGTTTACCAGAGACCATTATTTCAGATAATGGGGTGCAATTTGTTAATGCGGAAATGGAGAATTTCTTGCATCAATCTGACATTAAGCACTTGAAAAGCTCTCTATATCATCCCCAGACGAATGGGCTAGTAGAAAGAATGAATAGGGTGATTGGGGATTGCATAAAATGGGCTAGGCACAACAATTTTGACATTTTTGAGGCCGTGAGCACCATGTTGTGGGTTTATCGTTCAACACCCCATTCACTGACGAATGTGTCTCCTTTTGAAGCTCTAAAGGGTCGTAAGCCAACCACTGTTCTCTTTCCTTCATGGTTATCTAATTCTTTGAAACCCAAGGGTTTGTGTGAAAGGAAAAGGGTAGAGTGGGAAAAGGTGTGGTTGGGCCAGCAACGTATGAAAAGAAGATATGATGTTGTTAAAGCAACCAAGTTGCATGTAGTTTGCCCTGGAGATTTGGTGCGTATTAAGAAAACTGTCCCTGTTACAAAAGGTGATGATTGTTTTGGTAAACCTGTCAGGGTAAAGAAAATTTGTGGGAGTGCTGTCATGGTTGAAGATGGTCGTTGGTGGAACTTATCCAAAGTGGTAAAACTTTCTGAGGTTTCTGTGTCGGGAGCGTGTGATGACTGTGACGGAGGGAAGGATCAAAGCTCTTTAACACGTGCCCAAAATTCAGGTGATATGATTACACAAAGGTCTGTTTCAAATTGTAAGGAGAAATTTCCTCGCAGATCCTCTCGTGAAAGGTTTTTGCCATGGAAACTAAGACCTGATCGATAATGTCCTCTTGGTCCTTTGTTGTGTTTGTTTAGTTTTTTATTTGTATATTGTTTTATAAATGGGGGAGATGGTATGTTATGTTGTAGTATCTTAATCCAGGGTTTGAAGTATGTTAATTAATATGCAGTGTCTGTGGGTAGAATGTGGGGAGTAGAATGCGGGCTCGTGGGGTGGAATGTGGAAGGTTGGGTGTGAGAAGGAATGCGGTTGGGGAAGATGCCGGCAATACGCTGTGAGGTGGCTCTGTACATCTTTGGACTTATATGCGAATAAACCTGTTACCAGCACCTGTTCTTAGCGTCAGTGTTCTGGGAACCACAACACACTGGTTGACCAAATCTTCTACAGAATCTCAATTTAACTAGTGCATGGATTACTACGCATCGAAGAGCTACAGTACAAATCAATAGCAAGAACAACTGCGCAATCGAAATAACATACATCTAGGTTCAGCAACTGAGCAACTTTAATTTTTATTACTAGCAACCTGTTAACATGTCAGGGTTTCCCTTACTAGCCTTCTGATTAGAATAGCATGTTTGGGCTTCATGCAAAACACTTTTAGTCAACATACATTTGGAAAACATCTATCTATGGCTCTATCAAAATGGCAGTTGGTCCCAGGAAACAAAAGACAAACTTATAACAAGAACAATGGCATTTTGTTATACCTCTCTTCAGTATGGATCAGCAAACTGCGATTATCTTCGTCAGTTGGACATCTGTTCGGTCAGCATCATCAATGGACCATGAAAGGGAAAGGTTCAGAAATGGGGACTCTAAGCTATCTGAACCATTTGGAAAATCATATCTAAGGGATTGGTAATCAGCATCAGAAGTTTAAGCAATAAAGTTAAAGGTAGAATCCTCTCAGCAGGAAATCGAAATAGGAATGATCTTGAATCTCTCAGTGCAGTCGGGTTAAGTTAAAATTGTCTAAAGGACTTCCCACGTTGCCATGGGTCAAAGAATCGTACATTTACTCTTAGTCCAATAAGGACTTATTTCTATATCTACGATATAACTAAACTGTCTTTCACATGTCGATGATTGGCTCCTCTTCTCCTCTTCTCCTGTTCCCACCGTCAGGCTCGTCAGGTAACATTTTTGTATCCAGCCGTACATCAGTCAGTGCATCCATTGTTAGCTCCTGGGAACATCGCTGTCTCACGCACTAAACTATACAATGTTTCTTTTACTAGTACAAGACATTCTATCAAGCAGTTCTCATGAGAAAAATAAAGACATCTGCTAATGTTTGGTCAACTCAGTGAAAAACAATACATGTATTCATTTCTTTAGGCGTACATTTCTCACGGCATCATTTAAACAGTACAGCTTAGTATGAGGCTGTGCAAACTAGGCCCAAAACCTCGCTAACTTAAGGCCTACAATTACTAAAGCAAAGATATAGTGCAAATTCATTAATATAGCACACTACTACATTAAACTAAACATAGGCACTTCATTAATTATTAATATGCATTTAATAAGGAAACTTTCTGATTAATGACGGCCACTCAAGTGGGCACACTTTCCATGTCGCACCTTATTTTCTATATAAGTCAAATCCTATGCAGATTCATAATCCAAAATACATGAATACTTATTAGTAACATTTCAGCGTTCACATACTCTTCTCGATTCTCTGGGGCTGGAAGTATTTTAATTGGGCACTCTAGGAATTGAGCAAGGTCTCCTAATTTTCACATCATGATCTACTCCATCCTTAGCAACTGTTTTCCTAAAACAAATTTCAATTCAGCCCAACCCCATGTCAGATAACATACACTCTTTGAATACATGCAGAGCCAGATCCTTTATGTAGAGTGATAATTCAATGCATTATATTTATATAGATTAATACATGCACACACACACACAGATATTCAACAGACAAGGCACAGTAGTGTACTATGGTAATGCCTGAGGTGTGCATGCTCTTGTGACCTAAACCACCTCCTCCCTTTGCTGTCCTTCTTCAGATATGAGAATGAGCTCGCCATGCGGCAGCCCATAGATGCCGACATCCATGGGCTGCGCAAATTCCTGGACGACTTGACCATGACCAGATCTGAATTGGTGATGCAGATTGAGGCCCTGAACAAAGAGCTGACCTACCTCAAGAAGAACCACCAAGAGGTAGAATGCAGATCTTGTGCTTTGTTTCCTGACCCATAAATAATACATTTTAGCAACATAAAAATTCTTGAATACTTCTTCACTTGGATGGTGCCTGATTCTTGTTCGGAAGTGTGGTTGGCCTCCAGTTCTGTTTTTTAGGACTCCTCAGTGTATTTTCCATCTATAAAATTTCTGCAAAAGACTAGTAATGAAGGTATAGTGTCTGCGCAGATGTAATTTACTGGGGAAAGAGGTGACCTTCTTGCAGAAGACTGAGCTCCTGAGAAAAGCCTGATCTGTTTGTTAGAGGATGTTAGGTCTGTTCAGCAGTATGTTCCACAGGGAGTAATGTGTGATGTTGTTGTTTGTTGTTTAAGAGGTAACACATTTTCTTTTAAGCTGTGTGCTCTCCTGGTTGAGGGACAGTTTTTTGGGCAGTGGTCTTTAGTGGGTGAAAATGTGATCAACTCTGAGACTGTTCTCTATTCTAACATGGCTTCTAGAGGTCGAGGCTGCTCTCTGTTTAGTTGTCTCTTGTCAAGGCTGCGGTCTGGTAGTTGTTTATATAATAGCATGCTCTAATGGCATAGGTTGTGATTTTAATGTGTAATCTGTTTTGGTGTCAAAAGGCTTGATCCAATCTGCCGTCGGATCTTACAGGCTAACTTGTTGTCTATTTTGGTTGTGAATTATACTTACCTAGTAAATTGCTTATTGAGGTCTGTATTCTCTGAGCGGAGGGTGTGATCTATACATTTATGAGTTCTACTGGTGAATGATGTAATCTTTGGTATTGTACAGCATCAGCTAAGGTAATAGTAAGTTTGTAACTAGTTGTACCAGAAACAAATTCCAGGTGCTGAATTGTACTAGACTAGTGTGTGGCCCATAAAGTTATAATATGTTTTATTGGACTCGATTTTGATCAGCAGAGCACATTTGTGGTCTAGGGTGTTTTAACTTGTGAAGTTCATGTAGAAAGAATACAAGGATGTGGTCTAAACAGGAGGCTGCTAGAATGGTGTGAGGGTTGTATAGTTGCACTGGTATGGTCTGCTAAGCTGAAGAGTGTCAGTCGCAGTGTGTAGATTCTGCAGGTGGTGTGTTGTCTGGTGGGAGGATGTTTGTTACGAAGATAAATTATGTTGTATTTTTTTAGGGGAGTCCCTAATTCAATCATAAGGTTAAGTCAAAAGGGCTTTAATGTGGGTTGGATCTTGGTGGAGGTGGTCTAACAAAAGGGGGTCTTATGTATGATGAAGTGTTATAGTGAGTGAAGGTGTGATCCAGTGAAGAGTGTGTTGTTCAGTGACAGGTTGTAGTCTTGTTGGAGAGGTGTGAACTAGTAGTAGATCATGTTATCTAAAAGGATGAGCGGTGATGTCATGTTTTGGGTGTGGACTTGTGAGAGGAGGCATAATCTAATGAAAGTCAATGTTTTCAAAGATCTGAAACTGTGTTTTCAGGGGGTAAAGATCAATTTCTTTAGGATGGATTTACGTTTTCTACAGATATATAATCCTAGTTCTTTCTAGTCAATTCCGATGGCATCCATTTTAATATCAAGTGTCCCCCAACCGTTTTACATGTGGATTTCGTTCCTGTTCATTATGATCTGCAAACCAATGGTCTTCATGCTCTGCCCAGGAAATGACGGTAGCAAGTGTCAATTTTTCTGGTGAAGTGAGTGTGGAGATGGACGCTCCTCCTGGACAAGACCTAACTGAAATCCTGAAAAGAATGAGAGGTGATTATGAGGTGCTGGCAGAGAAGAACCGAAGAGAAGCCCAGGCCCAGTTCCTGAAGGTGGTAAGAAGCTTGTTATAAATAGGCACATTGTGCAATGTAATATGGTGCGCAGTCAATTGTGCAGGCACATTTCACACTTGTTGGATCCTAACAATGCTCTCCTCTCTCTTTCAATCTGTTTTCTCAGTCTGAAGAATTGAAGGTACAGCTCAGTCGTCTCAGTCTCCAGAAATTGGAACTCGACCTTCAGACCACATTGGCCAAGGTATGTATGTCGCAGATACTGTGTGATTCTCAGACGTAGGGGAATACACTTTTAATCATATTAGTGTATACTTAAGCTTTTTAAGCAATCTGGATATATTTGCAATAATATTCCACAAATATCAGCAGAATTACTTAGAAGGAAGAATGCTCCCTCACTTCAGCAGCAGCTTTTTCCAAAAATACAAACCTGCCTATTTAAAATTCTTATCTAGAGAATATAGATGCTACAGCAGTATGTTAATGGACAGCACGCGGACAAACACTTGAAATAAGTCAAAGTTTGTTTTTTTACTGACCTTACAGCCTACCCCATTGAGTGGCACAGGAAATGGGACTGCAATGTAGACATATTGTTTCACTGTGAGAGGTGCATGGTGTACAGCCATGAAACACAAACGTATGCTCTCAACTAGCTGTGCCAACCAATGTGCACTTCATCAAACTGCTCTGGCTTTTCTGCCAGCCTGTTGGACATGTTTTTAGTGATCTGTAACATGCGGGGTTCATCTCTTGACAGAAACGATCTCTTGAATTGACCTCAGCAGAGACAGAACAACACTACGGGACAGAACTCATGCAGATACAGCAGAGGATCAGCGGCATGGAGGAGCAGCTCCTCCAGCTCTGCAGGGACATGGAGCTGCAGAGCTTCGAGTACCAGAGGCTCCTGGACATCAGGACCCGGCTGGAGATGGAGAGGGAGACCTACCGCCACGTGCTGGAGGATGAGTTTGAGTTCGGAAGACTTTTATAGATCTGTCACAACTCTCTTATAAGGGGCAAGAACTGTCCCCTGTAGGGATATCAATCACAGAGTTAACAATTACCCCTTAGACCTTAATAGATCGACACTGATTCCCATTTTCTGTGGTGGCCAGCCACTCATAATCTTTTCCAACTACTCTATAGACGTTAATGTGCTATATGTCAGACTATCAAGGTTAAAAATATAGACCTGTGGCCAAAATATAGATTAATAGAATATTGTGAAGGTGTGTGTGTGTTCCTATATAGAGAACCCTATAGCACCAAAGACACATTAAGGCCCTCATTTCGACCTCGGCGGTACCGAAGTGCTGAAGACCGCCAGTGCAGGCGGTTTTCCGCACAGTGTATTATGACTGCTGGCAGCCCTCCGTCCTTTTTCTGACAGAGAGCTACCAGCAGCCATACTGGCGGTCGGCGGGGAAGTGGAGGCTGCTCCACCTCCACCACCCTGTCATCAGAACACCGCCCACCGAAACACATCCCATGATTAGGTGTGGCAGTGTTCTGGTGACGGGGTGCTGGAGGCGGAGCAGGCCCCATGGATCCTGTCCCCTCCCGGAGGATCACCAGAACAGGTAAGGTGATCGTCCGTTAGGGGTGGGGGGGTCGGAGGGTGTTGTGTGGTGTGTGCGTGCATGGGGGTGTGAGTGTCAGTGTGTAGAGGGGGTGTGTGAGTGGGTGTATGCATGCGGGGGTTGTTGTGTGTTTGGAAATGTGTGTGTGTCTGTATGTTTGATTGTGAGTAGGTGTGCGTGTATGTCTGTATGTATGTGTGCGTGTTTGACTGTGTGTGTCTGCTGGAATGTTTGTTAGTATGTGTGCGGGTATGTGTGGTGGTGGTGTCTGTGTGCGTGAAGGGAGGTATGTGTTGATGTGGGGGTGTGTGGGTAGTGGGGTACTAGCACCTTTAGGGGGTGGTAGGAGGGTAAGGGGTGTGGGGGGAAGACTCAGGGGTGGGGGAGGGTGGCGGGGGAGACCCCTATCAGTGCCATGGATTTTGTGGCGGTTCCAAACCACATGAAATCCATGGCGGTATGCAGGGTCCTGATACCGCCGGCAGTCTGGTGACGGCTGCCGGGCTAGAGACCGAAGTCTCCAGCCCAGTGGTCGTCACCGCCCTGGCGGTCGGAGTGGAGAAGTGGCGGATGACCATGGTGGTAACTGCCATGGTCATAATTCCATTTTTTTTCCGCCGGCCTGTTGGCAGTATTACCGCCACTTCTTCCCTGTCTGCCAGGGTTGTAATGAGGGCCTAAATTTGTTCACTTCAAACGTCTGTTTTTCTAGCAAAGTTCTTAAGCATAAGATTAGCACAGTGCCATCCATGCCAAGCTAGAGAGGGGCAAAGTCTTATGGCATTTATTTAGCAAAGTCTTCAGACATAGGATTAAGTAGTGCCATCCATGTCAAGCTGTAAAATGGTAAAAGCCTTCTACTGCTCCAGTCACACTATTACAGACTTTTTTCAGGGTATCACCTTTCATCAGCCAGGCTAGCTTGAACCCAGTGGCACAGTGAGCCTGGGACCCACGCCTGGGCATACCTTTCCCACTTAGTGAGCCTACAGCAACACAAAAAGATGATGGATGGAATGCTGAACATTTTCAAACATTCACCCCCCAAACTGGGCCCCCTTCTTACTGTGCCACTAGATTCATGCTAGCCTGGCTGATGAGGGGTGATACCATGAAACGGGTCCCAGGATGTTTGTTGCAGGTCCATGGCAGACCTGGCCGGGCAGTTTGAGCTTGACTGTTTCCATGGGGAGCAGGGTCAAGAGTGATTTGCATATGGCTGGGCCCAAACTGGGCTGACTTTGTGAGAAAAAAAACAATGGATTTAACCCGGATCAGTTACTGGGGATAAATGTTTGAATAATGTTCAGCATTCCATCCATTATCTTTTTGTGTTGTTAAAATGGTAATGTACAGTATGCCATCAATAGGAAACTATGGCATCTGGTAACTTTTGTGAGGAGGGTCTTCAGTTACTGAAATAATTATGTTTTTTTTACCAGCGGTGCCAGCAAATCGTCTTTTCTGATTTCGTCTAGTAGAAGTTATACGGTATCCAGCTCCCAAGTAATATCCTTGTCCCAAAGTTTCACCACCGAAGTGAAATTGCAGACATCTTCAGTGGATTCCAAAAAAGGTGTGCCAGCATTTTCACATCATTAGGTTGCCTTTTTTCTCAATGTTCATGTTTCAAAGCAGTCATAGCTCAGTTGGCATGAGTTGTGGATGGCAGTGCATGCCTTCATATCGAGGCAGATTTCTGGGAATGTCTTAGCCATCACTTTCTTTACTCTAAACTGTAAATCTTGTTTGATGCTTGAGTGCAGGCATGTGTTCTAAGAAAGTGAGCCTACCTATCAAAATGGGACCACTACGGAGTAACCTGAAAATATATAAAAAGAGGTTTGAGGTAGTCTGTTTTCTATTGTAATAGAACAACAAAATATAGGGGATCTGGAATAGGCAAGAAGAAACTGAACAGGCTGGGGTGGACGGAGTATAGAAACCTTACACAAGAATAGTGGGATGTACAAAACCAACAAAAGATCCCTTGCAAAATGAAAGTGTACCCCTGCCTAAATAAAAAGATGAGGGAATAACAGAGGTGTCAGTATGACAGAAATAAGGGTGAAGGGTATAGGCTGGGAACATCTCAGCAAACAAATCAGAAAGAAAGCCACAAACAAGAAATTACCCCAGGCAATCCATAAAGTAAAAAGAACTTGTGGAAATATTTCATTTGTGTGAGTGGAAAAGGAATGAACCGCTGCACCTGCTGTCTTTCCTTAGAGGATGAAGTAGATATTTGGGAAAGCCATCCCATCTAAGGAAATGGAGCTCAACCCCTCCAGGAGGGTAAGGCTGACATCCCTCAGGGCGATCCTACTCAGTCTATGGAAGTATTTGGCTTACTAGGATGGGGAAAATGCTAAATGAACAGACTAAAAACAACTATACAGACCTCAGAAAAGGAATAGACCCACTAATTATTTCTTGTGTCTACAAAATGGACAAATTGCGGACTACCAGGTTGTTCGTTTGATAGTTGCACTTGCATGAGCATGATATGTTCAGCATGGTTTTCATATTGTAGACGTTGTATTGTACTTCTGCTGCACAGGAAACTGATGGTCTGCCAGAGCACATAAACTAGCTTTGTTTCCTAAACACTGTTCACTCTGAGCACTGCATAACAACAATGGCAGCAGCAGCCCACTTTACTGGGGGACAATGTCTGCATACACACTGAATGTAGGAAACAAAATTTAGAGAATGTGGGCCTCAGTTACAAGAATCTGACGCATCAGATCTCTGATGCATCAGATTTCTTGGGCTACCCTGTTTCCCCCTAATGACGCCATGGATGCGCTGTGTTTACAATACAGAGCTCCATGGTGCACGTTTACACAGATGCGTCAGAAATTCTTATTCATCTGTGGAGCTTAAGTCAAGCATTGCTGGACTAGTGTAAAAAAAATGACGCTACTCCAGCAGTGCCTGGAGGCCCCCATAGCTAAAAGCCCTTTGTCAGTTTAACACCTGCGCTGAGTAGGAGTTACATTTCTGACGCAGTAAAGGTGTAGAACAACGCAGTGAAATCTTGTAAATTTCACTGCACCAGTTCTGCATGACTTTTAACGGGTGAACGCCTCCCTTGCACACATTATATCTGGCACACGTAAAATGTGGCACAAGGCTTTACAAATTGGCGTAATGGTCCCATTACGCCAGTTTATAAATATGGCGCATTGTAGAGGACTGCTTTGTGTCACTGCTGCGTCAAAAAAAATGATGCTACAGTGGCGCAAGGGGCTTGTAAAAAAGCCCCTTTGTATTCTACTTGGAACTTATTTACTGCTATGAAATCACAAAACGTTTTATCTGTATTATCATAGTATTTCAATTGTAGTGTTTTTTATTAATGTAACATATAAGGCTCCATGGAACCTAAAAATAATAATAAGCATTTCAAAAAATGATCACAATTGAAGGTGAATTTGGAGGCACGTGGCGGTTATTAGGAAAAGGGGCTCCAAGCATATTCTAGGTTTGAGCAAACAGGAGTAAAGGTTTAGCACTCTTCAATACTCTGGACTTTGAAGTGCACACATCTAACACCAGATAAGAGGAGACATGTACGGATTCAAAAAAGATCCGTATACAGCCTCAGAGAGTTACCCATAATCTGCTTTTGATTGGCACGAAAATGACAACGTTTTTTTTTTTTTATTTGTTTTTTTATTAGCAGGTGCAGCTTTGCGTTACATGTGTATAAAAAATCCAACTTTTCTCATTGCATACATGACTGTTAAGACACAATAGCAAATAATATACAGTTACATATTTCATATAGTTCAAGAATTCAAAATTTGAAATGAATTGCTTCCTCTCCTTCCTCGACTGTCCCAGCTTTCCTCCTCATCTTCGGCCGGCTTACTCATTCTGGCCCCAATCGCATGATATCTTTTCATGGCTCCTATCCTCTGGGCATACAGCTTTTCTTTAGCCCTTGTGCATTTTCGCCTCCCATTGTGTGTATGTCGGGGGGGCTGGTGATTTCCATGCCTGCAGGATAAGTGATAAAGCTACCACTGTACCTACAAATACCATTTGTCTGGATGCGTTAGAGAGATTCATGTTCTGCTTCAAACCCCAAAGCGCAACTAATGGGCTAGGATTAATCACATGGCCTATCCAGGAGCTGAGCCTCTAAAAGATCTGCTCCCAGTACCTTGCTACAGAAATGCAACTAAAACACATATGTATCTAATCACCCTGGAAAGTTTGGCAACGTGGGCAGGAGCCAGATGTCTCAGGATGCATATTTCTTACTACAGCGTGAGTATAGTACATCAACCACCTGGAAAACAGAGCGAGCTTTTTAAAATTGGCCCCTCTAAGTGCTTTATGGGACACCTCATTGTGTTTTCTCCAATGTTGTATCTCTATCTTACATCCTGTCATGTTAGTTATTCGCACCAGCAATTGGGCGGTTAACTAAGTTGTCCCTGCATTCTGAAGAAATTTACACCATTTCCCAATACCTTGCTGGTTATTATAGAAGGCCTGAGCAATGTGTCTCTTTGCATTGTTCAATGGTTGTTGCATTAGATGCAAAAGGTGTTCAATTTGACAATATGAAAATGTTAAATTTTCTGGAACATTGCTTGCGCCCATTACATACTGTGCCCATGTTTTCAAACGATCGACTACGTAAAAATCCTCTAGGGTCTGGAAACCCAGCTCTTCCCATTGCAGAATAGTGTTTTGGCTTAGTTCTACTCCTAGACATCCAATGTCCCTTACTTGAAGGAATGAAAATGCCTCGTCAATTTGATATTTACGCTTTAACTGTAACAAAATTGTTGGATCATAGCTGGTAGTTTATACCTGACCCTTTTTGGTAGACGAGGAAATTTAAAAATAATGCGAGAAACGGACATTCATTTCTAACATCATCTGATTCAAATAAAAATTACTTTTTGGGTTATGTGCTGCCCTCGACACCCAATCGAGTACAGCTGCTTTGTAATAAGCTGCCATATTGGGAAGAGCTAACCCTCTGTTTTCCACTGATAGAGATAACTGACAAAGTTATGAGTACAAAATGCTTGTCACATTCCTACTTTTCTACAGTGTAGTTCTAATTTGCATTTATTGTTTCTTGTCAATATTTTAGATTCCCAACTAAACCAGGAAAGTGAATACCTTTGTGAGGAAGTTGACTCGATGCATGGAGGACCAGCAGTAACAAATAAAAAATAAGCACATGTTAGAGAAAATCTGTCTTTCCAAAGGACACAGAACGCGATTACAGAGAGAGCTTGGCTTGTCTGCTCTGATGAATATGAGATGACGTAGCAGACTGAAGGAGAAGCAACGTGCACACACCCCTTATCTCCCAGTACAGGTTACACAACGTCTCCACAGCAAGACAATGAAGAAAATATGAAGAAGGGGATATAAAAAGCCAGGGAAAGGTGTACTTGTGAGGCAAACTAGGATCAATGTCACATTCCCTCAGACAGAACCCTTGATTAATGAATAAACGTCTTTCTTAAAATAAGCGACTCAAATGCAAATAGAAAAAAAAAGAAAAAAGAACTAAGGAAAAAATTTGGATTTTTGACATTTTATTAGAAGAAGAAAAGTCCTACTCTGAAGTTTTTACTTTGCACAATTTTTAAGAGCTTCTACAAAGAAAAATTATCAGCTATTGGAACTATATACCTGCTTTTACCTTGATATATTATTGAACCCATGATTTCTTTCTCCCTTAGGACAGAGTATATTGTGTCCAAATTGTTCAAGATACCATGTGTTTTTCTGAAGTAACTCCCACTTTTAGATTTCTAAATATGTCATGGAAGGGGGGCCTCAGGCCCCTTCTTATTCAATGTAAGATCTCAGTTTTTCTTTGTGATGGAATAAATGCTCTCTTTTAAGTAACAAATGCAGTCCTTGTGTGTCTCTTCTGTGTCTAGGACTTAGAACAACAATCTGCCTGCACTCCTATCAGGAATGACATCCAGGTGTCACATAGAGCCTGATTACGAGTTCGGCGGACAGTTTAGGCCGTCCGCCGAACTTCCAACAGGGAGGTTTCCGCTGCGGGGAGGTTGCCGCCATAGCAGCTACCTCCCCATCTGGATCATTAAGAGTTTCCCGCTAGATCGGTGGCCGGAAACCTGAGTTTACGTCTGTTGGCCTAGTGGGAAACACCCTACAGCATTGTCTCTAGCTTGTAATCGAGCCGGTGGCAATGCTGTAGTATGCAGGGTGCACCATCACCATCACAATGTTCACTGTCTGCAAGGCATTATGATGGTTCTGGCCAGGGGGACCCCTGCACTGCCCATGTCATGTGTGGTGTTACCGCCATGACATTGCTGGCGGAGAACAAGGTCGTAATCCCCACGGATGCCCTGGTGGATTAGGGCCACCACAACCGCCAGACCGCCGGGATGTCTAAACCTGGCAGTGCTGGCAGTCCGACCATGGCACGACCGCCGTGGTCATAATGTGGCGCTCAGACTGCTGCACTGGTGGCAGTCCGACCACCAATGCGAGTCTGGCGATCAAGTGACCGCCAGACTCATAATGACCAACATAGTGTCTCCTGTTGCTATGCCTCTGTTATACAGGAATCTTCTCTGCTGCTATATCACTTTCATACAGGAATCTCCTGTTATACCACTGTCATGCAGGAGTCTCTCACTGCGGGGAATGGGTGTCTCATTTCAGCTCCTTTTATTTAGCCTCAGATGAGTCTATGCATGAAGATGTCAGTTCTATTGGGATTGAGGCCACAGCCACCCTTGAACTCACCATAACTGAAACCTTATCTGCTGTTAATTCACTCAAGCTCGGCAAGGCTCCAGGCCTTGATAAAGTAGCAGGGATCTCTATAAATCTAACACAAATATCTGGGTACCCTACATTAATACTGTGTGCAACGCGGTTACAGCTGGTGCTCCAATTCCACTCACTTGGAAGGGGGCTGAGATAGTGCCTATTTTTAAAATGGGTAATGAAAATGATCCATCCAACTTCCGTCCAATTAGACTGGTAGACAAACTGCAGAAGGTTTGTTGAAAGCCAATTTTAGACCGGTTGGTTGAATGGATTGAGGAGAGTGGTGCTATCTTACGTTTGCAGGCAGGATTTAGACCAGCGACTACAGCTCTAGATCAAGTATTTAGATTCTTGCAGATTAAGTGGAAGACTGTGGATATTGGTGGGGGGGATTTGTTTGTGGCTTTTATTGACCTTTGTGCAGCATTTGATTTAGTGCCTAAAAAGAAGCTATGGTGTACACTGCAAGAGATGGGGGTTACGTTAGAACTTCTTGGTCTCATTATTTGTCTACATCAGGGCACATTCGTACGGATCAGGAATGGAAATAAGGGAGAGCTAACAGACCCAGTTAGGATTGAGAGTGGGGTGCACCAGGGCTGGTGCCACTCTCTTTCTTTTGTATATTAACAACTGTATTGGATATTTGAATAGCTGTGTCAAAGAGTCTCTCATTTTGGCTGGGAAAAAAATATTGCGTTGTTTTATGCTGATGATACCCTCCTATTGGCAGAAACACGGAAGGGTCTTCGGAATTTAGTAAATAATTTTTGTACATTTTTCAAGGATTTTGGGCTGGAGATCAATGCAGTGAAAATGAATTTGATGATTTGCCCCAGGAGGAGGAAACTGAACAGTATGGTGACCCTGTTAGTTTAGAGAATCACGGAGTTCGATTACTTGGGAGTGAGATTAACAGACTCAGGTGCTTTGGGAGCTCAAATAATGGAAAGCTCACATACTATTAGCCATAGAGGGGGCGCGATTAGCAGGATGGAAAAAAAAGCCCAGTGCTGTCCAGTTAACCCTGCAATAGATATATGCAAAATGCAGTGGGTAGAAGCAATCTACACATCCTTGCTGTTAAAGAAAATAATTTTCTTAGGAATAGTATAGGGATAGGGAAGGGCACTCTTTTGGTGACTCTCAGATTAGATCTAGGAAGCCATCAAATAACAGATCTGGCAATCTTATGGATCTTACTTTATTGGATTTGCTTCTGAAGATCAGAGGAACTACAGAACTATAGGGCTGGGCTCAGTGATATACTGGGGCGGGCGAAAGCAGTAGAGAAGTTAGGATGGCTGAGGAAATTGAGTTCCATTTGGGCAGAGCTAGCTCTCTCACAATTTTGGGGCACTCCTGAAGTAATACCTTCAAAATGCTGTGCCGGATCTTTGTTCTTACAGTTTAGGTATGGCACTCTACCTACAGATGCTTTTCCTGCCTGCTGGTCCCCCTCGGGGTAGGGTGACAAAAAGTGCAAATTATGTTGCGTGGCTGACAAAACAGATGAGCATTTTTGCTCTTCTTTTGTTCCTAGATGAAGATGGACTGTGCCCCTTTGCAACAATTTTTAAATATTTGACTGCGCAATTGCTTTTAGAATATGTAAGAGGGATTCCTCCGTGGTGATAGGGACAGCAGTGTCCAAATCTATATACGCAGTCTGGACCATTAGGCAGAAAGTACTCATGGTATTAAATTCTATTCTGACAGGACCACCCGGGTTGCCCAAAAGTGGGCTGCTGAATAAACACTCTGGGACACTAAATGAGTATAATGTGCTGCTACCGTGTTTGAGAACTAGGGGCCAGATGTATCATTTTTTAAAATTGCGATTCCCTAATTGCAATTCATGGGGTTTCATTTTGCATTTCCTAATGGGTCGCAAAGCGACCTACCTCATTAATATTCATGATGTTGGTCGCAATTTGCGACCCATTAGGAAACACTAAGGTCACAGGGATGGTGGCCTGCTGGGCTCAGCAGACCAACATGTCTGTGATTGCTTTTAAATTAATCTTGTTTTTTCAAATGCATCCCGTTTTCCTCAAGGGAAAACGGGATGCATTTAAAAAAGAAAAATGAAGTTTTCTTTTCATTTTTTAAGAGTAGGCAGTCCGTGGGACCACTGCCTGCTCTTAAAAAATGTTTTTGCATGCATTCACAAAGGGGAAAGGGTTCCTTGTGGACCCCTTCCCGTTTGCGAATGGGTTACCACCTACTTGAAGTAGGTGGTAAAATGCAAATGATTTGCGAACGCATTTTGGTCACGGATCATTCCTGCATACCGCTGCGATTCGGTATTAGGAAGGGATGCCCTTGACACACCTCTTCCTAATACCGAATCGGTATGTAGTCGCAAATCCAATTTGCGATTCGGTAATAAGTTACCAAATTGCAAATTGGAATTCACACATACCAAAATTCATTTTCCGATCAGGCCTTTTGTGACTGCAAAAATGCATGATACATCTGGGCCCTAGATGTGGTATAATAGGGATTTTAACCAAGTCATTTTATTGATTTTTAAATGTTCTTATTTTATTTTTCTTTACTTGTTGTCAGCGGCAGCTGCCCCAAATGTCAAGGGAGTGGGTTGGGGGGGGGGGGGTCGACGAGGATGGGGGAAAACAAAAACAATAAATAAATAAAAAATAAAAACTTACCTGTTGCGCCATTCCCCCGACTCCTGCTGCCTCGCTTGTCGTATGGTGTCTCAGCATTCACTGGTGTTGTAATTTAGTAGCGATTAGATTAAGCATTAGCAGAAGTCATCTTGTATTTAGCAACTATTGTGAACATTTTGTGGAATCCATTTGTATTCATGCTGCCATGTGCTCGCCATGTGCTCTGTCCTACCTTCCTGTTAACTACTCTTGAAAATCTGTCTAGTGACAAGTTATATTTAGCATCTCCCACTTTCGCACATGCCCAGTAAGATCTGCAGCTGTTAGTAATTAGTAATAGACAGTAATGTGTCTACTAGTCCTTGAAAACTGTTAGCCCCTCCTACCTGTTGACTGTGCATTTCCATATGACCTTATATGTATATAAGTCTTGCTTCTATAATTGTACGACCTTCCTTTTAGCCCCTGCGTGGGTATAAAAGGACCATGCTCTCTTAGTTTAGTGTGCTACTTCAAACATTGCCGAAGGGTGCTGTTTGAGCTGTAGTACCACCTCTTGAGGTTTTATAAACTTTGTCTTTTATTTCAGTTTCTGTGCCAACTTCTTCCTATATGGTCTGAGGACTTTGTGCAGAGAAGGGCGAACCCCATGCACTAGTAGGCCTTGCTGAGGCTTACTTCGACACTGGGACACCAGCGCAGACTCCCCATCAATGCTGGCGCTGCTTTCATGCAAAACCTAGCATAAAAGCAGAGTCAGGGTTGGTCTGAGCAGAGGTAACTGCCGCTTAGACACAGCCCTGGGGTCTGTGAAGTTTTTCCATCAGCTGGGCTGGAGAAACCTAAGTGCGGATGTGTATTTGGTCAGCCTGAGATGGCCGGCCAAACACACATGTGCACTTAGGTGCACTCTCCCCTCCTCCCCCCTCCCATGTCCTGTGGCCCAGCCCTGCTGGATGAGTCAGCAGATGAAAAAAAAACAATAGTGTAGCTATTGTTTTATTTTTGATCTCCTGACTCTTGGCCAGGGGGACGACGCACCTCCGGCATTGCGGAGGAGCTGTCCCTGCTTGTTGTAATGATTTTTATAATGTATGACAATGGAATATTTACTTCGGACATCCAATAAACTTTGAACTTTGAGTCCCCGCTGTTACAATATCTCTCTCATACAGGAATCATTTCTGCTGCTATATCTTTGTCATGTAGGAATCACTTCTACTGCTATACATTTCTCATAAAGAAACAACATGCTGCTATGCATCTCTCATACAGGGATCACCTTTTCTGCTACACCTCTCACATACAGGATTCACTCCTACTGCTATACCTCTCCTACTACACCCCTCACACAGGAATAATTTCTGCTGCTATACATCTCATAGAGGATTCATCTCATGCAGTAACTTTCTCACAGAGGAATCACTTCCACCTGCCTCTCATAAAGGAATCCCTTCTATGCCATACTCTCATACTATACCTCTCACACAGGAGCCATTTCCGCTGCTATACATCTCTCATACATGTTGCACCCTTCATGCTTTACATCTCTCATACAGGAACCACCTCTTATGTTATACTTTGCTCATACAGGAATCGCTTCTGCTGCTGTCACTTTCTTCCAGGAATCACCTCTTCTGCTGTACCTCTCTCCTAAAGGATTGCACGTCTGCTACTATACCTTTCTCATACAGGACTCATAGTGTGTCTTTTTCTGCTATACCTCTATCCCAGAATGTTCCCTGCTGCCAGGGTTAGATTGAGATCATATTTAGGACCGGGCAGTCCCAAAAAAGTGGTCCACATTCCTGGACAGCGCCCTTTCATGAAACAATGTTTGCTTAGTCTCACTGGACCGTTATAGAGATATGTGATGGGGCGGGGAGGGGGTTCAGATGAAGCACACAGCTGCTATTGATCCAGCAACAGAAGGGTGGCAGCCAAAGGCCACAAAATCACCTCGTCCAGAGTCACCTCCTTCCAGCCCACCATAATTACAGGGCGATCGCCTGGCAGGGGAGGGGTTAAGAAAAACACTTTGCTGCACCTCTAAGGGGCTCAGGTGAAAATGACCCAATGGTAACAAAATCACCTGCCCGCCCCCCGGTCCCAGAGGCCCTGCATACAGCCATACCCTGGATGTAATGGCCCAGCAGGGGTGGGGGTCAGAGAAAAAATAGATTGCAGTGTGCCTGTTAACAGAGACCCTAAAAAAACGGCCCACGGTTCACCCTTAGGCATTGGCACATCGGCTAATGCCTGACTGCCCGCCTTACCAATCCGACCCTGCCTGCTGCTATACCTTTCCCATACAGCAATCCCATACAGGGTCTTCTGCTACTGTTCCTCTCTCATACAGAATTCACTTTCAGTTTTAAGTGTGCCCTCTGTGGGTTCCTTTTTCACATAGGAATCACCCTTGCTGCCCTACCACTCTCATACAGGTATTAAAGTGTGTTCTCTGCTGCTGCGGTCTCCTTAAGGAATCACGTCCGCTTATCACAGTGCATGCTTTGCAGCTGTACCTCTCACATAAAAGATTCAGACCTAGTTTTCAGAGTGAGTCCCTTGCAGGTATACTCTTCTCTTACAGAAATACCAGTGTGTCCTCTACTGTTTGACCTCTCTCATTGAGGAAAGACAATGTATCCTGGTCTACCAGTCTTCTGTCAAAAGGAATGATATCCGGATATCGCAGCGCGTCCTCTGCTGCATTCCCTCTTTCACAGCAGGACAACATCCAGCTATCGTAGTCTTTCCACCGATGCTATATCTCTCCCATACAGGAATGACATCCAGATATGACAGTGTCTTTTTAATAACCGTTCCAAGCACATTAAAAAGCTCCAGATGAAGAGAGATCAGATGCAGCCTTCTTCATTGTCTAAAAATGACATTTTTATTAACTGAATTTATCCTTAATAGTTCTCTTGATGATTAGATGCAGTTTCTCATGACTAAAATATCATATATGCCACTTAAACTATACCAATCCATAGCTCAATTCTGTTTTGTACAATTTTCCTCCATTCTTATTAGTAAACTGTTTGTACACTCAACCTTTCAAGTTTCATGAACAACTGCCATTACTCCCTACATGGAGTCTTGCCATTGAAAATATTTTCAAGGATCTTGAAGTTAAGTGCTTACTTTGATCTATGCAAAAACTTAAAAATACATTTTGTGCAAAATGTATTTTTTATTTTTTCAAAAATTAATAAATATCTTTTAAAAAGTTCAGTCCTATAATAGTTTATATATATATTGTTCAAGCATAAACTGGACAGTATTGTAACAATGCTGGGAATCCACAAAAAGTGTTTAATGGATGTGCATGCATTGAAGTGTAACCTCTAGAGTGCCCCTGTCCAATTTCGCATAGTTGGCAAATGTAATATCTTCATGCTTACTCTTTCAGCATGAATTTTGTCACTCACTATGCAATCAGGGAACAAGCAATTATGGGTTATCTTCGGAATTTAGAAAAGGCATAGGGTTTAAACATAGATCTACCTGTCCCACAATCTTCTATATATGTTGCATATAACCAATACAAATATGGAAGCGGTGTGCAATTGTGCAGTCCATATTCCTGTATAATCCTTCCATCTGACACCTCAGTGGGGTTGGCTCGGCCTATGCAAAACTACAACATAAACAAATAAATATATAATTAGGAGGGGGTCAAATAAAAAAGCTGAGTACAAGGAATCCCCCAGGAACCATGCATAAGAGAATGATGAATTCAAGAATATGAGTATAAATCTTAAAAACACATTTGATGCTTTGCACAGTTTCACCTTCCCTTGCAAATGGCCCCTTAGCCTGTGTCTCAAGGAGGCGGCACCAATTTTATTTCAGTCAATTGATACTCTGTATACTATGATAAAATTCATCCATTAAACAGGAATTCATTTATATACAATTCTTAGTATTTTAATATCCAGCATTTAGAATCTTAAATAAAAAAATTAAAAAAACATTTTTACATTATTACAACTAAACAGCTGTAATAAAGAACGGGTAGATAAACAAATTAGCTACAATTTGTGAGCAAACCACCAATAAGCTAAAATGATAATACTATCAGGAGTATAGGTAAAGTTCAAACCTTGTCCTAGCATGATGTGCATATTTAATGAATTTAGCAACTGCAAACACTACAACCTCTTTCTCTGTATTTCAATAGATTTCAAGGACATCAGAGACATGTATTTTGGACTGTTATCAATGGAAACAGGATATAACCAGCACTTTGCCTATTTCTATAGGGGACAGAATAGCAAAACAAATACCATGTTGTCTCAAGTACCTATCATGGTTTATATATATTAGAGGAGGCGCAGGTCCAATCAAAACCATAACGTGGTCTCCAAGAAGTAGGACATTTAATATAAATAGGGAATAAAGTGCATGAGATTTTGCATAGTACACTGTATTCACATATGTTTCACAACCTAAAACTGGTTTACATTGCCAGAGGTCCAAAGCAGATTTTATTTCAGAGAGCTAACAGAAGAGACTTCACACTAATGAGCTATATGTGCCTGGAGATTTTAGTTTAGTGCTGCTCAGTATCATCATGTCCTAGGAATGGGAGAGAGAAAAATTGAAATCCCATTCCTTACACCGCGAAAATCTATTTGAAAATGTTCACAGTGCCAGAACCAGTCAGAGCATTAACTGTGATTTTGTTTAGTGAAAGATGGGTTCTGTCTTTCCATAAGAGGCTGCGCCATATTTAATTGTGCAAGGCCTAGTCTCATCCCTAACGATCTCTGGTGGAAAGAAATAACTAAGAAGTAAAAATGAATTGACACTCAAAGTAGGAAAGTTCAATTTTCACCCAGTTCTGTACAGCCTTTTTCAGGAGTTGCTCAAACTTTCTGGAGTACTTTTCCTGAATAATGTTTTTTTAGTGCAGGAGAAAAGTGAAAACTCCCCTATTCAACTACTATCTTTGCAATAATCACACGTGTCCTCGTCACTGATTCTTATTCTTTCTGCTTGTGCTCATAATTAGACTCTACCTGCAATTCTCTATAGTTTAAACTTCTCTTTATTCTCCTTGCCACCCCAGTCTTCTCATCCTTCATGGATTATTTTCCATTTAAATGTAGTTTTCGTAGGATTGTGCCAAATCCAGTACTATTTTTGTGAGCGCGCTAGAGCCCTTGGTTTGGTGGTGCAGCACTATATGAAGAAGTGATATATATGAATGACTGAATAAAAATGTAACCTAAGCTGTGCAGAGACACTGAAGACCAAATAATTTGCAGACGTTATGAACATAACAGTAATTAGGTTTCCTGTGTAAATCAGAGAATTGTGGAGATATCCACCAGCAGCATCTAGCTCAGATAATATTAACACATCTGTGCCCATTGTGTGATTTCCTGATAAAGCTGGAACTCTTTTATCAACCCTCGCCAAGCCTGTGCACTAGAAAGCATTGCCAACTATTGGATGAAGTGACAAATTTAGTGAAAACTGCAGGGGTGCAAACGGTAAACGAGTCAAAACTGAGATTTAGTAATGTTACTTCTTACAGCACGATTTTTCCATTTTTTTTTAAATAGGCGTATCAATTCCCTTAGAACTTTTTGAGGTATGCAAACATTGAGAAGCGTTTTTTACAACTGCATACATTTCCCCCATTTTTGGAGCAGGCAATATTTATCCAGCTAGTTGTACGCCTTTTAATGGAAAGGACTAGAAGTTAAATTGTTTACGAGAGAACGTCCACATCTCTGGCAGGTTGAGAATGAGAGGTAATGCCTTTAGTGACCCATGTGATATTGATCCAAACTAAGGCATTTGCAGCACCCAAGGAGAAGCCTTTAAAAGAGACAGACAATTAACTTCCTCAGTGCCTGCTTGGTGCTCGAACGGGTAATGTCACCCCCACCCTTTAGGAGGCCTTTCTCCAAATTTCCTATGCAGATTTTCATTAAACGTCATGTTTAGAAATTTCTGAAAATGTGTGTTAAATTCTGTTAGGGAAAGGCTAGCAAATCAATAGGAAAGCGTGCACTACGTTATCTTTAAATGCTAAATGTTTGTATTAAATGGACCTTACAAAGGTGTACATAAGGGTTTGTACAAGAACAATCAGATTTCCTGCATTCTAAAACCATGGTGGCTACATTAATTTCTCTAGGAACTATCTGTAAACAAAAATTTGTAAGTGTCTAAAATTCTCTCAGCCCGAACCTTCCCTTTACCAGCTCAGGGGTGAAAGACTCGTGTACTTTCCTCTCCTTAAACAAGCCCCATGCAGACAAGAGACAGACAGCTGTTGATGCCTTCGTGTCAGGATCCTGTGTTTGCTTCCTTTTGATTTTTGGATACTTGTGGGCCTCTGGCATGTGAGCGTTGAATCCATTTCCAGTGCAATGAGGCGCCGCACTGAAAGATGCATGTTCCAATGGTATGCACAGAAAACATGAATATAAATGAAAAATGAAAAGAAGAAAACTGCTACCGACATACAAATACTCGAGATAAAAAACGATTTGAGACAAAAACGACTTCCCGGAATACTAAAAAAAAAACACAAGTACAATCAAAGTACTTGTTGAAAATACTGATCCATGGGAGCCTGGAGCAGGTCTATTTGATGGACGGCATATGACAAGTCAATAAAACAATCTCCATGTCTCCTAATGGACACATTCCTTTTTCATGGCTGTTGGTGAAGATAGTCTGACGCACTTGAGGTGTGAATTTGACTGAGAACACCAGACCTAGAGCTGACTGAAGAGTAGTTCCGAGGGAGACGTAATCGGTGATTCATTTCCTGGGGTGGAAAACTTTGTGAAGTTCAGGCAAGGGGACTAACACCCATATACAATAAGCATTTGTAAAGCCAAATTTATGGTGTTGGCTGAGGACGTTTGGATTTGTAAATGCTTGTTTTGTTATTTTTTTTGTGAAACTTTATTTTTGGAGAAGCTGTGGCCCCTCACCAATAACAACAATACTAAAAGCAAAAGTATGTTATCTAAAAACGCACATTGCCATAGAAGTCCATTATACCAAAGGGAGCTACTTAGTGTGAGGAAGTGCTCTTCGTGAAACAGCAAAATGTCATCACTCACAGTGAAGTTAGTCATTGGTTGAAGTGGGCTGACCCACTGCCCCGTGCTATAGAAGATGGAATTAAAGTGTAAATAAAACAGCAGCAGACAAATGGGTGAAGCGGGCTGGCTGAAAACCCCTATAAGAAGTGTATTATATGTGCCATTTTACTAAAATCAAAAGATACTGACTGACACCAGACCTAAACACTAATTTGTCAGGAGTTCACTGGAATTCAGACCAAGGAATCTGATGATAACCCCACTATCTGCCCTTTCAGTCAAATAAGATCTGTAATGAACTCCAGCATCTGATGTAACTGGACCGGGTGGAAAAGGGGAAGGGAGATAGAAAAGAAATGCTCTGCAAGGGTCTTGTCCAGCGAATCTCGAAGCATGGGCTGGTGGACAGTATATAACAAAGACCCTCTGTTTGCAATGGGCTGACTGGTAACCCTCATAATCCTAGAAACAAAGAATGAATAATCTAAATATACTCGTATACAGCAAGATACAACTGACAGTATCTGAAGAATCGCTTACCAGGGTATGGAAGTGGGAGGGGGTCTATGATTAGCTTCTAGACGACCAGGATACAGTTCTTGAACTGAATACGAAAGGGCGGTCGCCAGTATTACAGATGCCGGGATCTAGGGTGACTTGAACTGTTTAAGCAGAAATTCTGCAATGGCAGCAAGCAAAGCTCAGTATCTGTGGAATGAAAGGTTAACTTGAGCGCCCCCAAGCACCCAACTAGAACTGAAGGGCAGCAAAACAAAAAGGTGGAGGGAACAAAAACTGTGCAAACTGTGTGATAGCAACAGAGAACCCATCAACTGCTGTTGTCAGGCAAAGGATAATGCTGCCATTAGTGCTTAAATCTTCCCAGATCTATCTCACCAATGTGTCCAACATCTTCTGGTTCCTTCCAGAACGTTCCAGCTCTTCTGGAATGTTCTGCCTCTTTGCACCTAGCCCCGGCGGGGCTGATCTGTGTTACCTTGTAACTCCACTTTTCTGTACCTCAGCAGTCACCACTGGGCCACAGCCCCAGTCTCCAAGGCTGTCCCATACCAAGCAAGTATTGTGGAATTTGAACAATGTGACCACGACCCTTTAATACTAGACATGAGCCCTGGACTGAATGAACTCCAGGATTCTTGACAGCTGCGGGTAATTGCATTTTACAAAGGATGGAGGAAACCCCTCTACCAGAGCATCTGGGACCTCCTCTGTGACTGACGCATAGATTCAGACAACTTCTGATGTCACTTGCTAGCCCTCCAATGAGGGTCCGTTAATTAGTAAGGGAGCTTGAGAGCCTCCCTTTAGCACTGGTAAATAGGAAGACCCCTGATATCTGCTGTTATACTTCCAAAGTGGGCCTTTAGCAGATGTACATGCCCTCCTTAGCAGATCTGCTGTATGTATGTTCAAAATGTATGTGTGTATCTATGTGGTACTTGTGCAGAGGCAATCTAGCCAAAAAGCATCAGAGCATTATACAGGGTCAATGTC
This sequence comes from Pleurodeles waltl, assembly GCF_031143425.1. Classification (NCBI taxonomy): domain Eukaryota; kingdom Metazoa; phylum Chordata; class Amphibia; order Caudata; family Salamandridae; genus Pleurodeles; species Pleurodeles waltl. The sequence goes on along the minus strand of NC_090445.1, from coordinate 143,641,775 downwards.
AAGGATACAGTCAAAAGGTGTTTTGAGAGGAAATTCGGGTTTCTTTTGAGTAAAAGCAGACTGTTACTTCATCCTAATGTATTCTTCATTAATGCTCTTTAGGAAATTGGAACAGGATTAAGGTACTGCTGGATTTTGTTCGAGATCCTGGGTGGATTAATGGAGATGGCCTGTGTTCTAGTATTTTTCTTTTTGCCTGTCCAGGCAGTGGGTGTGCTGATGGCCATCGTTTTTTGTGTCTGTGAGCTCGTCAGCCAAGGGCAGGGGGAGGGATTGCATGTTGTGATTGCTACGTAGTCCTGGGTTCTTTTTCCTGGTTTCATCTTTTACCCCACCCCTCAAACGTCCACCTCTTTTAAAATGTTTAGACATACAGGTGGGGCAGAGTAAAGCAGCCATTTCTGGCATTAAAAAAACATAATTTGAGTAACTCTGGAATGCAACCCAAGATAGAGTGTAAACTGGAGGCAAGTAGATAAAAGTTCCTCTTTCCAAACTGTTTTTATTGCAGAATTTGCACATAACAAACAAAGAGAAGTGCAGCATCTCTCCAATAGTAGTGTGAGATCATCACATAAACGTTATTTACCTACAATGGAGTACATAAGAGAGAAAGAGAAAGAAAGCATCATATGCAGTGCAATGAAGATAGGGGATGGTTGGTGATAAGGGTGGTAGGATTGGGGGTTTCAAAAGGAATCATTAATACGGGTAGAGAAGACAGGAGAGGTTGAGGAAGGGACCACAACCTTGTACGCCACTCACTTTCAACAAAAAGATACATTATCTCAAAGGTTTGTCCCAAATGTCCCCATCTATACTAGGTATCTCGAAAAATACTGAATAACTGTAAGTTTTTGTTGAACTTTCAATGTGGTGGTGTTAGACCTGTCAGCCTTGGGGAGGTAATTCCTCAAACATTTTGCTTTTCCCCCTCCTATTTTTACTGATCTCATTTTGTTGGCTCTAGAACTCTGTGCACCTTACCACTACTAACTAGTGCTAAAGTGCTTGTGCTCACTCCCGAACTGTAGAATTGGCTTGTACTTAATTGGCACACTTAATTTACTTGTAAGTCCCTAATAAAGTGGTACCCCGTGTACTCTGTGTCTGTAAATTAAATGCAAATGGTAGGCCTGCAGCACTGATTGTGACACCCACCAAAGTAGCCTTGTAGAAATGTGTGTCAGGCATGACATTGCAGCCTGTGTGTGCAGTTTTAAACTGCCCTTTCGACCTGGCAAAATAATCCAGACCCAAACATTCCTTTTTAATATATATAGGACACCCCTAGGGATAGCCCTGAACGGGCTAGAAAGGCCAGGGTAGGGAGGAAGGGGATACCTAAAACCTCAGGAGTGTGGAAGCCTCTAGAAATACAAAAAGATGATGGACGGAGTGCTGACAATGCAAACACTCACACCCAGTCACAGATCTGGGTTTAATCCATCGCTCTTTTGCTCACCATGCCCCCCCAGTTTGGACCCAGCCATATGCAAATCAGTCTTGACCCTGTTCCTCATGGGAACAGTCCAGCCCGAACTGCCAGGCCAGGTCCTCCCTGGACCAGAAACAAGCATCCTGGGACCGGTTTCAGGGTATCACCCTTCTTCAGCCAGGCTAGCTTGATTCCAGTGGCACAGTGAGCAAGGGACCCACGTCTAGGCATACCCTTCCCACTTAGGGCAACTTTAACAATACAAAAAGATGATGGACGGAGTGCTGACAATGCAAACACTCACCCCCAGTCACAGATCTGGGTTTAATCCATCATTCTTTTGTTCACCATGCCACCCAAGTTTGGACCCAGCCATATGCAAACCAGTCTTGACCCTGTTCCTCATGGGAACAGTCCAGCCCAAACTGCCAGGCCAGGTCCTCCCTGGACCGGAAGCAAGCATCCTGGGACCGGTTTCAGGGTATCACCCTTCTTCAGCCAGGTTAGCTCGATTCCAGTGGCACAGTGAGCAAGGGACCCACGTCTGGGCATACCCTTCCCACTTAGGGCAACTTTAGCAATACAAAAAGATGATGGACGGAGTGCTGACAATGCAAACACTCACCCCCAGTCACAGATCTGGGTTTAATCCATCGTTCTTTTGCTCACCATGCCACCGCAGTTTGGACCCAGCCATATGCAAATCAGTCTTGACCCTGTTCCTCATGGGAACAGTCCAGGCCGAACTGCCAGTTCTTTTTGCATTTGTAGCCTCTAGAAATGCCTCCTACTTCAAAGTGGGCACCAGGTATAAATATTGGATCTCAGACCCCAGCTCTTCAATACACTCATGAACCTTTGAAAGACTCAGATGAAAGACTGCTGTGCTGTTTTGCTGCAAGAAGACTGCCACCCTGCTTTCCTGCTGTGCTGCCCTGCTACCATCCTGCCTGGGTGAAAAGTACTGGGCCTCCATCTTGATCCCTGGACCACCATAATGGCTCCAAGGGCTAGTTGGTTTGCCTTTTAATCAGAGCCTCAGCATAACAGGCCCCTTCAATTTTGAACCCAGCACCTGGACTCTGCCAGCTGTGAGTCATGCCCTCCCAAGTGGTGCAACCCCAGTCCTGGACCCTTGGAAGTGGGTCTGAAGGTGCTCTGGCAGCCCAGCTGTGGTCTCAGGAGAACCAATGCAACATAACACTTTACTTTCCAAAACTTCACACCGGAGCTGCAGTGTGATGCATCACCTCACAGAACTTCTCACTGGAGCAAGAGGCATCCCTGATGCAGGACTTTGCATAACAGTCCTTAGACCCGCCTTATTGATAACATCCTCAACGAGGATGCAGGACTTCTGATCGCAGCCTTGCAACCTCCTGGAGCCGCTGCATGGCACAACTCCACACAAGGATCTTGTATTGCCTCGGCTGCATGATGCAAAACTCTGCAACCAAGTATTAAAGTACTTTTGTTCAGCAGGCCTAACTTTGTCCCTGTAGCCAGCCTGTGCTCCACTGTGGTAAGCCTGAACTTGTGACTTTGTTTCGGTTCAGCACAACCAGATAGTCACAGTTGGAGCTTTGTGTTTTTTGGCATTATTTTCACTTAAATCTTTAAAACTTCATATCTCCGGTTTGGCTACTGATTGGCATTTTGTTGTTTTGGTCTCAAAATAGTTATTCAATTTTACTTTATTTGTTTAAATTGGTTTGGGATTTTTTGTGTGCTTCATTTTATTATTGTTTGAAGTGCTGCGTAAATATTAGGCATGGGGCGGAACTGGTGGAGTTTAACTCTGCGAAATGCTGCAGAGTTACAAAAAACTCAGCGAGATTCCTCTAAACTCCATGAACTGGCAGAAAGAAGCATGTTGCACTGTTTGCTTCCTGATTTAGCGCCAGTAGCTTGTTCCCTGAACAATCAGCGCAAATGGAAACACGGTGCGGGCCCAACGGGTGCAACTTCCTGAGTTGATTATGCTGCTCTTCGAGTAGATTTTCTACTTGAGCGTCAACTTTCTTATGTGAATGGTTGCGACCTCCTGTGGCCTCCCTTTTTGGAGAAATATTGCTGGGTGCCTTCCTAGCAAACAAAAAAATGTGCCAGGTAGCGCCAAATCTCGATTCTGTTCCTGAGCAGCACATCAGAAAAAACTCCACCACATGGGTGCTGGTGGAAGTTCGCCGGAATTCCACCTTCCAAGCATAACATAGAATGGCCAAAACTCTGACAACTCCACTGGTGGAGTAGAATATATCACCCACCCCTAATAAATACTTTACATATTGCCTGTGAGTTAAGCCTTACTGTCCTGGGTCAAGCTAACAGATGTTAGGCACAAGGTTAATTTGGGGTTTGCTTATGACTTCACTCTGGCAAGGATTGTAGTTGCTGTTTGAGTAGTGTTTCACTCCCTCATCCAGGAAACCAATTTCTTACATTGGTGTTAAGCGGTGAGTATTTGGACTTCTGTTTGCGCAGTGCCATAAGGTGAATTTGTGTTACACTGAAAATCTCAGATAAGTAATCTGAAACCATTTCGAGCCTTTTTAAATTCTCCCTAGTTTTCTGATTGGCTGTTTTTCCTTATTCTACATTTAAGATCCCTACCTCTTAAGCTTATACAGTGAGATGGAGGTGCTCAATGTGGAAACTCCGTGAGAAGAAGGGGCCATGTGCCTGGAAAGAAGGCCACAAAACTGACCTTCGGGTGGCCCTAATTGCCAATGAGGAGGTCACAAGGATGTAACTCAATCCAGAGGACTCTGAGGAGGAGGATCTTAATGAGGATGATCCTAATGAGGGAGGAGCTTGATTTGTGAGTACGGAGGCCCTGGTTGTGGGCCCTGAGCAGGAGCTCCCAGAGGACAGAGACCATCTGCCCACTGAAAGAGAGCTCAGTGTAAGGGGAGGGAGCAGTGTATTTTCAAATAACTTCTCCCCATAGGCTCTGAAGGATGGGAAGGCAGTAAGGGAGCTCAAGTTGCAAATGGCCAAAATGAAACTGGAGGAGTAGAAAAGAAGGCTAAGGCTGAGAATGAGAAGGCTTTGCCAGATATGAAAATGCTGCTGGAGCATGAGATAAGCCTGAAGGACAGCCACAGCCCATCCTTTAGGGCAGAGGGGCCATGCCCCTCCACCTTTTGCCCCTCATGAAGAGTGCCTGTCAGGCTGAGCAAAGGTCAGCCTGACAGACAATCTTCATGTTCAGCTCATGCAGCCAGGAGCCAGACATGCTCGATTTGCGCAGACTCCTGTATGCCTGAGCTGAATTTTGCTGGGCTGAAGAGGTCACAGCTCCTCTGGGTGTGACCTCCTCAGTCCAGCAAAGGTGCCTTGAGGCCCTTTCCCTCGGTGACGAGTGTAAGAACCACCCATTGACTTCGACCTGGGCACTTCAGGTTTAAGCCCTGAAGCGCCCAGGGCGAGTGTCAATCAGTGACACCTCGTCAGAGTCGGGTGGGGTCCGTAGTCTCACCGACCCCATCCCACTCTGTGATGAAGTTGGGACTGCTGCCTTTCCTCTCAGCCAATGAGGGAAGACAGCATTCCCAACCCTCCCAGGACCTCTGAGCTGAAGGTAAGTGTGTGTGTGTTTTTTTTTTTTTATGAATGTTTGGTGCATGCGTGTATGCTTGAATGTTGACGAGTGTTGTGAATGGATGTGTGTGCCTGTGTGTGTGAATGAATGAGTCTGAGTGTGCTGCCCTCCCCCCCCTCCTAAATTTACCAGCCACCACTGCTGAAGGAGCTGAAGCTGAAAGCTAAACAAGCTTCAGAGTCCAGCAGCCATGGTTAGGCATTCCTACAGTGTCTGAGGGAGACATAAAATCCTGCATTCCTAAAGATCTAGTGCCCAATAATGTGGTGAGAGATGACATAGACAAAGACAATTGGTTTTGTGCATATGGGATGGGGTACACAAGATTTCAGAGAAGTACTGGGGGAGGGTAGCTTATGGAAGCACATACCCACTGTTGATAGGGCCATACTTTTTACACTTGAGATGCGTGACCAGACAAAGGGGGTCATTACGACCCCAGTGGTCGGTGATTATGTGGCAGTAAGTACCGCCAACAGGCTGGCAGTACTTACCGCCACATTATAACATTGGCGGGTTGGCTTTAGCCAACCCGCCAATGTACCACTCTGATCGCCACGGCCGTAACAGCCGCCGGGCTGGAGATATCCATCTCCAGCCCAGCGGCTGCCATTGTCCCGCCTGTAGGATTATGACCCTGCCTACCGCCTAGTTTTCGAGGTGTTTGTAAAGCCACGAAAACCATGGCGGTAGGCCATATCAGTGACAGGGAATTCCTTCCCTGTCACTGATAGGCGTTCCGCCACCTCTCCAGTTACCCCCCCACACTCACTTCATCCACACACTCCCTACACACACACGCGCATACACACACTCATTCACGCATACGTACACGCAGGCTTGCATCCAATCACACACACATCCGCACACACTTCCAAATATACACACAGACACGCATTCACATTTCACAACACACATGCACTCTCACATCTGTACATGCACACACGCATTCAACACTCAACACACACACGCATTCACGCACACACATACATTCACACTCCCCCCTCTCACCCCACTCCCCTGTCAGAGACCTGACTTACCTGGATCCAGGGGGTCCTGCGGCAGGAGACAGGACGGGGTGCTGTTACCGTCAGCAGCGCCCACCAGCAGAACACCGCCAGGCCGTATTATTTTTCATAATACGGCTGGTGGCGGTCTACTGGCGTGGCGCTGCTGGTGGTAGCAGTGCCACCTTAACGCCATCTCCCAGCCTGGCCACAGCCAGATTTCCATCATTCTTGTGGCGGAAATCCAGTTGTGGTCATAATATGGCAGACGGCTGGTAGCTGCGGCGATGGTCTTTTGGCAGCCGTCGCCACGGCGGTAGGCTGTTTTTATCGCCAAAGTTATAATGAGGGCCAAAGTATGCCTGATAAAAATCATCCTTCTTTCTAAATTTTGGCTGAACCCTGAGAAGAACCATCAGAGTTTCAGTGATAGCCACACACTCCCAAACCAATCTTGGGTAGATTTCTTGGACTATTCCAGCAAGGCACTGAATAGCTGGTTGAGAGGCAACAATGTTTGTGATTATGTTGGGCTGTATAACCTGATTTTGAGGGAGTACATGCTTAGTACCTACAGAGCTGCGTCAGCACCTAGTGCATAGCAAGCTGACTGATTCAAGGAAACTTGATGAGGAGGTGGACCTCTGGGTCAGAACAAGAATGTCCAAGAAAGCATCTAGGGGGGACACCCAAAAGGGTGGTCAGGGTACCAACCAGAAGGAGGGGGAGATAAAAACAAGAAAGAGTTCTCACAAGGTCCCCAAAATAGTTCATACAAGAAAGGGTCCCATTCCCAATCCGGCCACCAAAATAAAGGTTTTGTGGACAAGTATACTGGTAAGTCTCTCCCCATGGGCTACAAGTGCTACCAGTATGGTCACATCAAGGGAGATCCCAAGTTCAATGGTGGGCAGTTCCAGGGACAGGCCAGTGTAGTGCTTGGGGAGAAGATGATGCCACTCAGTATGAGGGGGGAAGCTGAGGTTACCTTAGTGTCCCCGGTTGACAAAGAGATGGTGGGTAAGGCCCACATGGATGCCAATATGTCCAAATATTGGAAGTGGGTCACAATCAATGGACAGCAGGTGGAGGCTCTGAGAGACACAGTGTCATCTGGTGTCCTCAGAGTAGGTGACACTCAACACATTTCACAAGGTTGGCAGTCGTGAGGGCCACTACACAGTGGCGCTGGTTCCTTTCTTATGGTGGGGGGGAGTATGGGGTACTCTTAAGGTAGCTCTTAGCCCTGCCAATACTGTTAATTGTTTGCTAGAGAATTACATGGTGCACACTGCCTGGAAGGAAGTGGAGCTCAGGTCGCACCTGGAAATGTTAGGGTTGCCTGAAGGGGTCTGCATGACCACTCGGTCCATGGCTGCCTAGGAGGAGATTCAATAAGGCCTGGAGCCTAGAAGAATGTGTAAGGTAGGGGGCGTAGGACGTAGGAAACCAGCCCCTAAAGCTCCCTTGGCACCAGTGGATGGGTCACTGGAGGAGGCAGTCTTGGAGCCGACCAGTGAAGGCATTGCCTCTCTAGGGGACCTGCCTGAGCTAGCTGCATGGAAAGTTGAGGGTGTGCTCTCCAGGGAGGAGTTCTGCAAAGCGCAGAGAGAGAATATCCAACCTTAGAGGAACTGAGGTAGCAGGCTGGAATCCAGGCATCTGGTGACATCTCTGGAGATCACATTATTTGCTGAGAGAACAACCTCCTTTACAGTAAGCTTAAGGCTCCAGTGCATGGGGCAGCACGTGTGCTGGTGGCCCCCAGTGTTTGCAAGGCCTTCATATTGAGTTTGGCTCATGAGATAGCCCTGGCAGGACATCTGGGACAGGACTAGGCCTGGGCAGAGTTCCCAGGGTTCTGCTACACGGAACTCTGCAAAGTGCCGTATAAACTCTGTTGCGCTACTCGTAGTTCTGTGAGAGGCAGAGTTTGGGTATGTCACGCTATTTACATTGATTTTTCAGTGCAGAAGTTTCTCCTGTAAGGTAAAATCAGCACAAATGCCATCACATGGAGCACCAGCGGATGCTAACTTCTTTCTGCCACTCGAGTAGATTTTCTACTCAAGCTGCAGCTTCCTCAACACGAGCAGCAGCTTTCTCATCGTGAGCATTCCCGGCCTACCGTGACCAATAGCGTTCAGAAATCTAACTCGCCCTTGCCAACTTAGAGATTTCTCTCGCTCTCCAACTTAATGTTGGCGACCGCAAGAGAGAGAAAAAACTCCACTCCTCGTCACTTTGTGGAATTTTTTGGAACTCCAGTGGAGCGGAATCCTTCACCCACCCCTAGACAACACAAGACCTTTGACAGGCTTATCACTCACTTCTATTGACCCTGGATGAAGACAGCCTTAGACGCTTTCTGTAGGACTTGTCCCACCTCCCAGGTCAATGGGAAAATAGGGAAGAAGCTCAAGGCCCCTCTGACTCTCATGCCTGTGATTTGCACCCCCTCCTTGAGAGGGTGGGCATCAACATTTATGGGCCCCTGAACACCAGAACTGCCATGGGCAACAGGTCTATCCGAGTTTTGGTGGACAATCCACAATGTACCTATCAACACCAGAATATTGCGCGGTCTATTGGTGACTAGAATGCAAAAACACAGCACTCTCAAAACATTATAATGTATGTATTTTGTTGATAAGTTGTGGTTTAACCTTTTGCATTGCAGAATTCAATCCTGAAGACGGATTTTTAATATGCTTACAAATACTGTTCCTTTGCAATGTATTGTTGCAGGTTTTCAAAGTGTGTTAGGGTGTGGTCCTTTTCCAGGGTCTTCCAGAGACTTCCCTGCAGCATGCCTGGGCGTGGTTGAGGGCTGGGCCAAGACTCTATAAAAGGAGAGCCAGCCCAACTCCCAGTGCTCACTATTCAGAGGTCCCGGTGCAGAACAGCAGCTATTTCCAGAGTTCCTGTCCCGGTGGCCTATTTGATTTTCTAGTCCTCTGCTTTTCATGCTTCATTGGTGAATCGTGTTCTTGGGCGGTAGGACGGTAGTTGGGTTTATTCCCAACACCGTTTATTTTCAGAACTCTAGGGTCTAATTATTTATTTGATTAACATCTTTCTTTGAACGCATTGAAAATGTGCATTTGAGTGTTTACTTGCTTGGAGGTTTATGAATCGGCAAGACGCGTGATTTGTTTTATAAAAATGTAGAACTTGTATTTCATTGCGCGCTATTGTTTTTTAACTTGTACATGGACGTTTACGAATCGGCAAGACGCGCGATTCGTTTTATGAAGCTTTAAAACTTGTGTTTCATTACGCGCTACCATCTATTGACATTTTACATGGAGGCTACGATTCGATTCAAGATAATTTTAAAGCTTGTTATTATAGCGCGCAACCATTTCTTGACATTTACATGAAAGCTTACGAATCGGAAAGACAAACGATTAGTTTCATGATGATTTAAACCTTGTTATTTATTACGCACTACCATTTCTTGACATTTTAAAATTTAGTCAGACTATTGTTTCTGATTCTCATGTAAGGGAAAATGCTTGAATAAGAAAGTTTTCATTTAATTAATCTTGATTCCAGTACAGGTATCTGGCTATCTTGAAACCTAGTCATTTTAAAACTTCATTCTTAGACTATTCACGTTTTCAGAATGATTATGCTTAAAAACATAGTCTAATATTGCTTTCAGGAGATATATAATTTTCATATTGTGTGTCTAACCTTTTTTCTTACTATAGGTCTCCTTCCCAGCTGTTCCCTTCCTAAATCCCCTCTTCCCCTCTTGAACTCTCTTAGCCTCTGTGATTTATCTATCAGAGTCTTGGAGCTGTTCAGTGGTGGACGTGTGGGGAACGTGCGCAGACCCCGAGGATCTGGTGACTCTGACAGAATAGTGAGCCCACAAATTATTATCCTCCTGGTTTGTGTATGTTCTCAGCATAGCCACGCTAGACGAGTTAGTCAAGGCTATCACCCAGCTACAGGCAGAGGTAGTATCATACAAAGAATTAACAACTAGCTTAGCTGCGAAAGTGAGTCAGTTGCAAGATAAGGTAGAGAAGAAGGAACAAAGTCCCAAAGGTGTGTTTTGGACAGGCACTTCTTCTCAGGCTTCTGGAAGTAATCCGACAAACATTTCTCTAAATGTTCGTTCTCCAATTCCTTTAGTTCCCCCAGAACGTTTCTCAGGTGACCCTTCGAAAGCGCAATCTTTCCTGGTTCAAGTGGGACTACACTTCACCTGCAGACCACCTACTTTCCCCGATGCCCAGTCCAAAGTAGCTTTCTTGTTATCATATTTGGCTGGGGATGCAGCTACTAGGCCAATCCCTCTTGTGCGTAAAGACAGTCCCTTGTTGTATAACTGTAGAAATTTTGTTCGTGAGTTTGAGAGAGTTTTTAATCGTAGAACTGTAACACAGTCAGCAGATCGTGAATTATTAGATTTACGCCAAGGGAATCAAGATCTAGTACCGTATTTAGCCCATTTTAATTGGTTGGTTGCCGAGACATCCTGGCCTGAAAAAAAAAAAGCGATTTTGTTTTACAAGGGACTCAAAGAGGAATTAAAAGATATTGTAGCGCAAAATGACCCACAACCGACAGACTGTCAAGAATTAATAAATCTTTTTTTGAGGCTTGATCATCGTTTAGCAGAATGTAAAGAAACGTGCAACAAGATTGAAAAATATTCATGGCGTATTTATGATAACAGAGACTTAAGAATTCCGAAAGAGAGAACGCCGGAACCGATGGAAATTGGAACCATCAAAAGACCTTTGACCAAAGAGGAAAAGGATTTACGCAGAACAAATGGACTATGTCTTTATTGTGGACGGAAGGGTCATTTTGCCAAAGATTGTCCAATCAAACCAAAGAACAAGCAAGGTCCGGTTCAGAAGGTCGCAGCCAATACACCAGTCGAGTTGGAAAACTAAAACACCTGAGATGCCGAGAAGGGTTGCTCTTGGGTGTCACAGTGGACCCTTCACAATCTAGGCATCTTAAACTAGAAATAAGAGTTCAGGTCAAGAAAAAGAGTTATTTCAAAAAGGCTCTAGTCGATTCTGGGGCTACTGGGAACTTTGTTGATATCCAATTTGTTTGTGCATGGGGATCCCATGTATTGAAAAGAAAACCCCAGAAATCATCCAGGCAGTCAATGGAAAACTCTTGACTGGAGGCCCAGTAACTCTGCAGACTATTCCCTTGTCAATGATTTGTGAAGATAAGAATCAAAGAAAGAAACATAATGAGAAAATCATCTTTGATGTGATTCATGCTCCCCAATATGGGATTATCCTCGGCTTGCCATGGTTAACTCATCACAATCCAGAGATCAATTGGGCAGAATGAAAAATTGTGTTCTCATCTGCGCTATGTGACGAACAATGTCTCCAAAAGATTCAAGTACCAAAAATTTGCAAATCTTCCATAGCTACTGCTGCGGAGAAAGAAATTCAATTGCCCAAACAGTGTTCAACTTACAAAGATGTGTTTGATGAGAAAGAAGCAGAGAATCTACCTCCTCATAGATCTTATGACTGCCAAATTGATCTAGCACCAGATGTGATACTTCCAACTGTCGTGTATATGCCCTGTCAAAACATGAAAACCAACATTTACGAAAATACCTAGATCAATTTTTGGAGAATGGCTTCATTCGTCCCTTTAAGTCTCCTGCAGCTTCTCCTTTGTTTTTTGTTCCAAAAGCTAATGGAGAACTTCGAACTTGCATCGACTATAGGGGTTTGAACAAAGTTACCATAAAAAATAAATATCCCTTACCCCTAATTCCGGTTTTATTGGAACAAGTAAAGAGAGCAAAAATCTACACAAAGCTTGACCTTCGAGGTGCTTATCATTTGGTCAGAATGAGAGAGGGTGATGAATGGAAAACATCATTCAAGACAAGATATGGCCTTTTTGAATAAACCGTCATGCCTTTTGGTTTGTGTAATGCTCCAGCAGCATTTCAATTTTTCTTGAATGACGTTCTTAGAGAGTACCTCGACATATTTGCCATAGTCTACATCAATGACATTCTGATCTATTCAGACAATGAAAACGAACATGTCCAGCATGTCAAGAAAATTCTTGCAGCCCTTCGAAAGCACCATTTATACTGCAAACTAACCAAGTGTGAGTTTCACGTTACCACAGTTGAGTTTTTAGGAGTTATTCTTACCCCTCAAGGTATGGTGATGGCAGAAAAGAAAGTGAAAGCAGTATCTGAATGGCCCACCCCAAAGGCTGTTCGTGATGTACAATGTTTTCTGGGGTTTGCAATTTTTTACCGGAGGTTCATAAATCATTTCACCCAGACAGTAGCTCCAATCACTAAACTACTAAGAAAGAAATAAACATTTGTATGGTCTCCAGAAGCTGATCAAGCTTTCTCGACTTTGAAGGAAGCTTTCTCCAGTCTTGATTCATCCTGATACAAATCGACCTTTCATAGTGGAAGCTGATGCTTCAGATGTAGCAATAGGGGCCGTCTTATCACAACGAAATAAAGACACTGGCCAACTTCATCCTGTAGCTTATATGTCTCGGAAGTTGAACGAAGCCGAACAGAACTATGTCATTGCTGAAAAAGAGCTTCTGGTGATTCGTGATGCCTTTAAAGAATGGAGACATCATTTGTTGGGTGTCAAATACACGGTTGCAGTATATGCTGATCATTGTAATCTTCAATTCATGAGTTCTGCCAGACTTTTGACCCCTCGGCAATTACGCTGGATGCTGTTTTTTGCCGAAATTGATTTTGTAGTAACTTTCCGGCCTGGTAAAGATAATCGCAAAGCTGACGCCTTGTCCCGTCAAGAGTCTACCACGTTGCCTGCATTTCAACCCTCCAGAGCTATCATTGCTCCTGACAAGGTTCTATGTACATAAAAACTGAAGATTTCTTTGAAGAAATTCGCAACTTTTTCACTGTTGAAAAATGGCAAACATGGGCCCAAGCAGATCCCAAAAGGTCAATCAAGCAAGGACTACCCTTTCATAACGCTCGTTTGTTTGTACCCACTACCAAGCTTCGCAAGATAGTGTTTCATTGGTTGCATGTTATACCTACGGCAGGTCACCCAGGTACTCCTAAAACTATTGAACTGATCCAACATTATTTTTAGTTGCCTACCCTAACAAAAGATGTAAAAGCAATGGTGAACACCTGCAAAGTTTGTGCTTGCATTAAATCAAGTCATTAAAAACCAAAAGGGTTGTTACATCCACTTCCAGCTCCAAGTCGTCCATGGGAGCACATTTCTCTAGACTTTATTACCGGTTTGCCAGTGGTTCAACAGCATTCAGTATTTCTGGTGGTAGTAGATAGTCTCACGAAATATGGACATGTCATTGCCTGTAAAAAACTGTCCACTTCTAGTGAATTGGCAACTATTTTACTGAACAGAGTAATTTGTTATCATGGACTGCCAAAGGTTATCCTCTCCGATCGTGGGTCACAATTTACCTCCATTTTCTGGAAGACATGGTGTAAAACACTTCAAGTGACATCTACACTATCTACTAGTCACCACCCTCAAACAGATGGTCAAACGGAGAGATTAAATCAGACCTTGAAACAATACCTACGTGCCTACGCTGACAAGGCACTTCATTCTTGGACATCAATGCTCTGGTTAGCTGAGTTAGCTTATAATAACTCATTTCACACTTCAATTGGCGTTACACCCTTTTTTGGATTATTTGGCTATCATCCTGACACCTTGCCCATCACAATTCCTAAAGAAAGTTCTCTTACTCCAGCTGTGTCAGAAACCATTCAGCATTTGCATCAAACCCAGAAACTGATTCAACAGCATTTAGAAAAAGCCAAACAAAAATACAAAAGGCATTATGACAAGAAACATTGTGAGGGACTGCAATATCAACCAGGTGACAAAGTGTGGCTTTCCACAAAACATATAGACTTCAAGAAGAAGCACACGTTTAACCCCAAATTCATAGGTCCATACATTGCCCTCCAGCAAATCAATCCGGTGACCTATAAATTACAATTACCCAGATCCTTACGGATTCATCCAGGGTTCCACACTTCCCTCTTGAAAAAGGCAGTCCAAAAGATTTGCCCCTATCCAGCTCCTGTACTAGTACAAGGGGAAGAAGAATACGAAGTCAAGAAAGTGTTGGATTCTAAACTGAGAGGGCGTAATCTATGGTACTTAATCTCATGGAAAGGTTATGGTCCTGAAAGTAACTCGTGGGTTTCCACTTCTGATGTTCATGCTCCAGTACTTGTGAGACGCTTTCATCGTCTTAATCCAGGCAAACCAGGCCCTGGAGCGCGCCTGGGAGAGGGGAGTACTGTCAGCACCAGAATATTGCGCGCTCTATTGGTGACTAGAATGCAAAAACCCAGCACTCTCAAAACATTATTATGTATGTATTTTGTTGATAAGTTGTGGTTTAACCTTTTGCATTGCAGAATTCAATCCTGAAGACTGATTTTTAATATGCTTACAAATACTGTTCCTTTGCAATGTATTGTTGTAGGTTTTCAAAGTGTGTTAGGGTCTGGTCCTTTTCCAGGGTCTTCCAGAGACTTCCCTGCAGCATGCCTGGGCGTGGTTGAGGGCTGGGCCAAGACTCTATAAAAGGAGAGCCAGCCCAACTCCCATTGCTCACTATTCAGAGGTCCCAGTGCAGAACAGCAGCTATTTCCAGACTTCCTGTCCCGGTGGCCTATTTGATTTTCCAGTCCTCTGCTTTTCATGCTTCATTGGTGAATCTTGTTCTTGGGCGGTAAGACGGTAGTTGGGTTTATTCCCAACACCGTTTATCTTCAGAACTCTTGTATTCTAGGGTCTAATTATTTATTTGATTAACATCTTACTTTGAACACATTGAAAATGTTCATTTGAGGGTTTACTTGCTTGGAGGTTTATGAATCGGCAAGAAACGCGATTCGTTTTATAAAAATGTAGAACTTGTATTTCATTGAGCGCTATTGTTTTTTAACTTGTACATGGACTTTTACGAATCGGCAGGACATGCGATTCATTTTATGAAGCTTTAAAACTTGTGTTTCATTACGCGCTACCATCTATTGACATTTTACATGGAGGCTACGAATCGGCAAGACGTGCGATTCGATTCAAGATAATTTTAAAGCTTGTTATTATGGCGCACAACCACTTCTTGACATTTACATGAAAGCTTACGAATCGGAAAGACAAACGATTCATTTCATGATGATTTAAACCTTGTTATTTATTACGCGCTACCATTTCTTGACATTTTTGCATGGTGACATTTAAATCAATAAGACTCGCGATTTTCTCATTTAGTCTATTTCATATTGTTCATTGTATGTTACCATTCTAGGATATTTGTTTGGTAGTATTCGAGTTGATAAGTGTGTGATTTATTTCCTGAATTCATATCATGCTAATCATTGAAGTATAATTCTTCCATAGTGTTTATTATATATAAATATATCTGCAAGGTGTGTAATCTGTGTTGATACATTTCTAGAAAATACAAAAAAAAGGCCAGAGTTTCTGAATGTAATGTTGTATGCTTCTATTATGTATTCTTAAAATAAGGTTTTATACGACTGATTTAAAATTTTGTCAGAATATTGTTTCTGATTCTCATGTAAAGGAAAATGCTTGAATAAAAAGTTTTCATTTAATTAATCTTGATTCCAGTACAGCTATCTGGCTATCTTGAAACCTAGGCATTTTAAAACTTTATTCTTAGATTATTCATGTTTTCAGAATGATTATGCTTAAAAACATAGTCTAATATTGCTTTCAGGAGACATATAATTTTCATATTGTGTGTCTAACCTTTTTTCTTACTATAGGTCTCCTTCCCAGCTGTTCCCTTCCTAAATCCCCTCTTCCCCTCTTGAACTCTCTTAGCCTCTGTGATTTATCTATCACAGTCTTGGAGCTGTTCAGTGGTGGACGTGTTGGGAACGTGCGCAGACCCCGAGGATCTGGTGACTCTGACAGTACCCAAAGGCTATCCCTCTGAGGACCATAACTGTATCTGCAATGGCGAGGGCACTGATGGGGATTTTTTCTCAAGTGGGTTTCCCCAAGGAAGTGGTGTCAAACAGGGGCACCATCTTCATCTCTGCATTCATAAAGTCCATGTGGAAGGAATGTGGGGTAACCTACAAGTTCTCCACTCCCTACTATCCCCAGACTAATGGGCTTGTTGAGAGTTCCAACAAGACCCTCAAGGGCTTTATTATGGGTCTGACTGAGCCCATGTGACAGAAGTGGGGTGTCCTCTTGCCATACCTGTGCTTTGCATACAGGAAGGTACCACAGAAAGGAGTAGGGTTTATCCATTTTGAGCTCCTCTTTGGTTATCGTGTGAGGGGACCTCAATGTTTGGTGAAGGAGAGGTAGGAAGAAGCCCCAAACAAGCACTCTCAGTCTCTTAGGATGTGTTTACCTAGAAGCTAACCCTCCACAACCAAATGCAGAAGTTCTGGAAGAAGGCTACAGAGAACATACAAGGTAGACAGGAGGTAATGAAACTGTGGTATGATCAGAAAGCCACTCTAGTTGAGTTTCAGCCTGGCCAGAAGGTGTGGGGCATGGAGCTAGTTGAACCCAGGGTCCTTTAAGATCACTGAACAACAGGGCCCTATTAGGTGATTAAGAGGAAAAGGGAGGACACCTACCTGGTGGACCTCAAGACCCCCAGAAACCTCTTAAGGGTCCTCCACATCAATCCCCTAGAACCCCACTACAAGAGGTCTGAAGTCACCATGCAGGTGGTGATGGATGATGGAGTAGAGGAGAGTGAACCTCTCCCAGTTCTCCTGTCATCCAAGGAAAAAGATGAATAAGTTGAAGATGTCAACCTTCCCACTACCCTGACCCCAGAGCGGCAGAGGGAGTGTCACCAGTTGTTGTGGCAGTTCACCTCTCTGTTCGGGTCCTGGCTGCAATGGAGGCCTTCAGTGCTGCTTACCTGGATGACATAGCTGTCTTCAGTAGCAGCTGGAAGGACAACCTGTTACACCTCCAGGGAGTGTTTCATGCTCTGCAACAGACAAGCCTGAGTATCAATGTCAGTAAGTGCCAGATGAGGTAAGGGTCTGCGGTGTACTTGGGATACCTGGTGGGAAGGGAGTAAGGTGCAGCCAATCCAGCCTAAAATGAAAACCATCATGGCCTTGCAGCCCCCCCCAACACACACAAAAGTGACGTTCTTCCTGAGCTTCACTGATCTTAATGGAGGGTTGTCAAGGGATATGTCACCATTATTGCACACTTCACTGAGCTGACTTAGAAGAAGCAGACAGGCATCTGAATAGGTTTGGTTGATAAACTCTGCTCCACCGGCGGAGGGCACAGAGTCATGGCCACTCCGTGTTACTCATGACTCGGCCAGCTAGGAGTCCTGCCCTCCCAAGTGGTGCCATGCCAGTCCTGGAGCCTTGGAAGTGGGCCTGAAGGTGCTCTGCCAGCCCAGCTGTGGTCCCAGCAGTACTGGCGCAGTACAAAGCTTTGCCTCCCAAAATTCTACATTGGTGCTGCAGTACGAAGCATCTCCTCAGAGAACACCACATTGGAACCGCTCTGCAATGCATCCCAGACACAGGACTTCACATCGCAGCCCTCAGTTACCTTGGAACCACTGCTGTACAACGCATCCTCGACATAGGCCTTCACATCTCAAGTCCCTTATCAACAGATCCTCAATGGCGAAGCAGGACTCTGCATCGCAAGTCTGCAACTTCTTCAGAACCAGTGGGTGCGCAATGCACCTCCAATGCAAGACTTTGCTTTGTAAGCCCCTTGTTGACAGCATCCTCCAGAGATGAGTTCACTACACAAGGACAGTGAGTCCTTGAGGGAAACTGATTTTATGATGGTGAAATAGAAGATTTAATTGTCCTAAGCAGCTGCCCTGTGTGAGGTAATGATCCTAATAGAACATCTAACATCAGTGACTTGAAAGAACACCACTTAGTAATATTCTAAAAGGTTACATAACTGGTATCAGCTGGGTTATTATTAAGAACTATGTGGCCAATGGTGCAAGTTGTTTTCTCTCAGAAGTTGTTAGTGTCAGTATTCTTTTAATTTATGGCTATAATTTTTGACCTAGCCCTTCAAAACAGTAGATGATGTAATACAGTGATATATATGTAATGAAGGTCAGGAAACAACAATGAAAACATAAAGCAATCATGCAATACATGAATGGTCTATAATTCTGGACCTAAGGGTTAATGGTAAACACTTTGAGATATCAACTTTGATTTGGGGTCATTGAAGTGGAATAAAATGCTCTCTGATCAATGACGAGACATCAACATGAATTTAAACACTTAATAAACAAGAAGGAATGGGAAAGGAAGTGTTGATTAATTAAGATGGTACATAATGTGGGGCAGGGGAGATGAACGTTCAATAGAGATGCGGTGGAGGGTGGGAGAAGACCCAGCCTGAGTGTTTCCCATTGCTCATGCGATTAGGGTCAGTGTCCCTGCCATCCCGGAAGTGGCTGCAGTGTCGACTAGGGGTCCTCCCTATTATGTGTTTTGTAGACCCTAGGAGTGTGTAGCAGGTGTGTGTTGTATGTCTACAGTTTTAGGTTGGGGTAGGAGCCATCTACGGTGGTCGTTCGTTAGATTTAGCTTCTTTCTTCTCAACATATGTCTGCCAGTCCGGTGGTGTGGTTGGTGTAGTGCATCCTGATCCAGCATCCTGTAGCGTTTGTTGTTCCACTAGTATGCTGTAGTGTACGCCTGAGCACCACAGTAACACAAGTCCATCTTAGCATTGTCCAACTGGGTAGTCAGTGTCTTCTGGCCATTTCACAGACCAAGGACAAAGCTAGGCATCTCCTGCTGGATATTTAGGGCCGTATTTATACTCTGGTTGCGCCGAATTTGCGTCGTTTTTTTCGACGCAAATTCGACGCTAAACTAACGCCAACTAACGCCATATTTATACTATGGCGTTAGACGCTTCGGGCGCCAAAGTGCCCGGAGTGGGCGTCATTTTTTAGCGTGAACCCCTTCCTTGCGTTAATGATATGCAAGGGAGGCGTTCCCGTCTTAAAAAATGACTCCCAGGCCTTTACGTGGTATTTATACTCCCGGGCAAAAATGACGCCCGGGAGTGGGCGTGGCCAAAAACGGCGCATTTGCGCCGCTTTTTAACGCCTGGGTCAGGCATGGCGTTAAGGGACAAGTGGGCTCAAAATGAGCCCAGAGTGCCCTCCCCTGCCCCCAGGGACCCCCCCTGCCACCCTTGCCCACCCCAGGAGGACACCCAAGGACGGAGGGACCCATCCCATGGACATTAAGGTAAGTTCAGGTAAGTATTTTTATTTTTTATTTTTGTGGCATAGGGGGGCCTGATTTGTGCCCCCCTACATGCCACTATGCCCAATGACCATGCCCAGGGGACATAAGTCCCCTGGGCATGGCCATTGGGCAAGGGGGCATGACTCCTATCTTTACAATGATAGGAGTCATGTTGATGGGGGATGGGCGTCGTTAAAAAATGGCGCAAGTCGGGTTAAGACGATTTTTTTGCCTCAACCTGACTTGCCCCATTTTAAGACGCCCTAACGTCATTTTTGCCCAACGCCGGCGCTGCCTGGTCTACGTGTTTTTTTTCCACGTACACCAGGCAGCGCCGGTCTGCTTGCGCCGGCTAACGCCATTCCATAAATACGGCGCCCGCATGGCGCTTCAGAATGGCGTTAGACGGCGCTAAATTTTTTGACGCTAAACTGCGTTAGCGCAGTTTTGCGTCAAAAAGTATAAATATGGCCCTTAATCCTCCTGCAAACTCAGGTATGTTGCTTTTATCTCTGAGTATGCATGTACACTTCTAGGCATTAGGCAGATCCACAACTTCTCTAGAAAGTTGCAGCCTTCAGGTAATGTCCCCTCATCATTGGGAAACTGGTTGTCTGGCAGACTCAAACTCTGGCTACACAACAACACATCAAGTACACTGTATAGCACTCTTTTCTTTCATCAAGAAGAACTTGGAAATGGAACAAAATGGAGTGGGATGGGTTCCCTTTATATTTATTTTCCGGACTGGGGATGCAGATCCACTGTCCAAGGTCCTAGAATTAGTTGCATGTGGTTTCGTTTCAAATGTAATTTTGTGACTGTAGTGAAGACATGGCCTTTGAATGATGTGTTGGCTCTCACAGGAGGTAGTGGCGATGCTGGCTGCAAGCAGGAGTATCCAAAATATAAGTCATGAAACATGAAGACTCTGACATGGCAGTCATCAGTCTTCCAAAAGTAGAAATCAGGAAAAGACAAAAGAACAGGCTCTGCCTAGGAATGTCCTGACCTTTAACAAGAGAATCTGATGACTCTTCCAACCTCCCCCATCTATCAAATAGCAGTGCTCAGGAAAATATAATCAGCAATCCCCTAAAAAGGTCCTCACAGAATTTCTGTCTTCATCCTACCTCACCTCAGAGTCTGAGTCTCCACGTTCTGGCTTCAGGAATTCAAGAAATACACTTCCATTGCCTAGGTGGAGCTATATCTATCCGCATCCTGTGCCATGCTAAACCAGGAACTATCTAAAATGGATCCAACAGGTCCCAGAAACCATATCCACATTGCAAACATTTTCAATATCATGTCTGTGACACACATACACACTGTACACATGAACTCGACACACACAGGATGTCAGCGCAAGTGAGCTACACTGAAGCTGAACCTTTAAACAAGTGTGGCCAGTAAGTCCACAATACAGAAAAAAGGTCTGTCCTGGACTATGAATTCACAAAAATCGATAAGCTTCCAACTCTGCCAACTCAGAGCATAGATAGTAGCCCCATGTCATTAAAAGAGGGCATGTGTGGTGATCCATTCTAGGTCACAAAACCATTTCCTGACCTTGGCATTACCTGGACGAGGCCTAGACCTCTGCACACATTTTTATAAGCATAATAATCAGGCTGGTAAAAATTGGCAAACCATATTCACATACAGTTTGGTTACTCAAGGCAGGGATACATGTCCGTCATCCCCCTGCTTCAGCAGCTACAACAGGGGTGGGTTTTTGATGGGCTTCATCTGGCTGCAACTCAGCAGACAAAGGCTCATACTTAATGAGAAAGGGTGGGAAAGTGAGTAAAAATATGGATGGGTGTCTGAGTGAAATGGTGGATGGGTGAGTGAAGGGAAGGCTGGATGGATGCATGGATGAATAAGTAACAGAATGGCTGTAAGGATGGATGGATGATGAGTGAAAGTCTTGATGGATACATGGGTGGGAAGTGTAGGTGGATGGATGAGTGAAAGGATGGATGAGTGAAAGGATGGATGTAAGGATAGATGAGTGAAAGAATATATGAATGAGTGAAAGGGAGGACAGGTAGCTGGCTGGATGAAAGGGTGCATGCATCTATTAGTGAAAAGGTGGAGGAATGGAAGGATGAATCAGTGAAAAGATGGATGGATGGATGGATGAGTGAAAGTGTAAAATGATAGATGATGGATGTGTGAGTGAAATGGTGGATGGATCGCTGAGTGAAAATGTGGACGATAGATGCATGGATGAATGAGTGAAAAGAATGGATGTAAGGATGGGTGACTGAAAGGGAGGAAGGATGGATGGATTGATGAGTGAATGTGTGGATGGGTGGATGAGTAAATGGAGGGATGGGTGATGAGAGAAAGGATGGTTGAGTGAATGCATGGATAGATGAGTGAAAGGGTAAACAAATGGATTGATGAATGGATGGATGGACTGAGTGATAGGGTGGATGGATGAGTGAAAAAATGGGTGAATGGATGAGTGGAACAATGGATGAAAAGATGGATGAGTGAAAGAATGGATGATGAGTGAAAGGGTAAATGAATGGATTGATGAATGGATGGATGGACTGAGTGATAGGATGAATGGATGAGTGAAACAATGGGTGAATGGATGAGTGAAACAATGGATGGATGATTGAAATGGAGGGTAGAAGGGCAGCTGAATCAAAGGGTGGATGAGTGAAAGGGTGGATGAGTGAGTGAAAGAATGGATGGCTGAGCGTAAGGGTGAATGGATGGATGGGTCAAAGGGTATACTCCGAGATATAGGCCGGTAATTCCAACACAGTGATTGTACTAGATGATATTGTTTTGTACGCACTGCAATGTAACGTTTTAAAATGCAGGGATCGCGCAGCACTCCTGCTTGTCTGCACAGAATTTAGGGCATTACTGTGCAGCATTATTGGGGGTACATGATTGTGACTGTGTTCAGTGCCACTTGGTGTCAGGTCTTTGCCACTAACTAGCCGTCATTTTTGCTAGCGGTCTAGCTGCCTGAAGGTCCGCACTTCGCCCCTACAAAAGACACTCCGGGGTGCGGATGCTCAGCGGATGCACGCAGCAGGCGTACCTATGGTAAGCCCGTCTGCTTCTGACTGAACCAGAGGCCAGAACCCCTGCCAGTTTACTTTTTAATCTTACTATCACAAATTATGCAGCTCGTGTATTCGACTAGTAAACTGAAAGCTCCTAATTTTGTTCCATCAAATACTCAAATACTTGTTTGCACTCTATAATGCCATTATTACTCCCAACAGTATGTAAAAGCTGTACAGCCATATTAGGGCCCCAGGACTTGGAGGATGAGGGTAAGGCATTATCAATGCCTCCTCCCAGTCTGAACCGGATAAAAATGCTATTATTGAACTGTAGGTCACTTCCAAAACACAGCATCCAAGTTTTACTATTCTTGGAGATAGCTCTTCGGATGCCCTGTTCTTAACTGAAACCTGGCAAAATGGAAGTCTAGTTCCTCCCAGGGTTAGTCTATTAGTAGGCGGTATAGGAAAAAGAGGGGAGCAGAGGGAGGAGTAGCTATCATTTTAAAGAAGTCTACAACTGTCCTAGTAAGCCTATTGACATCGAGGACAGTGACTCAATCCTATCTTCCCTTGAACTTTCAACTACCTTCACATTTTCAGGGATTCTTATCTATCGAACCCCGGGACCAGCAATTTGTATCAGTGTTGCCTGACATTGTTCAGAGTGCAGCTTAAGTAAAGCAAATTTCATGGTACTGGGTGATCTCAACTTCCACTTTGAAGATAGCAAGGACATCTCAGCAACTAGAGTGACGAACGATCTTGCAGCTTTGCAATTAAACCTAATCACGAGGTTTGCAACACATACTAAGGGCCATATATTGGATCCCATTTTTTCTAACCTTACTCAGCTAGATGTGGACAAGGGGCTCCTGGTTCTTTGGTCGGACAATTTTACTATCCCTTTCTAGTTTAGCTTCCCCTCTATAAGAAGGAAAGATATTTTCCATGCCAAGGTTAGAAGGCCGTAAAAAAACTGGGCAGTACTACATTGCGAACTGTGTTAAATAATACCATCCCTATGGAGGAGAGTGACATGGAAAGTATGCACACTCATTTTGAAAACTGGCTAACAGAGTTCCCTGACTTTCTTATTCCATTGAAATCCTTTCCTTTCCTCCAAAATGGAGAGAGGGACAGGTTTCATGGTATACCCCAGAATTACTCACGTACAAATCTAGATATTCATTGTGCACAACCATTTTATGGCATTTACAAGGTTGCATTCGAATCGGCAAGACGCACCATTCGTTTCCTGTGCTTAGTTCTTGTTACTCATTGTGCGTGCTACTATTTCTTGGCATTCACATGTTGGCCTTCGAATCGGCAAGACGCGCAATTCATTTCTTGTGTCTAATTCATGATATTCATTGCGTGCTACCATTTCTTGGCATTCACATGGTGGCCTTCGAATCGACAAGACGCGCAATTAATTTCTTGTGCCTAATTCATGATATTCATTGTGCACTACCATTTCATGGCATTCACATGGTGGTATTCGAATCGGCAAGACGCGCAATGAATTTCCTGTGCTGAATTCATGATATTCATTGTGCACAACTATTTCATGGCATTTACAAACTCTTGTGGAAATCAGCAATGTGCGCAATTCATGTTCTTGCATTCTAAGAATCTAAAGTGCTAGAATTCTGGATATTATATTCTATGTCCATGTAAGGTTTTTAGTACAATTCCTATTGTTTTCCAAGGAGTGTTTGGATGGCTTTTATCCTCATGTAATGAGGCCGTGTTTGTTCTGGGACATTGTTATGGAAGGTTATTGTATTCCTAGAACAGTATGTTTTCAATTCATGAAAATTCTATATGAAACATTTTCCTAACCATTTTTTATTCTTTTCCAGGTACCTAGATTTAGTGAGGCCTAATTAGAGTCTAGTTCTAGGCATTCATGTTTCCTTAGTTTTAGGTATTATTTCATGTTCCAAGTATCATTGAACCCTAGATTCAACAGAGAGTTTTTATGAATCTAAATGTGGTTTTGAATCTGATGTTGTGTTGTTTAATCTTTTGCTTCCCACAGGCCTCCTTCCCAGCTGTTCCCTTCCTAATTCCCTCTTCCCCTCTTGAACTCTCTCAGCCTCTGTGATTCATCTATCAGAGTCTTGGAGCTGTTCAGTGGTGGATGTGTTGGGAGCGTGCGCAGACCCCGAGGATCTGGTGACTCTGACTGAATAGTGAACCCACTAATTATTATCCTCCTGGTTTGCGTGTGTTCTCAACATGGCTACACTGTACGAGCTAGTCAAAGTTATTATGCAGCTTCAAGCAGAGGTAGTGTCATCAAGGGATATAACTGCCAACTTAGCTGAGAGATTGAGTCAGTTGCAGGAAAGAGTGGGAAAGATTGAACAAAGTCCTTTTGGTGCGGGTTGGCCTGGTCCTCCTCCTCAAGGTACAAGAGGTCACCCTCCAATTAACATTTCTATCAACGTTCCCTCAGCCAGTCCTCTGGCTCCTCCAGAACGATTCTCAGGTGATCCTTTGAAAGCGCAATCCTTTCTGATGCAAGTATAATTGCACTTTACCTGTCGACCAAGTGTTTTCCCTGATGCCCAATCCAGGGTGGCTTTCTTGTTATCATACCTGACTGGGGACGCAGCCACCTGGGCAATTCCTCTTGTGAGTAAAGACAGTTCCCTGCTTTACAACTGGAGACATTTTTGTTCGTGAGTTTGAACGAGTATTTGATCGCCAAACTGTAACATTGTCAGCAGATCGTGAATTATTAGACTTACGACAAGGTAATCAGGATTTAGTGACATATCTAGCCAGCTTTAATCGGCTGGTAGCCGAGACATCCTGGCCGGAAGAAAAGCAGGCGGCCTTGTTCTATAAGGGACTCAAAGAGGGGTTAAAACATATTCTAGCTCAAATAGACCCACAGCCTACAGACTGTCAAGACCTGATAAACCTCATTTTGAGACTGGATCATTGTTTGGCAGAATGACGAGAGACACGCAAAAAAACTGAGAAATATTCCTGGTGTGTTCATGATAACAGAGAATCACAAGTTCAAGAAGAGAACAATGAGGAACCAATGGAAATTGGAACTATCAGACGTTCCTTAACGACTACCGAGAAAGACCTACGTCGGAAAAGGAGACAATGTTTGTATTGTGGCCATGAAGGTCATTTTGTGAAAGAGTGTCCAGTAAAACCACAGAGCAGATTGGCTGTTGCCAAAAAGGTTGAGACACAACTAAAATCCCCAGAGTGCAAGGAAGGTTTAGTCTTGGGAGTCACCTCAGACCTTTCTCAGAAAGAGACACCACTGTTAAGAAAATCACGGTATTTGAAATTGGATCTAGAAATTCAAGTAGAAGGACACACCTACCTAAGAGAAGCTTTGGTGGACTCAGGTGCTACTGAGAATTCCATAGACACTCAATTGGTGGAAGAAAGGGGGATCCAGTGTGAGAAAAAGAAAACACCAGGGTTAGTGGAGACCGCAGATGGTGACTCTACAGAACCTGCCCTTGTCAATAACTTGTGATGGACAAACTTATGACACTAAACATGTCGGGTTAGCAACCTTTGATGTTATTCATGCTCCTCAGTATGGAATCATCCTCGGAATGCCCTGGTTGAGTAACCATAATCCTCAGATAGACTCGGAGGAGAGAAAGGTAATATTCCAGTCATCCCTTTGTAAGACAAGATGTCTTAAAACTTTGAATGTTCTCAATCTGAGGGAGTCTCCGTTAGCTATAGTCACTACCAAGGAAATGACATTGCCTTCACAAAGCGTATCATGTACTGGTGTGGAGGAGGCAAGGAAGAACGGAGAGCCCTTCTTGCGGTCCCCAGAAGCCGAGAAAGCCTTTTTGATTTCAAAAAAAGTATTTTCCAGTACTCCTATCCTGACTCATTCAGGGGCTGAAAGTTTCATTGTCACAGAAAACTGTCTCCAGACATCCAGTGGTACAGATCCTCAACAAGCCCCCACAACCAAGGATGTTGAAAAAGAAGACTTCTCCACCGTCCCAGTCTTGACTCATCCTGATCTTGACCATCCAGTTACAGGAGAAACAGGTGCTCCCTATAGAACAAGTGGTGGCGTGTTATCGCACCGCAATAAAGACAGACAAAAGCATGCAGAATATCACAGCAAGAAACACTGTGAAGGACCTCAATATAAAACTGATGATAGAATGAGGCTTTCTACACGCCATATTGATTTCAAGAAAAGACACATTTTTAGTCCCAAGTTCACCGGTCCTTACACCGTCTTTCAACAAGGTAATCCAATAACCCATGAAATGCAGCTCACTCGGAAAAATCATGGTCCTAAGAGAGACTCAAGGGACTCCGCTTTTTACATTCATGGTCTACGATTAGTGAGGCGTTTTCATTGCCTAAAACTAGACAACCAGGCTCTAGAGCACACTTGGGAGAGGGAGTATTGTCAACATCTGGGCAGTGCGCGCTCTACGGGCGACTGGAATGCAAAAACCCAGCACTTATGAGATTACGTAATTCATGCATTACGTTGATATGCTGTTGTTTAACCTTTTGCATTGCAGGGTTTAATCCTGAAGACTTATTTTCAAGGTGCTTATAAATACTGTTCATTTGCAATGTATTGATGCAGGCTTTCAGAGTGTGTCAGGGTGTGGGGTCCCTTTCCAGGGCCTTCTAGAAGCTTTCCCTGCAACATGCCTGGGTGTGGTTTGTGGGCTGGGCCAAGACTCTATATAAGGGAGCCAGCCCAGCTCCACGTGCTCACTATTCAGAGGTCCCGGTGCAGAGCAGCAGCAACTTCCTGAGCTCCTGTTTTGGTGGCCTACTTTGATCTTCCAGGCCTCGCCCTTTCACTTGGCTGGGTGATTCTGGATCAGGGTGGTAAGACGGAGGTCGGGCTGGGCCCTCGACACCGATCTCGAAGGATTTCAAGTTCTTGGGCCTAATTATTATTATAAATCTATTTTGCTCTTGTCCGTGTGAAAATGCGCTTGATATTTAAATGGGATTTACATGTTGACATTTGGATCGGCTAAAAGAGCGACTCTTTCCTCGTGTACAAATCTAGATATTCATTGTGCGCAACAATTTTCTGACATTTACAAGGTTGCACTCGAATCGGCAGGACGCGCAATTCTTTCCTCTTGTACAAATCTACATATTCATTGTGGGCAACCATTTTCTCACATTTACAAGGTTGCATTTGAATCGTCAAGACGCGCGATTCTTTTCTTCCGTACAAATCTAGATATTCATTGTGCACAACCATTGTATGGCATTTACAAGGTTCAATTCAAATCGGCAAGACGCGCAATTCGTTTCCTGTGCTTAATTCATGTTACTCATTGTGCGTGCTACCATTTCTTGGCATTCACATGGTGGCCTTTGAATCGGCAAGACTCCCAATTCATTTCTTGTGTCTAATTCATGATATTCATTGTGCGCTACCATTTCATGGCATTCACATGGTGGTATTCGAATCGGCAAGACACGCAATTCATTTCTTGTGCTTAATTCATGTTATTCATTGTGAATAACTATTTAATGGCATTTACAAACTCTTGTGGAAATCCACAATGTGCGCAATTCGTGTTCTTGCATTCTAAGAATCTAAAGTGCTAGAATTCTGGATATTATATTTTATGTCCATGTAAGGTTTTTAGTACAATTCGTAT
The DNA here is from genome assembly GCF_031143425.1 of Pleurodeles waltl. Classification (NCBI taxonomy): domain Eukaryota; kingdom Metazoa; phylum Chordata; class Amphibia; order Caudata; family Salamandridae; genus Pleurodeles; species Pleurodeles waltl. Next base: position 143,613,740 of record NC_090445.1, on the reverse strand, counting down.
TGTTTTCCAAGGAATGTGTGGATGGCTTTTATCCTCATGTAATGAGGCCGTGTTTGTTCTGGGACATTGTTATGGAAGGTTATTGTATTCCTAGAACAGTATGTTTTCAATTCATGAAAATTCCATATGAAACATTGTACTAACCATTTTTGATTCTTTTCCAGGTACCTAGATTTAGTGAGGCCTAATTAGAGTCTAGTTCTAGGCCATTCATGTTTCCTTAGTTTTAAGTATTATTTCATGTTCCAAGTATCACAGAACTCTAGACTCAACAGAGTGTTATTTCATGTTTCAAGTATCACAGAACTCTAGACTCAACAGAGTGTTATTTCATGTTCCAAGTATCATTGAACATTAAATTCAACAGAGAGTTTTTATGAATCTAAATGTGGTTTTGAATCTGATGTTGTGTTCTTTAATCTTTTGCTTCCCACAGGTCTCCTTCCCAGCTGTCCCCTTCCTAAACTCCTCTTCCCCTCTTGAACTCTCTCAGGCTCTGTGATTCGTCTATCAGAGTCTTGGAGCTGTTCAGTGGTGGACGTGTTGGGTGCGTGCACAGACCCCGAGGATCTGGTGACTCTGACAGGGTGTTGAAGCAGGAGGACGAGATGGCGTTGACTTTTTGGGTCATGGAGAGTGATGAGTCAAGGATGAGATTGAGGTTGCGGGCGTGGTTGGTGGGTGATGGTGCAGCTCCCAGCAAGGGTAGCCACCAGGAGGCGTCCCAAGCGGAGGGGGTGGGGCAGAGGATGAGGACCTCTGTCTTATCTGAGTTTAGTTTTAGTCAACTGTTCTTCATCCAGTTGGCGATGGCCTTCATATCCTCGTGGAGGTTGGTTTTGGCTGTGGCAGGGTCCTTGGTGAGGGAGAGGATCAGCTGGGTGTCGTCGGCGTAAGAGACAATGTTGATGTTTTTTAAGCAGAAAAACATTTATTGCATTTTTAGAAAGCTAACAGAACTTGACTGCAATCTTTAAATAAGTGTAGATATATTTAAACATTGCCAACTTGATAGAATACTTGTGAAAACTTCTGAAGGGGGGGTGCGATGACTTTTGTTTTTCCCACTGGTGGGACGTGGCATTAAATAGTTTGAAAACCACTGACTTAGCCCCTTCCGTTTTTGAGTAATTATTCCCCATGTTCCCTAACTCTCATCCACTCACTCACATACTTACACCAAAATGTATGGCTATGTATGCAGATTGGAGAGGCAGAGGTACAGATCTTCACCCCTAAGTTTGTGAACTGCATTTTATGCCATTACTATAGTGTTCTAGTTAATGTACTATAAAATGCAGTTTGTGAATCAGACCCCCTAATATTAAATTTCAGAATGGCTAGAACATACATAGAAGGGTTCTTTTGTAAGAGACTGAATATTAACAATATAAGTATGGTTACTGTTCGGCCTGTTGCTACAGGCAGAAACATCATGTTATTCATTTATGTCTGCCTAGAATGTGGTTGTCCTCTCTGGTTAGAAAAATAAAGTTATGCCAACGGCCACAAGCTTCACCTGCTGATCATGGACAGAATGGACCACAGGCTTCACCTGCTGATCATGGACAGAATGGGCCTGATTTATAATTTTTTAGCGCTGCATTTGCGTCATTGTGTGACGCAAAAGTGGCGCAAACTTACAAAATTCAATTATATTTTGTACGTTTGTGCTGCTTTTGCGTCAAAAAATGACACAAATATGGCGCTAAAAAAGTATAAATAAGGCTCAATGTGTCAAAGGCTAAAGCCCTATATTACATGATTGTTAATACCCCTACGTTTAAGCCTATGGGCAATATTTTTTTCATGAAATCCTTCGGATTGGCATAGAAGGCAAAAGTTGTGGTGTTGGCTATCCTTTCTGACATAAATTTGAGGTAGAAAATGTATGTGCGGTTAATTCTTGAAAGACCTTCTTAGGAAAGGTTGTCTACTATTGTGCACTAATCATGTATATTTTTCTATCTTTGTGCACAGTAGTTTCCGTGTATTAATTTTTTTAAGTGAATGTTATAGGTGTGTGTTGCTGATTTCTCAGTCTCCTGCCCACAGTACCTTTCTGCCTTTCTACCCTATGGGTCAAGTGCTGAAGTGCTACTTAGCTGCTGGTGTAGAAACATCATGTATGTTCTTTTGTGAATTTCGTGATATTCTGAAAACAATTTCAAGATATTATGTTTTAGGGCAAAATGCGGTCTGCAGACATCTCACATGATTTCTTTTTGTGTGAACGTGTATTTTGCTTAAGAATGTGTCAGGAGATACCAGGATGATACTACTTCGAGCATAAAATGGCTCTTGGAAACATGTTCTGGGTAACCATGACTTTTAAAAAATGTATGCAAGTTGTTTGATGGAAAATGTTATGCGTTTTCTCTTAATGGAAAGCCTGAAAAGTATATGAATTTATTGTTTTTAAACTTTTGACAAGGCCTAAACCCAGGATATCAGAGGTAAAGTGTCCACACTGACGAGACTGTGGCCCTGTAATGCTTGATTGCCCTAGGACCGAACCAGCATTCTGACAACCATTAATAAAACCATAATTTATGCCACGCACCATAATTTAATTTATCTAACATCTTTTGGCCTCCGTATTTATTAAACACCAACATATTTTATTGAAAGCAACTGTAAGATATATTTTTAATAGAAAGAAGAGAGGGTGTAAATAAAATGGGAGCCAAAGAGACCTCAAGTAAACCTGCCTTCCCTTTTGTGTACTATGCCGTTGAACTACCACTTGTAGAACTAAGCTGTTGTTATTCAATTCCTGAAACAACAAAGCAGTAGTAAATCTGAATTGTGGCGTAGGCTCTCATCATTCTAATGAGAATACTGTATCTCGAGCGGCAGAATTGCCTGCAGTGTGGGAGACTGAGGGGGTCATTCTGACCCCGGCGGTCTCTGACCGCCGGGGCCAGGGTCGGCGGGAGCACCGCCGACAGACCGGCGGTACCCCGCAGGGCATTCTGACCGCGGCGGTTCGGCCGCGGTCAGATGCGGGAAACCGGCGGTCTCCCGCCGGTTTCCCGCTGCCCTGCAGAATCCCCCATGGCGGCGGAGCGCGCTCCGCCGCCATGGGGATTCTGACACCCCCTACCGCCATCCTGTCAGGATGGCGGTAGGGGGTGCCGCGGGGCCCCCGTAAGAGGGCCCCACAAAGTATTTCAGTGTCTGCAATGCAGACACTGAAATACGCGACGAGTGCCACTGCACCCGTCGCACCCCTGCAACTCCGCCGGCTCCATTCGGAGCCGGCATCCTCGTTGCAGGGGCATTTCCGCCGGCCCACCGGAAAAGTATGAATGGCCGCCGCGGTCTTTTGACAGCGGTGCGGTCATTTGTCGGCGGGACCTTGGCGGGCGGCCGAGGCCGCCCGCCAAGGTCTGAATCAGGCCCTGAGTCTGACCCACTACAGGTGACACCTGTCTCTCCAATCCGGGTTTTACTTCGGCTAACTAGCAGTGCCTCATCTCTATCCCAGGGTAGGGATGATTGGGCAGCCGAGCGCATGACATAACTGGTTCCTCAGGGAACCCATGGTCACTCAGGTCTCATCCGTTTCTCTCAATTACATTAGTCTCACATTCACAATGACAAACAGAGGCAGTATATATTTCAATAATGCTTTAATAAAGCGACTGCATCTTAGATAGCAAAGCGTGGACTGCAATAATCAGGACAATACAGCATGACAAGATTAAGACTGTGACAAGGAAAGTAAAACATACAAATAATGCTACCATATTGTCACTAGAGTCAACAGACTAATTCCTACCTTAGCTATGATAGAGCACAGCATGTTAAGCTCTAATTCTGCTCTTCAGGTTCCCCTGGGAAGACATCATCCTCCATATCTTAGTAAAGGCCGGAATTCTGCAAAACAGCTGTAGTGAAGCATTTGGCAATGAGCATACTGTTGTCTGATGGTATTAAACCAAATATGGAGGATAAGGTGTAGACAAAACCAGAACTAACAGCCTTAAAACAAATTGCGATTACAGTAGTACTGGATGCATTAAATATCCATCCCACGAGTTCACCAAAGTGTCTCGGAAAGTTGGTACTTAAAAGGGACTGTATCTCTGCTGAGGACCTTGCCACCTGAAGTGCGTAGGTCTCACGTGTAGTTTTAAGAGCCACATGTTTTTGAAACAATAAAGCCTTGAGTTTGCTCAACTTGTCAAAATTTACATTAGAAGTAGCAACATGAGGCCAAATGTTCGCTACCTCATTTATTTTAGCGGGAGGAAAAAGTACGTTCCCGCAGCACGTAACAATCTTAGAGACCGAAACAACATAAACTATTCCAGCTCGCATCCCACAACTGTCTTCACCATTGAGGAGAATATACCTCTGCCTACCAGAATGTGTTTTAAACAGGATGTGAATTGTAGTGTGGGAATAGGCAGATTAATGACCCCGTCTATTAACCACTCATCAGATGGTATTTCAGCCACAGTAAAAGGCAACTTTTCTAATTTTTCGATGTTTAGCATGACGTGAGTCGCTTCTTTCTTAGCCATTAGTTGTTGTCGCGTTAAATTAAAAGAAGAAAATATTTCCCTCGCGCTGACATATTGCCAGGGAACGCGACCCGCTTTCAGTGTTTGAAGTGTCCAACCCAACTGCATAATGGACCTTAGCTGACTCTGTCCATGATGTAAGTAAGACATATCTGTTTGAATAATGTCTATAGCAGAAGAGACAATGGCCCTCATTACAACATTGGTGGCAAAAGCCGTTTCCCGCCGCGCAGAAGACCGCCAACACACCGCTGCGGCAGTGGAATTCCGCCACGGTCATTATGACCCACTGCTCGGAATCCGCCAAAAATCAGACACTCACACAAGTCCGCCACACCAAAGGTCAGTGATAAACTGGGGAAAACAAAACCTCCACCGTCACACCAACAGAAATACGTCCACACTATCACGACACACGAATCCACGCGGCGGTCTTTCAACCGCGGTATTCCATTGGTGGTACACACCGCTGCGCTCAAAATACACCCACATTTACAAAACACAACCACATTGGACAATTCGAAATACACACACCTGATACACATACACACACCACTCCCACACACCCAATACAATATAAAACACACACCCACATCACCCACAAACCCCTATGACAAAAGTACCAAAAGAAGGCCGGAGAGATACACTACAAACTACTACCAAGCATCCACAGGCACACAATACCACCACCTACATAACTTCCATGCACCTACACAACACACCACTAAATATCACCCCACTTATCACTACACACACCACCCCACACATCACCCACACCACCCCATGGCATGGCAAAGACACCCCAGGTTCTCTGAGGAGGAGCTCAGGGTCATGGTGGAGGAAATTGTCTGGGTAGAGCCACAGCTATTCGGATAACAGGTGCAGCACACCTCCATAGCTAGGAAGATGTAGCTATGGCGAAGAATAGTGGACAGGGTTAACGCAGTGGGACAGCACCCAAGAAATAGGGATGACATAAGGAAGAGGTGGAACGACTTACGGGGGAAGGTGCGTTCCATGGTCTCAAGACACCACCTTGTGGTTCAGCGGACTGGCGGCGGACCCCCACCACCTCCCCCACAACTAACAACATGGAAGGAGCAAGTCTTGGCGATTCTGCATCCTGAGGGCCTCGCAGGAGTAGATGGAGAAATGGACTCTGGTAAGTCAACTCTTAATTATTACATCCCCCACCCTACTTGAATGCTATCACATACCCCCACCCTCACCCTCACCCCCATCACTCCATCTCCTCACAAACGTCCCAACATCACAAACCACACATCCCAACACCAAGCCCTGCATGCAACAACAAAGCATGGACACCCATCACCAAAGCATGGCCACTGAACATACCCATACACCCCCTAAACCACCATCACACAAGGTCCCACACAGGAATGCAAGCACTGGGTTACACGGTCACCCACCCATTGCACACCATGGCACACACAGATGTAATAAATATGCTTTTATACCCCTGCAGGACCTCTACCCAACATCACTGGACAGGAGGGTCCAGACATGTCCACACCATCAACAGAAGAGGCCCACAGTGATGACAGCAGCTCTGTCCAACTGGATCTAGATGACCATTCGGCCCATCGGGGACCTCTGGACAGTCGGTTCCCCTGACACAGTCACCGGCCACCACAGAGCTTCCCCCCTCTGGAAACACCAGCACAGCACCCACCCAGCGGACCCATACCTCTGTCCCCAGGAAACACGTAAATCAGCAGTGTGTCCACCACTACAGGGAACCCAGGCTAACCTACCACCCCAACAACAACAGGGACCTGAGGACAGTGGCAGTGGGCACACGGTCCAGGGGACGGAGGGCCAGGAACACAGGGGAACTGGGAGGGCTGCTGTGCGACAGGGGGAGGACAGACCAAGGGAATCCACTCTCCACGAGGCCCTCTCCAACATCATGGAAGCCTACCACCATTCCCAGGAGACAATGGCAAAGGTACTGGCCACGTTTCAGGAGACCCAGCGGCTGCAGGAGGAACAGTATTTGGGCTTCAGGGAGGAACTCAGATCCATCAATTCCACCCTGGGCACCATCGTAGGGGTGCTGAAGGAAGTCCTCAACACCAGGAGGGACACTTTGGCACAACAAGGGGCCCCTGACACTAGCCTGGATGATGAACTGCCCACCACCTCCACCGGCGCTAGTGGTCAGGAGGCACCTCCACAGGACCACCACACCAGCACCCCACCACCTGCAGAGAGAGAACAACCCTGCAAATGGTCCCTGAGATCCAGGACAAAGACAGAGAACGATGGCAAGACTCTCGCCAAGAAATGAGACCACCCTGAATGTCATCCTTCTGTCCCAACTTGTCACCCTGTCCATCCTCAAACTGCCCCAGCTCCACTTCCAATGCCCCTTTGGGCAATGCACCTGTGAGACTAATAGACTGGACTCTGCCATGGACATTCCTCTACCATCACCCCTCACCATTTCACATCCTCCTCCAATATTGAGCACTGAAATAAACATCCTTAAAGCACAAAACAATCTGGAGTCTGTCTGTGATTTCAAAATAGTGTATTAGCAATTTCAGTGCCAAAATGCTCTCTCAATTGTAAGGTCAACATACCTATGTCACACAGCTCTAGTCCATGAGGAAACAAAGCAGATGTCACACAGTGGGACCCACATCTGTGAAATCGTAAGGGAAAGTGACAACTCAGTGACCATACACTGGGTGAAAACGACAGACAGTAGGGAGGTAGTAGTGTTAAAGTGCATGCAGTAGGCAGGTTTGTATTCTTACCTGTGTCTCATTGCAAGTATTTAAGGATAACCGAGTTCCTGTTGTCGATGTCCTCTTCTTCTGCTTCCTCGTGTCCACGGTCCACAGGCTCCACAGCTGCCACAACACCTCCATCTGGACCATCCGCCTGCAGAAAAGGCACCTGTCGTCGCAAAGCTTAGTTGTGAAGCGTAAAGCAGGCCACGATGATCTGGCACACCTTCTTTGGTGAGTAGAATAGGGATCCATCTGTCATATGGAGGCACCTGAACCTGGCCTTCAGGAGGCCGAGGGTCCGCTCTATAATCCACTGAGTTCGCCCATGGGCCTCATTGTAGCGTTCCTCTGCCCTTGTCCTGGGATTCCTCACTGGGGTCAGTAGCCATGACAGGTTGGGGTAACCAGAGTCACCTGCAAATGGCGAGGGACAACTGTTAGACACACACTAACCTGGAGGGATATCCCCAGACCCAGACAACCATTCCCACTGACTTGCTTCCAGGTGCTCACCTAATAGCACCTTTGCACAAGGGAAACTCAGGCAAACATAAGCACCACACATAGCACAGGCACTCACGCAAGCATCACACACATGCAGACACACCAACATCCACTGCCTCCACTGTGTCCCCCTCCTCCTCGTCTCCCTCCTCCCTCCCAGGCTCGTCTCCACTCACACCTGCATGCACTACATCTACAGCCACTACTTCCATCACCAGCACACATACCACCACACCCCGCTAACGTGCAGTCACCACCCCCACTACCATTCACACTTCCCCTGTGTCCTCTCCCAGTGTGTCTGTGACGCCACCTACCAAGATACACAAATGCAGGCACACACCCACCCAACAGCCATCCACCTCACGACAGCCTCCAGTGCATGCACCTTCACCCAAATTCACCAAACGAACACCTCCTACAACCACAACCTCTTCCTCCACTCCCAAACCCCCTCCAGCTACCCGTCCCAGTGTTCCCAAGAAACTTTTCCTGTCCACCCTTGACCTCTTTCCCTCACCTCCCCCACCCCGTCAGTCTCATAGGGCCCGACTTTCCATGTCCCAACCTGGCACCTCAGTCACAACATCTCCGGGACCAGTGGTGCCTGTAGTTACCGGATTCTGGAGTGCACCGGGCAGCAGGGCAGCCAGTGTGGCACGGAGCCACAGCACGGACAGTCCCTCACCTGTCAAGCATCAAAAGTTAGCCAGTGCCCGGCAGGAGAGGGGGAAGACTCCATCCACCAAAGCCGCTCCCAGGGGTACAGGTGGGAGTGTGGTGTCAGCTGCGACACCTTCCAGGGTGGGGAAGGGGCACAAGAAACTCAGCAAGTCTGGGAAGAGCAGCACGGCGGAGAATACCGCCATCATCCCCGCTGCCCAGGAGGCCACCAACATCATCCCCGCTGCCCAGGAGACCACTGCCATCAGCCTCGCTGCCCAGGAGGCCACCGCCATTAGCCCCTCTGCCCAGGAGGCCACCGCCATCAGCCCCTCTGGGCCAGAAAGGACCAGCAGCCCCGCTGGGCCAGACAGGACCAGACAGGACCGCCAGCACCAGCCCTGCTGGGCCAGACAGGACTGCCAGCACCAGCCCTGCTGGGCCAGAAAAGACTGCCAGCACCAGCCCCGCCGGGCTTGAAAGGACCACCAGCAGCTGAGTCACTGCCAAGGACCCCGCCGCAACACGCACCACTGAACAGGACACCGCCGCCACAAGCACCGCTGCCAAGGACACCGCCGCCACAAGCACCGCTGCCAAGGACACCGCCGCCACAAGCACCGCTGCCAAGGACACCGCCACCACAAGCACCGCTGAACAGGACACCGCCGCCACAAGCACCGCTGGCCCATGAGCACCAAGGGCACTGACGCTACTGAGTCCATCACGAGCAGGATGAAGCACTCTGGGCACAAAGCCCCCTCCAGAACCAGTGGAGTATCACATCCACTACCTCAGTCCTTGGCAGGATGAAGCACTCTGGGCACAAAGCCCCCTCCAGAACCGGTGGAGAAAGGCATCCACTACCTCAGTCCTTGGCAGGATGAAGCACTCTGGGCACCATGCCCCCTCCAGAACCAGTGGAGACTGACATCCACTTGAGAGACTGTGGCTTTGCACTCCCTAGGATTGAGCAGTGGGCAGACCACCCACTGTAGAGACTTGAGAGACTGTGGCTTTGCACTCCCCAGGATTGAACAGTGGGCAGACCACCCACTGTAGAGACTTGAAAGACTGTGGCTTTCCACTCCCCAGGATGGAACAGTGGGCATGTGGCCCCCTCGTGGATTTGGCGTCGTGCACTCAAGCGGCTGAGGTGCCTCCCCTTTCCCTCCCCCTGAGGTGCCTGTTTTCTTGGTATCTGATGCCCCTGCAGTGTTCTCTCTGTCATGGTCGGGGATCTTGTGCGGGCCTCACCCACACCGTGTGGTCCCAGTGTTCCACGGACTATCTTAGTGCACTACCTGGACTACTATGCTTGGTATTTATTTTGTACATGGTGTATATATATATTTCTGCCTACTTGTTTTTAATATATTACAATGCTTACACTAATTTTCTATTGTCTATGCATTCTTCCGGGGGTTTTGGGGGGTGTTACTGTGATGTATTGATATGCATTTGTGTGTGTTGTAGTGGGTGAGGGTGGGGGTGTTGCGTGTGTGTGTCCCTGTTTTTTCCCTCCCCCCTCCCCTGTGTCGTAGGTGCAGTACTCACCGTGGTCTTCGCCGCCAGCGTTCGTGCTCCTGGTAGAGGAGCAGGAAGACTATCGCATGGAGAATTTGGAGTTTCGGGTCCATGGTGTCCTCATTCCTCGTGGGGTGTGTAGAGGTGAGCGTTTTCCCTTCAAAATTCCTGTTTCCGCCGTGTTTTGATCCGCGGTGAATCCGCCCTGGAAAAGGTGGCGGATTGGACTGTTGTAATACTGTGGGCGGTGCTTTGTCTCCCGCCTGTATGTTGGCGGTGACCGCTGCGCTGTTTGTTTGTACCGCTGTAGCGGTTGGAGTGTTAAAGTGGCTGTCTTTGTTGGTGGTTTCCGCCAAGGTCGTAATTTTACCGCCGGCCTGTTGGTGGTTTTACCGCCACTTTAACACCGTCCGCCAGGGTTGTAATGACCACCCAAGTGTGGTTTATTGTCCCTAGTGTATAGATGTTGTGCTGCGAGCATGTCTGTCTGCAGGTCTCTGAGAATGCGTGTGTGTTCAATTGTCCAAAATTTAATGGAAAAGTCATGACGTATTTAGTCATATAAAGGTTTTATACATGACGCATAATCTTCAATGTAAATTCTGTTAAAATTTAGGAAGCCCAATAGAGATTGGAGTTTTTTTATCGTATTTGGAGGTTGTAATTGTGCGCATTTTTCTAAGAATTGTGGCGCTAGGCTCTTTCTTTCACTTGATAGCTCATATCCCAGAAACAGGACACTGAGGAAGGCTATTTCTGTTTTTTTTAAAGTTGAATTTGTAGCCAAATTCAGCAAATCTCACAACAATGCGGGCTACCCGTCTTAAATGTTGTAATAATTCATCATCCATAAAATAGATATCATCTACATAGGACAATGCTTCATGGTCAATGTTGTGCAAAATTGCAGTCACACGAGCTGTGAACAGTCCTGGGCTGTTCTTTTACCCATGGGATAAATTACAGAATTGTTTCTGGGAACCTAGTGCACTGAAACTTGTTAAGTCTCTACTCTCAGGTGCGATATTCTAACAGAAGAAACCATTGGAAATATCCAGTGTTGTTTTGTATTTTTTGCGCACTATGTTGTTCATCAGTGCTGTGCTATGTGAGTTTTGTATAGCATATGTGCGTGTATGACTATTTAAATGTCTGTAATCTAAAGCTATTCTGTACGAACGGTCCGGTTTAGCTACTGGGAATAAAGGATTATTCATTGGGGAGACACAGGGTTCAATTATGGTACTCCAGTTGTGTGAGCAGGGGTGCTTTCGCATCATGTTTTTTGGGATATTGAGGTTGAGGTTCATTTTTAATAGGTATTATGTGGTAGGGGGATTCTTTATCCCATCCTACATGGTTGCGATATAACGCGGGTGCATGCACCAATGCACAATCGATGGCGTGGAATTCAGCGAGTTCCTCCGGTACAAGGGGCAAGAAAGAAGGTTTAATAATCTCTTCCCCATAGGGGCAGGTATAGACAAATTCAGGAGGCCAATCTTGTTCGGCCAACAAGATATGATATATATTTACCACGCGATACCCGGCGTGGAGACTCGCATGTCCGCAGTTTCTAATTGTAGAAAGTCATCAGTTGCTTTCACCTCCAGATGCTCTAGAAGACTCCGGCGAACTATTGTGACCTCTGCCGCGCTGTCTAGCAGTGCTACTGCCCACTCCCTGTTCTTCAAGAGGACCCTCTTCTTGAGTAGCATGTCGAACCACAACTGCTGCCACATTTTTCTTTTTAAAATGGGGTTTTTATTGAGGAGGTTTCTCTTCCTTTTTAACAGAAACCTCTATTGAGCGTTGTGATTACTGTCTCGGTTTCACCTACTCAGTTCTTTGCTCTGATCGCCCACCTCTCTCACTGCATTTTCCCAATGAGTCCTGAAAGGAACGAGATTAGCGTGTATCAGTATATTGATATCTATCAGGCGTTTGTATATTATCTCTATTTTAGAGAGTGGTGGCCAGTGGTGGTGGTTTTCCGCTCGGCGTATTATGACTGCCGGCAGCCCTCCATCCTTTTTCGGATGTAGAGCCACCAGCAGCCATACTGGCGGGCGGCGGGGATGTGGAGGTGGCTCCACCTCCACCGCCACGTCAACAGAACACCGCCCACCGAATCACGTCCTGTGATTCGGCGTGGCGGTGTTCTGTTGACGGTGTGATGGCGGCGGAGCAGCCCCCATGGATCCGGTCCCCTCCCGGAGGATCAACAGACCAGGTAAGTTGATCGTCCGTTAGGGGAGGGGGTGGGGGGGTGTTGTGTGCTGTGTGCGTCTGTGTATGTAGAGGGGGTGTGTGAGTGCGTGTATGATTGCGGGGGTGTTGTGTGTTTGGAAATGAGTGCATGTCTGTCTGTATGTATGTCTGTATGGATGTGTGCGTGTATGTCTGAATGTGGGTGTGCGTGTATGACTGTATGTGTGTTTGTTGGCATGTTTGTTAGTGTGTGTGCGTGTATGTGTGTTGGTGGCGCCTGCGTGCGTGTCGGGTGTGTCTGAGTGATGTGATGTTGGGGGTAGGGGTGGGGAGGGGGTCCTGCCACCTTTGGGGGGTGGCAGGGGTGGTGGGGGGTGTAGGGGAAGGACTCGGGTGGGGTGTGGGGGAGACCCCTATCAGTGCCAGGGAAGGAATTCCCTGGCACTGAGAGTGCTTACCGCCATGGATTTCATGGCAGTTCCAAACCCCATGAAATCCATGGCGGTCAGCCGGGTCATGATACCGCCTGTGGTATTGTGACAACCGCCGGACTGGAGACCCAGGTCTCCAGCTCAGCGGTCATCTCCGCCCTGGCGGGCGGATCGGAGAAGTGGCGGATGACCATGGCGGTAACTGCCATGGTCATAATTCTAAAATTTTTACTGCTAGCCTGTTAGCGGTAAGACCGCCGCTTCTCCGCCGACCGCCAGGGTTGTAATGACCCCCTATATCTATTCTGTGGGGTCTCCATACGCTGAGATTCTCCCCTTTCTTTTTTAGTAGTTTGTTGTTTTTTATCCCAGCGTTTCTTGTTACCCTCAGGAGCTTGCTTGGAAAAATATTTATGAGATTTGCCCTGAAATTGTGGTTTAGTCGGTCTGGCCCCTAGACTATCTCGACCAATACAAGAATAGGTCTCTGTGATAATTTTGGGCAGCTTGCGTTCCTGATTCTGTTGAGGAACATCACGGAGCTGCATGCGCTCTGCTAGTGCAACTGCTTCCCATTTAAGATTACTTAAAATAATGGAGGATACTGTGGCAAAATTGCCCATTAATTGCATCCCCAAGTCCAGGGCCGGGGCAGCCCCGCATTCATCTTGAATTTGCTTCAACATTTCCGGTAAATTGGCAAGTGTCGGTGTACAGTGTGCAGTAGTATAGAGTGAGGCAAATACCATGCCCCAGGTATTACAGTTATCTACTGTGGGGACCATCCCGGCTTCAGCTGAGTCCCCCCAAAAATATGCAAAAAAAAGAAAAGGGGGCAGGGTAGAAATACACTAACCCCCTAATCTTGGTCCAAGGGTCCCCCGGTGGACCCCCAGGGGAAAAAGGTATTTTTGTTTTAGTGCACAGAGAAATTTGTGAATATTCACAAATTTTGTCATGCATAAAAAAAAAAAAAGCAAGCACAGGCTCACTCACTTGCTTTTCATTTTGGCCAGGGGTGGGCCAGGTACCAGGGGCATAGATATTTTTATAATGAAGGAAGAGGGCCCCAGGGCCCTCCTCCTAGGGCTCCTAAAAACCCTGGGAACCACCATCTCCTGGGGCTACATTTTAAAGTCCTGTGGGTGGTCGGCGCTGACACTCTGGGTCCCTGGGACCACCACCTCCACAGGGCTTTTTTTTTTAAATGGATGGTCGGCCACGCAGACCCACACCCCACCCAGGCCAAGGGGACCATCACCTCCCCAGAGCTACATTTTATAAATATATGGGGCCCCCTCCCCAAGCCAGAGGGACAACCACCTCCCTGGGGGCAATTTAGATTTTTACAAAGAACACCCCCCTCACCGCTTTTGGAACCATATGTGGACCTGGGGACCACCACGACCCAGGGCCAAGGCAAAGCAAGTGTGTTTTCTCTGCATTTGCACTGTGAAACGTTATCTGTAAACCGTAAAATTAGGTGTTTGTATCCTTGTGATCTTCGAGCAAAATATCTCATGTAGTGACTGTGACAAGAGAGATTTTTTGTCATCTGCTGCTGAGACCAGCTATCGTGTTATCCCTTTTTAAAAATACAAGTATGTGAAATGGCCCTGGAGGATTCACCTTTACGGCCCTGCCCCATATACATTAGTGATATGCAGTGTGTCTAGCCTGCTTTTTCAAGGAAGATGGACAGCTTACTAAAAGGACCACCCCCCCCAACGTGTTTCACCCCGATTTTGGAGATGCGTCCTTGATGCTCAGGAATATGATCACATCTGCACTAAACAGAGAAGCACGTCATGAGTGTTGTGGGGTAGGCCGCAGGGCCTGGCCTCTTGCCAGACCCCATGGCCATCCCCTGCATGCACGGCTGAAGGCTGTATGTGGCATGGGATTAAATGGTTATATGGGGTTCCCCGCAGGGCCTGGCCAGAGGTTGGTGTCAGTGGTTGGATTAAAGTATAGTAATTATATTTACTTTACTTTAAAAATTCACTGAACAAAACAAAGGGGGGAAGCGCTGGTTCCATAAAGCACATCTAGACCTTGTGGCATTTGTGACAGAGTGGTTTCTGCCTTCACCCACAATGAGGGGTCTGGTATACCCAGAAGCATGAAGGCCAGGTGAAAAAGATGTAGCGCCAGCACGTAGTATTCCACAGAAGGTAATCCCAGTCCTCCGCATTCCCGACGACCAATGAGTTTAGCTCTGGAGAGCCGTAGTCTCACGGAACACCATACAAATGCGCTTATACAACTATCCACTGCTGTGAGCATTGGTGGAGGTTCTTGTAGCTGTAACATCCTCAGGACATAGGTGTATCTTTGTAAGGTTACCATGCACCCAGCCTGCACCCTCCCCCAAATGGAGAGCCCCTGATGGGACCATTTCTCAAAATCTTATTCGGGGCGGGTGAGCAGTGGCTTTAGGTTACCCTGTACCGTCTGGTCCAAGCCCCTATTAACGTCGATCCCTAGGTATTTAAGGTGTGACTGTTTCCAGGAAATTGGAAAGTCTGTTAGAGCTGTGCATGTGGTCACAGGGGACAGGGGGAGTGCTTCACTTTTATCCCAGTTGAATTTATACCCCAATATTGTTTCAAATTCTGCCAGAATAACTCGTAATTCTGGGAGAGAGTGTGTAAGGTCCGTAAGTGTGAGCAGTATGTCGTCTGCGAATAATTAGATCGTAGAGCGGCCGCCCGGTATAGGGATGCCGGCAATGAGGAGTGACCTTCAGATGAAAGCTGCCAGAGGCTAAACTGCCAGGAGGAATAAAAGTGGCAACAGTGGGCAGTTTTGCTGGGTTCCTCGTTTAACGGAGAAGAAGTCTGAGAGGAATCCCCCACATTTGAAGTGTGACATGGGTGAGTCATATAACAACAGACTTTGTTAGTGAATCCATCAGCCAAACCAAAGCGTTTCAGGGTCTCAAAGAGATACCACCATTCCATCCTATCGAAGGCTTTCTCAGCATCAAGGGAGAGAGCCAAGGCCTCATCCCTGAAGTCTCTGGTGGTCCAAAGTGCGTGTGCTAGGGTACGAAGATGGTTCCTAGAGGACCGCCTGGGTACAAATACCACCTGGGTATGGTAGATAAGGGAGGGTATAACCTTTTTGAGGTGGGCTGCCAATACTCCATCCAATATCTTGACATCCCCATTGAGAAGGGAAATGGTACAATAGCTGCCACACAGTAATGGATCCTTCCCTGGTTTTGGTAAAACCGCTATGGCCGCCCAATTAGAAATAGGGCTCAAGGAGCCTGTACTTTCTGCTCCCCAGAAGGCTTCATATAAGGAATCTACTGTTTCCACTCCTGTCCATTTATAGTATTCCACCGGGAATCTGTCCTCCCCCGGGGCCTTATGTTAGGGTAGTTTGGATATGGCTTGTATTCTCTCCTCCTTGCTGATCTCCTCCCCCTACAGTCCTCTGCCCTCTGCAGTGAGACTAGGTATCCTCAAAAAACAGAGCGAGTCTGTTGTGGTCCGCCTCCGTTTTAGGGGTGTACAGTGTCCGATAGAAGCTCCCAAATGCACAAGCTCTGTCCTGAGGGTGTGTGAGACTCGTACCATCTGCATCTTGTATGGCAGGGATGGCTAGCTCTGCTTTCTGCTGGCGTAGTTGAGCTGTTAATAGCCAGCCTGCCTTTTCTTCTTTCTCATCATGTCTACCCTTCATCCTTTGCAGTGCATACTCTGCCTGGGAGGTACATGGAGCATTAAGTTCTATTTTTGCCTTTTCGAGATGACAGTGCGTGGATGGGGAGGGAGACACAGTGTATTCGTGGGTACAAGTCGCTATAATTCCCTCCAGCTCTTGCTGATGGGACTGTCTCTGGCCGTTAGCGAGGACGACATCCCTCATGAGCTCTCCCCTTATTGTCACTTTTGCTGCAGACCACAGAACCTGAGGGGAAGAGACCGAGCCCTTACTGTCAGTCATATAGGCAGAAACGTGGGCGCGCAGTTGGTCCTTGCCCTGCGGCGAGCGGTATCGTGATGCATTCAGGCGCCATGGTTTACACTCTGGAGAGGCTAGGCCCAAGTCACACCCCAGAAAAACCAGGGTATGGTTGGATAGTGCGGCCTCCAGTATCCGGGATTCACAGACCCTGATGGGAAAGAGGAGAGAGTGAAGAAAAGAAGCAGAGAGAGACAAAGGGAAAGTAACGAGGCTCACAGAAAGAAAGAAAGAAAGAAAGTAGTCTATCACTTCGGGCCCGAGAGAAGTACTTCGTGCGAGCTAAACCCTGTTGATCAGCGGGTCCAATACTGTGAAGCCCGCGGTCTAGGTGTGCACGGGGTGGAAAACCATCAGGAAGAAAAGCTAGGGCAAATCAGGACCAGAATGAGGGTGGGGGTTCTGAGAGTCAAATGGAGGGGAGACGGGGGCAAGAGAGCTGGCAGGGTGGGAGGTGCGTCCTGGGGGGGTAAAGGCACTACTACTGAGCTCTCACATGAATAGCAGTATCATCAGCAAGGGGGGGAACGATATATGAAACAATATAACCATGCGGCGTACTGACACTGGCCAGGGATACAGATCAGAAGATGGTCTTAACTACATGTCAACAATAGGATCTTCCCTATGCTCCCACCTGGATCGATGGGGGTAAGGCACAAGATGTCGAAGAGCCTGGGGGTTACAGGGTAGCTGTACAGTGATCTGGGCCTAAATCCATCGTTTTTTTGCTGCCCATGCCATTCCAGTTTTGACCCAGCCATGAGGGGCTGATGAGGGGTGAAACCCCGAAACCGGTCCCAGGATGCTTGTTTCCGGTCAAGTGAGGGGTGGCATGGTGAGCAAAAGAACGATGGATTAAACCCAGATCTATTACTGGGGGTGAGTGTTTGACAATGTTCAGCATTCCGTCCATCACTTGTTGTTTTTTGCTTTGTCGCCCTAAGTGGGAAGGGTATGCCCAGACGTGGGTCGCGTGCTTCCCATGCCACTGGATTCAAGCTAGCCTGGCTGGTGAGGGGTGAAACCCCGAAACCGGTCCCAGGATGCTTGTTTCCGGTCCAGTGAGGACCTGGCTTGGCAGTTTGGTCTGGACTGTTCCCATGGAAGTAGAGTTCACCCTCAGACTCAGGTGGTTCACCCAGAAGTTGGTCAGCAAATACATTTGATTCTGTTCATTCAGCCACTTGTGGTGTTTCAGGAATGGTGTACCCAGGTGGTATAAAATACTGGTTAATTTTGACAATGGTTAATCTCTTCACGTTTTGAGATGAGAGACTGGTCTTTCTCACAGTTACAACTACATCAGCTGCACTGAACACACATTCAGAAGACACACTGGTTACAGGACAAGCCAGTTACTTTTTTGCCAGCCTGCTGAGCACTGACCATTGACCCATCTTCCCATACCAATACGTCAATGGGTTTTGATCCACATACACCTCTTTTGGGTCATCCAGATACTCCTGGAACATCATCGGAAGTGTCATTAGCACTGCCACTTGCTCAACCTCTTTTGCCTTTGCCTGCACACTGGACTTAAGACCTGCCACTTGAAACCAAGCCAATGCAGAGGTCGGGTCCAATTCTTCTGATGCTGTTTTTGACAGTGTTCTTGCTGCCAGTTTTGGCTGCTGTGAGACAAGACTGCCCTCTCTGGAAGTTGAAGGTGGCACCCCAGAACTGCACAGTGGGTCTCTAAGTTCCAGACCTTCTTCTTCCAGCTCTCCGGCTTGCTCAGCAATCCACCTCTTCCATTTTGAAACATCCCAGTCAGAAAAAGGAATAAAAGTGGGAAAAAAATTTTTGTAGCGTGGATCAAATAAGGTGGCACAGATGTACTCTTTGGGTGATATAATGTAATTTTGCAGCCTTGCATATCAAACCAAGAATTAAGAAGAATTAAGCTCTCAACTGAAATGAGTGTAGATTCTTCCACAGGTGGTCAGTACGTGCTCACTATGGGGGTTATTCCAACTTTGGAGGAGGTGGTAATCCGTCCCAAATATGACGGATTTACTACCAGCCATATTACGAGTTCCATAATGGACTCGTAATACGGCTGGTGGTATATCCGTCACTTTTGGGACAGATTACCACTTCCTCCAAAGTTGGAATAACCCCCTATGTCTCCTTTTTTGAGAAAGTCTTGCACAACCATGTTTATGCAGTGTGGCAAACACAGGACCCTGAAATAACCACCATCTGCCAAGGCCTTGACTATGTTACTGCCATTGTCCACTGCAACAAATTAAATTCAGAGACCTCTGGGTCACAGTCAATCAGACACCTTGCTATTAAATTTGTCCAAGATGTTTCCAGCTGTGTGTGATTTCTCCATGCGAACATGGCCACTGTTGCATGCCATAGAATACTCCTAAAGATTTCACAGGAACAAGACTTGTATGTAGATTTTTCTTTACTCCCACAAAAGAGATCCAGTGTGCAGTGATGCACATGTAATTAGTAGCCTGACAACTGGTCCACATTCTGTCGGCAGGTGGGCAGTGTGGACAGCACTTTGCTGCAAAACTTTTCCAACTAATTGTAGCACTGTAACAGAAACTCTGGAAAAATAGATTGCAATTAGAACCTTCCATTATGGGCAGATGGTTGCCACAAATTCGAAAAATCCCACTTCTTCCACAAAACAAAAAGGGAGGAAATCCAAAGCTAACATTTTTGTCAGCTTCCCATTGTACAAACTTGCCATTGGGTGTTGCGGTTATAAGGGTCATCCTGCCTAAACATGCCCATAATTGTAGCCTGGATGTTCTCCTTTTGCAGGGCCACTGATGCAGACGACGTTTGAGACATAGGTGGTGGTAGACTCAATGTGCATTGTGGTGCAGTCACCATCTGCCTTGGTGTCTCTCTCTGACTCTGAGTCTTCCTGTGCCATTGTGAGGTGGCTGAGGTGGGTGATTCTGGCGCACTGCTGTCACCCTCTACTTCCTCACCTTCCACCATGATTTGACCAGTTGTACCTGATGTTTCCTGCCTCTCCTCACCTTCGCCACTACGTCATGTTTTTTAAGGTGCTCCTCCTATCAGATTGCATGCTGTTTTTTCATATGGGTCATCTGGCTTCCAGTACCATAATGTGAACCAGGTTTGCCTCAACAAACACTTGCCTTTCAAATGGAGCATACTGCAATTTTCTCCTCCTGTTTGCTAATCATAAAAGAAAGCCCAAACTGGGGAGGAGTACTTTCTTATTAGGCCACTGCTAATGCCTGAAGAAGAACTGGAGGTAGGTGGGTGTTTCCATATGCCGTGCATACTTCTACTGAGGTAGCAGTTGGTGCAAGTCTCTGCTGGGACCTTACAAATATGGGAGCTGGCAGAGCTGCCTGTGCCACATCCTTATATGCTGTATAGTAATGTCGGACTCTTATGTGCTAGCTTCCACAATGACTGGCTTGTCTTCATCATCATCCCCTTCCATGAATCTAAGGCTTTCTGGAACTTATTTTTTCCCTTGCCTCTACTGGCATCTCCCAGACTCGGCCAGGGTCCACTTCATGTCCCTATTATCATCATCAGAAGTGGTGCTTGGAGAAGATGGAGGAGTAGTACCCTTCCTTTTTGTTTCTGGAGATCTGGGGGCCATTAATTCTAAAAGAGGAGGTTCTTGCTCGGCAGGAAGCTCGACCTCCTGTTCTGCTCCAATTTTGGGAAGATCTACTATTGCTGGCTAAGGCTGCTGTCCAATTTCCTTTGTTTCCTGAAATGATTGGTACTACTTTGTGAAAGGGACCAATCCAATTCAAAGTCACTGCTGGTTGGCGTCACCTTGATTTCAGTGGCTTCCTGACTTACAGACATGTGGGGTCATTCTGGCCCTGGCGGTCCAAGACCGCCAGGGCCACGGATGACTGAAGCACCGCCAACAGGCAGTCGCGTTCGGAAAACCGGGTCCGGCGGTTTCCCGGCAGATTTCCCCCGGCTGGGCGAATCCTCCATGGTGGCGCTGCAAGCAGCGCCGCCATGGGGATTCTGACCCCCTTCCCGCCAGCCTGTACCCGTCGCACACCTGCAACACCGCCGGCTCCATTCGGAGCCGGCTTCTGTGTTGCAGGCCCCTTTCCCGCTGGGCCGGCGGGCGCTACCTTAGGTACCTTAGGTAGCGCCCGCCGGCCCAGCGGGAAAGTTAGAATAGCCCCAGCGGTCTTTTGACCGCGGGGCGGCCGAATGGCGGTTCCCTCCAGGCGGGCGGCAACCCCCATGGTCTTGGGCTTTGATTGGGGTGGTGCTGTTGATGCGGGAGTGCTGCTCACAGGTTTCTCCCCGGAAGCCGGTGTGGTAGGCACACATGTCCCAAAAAAGGTTGCGGTTAGCACCCAACTAATGGAAAACTGCTTCTTCTCACTGACCACTTTCTTGGGAGCAACGTTCTTTGGGGCCATCTTAAGCTCTAAGTTGGCAGAAACCGAAGAGTTTGGAGGACCGAAGTAACTGTAAGACCTTCTGTTTGGAAGTAGCGTGGGTAATGTGAGGCTTCTTCTCTTTTGCACCTACAAGCAACCAAGCAAGAAAAGCAAGTAAAATGTGTTATTGTTTCAGGTTGAAATAGTACAGACAAATGCAGTGCAGTTGGCTACTCATGTAATAAATACCAATTTAATCAAACATTGTAAAGTCAAACCAAATCCCACCATACCATAAAAATTAATTTGAAATCAGGCAGCACAACATGGAGATGTAGCTGTTTGCTTTATACCCATCTGTAGTTATGAAGATACCTGGGGCAGTCAGAGAGAGGTTCGTGGGTAAATTGAATAATCCTTAAAAAACTTATGGTGGCAAGGTGATCCAGGGGAAACAGAATAATCATTTTAATTATAAATTAATTATGCTGCTGATTTGTCTGTAGTACTCTGCAACCAGGGTGACCAGGAGGAGATGGAATAATTATAAACCTGTGCGCCTTTGGTGGGTGGATGGATGGATGGTGGAATGGATGTAAGCAGGCTGGCGGAGTTCTTTCTGCTGGAGGGTGCTGCTGATGGTAGCAGCGCCCCATCCAGTTCCTTGCCGGAAGACACCCCTGGATGCAGGTAACTTGGATTTCCGACAGGGGAGGGGGTGGGGAGTGTTGTGTGTGTGTGTGGGGTTGTGTGCGTGAATGTGTGAGTGTGTGCACGAATGCGAATGTGTGTGTAGTGTTGTTTGCTTGTGTGTATGCATGTGTGAGAATGCGTGTATGAATGGTAATGTGAATGCGTGTCAGTGTGACTGTGTGTACGGATGTCTGCAAGAATGAATGCGTGTATGCCTGTGTGAGTGAGTGTGTGTATGAGTGGTGCGTGTTTGTGAGTGTGCATGAATGGGGGGTGGGGGATTGGAAGGGGGGAGTGTTTGGGGGGTGGGTGAGCCTCCTACCAGTGTCAGCAAAGGAATTCCCAGTCACTGTTAGGGCCTACCACCAAGGTTTTTGTGGTGTTGCGAATGCCACGGAAACCATGGCGGTAGGCAGGGTCAAGATGCCGCTGGCAGTACAATAGTGGCCGCTGGGCTGGAGATACTTATCTCCAGCCCGGCGGCTGCTACTGCCATAGCGGTTGAAATGGTAAATTGGCGGGTTGGCTGCAGCCAACCCACCAATGTCATAATGTGGAGGTATGTACCTCCTGCCTGTTGGTGGCAGTACCGTTACATTATCACTGACCGCAAGATCATAATGAGCACCTTAGTTTTTGTGAAATCACAAAAGTAAGCTCCAAAACTATTGAATAAGGGTGTTGTTTGTTTGCTTACTTATGCACCAATATTACTTTGTACTTTAATTTGATTTTAAAAATGTATAGTTGTGGGTGGCCTGGAGTTTAAGTATGGGTCTAATTATTTATTTTGCATTTCATTAATTTTTCATCTTTTGTAAATGAAAATCGTTCTGCAGCTCAGCACCTGTCATTTTCACATTGTTTGTAACATTTGCAATATTATTTTATTATGTGGCCTACATGTTCAAAGGGCTATCTAGCCAATAGGGCCAGTACTAGTAGTCATCAGTGCATGAAGTTAATATTTCAGTGGTATATGTTTTTAAAACTTAATTTAGGGTAGTGATGGCATTGGATTAAATTAAAAATATTGGTTATTTTTTTCATTTTGTTTGTGTGTATATGTTGTGTGGTAATATTTGATGACTTAGGGGGATGTGTGTACTGTTGTTGTGAAATTTTTATAGCTCTGTTAATTTTCGTGTTTTGCATTGTGGAATCAATGTCAGTTTTTTCTTCACTGTTACCACCATGCCTGCTTAAAGCCAATGTGTGTGTGTGTGTTTGTCATCGTCCACCATTTGTCTTTGTTCTCCATGCCATGTGGCCAGGGTCCATATTTTGTAGTCTATGTCCATAGGCTTGCATTTGTTCTTTGTTATCCATGCCTTCTTGTTCGCAGTTGTTGTTTGACCATGTGGCTGGCAGCCATGTTACCCATCCAGCCAGTGTCTCTTTGACATAGGCTTGCATGTGTTCTTTGTTTGCCATGCCTCCTTGCTGTTGTTTTGCCATATGCCATGTGGCTAGCAGAGATTTTGTGCAGGCAGCCAGTGTTCCTTTGCCATGGTCTTACATGTGCTCTTACTTTGTTCCCCGTGCCTCCTTGCTCCTGTTGTTATTGTTTGACCATGTGGCTGACAGACATTTTGTCCATCCAGCCAGTGTCCCTTTGCCATAGGCTTGCATATGTTCTTTGTTTACCATCCCTCCTCCTTCTTTTTAGTTGTTTTACCATGTGGCTGGCCGTTATGTTGCACATGAAGCCAGTGTTCCTTTGCCATAGGCTTGCATGTGTTCTTTCTTTGTTCTCCATGCTGCCTTTCTTATTGTTCTTGTTGTTTGACCATGTGGCTTGTGACCATTTTGTACATGCAGCCAGTGTCCCTTTGCCATAAGCTTGCATGTGTTCTTCCTTGCTCCTTGTTGTTGTTTTACCATGTAACTGTAAACCCATTTGTGCATCCAGCCAGTGTGTCTTTGCCATAGCATTACATACAAACATTGGTAATTATTGATCATTTGTTTATTTTAAGTTTATATTTTAATTTTTCTATTTTCATATTCTATTTTAATTTTGTATTTTAATTTTGTATTCTAGTATTTTTAATTCAGTGTTTATTTATTTTTTGTTCGACTTTGTAATTTTTTATTTTATTTTGTTTTGTTTTATTTTGTATTTTGATTTTAAATTGTTATTTTTTTTATTTCTTATTATTTTATTTTAATTTTAATTTTAGTTTTTTTAATTTTTAAAGATTTTTTTTTCTTCATTTTAATAAATTCTGAATTGTGCCTTGATCCGACCATCCACATCCATTCCTCCATCCATCTATCCACCCACCAAAGACGCACAGGTTTATAATTATTCCATTTCCTCCTGGTCACCCTGGTTGCAGAGTACTGCCGACAAATCAGCAGCATAATTGATTCATTATTAAAATGATTATTCTGTTTCCCCTGGACCACCTTGTCACCATAAGTTTTTAAAGGATTATTCAATTTACCCATGAACCTCTCTCTGACTGCCCCAGGTATCTTCATAACTACAGATGGATATAAAGCAAACAGATACATCTCCATGTTGTGCTGCCTGATTTCAAATTATTTTTTTTAAGGTATGGTGGTGTGGTTTGACTTTACAATGTTTGATTAAATTTGATAATACGGCTGCTGGCGGTCTGCCGGCGTGGCACTGCTGGTGGTAGCAGCGCCACTTTTATACCATCCACCAGCATGGCCACAGCCACATTTCTGCTATTCTTGTGGAGGAAGTCCGGCTGTGGTCATGATTTGGCAGATGGATGTTAGCCGCAGCGACTGTCTTTTGGCGGCCGTCGCAGTGGCTGTATGCAGCATTTACTGCCAATCTTACAATGAGGGCCTAAATCCTTAAATCCAGAGGTATATTCAGGAGACCAAGAGAGTGATCCTTTCACCTTGAAATCCAAGTGAAAATCTACTCCGAGAGCATTCGCGCTCATGAGAGGGACTGTTTTGGCTGTCGTCGCGGCTGGAAGCAGCATGAGTAAATGCACAGTCTTGCATGCGCAGCTGGAAACAGCACAATTGAACTCAAAGTCTCTCAAGCATGCGCTAGTGGTCCAGGAGTACTGTGGCACTCATGAGAGAGCACCCAACCTCGCATGTGCCAACGAAGCCCGCTCCATGCCAGATTGTGTAATTTAGGAACTCTGTGCTACTCCACATAGTGCAAAGTGCCTGAATTCCACAAAACCTGCCAGCAGAGCAGATTTCTACGCCGGGCCTAATCATTAGTTACTTCCAAATAGACCTCCTCCAAAGTCCAGCATTTTATCTTTCTTGCTGCTAGTAGTCAGTTAAGTAGTCTTCCATTACTTTAAAAACACTTTGGCCCATATTTATGTGTGGAAACGCAGTTTTGTGTAAAAAAGTTTAGCGCTGGCTTTTGCCATTTCTTCGAGCTATCTGGGCATCATATTAATACCATGAAGCATTACGGAGCTAAAAATTGGTTAGAGTAAAAAATGTTGACGTTAACCCTTGCGCCCTGTCGTAAGGCAAAATGATGTTAACGCTGCAAAAATGACCCTAACCAGTTTTATGGCAAGCAAATATGCTGCAAAACGGACATGCACCATTTTAAAGCGCATTAGCGTCAACTTCAGATGTTAATGCAGAAAACATTGCAAAGGAGAGGCAAAATGGACCAAGCAAGCTAGGAGAGACCCCAGAGTGACCCCGTTCAACTAGAAACCAGCCAGGAGGACACACACAAATCCCAGGGGAGGAGGAAGAAAAAGCGTGTGTCATTTTAGTGTGGAGGAGCACGAAATCCTTGTGAGAGAGGTGACGGAGCACCAGCAACAACCATTCGTCACCTCCAAATTGCCACTTGGCAGGAGAGAGGCAATATGGCAGCAGACAGTTTACAAGATTAACAGTGTGGCAGAGGTGAGGAGAACCGTAACCGAGTGCAAGAAACACTTTCATAATTGTAAGCGAAGGACAAAGCAGAAAATGGCAAGGAACATGAATGCAGCATTTCAAACTGGAGGTGGAAGTCCTGCACCACAAAAGGACCTGGACGAGATGGAGAAGATAGTTGCAGCTGTCATCACGAACAAACTGGTCACTGGAATCGCAGGATAGGACATCGCAAACTACCAGGAACCACCACAAATGCAGTGTAAGTTGCATGGGGGAAATTAATGCAAAATTGTCATATGTAAGAAGGGGGAGGCACATAGGACACACTCAATACATGTGAAAGGAGCACAGAGGGACACATTACACATGAATCAAGTTGCACCATTCAAGCGTAAGCAACACGTACACACGCCTTGGTTGTGCCATGCACCACAACACATACACAACCTGGACATATGTTAATCACCATGGCTACACACCAACATGTACATATGCAGCACATAGGATGGAAGGCATGTCTAATTACTGTGCCTGTGGTTGTGTCATCACACCATCCCTTGCATATAGTCAAACAAACCCTACCAACATGACCAAGACATCAGAGACTAGGAAGTCAGTCAATACCATTCCTGGGGTTACGTCATGGTGGTGTCCCTTGCAGAAACATCTTGCAACTGCCAAAACACATGTGTGCTGCATCTTACAGCTCACAATAAAAAGCAACCTTAGCCAACATTACTCAGACATGTTCCAGAAGCACCACCACCCCGCACATAAACAACACATCCTCATATGGCAGCCACTTCTCCATCATGCAGTCAGGATGCCTCTGTGGGTGCTGGGAAAAAGAAATCTGGGCAGCTGCTGGGAGAATTGAAGGGTGGTCCTGTAGCTAAACCGGTGTAGTGTGGAGCCACACATATTGACGCTGATCAGAACTGTGCCACTAGAGAAAATATGTACTACAGATTGCAATCTGTAGGTCACAACATATACAGGCTAAGCCCACAACTACTCTGACACAACTATGTGAAACACATAGGAATGGGGAAATAATTACACAAACACAACAAATGGTGTATATATATGAACGTCATGAGGTACAATTTCACATTGACGGGCGGAGAATAGTGCATGGTCAAGTCTGGTGTTGGTAAGACTGTATTGTGTAGCCATTTTAGTTATAGTTCCATGCACTTTAAGTTTCACACACTAGGCTGCTGTGCACTCTGACCTAGATATATTTTATTCGGCTTCGCATTGTTATTTTTACAATAACCAGTTTTACAGTCTTGTTTTATTTTCATCTATCTAACTGCTTTTGCTTAGCCCAGCACTGTGTT
Source organism: Pleurodeles waltl (assembly GCF_031143425.1). Classification (NCBI taxonomy): domain Eukaryota; kingdom Metazoa; phylum Chordata; class Amphibia; order Caudata; family Salamandridae; genus Pleurodeles; species Pleurodeles waltl. The sequence goes on along the minus strand of NC_090445.1, from coordinate 143,586,877 downwards.
CCCGAACAAGACATTCTTGATCACTTTGTGCTTCAGTCAAGGCTACAGTTTGGTACATTGCCGGTGAACGTGGTAGAAGTTTAGTCTCCAACATTCGTAGAAAATACACATCCTTATGTAGGGACATTTTCTTAGAAAATCAGCTGTGTTATTATAAAAACACTTCCAAGTCCCATTACATCTAAAGAGGGAGATTCCAGCCAGGGAACCATGACTGGATGCTGATTGCTGAATGCTTCGCTGCAGATGCTAACGCAGACTACAGGCCTTTGCTCAGGTATGAGGGTCGATATCCTCTCGGGGGAACCTGAAAGGCAGAATTAGAGTTTAACATGCTGTGCTCAGATTATGATTTAGAAAGGAAATAGTCCACAAATTCTAGTGACAATATGATAGCGTTATTCTTGTGCTTCACTCTCCTAGTCACCATTTTAATATTGTCATGTTGTGTCGTCCTGGTTATTGAAGCTCAAACTTTGCTATCTAAGATGCAGTTGTTTTATTAAACCAATTATTAGAACATATACTGCTTCTGTCTGTCATTTATGTGTGAGACCGAATTGTGAATGAGAGAACCGGATGTGACCTGAATGACCACGACTTCCCTGAGAAGCCTAATATGTCATGCGCTCAGCTGCCCATTCATCCCAATCTTTTGGCAGAGATGAGGCACTGCTAGTTAGCCGGAGCAAAACCTGGATTTAGAGCGACAGGTGTCACACACAGTGGGTCAGACTCAGTCTCCCACACCGTGGACGATCTTGCTGCTCAAAATCCAGTAGTCTCATTAGAATAATGAGAGCCTACACGACAACTGCTAGTGCAGTGTACCCTTTGCGGCAGTATGATTACACGCTCGGATGGCACGTGGAAATCAGTCTGCTCATGTCAGCTCTGTGGGGCAGTTACCACTACATTGTTGATGGATCAAATTGGGTCAGCGCCAATCTTGGGGTTCATTGGGTGTGACAGTACATGTTGCTCTTAGCACTGCAAATCAGACAGTGGAAAGCGCAAAGGGCCTGGGCATGAGGCCCCCTGAACTGCCCATGCCGGGTGCATGGGCTGTGCAGGGGCACCCAGGGGCACACCACACCACATTACCACCAACCTTTGCATGGGGGTTTCACCGCCATGCAAAGGCTGGTGGAAATGTGGGAACATACCTGGAGGCTAGCACTGATCGTAATTCTGGTCTGGTGTCACAGGACAAGTGGCATTGCCAGTCTGTAAGCTGCTGGCAACCTGCCAGTGGCAGGCCATTGGCCCTTGGGGCATTCTCCATAGTCAACATGTGCCACTTCCACCTGCGCTGTTGGCGGTGGTCATATTGACAATGGCAGTCGGGTGGTCATAGGATTGCCAGACTTGTAATGAGGGTCCATGTATGCACCAGCACAACTACCTACAAAATCTTCATTAAACTAGCTCGAGGCCCTGATCTAAGTTCAACTTTAGTCAACTTAGTCCATTATTTAGTGGTATCAGTCACTGTCATGTAGAAAATGATGTACACATCAACAAATTATACCCATGCTGGCCATCCCTGGGTCCACCCCTGCTGTGCCTGTGTTAAATTAGCTGCACTGACACAATTCTGCATCTCTTGCATTATAGAGCAAGGATGGCTGTATTGAGGGGGAGATCATAGTTGTGTAGGAAGGAGCACCTTCCAGCACAACCAGAAACTGAAATTGCATTCTGCTAGGTCCATGTGTGCTGTGCAGTGTAGCACACATAAACATACATCACCATGAGGAGCAATCAAAGGAAACAACAACATAGCGCCTTGGTAATGCCATCCCTGGGGTAATGTAAGGTTTTGGTACCACCCTGGTGTATGTAAAACATGTACAACTGGGGCAGGAGCATATTGCAATGTCTGTTGGTGTGGCTTGACCACTGCAACACCCATTGCAAGGCCCTACCATGCACATGGATGTGTAGGAAGGGTCCACAATAACAAGATGGTGTCAAGCCACCAAAAGGAAATACATCACAGCTAGTAAATATGACGCAGCCAATTGCGCCACTTGAGCTTCCCTTTATGTGACACTCAGGTGAGGCAAAGGGCTGATTTCACCCATGATGTACAGGAACAATGTTTGGGCTGTGAGTTGTCACTGAGCCTCCAATAGCAAGTCAGTGACGAGACATGTCAACTGCCACAATACAGAATGAATTATTTTACACCTTCTCATTGCAGGGGATGATGGCTCTCCTGCTGATATGCCTATCCTGGAGTTTCCCGATGACCTGGATGACCAGTTGACAACCATCAGCCAAGAGACTCTCCAAGATGTCCTGGTATCTCTCCAGACACCACCTCCAGTTGCAAGGAGGACAAATAATGTAGCAGCCTTCCCAGATGCCCCACTCAACACCCCAAAAGTACAACCTGCCAGCACCGACACAGCTGAGGACTCCAAGGACACAGGGACAGGCTTCCAGAGGACATTGGTAGGAGTCCAGTGGAAGCTGGCCAAGGAGGTGTGGGTGGGGAAGGAGACTGTGGCAGCCAGCCAAGAGGGAATGCGCATGTGCCTCATGACAGCCAATGGAAAAACAACTGCCAAACAAGACACACACTCCCCACTGCTTGGAGTCCAGCAGTGTCTGAAGGACATAGCTGCTGCTATGAGGGAGAAGCCTCAACAACTGCCTTCCCAAACTGTCAGTAGCGTCATTGAGAACAAGCTGAACTCCATGCAGTGGAAAGTGGCATCCCTCAGATCAAACATAGCGGCCTACCACCGGGATGTAGCTGCTATCCTGAAAAATCAGCAGCTCCTCCTTGCTCCAGCGATGCCATATGTTGTTCCACAAATGGCAGCTACCAGGAATTGGGATTTCACATCTTCAACCACTGAAGTGTGTGTGGCCCCCTCTACCTCTATACCACCACCATCAAGGGCAGAGGAGACACCACACACATCGGAGGATGAAGATGTGGAACAGATCAGCTCCACTCGTAAGAGTTCCCAGGAGCACCAGCCTATGCCAGATGGGCAGTGTTCTCCTTTGTCCTGTGCTTGAGATCATGCCAGTGTTAGCACAGTTAGATATCTGCACTCTTAACCCACACACTGTTGATCTGTCTGCTATGGACTGTCATTGTCTCTCACTTACCAATTGGCAATTATTGTTCCTCCGCCCTTAACAACACTTCTCCCAAGCATTTCCCATGACATGTCCCTCAACCCTGGACTTGTGTTGTGTCACAAATGTATGGATTTCACAAATGGGGTCACTGACCTGGAAATTGTAAATATCTCACTACAACACTTCCACTTGTAAATAAACACCTTCTACACAATCAGCATGTCTATGTGTATTGTGGCCTATCGACTTAGCTAAATGATCGTAATGTGTGAATCCATGTAATTGGTCACTGAATATCAGTACAAGAGTGCAGGACTGTGGGGGCACAATGCTACATACAAGGTCCCTAAAATGACAAATGTGCATGCTGGTCTCATCACCTACAAGCAATTCACTGAGTATGTCACAAATAAAGAACACATTTATGCTTCCCTCACTATATTTGGCAGGAATGTCTGTAAAGCAAGTCTAGGGCAATATTGTCATCTGGTAGTACCAGTAGAACTCATTGATGTGATACAGAGGTAGCTAACCTCATTATTGACTGCCACCGGTCAGTTTTTTAGGACAGAGTTTGCAATTTAGGCAGTTGTCAGATGTGCCACAGTTCACCACATTCCTACACAGGACCCCAACACTGACAGCTGAAGTACCAGACTTACCTGCCCAATAAAAAGTAAACATAGTCATCATGAGTGGTGGGTACACTGGTTTGCATATGCATGGACTAGTAGATGTGATGTTGCTGCCAATGTGACAGCTCAGTTGTCAATAGGTGACGCATATGTCAACAGAGGTATTTGGAGGCAGGAAGGACCAACCCCCAATTTGCCCTGTGCACTCATGGGAAGACCCTGAGACTCAATTGTATAACACAAATTGTATGGGAGAATGCAAAAATGTTTATAAAAAAAATTCTACAAAATACCTTACAAAAGCTACCCTATCCTAAAGTAACCTATTGTAACTATACTTATCCAACAACTAAAGCTATCTACCCTACACTAAACTTACAGATTGAACCCGCACTCTAAACATTGGCCCACCACCCCTCTTAAGTTACAAGACACATGCAGGACAACAAATACTAATACTACACATATACTAAGTAATCGTAAACAAATATATATTTTTTGTAAAAAAAAAATTTTTTTCTTTTTTTCTTCTTTTTTTTCATTATTTGTTTATAAAACACATAGATACCCGAACATGACCCCCCACCCAACCACTCACAAATAAACACATAAGAATAAAAAACACAACTACACTTATCCTAACTAATCTATAAACCTAAACTAACCTAACACTAACTCTCTAAAACCCACAATAAAATATCCAAGAACATCATGAGGGAGGGACTGAACTTGGTGGTGGCAGATCACATTGCAGTCACATTTTTTTTTTTTTTATGCATTTCAACTTCTTCTTGTTTCCTGCAACTTCCTCCTCCAATCTGTCCAAACGTTTGAGATCAAGGGACACGTCCTTCTGCAGATCCTGCAGCAACTGTGTTGCAATGGCAGCAGGTGGTGTGGGCTGTTGTGCTGGTGTGGTGACTTGTGCAGCTGATGTCGTTGGGGTGGTGCTAGCTGTGCCCCCTGCACTGCTGAGGAGCTGGAGCTTGCTGAGCCTTTTTAGGCAGTGTGGAGGCCCCATGTGGGAATGCCTGCCATTCCCCTGTAGCTTTCTCTGCCCGGAAGCGGCAACCCATATGTCTGTACCCAGACTCCACTGCCAGGATGTGGCGGTACCTTACTGCCCTCTTCAGAAACTCACCCCTCTTCTCATTTGTCATGTTGGCAGCTGTAATATGGAGACAAGCAGCCATCAGGAACAGCATTGTGTGGAGTGTGGACAGATTGCTAGCTTACACTGCTACATCTAATTACACATGCACTCCAACTCACATTACTGAAAAGACAAAGCCCCTGATAAATGTAACATCAACGCTGCCTCTGCATCATATTTGTGACGCTAAAGCAACTCAAACTTACAATATAAACTAATATTTTGTAAGTTTGCGCTGCTTTTGCATCAAAACATGATGCAAAGGCAGCGCTAACTTTACATTTGTCTGGCCCAAATTTCCTCTTCATCTGTGTCTATTTCCAACCATGCATCACCAGTTACTTGGACATGTCATTGGGAGGATGGGATGCTGTTGGTAACCATAAGGAGTCAGAGCTGATAGGTACACATGCAAGCTTGATTAACATAACTGTCACCTAGACTGGGAACATCACCTCTACCTACAAATTTGGTGTTCCTATCCACCTGAGCCTAAGAGGGATAGCCATGCTATCCATCATCTCAACAGTCCTGGTCATCCACCCAAGCCTGATCCTTCATACATAGAGTCAAGGAGTGGACCATATGTAAGTAGGGCTGCCAACTAAGAAGCTGGTATCCATAGGTCAATCACATCTACATTCATGTGTCTAGGTGTAGACACCCATCAATACGGGATCTGCCATAACTATTCCTTTCACCCACAGTTCCATGCAGCACACGTTGGGACTTGACCTGTATGCAATCCAATGAAATTCCACAAAAGTGAAACATACATGTAGTGCAAAAGACAGAGGGGGTCATTCTGACCCTGGCGGTCATTGACCGCCAGGGTCAACGACCGCGGGAGCACCGCCAACAGGCTGGGGGTGCTCCCAAGGGCATTCTGACCGCGGCGGTATGGCCGCGGTCAGAAACGGAAAACCGGCGGTCTCCTGCCGGTTTTCCGCTGCCCTGAGGAATCCTCCATGGCGGCGCAGCTTGCTGCGCCGCCATGGGGATTCCGACCCCCTCACCGCCATCCTTTTCCTGGCGGTTTTGACCGCCAGGAACAGGATGGCGGTGAGGGGTGTCGTGGGGCCCCCGTAAGAGGGCCCCTAAAAGATTTTCAGTGTCTGGCATGCAGACACTGAAAATCGCGACGGGTGCTACTGCACCCGTCGCACCCTTCCCACTCCGCCGGCTCCATTCGGAGCGGGCTTCCTCGTGGGAAGGGGTTTCCCGCTGGGCTGGCGGGCGGCCTTCTGGCGGTCGCCCGCCAGCCCAGCGGTAAACACAGAATAACTGCGCCGGTCTTCTGACCGCGTAGCGGTATTCTGTTGGGGGAACTTTGGCGGGCGGCCTCCGCCGCCCGCCAAAGTTAGAATCACCCCCAGAGTGCCATGCTGGTGGACAATTGCCAGCCCAATCCTCCACCTTCATGAAAATACAGAGATGCACCAAATTAGGATCAATATGGATAACCCCTGTGTTGTCACCTATACCCTGGGCATACATTGCTAACATACGTCAATGCAGGGAGCCTTGCCCCATGGTGCATAGCTGGCTGCTTTGAGGAGGAGTTTGATTATGTGCCAGAAGGGACACCTTACAACACATTACAGTAACCGAGAAAGAAGATATACAATAGCTGTGTGCTGCCTAATGCATCAGCCTTTGAAAGATCCCAATTGGAGGATAAATCAGAGTATTCATCCTTATTGCGCATTGCTACCCCCCCCCCTTAGGGTGTGTGCTGAATTTGGCACTGACTCTGGTGTGAGAAAATCTGTTCATCTGGGGCTGCGTCTAAATGCAATGGGTGTTGCTGTGGTTGTGCCGCAGCAACACCCATTGCAGCTTGTCACGCTGTCCCAGACATTGAAGTGTACTCACACCTCAATCAGAGCAAATTTGGTTAACCCCATGCCAGTGGTGGCGTTAGCAGTGTGCAATGAGGAGAAAAGTTGGCATATCCATCTGTTTTTTGCTCTTTCTATGCGTGCTGCACTCTGCAACACACAAAGTAAGAGCAAATCACATATGGAGATACTATTTTATGCAGGAGGGTGTCCCTCCTGCACATACATTAACCCCCTCTCAACGCAGCCATCTGTGCACCTTGGCACAAGGGTGGCCGCATTGTGGCTTGGCTACAAAGTTAGCAACAATACAGGGGACTACACAGGGGTGGACTGAATACGATTAAATACGGCACATCCTTGTCTTGTGAAAATGATGGAGTGCTCTACTGCCAATTTTCTTACAGTGTTGCTCTCTGTCATTCTTAGTTACATATGGCCCTACATGTGACTTGTCACCATCTTGTATACATGATGCTGGCCATTTCACAGAATGAGCCTCACAAGACGTGACCCTCTGGTGGTGCTTGGGACTCTTTAAAATGGGCCATGATATCACCATCCAGCCTACTATGATATCTGATCATTGGACAGTTTATCACATCCGGCATTGTATTCAGCACCTAAGACTCACTCACACCAAACCCTGCACTACTTCACAGGACACACATTCTCATACTTACTGGATGCATCAGGGTCTTTAAAACACGCCACTTCACCAATTGTGTAGGGGGCTGGTCCACTTGTGAGACATGAATGTAAACCATGCTTAGTGTCAAATCATAGTCACTGCGAGTGGACAACAAATTTCACTGTGAACTAGTTAAGAGGAGTGAGCTAGTCATCCTAGTGGAAATCAGTGCAACAGACACACCACTACGATCACACAATGACACATACACTCAGGTGAGTTAGAGACTCTTGTGGTGCTACACCCTGCAACATTTATATGTGTCATTGTCACGTAGCTGTCTGTGGGCACGACACCTCCATTGCCAAATGTAACTGCTTGATCATGTATTTTCCATCTGAAGGCCATGCTCTGGTTGTGGCAGTGGCAGGACCGTTGTCGCACCCATGGCATTTCTGCCTGCAACAGATGTAGGAAACAACTATGTCATCATCATAGCTCACAGACACGCTACTACCCTGGGATTGTATGGGTATTGCCAGGTGTTGGGGATTTGCATTACACACCCTGCAATGAACAGATTTAAATGTGTGTGCCATCACAAGGCAGACACACTTAAGGAATTGCTATGGCTGTGGGCTCATGAGCAGTTGCATTACCTACCTGCACATTGACTGCATTGTGACATGTATGTTTTGCAAATAGTGGGTGGCCTGCCAATGTTGCCATTGTACACTATTGTCAATCCAGTGAGGGAGAAGTACATGGCCATAGAACTAGCGCTCAACACAGACACACATCCTCTGTGGTCAGAGGATGCATCTGGAGTTGCAGGTTAGTGGATGATGTGACAGAGATGGAGCTGATGCAGTGCAGCCTCATACTGTCAGTGAGGAGTTGTAGGCCAATGGAACAGACCCTGCACATGTGTGTGGTATAGGGGCAGTAGAGGCTGTCTGTGACATAACATGAACTGGAACATGGAACTGGCAGTATTCTCTTCCCAATTCATGTTCAATCTTGCTTACATGGCCTTGCCTAATGACACAAAGGGGCCAATAGGACAACATTGGTGCAGCACCTGGGACTTGAGTAACGAAAAGTGAGCGCTGCCTTTGCGTCATTTCCCGATGCAAAAGCAATGCTAAATTACAAATCACGTGTTTGATGTTAATTTTGTGCTGCTAATGCGTCACACAATGATGCAAGGGCGATGCTATCCTCTCATGAATCCGGCCCCTAGTGCTACCTCACATGATGTGTGCCCCTTAGCACACCCCTGACAACACCTTGTGTGGGCTATCTATACAAAATGGCACAACATGGTGTAAGGGGGAGTTGTGTAATAAAAACATTACACTACCCTGGTGCTTTGCAAGACTTACAACTCAAGTACTTAAGCTAGTCCTGCAAGGCACCCAGAGGTTCTTTGTAATTGAAATGCGGTTCTATTAAAAGTCTGCAATGAACATGCATTGATTATTTCATGACTAATGTGGCAAAGTTGTCTCATGGAACCAAATACGCCATATTCATTGCCCCCTCAAGGCGGGTAAACCCCCTTTGCAAACATAATGGTGGGGGCAGGGCTGCTGTGCATGAAATGTTGACAGTGTTACGCTATGCATGCTTTGCACCACTTTTTTGACACAATCCTGGGGAAAATGGTAGGGTGGCGGTGCCTTGGCGTTACATACATGACACTATTCCGGTGCACAGGTGAAGCTATGGGCCCTGAAATGTATGTGTTAGAAATAGGGTCTTTGGTTGGCAGTCCGGTTACCCCCTGTCCAAGCAAGGACCCTCACTCTAGTCAGGGTAAATCACACACAATCCAAATAATCCTGTGCCCACCCTCTGGTAGCTTGGCACTGAGCAGTCAGGCTTAACTTAGAAGGCAATGTGTAAAGGTTTTGTGCAATAAATCATGCAATAACACACTATAGCACCACAAAAGTGCACCACACAGTGTTTAGAAAAATATGTAATATTTATCAGATAAGATGCAGGTCAAAAAGATTAAAATGCAATATGTATATGTTGACATATCACTCTAAAAATGATATAAACTGTCTTTTAACAGCAATAAATGTCTCTTTCAAGCACAAAGTACCTGGTTTGCTCTCAAAATTTCCGCAAAGAATCGCAGAGGAGGAGATGTGGGAAAACAAGGGTGTGTGCATCGATTTCTCAGGCCGCACACGGCGATGCGTCATTTAATTGTCACAGAGGGACAGCTTTGCATCGATTTCTGGCGCTCAGTCATGGATCCTCTTTGGGTTTCGGGGTTTTTGGACACTCTGGGGCCGATGCGTGGATTTCTGTCACTGACAGGATGAAGTCACAGGGGCTGCGTTGATCCGGTGGGCGTTGGGTGGAAATTTATACTGCACGGCAGGTGCTACGTTGATTCCTCTCTGGAAGTCGGGCTGCGTTGTTCCGGCTCGGCTGTGCTTCGATCCAGTGGGCCGTGTGTCACATTTCTGGTCGCTATGGTGGCACTTTATCGATCTCCTCATTGCGAAGTCAGGCTGCATCATTCAGGTTCGGCATGCAGTGAATTTTTCACCGTGATGCAGGCTGTTCGTCATTTCTGGCAGGCTGTGCGTCGATTTTCACCGCACAAGAAGTCTTTCTTGTAGAGATGTAGGGGGTCATTCTGACCCTGGCGGCCGGTGACCGCCAGGGTCACCGACCACGGGAGCACCGCCAACAGGCTGGCGGTGCTCCCGAGGGCATTCTGACCGCGGCGGTTCAGCCGCGGTCAGAAAGGGTAAACAGGCGGTCTCCCGCCGGTTTACCGCTGCCCCATTGAATCCTCCATGGCGGCGGAGCGCGCTCCGCCGCCATGGGGATTCAGACACCCCCTACCGCCATCCTGTTCATGGCGGGAAACCCGCCATGAACAGGATGGCGGTAGGGAGTGCCGTGGGGCCCCCATAAGAGGGCCCCGCAAAGTATTTCAGTGTCTGCTTTGCAGACACTGAAATACGCGACGGGTGCAACTGCACCCGTCGCACCCCTGCAACTACGCCGGCTCAATTCTGAGCCCGTGTCCTCGTTGCAGGGGCATTTCTGCTGGGCCAGCGGGCGCTCTTTCGGAGAGCGCCCGCCGGCCCAGCGGAAATGTTTAAATGGCCGCTGCGGTCTTTTGACCGCGGTGCGGTCATTTCACGGCGGTACCTTGGCGGACGGCCTCCGCCGTCCGCCAAGGTTAAAATCACCCCGAAGTCTTTTTGGTCCTGAGACTTCAGGGAATAGGAAGCAAGCTCTATTCAAGCCCTTGGAGAGAACTTCTCACCACAGCCAGAGAGCAGCAAGGCAGCAGGGCAACAGCAAGGCAGCAGTCCTTCACAGAAAGCAGACGGGTGAGTCCTTAGGGCAGCCAGGCAGTTCTTCTTGTCAGGATGCAGGTTCTGGTTCAGGTTCTCTTCTCCATGAAGTGTCTGGGTTGGTAGGGACAGAGGCCCTATTTAAATACCCAAATGTGCCTTTGAAGTGGGGGAGACTTAAAAGAGTGGCTTAGAAGTGCATAAGGTCCCCTTTCAGTTCAATCCTGTCTGCCAGCGTCCCAGTAGGGGTTGTGGCAGTCCTTTGTGTGAGGGCAGGCTACTGTCCTTTGACATGTAAGTGTCAGGCCCTCCACCTTCCCAGCCAAGGAAGACCCATTAAAAATGCAGATGTATGCAGGTGAGGCTGAGTATCCTGTGTTTGGGGTGTGTATCTGAGTGAATGCACAAGGGAGCTGTCAACTGAACCCAGCCAGACGTGGATTGTAAGGCACAGATGGATTTAAGTGCAGAGAAATGCTCACTTTCTAAAAGTTGCATTTCAAAAATAGTAATATTAAATCTAACTTTACCAGTCAGCAGCATTTTGTATCACCATTCTGGCTATACTAAATATGACCTCCCTACTCCTTTCAGATCAGCAGCTACCACTCAAACAGCATATGAGGCTAGTACCAATGTTAGCCTGTGAAGGGAGCAGGCCTCACAGCAGTGTAAAAACAAATATAGGAGTTTTACACTACCAGGACATGTAAACTACACAGGTACATGTCCTGCCTTTTGCCTACACAGCACCCTGCCCTATAGGTTACCTAGGGCCTACCTTAGGGGTGTCTTATATGTATTAAAAGGGGAGTTTTAGGCTTTGCACGTACTTTTAAATAACAAGTTGAATTTGGCAGTGAAACTGCACACACAGGCTTTGCAATGGCAGGCCTGAGACAAAGTTAAGGAGCTACTTAAGCGGGTGGCACAATCAGTGCTGCAGGCCCACTAGTAGCATTTAATCTACAGGCCCTGGGCACATATAGTGCACCTTACTAAGGACTTACAAGTAAATTAAATAATCCAATTGGGTATGATCCAATGTTATCATGTTTAAAGGGAGAGAACATATGCACTTTAGCACTGGTTAGCAGTGGTAAAGTGTGCAGAGTCCTAAAACCAGCCAAAACAGTATCCAAAAAGTGGAGGGAGGCAGGACAAAAGTTAGGGGTGACACCCTAAGGCTGTCAGGTCTAACAGTATGCCTTTGTGATGGTTGTGCAAGACTAATCAGACATCTGACCTGCATTGGTATCATTGTTGGACATGTGTACTCCAGGCCTGAACTGGCACAGATACTCTTCATACCGGTTGCATACAACCTGTTTACAAGCATTGCATGCAGCACTCTAACTTATCTGCTACTGTCATTCAAAAGCAGTAAACAGTTAATAGTATGCCAGTGGGAGACTTACCAACAGTTCTGCTGATCTTGATCCCCAGCTGATCTAGCAGATCCTACTCCCTGGCCACCAGATCTGCCCAGGGATGCTTCAGCTGGTGGTCTGTCTGGCCTGTTTGATATACACGTCTCAGGTGTTGAAGCACCTTGCCCCACCAAAGCAGCCTGGCCTCTGTCTGGTAGCCAGGGATCACTCGGCCACCCATTTCAAGCATCATTGGCAGGTAGTGTGCAACCAGCCAAATGAATCCTCCAAGCTCATCTGCTGACATTCTGGTCTTCCTCCCCTTGCCAGACATCTACAAGAGTTCACTGCAATAAATTATGGCACAAAGTAAAAGGAAACCCTACTAACTTAATGCAACTATTCCAACTAATTAACAACCCCGGGCAGACACCCCACAGTAAAATGACCAAACTGGACAAAAACTACACAAAACCACAACATCTAGGACAAAATGCACACAAAATTACACTGAACACAGCACAAGGGACACCACAAACTTCCAATCACAACCAACAATTGACCACCAGCTCCAATTCTCAACCACACACAGACACAAAGGCACAGACTGTAAAGAGAAAGTGAAACCACAATCACTGTACCATGCTTGTAGACATGATTTCGTATTACATCACTTCCTGGGTGTGTGCGTCCCGTTTTTCAGTTATGCATGTTTTTATTTGATGCATTTGCCATATGCACCGTTTATTTTAGATGCATAACGCACGTGTATAATTTACATGGAAATATGACGGATATGCGTCGATTTCACAGAAGGCTGTATTAAGAGGAGTGAGAATGTAGAATTCACGCTAAGGGCCGATGTGTCATTTCTTAACGTTTGCAGATGTTTTTGACACATTTGCGTCATATTTTTTGCCTCATTTCTTGATTGCATTTTTTTTGCATTGTCCTTGAGTGCACCCTTATTCACCATACATATGACATGGGCTGTGCTGCAATGTGGCATATTGGGTATGGCCACATGTGGAAGTCCATGCAGCAATGTGGTAGGGGTGTGATTGGTCAGTTCCACCAATAAGTCTGCTAGTGAGTCAACAGCATGCAATCATTTGCACGTCGTGCACATATATGCATGTGTAACAACAGTGTGTCCACATATATTTGGCACATGTGTGCCCTATTTGTAGCTATGTGTAGTTATCTTAATATGTGGGTGTACCACATAGTAAACACTGTGACAACAGCGTTTAGACATACCCATGACTGATGATATGAGATGGCCTGACTCCAACACATGCTCTGCCATGTGTCAGCCATTACAATTTGGACTCAGAGTATGCAGTGTACTTGTCCTGCTTTAACATCACATTTCCACTGATGAGTTACGAGGCATTGTGTGTTGACCCTGTAGTTTGTAGTTGTGTGTTCCGTCTTGTTGCTCAAGTACACATGTGTCATGTGGTTACCCATGCATTTCAGTTGCTGGTGATGTTATGTACACCAGTGTTTGTGATATATATGTGATATGCCCTCTGTGTGTAGAAACAAGTGTAAGTGCATTTCGGTAACAAAAATGAGATTGATGTCTGAAGGGGATGTTCAAGGTTACATGAAATCTTACTGCATGGGCAGATATTGGAATTTGACTATTGCATATGCAGTCACATCACTGGCACCTATTCAACATTTATGGGGGTACACATGTGGAGATCATATATGGATGTCACAGGTGTTTTGCTACCTATGCCATCACAGCACTGGTAGGATGTTCACTGTCCTGAATCCTGACACGTTACAATGCCAGGGCCATTATGATTGAAATTGTGCTGTGAGATGTTGTATGTATGTGCTAGCCTCCAAATGGACTATCAGATTAGCCTTGCTCATGTTTGTCATTACTGTCACATACTCAGCTGTACCACGGGGTACCACTGTTGAAGTGTGGCATAGTTTGCAGGACTACTCTCCATCATCACTGTGTGGGTATGAATGGCAACAGAAACACATGTTTGGGAGGCTGCAAGTCCCTGGTGCTCCACTTTGTTCTTGCCCCTGTGCAGCTACTACAGACACCTGACTATGTCATATGTTTATATAGTCAGGACAGTGGTCAGTGGCTTAACAACGCTGGGATCTCGGCCATTCATGATTGGACCTCAGCAGCCTATGCTGACTCCCCAGCGGTTCTACACATGCACAAATGTGTTCATACAGCCCAGGATGTGATGCTTTGCTATGCGGCACTAGATGTCAGGCCTTCTCCCCTCGGGTACAGTGCTCAGATGCTTGCATATTTAGGACATCTCACATTCATGGGACTCATCATCTGTTTCCATTTGCAGCATATGTAGGGGTTGTGTGAGTGTAGTTGTCTCAACAATCAACTAATGGCATGGTACAGATGGTATTGCACGTAAGATGCGCATGTCATGGTGCCAGGTGTAGGCCAATTGTCATGCTATGGTGGTGCCAAAGATATCTGGGTAATGTTCGTACCTGGCTAGCCTCAATATACATTTGTGAAGGATAGACCTGCAATCATTGATGTGTTGCACTGTCTGTTTTAGAGTATCTCTGTTCATTTCCCTATTATTTTCTGGCATTACTGTGAAGTTATGTAGTATGTCCTCCATCAATCACAGATATTTGGCAGCTACTGCTTTGTACGCATCTTCTACAACTACATTGTGTGGTGATGTGAGGACAGAGTCCAACATATGACTTGGGTGATGTTGGGATCTTGCCTACTCCTCCTACTGGCAACTTGTTAGTTCCCGTACCATTTGTGGTATTTGTGAGATGTAATGAGTGCCACGCACACATATCATGACTTATGCCACAGCAATTGTGTATTCTCCAGGTGACATGGTGTGTACTATTTGGAACCATCAGTAGGTATCTCTGAGCTGTCCATCCACACCCTCCTTGGAATATGGTCATGCAATCCTTCCAGCAACCCACAACGTAGTTGACTCTAACCATGACTGTATGATGTAACGGTTAGAAATCATCTCGTGTCTGTATTTATCTCTTGAAACAATCTACCTACATGTCTAGGTCTACTCTGTCTCAATGTGATGATGGATATCTGATCATATTGTATATTGCAACAAATAATAGCGCACACACTCCTGATTGTGCTTTTGGAGTCCATAACATGTATGGGACACATTTTAACATTTAGTACCATGCAATTGTTCTTTATTGTGATTGTGTATTGTGTTTTGGTATGTGATATATGATGTTGTCATACAGAGCATACTATTTAAAGCTGCATACACAGGTCAGGCATTGTTGATGATGGTCGAACTATTGCTACCTAGGAAATATAACCCAACATCTGTCTCTGTATTCAGATTTAGAGTTTCTGGAGACATGTGTGAAGACAGCATATTTGTCTGACACGTGTACATCCTTGGTACATAGCGTGTATGACACACTCTGCAAACATTCTACCCATAATTTGGTTTGATCACACATTTTTGATTTAACTGATTGTATTTACCAATAGTTATTGTTTTTGTATTGTGGACCTGCAGCCCTAGCTGCATATATTCCCATCCATACTACTGCGCATTCCACAGACATGTCTGTGCAGTGAGTGAGGTCATGTTAACTGTGTGTCAAGGTTGTGCTCCATGGAGTTGGCAGGACAGTTGACCATGGATAGACTGAGCAGGCTCAACTTCTTCTATTGGATACTATCTTTGGGCAAATCATGATAACCGTTAGCAAGTTGGACATGTGAATGTACAAAATATGTAGTGGTTCATGGATTGTGTTCTTCAGTTGTCACATACCAGTGATAAGGCTGCAAGTGATGTGTGTGATGGTACATCACATATGATGTTGCTACAATACTTGCCAGTTTAGTGTTTGTTACATGCTCCTTGAGATTAGAGTCACATTCCTATGGTATATGTAGTGGAGATTGAATAGACCAGAGCAGGATTGGTGGAAAATGTGAACTGTTTATTTACAGATTTTACGTTTACTGTGGTTCTTATGTATAAAAGTTGTCAACAATATGTTGTCTCCAGCTTACTCCAGCAGCTGTGTTGTGCTGTTTCCCCTCCATATCGCCAGCACCATTCTCCTCCTCCTCCTCAGGCAGGTCAGCAACCTGGTCATACAATGGCACTTTCATTCGCACACAAAGGTTGTGTAGGATGGCACATGTGAGGATTATTTTACACACAATGGGTGGGACAGAAAGGAGGCTGTCTCCTGTCAGGTCCAGGCACCTGAATCTAGATTTGAGGAGGACAAATGTCCCTTCCACAACATTGCATGTCTGACGGTGTCCCTCAATGTAGGCATGCTCTGCTGCTGTGTTAGGGTTTGCAAATGGGGTCATCACCCACAGCAGTATGCCGTAACCATGATCCGCTGCAAAGGTAAAAGATATGAGTTGCTGTTAAAGTTTGCAACAGGTTTAGTATGTAGCATGGCTGTTGTTAGTTGGAGTTGGTTGTGACTCAGATGTGTTTGTGGTATGGTGTGAGTTCCTATCCTTGTGCTAAGTTTCACTAGCACTTAATTGTTGTTGGTCCTGAAAATCTTGGGTATTGGATAAAGGACCTGGGACATCTAATGTGGATTCCTAACTGATACTCAGTATGTATGTACCATGTGTTGTGTACTGCATCTTTGTAGCAGTGGGCTATCACTAGAGGGCTATCACACATCCTTGAAACACAATGGGGCAGATGTAGTGACAACATGGTAGCCCTACAAAGCCTGGACATCCGAGCCATTTTGACATGTGTCAGTACAGATGAAGTGCAACACTTAGGCCCATTTTAAAGAGTAAATGACAGTGCACAACACAGCTTCAAAACTGGCAGCGCCATGCTGCATCATTTTACCTATGCAGGAATGCACCATGTGTAATATGTTACAAGGCAACCCTTTGTTGTCCCCTGCGCCGGCACCAAATATGCAGCCGTGCACCAACACTGCCAACCTTGCACCAGGGTGCTTGGCTGGCTGCCCTGTGGAGATGGATAAATCTGTGCAGAAAGGGACACCTTCCTCTACATATACTATTTTCATGAGCAATTTGCTCTTTCTGTGTGTGCAGCAGTATGCAGCACGCATAGGTGGTACATTCATAAGCGGTCAAATCACACTCTATTTCCTTATTGCAACCTGCAAAAGCCACCCTGGGGTGGTGTTTGATGTTGGCACTGCCTCAGGTTTTAGGTGACACCTACATCTGAATCTGCATCATCATGCTATGTATCTTGCGGTGATACACCTACGGCAACACACATTTCACGCCCCTTTCACGCAAAGTGCTGCGTGGAAGGGGGCCCTATTTACAATTGGTCATCAAGTCACAAAAGAGTGGTCATCCGCCAACTTTTTCATACAGTGCAGTGCATGACGATGGCACTGGGGCTCTTACAAATGTCACTTAGTGATCTTGAGTGGCAGCTGATATTTATGTGAGCCATCAGATGTCCAAGGGTGTGTATACCATTGTTTCAGGATGATCAACATTACTACCAGTGTTTCTCCTTTCTTCCAATACATGAATCAGCATTTATACTGCCAACACATGCACAGTGCAGGCTATTGGATGGGGCACAGCTACTTTACTAATGTGTCCCTTAGCACAGTGCATGTAAGGTCAGTGATGTCCTACATACTCCTACGGAGTACCACTATAGCATCCATGATCTGCACCATCTACCAGTGACTCTGCCCCATGTTTGGCCATTTTTGTTTAAGGGACAGACATGATGATGCTGTGGGTAAGTAAGTGGTGCATGTGAGGTGGCACTATAGTAGGTGTGGTGCCACTTCTCACAAATCTGGCACATGGTATGTGAGGACCGTTAATTTGGTATTCTTATGTGTGTGACCCAATGCTTCAGGCAGATGTATAGGTACACTACAGGTAAGTTAGGTATGTGTTGATGAGATACAGTTGGTATTGGCACCAGTTGTCTGGAATTTTATGTATGTTCTAGCAGAGAATTGCACAGCATAATTTAAGGGGTCTGTTTCTATGTGTGACTTTCGTTACATGACCATGGTGTATGCCATTGACTTTGCTGTGCTATTCTTTGTTTGGTGTAATGTGTGTGTGAAGTGTATCTAATCGCCAATCTGTGGGCACTTGTAGTCGTTTGTGGACATCTTCTGTTAGCAAAGGGTACATAGCTCCACCTGTCCTTCATGTGTTGTGCCTGTCAAATTGTGGGTGCGTCACGTACATGTGGGTGTATGTGTTTATGCTGTGCACTGATTGTGCTGTACTGCAGCATGGTGCATATGTATTGTTACCTGTAGATCTGTGTTACCCTGGACATGTGTTTTTGGTGTAGTGTATGTCTTGTGTGTCCTCAAGGTTGGTGTGTTGTGGGTATATTGCTAGGTTTGTTGACTTACCCACAAGTAGGTCAGTACCATATTGGCCATCCTGGAAGTGACCGTTGATCCTGCCTTGCCTGAATAAGTAGGCGTCATGGACACTACCAGGATACTTGGCTAAAATGTTCGTAAATAGTCCACGGTGGTCCACGATGGCCTGCACATTTATGGAATGCACATGTTTCTGGTTCCTGTATAAATGTTCTGTTGCTGCAGGTGGGACAAGTCAAACATGGGTGTAGTCCATTGCACCCAGCACATGCGGAAAGCCAGCAAATTGGTAAAAGCCTTGCTTTATCTCCTGCTGCATTTGCTGGGTGTTGGGGAAGCCATTGTGGCGGGATGTCAGGGAGATAATTGCATCTAGCACCTTTGGCAGGAAGACTGAGAAAGACGGCTATGACACACCAGCAACCAGTGCACTTGTTGTCTGGAATGAGCCACTTGCCAGCATATGCAGGACAGCTAGCAGCTTTGTGACAGGTGGTATGTTATGTGGATTCTGCAGCCTACCTGTGATCTGTGGCTCAATGTGGTGCAGCAAGTGTAGCAAGGCTTGCCCGTTGAGACATTAAGTCCTAATGAGGTCTTGTTCCCTGAGGCCAAGGAGGGTTGTCCTGTTCCGGAATATCCTCTCCTGCCTTCTGCCTTGCCTTTGTGGATGCCGTAGTGGGGGTTGTGGTTGCTGCAGTAGTGGTGGGGGTTGCTGTTGTGGTTGTTGTCCTCTGCGTCCCCTCACAAGCTGGAGCAGTAACATTTCCTTCTTCTCCTGTGGGTTGCCAATGTTGCTTCTGTGTGTTTTCCTTAAGTAGTGGTGTGTGGGCCTCATTTTAACTGGTCTGACCCAGGTGTTAAAATTTGGTGCAAATCGGGGTTGACAATTTTTTGGGTCCGCCTCACACTTGTGTGTCATTTTTGCACAGGTGGATAATTATGGTGCTAGGGGCTCAGAGTATTTTTTTGGACCGGAACACCTACCTTGCATCTCATTAAGGCAAGGTGGTTTCATGCATCCAGAAAATGACGGTAACTGCTATATTTTGACGCTAGACGTGACTACTGTCAAAATATAAATATGACGTTAAGTTTGTGCTGAATTAGCATCAAATAAAATGATGATATTTCAGCGCAAACAGAGTATACATTTGGGCCTTTGTGCTGTATGCTATTATATTACTGTTTTATAACTGGACATTTGCATTAAACATTTATCACCAAATTGGAAGACATGCAGAATAGAGTAATTTGTAGTCACCTCTGGTGTCACAATGTTAACCTATACGTGACCATGATGAGCCATGTTATGTGTGAACTAATTCTAGATTTCTGTAAAAATAGTGCACTTGAAGTCAGTAACTAAGGGCCAGATGTAGCATTTTCCGAATTTGCGATTCGTAAATTGCGAGTCGGTGCGACTCGCAATTTCCGAATCGCAAATTCGAATGCAGAACGGTGTCTCAGACACCGTCTGCGATTCGCTATGAGGTCGCAAAGACCCACCTCCTTAATATTAATGAGGTGGGTCGCATTTTGCGACCCCATAGCGAGTCCCTGCACTCACAGGGATGGTGGCCTGCTGAAGACAGCATACCTCCATGTCTGTGACTTCTTTTTAAATAAAGCAGTTTTTTAATTTAAAAAAAATAATGAAACCATTTGGTTTCGGTTTTTCAGAGTAGGCAGTGGTCCATTGGACCACTGCCTGCTCTGAAAAACCCTTTTTGGCAACATTCACAAAGGGGAAGGGGCCCCATGGGGACCCCTTCCCTTTTGTGAATGGGTTACCACCTTTGTGACACTCGTGGTAACTGCGAATTTCTTTGCGACCGCATTCGCGGTCACAAAGCAATTTAGCATAGCGATGCGAGTCGCAAATAGAAAGGGGACCCTTTGTGAGTCGCAGTCACAATTTGCGAGTCGGTACCGACTCGCAAATTGTGAATGAGCATCGCGTTCAGCATTTTGTATGGCGCAAACTGCGACTTTCGCAGTTTGCACCTTGCAAAATATTTCCTACATCTGGCCCTAAGTGCATACACTGTAAGCTTAGAGAATTATATAACTTGTATGTCATAACTTCATTAATGGAATGTAATCACTGAGAGAGTTTCTTTCAAACCATCCTCACATTATGTAATGTGTGCACTATTGCTAAGGATTTGCATTTAAAATGTAATTCTTCATCATATTCATTTATATGTTTTAACAGTTTCATTCATTTTATTAAGTACAACATGTTGTTAAAAGAGAAAACACTAATTGATATTTGTAGTAATGTAGAGTTACAAAGTGTGCAAGAATAACGTGTAAATCAAATGTGCCTTTGCTTTGTATTGTATTGCTTTGTATTGACCTGACTAGGCCAAAATGTTCTTAATGTGATAAACTGTTCTCCATATTCGCTAACATGTTGTTAGAAATGGGGTCTTTGGTTGGCAGTCAGGTTATCCCCTGTCCAAACAAGGACCCTGACTCTAGTCTGAGAATCACCCTCAGCTAATCCCCGCTCACCACCTTGGTAGCTTGGCACGAGCAGGCAGGCTTAACTTCAGAAGCAATGTGTAAAGTATTTGCACCAACACACACAGTAACTCAGTGGAAACACTACAAAATGACACAACACAGGTTTAGAAAAATAGCTAATATTTATCTAAACAAAACAAGAGCAAAACGACAAAAATCCAACTTACACAAGTCAAGACATGAATTTTTAAAAGAAAGAGTCTTAGGCCCTCATTATAACCATGGCGGTCTGGGCTGACATGCCGCCCATCGGAATGGTGGTCCAGACCCCCACATAATATAGATGGCAGAACTGCCACTTTTGTAACTCTGCCCCTGCCAGGCTTCCACCACCAGGCAGCCTGGCGGTGGCGGAGTTACATATCCGACAGGGCAGCGCTGTAAAAGGCTGGCGGAATGGGTGTCTCGGGGACCTCCTGGGGGCCCCTGCACTTCCCATGCACGTGGCATGGTCAGTGCAGGGGCCCCCATTCACAGCCCCATCGCCCATTTCACTGCCCGATTTACGGGCAGTGAAATGCGCAACGGGTGCTGCTGCACCCGCCGCACTGCTACAGTGCCGCCGGCTCCATTCAGCTGGCCCGGCTGGCAGAAACACAGCTGAATATTCTTTATGTGGCCGGCGGGGGGGTTCTGCTCACTGGTGGTCTTTTGTTGACCGCCAATGCTGAACTCGGCGGGTTACCCCGCCAAGCCGCGGAGTTTATAATGAGGGCCTTAATCCTTTAGAAAACAGTGAGAGCGTTGTTAGCGCACAAAAGTACCTGGGTAGCATCAAAGTAAAGCCGCAAGGGTGAGCAGGCATTGGAAAAGCCAGCGATGTGCCAATTTCTCACCCGCAAGCGAGAACGTGCGTCGTTCCTTCTCGGTCAGGTCAGCATGCGTTGTTTCTTCTGTCCCGTAAGAGAGCAATGCGTCGATCTGGACGGGCACCTCAGGTCCAGGCAGGCTTTGCGTTCATTTTCCGCACCTAGTGATTTTGCATTGGAATCCGGTCGCACAGTGTCAAGAAACAGGGCTGCGTTGGGCTTGCGTCATTAATAGCAGCCGCTGTGGGCGTTGCACGTTGTTTCTCCAGCCCTGTTGCGTCGCTCTCCTAGCCGCAATGCAGGTGGAGCGTCAATTTTAACTACAAGGTCGGCGATGCATAGTTTATCAGCCGTGGGGCGGGTGGTGCGTCAAAAGTTTCTCTGCATTGCGGTATTTGCGTGGATTTCGGTCCTTGTTCTTGTAACTTTACCTTTCAAGAGCCCAGGGACTGGATAGGGCACCACTTGGCAGGGCAGGAGTCTCAGCAGAGAGTCCGGTACTGGCAGAGGAAGTCTTTGATGGCCCTGAGACTTCAAAAAAGGAGGCAAGCTCAATTCAAGCCCTTGCAGATTCTTCTCAAGCAGGAATGCACAACAAAGTCTTGGTCCCCTTTCACAGGCAGAAGCAGCCATTGCAGGTTAGCCCAACAAAGCACAGTCACAGGCAGGGGCTGCACTTCTCCTCGGCTCTTCAGCTCTTCTCTTCGGCAGAGGTTTCTCTTGATTCCAGAAGTGATCTAGTTTTCAGGGGTTTAAGGGGCTCTTCTTATACCCCTTTCTGCCTTTGAAGTAGGTAAGCTTCAAAGCAAAGTCTCAAGTGTTTTTAAGATCCTTTCTTGTCCAGGCCAGGCCCCAGCCACACACCAGGGGGTTGGAGACTGCACTGTGTGAGGGCAGGTGCAGCCCTTTCAGGTGTGAATGACCACTCCTCCCCTCCCTCCCAGCATCAGGCTCATCAGGATATGTGGATACACCGCAGCCCCTTTGTGTCACTGGCCAGAGAGAAGTGCAAACAGCCCAACTGTCAAACTGGCCCAGAAAGGGAATCCACAAACAGGCAGAGTCACAGAATGGTTTAAGCAGGAAAATGCCTACTTTCTAAAAGTGGCATTTTTAAACTCACAATCTAAAAAAACAACTTCACTAAAAGATGCATTTTCAAATTGTGAGGTCAGAGACCCCAAACTCCATATTTATATCTGCCCACAAAGGGAATCTGTACTTTAATAATATTTAAAGGTAGCCCCCATGTTAACCTATGAAAGAGATAGGCCTTGCACAGTGAAAAACGAATTTGGCAATATTTCACTGTCAGGACATGTAAACATATAAGTACATGTCCCACCTTTACCATACACCTCACCCTGTCCAGGGGGCTACCTAGGGCCTACCTTAGGGGTGCCTTACATGTATAAAATGGGAAGAGTTAGGCCTGACAAGAGGGCTCGCTTGCCATGTTGAATTGGCAGTTTAGAACTGCACACACAGACACTGCAGTGGCTCTGAGCCATGTTGACAAGGCTACTAATGTGGGTGGCACAACCAGTGCTGCAGGTCCACTAGTAGCATTTGAATGACAGGCCCTGTGCACATCTAGTGTACTCTACTAGGGACTTACTAGTAAATCAAATATGTCAATCATGGATAGCCACGTATACATACATTTTACACAGGAGCACCTGCACTTTAGCACTGGTTAGCAGTGGTAAAGTCCCCAGAGTGTCAAAAACTCTTCTCAGCCCCCCTCTCCTGCTCTGCCTCTCCGGCACTATTTTCTAAATCTAGTGTACGGATCAATTCTCTTTATTAGATCCTCAACAAATAATTTCCATACACAGCTCACCTACTCACCTACAACACAGGGGGACGGCAGCATCAGAGAAACAATCAGAGTTTAGGCTAACTCAGCTCTCTGCCTACAACCCTGTGGCCAGCAGCACTGCTAAGGGGATTTTAAAGCAGAAACAGTAAAAACCCCAACAGCCCACAATCCGTCACTCCTAAGTCCCTCAGCAAAAGTAAAATGTTTGAGTGGTCCACAGTGGAAGCTGGTAATGTCAGGCGATGGCCAGTGGAGAGTATGTGACAGTCAGGTTAATCAGGGTGAGGCTAAATTATCAGAGAGTTCGGTCTCAGGCAGCAAGTTTAGTAATTTAAGGTAAATGGGGCAAATTAGTCTGTTGAATTCGATTGAGAGTATATGTATGAATGGTTCTTATAATTTGGGGTAAGAATTGCTTTGTTGGTCGGCTACTAGGGACAGTTTTTCCATAACTAGTATAAACAAAATTTATAAAGCTAGGCGATGTAGTCTGGAATCCTATCTGTGTCTCACAAGTAGAGAATCATCTGGTGGGCAGCTCCCAGTGCCAAGGCCATTTGTGTTCTTTTCAGTGAGCAAAGTGGGAATGTCAATGGGTTAGGAAGTCAGGATCATGGTATTAAAGGCTCAATCTATGTCATCTAATATATGCTCCCAAAGGTGGCCCACTTCGTGCAATGCCAGAGAAGGTGAAGCAGGGGGCCAGTGGCCCGCATCCTCTCCAGCACTCCTTCGAGTGTTCAGGGTTCAATGCTTGAAGCGGCACCTGGTTAGGTATCAGTATGACACTAGTTTGTATGCCGTTTCGGTACTTGCCATGTTGTGGGCTGAGTGCTGTGTTCTATAATGGATGCCTTACCATTCCTTGTCAGAAAGAACCCTGCCTAGTTCGACCTCCCGTCTAGATTTTCCAGCAGTTCTGAATCAGTAGCAGGGGCATCTCGGTGACATGGTGCCTATCTCACAGCGCTCCTCAATGTTGTAGGTAGACCATATGCAGTGAAGGAGTGAAACCCTACAATAACATTAACATAACCAAGTTGGGGAGGAGTCCATTCTCAATGGAAATGCACGTAGTGGGTGTGAGCCAATGAGGTGTATTTGGATCCAGTATCGTGAGTTTTCAGTCAGCTCCCCGCCACCACAGGCCCGGTAATACAGAAGGTGCACCGGCCCAGCGAGGATCGGCCAGAGGCAGACTGTGGGTGAAGCAGGTGTCATGATGCAGCCCTTCCAGTGCCTGAAGCCAAGCTATCCAACACTGCCTTGTGTTCCTGAGCCCGTTTCTCTGAACCAGGGTTATAGTGTTCTTTGCGCTTGCCCACTCCCTGCCAGGGCGCGGCCCGGGGCAGAGATTCATGGGAGGGACCCTCTCTGGAAATGAGGAGATGGCTCGTCTGGCAGTTCCAGGACTCAGTTAGCGTCTTTGATTGTCTTGAGTTGATGAAGCTGACCCTCAACTTGAATGGGTGTCACAACCATTGGTCACCTTCTTGGAGCTAAGGAAATCAGTAATTGGTTTGAATTTCCCATGGTGTTGAAATGTGAGGAGTGACACATCCTGAAAGAGTCCGAGAGTAAGGCAGCAGAAGTGGATAGGTTGCTTGGATCTGGCTTTCCTCAGTATGTCCTCTTGTTCTGAAAGTCATGAACACAGGCGAGGATATCCGGTGACTTGGAATTGGGGCCCGAGCAGGTGAACTCTATTCAGCTGCAATTCAGTGTTCTCCTCTATTTCCAGGATAGAGCGAAAAAATGCCTGAGTGTATTCACGAACATCTGATCCCTCTGCACTCATGGGGCACGTCGGAGATGTGACCTATTTTCAAGCTCTTAAGCTTGTTCCCTGGAGTCATCTTGTTGTTTTAGGATGCAGATGATCTCCTGGTGTAGCACCTCTTTCTCTGGCAGTTTCATTAACTTCAAGGGTGGAGACCAGATCTCCTACAGAGGACAGGTCTTGCTGTAGATCATGCATGTCCTGAGAGAGATCCTTCTTTAGGTCATGAATATCAGTCTTTAATTAATCTAAGAGGGAGGCTAAAAATACCTGTGTCATCGGGGCATGATCGGAGTTGGGAGCCCCCTCTGAGTCAGGCTGTGTACAGGACTGTGAGGTTGACATGGAATCCTTGGCAAGAGGAGGTGTGAAGCGGGTGAGCATTTACTGCACTGATTGGTCTCTTTTGTGCCTGGCTGCGGCCATGGATAAATAGGGAACCAGTGAGGCTGAAGTCCTTACAGACAAATGGATAATGGTTGGTGGAGCCATCCCCTGGGGACACCAGTGGAGGATGACACCCAGGCAGCACCAGAGTGATACAGGCCAAAATGTTTGCGTGAGGCTGTGAGGGGTTCAGGCACTCTGACTCTGGGTTATTGTTAAGCAGAGGGTCATTAATTATGGCAGCTTGAGGCACATTTGACTTTGTGTGGAATCTGCAGGTCAGTACCACGTTCTCGGCCTCCTCACTGGCATCAATTTATGAGCTGTGTATGGGGCTGAGGCTGGTAAGCTTGTTGGGTGATAGAGTACAGACTGAACCACAAACTGCTCTCCTCCAAGTGTATTAGCCAGGTAGCATAAGCATGATGCAGGTCAGGAGGCCTCCTTAAAGCAGCGAGGAGATCAGGGGGTCCAAGTAGGGGCGACAGTGCTGCAGAGGGCAGCTAAGCCCAGTAGTGTGTCATGCGTCTCAGTGAGCAGGGCCCAAGTCCACAGTCCTCTCTATTCCCCCCATGCCTCCTAATGCTTTGTATGCCCAGGATGATCAAAGGTGTGGCCTCCCGTTATCTTCACAAGGCCTGTTATGCCATGCTCTCTGCACTCACTGGAACCATTCTTTCAGGTCTGTAGCAGTCAATTCAGGTCAGTATTTGGGATTCCTGGCAGCTGTACCTTGCAGACAACCTCGTAGTACAGACAAAGCTTTAATGAGACCTCCACTGAGATCCGCTCCTGTTTCTAGAGTTGGCTCTGAGTGTACCACCTGCTGTTACAGCTCAGTCCCTCGCAATGTTCCAGCAAGCCTTAGGGTGGTCAGACGGTGCAGAGCAGGGTTTCACCAGCACAGTCACTGCTCAAGGGCTGAATGAAGCCTGGAACAGGTGGCAGGCTCAGGCCCAAGCTGCAGAGAAGGCACAGCCGGGGTGGATTCCTGGTGCAGTTCCTCCTAATGGTCTAGGAGTCCGTGAGAAGAAAACTTGTGGTACAGGTGGGGCCAAGACCACTATGCAGCTACCATGTCAGATAGGTGCGCTGTTTGGCTCTGTTCCCAGGCTGCAGCCACAAGAGACACTGCTGACATGCAGGGACTCTCTCAGGTGGCCGGAAGTCTTGTCCACACTTCAGGCCAATGTAGGCAAAGCAAACTTAAGATCCGGAGCACCGCAATGTGGTAGTGGAAAAGACCTGCGCGGCAGAGGAGCTAGAAGGAGGTCCCGGGGGGATTGCCGAGTTACGAGGCTTTTCCCCCCCAGGTTGTTTGGGAAGTGGTTTAGCCTAGGGCGCTGTTTGGGCGCTTTGGGCTATGGCGGGAGTTATTTATAAGGGGTCATTTTGTGCCCCTGCCGCCATTTTAGTGAAGCCCCGGGTAGAAAAGATTTGGCGCAGAGAGTATGTGGAGATGTTGAAATTACTACATAGAGAAGTGCAGTCTAAGGAAGGTTCCAAAGAGGAAAAGTATGAGTTGGCTAAGCGGCCAAAGGTCCCCGTTACTATTGAAAATTGGACGGCGGCATTCCTAATTTACGCCAGTGTGTATTGCGAGCGCTTCCCAGAGAGGGCAGTAGCGCTCTTGAAATACATGGATGTGATCAGGAAAGCACAGCTGAATTATGGAGGGTAAGCTTGGGTTCAGTACGCGGTTGGCGGCAGATGACTCAGTTCTATGGGGAGAAACTGATGCAGACTTATGGCAGCATATCATGGGTCCTGCAAAATTTGGAAAAACAGTCTTTACAGATAGCGGCTTGCCCATTACGTATCGGCCCTTTCGGGACCGCCCCATCCAGGGTGGGGCAGGAACAACAGCAAAAGGCACGTCAGGAGTGAGTGGGTCAGGGAATGTCAAGTCAGGGGCTTGTTGGGACTACAACAAGGGTTTGTGCACCCAAGAATACTGTAAATTCCGGCATGAATGCTCACGCTGTGCTGGGAAGCATGCAGTCATTCACTGTTACACTTCTGTGAATTCTGGGACGTCAGGATCAGGTCAGGGCACAGCCTCGGGTGGTTCCAGCACGGGAACCAAGGAACAAATTGGTACAGAGGTGGACAGGGTGCGCTGGGAAAGAGCTCGTACGCCGGTTAGGCTGGACAAGTTGCAATTTTGGTTGGACCAATATGATGACAAGGAAGTGGTTTTTCAGAGGGTTTTCGGCTACAGTATAAGGGTCCGCGGGTGCGTCGGTGGGCAGACAATCTCAAATCGATAACGGGACGGGAAGCAATTGTACAACAGAAGCTGGACAAAGAAATAGCAGAAGGTAGGATGGAAGGTCCTTTTGTAGATTGGCCATTAGATATTCTCATTGTTTCTCCTATTGGAGTTGTCCCCAAAAAAGAAGCAGGACAGTTTAGGCTCATTCACCACCTCTCTTGGCCGGAGGGGGTATTGGTCAATGACTTAATTCCAGAACACCTGACCAGGGTATTGTATGCGTCGGTGGACGTCGCGATTGACATGATGGAAGTTTCTTGGAAGAAGGCCTTGATGGCTACATCGGACATAAAGTCTGCTTTTCGCCTTCTACCGGTGCATCCTGATGATTTCGAGTTGCTAGGCATTCAGTTCCAGGGGCGATGGTATGTTGACAAAGAGTTGCCCATAGGATGTTCTATTTCCTGCTCGTTATTTGAGCGTTTCAGTACTTGCTTGCAGTGGATATTTTCCTGCATCACGGGACATACAGCGGTGACGCATTATGTGGACGACTTCTTTTTTGTGGCTCCGGCGGAATCAGGCTATTGTGCGGTCATTCTCCGGCAATTTCAAGACATTATGGGGGACCTGGGTGTGCCACTGGCCCCCAAAAAGACAGTGAGACCATCCACAGCACTGACCTTTTTGTAGATTGAGTTAGATACAAGTTTGATGGTTGCCAGGTTGCCCCTAGAAAAACAGCGGAACATGATTGTGGCAATTATGGACATGGTGAAGAAAAAAAAAGTCACCATGAGAGAGGCATCTGAATTTTGCTTGTTGGGTGGTGAGAGCGGCACAAACTTTTTTCAGACGTTTGGCATTTCCGCTGGCGGGGTGGCAATTACCGCATCATCATGTGCGACTACGGGTGGGAGTGAAGGAGGACTTACGGATGTGGTGCGTATTTTTGGAGCAGTTCAACGGGATTCCCTTACGGTTCTGGCGGACATTTAATTGGGATGTGCAGATTTTTTTTTGATGCGGCGGCGGCTTCAGATTTTGGCTTGTATTGGCATGGGAGGTTTTGCGCTGAATCCTGGCCGTCGTCTTGGACCAGAGGGCGGAGGAGAATAGCATTCTTAGAATTGTTCCCGTTGGTAGTTGCTGCGGTCATCTGGGGACAATTACTGGAGCATCAGAAAGTACTCTTTAGAGTTGTCAACCTAGCGGTGGTGAACAGGCAATCGGCTCGCGATCCGCAGGTGCTGCAGCTGCTGTGCATTTTTGTGTTACACTGTTTGTGCCACGATATCCAATTTAGGGCAAGGCACGTACCAGGAGTGAACAATGACATCGCTGATGCTTTGTCTCGATCACAGTGGGAGCGATTCCATGGGTTCGTTGCGGATGAGCCCTTGTCCAGGACGCGGATGTCAGGAGCCTTATGGTCAGTGGGAGAGAGAGGATGTTCAGGTTGGTGTTGAATTCTCTGGCTCCCTCTACGCGACAGGTTTACCTGCAGGCTTGTTTGTTTTACGTTTTATTATGGCACTAGTGGAGAGACGCCAGTCGCGTATTACTATTGCAAGGAAGTTAGCGGGTGTTACCTTTTGTGGAAAAAAATTCTGGGGCTATGCCCCATCCGCTGGTGAATTGGGTCAGCGTATTTTAGATGGTTGGGACAAAGAAGACGGGAAGAGAGGCAAGGGGAGACAGCCCATGTCATTGGAATTGTTAAAGGAGGTGCTGAACAGTCTGGGGACTGGGTGTTATGATTCGCGGGAAAGTTTACTCTTCAAGATGCTAATGTCTTGGATGTTTTTCGGGGGTGTTCAGGGTGTCGGAACTTCTGGGGCTTGGGAACAAACCGGGTTTGCGATGGTTTTTCGGGGGTCATCGGTGCTTCTGAGACTTAAGAGTTCTAAGACGGATCGGCAAGGTTGGGGATGCATGAGGTGCTGGCGAAGTATCCTGTGTCTGCATTGTGCCCGGTAAGGTTGGGTAAGGCGCTGCAACAGGAAGGGCACGTGGGCGAAGAGGTATTTCAACATCACAAACGGGGCAAAGGTAACGGATGGGCAGCTTTTAGCATTGTTTCGAGCGAGTCTGGATTATGTGGGGAAAGATATATCTCGCTTTGGCACGCACTCGTTTTGCATAGGCATGGCGACAGAGGCCTGATTGCAGGGATGGAGTTCAGGACAGATAATGCGGATGGGGAGGGGGAGGTCGGATGCGTATAAGCGTTATGTGAGAAGGGGGGGGGTTCCGGAGTGGCGGAATGAACATTAACATCTTTTTCTCCTGCTGCAGGTTTGGTGTCTGGTCCAGAGACGCAATTCCTCTTCATGTGGCTCGTCGGACATTATTTTGTCAAGTGGGTCCACAGACAAGCAGGGCACACAGCCATTGGGTTTAACTTGGGTTTAGATAAAGAAAGATATAGAGTTTGATGGGTTGGAAAAGAGGGAATGCAATGGGAACAGTTGTTGATGACATTGCAGGCGGAGAAGGGGCACAGTTCTTGTCCTGATGTTTTATTACTACACTTAGGTGAGAATGATTTAGTGAAGAAGACGGGATTGGATGTGATCAAGGCCATGAAGGCAGACTTGTTGGAGATTCGGAGACAATGGTATGGATGCCACTTGATATGGACGGCATTTGTGCCGCGTAGGATTTGGAGAGGGGCACGAAAACTGGGGGCTATTGAGAGGGCTAGGCGAAAGATCAATAAAGAGATTAAGGGGCGACGGAGTACACCTGTCCTTCATGGGCATGGAGTTGTACCTGCTCCAGGTGAAGGAGGTCTTAAAAGCCTTGTTAGGTGAAAGGTAAGATTCAGGTCGATCTGCGGATGCGCCTTCCTAAAGGGGGGGCAGAAAAAGGAGGGAGCTCCTTTTTCTGGTGGTGGGAACTGAGACAGTGCACAGGGCTATGAGAGGGGGGACGGCAGAACCGACAAGGCATTGACAGGTGGGAAAGGACTGGATGGCAGCAGAACAACTCAGACAGCAATAGGTGGACATTCAGGGGTTTTGCAGATTTGCACGTTCAGGGGGTAGGAAGCAGCAAGAGACTATTAACATGACAATGGATTTTAGCAACAAATCAGAACAATGTAAAGGGTAATAAGAGGTGATGTGGTAAGAGAAAGGGAGGGGGGAGGGAAGCGTAGGGGGAGGCATAATAGGGTAACTCGATGTATAGTGAGGTGTTAGTTTTGTGAGGCGTTTAGGCCAAGGGCATATTATGGTTGTAAGTGCACCTGTTTCCAATAAAGTGGCCTTTTACACACAATAAGGCGGTGTGGCGTCCTTCTTCCCCAAAGGCTGCCATCTTAGCCACGCCACGTCAATCTCATTTAATGACTGAATTACATCAATGGTCCAGCAACTGGCAATTTTGCACCAGATTTTGCTCTAATCAACTGTTGCAACAGTTCATCAACGGATTAGTGCAAGAACATCAACAGAAATTATATTCGACTATGGCCAGTCGGTGAAAATATTACTAGATAATTTCTGGACACTAGTGTTAAATTGTGAAGTGACCAGTGCAGTGCGGGAAATCTGGCCCATGTTCTTCCTTCTCATTTTGGCAGAACTGTTTTGACTTTCCTCTTCCATACATTCCTTTATTCTTCCATTCATTGTCGCTCTCTTTTGCTGTCTTATTCTCCATCCTCTCCCTCTGACTTAATGTTTAGTACTCACGTTGTCTTTTTTCTTTCCCCTATTTTCTCCCCTTTCTGTTCCTTCATCTCTCCTGCTCCATCTCCATCCGATTTCTCCTCTTTTCATGGGATTGATTACTATTCTGAGCCCTCGGTGTCTGTCTGATTCTCACCACCAATAAACCGCAGGGCTAACTCTACACCTGGATATCACTCAGAAGTGTGTCCATGGCAAAGATGAGGCAAGTGGGCCTTACCTGATTCTGGCACTGGCAATTTAGAGGACACCAGTTTGTCCTGATGTGCCCTTCATATTTCCTCAAATTATACAAAACTGAGGCGACATGATGAGGAAAATAACAATGCACTGGGATACGGCACTGAGTAATTACCAGTGGTAGAGATTAGTTCAAGATTTCCACCCATCTCTTTTGGTATACTTTGGTGTCTTCATTACACCATGGCAGTAACTGATTAATTACCATTTCTAGCACACACCAGGTTTTTGACTAAAAATTTTTTAAAACTATTGGCTTTGTCAGTGCATTTTAGCTGCCTTCACTGTCAATCGCTCTTCTCAGTGGGAGGCCATGATTCAGTTTTCTTTGAGATTTCAAATAAAAAACAGTTCCAGAAATATTTGTAAGTAGGAACAGACATCCCTTAATACATCTGAAAATTCAATAGGACAAAGATCGCATTGAGCTTTCTGTGATTCAGCTTTCTGTGGACTTGTTTTTATTGAATGGAAGTTACTGGAAAAATACAGATGTGTCTTCAGGAATTTAGCTGCTTGGGTTCAAGGGTCCTGTGAAATCTAAACTGTTTGACTGTGTCCAGCAGAAAGGACATTTCCTAACTGTCCAAAAGACCCCCGAGTCTGATCCATTATTCAGCAACACAGGTATGAAAGAGGAGTGGACTCCTCCTCCACCCTTCAATCCCCTGCAGTTGAGGGGCAGACCACTATTGATGTCTTCATTTCAAGCACGTGTGTTGGCTTCCCTGTCCTTGTTCAGTCAGTTCGGTTCTCTGAAGGGTGATACACCGCTGGAGCCATGATGTGCCTTGAGGACAGATTAACACCCACTGGTGTGCACACAAAATCGAAAAATAAAGAAAGAAAAACAGAGAAGTGTGCAGGAGCTAAAAATCAAATAGTAGGAACAACGAAACAAAAAAAAGAGATTAAAAAGGAAAGAACAATAAACTGGAGTGAACATCAAAATACTTTGCTGAAAATAGTGGCCCAAGGGGGCCCAGAGTTTTATAATTAAAGGAATGTGTATGACAAGCCGAAAGACCAATTTGAGTGTTTGCGCATGGACACATTCCTTTTTATGGTTATTAGCAGAGGACGGGCGGTCACACTTCGGGTGTAATCTTGACTGACAGCTCCATGAAGAAGAGCTCTCACAGTGGGTGAAGGCAAGGACTGATCTTTGGGGTGAGCTGGTAGAGGAAGAGTGGGAGCAATACTCCTGCTGTACAGTGGTGTGATCACGCAGAGGTTTGTTATCCTGATGGTACCTCTTCTCTCACTGACATCGAAACTTCCATGAATAGCCAGCCACAATCCATATGAAGTTCTCTGGAAATGGGCAGACAGCCACTGGAAATGAATAAGAGGTGCCAGTGTCCATGCTGAGCTCATGTAGGAAGAGGAATGCTATCGACTTTGCCTAAACGTAAGTGAGGAGTTCTGCCCCAGTGCCCCTTAATCACCACTTCACCATTGATTCTCAGGACCCTAATGCAGTTACTTAGCCTTCGATGAGGATGTGGTGGTAATGGGGTAGTATAAGTGCACATCATTAGTACTGGTAATTGGGATTAACCCCAACCTCTGGCCAGCAGTACCCGGGGTTGAAATCTCAGGGGCACATCACGTCTTGTCCAGCAATTTTCCTGTTTTTTCATGTATCTTAACAGGTTTTCTTAATTTAAGCAGTGACTAGTGAAACAATCTCAGCTGTGCCTTGTTTATACACAATTACACAGCAGGTGCTCAGTTCAGCCAGGGATATCCCATACCATCTGCACTGCTAAAGATAGTGTGGGAATCCTCAACAGTAAGTTGGATCTTTTGCTAAACCAGACCCTACTTCTGTACTTGTTTAGGAGTAGGGCAGGTGCGGGATCCCTTTTAGTTGTAAATGAAAGAACGTGTGATCCGCGTAATTGTGGGCACATCACTTAATTTCCTTGTGCCTAAAAATGTTAAATGCAATGTGTTTAAAATTTATTTGTGTAATACCCACTTGATGTGCTCGATCTTTTAGATTGTTCCTAACCCATCAGGCAATGTACAGCACCTGTTGCTTCATAGCTAGGTTCATGCCATATACGTACTGTAAGAAACAGAATTACCATTTGGGGTGAGTGACGACCAACCTCAAGGAACAATCACAACCCCTGTCAGAGTGACCTTCAAAATCACTAAATTAGCCAAAGCTCAACCCTCTGGTAGCTAGAACAGACAGGCTCAACTTAGAGAAATCTGTAAAGTATTTATGCAGTAACAAAACAGTCATAAAATAGCAATACAAAATAATAAAAAAATCCCCAAACGAGTTCGAAAAACAGAGTACAATTTAATAAACAAAAGGACATCGAAATGACAAAAATTCGATGATGAGAACTGGAAATATGACATTTTAAAATGTTGAGATGGGATGGAGCCAAACAGCACAAAGTGGCAATGGTAGCCAATGAACTGAGGTAAACAGCAAACAAGGGCATCATTCAGTATATTACCGCTGGATAGTTAAAACAAATTTAGCAACTTAGTTGCATATATACTAGAAATGAAGAAATAAATCAAGCAGACGGACATGTGGATAACTCAATAAGTGCATTGAACTGATAGCTTCAAATTATAAATGAATGATATAATCAATAGCAAACATCATACACTTGACGAAAGTTGAAGACTTTGGCATAGTTTAGTTAGAAGCTTTACATGTAAAATGATCCACTCTTACCTTGAAAAGTCCATTGAATGATGCATGTTGATCATGGAAGAGATGGCAATTTTTGAGAAATGGATATGAGGTTGACATTTCGGTCTCTTGTTTAAATAAATAAGTGATACCATTTTCAGGACTGGACTGCATAGTGTGTAAATTGCTGACCCCTGTGCTATTTTGTTTAAATTATCTGGGAATTTCAGTTCTGATGATAGATGGTGTCAAAATCGATGGATTCATGTTGTTTTGTAAAGGCGATGCCTGAATGAGAATATTACTGCTGACTACACTACCGAAACTGCTGAATTCCTCAAGACAATGCAGCGGTATTGCTCCCGCATCTAAGATAATCGTTTTTTGGTAGCCAGTGGTCGTGGTAAACCGGGATCTAGGTGCAATTTGATGCTAACGGCGTTGGAGCGCTCGCCAGATAAGACTAACCAGGTTCCTCCTGGTCAAAGATTTTACCTTCTGACTTAGGGCCTGATTTAGAGTTTTTCAAACTGGGTTACTCCATCACAAACGTGACAAATACCCTGTCTGCCATATTACAAGTCCTTTATATCATATGGCACTTGTAATGGAACAGAAGGGATATCCGCCACGTTTGTGTTGGAATTACTTGTCAGCCAAACTCTAAATCAGGCCTTTAGACCTTTAAGAAGCAATCTACGACAGGAGTACTCTGCAAAGGCTCCCCATGATTTTAAGGAAGGCACGCAGAGACACACAGGGTGTCAGGCAAAGGCTAACAGCAGGGTCCAGTCCAGGTCCATTTGCCACTGGTCATTAGTGTACTTTCAGGAAAAAGACTCTTGTAGTTTGTTGTATCCCTGTGACTTGTACAGGAGGTTTGCCTTATAACCCTTGGAGCCCACTTCTTTGTAATGGGTACAAAAAGGAGGAGGTGCAGTCCTTCAGAGCTCCCTTCAGGTCCCAGATAGCAGGTCCAGTCCACTTCTAATCTTCCGCAGGTCCAAGAAGAGTTCTGAAGCCGGTGCCTTGAGATGCAATATTTATGCCTGGCACTAACTGATAGGTGGGAATGACTGCTGGCCATGCTCTAACCTAGGGGATAAAGTTGCAACGCCAACCCCACCTACATTGGTATTTGCAAAATGGCAAAGGTTTTCAGCTATACTAAAATTGGGCTCCAAGGCTGGGGACATGTGTAGGGAGTGCACAATGGTAATCCTAGTGTTCTCCCACATCTAACACTACAATCCAGTTTGGGGCAACCACTGTACCCACAATAAACTCGGAGAAAGAAGTCTGGTAGGACAAAAATAGAGTCCTTCAGCAACCAGGCAGCAGATCCACAAGAACTGACTTGCCATCCTGTTCTCTCCCCTTTCAAGTGTGCCTGAAGGGTCATATGTAAACCCAGAGACAGGCACCTGGTAAGTCAAAAGCAGAGTCCTTCAGCATCCAGATAGAAGGTCCACAAAAACAGTATTGGCATCCTGTTCTTTCCCCCTTTCAAATGTGCTCCAAGTGTTCCATATAAACCTAGCTGACTTGTCAAGTCGGATTTCACACTCAAGCAAGGTTTGACACAGCAGTGTCAAAAGGGATGCCTACAGTCCCACCTTGCATATTATGTGGAGTTCTCCGAAGTCGTCTATGCTCATTCAAGTCAGCCTATTGCTTGCTCCTGGGAAGCATTTCACTCCTAATCAAACTTATTTAAGGGTAATTACCAGCTAGGAGATGACAAAGGCCTATGCTAATTAGTCTTCTGACTGATCAGGCAGGTATAGGGTAACTTTTCACCCGAAGAAACACCACAAGATATGGAGTGAATGGATACCTTACTTTGAATCTCTTTCTTCTACAGGGTGATATTTCTGATGTATACTTTTGCTGGTTTGATTACCTGGGTATTGAGAGTTTGGACACAATGCAGCTCTTTTGTTATTGTATGTTAAATTTCTGTTTCTGTTTGTTATGCGATCTAAAATTAATAAACAGGTTTAGAAAAATAATGACTTCACCATTGAATTGGATTTGTAATAATTTTCAAAAAAAGTCTGTTTCATTATTTTTCTACCTGGTATCTTTTCCAAGACCCAAAATTTGTATTTAAACCTGTACTCAGGTTTTGTAAATAGGACAGCTAGACTTGCCACAGTGACAATAGCTTCTGGGTAGTAGCCCCTGTAAGGACAAGTCAACATTAAAATTCTACAATTCCTACTTTTAAACTATATACCCTGCATTGTATGCTACAAGCCCTACCTAGAGGTGACTCAATATTTAAAAGGGAGGTTTTAACCTGTCAAAATGGTTTGACAGTTCAAATTACAATTTCTTTTGCTGCTACAGTCAGGCTAAATGGTTGGGCTGAAGCCTTGTTTGCACTGCTGCTGTAGTGTATGACACAATAGGTGCTGCAGCCCACTAGTGGCATTTAACTTCCAGTGCCACATACTAGGGACTTATAGGAAAGTTAAATATGACAATTAGGAGTATACCAATTTGACTATGTTAAAAGGGGGAGCGCCTTTTTACTACAAATTAACAGGGGTAAAGTGCACAGTTATAAGGCCGCAAAAATGCAGGGTCCAGCAAGAGGCGAAAAATACAGCATGACTCCACAGAAAAGGTGGATTTTCTACAAATACCAGTACATGCATGCATTCTACACACCAAATAAAATCTCATGAGGAAATAGATAAAAGTCAATATAAGTGTAAATAAATTATTTTAATAGTGGTTGAGAAGTATTGTCATTCATGAGATTTGCTTGATTAATACAACAAGGTTCATCTGACACATGTTTTAATATGGATAATTAGTTGATGGATTCTTTCATGGCTTCCATACAAAGAAACAAATGCTTGGTTGAACACATCATCAATAACTAGAAGACACTCCCACTGCTTAATTTGTAAAAAAAAAAAAATGCCAGGGCCCAAAGTTTTGCTCAAAAACCTGCGACCACAACTATCGAACGTTGGGAATGCTGAATACCAGTATTTAATATTTATTCTATCTCATACTTCTTTCATTTACCACCAGACAATCTCTCTCCCTTTTCCTTTCTCTTTCAGGTTCTTTTTCATCCCTGTTTTCTTTCTTTCTCACTCTTTTTTGTCTTTCTCTTTTTCCTTCTTCCCCACTCTTGTGTTTTCTCTCTGTTGCTCTGGGTCAAAGTTTGATGAGAGAAAAATAAGCCTTGGTCCCCGAAAACTGGTTTAGCTGGGCATCTCAAATGAAGCAGTGGGCACTCACCACACAGCATTCTATTGGTTACTTCATCACATAGTTTAGCAACATCATTCGCAAGGTGTGGTGCCATCTTGGTTTGGGCTTAACCCCAATTAATTTCTATTGTATTTTCTTCAGTTTCATGGCTTTTACATTTTTTTTTTTTAATTAAAAAACATTCTGAGGATTACGACTATTAACTGGCTTTGTACACTACTTGCTTTCTTTATGGAACTCTTAAAGGATTACGACCTTGAGGAAATCTAAGCCTGCGTATGCTCATTAATTATCTTTAACATTGTTTTTGTTACATCATTTGAAAAGGCATAATGGCAACTTCACAACAATTAGTTCATTTAGCACCATTTTTTACACTCACTGGTAAACCACTAACACTCTGGAAGGTGTTCTTTTGAAAATGTTCTTATTGCCATTAATGCAGAAAGGTTTGCTCCCAAGAGAAAGCTTGCCTTACTTTTCAGTCACTTATGTCAAGAAGGGCAATGCATTTTTGACAAGTTACCAGTAGCAAACCCCCCTTCTGGTAAATTTAATGACTGGTATGTTTATACTGAAGCCGTCAAAAGGTTGTGTAAAATATTTATGGAACAAGTGTTTTGTTGGAAAGGTATAAATTCTTCAGGCATAAGCAGAACCAAGATGAGACAGTGGAAGAACATATTTCGGTTTAGCGAAATTTGACATCAACTTGCAATTTTGACCCATCATTTACTACATATATAAGAGACCAACTTGTTTTTTAGTTGTTATTAAAAAAATGATACAAGTATAGCTGCTTAGCTGTAGAGATCCATCTCTTTCTGAAGTGGTGGAGATAACGAAAGGCACTGAACGTGCCATCATTTCGAGCAAATGCACTGCTAATGGTACAGCTAATTTCGCTTCTGTTAATTTGGTGAATAATACAGAATCCATTAATGCAGTTTCTTTTAAAGACAAGTTCATGAATGGTTTTCGGAAACGAACCGGTACTGCATGATTCAAGGGTTGTTCAAGATCATTAATGGCAGAAGATATCCTTTGATGTGCTGATTTACCCACCCTTAACAAGTATATTATCATTGATTGCCCTCCACTGCCAAAGATTCAAGACCTGTTGATCAATATTAGAAATGCAAAAATATTCAGCCTCTTAGATCTAAGTTTGGGGTACCACCCAATTCCCCAAGTTGCAGAATCACAAGACATTATCATCTTTGTGACACCCTTTGGGGCATATATGTTGTTGAGATTGCCTTTTGGGCTGGCCTTAGGTGGACAGCGTGTTTCAGAAACTTATGGATACTATTTTGGCAGGAATTTATGGCGTTCATGCATACTAGGATGATGTCCCAATATTTGTGGAGAAAGTAAATGAACACAAAACAATTTTGACTAAGGTGTAGGATATTTTTAGAAACTTAGAATCACACTCAAGCTTGAAAATTGTCAATTCTTAGCTAGTCAGTTGAATTATTTGGGTCTTAAGATCTCCTCATCAGGCATCAAACCAAAGTTCTCACTCATACAAGCCATTTCTGAGAGCACACCTCCCAAAGATAAAGACGCTGTCAGGTATTTTCTGGATATTAGTGATTATTACTCTAGATTTATTTTTGGTTATGCCCAAGTTGTGCAATCACTACGTAATCTTTTAAAAAAGGGACTGAAATTTGTTTGGGATACAACAACCAATTGGAGCAGCACAATTTGGACTCCATTCTTAAATGCGTTAATGACATTTAACTACTGAGAATCTGAAAGCTTTATGAATGTGCTCACTAATGTTCATTTAAATTGCTTTCATATATTCATTATTCATGCACTACATTTCCACTTTTAATTACATCTGTTGAAGTAACGTATTTCCATTTTTCACATTTGCATTTACTTTGAAAGCTGAAGATGTGCATGTATAACCATGTATTAGAAATGCAGATTAATTGTTTATTTAAAGATAGCCTTATTAAACTTCTTAATTCTGAAATGCATTTTTTGTTTAGTTAGCATGCTCTTTCTTTGCCGTATGTTTCAAGGCTTCGGTAGCTAGAGAAAAGGCGTATAGTTCTGTGTATTAGTCTTGCTGATAGTAAGGCCTAAGAAGATAAATCTTGGCAAAAGACATGAACATTTAGTGAGCTGCTGAAGTCTCCTATTCATTACTTACCAGGAATGGGGGAGGTTGCAATAGCTCTCCGAGTTCTGTGGGATGAGAAATTTAGGTGCTATTACAATTTCACACCACAGAAAAAGAGCTGATGGGTTCCTAAAGGGAAGGGCAAGATACCATTGATGTGGAAGGTTTTGTTTGTTTTAGATATTGATTAACCTGTTTGAAGTTGAAGCAGATTGCCTTGACTTTTGAGAGGTACAAACCTCTCTGTTTCCTTTTTTTGCAGGGGTGAAGCTTTATGCTAAACACATTCCTTTTCTGTAAGACCTCTACTGAAGTCTTCACTATACTGACACATTCTTGCATTTCCATATTTCCTTAAGACTTCTTTCAAACCATCCTCATTCCCTATTTAGAACTCTAACTAGATCATTTTAGAATGATTTCATGTTTAGAATTGAGAACAGGAGTTTCTTTATTGAACAATTATTCCAAATTCTCAGTTTCTGTATTGCAGTGGCTGTTTTTGCTTTGTATCTTAAATTGTTGGGGCTGAACCAATTGTGATATTTCAGCTTGCCAGCTGTAATCGTGGATCTTTTTAAATATTTTCATGACATGCATACATATTGGATTGATAGGAAATAAGTTACTGAATATCAATCATCGATTCCTGGTCCGTTTTGTGCGGGTTTCATGAAATTTTAATTGTCTTTATTATTGCCAACTCTTTTTGCATCTCAATCAACATAAAAAGATCCATCAGATGAGAGATTGTAAATCATGCTCCTACAGCGCTTTCAAATGGTAGCATGTCCGATGGTTCTGTTATTGAGATCATGGGAGGTACTGTATCCATATAAGAACCTTGTTTTGCCCAAGCCCATTCCCGATTCCAAAGCCCATGTCCTGATTTGGAGGAGCAGAAGTATTCCAGAAGTTTGGAATGAAGTTGTAGCAGTGGAAGTGTGAGTGTCAATACGGTCATATGTTGTCATTGCTTATGTCTCGATTGCTGTATTTTGCTGAGGTTGCGTGGTATGATGAAGAGATGTTTTAAGTTGTTGTGCGGATGTGGAAGTACTGAATGCTAAGTTGAAGTGGTTCTCGGACTCGACAGTAGTCTAAGATCCCGTATTAATAATAAGTTAGCAGCGTAGGATACGCTGTGTTGCAATGATCTGATAAGCTTTGTGGTGCTAGCTGTGAGGTGCCATCAGCTATACAATTGCGATAGGGACAAATACCTTTGTGTGAAAGTAGGGTGTGGTTGATGTGGTGGATACGTTTGCGCAGGATTGAAGGTATACTAATCCGGGTGATTCCCCACTGGTCGAGGTTTTACTCGAATATGAGTCAGTAGGCCGGAAAGTGTTGCTCCAGACCATTTCTTGTTTTATTGAATACTTTTGATTCTTTTGTGGAGCAGACAAAGTTGTTGAATTTGCTTTGCATTTGTTTTGTGCTTGTATTATAACGATTGGCGAAAACTGTAAAGAAGGGTGAGCTGCTGTGAGGAGTGTGAAAGATGTCACAGAGTGCCACACTGAGATTGGATGGTTGACATTGGTGCTGCGCTGTTATTGGTTGACTACATCACAGAGTGTCATGCTGCTCTTGGTTAACATCGAACAAGTATTATGAGTGAAAATAAACTATTTCCTGGTTAAAATTTAAATTCTATGTGTGATTTTTGACATTATTGTTGAAAAATTCAATTCTTTAAGGCTATACAAAATGTGATTATAGTAGATGTGAGAATATCCATTCGAGAGGGAGAAGAAGCACCACCCGATGACAAGACAGTTCATTATATGGCTATAAATGTGGGGCTTCACACATGTATTTGGTCGAGTCAATGGCATAAGATCACAGAGAAGAAAGGTGCATTGATGTTTCCACACCATGGCACATTTAATTTAAGAATCATTGAAAACTTGAAAAGGGTATAGTACTAAGTGAAACCACCTCCTAGACCTGCAGCTTGAAGCACGTAATACTTGGGAGAACACAGCTCATGTTAGGGAAAGGGAAAAATATCACGGGGAAGTCCGACAGCTGTGCTGATGCTGGGTGGGATGCAGAACACAAGCAGCAAGGGCTATGCCTCAGTTAGGGCATTACCTCACTGATTATTTTGACCCCCACGTCTCCCCATAACAATTTAATGAAGTAAAATTTTAATATAAATTTTATATATTTTATATACTTTAAAGCAAGTAACTTCTCGAATTTGAGCAAGGAGCGCTCCCAAGGCAGCCAGGCGGGCCTGAGGAGGTGGGGCTTAGTGTTGCAATAGCAATAATGTTGCCAGGCACTCTGTGAGAAAGATTCCCACTGCTGCACATAAGTGCATGTGTCGGGTTAGACCCCAGCTTTCCTCTGGCCAACCTGACATGCGCAGTAGGTCTCAGCAACATAGGCTACATAACGCACATTAGTAAACTGAGGTGACTCAAAAGGCGCAGCCACGATCTCAGAAATGAACACTGAGGTTTCCAGCTAATCCTGGTGCTGCAGCAACAGCAGGAGCAGTGCCAGAATTGGTTGACTGAGACGTGGTGGTGTTGCCAGGCACGGGCCTAGAATTGAGGGCAATCAACATGGTGGTACACGTGATGAGAGTGGGGGAGGAGGAGACTGTCTCTCTCCTGGTGTCCTAAAGCTTTTTTTTGTCATTTGGTGCAACGCCAGCACGCCACGAGTGACAAGAGATATGCCACAACACAGGCATGGTGGAAAATCCAGATCATAACTGACTGAACCAATTTATCTTAATCTACACACAGCAGCACACAGGTAACTTAAGTAAATGTATTAAAAAATAGTTGGTGTAGCTTGTGTAATGATGAAAATTACATTGTGGTCGTGTATTGTGTGATGTTTATGGTGATGCACGTAGTTCAACTCCTTTGAAACTGTCCTCCCGAGTCGCCTCGGGATCAGAATTTGAATCTCAATGTTTGCTGGTCAACAACTCGCTCAAATCGTGGCTTAATCTTGCGGCCCTGACCTCGTGCGATGTTCATCAGTGCTCGGAAAGAAACCTCGACGCGCCTTAGGTGTGCTACAGGATCTGCAGACCTGTTTTCGTCTCTTTCAATGACGTCGTTATAAAACAGCACCTCGCACGATCGACGCCAAAATATTGACTTTCACACCTCAGTATTTTGTCTCATCCTCTAATCTACTATTTAGTGTAAACCAATGTCTATGTTAATATATACTTTTCAAATAAATAAAAGTGTGCACTTTTTTTTTAATCCTGTCCTGCGCATAAAAAACCGAGCTGCAGAAAAATGAGGCGTTATTTAGAGCTTCTTAAGTGATAGCGTTGTGCCTGAATGTGAATGTTGCTTCTATAAAGGAAAATTACATATGAACCGGGAAAAGATCTGTTCTAGAAGTGTCTGGATTTTTTACCTACCACCAACGCTTCAGAGTTCTAATACCACATCCGCTTGTACTCCTTTTATCAAAGCCAGTGGGATAAAAAGGCAGCAGGCTTTAGAACTGATGGTGTACAGGCTCCACAGCAGAAAATAGTCAAACCCACCTCCCAGACGGGGGTGGGCAACCTCTGCGATTATTATTTGCAGAACAACCTATTGTCTCGTGATACTTTTGGGAATATTTGTGCGAGTTAACTTTGAACCGAGGCCACTTCTGTCATCACTGACAATTCGCAAGTAAGGAAAGCCGGCTCAGTGAGGCTAGAGCCTGTTGCTTTCTTTTTGGGGTTGTTTAAATGGTGGGGCTATTTATGAGTAAAGGTTATCCAATTTACAGAAGTTGATATGTCAAACTGAGAACTAAAGTAGATGAACTTTTGCACATTATCATAACAATGGATTTGCCAGATATGTAATGCAATCACTGTCGGAATGGAACAGAAAATAGGTTTGGGCATCAAAATAAAAGAGGCCTGGGACATTCACAGATAAGTCAAATAACTCAGGTATAATTCAATGGCGCCACGCTAGCAGGCTCTGATGAGATGGGAACTCACCGGCGCGCTCCAATGCTTGATGAGGGAAAGTCGGGCACTATGTCCAACTGGACCCAAGTAAGCGACAAAAAGACAAGCGGCTGTCGGGCTGTGGGACTCATTTAGGAGGGATGGAGTTAACTTATTTGAGTTATCTGTGAATGTCCCGGACATTCACAGATAAGTCACTTAACTTAAGTGCAACTTAAGCATTAACGAGTGAAGAGTCTGAGAAATAAAGAAAGGAAAGGAAAAAAAGAAGAAGAAAAAGACATAAAACCCAGAGAGTGTCCTGAACATTCACAGATAAGTCACATAACTTAAGTATAACTCGAAGGCGCTACGCTAGCAGACTCTGATGAGATGGGAACACGCCGGCACGCTATAATGATGACAGGAAGTCAGGCACCGTGAACTCCCTCGCAAACTGCAATAAACCGAAAGGAACAGGATGAGAGTGTCTTGCTGCTCCCTTCACTTCACCCCAGATGTGTTCTTAAAAAAAGTAAAAATAAAAATAAAGTAAACAGGGTAAACACGATGGGGGGGGGGGGGGGGGCAAGTTCCATTTTTCCTATAGTAAACCCAGCACCACTGAAACTATGCAGGAAGAGAGCACGAAATTATACAGCAAGAAATGACAAATTATGCGACGTATTGTGGCGCATTATAAGAGAGTAATACTTTATTATTTTGTCATTTTTGTCCATGTTAATACCACTTTAGCAAAGGTTTCACCTCAATAGTATCACTTTAACACCCAAATACAGCAATAAGCTAATGAAAAAATGACCAGTTTGCTGTAAAGGGCATTCGGCTGCATACCAACTCGTGTTGTTGCATTTTAGATCCGTTAGAGCTACAAACAATTGTATTTTTGTTAAAGTCTGCAACTTAAGC
Organism: Pleurodeles waltl; assembly: GCF_031143425.1. Classification (NCBI taxonomy): domain Eukaryota; kingdom Metazoa; phylum Chordata; class Amphibia; order Caudata; family Salamandridae; genus Pleurodeles; species Pleurodeles waltl. The sequence continues at coordinate 143,542,052 of NC_090445.1, read as the reverse complement.
AACAGGTAATGATGGATTATGTGGCAAATGTTGCAAATGTGGCAAATCCACAATTGTCCATAGAGCACCATGGCCCTAAAATCGCATAAATCCAGTGGCCCTAAGTGTACCACAAACACAGATATGGGTAATTTGAGTAACGTCGGTGCCATGCACAGAAACAGGTGTGTATGCTCCTGGGAGGGGGGGGGGGGGCTGGAAATATAGTGAGAAAGGAGAGAATATAAGAGGGAGTTAGTGAAAAGAGAAAAGAGAAAAGAATGAGTATAGTAAGGAAATGTGAGAGCTACAGTAAGAGGAGGCAAGAGTGAGGGCTGAATAAAGAGGAGGGATTGGTAGGGGAGTATATATTATGAAGGGATAGAAGGAAAATGGTGTACGAGAAGGGAGCGCAAAGCCTGTCCATCCAGCTTCTACTATCTTTTCAGTTCTTCTGTTGGAAGCGCTGTGCTTGTATACCTACCTTTGTACTTCTGCAACCTTTGGTCTTCTACTGTATGACCTTTCTGCTTCCAAAATCGGATGCACCGATTTATTTTGCTTGTTAAACATTTGGGTTTAGTAAATGTAACCATATTTCTTCATCCCCCTCAGTGAGACGTACAGTGCCTTGTAGGGTGCCCGCCCTACTGCCTTTCAGTGGTTATTTCTTGCTGTCTAATGTCCAGTCTGACAAGTCACAATCCCTTGCATTTCCTCAGTACCGTTTACTTGTAAAGATATAGAACAACATATAAGAAAATCTGTGCGGTACTCAGCATTGTTATCTCAAAGTCTGTTATGAAGTTGGGTGGTTTGATTATAGTGAATAAGCAGCTACCTACATCATTATCATATCAAATCTCTCTATTGATGTCATAACTACATTTCCACAATTGCCTTATTAACCTTCTTGCGATCTCAAAATTACTTAAAAATTCACCATTTGCCCTCTCTTTTTTCAAATTTTTCCAGAGTCAGAACCCCCCGAAACCCCCTTATGACACTCAAGCTCGCTCACTCACTCCGAACTTTTATGCCTCACCACTTTCAAATGTCATCAGCCGCCACTGACAAGTGGTGGAGGACTGATATGATAGAAGGAACTAGATTGTACCCTGCATCAATGAGTGGAGAGTCTGAGAAAGGAGGAAAGAAAGAAAGAAAGAAAGAAAGAAAGAAAGAAAGAAAGAAAGAAAGAAAGAAAAAGAAGGGAAAGGAAAAAAGAAGAAGGATAAAACAGAAAATCCAGAGAGTTTTGGCAACAGTGATAGTGATTCTAGGAATTATCATCTAGATGTATTGTTATCAGTGCATCCATCTCCATGTAATGTGACTGAAACTGAGGGAATGGATAGTACAGTGCCTAGTGTAAACTCGGTAAGGTAATAGGTACCGCACCAGTAAATATGAGTCTGAACCTGATGGGAGGGGCTTCATGGATTAATGTCCGTGTTAACCTCACTGTTTCCAATACCCCAGATGTAATCACTGTCCCTGTCACTATTCGTCCAGCAGTTTATTTGTATTAATCAGAGTCAGCAGGAACTCATACCTCGAAAGTCCCTACTAGAGTAGATATATCAGTGAATACTCCTGTGGTCCCAGGAATGGGAGGAGGTCCTTTAGTCTCAACTCCGGTGAATACTCCTTGTGTTACCTCTCCCGCATCAAATATCAATCAGACAGGACTTATTCCTGTTGGAGAGGCCCCTCCAAGATCACAGGATCGCAAAATTCTGACATGTCTAATTTAGAACTCACTTCAGGGGGATATCAACAGTAGTCCAAAGGAAAGGGTAGAGTCTAATATCCCTATAGTACAACATTGTATTAATCCCAGGGCACTGGATGATTTGAGTAGATTTTATAATGTGTCCTGAGAGAAAGTGAAGGTTTAGGATCAGGCATCAGGGGATTCAGTCCCCTGTGAGGGAAAATGCAATGGATGTGGTCAAACTAAAGTTAGAAATGGATGAGATGAAACAAGGGAACCTTGATCTTTCCCAGTTAGATACCTACCAAGAGAACAAACTTGTATTCATGTGTAAAAAGATGTTATTAAATGTGCAGTACAAGTTCATGATAGGTTCATTGTAAATCTTTAAGGGATGGGGAGGGCGCCTCAATTTTGTCTATTAAGGGAAGTGCCTGGTAGAGGTTATGTCCATGTGCCTTGGAGTAGGAGTGATCTTGCGTCATTCACTAATGACTTTCCAAGATTGAGAGAAAAACCAGTGGATGGTGTAAACAGGTTGAGTGATTTGTAAAGATTTCACAAGTTTTGTTGGTAGATTTCAATACCTTCTTTGACATTGTGGTAGTAAGTGATCTGAAAGCAGAATGTAAAGTGGCGGTGGAGTGGCCAGAAAGGGAACCCAAGAGAAATACGATAACAAATGCACCTTTACCATTGGTGATGAAAAGGTATAAACAGGTGATAATCCTTTTGAAAAGGGAAGATACTAGCAAAAGACATTGATTGGATTAATATTGAGAGGACAACTGAAGAGCCCAAAGAGTCAGTGCATGCCTACAAAGAACGACTTATTGCACACCAAAAGATGTAGAGTCCAAAACTCAAGATGAGGATGTAGACTTTAAACTGATGAGTCAAGGGCCAGAGGTTGAGTTGTATCCTGTCATAACATTAGAATACTTGCCACCAAACCTTAAGGATACAGTGAAGCCTGAGATCTGGGACTTCTCAGAAACGGATATTAGTCTCATGAAGTGAGTTTAGCCCCTTCACATAAAAGTAAAGCCCAATTTCGAGTATCCAAGAGCTCCACAGTATAATTTGGCTCCAGAAACAATCACTGAGATTACTCCTGTGATTGAGTCTGTTAAAAATGGGATCTCTAGTTGACAGTCAGTTTACACCCTGTCTAAGTAGGGACTCTCACTCTAATCAGGGTAAGGGAGTCACACACCTAAGATAACCCCTGCTCACCCTCTTGGTAGATTGGCACAGTCAGGCTTATCTCAGAGGCAATATGTAAAGTATTTTTAAACTCATACAGTAGCACAGTGAAAACACCACAAAAAGTGTTCAACACCAGTTTAGAAGAATAGCCAATATTTATCTGAGTAAAACAAGAACAAAACAACAAAAATCCAACATACACAAATATAAATATCACTTTTTAAAGATTTATAATAGCCTTAATACTGAAAAATTAGTGGCTGTATCCTTACAACACACAGTACCTTGCATGCGTCAAAACAAAGATGATGCGGGCCAGAAACGAGGTGATGAGTCGGAAAACCAAGCAATACGTAAATTATTTTCATGCTGGACAGGTGATGCATGGATTCTTTTCCCACCCAGCTGGCGATGCTTCGATTCTTTCCCCGTCCGACTGTAGATGCATGGATTCTTTTTTCCGCAGGACTAGCAATTGGTTGACTCCTGGTTGCGGAGCAACATCAATGAGGAAAATGATGCCCAGGGATGATGCTTGGAAAGTCCAGACGAATGGCAATTATGGATTTGCGCTGAAACAGGCGATGCATCGATTTCGCAGCTGTGAGACAGTCGCTTTGTCAGCTTTTCAACGGAGTTGCAGGCTCTGCATCGATTCTTCTGCTGCAATGGCCTAGGTGCATGGATTTTCACTCCGGTTACAGGTTTCCACTTCTTATGGCCCAAGGACTGGATTTGGCACCACTTAGAAAGTCAGGACTCTCAGCAGAAGAGCCCAAGCACCGGCAGATGAAGTCTTTGATGTCCCTGAGACTTCACAACAGGAGGCAAGCTCAGTTCAAGCCCTTGGAGAACCTTGGAAAGCAGGATGTAGAAAGCCAAGTCCAGTCCTTTCACTTCCAGGACAGAAGCAGCAGGCCAGCACAGCAAAGCAACAGGCAGAGTGGCAGTTCCTCCTACAGCATCTAGTCCAGCTTTTCTTCCCGGCAGAATGTCCTCAGTCCGGAAGTGTTCTGAAGTTGTGGGGTCAGCAGTCCAAAACGTATACTAATCTTTGCCTTTGAAGTAGGCAAACTTCAAAGGAAAGTCTTTGTGGTGCACCAGACCCTGCCCCTCCCTGTCCTGGTCCCAGACACACCCTAGGGGGTTGGAGACTGATTCGTGTCAGGGCAGACACAGCCCTATTCAGGTACAAGTGTCAGCTCCTCCCTCCACTCTAGCCCAGGAAGACCCAACATGAAATGCAGGACATACCTCAGCTCCCTTTGTGTGACTGTCTAGAGGGAATTCGCAGCCCAGCTGTCAGTATGACCCAGACATGTATTCAGCAGACAGGCAGAGGCACAGAATGGTTAAGCAAAAAATGCCCACTTTCTAAAAGTGGTATTTTCAAACTTACAGTCTAAAAAACAACTTGAACAAAAGATGTATTTTTAAATTGTGAGTTCAGAGACTCCAAACTCAAAATGTCTATCTGCTCCCAATAGGAAACTGGACTTAAAAGATATTTCAAGGCAATCCCTATGTTACTCTATGGGAGAGGTAGGCCTTAGAATTGTGAAAAACAAATTTAGCTGTATTTTACTATCAGGACATGTAAAACACAGCAGTACATATCCTACCTTTGACATACACTGCACCCTGCCCATGGGGCTGCCTAACATAGGGGTGGCTTACTTGTAGAAAAAGGGAAGGTTTGGGGCTGGTAAGTGCGTACACTTGCCAGGTCGAACTGGCAGTTCAAAAGTGCACATACAGACACTGCAGTGGCGGGTCTGAGACATGTTTATAGGGCTACTCAGTGAGTGGCACAACCAGTGCTGCAGCCTCACTAGTTGCATTTGATTTACAGGCCCTGAGCACCTCTGGTGTCCTTTACTAGGAACTTACTAGTAAATCAAATATGCCAATCATGGAGAAAACTAACCACCAACCCAATTTAGACAGAGAGCACTTGCACTATAGCACTGGTCAGCAGTGGTAAAGTGCCCAGAGTCCTAAAGCCAGCAAAAACACAATTCAGCACAGGATCAAAAACAGGAGGCCAGAAGTAAAAAAAAGACAGGGGAAACCACGCCAAGAGCTGACAGGTCTCACAGAGTTGATGATACAACAAGGCATGGCTTCAGCTTCTTCAAGTCCCAGTCCACAGCAAAAGTCTCCCTTCCTATAGCTGACCAATGCCTCTCTCTGGGGGCCAACCTTCTGCTTATGAAAGCAACTGGTTGGTCCTGGCATTCAGTGTTAACTTGCGACAGAACTGCCCAAACCCCCTACCTCTGAAGCATCAGTCGGAACTATGAACCTCTTGGAGTAGACAGGTCTTTTTAACACAGGTGCAGAGCACATGGCCTGTTTGAGATCCTCAAAAGCTTTTTGACAGCTAGCTGTCCACAAAACTTTCTTTGGCATGTTTTTAGAGGTGATGTCATTAAGAGGGGCTACAATGGAGCCATAGTTCTTAATGAACATCCTGTAATACCCAGTGAGGCCTAAGAAGGCCATCATCTGGGATTGTGTAGCAGGGGAAGTCCAATCTAAAAAAGTTTGGCTCTTCCCCTGCAGAGGTTGAATCTGGCCTCCACCTAACAGGTGGCCCAGATACACAACCTTCCCCTGCCTATCTGGCACCTAGAGGCCTTGCTAGTGAGGCCTGTTTTTTTCAGAACCTCAAAAACTTTCAAGAGGTGGACCAGGTGGTCATCCTAGGTGGAGCTAAATACAGCTATATCATCTAGAAAACCTAAACTACAGGCTTCCAAACCCTAGAGGACTACATTCACCAGCCTCTGAAAAGTGGCAGGTGCATTTTTCAAACCAAAGGGCATCACTGTGAAGTGATAATGTCCTCCAATGGTTGAAAATGCAGTTTTGGCATTGGCATCATCTGATAACTTGATCTGCCAATAGCCTGCAGTCAGATCAAATGTGTTAAGATACTTGGCTACTTGGCTACTGTGTTAAGATACCAGTGCATCTATGAGCTCATCTGCCTTAGCGATAGAATGAGCATCAGTTTTTTGACAATTTTGAGCTCTCTTTAATCAACACAGAACCTCATATCCCTTTTCCCATTTTGGGAGTGAGGTTTTGGAACCAGCACTACTGGGCCAGCCCAGGGGCTGTCAGAGTGCTCAATGGCTCATAGGGCTAGCATCTTTTGCACCTCTGTCTTGATGCAGTCTCTAACATGGTCAGGTTGCCTGTAAATTTTACTTTTAATAGGCAAACTGTCCCCTGTGTCAATGGTGTGTTCACACTATGTTGTCTGACCAGTTGTCAGAGAAAACAGTTCTGAGAACTGCCCTGGGAGGTTCCTGTAGTCCAGTCTTCTTTCTGTAACTCAGAAAGACAGTCTGCTAGGATAACCCTATCCACTGAGCCATCAGCTGCAGTGGTGGAGAAGAGGTCAGAGAGAGGGTCACTCTTCTTCCTGTCCCTCACCAGTGGCATAAGCAGGGTCATGTCAGTCCTGTCATAGTAGGGCTTAAGGCGGTTCACATGAAGCATTCTGAGGGGGCTTCTGGGAGTGCCAAGTTCCAACAAGTATGTGACCTCATCCTTCTTCTCCACTATGGTATGGGGGCCACTCCATTGTCTTGGAGTGCCCTGGGAGCCACAGGCTCTAGGACCCACACTTTATTCCCTGGCTGGTACAGAGTTAGGACAGCCTTCTGATCGTGCCACTGCTTCTGCAGTTCCTGGCTGGCCTGAAGGTTTTTAGTGACCGTTTTCATGTACTCAGCCATTCTGGATCTGAGAGCAAGTATATAATCTACAATGTCTTGTTTCGAGGGCTTGAGAGGTTGCTTCCAGCCCTCCTTTACAAGAGCAAGTGGACCCCTAACATGGTGTCCAAACAGAAGTGCAAATGGGCTGTAGCCCACTCTCTTCTGAGGATCCTCCCTGTAGGTAAAAAGAAGGCATGGCAGTAGGACATCCCCTTTCCTCTTGAGTTTTTCAGAGAGTCCCATTAACATGCCCTTGAGAGTTTTATTTAATCTCTCTACCAAACCATTGGTTTGAGGGTGGTAAGGTGTGGTGAACATGTAAGTTACACCACATTCTTTCCACATGGCCTTAAGGTATGCAGACATAAAGTTTGTACGTCTGTCTGATACCACCTCTTTTGAGAAGCCCACTCTGGAGGAAATTCCCAGGAGGGCTTTTGCCACTACAGGAGCTGTAGTGGTCCTTAGAGGTATAGCCTCTAGATACCTGGTGGCATGGTCCACCACCACCAGTATAAATCTGTTTCAAGACCCCAACCACTGGCAGTGGGATTAATGGGGCCTTCGGGGTGCCACCTGTTTTGCCACTGGCTTGACAGGGGACACAGGAGCAACAAAACTCCTTTGTGTCTTCAGACATATGGGGCCAGTGAACGTGTGTGAACAGTCTGTCCCAAGTCTTGCTTTGCTCCAGGTGACCTGCCAGGGGTATGTCATGGGCATGGGTCAACAAAGATTCTCTATACTGCAGAGGTACTACCAACCTCCTGGTGGCACCAGGTTTGGGTTCCCTTGGCTCTGAGTACAAGAGGTTGTCTTCCCAAAATACCCTGTGGGTACCACTGACATCCCCTGCTTCTTGAAGGACAGCTTGCTGTCTTAACTCTTCCAGTGTGGGATAGGTTATCTGAGCCATGCTGAATTCCTCCCTGGCAGGCTCCCCTGCACCTTCAAGTTCATCTATGTCAGCTTTCAACTCGTGAGGTGTCGGCTCTACCACGGGAATGGATTCCTCCTCCTCAAAGGGGTAATTCTCACTGGAGAGTGGGGTAGAGGGCAACTTTCGACCCTTGGTTTTAGGAGCCTCTTGGGCCATTATTTCAGACTCCATGTTTCCTTTTTCTTGTTGATTTTTGGCCTGTGCCCCAGTTAAAGCACAAATATGCACTGGGATGTCCAGCATTGCTGCATGGGCCTCCAAATCTACTTCAGCCCAAGCTGAAGTCTTCAAGTCGTTCCCTAGTAGACACTCTATAGATAGGTCTGTGGACATTACAACTTTCTTTGGACCAGTAACCACCCCCTAGCTGAAATCAACCACTGCCATGGGGAGGCACACAGTATTGTTGTGGGTGTCAGTCACTTGGTACTGATGACCAAGTAGGTGTTGCTCTGGGGACACCAGTTTTTCAGTCACCATAGTGACACTGGCACCTGTGTCCCTGTAGGCCTCTGCCTGAACACCATTTATTAAGGGCAGCTGCCTGTACTTACCCATGTTAAGGGGACAGGCAGCAAAGGTGGCAAGATCAATGCCCCCATCTGAGACTAAAACAGCCTCTGTAGTCTCCCTAACTAAGCCAGCCCCCACCACACTTCCCAAAGTGAGACCAGCTATACCCTTGGATTGGCTATTGTTGCCTGACCCACTACTACTGCTGTTACTAGGGGCAGTACTGGTAGAGGTGGGAGTTGTAGTGGTGGGAGGCTTGGTGCTTTTCTTAGGACAGGAGCTGTCTCCTGACCTATGGCTTTTGTTTTTGCAAACAGAGCACTAAGGCTTCTTGTTATGGGAAGAAGAGGAAGAGGTTTTGGGCCCACCCCCAGAGGAATTTTGTGGGCCTTGGTAAAGATTTGTTTTTGTCCCCACCCTTGTCCTGAGACTTACCTGCTTCCCTTTTCTTGTCTTTGTCACCCCCTGTGTGAGCTTTTCTGCTCTCCCTTGTTCTGACCTATTTCTCTGCCTTCTTTCCCAATTCTTGGGGAGAGGTCAGATCTGAGTCTAGCAAGTACTGCTGCAACAAATCAGACACACAATTGTTACGTATATGCTCTCTCAGAATAATATTGTATAAGCCCTCATAATCATTGACTTTGCTACCATGTAACCAACCTTCCAAAGCCTTCACAAAGCAATTCACAAAATCAACCCAATCCTGGGAGGACTCTTTCCTGTTCTCCCTCAACTGTATTCTGTATTGTTCAGCGGTAAGACCAAATCCATCCAAAAGAGCAGACTTCAACACAGTGTAATTATCAGAATTTTCCTCTCTGACAGTAAGGAGTCTATCCCTTCCCTTGTCAGAGAAGGAGTGTCAAAGGACAGCAGTCCACTGTCTCTGGGGGACCCTCTGTACTTTACAGGCCCTCTCCAGAGCAGAGAACCACTTTTGGATGTCATCCGCCACCCTGTAGTGGGGAACAACTTTACTTAGGTTTCTGGAATCAAAAGAGTTCTCCCTGACCCCAGGATCCCTGAAACCAACGTTGCTGCTGCCACCATAGGGTGCTAACCTCAACCCCTGCCTCTCTCTCCCCACTGCCAAGCCCTCCCTGTCTATGGCTAGCTGTTGCTGCTGACGCCTCAGCCTGGCCTCCTCCAGTCTTAGTTTCCTGAGTTCCCTGTTTAGAGAATCTTCCCCTGGAGTTGTGCAGTGTGTCCCCTCAGATGCCTAGGGGACATGAGAGTGGGCAGAGGAGGTTCTGTCCATATTCTTAGTAACCCTTTCCACTAAACCTCTGGGCCAAAGGGGGCCCTACTATTATGGCTTCACTTCCCACCTCGCGAGGTGCTCCCAGCTAAGCTAGAGAGCTTACTAGGGACTCTGTGATACTCTGAGAGACCCTACTGACCCTCCTCAGTGTCTAGATCCTCTCTTTCTAACACTGGGGGGGAGTCTATATCCTCCTCCCTTTCCTCCTGGCTACCAGCATAGTCCTGGTCATTCTGGAGTACAAGGCCTAGGAGTAGACTCTTGTTAGGGTTCCTCCCTGTCTTCAGGCTCCTTTCTTTGCACTTCTCCCTCAACTCTTGAAAAGTGAGGCTCTCATAAGGAGAGTCCATAGCCTTAGATGTGCGCTGTCCTGAAGACATGTTTGTGTTAGAGTGGTGTAGGGTGTGCCTAACCTCCATAACCTCTAGTATCTCTTAGAGAAGTGTGGAGCAAGGGATAAGCCTACCGCCTAGCCTGCCCAAACTTGTAGAGACTAGACCCTGACACTATGTCCTGTGTACCTCTTAGTCAGTAAGTGGTCCTTCCTGTGGAAAGTACCAAGTGACAGAGTGGTAAGGCAATTGCAAGTGTTTATCCCACCGCTGCACCGCCAATGTAGGAAGCTGGCCTGGTGTGTGGTGTGTACCTAAGGTACTTGCACCTTATACCAGGTCCAGGTATACCTTATACTATACCAGGTACAGCTATCCCATCTTAGTGAAGTGTAGGCAGTGTCTAGAATCCAGGGTCTCTAGAGCTAGCTGTGGATGATCAGCCAAGGCTTATCTAGGAGACATGCAAAGCTCATGCTGTTTTGTAGCCATTTTAATTATAGCTCTATGCACATTATTTTAGCACACTAGGCCTGCCGCTGTGCACTTTAACCTAGATATATTTTACTCAGCTTTGTTTATTATTTTAATAATAGCCACTTTTGCGGTCTTGTTTTATTTATGTCTATCTAGTTGTTCTTGCTTAGGCCAGCACTACGTTCTTAAACAAGACATTCTTGTTCACTCTGTACTTCTTTCAAGGCTGCAGTAAGATAGGTTGCCGGTGAACGTGGTAAAGGTTTTGTCTCTGGTATTCATAGAAAAACACACATCCTTACGTAGAGACATTTTCTCAAAACATCAGCTGTTTTATTATAAAAACACGTCCCTGTCCCTTTCACATTAGAGGGAGATTCCAGCCAGAGGACCACGACTGTATGCTGATTGATGAACGCTTCGCTGCAGCTGCTTATGCAGACTTCAGGCTTTTGCCCAGGTATGGGGTATGATGTCTTCCCAGGGGAACCTGAAGGGTAGAATTAGAGCTTAACATGCTGTGCTCTATTATAGCCTAGGTAGGAATTAGTCTATTGAATTTAGTGACAATATGGTGGCGTTATTTCTATGCTTCACTTTCCTTGTCACAATTCTAATTCTGTCGTGCTGTGTCGTCCTGGTTATTGCAGTACATGCTATCTAAGATGCAGTTGCTTCATTAAAACCTTATTGAAACATATACTGCCTCTCTTCGTCATTGTGTATGTGAGACTAATGTAATTGAGAGAAATGGATGAGACCTGAGTCACCACGATTTGCCTGAGGAAACAATTGTGGCTGCCAAATCATCCCTGCTTTTGCGTAGAGCTGAGGCACTGCTTGTTATCCAGAGCAAAACCAGGATTGGGGCAACAGGTGTCACCTGTACTGGGTTAATATTCAGGCCCTCATTACAACCCTGGCGGTTGGTGTTAAAGTGGCGGTAATACCGCCAACAGGCTGGCGGTAAATACTGCTAAATTATGACCATGGCAGAAAGATCTCCGATAGACAGTCAATGTACGACACCGACCGCCAGGGCTGAAACAATGGCCACCATGGCGGTAGCCACCTACAGCCAGGCGGAAGTCAATGTTTTGCCCACCATATTAGGACACTGAAATCCGCCACCTTTTTCCCGGAGCGCAGAAACTGAGCTCAGAAGAGAAAGGACTCACCATTGGAGACACAAGGAACAACCACGCCGCCATGGAGCCCGAACTGCATGTCTTCCCCATGACCTTCTATGTCTGCTCCACCACGAACACCAACGCCGGCAAAGACGACGACGGTGAGTATAGACGCCTAGCACACAAGGGAGGGAGGGAGGAAAAAGAGAGTGACACACACACGCACCACACCCCCGCCCCCCAATACCATACACACAATCAGCTGCATTACTAAAACATTTTTACCCCGTAACTCGGATCAATAATGCAAGGATAAAACAATTTTGAAAAAGTGAATGTAATGAGAGCAACACATCAAGAAAAATAAGTTAGGCAAGATAATAGATATATACATATGTACAGAAAAAGGGACACAGCCCAGTCCACAATGTTCGTAGGCCACATGGCCACAGCCCAAAGTCCAAGGTCACACATGTCACCTGCATCAACACGGAGAGAATACTGCAGGGGAATCAGTTGGTAAATAAGCAGGCACTTCAGGGGGATGGGTGACGGGGGGCACCTCAGCTGGGAGATGGAACAGGACCACTGGTTCTAGAGGGGGCAACATGCCCTGTGCTTGGTCCTGGGGAGTGCAAGGCCAGAGTCTCTCAAGTGGGAACTTGCCCACTTACTCTGGAGGGGGCAACATGCCCTGTGCTTGGTCCCGGGGAGTGCAAGGCCAGAGTCTCTCAAGTGGGTAACTTGCCCACTTACTCTGGAGGGGGCAACATGCCCTGTGCTTGGTCCTGGGGGGTGCAAGGCCACAGTCTCTCGAGTGGGTGACTTGCCCACTGGTTCTGGAGGGGGCCTTGTGACCTGTGGTCTTGATCCTGGGGAGTGCAAGGTCACAGTCTCTCAGGTGGGTGTCATACCCACTGGATTTGCAGGGGGCAGGCCGCATAGCAGCCCATGGAGGCAGGATTACATACCATCCGCTGGCGGTGACAGCTGCTCACTAGAGGTGGTGGTACTGCTGGTGGGGGGGGATGCTCCTGCCCATCCCCTGCAATCTCGATGGCTGCTCACTGGAGGTGGTGGTGCTGCTGGGGGGGCTCCTGCCCATTCCCTACAACCTCCGACGGCTGCTCACTGGAAGTGGTGGTGCTGCTGGTGAGGGGAGGCTCCTGCCCATCCCCAGCAACCTCAGACTGCTGCTCACTGGAGGTGGTGGTGCTGCTTGGGGGGGTAGGCTTCTGCCCATCCCTTGCAACCTCGGACAGCTCCACAACCATGGTTGGTGGTAGGGACTCCGTCAAACTTCCTGCCCCAGGTCCCTTGCTGTTCCTGCCTGCTGGTGCAGGCTACTTGCTCTTCCTGGCAGCTGGGGCAGGCTCCTATCCCTTCTTAGCAGCTGCTGCAGGCTCCTTTGTCTTCCTGGCAGCTGGAACAGGCTCCTTTCCCTTCTTAACAGCTGCTGCAGGTTCCTTTGTCTTCCTGGCAGCTTGGGCAGGCTCCTTTCCCTTCTTGCCTGCTGGGGCAGGCTCCTTGCTCTTTCTGGCAGCTGCGGCAGGCTCCTTTCCCTTGAAGCTGCCTGGTGCAGACTCACTTCACCTTCAGGACATGTGGCCTGGATCCTTTTCTGCCACGAGTGGGTGTGGTGACGACTGGGCCCGTGGACTGGGTGGCTGAGGTGCTTGGCTTGGTTCTTCCTACCCTGGCCATACGTGCAGGATGGGGGTGGGGAGAGGTAGGGAACAGGTCATTGGGGGATAGGAACAGTTTTTAGGGACATTGGGGCAGGAAGCAGGAAGAGGGAGTGGTTGTTGGAGGTGTCTGTCTACTGATTTTAGGTGCAGGTTCATGGGCTGGATGCTGTTGTGAGGTGGATTGCTGTTAGGTTTCTGAGTGCTTGTGTTTATGTACCTTAGGAGGGGGGGACAGACACAGTGGGAGAGGCCTAGGGGACGTGTGCATGGCTGTTGTGGAGCTGTCTGCCAGTGAGGGGTGTGTTCTGCTTGGTGTGGTGATGATGCTGGTAGTGAATGATGATGTAGTGCATGCAATTGTGAGTGTAGACGGAACTGGGAGGGCGATGGAGGAGGAGGGGGAGACAGTGGAAATAGTGGATGTTGGTGTGTCTGCATCTGGATGGTGTTTTCCTGTACCACTCTTGTGTGTTGTCTTGTGTGCATGCTCTTCTGCCTGTGTGCTTGGGATGGGTTGGGGTTGAGGAGAATGGGACTGGGAAGAGGAAGTTGGAAGGGGGAGGGTAGAAACAAGGACAATGGCTGCCATCAGAGGCCAGAGTCTGGATCGATCTCTGTTGGGCCGCCAAGCCAGTGTGAATGCCCTCCCGGAATGCATTAGTCTGTTGCATCTGGGCTGCCAACCCCTGGAAGGCATTAACAATGGTTGACTGCCCTACAGAGATGGATCTCAGGAGGTCAATAGCCTCCTCACTCAGGGCAGCAGGAGTCACTGGGGCAGGGCCTGAGGTGCCTGGGGCGAAGGAGATGCCCACCCTCCTAGGTGAGCGGGCACGGGCAACTCTATGAGGGGCTGCTGGGAGGGCGGTGCTGGTACGGGGGTGGCGGCTGTAGCTGGGGTGGTCACAGAGATGTCCGCCACCACCAGGGAGCTTCCATCGGAGGAGGTATCTGTGTCAGAACTGTCCCATCCAGTCTCCGCCGTGGTGCTCCCCTCGCCCTCAGTCCAACAGGTGCCCTACCCGTCAGTGGACTCTGCCTCCTGGGTCCTCTGGGATGCAGCTCTCTCCATCGCTGGTGCCTCTGCTCCTCCACCAGATAATGCAAATGCACATAAGGACAGGGTGATAAAACAGTAAGGGGGGGAAGAGACAAAGGATGCACTTGGTCAATGGCTGCACCAACAACACTGTTGTTGTACACAGCACCCTCATACACAGGGAGCAGCCCTACGCAACATGCCATAGCACTACCAGATAAAGAGTTAGAAGCCAAGTCATGGAGAGGGGCACACACTGCCAAATACAGCACACATGGGACCCACGCAGCCCTGACCAGTAGTGGATGCCTACGACCTAGGTTGCAAGATTTTCCCTTCTGAACCCTCGCCACCAGGGGACCTTTGCTGCAATGTCAGGCCTGGCCTAGGGGCACCCACTGACACAAATCCCCCACCTGGATACCACTCTACCATACGTAAGTTGTAATGATGGGCACTGTACTCACCCCCTTGTGGCTGCTGTGATGCCCTCAAGCGCCCATTCAGCTCAGGATATGGCAACCGCCAGTAAGCGGGCCACATGGGGGTCAGGGTTTGACGGGCACCCCTTTCTTGTTGGGAGGCCATCCCCAGTTGGGCCTCTGCCATCTTCTGTGCCCAGCGTCTCAGGTCCTCCCACCATTTCCGATAGTGGGTGCTCCACCTGCTGTAGAACCCCAGGGTCCGCACGTCATTAGCGATGGCATGCCACATACCCTTCTTTTGATGGGAGCTGACAGGAGAGGCAATACACACAGGAAAATGGAATTAGCCAAACAGTCCTGCCTGTTACACTTATGGCCCACCATACCCCTTCACATCACCATTTACACAGCCCAGCACACAACCAATATACCACCCAGAGGACATCCACCTATCCTCCTTACACGAAGCCTTCACACACAACACTCCATGCATTCATGCCACATGCATTGTGCCCACAGTGTACTCATCTGTTGGTCTGCAGGCCCATACAGCAGTCTGTACTGAAGTAGGACCCCATCCACCAGTCTCTCCAACTCCGCGGAAGTGAAGGCTGGGGCCCTTTCCCCAGTCACACGGGTCATGGTAGGTTCCAGACACAAGTCACAGCAGCACATGCAGTGTAGCTTCTCTCCTGTTGAAGATGAGGTAGCAAGTGAGGGATGAGATATGCACGTCCGCCGCGGTGCACACCGTCACCGCCGGCATAGATCACCATTTGCCACTGTAACTCATAGGGCCCAATGTTAACTCATGAGGCATTGCAAGGCGGTTCCCGACCGCCTCCCGCAATGGCGCACAACTTCAGCGGAATTACCTCACTTCCACCTGTCCCTCCACACAGGACAGGTGGACGCCATTTTGGGGGGGGTCAGGCCCTGGAAAATTGCTGCGTCACTGGTGAAATTAGGACATACTGGACAAATCATACTTAACTATTACAAGTTAACAGCATGCAAAGTTCTGTTGTATCCCCATTGTTCAGTTTGTGACCGGCTCCTCACTCTTTTGCCCCATAGATTGCTACCGCTGCAGATGAATAGGAGATGGAGACATACCCCCGTGTACAGACCCCTGGCATACTTGGCAACAATGGAGGACAGGCACATTATCCTTACCTATAGACTTGATAGGGCCACAATCACAGAGCTGTGTGCCCAATTGGAGCCTGACCTGATATCTGCTATCCGTCACCCTACTGGGATCCCCCCTCTTGTGCAAGTTCTATCAGTGCTCCATTTCCTGGCAACTGGGTCTTTCCAAGTGACAGTGGGCTTGGCAGCAGGAACGTCACAACCAATGTTCTCAATAGTGCTAACAAGAGTGTTGTCTGCCCTGATTAAACACATGTGCAGCTACATTGTATTTCCTGAGGTTGAAGATTTGGCCACAGTGAAGGGCGAATTCTATGCAATGGGACATATCCCCAACATAATTGGGGTGACTGATGGAACACATATTGCATTTGTCCCCCCCCCCGTCAGAATGAACAGGTGTTCAGAAATTGTAAGAGTTTCCACTCTATGAACGTACAGATGGTGTGCTTGGCCGACCAGTACATCTCCCACGTCAATGCTAAGTGTCCTGGGTCGGTGCATGATGCATTTGTCCTGAGGAATAGCAGCATCCCAAATGTGATGTCCCAACTACAGAGGCACAGGGTGTGGCTAATAGGTGAGCCTTGGTTCCCACCCAGTGCAAGTTGGTGTATGGGTATGGCGTGGGCCGTATGGGATAGTGTATGGCTAAATGTTGTCCCTCAAAATTTTCAGGTGACTCTGGTTACCCCAATCTATCATGGCTGCTGACCCCTGTGAGGAATGCCAGGATAAGGGCAGAAGAACTTTATAATGAGGCCCATGGGTGAACCAGAAGGATAATAGAAATGACCTTCGGCCTCCAGAAGACCAGGTTCAGGTGCCTCCATCTAACAGGTGTATCCCCGTGCTACTCACCCAAGAAGGTCTGACAGATAGTAGTGGCATGCTGCATGTTGCACAACCTTGCCCTAATCGCCATCTGCCTTTCCTGCTGGAGGTGGAAGCTGGAGATGCCTGTGTGGCAGCAGTGGACCCTGTGGACAGTGAGGATGAGGAGGCAGAGGATGAGGATGAGGACAATAGAAAATCAGTGATAAGACAATACTTCCAATGACACACAGGTAAGATAGTGTTACTTCACAGTTCAATATCATTTGTTTGAATTTCTGTGCACTAGCATGCTGTTATTTCCCACTTCTATGCCCACTTACTGTACCCTCTGGCAATTCATTTTGCAGATGTTGGTGACCTCAGATATGATCCTGGTGTGACCACTCCAGCCAGCTACAGGTCATTAATCTAGGGACATTTTCTGTACAGTTGAATTGCAATGTTTGTAACTGTTTCAATGAATACATACTTGAAACACTTGTCATACTCCAAACTTCTTTTTCTTTCAAGCGTGTTCATTGAAGTGCCAAAATATTGAGGGGCAAGTGCAATGGGATGGGGTGATGAAAGTCCAGGGTATTGTTCCAGTCTGTTTGTACCACAGGTGCATTGTCCAAAGGGGCCATAGGAAGGGGAGCAATGCCAGTTGAAGGTGGACCGGGTGACAGAGTGGGACACAAGGGTGACAATCAGGAGAATCTCATTTCCTGGCGGGGGTCTTGGCAAGTGTATCTGGCTTCTGTCTGGATTGCAGGGTACATTTGTGGGGTGGTTCTCCTTCTGCAAGGGGAGGGGTGCTGGTGGCCTGTGAGTCCTGTGGCAGGGCCTCCTGGCCACTAGTGGCAGCAGAGGTGGAAGGCTGTTCAGAAGTCCAGCTAGTGGCAGGGGCCTGCTGTTGTGTGACTGCCTCCCTCATAATATTGGCCATGTCTGCCAGCACCCCTGCTATGGAGATCAGAGTGTTGTTGATGGCCTGCAAATCTTCCCTGATCCCCTGATACTGTCCCTCCTACAGGCGCCTGTTCTTCTGCACATTGTCAAGGATCTGGCCCGTCGTGTCCTGGGAATGTTGGTATGCTCCCAAGATCTTTGCAAGTGCCCCCTGGAGAGTTGGTTCCCTAGGCCTGTCCTCCCCCTGGCCCACAGCAGTCCTCCCAGTGTCCCTGTTGGCCTGTGCCTCGGTCCCTTGAACCGTGTGCCCACTGCTACTGACCCCAGGTCCCTGATTGTCTTGGGGGCGAGGTGTGCCCTGGGGTCCCCATAGAGGTGGACACACTGCTGATTGACGCATCCTGGGGACAGAGGTATGGGTACGCTGGTTGGGTGCTGTGGTGGTGTTTCCTGATGGGGGAGGCTCTGTGGTAGTGTGTGTCTGGGCCTGGATAACCAGCTGTCCAGAGGTCCCTGATGGGCCAGGTTGGTCATCTAGATCCTGAAGACCAGAGTTTCTTTCATCACTGTGGGCCTTTTCAGTTGGGGGACTGCATATTGCTGGCACCTCCTCTCCGCTGACGTTGGCTGGAGTACCTGTGGGGATGTAAATGGTCTATTATGGTTTCTGTGTCTGACATATTGTGCATCCGTGGCTTGGCCTCTTTCATTGTATTTGCCCTGGCAGCTTTCACTTGTGTATGTTGGTGTATGGTGGGATTGTTATTTATCTATGGTGTGGATGCTTTAGTGATGAGTGTCCATGAAGGGCAGTGAGTGGTGTCCATGCATTGTTAGAGCATGCAGGGCTTGGCATTGGGATGAGTGAGATGTGATAGTGGGGTGTGTGGGATGGAGTGGAGTGATGGGAGTGAGGTTGGAAGTATGTGATGGCATACAGGTAGGGGGGTAGTAGTAGTAGAGAGTTGACTTACCAGAGTCCAGTCCTCCTCCTACTCCGGCCAGGCCCTCAGGATGCAGGATTGCCAAGACTTGCTCCTCCCATGCTGTTAGTTGTGGGGGAGTAGGAGGGGGCCCAACACCAGTCCTCTGTACAGCGACCTGGTGTCTTGCTGCTATGGAACGTACCTTCCCCCGTAGGTCGTTCCACCTCTTCCTGATGTCATCCCTAGTTCTTGGGTGCTGTCCCACGGCGTGACCCTGTCCACAATTCTCCGCCATAGCTCCATCTTCCTAGCTATCGATATCTGCTGCACCTGTGCTCCAAATAGCTGTGGTTCTACCCTGATGATTTCCTCCACCATAACCCGTATCTCCTCCTCTGTGAAGCAGGGGTGTCTTTGTGGTGCCATGGGTGTTGTGTGAGGTGTGTAGGTGAGGGTGTGTTGGGTAATGTGTTGGGGTGTGTGATGTGGCGTGCATGAGTGGTGTATAGGTGTGAGTAGAATGTGGCTCTGGTTTTGTCTGTGGTCTTGATGTCTCTCTGGTGGCAATGGTTTGGATTGGTAAAGGGTTGTGGGTAATGTGTGTGTGTGTTTTATAGTGGTGTGGGTGTGTGATGTGTTTATGGGTGTCAGGAGTGTGTTGTTTGAATTGTCCAATGTGGTGTTGTTTTGTTTGTGTGTGTCCATTTTGAGCGCGGCGGTATGTACCACCAATGGTTTACCGTCGTTGAATGTCCGCCATGGGGATTCGTGGGTCATAATGTGATGGGCATAGTTCTGTTGGCATAACTGTTTAGGTTTTGATACCGCCAGTTTATCACTGACCTTTGGTGTGGCGGATTTGTGCATTTGGCTGAATATTGACGGATTGGTGTATGTGTGTCATAATATGGTGAACGGATATCTGCCGTGGCGGCGGTAAGTTGGCGGCCGTCAGCATGGCGGTAAGTGGGATTTACCAACAATGTCATAATGAGGGCCTAAATGTGTACACTAGTAATCAGAAATAGGCATAGAAAAGGTTAGAAAACAGTCCAAATAGCAATAACCAACAGTGACCCTAGGGGGTGCCCAAACATATAGTAAGAAATAGAATGTGAACACAAGACCCCCACCTAGGTAAGTGAAATGTGTAGAGGGGAGCTAGGGGTACTAGAAAACCACAGAGGTAAGTACCACAATACCCCGTAGAGGCCAGGAAAGCAGGAGTAAATCACTGGAATTTCCCCCAAACCACCCAAAAGGAAGAAAAAGAAGAAAAGAAGATACCCAGACAAAACTGCAAGATACCAGCGATTGATTCCTGGATAAGGAGACCTGTGGAGAGATAGACCAAGTCCAAAAGTCACAGTGGAGTCCAGGAGGAGTAGGAGCTAGTACCGTACCCACCCAGTTGTACTTGCAGGAGTTGGTCAGCAGTGAGGAAGAACAGGTTAGCACTGCGGCCCTGGAGCCAGGGAGTTGTTCCTGATGGATGCAAAAGATGTTCCTTACAGGAGTGAAGATCGCAGATGGGTGTCACTGCAGGAATTTCACCAACAAGCCTTGGCAAAGGCAAACTCATGGTTAGTGGAAAAGTGGGGCTGCCAGGGATCAGCAAGGCCCAGGATTGCTCAACCCAGGAGGGGCAGTCACAAGAGACCCTCAGCATCACAGAGAGTCCACAGGAGCAGAGGCAGCACCCACAAGAGTCCCACAGGATGGGGACACAGGAGTCGCAGAAGAAGCCCACGCGGGACTACAGAAAGGGATCCCATGGTGCAGGAGAACTACACAGAGGACTGTGTGGTGCAGGAAGGAGTTCTGGGGACTGAAATTACAGGTCAGCTGAAGATCCCTTGGAGGAGATACAAACAAGCCTTGGCAGCTGCAAGAGATGCGGTGCACGGGGGTACTGTCCTGCATGGGAATGCAAGGGCTTACCTCCACCAAAGTTGGACAGCTGGCATAGAGGACCAAGAGGACTACTCTAGACCACCACCCGTTATGCAGGATCCATGCATCTCAAGATGAGGGGAGATCCACGCAGCCGGTTGTTGTTGCAGCAGGTGCCTGCAGATGCAGAGGAGTGACTCCTACACTCCAAGGGAGATTCCTTCTTCTTTCCAGCTGGAATCCTGTATCTTTGTAATATTTTCATTACATGCATATTTATTGGATTGATTGTTAACTGGAAATAAATTACATAATTTCAATCAATGATTCCCGGTCCTTATTGTGTTGTCAAATAGGCTTCACAAAATTTGAAATGTTTTTATTATTGCTAACTCCCTGTGCATCTCAATCCACTTAAAAAATCCATCAGATGAGAGATTGTACATCACACCTCTCACAATGATGCGTTTGAAAAGGTAAAACAGTTGAATGTTACTGCACCTGCTCTGTCACCCTACTCAGCTGGTCAGAAATGTTTTGTTACTGTGGATGACAGTCACTGAGGGTTAGGTGAAGTTTTATCACAGTGGGTGTCTGGTAAAGAAAATATTATAGCTTTGGCCTCAAGGTCTTTCAAGCAGGCTGAGGTTCACTACAGCACAATAGAAAGAGAGGTTCTTGCTTCTTCATGGGCTGAATAGAAATTCAAAACTTTTCTATGGGGGACCAGATTTGAGATTTTAACTGACCATAAACCCCTGTCATAGTTATTTAATGGTAATGGGACTGGCAAAGCCTCTGAGAGGTTGGTAAGGCTTTTGTCACGTTTACAGGAATTTAATTTAACCATTAAATACATTTCTAGGAATGTAAGAGCTGTTTGCCTTGCAAGGGTGCAAAAACAAGCACTCTCTCAGGATGAAGAGTCAGATTTTGTAGATTGTGTATTGGCTACAATAGAAGATGTAATAGAATCCATTGGCATTGTACAGTATATTGAGTGGTTAGTTGTGATGGAAAAAGATGAAGTACTGTGAGCAGCTATGGATTTTATTAAAAAAAAAAAAGGCTGGCCTAAGGAGAGGTCCTTATCTTCACCTCTAAAACCATATGCTCAGCTTTTCGATGTGAAAGGCATCCTTATACGTAGTGATGTTTGCATACCACCAATGTTTGTTCATGAGACACTTATTGAAGCCGCTTATGAAGGACATCTTGGAGCAAGTGGAACTTCAAGAAATATCAAACAACATATTTGGTGGCCTTCAAAGGACAGGCAGGTATTTAAGTGGATAGACAGTTGTAACACTCGTCTTTTATCTGACAAACATTGGAAAACAAGTCACTCCCCTCTGCATGTTGTGCCATTACCAGTAGATGCTTGGAGTAAGGTAGCTTTAGATTTCACAAGACTATTGAGCAGTTGATAAAAAATACCTTATAGTACTGATGGACTTCTACTCCAAGTAGGTCTATTTTCAGTTTAGGTCTATGTATGGTGGTTGTAATAAAATTCTTAAACAGATGTTTTAACACTGAAGACTCTCCTAAAGAGCTGGTGACAGACAATGGCACATACTTTTCTTTGGTGCAAATGAAAGACTTCTTTCAGTCACATCACATACAACATTTGAGAGTATGTCTTTATTTATCATCTTCTAACAGCTTGTAGAACATATGAACCCAATTCGGGAGGCTTTGAGAACTCCTCTGTAACTCTGTAGGAGAGCTTCTAAGACAAAAGGTGTGGGCATATTCAATCACAACAGACAACACAACGGGCATTTCTCCATGTTGCTTATCGTGCAAAAAAGGATCCTAGATCCAAAGTGTGTCCGTACTGGCTTACAAAAAATTGAATGCTAAGAATGCTTGCTGTGCATGTACAGATAATAATAAAGTTGCATTCACTACTTCACCTCAGCAATCACTACAAAAAATGTATTTAGACAACAAACACAATGTAAGACAATGCGATTTTAAAACTAGAGACTGAGTAATGATCAAAAGTCCTGTTCAATTAAAAACAATTGCTTCTATAGTTTATTCACCTGTTCAGGTTGCAAACGTCTCCAAAGATTCTCTGCTGTTAAAAAAAGAATGGTGTGTCTGATTAAACTCACACCTGAACCTGCCAGAGGAATCATGGAATGTAAAAACTTACAACATGCTGAAACGTTTGATTCTTCACACCAGGCTCCATAGCTAAGAATGTTACAGACCCCGATTTCTCAAATTCTAATTCTATTGACTATAATAGCTGTGCTAGTTTGTATGTACTCAATGAAAACTCCTCTGTTTCTCTAACCGGTGCATCAGCTGCGGGATTGCGGATGTGCAATCTAGTGGGCCACACAGTCTGTTCAGTCAGAACAGAATCCTGTAAGTGAACGGACTGGTCAAGGTGTTGTAAATGCTCAAACCAGAGAGTCTCGTAATGTCTCTATGCCCTTAAAGTATAAGATTCTTTAAAATATAAGGACTTTTTCCTTCACTATTAAGAGTACTAGATGTATATGTTTTGTTTGTTTTGAGGGAAGAAGATGTAATGAGTACATGTACAGATGTGTTATAGTCCTAGTTTTATTTTGTCTGTGGAATTATTTGTGGTCATATGGAATTGTTATTTCTCAACATTTGATACAAAAGAATTGTTATTGCTTAACATGTTCACCTTCTCTCCCTCGGAGTGCCAAACGCTTCTGCAGAGCAGTTGTGACTGGAAGTCACAGGACGATGATCCGCTGGATGTGGGATCCTACATCAGACTTAAGTAAATTCCTTTAAAAAGACATTTCGCATTGGAATCTTACTTTACACCTAGGTTGCCAGTGACTGACAAGTGTGCACTTCAGTTGCAGTGGACTGAAGGCGAACACCTTTGGGTGCACAAGAGAACTTCCACTCTCTCCACTCTGGAGAAGTGTTTAACCAACGAGATCCATCTCATACTTTCCATCTGAGATAAAAGTGCTACATTTCACTAATACATAACTTTAAAAACTATATATTAAAAAAATTGAGCAGCAATAGTAAAGGAGGGAGTTTTGCGTGGGTGGCTATGGTGGAATGCAGGCCTACCGCTTCCCGAAACTCAGTCTGCTATCAGTATCCGGTCTGTGATCTTCTGCTGTGGCAGTGGGGCTTGTTTTGTTTGTTTTCCAGCAACTGTGTGCTCCCACTCGCTTACCCGCATATTGCAAAGAGTGGTCCTTCAGCAGTGTTGACAGGGGGCTGTCAGCAGCTCTTGTACTTTTTTGAAGCAAAAAAACATTTTCTTGCAAGGTGAGATTCTAGACTTACCATAACTTCATAGGAAAGAGAAACCACCTGAAGGAGATGTATTTCCAAGAAAAATGGTAAGGGCAGATTGTATTACAGGGACAGATGCCTGTGTGGATGGACAGGAATGTAGTTCATGGCGAGGCAGGAGGGGATGAGGACAGATTGAAATGCAGTTCCCTCTTCTTTGGCTATAAAATTGACAGTCATTGACAGTCCAGGATGGCTGCAGTGTTCTCTTGTGCTTTCTCCACACCAGGTACATCTGAAGCCCAGCGCCCTCTCACCAGCCGCCATCATGAAGAAGAGCTTTAGCAGACAATCAGTGTATAAAGGCGAGTCCTTCAGTATCTCTAGAGGGGTGTATAGCTCTGGTGGGGCTAGCTTTGGGAAGGACTCTTTTAGAAGTGGTGCTGTGGCTGGCTTTGTGGGGGCCTCTGTTAGTGGTCAACGGGCTGGCTTTGGAGGGGCCTCCTTCGGTAGCGGTGCTGGCTTTGGCGGTGGCTTCGGTGGTAGTGCTGGGAGTGCTAACTCTAGTTTCAGCTTCAGTGCAGGGGGTGATGATGGCGGCATCCTTGGCAGCGGCAGGGAAAAGGAGGTCATGCAGAACCTCAATGGCCGAATGGCCGCCTACCTGGAGAAGGTGAAAGCACTAGAGGATGCCAACGCTGAGCTGGAGATCAAGATCTACGACTGGTACGACAAGCATAAGAGCAGCAGCAGCATGTGTGGAAACAACTACAGCAAGTACTACGACACCATTGATGACCTGCTAAGCAAGGTAAGAGGGTGAGCAGGTACCAGCAGAAGCTGGATGGCATGCCACTGTCTGAGATCCCGGCCGCATCTTGGAGCCAGGAGCGGAAATACATATGAGTAACTGACAAGATGAAAGGAGAGCAGAGGATGGGGAAGAAACTTTAGGAAACAATGGGGCATATTTATACTCTGTTTGTGTGAGATTTGCGTCATTTGTTTTTACGCAAATCAGTGCAAACTTAACTTCATATTTATATTTTGGCATAGACATGTCTAGCACCAAAATATTGGAGTTAAAGTCATTTTTTGCCTGCAGAAAACTACCTTGCATCAATGACTAAGACCTTAGTGACTTGTTTATCCTCCCGTGCAAAAATCACGCACGAGGGGGAGGAGGCGTCAAAAAATGGTGCATAGTGTGTCCTGGGTCAGGGCAGGCGTTAGGGGACCTGTGGGCCTATTTCCATGGTGGAACATCATGGAATACGCCCACAGGTTCCCTCCCCAGGCCCCAGGGAAACCCCCACCCACACCAGAGGTACAGTGGAGGATGGGGACCCCATCCCAGGTAAGTATAGGTGAGTACAGGTAAGTATATTATTTTTTTTTTAAGTGCCACTTGGGGCCCTGAAATGGGCTCCCCTACATGGCACTAGGTGCAATGGCCATGCCCAGGGGACCCTTTTCTCTTGTGCTGGCCATTGGGGTGGTGGGCATGACTCCTGCCTTTTCTAAGACAGGAGTCATGTGGTATGGATGATTTTGCACCAGAAAATGATGCCAAGCAGGTTAGAGTCATGTTTTTTTACTCTAACCTGCCTAATGTAATTTTTTGGTGCAAACCCACTTTCTTTCATACTGCCAGCCTCACCCGGCTAACGTCATTTTTTTTACGCTAGCCTACCCTTTGCACCGGCTTTCACCATTCCATAAATATGGTACCCTGCTGGTGCACAGAAATGGTGCAAGCTGGTGCTAAACTTTTTGGTGCAAAACTGCTTTGGTTCAGTTTTGCACCAAAAAGTATAAATCAGGGCCAATGTGTGAAGGGTGATGTGAAATTACGGTGGTGGAATAGTATTTTACTGATTACATAAAACAAAGACATTTTAATTATTTATAAAAACAGGTCCTTCGTATTCATGAGTAAAGAGTGGCTGTTTCCAGCTCCCTCTCCCCCTCTAGAGGTGGGCAAGCCAACAAATAAGAGGGAGAGCCAAGCCAAGGTCAAAAATTCAAAAAAGTGTATTTCTTTTACTTGTAGAAGCCTTAACATTAATACATCACAGCACTAAGAAGCACTTTAAAAAAAAGATAGTTTTAAAATATGAACAGTGAACTAAGAAGCAAGACAGTTATCATGTGAACACTTTACATGGCCTCTACTATTATAGAGCAAAATTATAGTCTATAAAATTATACTTCATAGGTTTTTGTACAACTGGTATTCTGAACTCAATATTTGAAAGTGTTTTCATACATGATAAAGAAGAAAAACGAGTTTTGCTTAAATAAAATGTTTGCCTAGGATCGCAGATTTAAAAAAAAAAAGTAATGATTTATCCAGGTTTCACTTTGTACAAATCAGTCAGTAGAAAATGGGTATCTATTTGTAATTCTTTATGTTGAGGCTTTGTTTTTACTTCTTGGACATTTTTCTGCAGTTTTTATATAGCACAAACTCAACCCTAAGGTATTGGAGGCTTTACATAAGCACCAGTAACAATACACAGGGTCACATTCATTGTTTATAGACATGGTCCAGTAATGTGCCCAGAATCACAAGATGTTGAGCCGATGCTGAGACACAGACCTAAATCCCCATTTCCAAAGTCAGCAGCACTGGCATAATGTCAAATCCTGGGTAGAACGAGGGTGGCAGGCAGAAGCCACATGAAAGCTCAGCTTTTTATGGGCTGAAGGTTTCAACAGGACCTTGAGCTGAGCAACAGTCTGCCTTCTGGCAAAAGCCCTCAATGGCTCACCCACATGTATTTCTTTCCCCTCCCCTCCTCTTGCCTCCTTCCTCTTCCCCCTAGCCCTAGGCAGTGCAGATGACTCTCCATATATTTCTTATTATTGCTCATGCCTCTTTGCACCCCTTCTCTCCTGTGCCTCCCTTTATTTATTACCTCCATCTAGGGTTCTCCCCCATTTCTCTCTCTCTTGCTCCATCCATTTGCCTTACCCTCTCTGCCCAAACCAGCACCACTGGAATTATGTGATTTTGCAGCCAGGGTGGTGATCTTCAGATTTTTACAAAAACAAATTGTTTCTAGCTCAAATGGATCAAAAGTTACTAAAAACATTTTGACATGCAGGCGCACAATGTCAATTAGGCTGAATGGGATTTAGCTCCCCCCCCCCTCCCCAGCAGGTTGTAGACTAGGGGTGGGCGAAGAATTCCGCTCTACCAGTGGAGTTAACAGAGTTTTGCTCACTCCGCACAGAGCTCCAAAAACCTCCGCAAAGTGATGCTGAGCGGAGTTTTTTCTCCCGCACAGCTTGCCAACGTGAAGTTGGCAAGCAAGAGAAATCACTATGTTGGTGAATGAGATTTCTGAATGTGGGCGGTCGCAGCAGGTCATGATCGCCTGCATTGACAAAGCTGCAGCTTGCATTGAAGAAGATGCCGCTCGAGTAGAAAATCTACTCCAGTGGCAGAAAGAAGATAGCGCCCACTAGCGCTCCGTGTGATGCTGCTCGCTCTGACTTTACAGTGCGGGAGAAACTCCAGGTGATGAAAATCAGCGTGAACACTGCGACTTACCCAAACTCCACTGCTCACGGAACTCTGCATAGAGCGGCGTGGTTTATTCAGCACTTTGTGGAGTTCTACATAGCAGAACTCCACCCAGGCCCATTGTAGACTGCACAGGCAGTTCGTCAGATGTCTTGCTCTGAGCTCGGCAGGAACTGACGACTCAGTCTTATCCAAGGTACTTTGCAGGTCGTCGAAAGACCATTTATCAGTTCACGGGTCTTTGTGTGTTTTAATTCTACCGGCCCACCTGCTGTCCCCACTCATTATAGACTGCTACTGCCAGTGGGAGAAAGGATGAAAGGATTTCACTTACAGTGCAAACATGGGCATTTTGCATGGTAATGTAGAATGTCTAGCCATTGATCTTGTTTGCCTCTAAGCTCTAAGACAGGAACTGAGCCCGCTATGTGGTATGTAATTCATCATTTATAAATGTGCCAAAGACTCGCATTTCCAAAAGCATATTTCTTTAACTTGGAAGCATTTCACTTAAGTACACTAAAATGAATTTCTGCATTGACTGACATTTATCAGAATTCACAGTTTTCAAACAAAAACTTTGAAACACAGGAGCAGGTTAGGGGTTCCAAAATTGGGCCTGCCCAAAAGCCAGGTTGTACACTGTGCACCTGAAGAAACCCGGGATCTACAAGGGACTGGAATTGTCGGAGGTGGAATGCAGTTAAATAATGTGACCACGCACCCCAGTTTGTACAAATGATTTCAAATGGAGAGACGAGGGACTATGGATGTGGCCAGCCTGTTACACAGGGGTTTACATTGCTGGGTCCTGCCAGTGCTTAGCACTAGCAGTTCTAAACAAGCATTGGCAAAGCCAATATGTCTTGCCTATACAAGCAATACTGGTTTTGCCAATGTGTTTTAGCCATGTTGTGCACCAGGGTGGCTGCTATTCAGTGTGGCTAACAGTTGGTGGTGTAAAGGAGAGTGGTGTGGAGTGTCAGAGTGGAATGGTGAAGAGTGGAGTAGAGTGGAGTTGTTGATAGTGTCGTGTACTATAGAGGCATAATGTGGAGTCGAGTAGAGTGGCATACTCTGGAGTGGCACAGAGTAGAGTGGTGTAGAGTGCATTCGGTTAGAGCAGTGGTATCCAACCGTTGGACATCTGTGGACCCCTACTTTATCATTACTGGAACCCAGGGACCCCCACTGAATCATTATTGGAATACAGGGATCCCCCACTAAGTCATTACTGAAAGCTGGGTACCTCATCTGTTAATATTAATTAAGTAGTCACGGACCCCCTGAGAAGGCTTCATGGACCCTCAAGGGTCCCCTGACCACAATTTGGGAACCACTGGCGTAGAGTGTTGCAGAGCATAGTGGCATAGAGTGCAGTGGCACGGAATTCAGCATCATACAAAGCAGCATAGTAGAATGCAGTAGCATAGATTAGAATGGTGCATAGTCAAGTGGAGTGGTGCAGGCTGAAGTGGTGCAGAGTAGAGTGGTGCAGAGTGGAGTGGCATAGAGTTGAGTGAAGGCGAGGGCAGTGGCACAAAGTAGAGTTGAGTAGCATAAATTGCAATAGCATAGGTGGCACAATAGAGTTGAGTGGCATAGAGTGGTGCAGAGCAGAGTGGAGTAGAGCAGAGTGGAGTGGCATAGAGATCAGCAGCAGAGAGTGCAGTGTTGCAGAGTAGAGTGTCAAAGGTCAGTGGTGTGGAGTGGAGGAGAGTGGCGTAGAGTGCAGTGGTACAGAGTACAATGATGCAGAGTAGAGTACAGTGGTATAGAGTGCAGTGACAGAGTGCAGTAGCGTAGAGTGCATTGGTGTAGAGAGCAGTGGTTAAGAATAGTGTGGTGTAGAGTTCACTGGCATAGAGTGGAGTGGCACAGAGTGGAGTAGAGTGCAGTGGCATAGAGTAGATTGTTTCAGAGTAGAGTGAAGTGGCGTAGAGGGGAATGGTTCAGTGTTAAGTGCAGTAGCGTAGAGTGCAGTAGCGTACAGTGCAGTGGTGTACAGTATATTGGCATGGAGTGCAGTGGTGTAGAGTGCAGTGTTGCAGAGTGGCATACAGTACAGTTGCGTAGAGTGGACTTGTCAGAGTAGAGTGGTGTGGCCTAGACTGGAGTGGTATAGAGTGCAGTGGCAAAGAGTGCTATGATGCAGATTAGAGTGGTGAAGAGTTATTTGGCGTAGAGTGGTACAGGGTAGAGTAGAGAGGTGCAGCATGAAGTGGCATGGAGTGCAGAGGTGTGGAGTGGTCAGTGCTTAATTTGTAAATAAAAGTGTGCCAGTGCCCAAAGCACTCCTCTTAAACACGCAGCTGCTGCAATTAAAGGTGGGAACATGGAATACTGAGGCAGCGTAATCCTGAAGCCATCTCGGGCCTCGTCAATCCATTTAAAGCCTCCTCCTGCCCTTTCAGCTCACTTTTGCAGCTTTGTGCTTTCTCCCATTCTGATGCTTTTTCGTTTTTCTCTTCCTCCGTCTTTCCCATATGTGTCTTTAGCTCACAGCAAATGCTTGAGGCAGAAGAATAAGCACCGGCCCTCAAAAATAAGTGCCAGTGCTCAGCACTGGAAACAACAAGCACAAATTAAGCACTGGGAGTGGTGCAGAATAGAGTGCAGTGGCGAAAGGTGGTGCAGGGTAGAGTGGAGTGTTCATGGTGTGGTAGCACACTGCTATTACAGACAACACATTTTCAGTTGAAGTGACCATTACATTTGCTCAGACATACAGTTTTACTAATAAAACTATACAGTGCACAGGCGAAAATGTGTGGAAGTTGCATCCCCTAGTGTGATGACTTGTTTTGATCATATTAAAGTAGTTGCTTTCAAGACACTTCAGAAATAACAAAACATTTTCTTCATTTATGTTGCTAATTCTGATATATTCTGAAATACTTACACAGTTCATTTAAATGTTGTCGTGTGCTAATAAAAAACTATTTCCTACCTCCAGTATCCAGCATGATTGTCACATAAATCCTCTCACTTTGAAGTCAGAGAAAGAAAAGTAAACAAGAGCCCTAGGAAAACAGTGCCTGCCATTTAACCTCAGTCTTTGAATGCACAGCAAATGTAACAAGATAAAAACAAGATTTACAGCCCTGTTTACAGAAAGGGAGCACTCTGGAGGATAGTGTAAATAAGGTTTGGCCAAGGGACGGTACGAACCCAAACTGGACAGCCTAAAATAAATAAAGCCAGCAAATGGAAAGCAAGAAAATGTGGGTTATAACCCACAAAACCAATGGCAAGCAACAGGTAGTATGCATTCCAAGGTCAGCTTTCTGAATGACCCCAAGACGTGTTTACCAAACCAGACAGCTATGCTGTTTAGTAGGCTGCAACCTAAAAACAGGTGCTGAGACAGGTCCCTATTAGGCTTTTCATTTTTTGCCCTCACCCTGGGTGAGAAAACAAATCTTCACTCTGTAGTAGGCATGGGGGGCAGTCACTACCAGACATCACTAGCCTTTGATGTAACCCTGAAGAGACTCCTTTGTTATGCATGCTTTCATGCAGGAACTAATCAGAAGATACGATCACCTGCTGATGATGTGAAAGTGCACAATGTGGGGATCTACAGTGGAGCAGAAGGGGTGAAGGGCAGAGCACAGGCTTTAAATTTACAGATTTGCAGTGATAAAGCTTCTGTGTGGACTGCTGCTGCCAAATATTGCCAGCTTCTAGACATTTTTTCAAGCCCACAATAAATAAAAGTAAGTATTTTACAAAGAGTTTTAGTTAACATTACTAATGGAGGTGTATAGTTGTTTCACAGAATCATAATTACAGAATTGAAGTATTTTCACTGTTACTTGCCACAAAGTCATTGTTACTCATTCATCTTCTGCAGCTAACAACCATTGATAAAGCCAATAACCCAGGCTACCTCTAAGTGCATGCTAGTTTTTCTATTATATATCTGGATAAAATAACAGAAAGAGGAAGCAAAATACCAGTCAGGCAGCAAAGATTTTTATCTTGCATGTTTAAGCTACACCCTTTATTACATAGGTTACACCCCTTTAAGATAATTCCCTCCCCTCCACCCCCCCAGCCCCCCGTTTTTTCAACCCACGTAAAGCCTTGGTGGTACATTAGTTTCTATGCTGTCATGAGAGGCACATACATGGTGGCTTCAGTCAGGGGAGGATCACATCACCCGATCACCTCATATTAACGCTCCCAACACGATAACTCGAGATATTGGGTAATCATGAGCTTCAAAAATAACTCAATTTAGAGGTTCCTTCAGAATTAGCGTTAACCTGAAATGAACTATAAATAACAAAGTCTAATGTCCTCCGAATAAACATTTGGATTCTTTGTACTCCACGTCATAATTGTAGAAAGCAAGATCAAAGAATCCATTTTTTGCAAATGAGCCAATCACAAGCATGGGCTTCAGACCCATTTCTTGTGTTTTTGAAGCAAAAGAAATGCATTCTCGATGATGTAGTCCAGCATTCCCGAAGAAAACGCAGGCGTGTTGCAGGTTTAATTTCATAGGATGGCAGAAGAGAGTTCCTGCCTCATAAGGAACCAGTAGCAAAGACAAAACTGTAGAGAGCTTTTTTCATGTAGCTCACATTGTAAAGCTCCTCACCTCTTCGCACCTGCATGAACTTGGGCCTTATTTTTTGGTGCTCATGAAAAGCGAATGATTGTATGCACTGAGCATTCCCTAACAATCTCCGCCATTTTTATAAAAAAAAAAAATCATACCGTAGAGGGTCAGAAGGTATGCCAAACCATGTGTTCATTTCATCCTTGGCCACCATTGTGCAACTGATTGTGTCTTTGGCGGTGGCCGCCACAAATGTCAAGAGGGGTGAAGGGGGGTGGGGGCAACAGGGACGGGGAAACAAATAATTTAAAAATAAAAGAATACAATTACCCTTCTGCCGTTCCCGATGCCTCGCTCCTCATTCACTGGGACATCAGTACAGGCTCCCCAGCAATCCTGGCACTGCTCTCATGCTAAACCTAGTATGAAAACATTGCCAGGACTGGTCTAAGAGGCTTGGACTGCCGCTCTGACAGTGTTCTGGGGTCTGTGCAATTTCTCCAGCCCGGCTGAGAAACCTAAGTGCGCATGTGTGTTTGGACAGCCAAACGCACATGCACTCTTAGTGCGCTTCAGTCCCCCACTCCTCTTCCTCTCCCATGGCCCAGCCCCACCCCTCCCTGCACTGCTGGCTGAGCCAGCAGATGAAAAAGATATTAGTAGTAAACTATTGTTTTATTTTTCATCTGCTGGCTCTTAGTCGGGGGGCGATACTCCTCCGCCATTGTGGAGGAGCTGCTCCTGAGTGTCTTGGAGAGGACATCTGCCCACTGGCAGATGTTCTCCTATTATTATATTGTGTCACAGTTTTAAATGATTGGTATAACAATGTATTGTATTGCAAAGGCTTTAAATGACTATGCAATTCATTAAATAAACTTGAACTTGCCCACTGGCAAGTGCACTGAGGCCATGCATCGACTAATTGAACACGTGGCACTGAACATATCACCAAATAGCAATGAATTCAGATCCCTGCCCGCTAGGGTAAGAATCAAGCTAGCATGCAAATGGTGGGGGCCCTATGTTCATATGCCTAAGCACTGATCGCCCAGTGCTCCGTCTTTTACTAGTGCTACGAAACTGCAAGTGAGCAAATTTAACTCTATACTTACAATGCCTCACCTACTCGACTCACCTGGCTGGGTCCCAGGAATTTTACCTCAAGATGGTGTTGTCTTATCTACAACCCATTTGTTGATTACAACCGCCCCTTGGCCACCGAACATCTGTCTTTTAACCCAAAATGTAAATATTTCAATACTTGCATGTGCGCGCTATGTCTTTTGTAATACGTTGCACTTGTAAGCGCATGACGTCACCGGGCACTTCCGGCTTCCTCTGTGCCACCATTTGTTACTATGCAGAGCACCTCTGTTCAGAAGATTGTAGTATGCACTTATCAGTTAATAATGAATACCTCTCTTCCCTTCCAGATCAGAGCCGCCGCCATAGAAAACAGCAGCCAGCGGATGGAAATCGAAAACTCCAGGCTGGCAGCGAAAGACTTCAGATTGAAGTGAGTCTGATTTCACTGCGACATCTGGAAATAATGGCGGCCTTCCGCTACTAGAACTTTCTACTAATTCACGAGCCTTTTGCTCCTACTAAGAAGAGCACCGCCTTCAAAATTGTTCACACTAGAGTTCCACTCCTTCCCCAATTTTGGTCATTATGGACACTGTTTCCAGTCCTGGACTTTTGGGTCATAATGCATTCTGGGTGTTGTAGTCTAGTTGTGTTACCATTGACCACATTAGAGGAGCACGCCTGAGATCACGGACTTGTTTGTGACTAGAGACAGTGTATATACTGACTTAAGTGATGCTGTCACGCTACACATACCTGGCACCTCACAGCACAAGCAGTCTTTACATACTCTCCTCGATTCTCTGGGGCTGATAGTATTTTGATTGGGCACTCTAGGTATTCAGCAAGGTCTCCTAGTTTGAACATAATGATTTACTTCATCCTTAGCACCTGTTTTCCTTAAACGAGTTTCAAATCAGCCCCACCCCCATGTGAGATGACATACACCCGTCGAATACATGCAGATCCAGCTCTTTTATGCAGAGCGATAATTGAATGCATTATATTTACATAGATTAATATGTACACAGGCAGATATGTGTGAGTCTCTGTACAGATGTAGATGGCATCCTTGTGCGTCCTTGATGTCAGATTCTAACGAATCTATTATATTATATATAATATTGCTTACACAAAATCTATGACCTAATAGCAACTTAGACAGTGGTGGTAGATGCTAACTTTTCAAATCTGAGACAAACATCTTCCCAAAAAGCTATTGTATTATAAATGTAGAACATTGCTACTTTCTGGTCTATATATTTTTTCCCTCGTTTCTCTCACATCTAGCAACAAACCGAGCAGATGTGTCAGTATAATTTAGATTAACCAATTACTGGTATATAACGCCTTAAAAATAAAGTTGCTGGTACCCAAAATGTACCCAAATGGTGTCGTTGAATGCCGTAGTTGACAAACACTAATGCTGCCTAGTCTTGATTTTATCGCACCCACACTGCCTGCCCTTTTATCTCACTTTTACAGATTCCTTTTCATCGTTACATTCTCCTTTCGTCCCTTTTTCCGTATCTTTCTCTTCTTTCTGTTGCTCTTTTCTGCTGCGTCTCTTTTGCTCTGGGTCAAAGTCTGATGATGGAAATTAAGTCCAAGTCCCCAAAAATGAACAACGGTACCCACCACCGGCACAAACTAAGCACTGCTTACTATTAAGGTATCTCAACATAACAGCTGACATTAAGGTCTAGGCCTCTTGTACCATGGGTACTCGCAAACATTTTCCCAGGGGCCAAAAAGTTTGGCCTGTGATGTGACCGAGGGCCGCATCAATGCCAGCGGAATGGCGGTTGGGCGAGGGGGTTGGGAGGACTGGCGGTTGAGAATTGGTAGGTGAAGCAGAGGGTATACATCTAGTGGCTGAATTGAGCAATATGAAACTAGAAAACCTGGGATTAATCTTAGCTTCCCCACTTTTCAAAATTGTGTGATCCTAGGCAATTGCTTAATTTTAGGTTCAGGGTCTGCACCGTACAAATCTGCTTCTGTGTTTGATTTAATAAACTATAATTTTGTTCATCTGTTAAATGAACCCATGCCACTCAAAAAGTGCACATAACATCTGACTTGCTTGTTTAATTCACTATTGGCGTATTTGTCAGGGTAAAAGTGAAAATGAATGTTTCTAAATTCTTGTTTGAAAACTATCACATTTAAATTAATACTTCTCATTGCAATGATACAATCAATTATACTTAGGTGAAATGCTCTGTGTGTTAACTTAATACACTTTTTTGAAGTGACTGTTATATTTGTACACTTCTGCTGCAAGATGTCTTTAAAAATGAACTTACTTCTAAAGTGAAGCTCAGGACTCCCTGGTTACTTTCTTTCCTTAACACCAGTTAACCTTGAAATAAACAATTGCCTCTTTATTTACGATCGAGTGAAGGACAACCCTGTACTCCTGTTGTCCAGGGGGCCGCATGTAAAGGTCAAGTGGGCCGCATGCAGCCCCCAAGCCGTACTTTGAGTATCCATGGGCTAGACCTACAATGCTCTTAGAAGACTTAAGAGGACTTGTTGGACTGGGAGTTTGTCAGGCGCTCCTCAGACAAGGCACAGTAGTGTACTGTGGTACTGCCTGACGCATGCATGCTCTTGTGACCTAAACCACCTCCTCCCTTTTCTGTCCTTCTTCAGGTATGAGAATGAGCTGGACATGCGCGAGGCCGTGGATGCCGACATCCATCGGCTGCGCAAACACCTGGATGACTTTACCATCACCAGATCTGAATTGGAGAGGCAGATTGAGAGCCTGAACGAAGAGCTGGCCTACCTCAAGAAGGACCATCAAGAGGTAGAATGATGATCTTGCACTTTGTTTCCTGCTAATGCATGACCAATTAATAATACCTTTTAGCAACATAAGAGCTTTTGAATGCTTCTTAACTTGGGATGGTGCCTGATTCTTCTTTTGGAAGTGTGGTTGGCCTCCAGTTCTGTTTTTTGGGACTCCTGAGTGTATTTTACAGCTGTAACCTTTCTTCAAAAGACTAATGTTGAAGGAATAGTGTCTGTGCAGGGGTAATTTAATGGGGAAAGAGGTGACTTTCTTGCAGAGGGCTGAGCTACTGAGAAAAGCCTGATCTGTTTGTTAGAGGATGTGGGGCTGTTCGACACTATGTTCTATAGGAAGGGAGAGTGTCCCATATGTGTGTTGTTTAAGAGGTAATACATTGTCTTTTGATCTTTTGAGGGGCAGTTTCTTGGGCAGTGGTCTTTAGTGGGTGAAAATGTGATCAACTATTAGACTGTTCTCTATTCTAACATGGCTTCTAGAGGTCGAGGCTGCTCTCTGTTTTGTTGCCTCTTGTCATGGCTGGGGTCTAGTAGTTGTTTATATGATAGCGTGCTCTAATGGCTTAGGGTGTGATTTTAATGTGTAATATGTTTTGGTGTCAAAAGGCTTGATCCAATATGCCGTGGGATTTTACAGGCGACCGTGTTGCCTATTTAGGTTGTGAATTATACTTACCTAGTAAATTTCTTATTGAGGTCTGTATTCTCCTGGCAGACAGTGTGAGCTGTACAATTATGAGTTCTACTGATGAATGATGTAATCTTTCGGTATTTCGAAGCATCAGCTAAGGGTATAGTCTGTTTTTAACTATTTGTACCAGAAATAAGTTCCGGGTACGGAACTGTATTGGACTAATGTCTGGCACATAAGGTTATATTATGTTTTATTGGACTGAGCACATTTGTGGTGTGAGGGTTGTATAGGGTTGTATAGTTGCTCTGGTATGGTCTGCTAAGCTGAAGAGTGTCAGTTAGTCGCAGGGTGTAGATTCTGCAGGTGGTGTGTGGTCTGGTGGGAAGATGCTTGTTACAGAAATAAACAATGTTTTTTTTTTTTTAGGGGAGTAGCCCTTATTAAATCGTAAGGTGAAGTCAAAGGTGCTCTATTGTGGATTGGGTCTTGGTGGAGGTGAGGTTGTCTAATGAAAGGGGGTCTTTTGTATGATGCAGTGTTATATTGAGAGAAAGTGTGATCCAATGAAGGGTGTGTTGTTCAGTGACAGGTTGTAGTCTTGTCGGAGGGGTGCACACTAATGGAACATGGCATTATCTAAAAGGACGAGCTGTGATGTCATGTTATGGGTGTGGACTTGTGAGAGGATTCATGATCTAATGAAAGTCAATGTTTTCAAAGATATGAGACTGTGTTTTCAGGGGTTTAATGATCAATTTCTATAGGATGTATTTCAGTTTTCTTCAGATATACGATCCTATTTCTCTCTAGTCAATTACCATGGCATCTACTTTAACATCTAGTGTCCCCCAAGCTTTTTAAATGTGGATTTAGTTCCTGTTCATTATGATCTGCATGCCAATGGTCTTCATGCTCTGCCCAGGAGATGACGGTAGCGAGTGGCAATGTTTCTGGCGAAGTGAGTGTGGAGATGGACGCTCCTCCTGGACAAGACCTAACCAAAATCCTGAATGGAATGAGAGCTGGTTATGAGGCGCTGGTAGAGAAGAGCCGCAGGGAAGCCCAGGCCCAGTTCCTGAAGGCGGTAAGAAGCTTGTTACAAAGAGGCACATTGTGCAATGTAATATGGTGAGCAGCCTATTGGTCAGGCACATTTCACACGTGTTAGATCCTAACAATGCTTTCCTCTCTCTTTCAATCTGTTTTCTCAGTCTGAAGAATTGAAGGTACATCTCACTGAGAACGTGCAGGCGGTGCAGTCATCTATGAGCGAGGTGACAGATACTCGTCGCACTCTCCACAAATTGGAGATCGACCTTCAGACCGAGAGGGCCACGGTATGTATGTCTCAGGTACTGTGCGATTCCCAGATGAGGGGAACGCACCTTTACTCATGTGGGTGTATACTTAGGCTTTTTAAGCAATCTCGATATCTTTGCAATAATATTAATCAAATATCATCAGAATTACTTAAAACGAAGAAACCTCACTCACTTCAGCAGCAGCTTTTCCCCAAAACATAAAACTACCTATTTAAAATTCTTAACAAGAGAATATAGATGGTACGGCAATATGTTAATGGACAGCACACGGACGAACACAGAATTGCAAAAAGTTTTTTTTTACTGACATTAGAGGAGGGGGGTGGGTGTGGTGTTGTGTGTTGTGTGCGTGCATGGGGGTGTGAGTGTGAGTGTGTAGAGGGGGTGTGTGAGTGAGTGTATGCATGCGGGGGGTGTTGTGTGTTTGAAAATGTGTGCGTGTCTGTCTGTATGTATGTGTGTGTGTATGACTGTGTGTGTGTCTGTTGGTATGTTTGTTGGTATGTGTGCGGGTATGTGTTATGGTAGTGTCTGTGTGCGTGTAGGGTGGGGGTGTGTTTTGATGTTGGGGGTGGGGGGGTCCTGCCACCTCTGTGGGTGGTAGGGGGGTCAGGGGTGTAGGGGTAGGACTCTGGGGAGTGGGCTGGGAGAGACCCCTATCAGTGCCAGGGAAGGAATTCCCTGGCGCTGATAGTGCCTACCGCCATGGATTTCGTGGTGGTAGAGAACCCCACGAAATCCATGGCGGTACACAGGGTCGTGATACCGCCGGCGGTGTTGTGACAGCCGCTGGTCTGGAGACCGAAGTCTCCAGCCCAGCAGTCGTTACCACCCTGGCGGTCGGAGTGGAGAAGTGGGGGTTTAGCATGGCGGTCACTGCCATGCTTGTAATGCCATTTTTTTCCCGCAGGCCTGTTGGCGATATTATCGCCATTTCTCCACGGACCGCCAGGGTTGTAATGAGGGCCATTGTTTCACTGTGAGAGGTGCGTGGTGTGCAGACATGAGTTTGGGGCATTTAAACCAAACACAAAAGGATGCTCTCAACTTGCTGTGCCAACAAACTTACACTTCACCAAACTGCTCTGGCTTTTCTGCCAGCCTATTGGACATGCTTTTAGTGATCTGTAACATGTGGGGTTCATCTCTTGACAGAAAATCTCCCTTGAATCAACCTCAGCAGAGACAGAACAACGCTATGGGGCAGAGCTCATGCATATACAACAGAGGATCAACGGCCTGGAGGAGCAGCTCTTCCAACTCCGCAGGAGCATGGAGCTGCAGAGCTTCGAGTACCAGAATCTCCTGGACATCAGGACCCAGCTGGAGATGGAGATCGCGACCTACCGGCACCTGCTGGAGAACGAGTTTGAGTAAAGAAGTCTTGTATAGATCTGTCACAACTCTCATATAAGGGGCAAGAACTGTCCACTGGAGGGATATCAATCATAGAGTTAACAATGTCCCCGTAGACCTTACTAGATTGGCACTGATACCCATTTTCTGCTGTGGCCTCAAAGACATTAACGGACTTCCGCTCATAATCATTTCCAACAACTCTATAGACTTTAATTAGCTGTATGTCAGAATATCAAAGTTCAAAATATAGACCTGTGGCCTCAATATTGATTAATAAAATATTGTGAAGGTGTGTGTGTTCCCATGTAGAGCACCCTACAGCACCAAAGACACACTAAATTTGCTCACTTCAAATGTCTGTTTTTCTAGCAAAGTTCAGAAGCATAAGATTAGCACAGTGCCATCCATGCCAAGCTAGAAAGGGACAAAGTCTTAATGCATTTATTTAGAAAGTCTTTAGGCATGGGATTAGGTAGTGCCATCTATGCCAAGCTGTAAAATGACAAAAGCCTTCTACCACTCCAGGCACACTATTACAGACTTTTTTGCGGGTATCACCCCTCATCAGCCAGGCTACCATGAATCCAGTGGCACAGTGAGCACTGGACCCACGTCTGGGCATACCCTTCCCACTTAGGGCGACTATAGCAACACAAAAAGATGATGGATGGAATTCTGAACATTTTCAAACATTCACACCCCAAACTGGGACCCGTGCTCACTGTGCCATTGGTTTCATGTGAGCCTGGTTGATGAGGGGTGATACCATGAAACCGGTCTCAGGATGTTTGTTCCAGGTCCATGGCGGACCTGGCCTGGCAGCTTGGGCTGGACTGTTTCCATGGGGAGCAGGGTCGAGAGTGATTTGCATATGGCTGGGTTGACGTTGTGAGAAAAAAACTATAGATTTAACCCAGATCAGTGACTGAGGGTAAATGTTTGACAATGTTCAGCATTCTGTCCATCATCTTTTTGTGTTGTTAAAATGGTAATGTACAGCATACCATCAATAAGAAACTATGGCATCTGTTAAATTGCTATTTTGGAAGGAGGGTCCACAGTTACTAAAAACAATGT
The DNA here is from genome assembly GCF_031143425.1 of Pleurodeles waltl. Lineage (NCBI taxonomy): Eukaryota > Metazoa > Chordata > Amphibia > Caudata > Salamandridae > Pleurodeles > Pleurodeles waltl. The sequence continues at coordinate 143,502,260 of NC_090445.1, read as the reverse complement.
ATGTTTGTTTTTTTACCAGCGGTGCCAACAAATCATCTTTTCCAGTTTCGTCTAGTAGAAGTTCTACGGTATCCAGCTCCCAAGAAATATCCTTTTCCCAAAGTTCGATCATCGAAGTGAAATCGCAGACATTGTCAGTGGATTCCAAGAAAGGTGTGTCAGCATTTTCACATCACTAGGTTGCTTTGTTTCTCCATGTTCAGCTTTCAAAGCAGTCATAGCTCAGTTGGCATGAGTTGTGGATGGCAATGCATGCCTTCATATCGAGGCAGATTTCTGGGAATATCATAGAAATCACTTTCTTAACTCTAAAGTGTTGATTGTAAATCATGTTTGATGCTTGGGTGCAGACATGTGTTCTAAGAAAGTGAGCCTCTCTATCAAATTGGGACCACTACAGAGTAAACCTGAAATATATAAGAAGAAGTTTGAGGAAGTCTGTTTTCTATTGTAATACAACAAAAAATATAGAAGATCTGGGATAGGCAAGAATAAACTGGAGAGGGTGGGGTGGACGGAGTATAGAAACCTTACATAAGAGTAGTGGGATGTACAAAAATAACAAAAGATCCCATGCAAAAGGAAAGTGTACCCCTACCTAAATAAAAAGGTGAGGGGAGAACAGAGGTGTCAGTATGATAGAAATAAGGGTGAAGGGTATAGGGTGGGAACATCTCAGCAAACAAATCAGAAAGAAAACCACAAACAAGACGTTACTCCAGGCAATCCATAAAGTAAAAACAACTTGTGGAAATATTAATAAAAGCCACTTTGCAAAGTTTTAATTCATCAACCTAGTAAATGTTTTTTCTTCTTGTGGAGAAGAGTTCCTGAAAAGAGGTTAATTGAACTAGCATCTTCAAGTTTGTTATTCCTCAAGATGACATAGAACTTTAGACAACCTATGAGTTTAAAGGAGATGCAAAATGTTGGTGTTGCTTCCATTTGACATTTCACTAGTCTTCAGGCAGACCCTCCTTGTCTCTCATCTCCTTTTCAATGTGACGCTCTTCAGCTTTGCATGATCAGCCTAAGACTAAGAGACATTTATTGTCTGAGGCATCTAGTGATCAAAATCAATGCAGTGACTAATTGCAGACTGTTTATCACATAATATTTTAAGATATGCTTTAGGGGAAGCAGATCCCTTTCACAAGCAGATTGTTCTTCCACAGTGCTGACTTTAAATAATCAATTTAGGCAAGGATTCCCCAGAATGTCTTGTTCTTTATACCTGAAAGCAATCAATGCAGTGCCATCTTCTACATAGCACATAGTGTTATGTCTGTCCAAATCTTATGGGCCTCCTCAGGGAACAGGAAGAATCCCAACATCTGTTAAGACTGAATGTTTGGAACTGGTAAGTGAGGTAATTATGGGAAGAGGAGTCTCAAGGTACCCTCTAAAGACAGACTCAAGCACATCTATTGGTAGAATTAGGCACGCTTTAAGCCCTCCCAAGAATGTTGGCACTTTCATTTGTGTGAGTGGGAGAGGAATGAACCTTGGCACCTGGTGCCTTTCCAGAGAGGATGAAGCAGATATTTGGGAAAGCCATCCCATGTAAGGCAATGGAGGTGAGCCCCTCTAGGAGGGTAAGGCTGATATCCCTCAGGGCAATCCTATTCAGTCTATGGAGGTATTTGGCTTACTAGGGTGGTGAAAATGCTAAATGAACAGACTAAAAAGAACTTTACAGACCTCAGAAAAGGAATAGACCCACAAATTGTTCCTTGTGTCTACAAAATGGACATACTGCGGATTTTCAGTTTGTTCGATTGATAGTTGCACTTGCTTGGCATGATATGTTTAGCATGATTTTCATATTGTAGATTTTTTATTGTACTTCTGCTGCACAGAAAACTGATGGCATGCCAGAACACAGAAACTAGCTTTGTTTCGTAAACACTGTTTATTTCTGGGCACTGCGTAACAACAAAGGCAGCAGCAGTCCACTTTAGTGGGGGACAGTGCCTGCACACACTCTGAATGTAGGAAACAACCTTTAGAGATTTTGAGGCTCATTTACAAGAATCTGATGCATCGGAGCTCTGATGCATCAGAATTCTTGCGCTGCGCCCCCCTAATGACGCCATGGATTCGCTGTATTTACAATTCAGATGTGTCAGAAATCCTTACGCATCTGTGAAGCTAAAGTCACACATTGCTGGACTAGTGTAAAAAACATGACGCTACTCCAGCAGTGCCCGGAGGCCCCCATAGATAAAAGCCCTGCGTCAGTTTAAAACCTGCTCTGAGTAGGAGTTTAAGTTTTTGACACAGTAAAGGCGCGGAACGACGCAGTGAAATCTTATAAATTTCATTGCACCAGTTCTGCATGACTTGTAACGGGGAATGCCTACCTTACACACATTATAGCTGGTGCAGGTAAAATGTGGCGCAAGGCTTTACAGACTGGCACAATGGTCCCATTGCGCCTGTTTATAAATGTGGCGCATTGTAGAGGACTGCTTTGCATCACTGCTGCATCAAAAAAAATTCTGCTATAGCGGCGCAAGGGGCTTGAAAATAAGCCCCTTTGTATTCTGCTTAAAACTTATTTACTGCTATGAAATCACAAAACGTTTTATCTGTATTATCATATTTCAATTATATTGTTTTTTTTTTTTACTGTTACATATAAGGTTCAATGGAACCTAAAAATAATAATAAGCATTCCAAACAAGTGTCACAATTGAAGGTGACCTTGGAGGCACGTGGCAGTTATTAGGAAAAGGGACTCCTAACATAATCTAGGTTTGTGCAAACAGGAGTAAAGGTTTAGCGCTCTTTAATCCTCTGGACTTTGAAGCGCACACATCTAACACCAGATAATAGGACTGTTGGTCTACAGCCTCAGAGAGTTACCCATAATCTGCTTTTGATTGGCACGAAGATGACAAAGTTATAAGTACAGAATGCTAGTCACATTCCCATTTTTCTACAGTGTAGTTCTAATTTGCATTTATTGTTTCTTGCCAATATCCAGGATCCCAACTGAACCAGGAAAGTGAATACCTTTGTGAGGAAGTCGACTTCACTCATGAGGACCAGCTGGAGGACGTAACAAATGAAAAATAAGCACATGTTAAGGAAAATCAGTCTTTCCAAAGGACACAGAACGCGATTACAGAGAGAGCTTGGCTTGTCTGCTCTGATAAATATGAGACGACGCAGCAGACTGAAGAAGAAGCCACATGCACACACCCCTTATCTCCCAGTCCAGGTTACACAACGTCTTTAACAACGTCTCCACAGCAGCAATGTGTGTACCCCTATGTTACAAGACAATGAAGAAAATATGAAGAAGGGGATATAAAAAACCAGGGAAGGGTCTACTCGTGAGGCAAACTAGGAGCAGTGTCACATTCCCTCCAACAAAATCAATGGGACGCAAGGCATCACTGCATAGTAGTTCTGTGGTTGCAGGTTTACTACTTGTTGTAAACAGTCTAAGTGGCAGAGAAGCCACGTAGAAGGGAAAGCAGTGTACATGAATGCATTGGTTACAAAGCAAACAAGCATTTGCAATGCAATGGGTCTCGGGTTTGCTCGAGTTATAGCTATTAGCGTTGTAAACTAGAGGACGCGTGGCAATGCTTATACAAATGATGTCTGCCATCGGGTGGAGGGTGGGGAGGGTAGGCCTCGGAGCGAAAGGGTTAAGCAGTGAACAACTGCACATTATTCCCAGCTGCCTCCGTTGTGTGCTTCTCTCTCGTCTCCAGCTCCATGTTGCTCTCTCTTGCTCGGGTGTTTCTTTGGAGTTCTCTTCCCCTATTGCTTCTTCTCCTCCTCACCCTTTGTGTGCTATTATTCCTCTTCCTCCCCCAACACCCCTCCCTCCTCTGTTATGCTCCAGCATCCGCTATCCTATTTTTGTGGGATTGCTTTTGTGCTATAAAACTTTTTTTTTTTAATTTACGATAAAAGTGAGGTCTGCTAGTAGTACCGGAGGCGAGTCCTATTTGACTTTGACAAAACTTGTTTTACTGATGTATATTTTGGCAGGGCGTGAGGCAATAGCATCCTGTTACATGCCCAGGCTGAGTTCAGGAGAGGCGATGGTCATGGGAATCCGGGGAGTATTGTGTACGTCGACGTCCATCCCTTGCTTTCAGCTCTTAGATTTGGGATAGCAATGATATGTCATAGATGAGGGAAACAACCTCTTTCTGCGCCTCAGTAGCTCTCTCAGCTTCGCACCCACCACGCACACCTTCCCTCCCCCAAGCCCATCACGGGGAAACATCAGTCACCAGCTGCAGCCAGCACCGACGGAGACCTGCTGCAGGGTGTAGGAGACGCAGGAAAGATAGGGCCATATTTATACTCCGTTTGCGCCGAAATTGCGTCGTTTTTTTTGACGCAATTTCGACGCAAAACTAACGCCAACTAACGCCATATTTATACTATGGCGTTAGAGGCGAATAGCGCCAAAGTTCCTGGAATGTGCGTCATTTTTTAGCGTGAACCCCTTCCTTGCGTTAATGATATGCAAGGGAGGCGTTCCCGTCTAAAAAATGACTCCCAGGCCTTTACGTGGTATTTATACTCCCGGGCAAAAGAGACGCCCGGGAGTTGGCGTGGCAAAAAACGGCGCATTTGCGCCACTTTTTAACGCCTGCTCAGGGCAGGCGTTAAGGGGCCTGTGGGCTCAAAATGAGCCCACAGGTGCCCTCCCATGCCCCCAGGGACCCCCCCTGCCACCCTTGCCCACCCCAGGAGGACCCCCAAGGATGGAGGGACCCACCCCAGGGACATTCAGGTAAGTTCAGGTAAGTATAATTTTTTATTTTTTATATTTGTTTTTGGTGGCATAGGGGGGCCTTATTTGTGCCCCCCTACATGCCACTATGCCCAATGACCATGCCCAGGGGACAGAAGTCCCCTGGGCATGGCCATTGGGCAAGGGGGCATGACTCCTATCTTTACAATGATAGGAGTCATGTTGATGGGGGATGGGCGTCGTTAAAAAATGGCGCAAGTCGGGTTAAGACGATTTTTTCGACGTAACCTGACTTGCCCCATTTTAAGACGCCCATGCGCCATTTTCCCCCTACGCCGGCGCTGTCTGGTCTACGTGGTTTTTTCCCACGCAAACCAGGCAGCGCCAGTCTGATTGCGCCGTCTAACGCCATTCCATAAATACGGCGCCCGCATGGCGCTTCAGAATGGCGTTAGACGGCGCAAAACTTTTTGACGCTAAACTGCGTTAGCGCAGTTTAGCGTCAAAAAGTATAAATATGGGCCATAGTGCGCACGGTTCACGCCAATAAAATGGGGGCCCGCTCTATAAGGCAACAAAATAAAAATCCTGTAGCCACAATGTCTACTTCGACACTTTAAATCTATTTCTCATACTGTTTCTTTCTCAAACCTGCAAAGGTGGCTTCCACGAATATTAAATCAAACCTCCAACAACTCAGTTGTATTTCAATAAAGATATGTGAGCTCAGACTGAACATCGAGTAGTGAGTACAAAGTGCAAATGTAAATATAAAACAATTGACAAAGTTTTTTTTGTAAATGAGCGCGGTTGCGCTGTGTAAAACCCAGCGAGATCGCACTGTGAACAAACTAAAAACCAAAAGTTGTCCAGAAACCATGCTGAAAAAATGGATCCTTGTATGCTTTCAGTAATTGGCTGGTGCTCTCAAATAGGGCTAATCACTGGAAAATTCATGACTTATGCATGCCTTTCACAAATGAAATCAAGCTAATTTTAAAAGGCAAGCCCACAAACCATTGAAAGTGATGGGCGTAACCTGGGAGTGGTTAAAAGCCCAATGAGAGATTACAACAGAGACCAGAGCGTTTGTGCGCTGGACCCTAAAAAGAGTTACCCATGTATATGGATTCACATTGTGGGAACTCAGAACATGGAATTATTTGAGCCCCTTGATTCATGAATAAACGCCTTTCTCTAAATAAGCTACTCAAATGCAATTAGAAAAAAAGAAAAATGGAATAAGGAAAAAGATTGCATTTTTTTTTACATTTTATTAGATGAAAAAAGTTCCACTCTGAAGTCTTTCCTTTGCACAATTTTTAAGAGCCCCTAGAAAGAAAAATTATCAGCTACTGGAACTACACTCTTACTTTTACCTCGGGCTAATATTGAACTCCTGATTTCTTTCTCCCTTAGGACAGAGTGCATTGTGTCCAAATTGTTCAAGACTCCATGTGTTTCTCTGAAGTAACCCTAAATATGTCATAAAAGGGGGCCCTCGGAGCTCTTCTGATTCAATGTAAGATCTCAGTTTCTCTTTGTGATGGAATAAATGCTCTCTTTCAAATAACAAATGCAGTCCTTGTGCGTGTCTTGTGTGTCTAGGAGTCGCTTACTGCTGTACCTTTCTCATACAGGAACCACTTCTGCTAGGAGCCACTTCTGCTGCTATGCCTCTATCACACAGGAATCTCATCTGCTGCTATATATTTGTCATACAGGAATCGCATCTGCTGCCATACATCTCTGATATAGGAATCACATCTGCTGCTATGCCTCTCTCCAACAGGACCCTCTTCAGCTGCTATGCCTCCCATGCAGGAATCGCTTCTGCTGCTATACATCTCTCATTTAGGGTTCACTTCTGCTGCTATGCCTCTGTCACATAGGAATCACCCCTGTGGCTATTCATCTCTCATACAGGAATCACGTCTGCTGCTATGCCTCTCTAATACAGGAATGTCCTCTACTGCTATACATCTCTCATATGGGAATCATCTTTTCTGCCTCACCTCTGATATACAGGGATTATTTCTACTGCAACACCTCTCACATACAGGAATTACCTCTACTGCTATACCTCTCATACTATACCTCTCACACAGAAATAATTTCTGCTGCTATACATCTCATACAGGATTCACCTCATGCTATAACTTTCTCACACAGGAATCACTTTTACCTGCCTCTCATAAAGGAATCATTCTTGCTGCTATACCTCTCTCACACAGTAGTCATTTCTACTGCTATAGCTCTCTTATACAGAAATCACTTCTACTGCCATACTTTCATACTACATCTCTCATACAGGAAACATTTCTGCTGCTATACATCTCTCATATAGGAACCACCTTTTTTGCAATACTTTTCTCATACAGGAATCTCTGCTACTGCTGTCTCTCTCTTATACAGGAATCATCTCTGCTGCTATACCTCTCTCATACAAGATTTCACTTCTGCTGCTATACCTCTCTCATACAGGTATTAAAGTGTGTTCTCTGCTGCTACACGTGTCTCATATAACAATCACATCCGCTCATCAAAGTGAATCTTGTGTGTCATGTCTTGTGAGTATTTATTATGGACTCCTTTTGGATCCTGAAGGACTCCACAGTAAGATGACGTAAGTGTTAGAATGTGGTGAAGTGAATGCAGGTTCAGAATGTGGAGTTCGCAGTTACATGTTGAAAAATAAAGACGTGTAATACAAAGCTCCATGTGAGGCGTATTCATTGGTGGGTACCCAGGCTTTGGAAGAAGCTGCCACTGGAGACGAGTATGGGCTAAGTAACCTGAAGATCGACAGTGCTCTCTCGGAGAGTTTGCCAAGGAACAAGCAAACTGCTCGTGCATTCCACATGTGCCTTGGTCGAAGTGCCAAATCGACAGTTGGCGTATGTTGAGTTAAAGGGCGAATCTAGTCAGGTTGAAGAATTTAAAGATAAAGAAAGCGTTATTGAGACGTCTATGCATCAGTATATCCAAAAAACTACGAACTGGGCCATACAGGAAGATACTGTGCTACCACGCAATATAGAGCTATACAGTATACAGAGCACTATTACTGAAGGTGAATACAACCAGGCTTTGAACGTGCAGGAATTAGTAGTGGCAGAATAAGCAATACAGCTGTGATCAGAAGCGCTGCAAAGCTGAGATTAACCAGGTGTTAAAAGAGCAAAAAGAAAGACTTGAAAACACAACCACTCAGATGCATGAAAATGTCATGTGTTTACTTTAACTGAATAAAGAGAGTCATACTGATGCCGAAAGTGACTCCAAGAGAAGTGCCTGTGGCTGTGCAGAGCCGTCCATACCTGTAGTGATGAGAGGTTCAGCAGAAAGCCATATTGCCAATGTAGACCATAAAAGATGACCTCAGAGGCCAGCACATCACAGAGCCGGGGAAGGGGCAAGAATGGAATAGATCCTGATTTCTGGGACAGGAAGTCAGAGAGATCTCCAGTCACAGTGTCAGCCAATCCAGTGAACAGTTACAATGCTGCTGTTTTCCTGAAATAACTGGATACGCTCATTAAACACTATGGCCCTCATTATAACAATGGCAGTATAAACCGCCTACCGCTGCGGCGACGGGCGCCAAAATCCAGTCGCCGCAGCTACCAGCCATCCGCCATATTATGACCGTAGCCAGAATTCCACCAGAAGGATGGCGGGATTCTGCCTGCGGCCATGGCGGCGGATGGCGGCGGATGGTGGTAAGGTGGCGTGGCTGCCAGCAGCAGCTCAACGACAGTAGACCGCCGCAGACCACATCATGACACATGATACGGCCTAGCGGTGTTCTGCTGGCGGCGCTGTTCTGACCGCGGCGCCCCATCCCACCTCCTGCCAGAGGACCCCCTGCAATCAGGTAAGTCGGGTGCTCTGACAGGGGAGGGAGGTGTTGTGTGCGTGACTGTTCATGCGTGTGTGAATGCGGGTGTGTGTTGCGAATGGAATGAGTGTGTGTATGTATGGTTGTGTGAATGCGTGTGTTCCTGTATGTATGTCAGTGTGTGTGGATGTGTGTGATAATGGATGTATGCATGTGTGGGTGAATGTGGGTATGACTGTGTATGCATGTGTGCGATGGTGCGTGAATGTGCGTGTATGTCGTGGGGAGGGTCTGAAGAGAGGAGGGGTGGGGGGAAACCAGGGGAAGGGAAGTGGGGCAGTGAAGACCCCTATCAGTGACAGGGAAGGGATTCCCTGTCACTGATAGTGCCTACCGCCATGGTTTTCGTGGCAGTAAGGAAGCCACGAAAACCCTGGCGGTAGGCGGGGCCATAATCCCGTGGGTGGGACAGTGTTGGCCGCCTGGCTGGAGACTGAAGTCTCCAGCCCGGTAGCTGTTACCGCCGTGGCGGACGGAGTGATAAATTGGCGGTTTGGCTTGAGCCAAACTGCCAATGTCAAATTATGGTGAAAAGTGCCGCCAACCTGTTGGCAGTACTTTTCTCCATTATACCGCCGTCCGCCAGGGTTGTAATGAGGGCCTATAAGTTTGATTAATTTAATGACAAAGAAGCAATACGTTTTAGAGTTATTGATGGATGTCTTTCAGATTCATTAAGACAACAAGTGTTAAGAGAAACCCTTAGTCTGGAGCAAGCTCTCACGGCTGTGAGAGCTGAAGAGTGTGCTGACATGGAGGCTGGAGGTGCCCAAAGTGAATCGGTCATGAACATGAAGAGGAAGCGGAAACACAAAGATGTTGTCTCCATGGAAAAAGAAGTAATGTTTCAGATTTGGATTAGCGTTTCCACACAAAGGTAAATGTTTGGCAATTGGACTGATATGCAAAGGTTGTGGAAAAGAGAACCATTTTGCAATGGTTTACAAGGTGAAGGGAAAAAGTAAGTGTGTCACAGCAAGAAGACAAAATGGCTGACCGTTCCAGAAGTGATGTTCAACATGCTCCCACAAGGCCAAGTTATAATCTCAGTTGAGACAAATCAACACCAAATGAATTTGATCATTCTCTAGATCATCGTCAAAATGTTTATCAGTAGCAGTATCAAGTGAAAGTGAAGAAGATGATTGTGCCACGTCAATGTTTACCTCAGAGAAGCGCACACTTACTAGACTGGCTGCATGTGAATAGAATTAACAGTCAAAGAAAAGTCGACAGGAGAAAGCCAAGTCAAACATTGGCTGCACTGCAAAAAAAATATTGTGGATTCATCATCAACAGCGGTGCCTCAATAAATATTATGCCTGAAGAGAAATACTGACAAGATTGAAAACAAAATTGTACATGTGGGATGCATCAACCCCTCTGAAAAGTAAAGGTTTGTTTGTAGCGACCATGAAACACAAGCAAACAAATGTGCAGGTGCTCATTCACGTACTTTAAGGTACAGAGTAAAGTGCCTGTCCACTCAGTTGCAGCATGGCTGCTGATAAGGGAGTGATATCAGTGAATTACAATATGAATGCTCATCAGAAAATAGTAAGTCAGTTCCCTTCACTATTTCATGGGTTAGGAAAACTTAAGACTGTGAAAGTACAATTACATTTCAAGGAATATGTTGGACATGTTGCTCAGATACACAGAAGAATTGTATTACATATACAAGCAGCTGTTTGAAAAGGAGGTTGAATCATTATTTAAGAATGCCATCATTGAGTGTTCTACTGGTCTAATGCCATGGGTTTCTCCTATAATAGTACTGCCCACAAAGGACAGTGAGGAGCTGTATGCATCTGCATGTATATGTGTCAAGTGAACAAGGCAATTGAAAGAAACAACATTGAGGTCCGCACATTGTCTACATGATAACATAATTGAATGGTGTGAAAGTCTTCTCTCGCCTTTATTTCAACAAAGTATATCATCAGTTAGAACTCAAGGAGAATTGCACGTACATTACAGCTTTTTCTACACACATTGGTCTGTTTTGATACAAAAGACTAAGGGCCTCATTTAGATTTCGGCAGACGGGTTACTCTGTCACAGCGCTGACGGATATTCCAGCCAACAAAATATGAATCCCATATGAAATAATGCAACATATTTTGGTAGATGGGATATTCGTCATCATTGTGACGGAGTAACCTGTCTGTTGAAATCTAAATCAGGGCTTACGTTTTGGTGAGTCATTTTTCAAGATGTCATTACACGTATAAAACAACCTGTTGTGAAAGCTTTCAGCTATGGCGATGACATATTGGTTTTCAGAGCTACACAGAAGAAACAGCAAGTATGTCATTTACTTGTTGAAGCCGGCTTAATGCTAAATGCTGGGAAATGTGAATTCAATAAGACAGAGCTAAACTTCTTAGGCTTCTCTTTTCTGATGGGGGTATGACACCCGATCCAGCTAAGGTACAAGCATTGTCAAATGCCAGTCCCCCGCAAGATGTTTCCATGTTGCGTTCATTCCTTGGTATGGTCAGTTACTGTTCATGATATATACAAGACTTTGCCACTGTGAGTGCACCATTGAGATAGTTGACGAAAAAGAATGTTTAATTTCACAGGTCACATGACTGTGAGCAGAGTTTCAAGAGAATTAAACAAGCTATTAAAAACGCTACTGAAATGGCATATTTTGATCCAAAGTTACATACTGAGTTGTTGTTGATGCTAGACCAGTCGGGTTAGGCTCTTTTCTTGCACAACACAGCAGACAGACAAATGCTTGAAGACATATTGTGGCCTATGAAAGTAAATGTTTGCCCTAGACTAAATATGCTTATTTACAACCAGAAAAAGAAAGTTTAGCAGTGCTGTGGGCTTGTGAGCATTTTCATGTATTACTGTACGGTAAAACCTTTCACACTTGTGCTGGATCATCAAGCATTGCTTACTATCTTTGGTAATCCAAAAGCCAAGATTCCTATGCAAATTGAATATTAGGGTCTATAATTGCAAGAGTACAACTACACAATTGTGCATTGTCCAGGGAAAGATTAAAAACCTGCTGACTACTTCTCAAGAGTGTCTATACAATGTCATGGTACCCTATCTAAGACTGCTGAAGTCTACATGCATGTCATTGTGAAATCGAACACACTAGCTGCCATTTCATTGGAGTAAATTGTGACTGCCATAAGACAAGATAGTGACATATTGAAATTGAAAGACATTATTACACATCAGCCATGGAATCAACATACCCAACCTCTTATCAGTGACAATGAGTATCAGAAATACAAAAATGTCAAAGCTGAACTGTCAGTGACACAACAAGGAATTATCCAGAGCGGTTCAAGAATTCTCATTCCGGAGAGTCTATGAGAGCAAGTGATTGAAGTGGCTCATGAAGGACATCGTGGAATCGTTGCCACTAAATGCACTCTCCGCAATCGAGTCTGGTGTCCTCATCTTGATGAAGGAGTTGAAAAAGAAATCTATGTAACTGCTTGTCATTGAAAACTATTCCCCAATCCTTGAACATGTCAGAGATGCCCAAGCATGCCTGGAAAAAGTATTGCTGTTGATTATTTCGGTCCACTTGATAATGGACATCACCTGATGACGACTGTGGACTAATACTCTCGCTTCCCATTAGCTGAAGATCTATTGAACATCACTCAGGACAGAGTCATTGAGAGATTAGATAGAAACTTTGTGACAGGAGGCAATCTTGTAATTTTGAAAACTGACAATGGGCCACCTTTTAATAGCAGAAAATTCAGAGACTTCCTCAATCTGCTAAATGTAAAGCATCAGAAGAGCATACCTCTTTGGTCACAGGCTAACAACCTCGTTGAACGTTTCATGAATACGTTTAAGAAAGCTGTTTAGCATACGGCATTGGAGAAGCTCCACCTCAAGACTGTCTTGAATTCTACTCTATGAGCTTACCATTTGACTCCTCACCTGACCACAGGTGAAATCCCTGCAACGTTGATGTTGGGGAGAGCCATAACGACCAAGTTACCTCAGTCAACCAACATCAGAACCAGAACCGATACAGAGATATGTAAAACAGACTTGAGTCATAGCAGAAAATGAAGGCTTACAAAAGGTGACATGAAAATAAAAAAAATTTCAAGCGAGAAGATCGAGTGCTTCTTCCTCAGCCACAATAGTGTAAATCTGATGCTCCTTTTGATACCGGGCCATTTCAAGTTGTAACCAGAAAAGGGCACATGGTGACTGCCCAAAGTCCAGAAAAGTCTATCACGCAAGACTCTTCACACTTCAAACAGGTGGCTCAACATTCGTCAGACAGTAATGTCAATGTAGAGACTGTATCAGAGAGAGCCCTTGGAGAATCCCAGACTGCCATTACTCTTACATCACCAAAGCAGATCATGGATGTTCTGATTATTGATTCCCAATCAAGGCACGATCCGGAAGAGTCATAAAAGCACCAAGAAGACTCATTGAAGAATTATAATGTTTATTTGTTGTAAAAAAAAAATTTGGAACAGTGGGAGAGATGTTGTGTCTTATGAGTATCTATGATCAAACCTTTTTGGATCCTGAAGGATTCTGTGGCATGATGACGTGAGTGTTTCAATGTGGTGAAGTGAATGCAGGTTTAGAATGTTGAGTTTGTTGTTACACCCTGAAGAATAAAGACGTATAATACATATCTCCTTGTGTGACATATTCATTTGCAGGTCTTCAGGCTGGGGAGGGTGCAACACTCTGCAGCTGTACCTCTCACATACAAGATTCAGAACTAGTTTGAAAGTGAGTCTCTTACAGGTATACTCTTCTCACACAGAAATCCCATGGTGTCCTCTACTGCTTTACCTGTCTCACTGAACAAACACTATGGCCCTCATTATGACATTGGTGGTAAATCCCACTTACCGCCACACTGAGTGCCGCCAACTTATAGCCGCAGCGGCAGATATCCGTTCACCATATTATGACACACACACCAATCCGTCAGTATTCAGCCACAAACACAATTCTGCCAGCCCATAGGTCAGTGATAAACTGGCGGTATCAAAACCCACACTGTTACGCCAACAGAACAATGCCCACCACATTATGACCCACGAATCACCACGGCGGACATTTAATGGTGGTAAACCATTGGCAGTACATACTGCTGTGCTCAAAATACACACACAAACAAAAGACCACCACATTGGACAATTTAAATAACACACACCTGACACCCAACACATACCACACCCACACACCCACACTACTATAAAACACACACCCACAGTACCCACAACCCTTTACGAACGCATAAAAAAGCCAAGAGACAGACACCAAGACCACAGACAAAACCAGAGCCACCCACCACTTACACCTATACACTACCCACGCACCCCACATCACACACCCCAACACATTACCCAACACACCCTCACCTACACACCTCGCACAACAATCGTGGCACCACAAAGACACCCCCGATTCACAGAGAAGAAGCTAAGGGTCATGGTGGAGGAAATCATCATGGTAGAGCCACAGCTATTTGGAGCACAGGTGCAGCAGATATGCATTGCAAGGAAGATGGAGCTATAGCGGAGAATTGTGGACAGGGTCAACGCCGTGGGGCTGCACCCCAGAACTAGGGATGACATCAGGAAGAGGTGGAACAACCTACGGGGGAAGGTAATTTCCACTGCAGTGAGACACCAACTTGCTGTACAGAGGACTGACGGTGGACCCCCACCCGTTCCCCCACAACTAACAACATGGGAGGAGCAAGTCTTGGCAATCATGCATCATAAGGGCCTGGCAGGAGTAGCAGGAGGATTGGACTCTGGTAAATCAAATCTTTATTACTAACCCCCCCTACCTGCATGCTGTCACATAGCCCCACCCATACCCTCACCCCATCACTCTACCTTCTCACATACACCCCGCCATCACAACCCACCCATCCCAATACCAAGCCCTGCATGTAACACCAATGCACGGACCCCCATCACAGACCTGCATGGACACCCATCACTAAAGCATGCACACTAGAGACAATCACCTAGCCCACCAAATAACTACTCACACAAGTCAAAGCTGCCAGGGCAAGAACAACCATAGAGGGCAACACACCCATGCACAAGATGATGCAGGCAGAAACAATAACACTGCATTTACATCCCCACAGGTCCCCCACCCAACATCACCGGAGAAGAGGGGCCAGCAACATCCAGTCCCCCCCCCAGAAGAGGCCCACAGTGATGACAGCAGTTCTAGACACCTGGATCTGGATGACCAACCTGGCCCATCAGGGATCTCCAGACAGTCAGTTACCCAGGCACAGTCTCAAACCACCACATCAGGAAACACCAGCACAGCACCCACCCACCCAGCGGGCCCATACCTCTGTTCCCAGGACACGTCAATCATCAGTGTGTCTACCACTACAGGGACCCCAAGGCACCCCACAAACACAGGACGATCAGGAACCTGGGGTCAGTGGCAGTGGGCACATGGTTCAGGGAGGACCTGAAGGACATCCACACCACCCTGGTCACCACTGCAGGGGTGCTGGCAGACATGGCCAACACCATGAGGGAGGCAGTGGCACACCAACAGGCCCCTGATACCAGCCACACCGATTAACAGCCCTCCACCTTCGCTGCCGCTAGAGGACAGGAGTAACAGGCCACCAGCACCCCTCCCCCTGCAGAAGAAGAACCACCCCGCAAACGGTCCCTGCGATCCACGCAGAAGCCAGAGACTATTGCCAAAGCCCCGGCCAGGAAATAAGACTCTCCTGAATGTCACCTTTGTGTCCCACTCTGTCACACTGTCCACCTCGAACTGCCACTGCTCCACTTCCTATGCTCCCTTGGACAATGCACCTGTGATACAAATAGACTGGACTCTAACCTGGACTTTCCTCCACCATCACCCCAGCCCATTGCAATACCCCCTCCACTTATTAGCACTCAAACAAACACCCTTGGAAAAAATACAAGTATGGAGTCTGTCAAATGATTGAACTATGTATGTGTTTAACAAGCTGTAAACATTGCAATTCAACTGTACAGTAATCTATACATTGGTATGACCTGTAGTTGGCTGCAGTCAACATTCCAGGAGCCAGAGTGGGGCACAAATATCTGCAAATCGAGATGCCAAAGGGTACAGTGAGTGGCCATAGAAGTGGGAAAATTAGCCTGCCAGTGACAATGTCAAACACAAAACTGTCAATGTTAAGTGAAGTTACAGTGTCTTACCTGTATGTCACTGGAAGTATTGTTGTATTATTGAAGTTCTGTTGTCCTCATCCTCATCCCCAGCCTCCTCATCTTCACTGTCGACAGGGTCCACTGCTGCCACATGGCCATCTCCAGCCTCATCCTCCTGCAGAAAAGGCACTTGGCGTCTCAAGGCAAGGCTATGCAACATGCAGCATGTTACAATGATCTGGCGGACCTTCAGGAAACCACCTGTTAGATGGAGGCAATGAAACCTGGCCTTCAGGAGGCCAAAGGTCCTCTCGATAATCCTTCTTGTCCGCCCATGTGTCTCATTGTAACGTTCCTCTGCCCTTGTCCTGGGATTCCTCACAGGGGTCAGTAGCCATGAGAGGTTGGGGTAACCAGAGTCACCTGCAAATATCGAGGGACAACAGTTAGACACACACTAACCCTTAGGGCCCACAGCATACCCATACACCAACTTGCACTGGGTGGGAACCATGGCTCACCTATTAGCCACACCCTGACCCTCTGGAGTTGAGTCATCACATATGGGATGCTGCTATTCCTCAGGATAAAGACATCATGCACTGACCCAGGGTACTTTGCATTGACATGGGAGATGTACTGGTCCGCCAGGCACACAATGTGCACATTCATCGAGTGAAAGCTCTTTCTATTCCTGAACACCTGCTCATTTCTCCGCGGGGGACAAATGCAATATGTGTACCATCAATAGCCCCAATTATGTTGGGGGTATGTCCCATTGCATAGAAGTCAGCTTTCACTGTGGTCAAATCATCCACCCGGGGGAAAACGATGTAGCTGTGCATGTGTTTTATCAGGGCAGACAACACTCTGGTCAGCACGTTTGAGAACATTGGCTGTGACATTCCTACTGCCAAGCCCACTGTCACTTGGAAGGAGCTAGTTGCCAAGAAATGGAGTACAGATAGGACTTGCACAAGAGGGTGGATACCGGGTGAGTGACGGATAGCAGATATCAGGTCAGGCTTCAATTGTGCACACAGTTCTGTGATTGTGGCCCTGTCAAGTCTATAGGTGAGGATAACGTGCCTGTCCTCCATTGTTGCCAAGTCCACCAGAGGTCTGTACACGGGCGGCTGTCTCCATCTCCTATTCATCCGCAGTGATTGTAATCTAGGTGGCAAAACAGTGAGCAGTTGGTCAGTATACCATATTTTCAAACACTACACTGCATTGCATGTCGTGCTTCAACTGCATATTTTTTTTATAGGCCGAAATGGTGCATATGTGTACTGTGACGCAGTTTGGTGCCATGGCCTGCCCCCCACCCCCCTGAAATGGCGTCTGCCTGTCCTGAATGGAGGGACATGTGGAAATGAGTTAATTCCGCTGACGTTGTGCGCCGTGGCGGGAGGCGGTTGGGTACCGCCGTGCAACTCCTCATTGGTTATTAATGGGCCCTATGGGGTACAGTGGCCAATAGTGAAGTACGCTGGTGGTGACGGTACGCACCGCCGCGGACATGACCGCCATTTTCTATCTGTTCACTCACTTGCTGCCTGACCCTCAACAGGAGAGGACCTACACTGCAAGTGCTGCTGTGACCTGTGTCTGGAACCGACCATTGCTCGAGTCACTGGGAAAAGGGCCCCTGCCTTCACTGCTGCAGAGTTGGAGAGACTGGTGGATGGGTTCCTGTTCCAGTACCGAATGCTGTATGGGCCTCCAGACCAACAGGTGAGTACACTGTGAGCACGATGCATGGGGCATTCATGCATGGAGTGCTGTGTGTGAGGGCCTTGTGTAAGGGGGTTGTTGGTGTAAGGGTCCTGGGCAGTGTGCTGCATGTATGGTGGGCAATGTCTGTGCATAATGGGATGTGCGGGCTATGGTGGGCCACAAGTGTAGCATGCCGGACGGTCTGACTGATACCTTTGTCCATGTATATTGTTCTGCAGGTCAGCGCCCATCAGAAAAAGGGTATATGGAATGCCATCACCAAGGACATGCGTACCCTGGGGGTCTATGGCAGTCAGAAATGGTGGGAGGACCTGAGATGCTGGACAAGGAAGATGGCGGAGGCCCAGCTGGGGTTGGCCTCCCAATGAGGAAGGGGTACCCGTCGAACCCTGACCGCCCTGATGGCCCGCATACTGGCGGTGGCCTATCTGGAGCTGGATGGGCACTTGAGGGCATCACAGCAGCCACAAGGGGATGAGTGCAGTTTCGCAATATACTACATGCGCAAGGTGGGGTGGCCTCCGGGTGGGGGATGTGGGCCTGTGGGTGCCCCTAGCAGGTTGGACATTGAAGGGCAGGTCCCATGTTGAGCAGGGTATGATGTGAACAACCTCCAACCTAGCTAGTAGGCATCCACTACTGTGCAGGGCTCTCTGGATCTCAGGTATGCTGCTATTGGCGTTTGATGTCCCTATCCATGGGCTAGTGTCTAGCATTGTGACTGTTAGTGTATTGCCTAGTACATCGGCTGTTCCCGTGTGTTTGAGTGTGTTGTGTACGCAAACGGTGGTGTTGGTCCCGCCATTGACCAAGTATATCCTTTGTCTCCCCCCCTTTTTGTTTTGTCACCCTGTCCTTATGTGCATTAGCATCATCTGGTGGAGGAGCAGAGGCACCGGCGATGGAAGGGGGCTGCATCCCACATGGCCCAGGATGCCGAATCCACCGACAGTAAGAGCACCAGTGGGATGGAGGGCGAGAGGAGCACCACGGTGGAGACGGGAGGGGACAGTTCTGACAGTGATACCTCCTCCGATGGAAGCTCCCTGGTGGTAGCGCACACCTCTGTGACCACCCCAACTACAGGTACAGCCGCCACCCCCCATACCAGCACCGCCCTCCCAGCAGCCCCTCAGCGAGTTTCCCGTGCCAGGAGGGTGGGCATCTCCTTCACCCCAGGCACCTCAGGCCCTGCCCCAGTTAGCCCTGCTGCCCTGAGTGAGTAGACTATTGACTTCCTGAGATCCATCTCTGTTGGGCAGTCAACCATAGTGAATGCCATCCAGGGGCTGGCAGGCCATTTGCAACAAACAAATGCATTCCTGGGGGGCATTCACTCTGGCATGGCGGCCCAACAGAGATCAATCCAGACTCTGGCTTCCTCTCTGATGGTAGCCATTGTCCCTGTTTCTAGCCTCCCCCCTCCAACTTCCTCTACCCAGTCCCAGTCCCATTCCCCTCAATCCCAACCTATCCCAAGCACACAGGCAGACCAGCATGCACCCAGCACAACGCACAGGAGTGGCTCAGGCAAACACAAGCACCACACATCCCATGGGCACTCAAACAAACACCATCCAGAATCAGACATACCAACATCCAATGCCTCCACTGTGGCCTCTCCTCCTCGTCCTCCACCTCCCTACCAGTTTTGTCTCCACTCACACCTGCATGCACTACATACTCATCCACTACCTCCATCACCACCACGCCTATCACTACACACCCCTCACTGGCAGTCACCACCCCCATATCCATGTACATGTCCCCTGTGTCCTCTCCCACTTTTTCTGTGCCCCCTTCTCTCAAAGTACACAAACGAAAGCACTCAGACACCCAACATCCATCCACCTCACAACAGCATCCATCCCATGCACCTGCACCCAAACACAGCAGACTGACACAGAATGTGTGCCAGCACCAGCTGCATCATGGAAGGGCAAGGAGGCACCACCAGCTGGTAAAGCGAAGGGCAAGGAGGCACTACCAGCTGGGAGAGCAAAGGGCAAGGAGCAATCCACAGCTGCTGAAAGGAAGGGCAAGGGGCTTGCATCTGCAAGCAGGAAGGACAGGAGGCCTGGTGCTGGGACTCATTCTGAGCCCCCACCACCAACCATGGCGGTTCAGCCATCCGAGGCTGCAGGGGAAGGGCTGGTTTCTCCCCCCACCACTGCCAGCACAGCCACCAGCACCACTGCCAACAGCAGCAGCCCCAGTGGGCAGCCATCCGAGGCTGCAGGGGATGGGTTGGAGCCTCCCCCACCACTGCCAGCCCGACAGTAGCCTTGCCACTTCCACCACTGAGCAGCCGTCATCGCCGGCGGGCAGTGTGTAGTCCTGCCTCCATGGGCTGTGGTGCGTCCTGGCCCCTGCAAATCCTGTAGATGCGGCACCCAGGTGAGAGACTGTGACCTGCACTCCCCAAGATCTGCTTCACAGGACATAATACCCCCTCCAGAACCAGTGAAAGAAGCCATCCATTCACCCCATCCTCAACACAGGATGAAGCTCACTGAGCACAATGTCCCCTCCAGAACCAGTGGAAGAAGCAATCCACTCACCCAATCCTCCACAGGATGAAGCTCACTGGGCACAATGCCCCCTCCAGAACCAGTGGCGAAGCCATCCACTATAGAGACTGTGGCCTTGCACTCCCCAGGACCCAGCAGTGGGCAAACAACCCACTTGAGAGACTGTGACTTTGCACTCCCCAGGACCAAACAGTGGGCAAACCTCCCACTTGAGAGAATGTGGCCTTGCACTCCCCAGAACCGAGCAGTGGGCAAACCACCCACTTGAGAGACTGTGGCCTTGCACTTCCCATGACCGAGCAATGGGCAACCCACCCATTTGAGAGACTGTGTCTTTGCACTCCCCAGGACATCGCACAGGACATGTAGCCCCCTCCAGGACCAGTGGCGTTCTACCATCTTCCAACTGAGGTGCCCCCCATTCCTTGTCGCCCTGAGGTGCCTGTGTATTTTCGACCTGTTGCTCCTGAAGTGTTCTCTCCGTGTTGTTGCAGGAGTGGGTGTGGGCCTTGGCCTATGTGATGTGGCCCTGTGGCCCACGGACATTGAGGACTGGGCGGTTTCTCTTGATTTGTAAATATGTATATACGTTGTATTGTGATGCACTTATTCCTGTTATTTTATCATATTACAGTCACTTTCATCAATTCCTTTTGTTGTTGCATTATGCCTGAGGGGTACGGGATGTATATGTAATGTTACTTCATCTGGTTGTGTATGGTGTTGAGGGTGGGAGTGTTGCGTGTGTGTGTCACTCTCTTTTTCCTCCCCCTCTCCCTTGTGTGCTAGGCGGCAGTACTCACCGTGGTCATCTTCGCTGGCATCGGTATTCATAGTGCAGGAGAAGGTAAACGAACATGGGGAATACGTGCAATTCGGGCTCCATGGCGCCGTGGTTGTTCCCTGATTCTCCAGAGGTGAGTCCTTTGACTTCTGTGTTCTGTTTCTGCCATGCTCTTGATGTCGTTGGTACTGCCCCGGAAAAGGTGGCAGAGGTGTTTCATACTACTGTGGGCTGTACATAGTCTTCCGCCTGGCTTTTGGCGGTTAAAACCGCAGTGGTTGTTGATACCGCCGTGGCGGTCGATGTGTTAAAGTAGCTGACTGTTTCGGCTTATAATTCCATATTTTTTTTTTACCGCCGGCCTGTTGGCAGAAATGCCGCCGCTTTATCACCGACCGCCAGGGTTGTAATGAGGGCCTTAGGGTTTAAACATAGACCCTCATTACAACATTGGCGGCGAAAGCCGCTTACCGCCGTGCAGAAGACCGCCAACACACCGCCTCGGCTGCGGAAATCCGCCACAGCTATTATGACCCACAGCACGGAATCTGCCAAAATTTAGACACCCACACAAGTCCGCCACACCAAAGGTCAGTGATAAACTGGCGAAAACAAAACCTCCACCGTCACGCCAAGAGAAATATGCCCACACTATCACGACACACGAATCCACACTGCAGTCTTTCAACCGCTGTATTCCATTGGCGGTACACACCGCCGCGCTCAAAATACACACACACATACATAACACAGCCACATTGGACAATTCAAAATACACACACCTGATACACATACACACATCACTCCCACACACCCAATACAATATAAAACACCCACCCACATCACCCACAAATGCCTACAACCACAATTGAGAAAGAAGCACAGAGAGAGACACCACCATCAACAATACTAGCATCCACAGGCACGCCAGACCATCACCCACACAACGTCCACGCACCTCACACAACACCCCACTACATATCAGCACACTTATCACCACACACACCACCCCACACATAACCCACACCACCCCATGGCACGGCAAAGACACCCCAGGTTCTCAGAGGAGGAGCTCAGGGTCATGGTGGAGGAAATCGTCCGGGTAGAGCAACAGCTATTCGGATCACAGGTGCAGCACACCTCCATTGCAAGGAAGATGGAGCTATGGCGAAGAATAGTGGAAAGGGTCAACGCAGTGGGACAGCACCCAAGAAATCGGGATGACATTAGGAAGAGGTGGAACGACCTACGGGGGAAGGTGCATTCCCTGGTCTCAAGACACCACCTTGCGGTTCAGCGGACTGGCAGCGGACCCCCACCTCCTCCCCCACAACTAACAACATGGGAGGAGCAGGTCTTGGTGATTCTGCATCCTGAGGGCCTCACAGGAGTAGATGGCGGAATGGACTCTGGTAAGTCAAATCTTAACTATTACATCCCCCACCCTACCTGCATGCCATCATATACCCCCACACTCACCCTCACCCCCATCACTCCAACTCCTCACAAATGTCCCAACATCACAAACCACACATCCCAACACCAAGCCCTGCATGCAACACCAAAGCATGGACACCCATCACCAAAGCATGCCCACTGCACAAACCCATACACCCCCCCTAAACCATCATCACACAAGGTCCCACACAGGAATGCAAGCACTATGGTACACAGTCACCCACCCATTGCACAGCATGGCACACACAGATGTAATAAACATCCTTTTATACCCCTGCAGGACCCCTACCCAACGTCACCGGACAGGAGGGTCCACCATGCACACAGTGATGACAGCAGCTCTGTCCAACTGGATCTAGATGACCAGCCTGGCCCATCGGGGACCTCTGGACAGTTGGTTCCCATCACACAGTCACAGGCCACTACAGAACTTCCGCCCTCTGGAAACACCAGCACAGCACCCACCCAGCGGGCCCATACCTCTGTCCCCAGGACACGTCAATCAGCAGTGTGTCCACCACTATAGGAAAGCCAGGCTAACCCACCACCCCAACAACAAAAGGGACCTGGGGGCAATGACTGTGGGCACACGGTCCAGGGGACGGAGGCCCAGGAACACAGGGGAACTGGGAGGGCTGCTGTGCGACAGGGGGAGGAGAGGTCCAGGGAACCCACTCTCCACAAGGCCCTCTCCTCCATCATGGGAGCCTACCACCACTCCCAGGAGACGATGGCAACGGTACTGGCCAAGTTTCAGGAGGCCCAGCGCCTGCAGGAAGAACAGTATTTGTGCTTCACGGAGGAACTCAGAGCCTTCAATTCCTCCCTGGGCACCATTGTAGGGGTGCCGAAGGAAGTACTCAACACCAGGAGGGACACTGTGGCAAAACAAGGGTCCCCTGACACTAGCATGGACGATGAACTGCCCACCACCTCCGCCGGCGCTGGTGGACAGGAGGCACCGCCACAGGACCACCACACCAGCACCCCAACCCCTGCAGAGGGAGAACCACCCCGCAAATGGTCCCTGAGATCCAGGACAAAGACAGAGAATGATGCCAAGACCCCCGCCAAGAAATGAGACCACCCTGAATGTCATCCTTCTGTCCCACTTTGTCACCCTGTCCTTCCTTAAACTGCCCCAGCTCCACTTCCTATGCCCATTTGGGCAATGCACCTGTGAGACTACTAGACTGGACTCTGCCATGGACATTCCTCCACCATCACCCCTCACCATTTTGCAACCCCCTCCAATATTTTGCACTTAAATAAACACCCTTGAAGCACAAAACAATCTGGAGTCAGTCTGTGATTTCGGAATAGTGTATTAGCAATTACTGTGGCAAAAAGCTCTTTCAATTGTAATGTCAAAATACCTATGTCACACAGCTCTAGTCCATGAGGAATCAAAGCAGATGTCACACAGTGGGACCCACATCTGTAAAATCGTAAGGGAAAGTGACAACTCAGTGACCATAGACTGGGTGAAAACGACAGACAGTAGAGAGGTAGTAGTGTTAAAGTACATGTAGTAGACAGGTTTGTTATCTTACCTGTGTCTCACTGGAAATATTGCAGGATCACCGAGTCCCTGTTGTCCATGTCCTCTTCTTCTGCTTCCTCGTCTTCACTGTCCACAGGCTCCACAGCTGCAACAACACCGCCATCCTGACCATCCTCCTGCAGAAAAGGCACCTGTCATTGCAAAGCTAAGTTGTGAAGCATACATCAGGTCACGATGATCTTGCACACCTTCTTTGGTGAGTAGAATAGGGATCCACCTGTCATATGGAGGCACCTGAATCTGGCCTTCAGGAGGCCGAAGGTCCGCTCGATTCTCCGCCGTATTCGCCCATGGGCCTCAGTGTAGCGTTCCTCTGCCCTTGACCTGGGATTCCACACTGGGGTCAGTAGCCATGTCAAGTTGGGGTAACCAGAGTCACCTGCAAATGGCGAGGGACAACTGTTAGATACACACTAACCTGTAGGGATAACCCCAGACCCAGACAACCATTCCCACTGTCTCGCTTCCAGGTGCTCACCTAATAGCCACACACGGTGCCTCTGGAGTTGACCCATCACATAAGGGATGCTGCTATTCCGCAGGATGTAGGCGTCATGCACTGAGCCAGGGAACTTGGCATTCACATGGGAGATGTACTGGCCTGCCAAACATACCATCTGCACATTCATTGAATGATAACTCTTCTGTACACCTGTTCACTCCTGCCTAGGGGGAACCAAAGCCACATGTGTCCCATCAATGGCACCTATAATGTTGGGGATATGTCCCAGGGCATAGAAATCACCTTTCGCTGTAGGCAAATCCTTAACCTGAGGGAAAACGATGTAGCTCCACATGTGTTTCAGCAGGGCAGGCAACACTCTGGACAACACGTTTGAAAACATAAGCTGGGACATCCCTGATGCTACGGCCACTGTTGTTTGAAATGACCCACTTGCAAGGAAATGGAGCACTGACAGCACCTGCACTTGAGGGGGGATTCCTGTGGGATGGCGGATAGCTGACATCAGGTCTGGTTCCAGCTGGGTACACAGTTCCTGGATTGTGGCACGGTCAAGCCTGTATGTGATGATCACATGTCTTTCCTCCATTGTCGACTGGTCCACCAGCGGTCTGTACACCGGAGGATGCCGCCATCTCCACACATGTCCCAGCGGACGGTGCCTATGAAGGACAACAACTCAGAGGTACGTACCCACAGCTTACACAGAACACAAATCATGATCCGAAAAGTGGCCTGTATGTGTGTTGAGTCTAGACCTAGGTATGTGTGACACAGTTAAAAATGAAGCCATGTGGGGCCCTGAAATGGCGGATGCTTGACCTCTAAAGTGGGACAGTGGGATGTGAGGTAACTGCACTGGCGTTGTACACCATCGCGGTAGGTCGTCGAAGACCGCGGCGCAATGCTGCATTGGTTAACATTGGACCCTCTGGGTCCCAGGAGCCAATGACGATGTACGCCGGCGGTGACGGTACGCACCGCCGTGGACGTGACCGCCATTTTCTATCTGTTCAATCACTCGATACCTGATCTTCGACAGGAGAGGACCTGCACTGCAAGTGACCTCGGTCTGGAAGAGACAATGGCTCAAGTGTCTGGGAAAAGGGCCCCTGCCTTCACATCGGAGGAGTTGGAGAAACTCGTGGACGGGGTCCTCCCCCAGTACACGCTCCTCCAGACAAACAGGTAAGTACTCTGGGAGCATGCTGTATGGGCTATGCCTGTGTGGAGTGGGGTGGATGTAAGAAGGGGGGAGAGATTGCGGCGTGCATGAAACGACGATGAGTGCATGTGTCACATGGCAAGGGTAGGGATGGGGGCCAATGACTGTGACGGTGCAGTTGGTAATCAGTTTCTCTTCCCCCTGTACAATTCATGTAGGTTAGCGCACACCAGAAAAAAGATATTTGGCGTGCCATCACCAAGGACGTCCGGACCCTGGGGGTCTACCACAGACGGAGCACCCACTGCCGGAAAAGATGGGAGGACATTCGCCGCTGGAGCAAGAAGATGGCGGAGGCTCAGCTGGGGATGGCATCCCAACGTGGGACGGGTGCCCGTCGCACCATGACCCCCCTGATGTTCAGGATCCTGGTGGTGGCGTACCCGGAGTTGGATGGGCGCTTGAGGGCATCACAGCAGCCACAAGGGGGTGAGTACACTCTCATCCTGCTGATTTTGTGTGCAGTGGAGGTGTCTGGGTGGGGGAGGTGGGCTGTGGGTTTTCCTAGGCCAGGGCCAGTTTAGTAGGCAAGGTCCCTCCGTAAGCCAGGCCATGTGGCACCCCACGCCACCTCTGTAGAGTGCCAAGTACACCTAGTCATGCCCCTGTGTCATCCATGTGTACAGATGTTGTCCCTAGCCTAGTAGGCCATTTCCCAGGTATTGAACAGTGGAGCCCAAGAGCGCGGGGAAGTGCAGGTGGCTTCTGTATCTGTCGTGTCCGCCAACGGTAGCGGTAATGCATGCATTGAACATGTCTTTCTTCTGTCGCCCCCCTTTTTGTGGTCTCCCTGTTCTTGCGTACATTAGCATCATCAGGCGGAGGAGCAGTGGCATTGGAGCACGAGGGAGCTGCATCCCACATGGCCCTGGACACTACAGACTCGGAGTTCACCAGTGGGACGGAGGGCGAGGGGAGCTCCACAGCGGGGACAGGAGCTGACAGCAGTGACACAGACTCGTCCTCTGAAGGGAGCTTCCTTGTGGTGGCGGGAACATCTGTGCCCCCGCATCTACAGCTACAGCCGCTACCCCCCCTACCAGCACCGCCCTCCCAGCAGCCCATCAGCCTTTGCCCCGTGCCCGCTCACCCAGGTGGGTGGGCATCACCTTCGCCCAAGGCACCTCAGCCCCTGCCCCAGTCACCCCTGCTGCCCTCAGTGAGGAGACCATTGACCAAACTGTTGGGCAGTCTACCATTTTGAATGCCATCCAGGGTGTCAAAAGGCAGTTGCAACAAACAAATGCATTCCTGGAGGACATTCATTCTGGTCAGGTGGCCCTTCAGCGAGCTTTTCAGACTCTGGCCTCAGCACTAATGGCTGCCATTGTCCCTGTCTCTAGCCTCCCCCCTCCAACTTCCTCCACCCAGACCCAATCCCCTGTAGCCCAGCCTATCCCAAGCACACCTTCAGACCAGCATGCACACACGTCAACACACAAGGTAAGCTCAGGCAAACATAAGCATCACACATCCCACAGGCACTCACGCAAGCATCACACACATGCAGAACAAACCAACATCCACTGCCTCTACTGTGTCCCCCTCCTCCTTGTCTCCCTCTTGCCTCCCAGTCTCGTCTACACTCACACCTGCGTGCACTACATCTAAAGCACCTACTGCCATCACCAGCACACCCACCACCACACCCCGCTCACGTGCAGTCACCTCCCCCACTACCATTCACACGTCCCCTGTGTCCTCTCCCAGTGCGTCTGTCACGCCACCTCCCAAGCTATACAAACGCAGGCACACAACCACCCAACAGCCATCCACCTCACGACAGCCTCCAGCGCATGCACCTTCACCCAAAGTCACCAAACGAACACCTCCTGCAACCAAAACCTCTTCCTCCACTCCCAACCCCCCTCCAGCTACCCATCCCAGTGTCTCCAAAAATATTTTCCTGTCCAAACTTGACCTCCTTCCCACACCTCCCCCACCACGTCCGTCTCCTAGGGCCCAACTCTCCAGGTCCCAACCTAGCACCTCAGCCACAACATCTCCGGGACCAGTGGTGCCTGTAGTCACCGGAATCTGGAGTGCACTGGCCACCAGGGCAGCTAGTGTGGCACGGAGCCACAGCACGGACAGTCCCCCACCTGTCAAGCATCAAAAGTTGGCCAGTGCCTGGCGGGAGAGGGGGAAGATTCCAGCCACCAAATCTGCTCCCAGGGGTCCCGGTGGGAGTGTGGAGTCAGCTGCGACACCTTCCAAGGTGGGGGAAGGGCCACAAGAAACCCGGAAAGTCTGGGAAGAGCAGCACGGCGGAGGAGACCGCCATCATACCCGCTGCCCAGGAGGCCACCGCCATCATACCCGCTGCCCAGGAGGCCCCCACCATCCTCCCCGCTGCCCAGGAGGCCACCGCCAGCACCTTCCCTGCTGCCCAGGAGGCCACTGCCAGCACAGGCCCCGCTGGGCTAGAGAGGACAGCCAGCACAAGCCCCGCTGGGACAGAGAGGACCGCCAGCACAAGCCCCACTGGGACAGAGAGGACCGCCAGCACAAGCCCTGCTGGGACAGAGAGGACCGCCAGCAGCTGAGTCACTGCAAAGGAGCCCGCCGCCTCAAGCACCGCTGAACAGGGCACCGCTGCTCCATGCACCGCTGAACAAGTCACCGGCGCTACAAGCACCTCTGAACAGGGCACCGCCGCCTCATGCACCGCTGAACAGGGCACCGCCGCCTCAAGCACCGCTGAACAGGGCACCGCCGCCTCAAGCATCGCTGAACAGGGCATCGCAGCCTCACGCACCGCTGAACAGGGCACTCCCGCTCCAAGCACCGCTGAACAGGGCACCGCCGCCTCAAGCACTGCTGAACAGGGCACCGCCGCTCCAAGCACGGCTGAACAGGGCACCACCGCTCCAAGCACGGCTGAACAGGGCACCGCCGCTACAAGCACCGCTGAATAGGGCACCGCCGCTACAAGCACCGCTGAACAGGGCACTGCCACCACAAGCACCGCTGGCCCATGAACGCCAAGGGCACTGGCGCTACTGAGTCCGTCACGAGTAGGATGAAGCACTCTGGGCACAGAGCCCCCTCCAGAACCAGTGGAGAGATACATCCCCTACCTCTGTCCTTAGCAGGATGAAACACTCTGGGCACCATGCCCCCTCCAGAACCAGTGGAGAGATACATCCACTACATCTGTCCTTAGCAGGATGAAGCACTCTGGGCACCATGGCCCCTCCAGAACCAGTGGAGAGATACATCCACTACCTCTGTCCTTGGCAGGATGAAGCACTCTGGGCACAAGGCCCCCTCCAGAACCAGTGGAGAAAGGCATCCACTTGAGAGACTGTGGCTTTGCACTCCCCAGGATGGCACAGTGGGCAACCCACCCACTGGAGAGACTTGAGAGACTGTGGCTTTACACTCCCCAGGATTGAACAGTGGGCAAACCACACACTGTATAGACTCGAGAGACTGTGGCTTTGCACTCCCCAGGATTGAACAGTGGGAAAACCACCCACTGTAGAGACTTGAGAGTCTGTGGCTTTGCACTCCCCAGGATAAAGCAGTGGGCAAACCACCCACTGTAGAGCCTTGAGAGACTGTGGCTTTGCACTCCCAAGGATAATGCAGTGGGAAACCCACCCACTGGAGAGACTTGAGAGACTGTGGCATGGCACTCCCCAGGATGGAACAGTGGGCAACCCAGCCACTGTAGAGACTTGAGAGACTGTGGCTTTGCACTCCCCAGGATAGAACAGTGGGCAACCCACCCACTGTATAGACTTGAGAGACTGTGGCTTTGCACTCCCAAGGATTGAACAGTGGGCATGTGGCCCCCTCGTGGATTTGGCATTGTGCACTCAACCGGCTGAGGTGCCCTCCTTTCCCTCCCCCTGAGGTGCCTGTTTTCTTACTCTCTGATGCCCCTGCAGTGTTCTCTCCATCATGGTCGGGGATCTTGTGTGGGCCTCACCCATACCGTGTGGGCTCAGTGTTCCCCGGACTTCATTGGAGCACTACCTGGACTACTAAGCTTGGTGTATATTTTGTTTATGGTGTATATACATATTTTTGTGTACTTGATTTTAATATATTACAATGGTTACACTAATTTCCTTTTGTCTTTACATTCTTCTGGGGGGTTGGGGGTGTAACTATAATGTATAAATATGTATTAGTGTGTGTGTTGTAGTGGGTGAGGGTGGCGGTGGGGGTGTTGCGTGTGTGTGTCCCTGTTTTTTCCCTCCCCCTCCCCTGTGTCGTAGGTGCAGTACTCACCATTGTCTTCGTCGCCGGCGTTCCTGCTCCTGGTAGAGGAGCAAGAAGATGAGGGCTGGCTAGATGTGCAGCTCGGGTTCCATGGCGTCCGGATTCCTCGTGGGATGTGTAGAGGTGAGCGTTTTCCCTTCGAAGTCCTGTTTCCGCCGTGATTTTCTCCAAGGTGAATCCGCCCCGGAAAATGTGGCGGATTGGTAGGTTGTGATACTGTGGGCGGTAGTTTGTCTTCCGCCTGTCTGTTGGCGGTGACCGCCAAGCTGTTTGTCTGTACTGCTGTGGCGGTCAGAGTGTTAAAGTGGCTGTCTTTGTTGGCGGTTTCCGCCACGGTCGTAATTCCAATTTCTTTACCGCCAGACTGTTGGCGGTCTTACCGCCGCTTTAACACCGTCCGCCAGGGTTGTAATGACCCGCATAGTCCTACCTCACCCACAATCTTCTATATATGCTGCATCAAACCAATACAAACATGGGAACAGTGTGTAATTGTGCAGTCCAGACCCCTGTATAGTCCTTCCCTCTGGCACGTGGGTGGTCTGGTTGGGCCTATGCAAAATTGCAACATATTTAAGTAAATAAATAAATGGGAGTGGGTCAAATAACACTGCAAAGTACACTGGATCCCCCAAGAACTTTAAAACAATGTTATGCATAAGAGAATGATGAATTCAATAATATAAGTATAAATCTGCAAAGCACATTTGATGCTATGCAAATTTTCACTTGTGCCTTGCAAATGGTCTCTTATGCCGTGTCTCAAACAAACAGCACAGACTGTATTTCAATCAATCAATAATCTGTTTACTATGATAGCACTCATCCATTAAACAATTATTCAAAAACCATACATTTATAAACAGTTCTTACTATTTTAATACCAGGTATTTAGAATATTGAATAACATTTTTCCAAATTGCAACTAAACAGCAGTAATAAGGAATGAGTAGAAAAACAAATTAGCTATAATGTGTAAGCAAACCTTCAGTGAAATAAAAAGGTCAGGTTCAAACCTTGTCCTAATATGTCATGCATATTTAGTGAATTTAGCAACTGCTAACAACACAACCTCATTGTCTGCATTTCAATTGATTTCAAGGACATCAGAGACGTGTTATATTGTGATTAATGAAAACAGGATTTAACCATCTGCTATATGGTTCCCACGAATTAAGTAGGACTATGAATTTAAGAATATAGGGACTTAGTCCACGTGTACAATCAGAAAATGTTGACACAATTCCTAGCTACCACAAAGTGCTCCATCTGTACCCCTAACCTTACCAGTGTACCATCTGGCATCAGCAACCTTGAACATGGCCACTTTTAATCTCAGAGAAATCATGGAAACAGTTCTACTCTTTCGCTCTTACTCTACATGCCCAAGGTAAACACAAGAAATATACAACAAGCATTGGCAAAGCCAACAGGTTTTTTTACATGTTGCACAGCTGTATGGGCTGTTGTGTAACATGGCTTAACTGTTTCTGTGCCGTGGACATAATGGTTAAGTCCTGCGGCACAGTGCTCCTGTGCCGAGGATGTAACCATTACGTCCCGGCACAGGAGCTCGGAGGGAGCGCTAGCCCTCCCTCCATATGCTTCCCCCAAACCCCATGACAGGGCTGGAAGGGGACCCCCCGATCCCCCCAAGTGACTTCTGATGATGTCAGCACGCGATCATCAGTGGTCACCTCCCATCGTGCTGGAAGCATGCTTCCAGCGCGATGCAGAACAGAAATGCTCAGCATTTCTCTTCCACTCAGGAGGATGGGCCAGGCAGAGGCATGAAAGGAAAGGAAAGGCATTTCCTTTCCTTTCATGTATATGCAAGCATTTCTGCTGCCCGATCGCGACACCAGGGATTTTTATTTTCAGACTTATGCAGAAGGGGAGCGGCCCCTTGGGGAAGTGCCGCTCCCCTGGGGGGCAAATTATTTTTAGGCCGTTTCTGCCCCCAGACACCCCTAGACACAAGGGATATGTTTTTTATATATGTGTGGAGAGACCCCTTAGGCAAGGGTCGCTCCCCTTGGGGCCAAATGATTTGTAACCACTAGACACCGGGGATTTTTGTTTTTCTTTTTATACTTACGCATAAGGGGAGCAGCCCCTTGTGCAAGGGCCGCTCCCAAGGGGGCAAAATATTTTTAGGCCTTTTCTGCCCCCCCGGGGGCAGACAAGCCTGTTAAAAGTAGGCCGATCTGCCCCCAGATTGGGCAGAAACCTCTAGACCCCAGGGATATGTTTTTTTAAATTTACTTTATGTTTTTATGTATGGGGAGTGACCCCTTAGACAAGGGTCGCTCCCCGGGGGGCAAACTGCATTTAAGCCATATCTGTCCCCCTGGGGGGCAGATCGGCCTATTTTTATTAGGCCAATCTGCCCCAAGGGGGGGCGCAGAAACCACTAAACACCAGGGAAGTTTTTTTTTTATACTTGCGCATAAGAGGAGCGGCACCTTGGGCAAGGGCCGCTCCTCATGGGGAAAAACTATTTTTAGGCCTTTTCTGCCCCCCTTAGGGGCAGATCAGCCTATTATAATTAGGGCGATCTGCCCCCTGGGGGGGGGCGAAACCCCTAGACACCAGGTATATATATATATTTTTGTTGACTTTATGTTTTTATGTATGGGGAGTGACCCCTTAGGCAAGGGTCGCTCCCTTGGGGGGTACATTTCATTTAGGCCATTTCTGCCCCCCTTGGGGGTAGATTGACCTATTTTTGTTAGGCCAATCTGCCCCCCGAGGGGGCAGAAACCACTAGGCACCAGTTTTTTTTTTTAGTTTTTTTGCACCAATTTCACACAAGGGGAGCGACCCCTTAGGCAAGGGTCGCTCCCTTGGGAGGCAAATTAATTTTTGCCCATTTATGCTCCCCTTGGAGGCAGATCGGTCTATTTCTATGAGGTTGATCTGCCCCCGGGGGGCAGAAACCACTGAGGCACCAGGGATTGGTGTGTGTGTTTTGTTTGGGGGGGCAGCCCCTTGGGCAATGGTCACTCCCCATGGGGGCACATTACTGTTGGCCATGCCTGCCCCCGTGGGGGCACATCGGCCTATTTTTGGAAGGTCCATCTGCCCCCAAGGGGGGCAGAAATCCCACCAGAGACCAGGGAAGATTTATTTTTCAAATAAGAGGGTGGGGGTGTGGCTATACCCCACCCCAAAGAAATGGGGCCAAAGTTGTTCTGCCCACCAGATGGGGCAATTAAGCCTGATCCACACCCCAGGTGACAGAACGTCTACTAGATGCCAGGGAATTTAAAAACAAAATATAGTGGGGTGGTGGCTACCAACCAGTATGGGCCTGGTTATGCCCCTACCCCAACTGAAGGGGGTAACAGTCTTTAAGCTCTCACCGGCACACTAAAACATCTTATCCAGCGGCAAGCAAGAGGACATTTGATTATTTTGGGTTTTGTTTTTATATTTGGGCAATGAGAGCTCAGCTAACTCTCAAAATTGTCCCTCTTGGTATGGTGAGGGCTGCACTTTTTGGACTTTGGGACGCTGCCATGTAGAAAAATCCACAAGACCTAGACACCCTGGTTGATTGCAGGGTGGTGTGCTTCACATGCACCTGCACCATTTTCATACCCACAATGCCCTGCAAACCTCCAACTTTGCTGGAACACATTTTCCCCACATTTTTGTGATGGAACCTTTGTGAATTTGCAGGAATCCATAAAATTCCTACCCCCAGCATTGTCTCATCTATACCGATATAAATTCTGCTGCACTTGTCAACCTAAAATGTTTTTTTT
Organism: Pleurodeles waltl; assembly: GCF_031143425.1. Lineage (NCBI taxonomy): Eukaryota > Metazoa > Chordata > Amphibia > Caudata > Salamandridae > Pleurodeles > Pleurodeles waltl. The sequence continues at coordinate 143,468,696 of NC_090445.1, read as the reverse complement.
CAAACTGCCCTTTTGGACCAGCTTTGGTAACCCCTCAATCTTGACATGTTTTTGGCTGTCACAGGCAGTTGGCCCACCTGCACAAGTGAAGTATCATTTTTACCAGGAGACTGAGGGGAACGTTGGGTGATAAGAAACTTTTCCTGGTGCGGTGATCCCACACAGAAATGTGGGAAAATGTGATTTCGTAGCTAAATTTGAGATTTGCTGAGGATTCTGGGTAAGAAAACATTGGGGGATCCACGCAAGTCACACCTCCCTGGACTCCCTCAGGTGTCTAGTTTTCAGAAATGTCTGGGTTTGGTAGGTTTCCCTAGATGACTACTGAGCCCAGGACCAAAAGCGCAGGTGCCCCGGCAAAAACAGGTAGTTTTGAATTTGATATTTTTGATGTGTCCAGATAGTGTTTTGGGGCATTTCCTTTTGCGGGCACTAGTACTACCTACACAAGTGAGGTACCATTTTTATTGGGAGATTAGGGGAACCCTGGGTGGAAGGAAATTTGTGGCTCTTCTCCGATTCCATAACGTTCGGTCACCAAAAAATGATAAAAAGTGTTTTATTGGCCTAATTTTGAGGTTTGCAAAGGATTCTGGGTAACAGAACCTGGTGAGAGCCCCACAAGTCACCCCATCTTGGATTCCCCTAGGTGTCTAGTTTTAAAAAATGTGCAGGTTTGGCAGGTTTCCCTAGGTGCCGGCTGAGCTAGAGGTCAAGATCCACAGCTAGGCACTTTGCAAAAAACAGCTCTGTTTTCTTTGGGGGGAAAATGTGATGTGTCCACGTTGTGTTTTGGGGCTTTCCTATCGCAGGCGCTAGGCCTACCCACACAAGTGAGGTACCATTTGTATCAGGGGACTTAGGGAAACACTGGGTGGAAGCAAATTAGTGGCTTCTCTCAGATTACAGAACTTTCTGTCACCGAAATGTGAGGAAAAAGTTGTTTTTTTGGCCGAATTTTGACGTTTGCAAAGGATTCTGGGTAACAGAACCTGGTGAGAGCCCCACAAGTCACCCCATCTGGATTCCCCTAGTAGTCTAGCTTTTTAAAAAATGCACAGGATTGGTAGCTTTCCCTAGGTGCCGGCTGAGTAAAAGGCCAAAATCCACAGCTAGGCACTTTGCAAAAAGCAGGTACGTTTTCTTTGGGAAAATGTGATGTATCGGCATTGTGTTTTGGGGCATTGCCTGTCACAGGCGCTAGGCCTACCCACACAAGTGAGGTACTATTTTTATCAGGAGACGTGGGGGAACGCTGGGTGGAAGGAAATTTGTGGCTCCTCTCAGATTTGAGAACTTTCTGACACCAATATTTGAGGAAAAAGTGTTTTTGGGCTACATTTGAGGTTTGCAAAGGATTCTGGGTAACAGAACCTGATGAGAGCCCCACAAGCCACCCTATGTTGGATTCCCCTAGGTGTCTAGTTTAAAAAAATGCACAGGTGTGGTACGTTTCCCTAGGTGCCAGTTGAGCTAGAGGCCAAAATCCACAGCTAGGCACTTTGCAAAAAACAGCTCTGTTTTCCTTGGGGGGAAAATGTGATGTGTCCACGTGTGGTTTGGGGCTTTCCTGTCACAGGCGCTCGGCCTACCCACACAAGTGAGGTACCGTTTTTATTGGGAGACTTGGTGGAATTCTGGGAGGGAGGAAATTTTTGGCTTTTCTCAGGTTACAGAACTTTCTGTCATCAAAATGTGAGGACAAAGTGTTTTTTTGGCCAAATGTTGAGGTTTGCAAAGGATTCTGGGTAACAGAACCTGGTGAGAGCCCCACAAGTCACCCCATCTTGGATTCCTCTAGGTGTCTAGTTTTAAAAAATGTGCAGGTTTGGCAGGTTTCCCTAGGTGCCGACTGAGCTAGAGGTCAAGATCCACAGCTAGGCACTTTGCAAAAAACAGCTCTGTTTTCTTTGGGGGGAAAATGTGATGTGTCCACGTTGTGTTTTGGGACTTTCCTATAGCAGGCGCTAGGCCTACCCACACAAGTGAGGTACCATTTGTATCAGGGGACTTAGGGAAACACTGGGTGGAAGCAAATTAGTGGCTTCTCTCAGATTACAGAACTTTCTGTCACCGAAATGTGAGGAAAAAATTGTTTTTTTGGCCGAATTTTGACGTTTGCAAAGGATTCTGGGTAACAGAACCTGGTGAGAGCCCCACAAGTCACCCCATCTGGATTCCCCTAGTTGTCTAGCTTTAAAAAAAAAACAGGATTGGTAGCTTTCCCTAGGTGCCGGCTGAGTAAGAGGCCAAAATCCACAGTTAGGCACTTTGCAAAAAGCAGGTACGTTTTCTTTGGGAAAATGTGATGTATCGGCATTGTGTTTTGGGGCATTGCCTGTCACAGGCGCTAGGCCTACCCACACAAGTGAGGTACTATTTTTATCAGGAGACGTGGGGGAACGCTGGGTGGAAGGAAATTTGTGGCTCCTCTCAGATTTGAGAACTTTCTGACACCAATATTTGAGGAAAAAGTGTTTTGGGGCTAAATTTTGAGGTTTGCAAAGGATTCTGGGTAACAGAACCTGATGAGAGCCCCACAAGCCACCCTATGTTGGATTTCCCTAGGTGTCTAGTTTAAAAAAATGCACAGGTTTGGTACGTTTCCCTAGGTGCCAGTTGAGCTAGAGGCCAAAATCCACAGCTAGGCACTTTGCAAAAAACAGCTCTGTTTTCTTTGGGGGGAAAATGTGATGTGTCCACGTGTGGTTTGGGGCTTTCCTGTCACAGGCGCTAGGCCTACCCACACAAGTGAGGTACCGTTTTTATTGGGAGACTTGGTGGAATTCTAGGAGGGAGGAAATTTTTAGCTTTTCTCAGGTTACATAACTTTCTGTCATCAAAATGTGAGGACAAAGTGTTTTTTTGGCCAAATTTTGAGGTTTGCAAAGGATATTAGGTAACAGAACCTGGCGAGAGCCCCACAAGTCACCCCATAATGGATTCCCCTAGGTGTTTAGTTTTCAAAAATGCCCAGGTTTGGTAGGTTTCCCTAGGTGCCGGCTGAGCTAAAGACCAAAATCCACAGCTAGGCACTTTGAAAAAAACAGCTCTGTTTTCTTTGGGAAAATGTGATGTTTCCATGTTGTGTTTCCTGTCGCGAGCATTAGGCCTACCCACGCATGTGAGATACCATTTGTAGTGGGAGACTTGGGGGAACACAGAATAGCAAAACAAGTGTTATTGACCCTTGTCATTCTCTACATTTTTTCCTTCCAAATGTAAGACAGTGTGTAAAAAAGACTTCTATTTGAGAAATGCCCTGTAATTCACATGCTAGAATGGGCACCCCGAAATTCAGAGATGTGCAAATAACCACTGCATCTCAACACCTTATCTGGTGACCATTTTGGAAATACAAAGGTTTTCTTGATACCTATATTTCAGCAAATGAATTGCTGTATACCCAGTGTAGAATGAAAAACCATTGCAAGGTGCAGCTCCTTTATTGACTCTGGGTACCTAGAGTTCTTGATGAACCTACAAGCCCTGTATATCCCCGCAACCAGAAGAGTCCAGCATACCTAATGATATATTGGTTTCAAAAATCTGACTCTTATCAGCCTTCAAGGTTTGTTTACATTTAAATGTAGTTTTCAAAGCAATGTGCTCAATCCAGTGCTATTTTTGTTAGGACACTAGAGTTCTTATTTTGGTACTACAGCACTATATGATGAAGTGACATAAATGTATGAATGAATAAAAATGTAACCTATACTATGCAGATGCGGTAAAGACTTATTACAAATTGTCATATTTGTAGAAATTATTAATATAACATTTGGTTTCTTGTGTAAATCAGAGAATTGTGGGGCTATTCACTAGTAGCATCTAAGCATCATAAGTTAATAGTAACACATCTATGTCAATTGCTTGATTTCCTGATAACACTGGAGTCCTTTTGTCAACCCTCTACCGGACTGGGCACTGGAATGCTTTGCCAAATATTGGATGGCATGAGACATTTAGTGGAAGCTGCAGGGGTTCAAAAGGTAAAGGAGTCAAAACTGAGCTTTAGTAATGTTACTTCCTATAGCATGAATATATATATATTTTTTAAATGGGCATATCAGTTCCTATAGAGTTTTTAAGGTATGCAGGGTATGTTGTGAAGAATCTGTTTCCTAACCTCATAATTTTTCCCCACCCTGGAGCAGGCAATATTTATCCAACTAGGGGCCGTATTTATACTCTGGTTGCGCCGAATTTGCGTCGTTTTTTTCGACGCAAATTCGACGCTAAACTAACGCCAACTAACGCCATATTTATACTATGGCGTTAGACGCTTCGGGCGCCAAAGTGCCCGGAGTGTGCGTCATTTTTTAGCGTGAACCCCTTCCTTGCGTTAATGATATGCAAGGGAGGCGTTCCCGTCTTTAAAAATGACTCCCAGGCCTTTACGTGGTATTTATACTCCCGGGCAAAAATGACGCCCGGGAGTGGGCGTGGCCAAAAATGGCGCATTTGCGCCGCTTTTTAACGCCTGGGTCAGGCATGGCGTTAAGGGACAAGTGGGCTCAAAATGAGCCCAGAGTGCCCTCCCCTGCCCCAGGGACCCCCCCTGCCACCCTTGGCCACCCCAGGAGGACACCCAAGGACGGAGGGACCCATCCCATGGACATTAAGGTAAGTTCAGGTAAGTATTTTTATTTTTATTTTTTGTGGCATAGGGGGGCCTGATTTGTGCCCCCCTACATGCCACTATGCCCAATGACCATGCCCAGGGGACAGAAGTCCCCTGGGCATGGCCATTGGGCAAGGGGGCATGACTCCTATCTTTACAATGATAGGAGTCATGTTGATGGGGGATGGGCGTCGAAAAAAAATGGCGCAAGTCGGGTTACGACGATTTTTTCGACGTAACCTGACTTGCCCCATTTTAAGACGCCCATACGCCATTTTCCCCCCTACGCCGGCGCTGTCTGGTGTACGTGGCTTTTTTCCACGCAAACCAGGCAGCGCCGGTCTGCTTGCGCCGGCTAACGCCATTCCATAAATACGGCGCCCGCATGGCGCTTCAGAATGGCGTTAGACGGCGCAAAATTTTTTGACGCTAAACTGCGTTAGCGCAGTTTAGCGTCAAAAAGTATAAATATGGGCCTAGATGTATTCCTTTTAACGCAAAGGCCGAGAACTTAAAATTGTTTACTAGGGAACTTCCACATCTATGGCAGACTGAGACTGAGAGGTGGTGCCTTCAATGACCAATGTCATATTGATCCAAACGCAGGCATTTCCAGCACCCAAGGAGAAGTCTTTATAGAAGGTAAAAAGTTCACTTCCTCACTGCATGCTTGGTGCTTGAACAGGTAAAGTCACCCCACCCCTTAGGAGGCCTTGGTACACTTTCTTATGCGGATTTCCATTAAACGTGATGTTTAGAAATTTCTGAAAATGTGTTTTAAATTACTTTAGAGAAAGGCCAGAAAATCAATAGGAAAACGTGCACTATGCTATCTTAAATGTGAAATGTTTTTATTAATTGGACAGCATACCTTACAGTGGTAAACATCAGGTTTTGAAAAGAACAGTCAGATTTTCTGCCTTCTAAAAACCATAGCAGCTAGACTTATTTCTCTATGAACCATCAGAAAAAAGCAATTTCACAAGTGTCTAAAATGTTCTCAGCCTGAACCATCCTTTACCAGAACAGAGGTGAAAGACTTGTGGACTTGCCTCACCGTCATCACGGCCCCATGCCGGCAAGAGGCAGACAGCAGTTGATGCAGAACAAAACAGAATTCCTCCTCCTCTCCTCCTCACTTTCTCATCCCCCAGTACAATCATGGATGGATCAGATCAATCTAATGAACAATAAGCCCATCATTGTCGAGAGCGCAAAATCCCTTGGTGTCATACTCGACAAAAAACTCAATCTACTCTCCCACATCGACTCCATTGCAAAGTCTGCTCGACACCAACTGGGCCTTCTTTGGGGGATGCGTCGCTTCTTCCCGGAGCACGACCTTAAAACCCTGGTCCAATCGCTGGTTCTCTTTAGATTGGACTACTGCAACTCTCTTCTTACTGGCCTTCCCAAATCCCACCTTTCCCCCCTGAAGTCTAATTTCCATTCAGCAGCTCGTTTCATATATGGGGCCAAAAGAAGCGACCACATCACACCCATGTTATCCACCCTCCGTTGGCTTCCCATAGAGGCAAGATCTATCTACAAAACTGCATGTATCACCCACAAAGCCTTGCACTCCTCCTCCCCTCGCTACCTGGTGAATAAACTGAAACTCTCTGGGGGCTCCAGACCATCACGTAATGCAGAAAAGTTATTGCTTGAACCTCCCATTTTCAAGAAGGAAAGATCGATGGCCCAATCCTTTTCAGGCAACGCGGTGAGAATCTGGAACTCACTTCCGCCTCAGCTTCGGACCACCACCTCTTCCCAGGCCTTCAAAACTGACCTCAAAGCTCTCCTCCTTCAAAGACACTTCCAAAGTTAATTCAAGCCCTCTGTTTTCTGAAGGAAGTCCTTCCATTATAGGAAATTCTGTGCTCCATGCCTATAGAAGTGCCTTCCCAGGGTGTTTTTGTGTTTTGAGTGTCTGCCATTTAGTGCAGTATTATACCTCTACCTGTATTTTGTACTCGTTTGTAACATGCACACGGCACCTTTCCTTTTCAACGTATCATTTGCTACCTCTTATTTCTTGTTTGCTTTTGATACATGCACAACGGCCACCACTGCCTCATGTATCGTAACTATTGTTTTAGTGTTTTGAGTGTCTACCATTTATTGCAATTTTTTTACCTCTACTCGTACTGTATTTGCTCTTGTAACCTGCACACGTCACTTTTTCCTTTCATAACGTATCGTTGGCTACCTCGTTTATTTTTTGCTCTTGATACGTGCACAATTATCACGATTGCCTCATGTAATGTAACACGTGTTTTTGTAACAGGCACACTTGTAATTCTTCTCCTCTTGTATCTTTACCTTGCCTATTGTGAAGCGCTCTGACACCTACGGGTAAAGTCCGCGCTATATAAAAACGCATTAAATAAAATAAAATAAATAAATAAATGCCTTCCTTTCAGGGTCCTGCGTTTCCTTTTGATTGTTGAATACTTTTGGGCCTCTGGCATGTGAGTAGTTAATTCATTTCCAATGCAATGAGGTACCTCACTGAATTATGCATGCCCAATGGTATGCACAGGAAACACAAACATAAATAAACAAGGATTTCCAATGCACTGGCTTTCGCATTTGCTCGAGTTAGAGCTATTAGCGTTGTAAATTCCTAACTGGACTTTTCTTGCCACATAAATTGAAAATGAAAACTAAAACAGTTGACATAAACATGCCGATTCACTGCGCCATGGCCATGTAACAGGGGCAGACTGCAAGGCGGTAACAACACCGCCCCAAGGAGGGACAAATATAAAGGATTTTTTGAAAGGCAAGCCCATGAATGAGTGAAAGTGATGGCCGTCCAGTGGGCGTGGCTAAAAGCCCACAATGATTCCAAGATGTCCGAAAAGCAGCACATTTGCTTTGCTATGCTTGACCTAAAAACGAAAAGAAGAAAACTGCTATTAAGATGCAAGTACTCAATATAAAAAGGGTTGAGACAAAAACGACTTCATGGAGTACCAATTTTTTTTTTTTTAACTCAAGAATGATCAAAGTACTTGTTGAAAATGGTGATGCAAGGGTGCCGGGATCTGGTCTATTTGATAGATTGCGCATGACAAGTCGATAAAGCAATCTCCATGCCTCTGCATGGACCCGATCCTTTTTTATGGTTATTGGTAAGGACAGTCTAACACACCTGAAGTGTGAACTTGACTGACAACACCAGACTTAGAGCTGGCTGGTGAGTAGTTCAGAGAGAGAGGAATATAGGAATTAATTTTGGAGTGGAAAGATTTATCATGTTCAGGCAAGGGGACTGGTAGCCATATAGAACAAGCATTCGTAAAGCCAAGAGGTCTATGTGTAGGGTGAAGACTTTTGGACTGGTCAATGCTTGTTTGGTTTTGTCATGTTTTTTGTAAAACTTAAATGTTGGAGAAGCTGGGGGCTCCTCACCAATAAAGTACTTTATGATCTAAAAACACAAACTGCCATGGACGTCCCTGACCCAAAGGAAATTACTTAGTGAGACGTGCTAAAGACTCGAGAGGGACTACATATCCCAAGCTGCTTTGAGGCCCCAGGAAGCGGCCATTTTCACTTGCACCTGCACCCACTTGACCCCAACGAGCGCTATAAAGCGCGTGGGGGCACCTCGCTGCGCGGGACGCGCTAAAGACTCGAGAGGAACTACATATCCCAAGCTGCTTTGAGGCTCCAGGAGGCGGCTATTTTCACTTGCACCTGCACCCACTTGACACCAACGAGCGGTATAAAGCGCGTGGGGGCACCTCGCTGCGCGGGACGAGCTAAAGACTCGAGAGGGACTACACATCCCAAGCTGCTTTGAGGCCCCAGGAGGCGGCCATTTATACTTGCACCTGCACCCACTTGACACCAACGAGCACTATAAAGCTCGTGGGGGCACCTCGCTGCACGGGACGCGCTAAAGACTTGAGAGGGACTACATATCCCAAGATGCTTTGAGGCCCCATGTGGCGGCCAATTTCACTTGCACCTGCACCCACTTGACACAAACGAGCGGTATAAAGCGCGTGGGGGCACCTCGCTGCACGGGACGCGCTAAAGACTCGAGAGGGACTACATATCCCAAGCTGCTTTAAGGCCCCAGGAGGCGGCCATTTTCACTTGCACCTGCACCCACTTGACACCAATGAGCGCTATAAAGCGCATAGGGGCACCTCACTGCACGGGACGCGCTAAAGACTCAAGAGGGACTACATATCCCAAGCTGCTTTGAGGTCCCAAGAGGCAGCCATTTTCACTTGCACCTGCACCCACTTGACACCAACGAGTGCTATAAAGCACGTGGGGGCACCTCGCTGCGCGAGACGCTCTAAAGACTCGAGAGGGACTACATATCCCAAGCTGCTTTGAGGCCCCAGGAGGCGGCCATTTTCACTTGCACCTGCACCCACTTGACACCAACAAGCGCTATAAAGCGTGTGGGGGCACCTCACTGCACGGGATGCGTGCGGGCCGCGCCCGGGTGAAGCCTGGGCCAAGGGCAGGCGCGTCCACGCCCGTCGGAGCCCGGAAGAGGCTGGGCTGGGCCACCCCTCTAACATTGACCATTCAAGTAGGCATCATTGATTTTAGCTCTATGCGCTATTGCCAATACTGTGCCATCCCGTAGGTTGCACCATTATACTGATACTCTATAGAACATTTTATCACCAATAACCATCCCAGATAGAGGCTGGGACAGGGGCTGTGCTAAAAGCTTAGCGAAAAAGACACAAGCATGCAGCTGCTAACTGCGTTATGGACAGAATTGACTCTCTTTTGGGTGAATGCAAGGAAATTTTAACTACTCCTCAGGGAAATAATTCTAACGGTACCGGGGGGAGCACTCCCCAACCAATAGGAGGGCTGGCCCACAGAAAATTGCTGAGATTTTCATGAAACGCGGGCAACAAGACACATCCACTACAAGACAGGGAGAGGGCAGGAATGTTATCACCCACGCTGCTCCATTTCTAGTGAAGGAGCTACCACTGGGCTCCAACGATTTCATCCAGTGCAGCAACCGCTTTAATCCACTAATTAACGCCCCAGAATCACATGACGACATCGACCCAGGTATCAGGGTGGATGGGCTAGCAGCCACAAGCACACACTCAACTCACATTAACCCACAGCACATTCAATGCATACAAGATTTAAAAAAGGAAGTACTAGAACTTAAGGTCATGGTTAACTCCTTAATTGCAGTAGTAAAACAGTTAGCTCTTGCAGATGACACGGCCACCATGAAACTTACCCAGAGCCCAACCCTACCAGGCACCATGACGAATCTGCCCATTCTTTCAGCACCCAGACGTGATGGTCTCGTCCCAGTTGGTGCAAAGACTAAGAACTTACTCCAGCCTCCTTTGCACAACAGTTTAGGCGCAGGAAACACAGCAGACGACCATCACAAAATCCCCAAACTCATGAGCAATACTGCCCCAAAATACTCTGCACAGCCTGCCAATAATTGGTCTCAATCAGGCAATGTAGTTCTAATTGTCAACGTTCCCAAGTTAAACACATCAACACATAAGGAAGGGGCAGACTCTATTAAAAACAAGGCAAACCATTGGATTCGCCATGTAAGAGGCTGTCGCTCTGTAATACGCGAGGACATAATCAATGTAGCAAGATGGCCAGATCCGGGAACACATTTTGACATTTTAAAACTGACACTCAAGGACGGGATCATGGTGGACAATTTGGTGGCCCTAGATGCAAGAACAAGCCCACCTGCACATTCGCGCATCCAGTTCAAATACCGTAGGCCACCTACGCACTACGGGGATTGTCCGAGCTACTACCCAGCAAAAAATGTATCTACCCTTGGCGAGAACAATTGACTTAAACCTTCATCTAAATCCCATGCTGAAAAACCACGCAACCAACTAATATCAATCACCCCCAGGTCTGCTGCAATCCCTAACACTGCCAGTGCAAGTATTCTCTCTCCCATTCATGATATATTCCCCAAGACCTTTGACAGTTTACTGTGCAAATATGAAAATACTGCATCTTTCATCTTGCAGGAATACTGCCCACCAAATCAAGAAACTATAGCTAAGCCTGCAAGCACTTCCCTCACCAGGGCCAGGTCAGCTCCACTAGAGGAACATCACCACTCACCCCAGGTCTCACTGACCAACATTGGTATTGATCCACTTCTTCCCACTCAACCATACCTGCCAAATCAACCTCTGGCAGCTAATCATGCAAATACCAGGCATCTAGACAGGATAGCTTAACCACTCACTGGGGTACGACTCGTCTCATGGAACTTGGCAGGTTTGAAATCTATCCTCCCTCTTCCATCATTCACCTCTTTTATTGATGAACATGACACATGTCTTCTTCAAGAGACATGGTCAACCGATCCACTTTTTCGAACAGGCTGTTCAAACTTCCACATCTCTGCCGTGCCCAGTACTAGAGGCAGGCCTTCAGGGGGCTTGACCATTTGGATCAGAAGAACACTTAACTGTCATATATTACAGCTACCCACCGGTTCTCCCGACCTGTTAGGTCTTCGTCTATCATTCAGGCCTGACACTGTTGTGAACATTTTCAATAGCTACACCCGAGGGGTCGGGGGGGGTCAAGTCTCTAAAACCCTTTGTGACCTGGCAGCCATTTTGCAAAACTGCCCCCGCCATCATAAAACCATTGTGGCAGGTGACTTCAATGTCACATTCGAACCTCTAGACTGGGATGATCTCAGGTCCACAGACGAGGAGGATCGAGCTTGGTCTATCCCCGCCCTGTCCATTCCACCCATCAAGAGATGGACGCAGGTCGCTGTCCAAGTTAAGTCACTGACCATGGAATTTGGGCTCAGGACGTTAAATGGCAGAACCAAATCAGACGCCAAAGGCCATCACACATTCAACAAAACCAACCACACCAGAATCGACTACTGTCTATTCGACATAAGATTATGGCCCCTAGTCATCGATATGACGATCGTTGAAAGAACTGAAAGTGATCATAAACCTCTCTCTGTTCACACGTTAGCTTTGGGCAACCTCTCGCCCATGATTAGCTCCTCAGTAGCAGCACCAGAGGGTATTAGCCTGGTTAACGACAAACGACACCTAAAGTGGGACAAGATTGCGGCTCGGCCCGCACTCATCAACGCAGCCAATAACGCCCTAAAGACTACATTAATGAACCTAGAGGTGGGTCCCGCAATCCCCTATGAGGAAATAAACTTAATCCACACCTCACGCTTCAGGGACATCGCAGCCCACTACTTAGTATCCCCAGCCCATGATGGCAAGAGACCCATAGGTAGGCACCACTGGTTCAATAAAATGTGTTGGTCCCTAAATAAGCACCTAATCCAAGCTATGAAATCCAAGGATGCCACTGCCATCCACCTAGCTAGAAAGTCCTACAAGTCAGCTATACGCAAGGCCAAGCGTGACCAAGATGATAAGTGGTGGACAGCACTTAGTGACGTGGTGCGCAAGAGGAACTGTAGTCTGTTCTGGTCCCTGGCAGCGCGAGGCCCAGAAAGCAGTGGATTGGACATTACAACCAACATCGCCCCGAAGGACTGGGTAGATCATTTTAGGAGGCTGTACTCCCATGACCATGATAGCCCCACTCCTGTTCGCATGGACCCCTGCCTAAATACTTCATTAGCATCCACCACTGAAGTACCCCAGTTGTTCTCTCAAAGTGACATAACTTACTCCCTAGGCACCATAAAACGCGGCAGGGTGTCTGGCTCGGATGGTGTCCCAGCAGACCTGTTCTCAACCAACATCGCATCCTGGTCAAGAAACCTCACCATCACAGCTAACGCAATAGCATCTGGTCGCCTATCCCTGAGTCCTGGAAAGGGGCTATTGTTATCCCAATCTTTAAAAAAGGCGACAGATCACTCCCCTGCAACTATAGACCAATTAGTCTAATTGACTGTGTGCAAAAAGTCTTCTGCCACTGCCTCTTAGGAAAGATTGAAGACTGGATGACGAAACATGATATCCTTAGTCCCCTCCAAGCCGGTTTCCGGAAGAAAATATCTACCACTGATCAAGCCCTCAGGTTCCTATTTCTATACTGGAAATCAGTGCTCATTGGTATAGGGAGCCTTTATGTAGCTTTTGTGGATCTAAAGTCTGCTTTTGACCTAGTAGCTCACAACAAGCTATGGGACACTCTCTCCCGAATGGGAATCCCGGAGCATATCCTAGCAATATTGATACGGCTCCAAGAGGACAACTACGCACAAGTTAGGTGGGACAACCAGGGGCAACTAACTGATAGAATCCATGTATCAAGGGGTGTGCGGCAAGGGTGTGTCCTTGCCCTGACCCTCTTCTCTCTGTATATCAATGAAATGGTCCCTTCCCTGCTTAGAGTGGAGGCTGACGCACCATCACTGGGCACACAAAAAATCCCTGTCTTGCTCTTTGCAGATGATACTCTCTTGATATCCAAGACCCCTAGTGGACTAAGGAAACGCAGGGACTTGAAATCAATGCCTCTAAAACAAAACTAATGACCCTTAATCCCCATAGATCTTTTAGAGGGAAGTTTACACTAGAGGGCACCACACTTGAGAAGGTGGGCATTTTCAGCTACCTGGGTATAACATTGACTGACAACATGTCTTGGAAATCACACATAGGAAAGCAAGCCTTAAAACTAAAGCAAACAACAGGGGTACTATCAAAAAACTTTCACATCTCACACACAAAACCAATACAGATATACGAAGCACAGGCTGTGACCTCAGCACTTTATGGGGCTGAACTATGGGGTTATGCTAAAATCCAAGACATAACCATCGCTGAGAACAACTTCCTGAGAAACCTTGTGTCCCTTCCGCCAAGCACTCCACTGTTCCCCCTTTTTAAGGACCTTGGCATAAAACACATCGGGCATAAAGCCCGCCTACGCCCTCTGCTGTATTGGCGACGTCTCTGGACTACTCCAGAGCTTGAAACCTTTACTGAAGCCCTGCAGGTTATTTTAAAAGCTGATCATCTTCACAGAATCCCCTGCCTACGATACATTAAGGGGTCATTTTACTCTCTCAGGCTCAGTGAACTCTGGAATTCACCAACCACCTCCGTCTTTCCCTCAAAAAGCGAACTAAAGAAACTATATTGGCAAATGGCAGATCACGAAGAGATAGGGGCCGCACTTCACACTACATTATCCTGTGACTTTGTTAACTTAAAAGAGACATCCAAGTATGAGGCTTTTTGGGACATAATCACAGTCCCAAGGGAAAGGAAACTGTACTTTCAGCTCCGCATTGGAACACTACCATTAAGACATTTCACCAGCCGCTGGTCACACAAAGAATCAACCGCCTGTCCAGCTTGCAAAGCCCCCGTTGAGAATCTCCCTCACGTTCTTTTTGTCTGCCCCACGTACACTGCCTCACGTAGGAAATGGCTGGCCCCAGCATGCAGACTGCTGGGAGTCCACAGCTCTGAAATAGCCCTGCGAATCCTCAGATCAGACACTAGGCCAACGCTAGTGATCGCCGTTGCCAAGTTCCTTCGAGCTAGCTGGTCTGTCAGTGGGAAATTCTTATCTGTCTAATGATTCCAACAAGACTGTTCCAACGCACTGTGTGAGTGTATTTTATCTTTATTCCATTTTTATAATTATATGTATTGTTATATTTATTACTGTGTGTATTTATTTGTGTTTATTGCTGCTATGCGCTTTTATGGCTCTTGTAGCCAAAATAAAGTTTCTTTGACTTCACTACTTAGTGAGAGCATGAGCTCTACATGAAATAGCAAAAGATCATCACTCACAGTGAAGTTAGCCACAGGTTGAAGTGGGCTGAATTAAAATGTGAATGAATTGGCAGCAGACCAACGGGTGAAGAGGACTGGCTGAAAACCCCTACAAGTAAGTATATTATACGTGGGAGTTTAATAAAATGAAAAGATATTGACTAACACTAAACCTACACACCAATTTGTCAGGAATTCACTGGAATTCAGACCAGGGACACTGATGATAACCCCACTAACTGGCCTTTCAATCAGGTAAGATCTATAATGAACTCCAGAATCTGATGTGATTGGACTGGGTGGAAAAAGGGGAAAGGAGATAGACAGAAAAGAAACACTCTGTAAGTGTCTTGCCCCACTCATCTCCAAAGCATGGGGTAGTGGAAGGCATTCAGCAAAGACCCTCTGTTGGCAGCAGGCTGACTGGTAACCCTCGTAATCCTAAAAAGCAATGTTTAAATAATCTAAATGTACTTGTATATAACAGGAAACAGGCCCTCATTATGACCCTGGCAGTCACCAGACGGCCATGGTCACAGTCTGACCGCAGCCAAAATGGCAGTCCGAACGCAACATTACGACCGTGGCAGTGCCACCACAGTCGGACCACTGACACGCAAGGTTGCCACCAGTGGACGGCCACTTGGCATGGGCAGTGCTGGGATTCCCATGGACAGCCCCGTCACACTTTCCACTGCCCGAATTACGGGCAGTGGAAAGCGCAACGTCCAGCTCCATTATGAGCCAGCGTCAAAGTTAAGGCCCAATGTCTTGAGAGCATTTGTAGAATCGCTTACCAGGGAATGGAAGTGGGGGTTCTGTAATTAGCCTCCAAATGACCAGTATACATCCTTCAACTGAATATGAAGGTCATCTGACAATAGTACAGATGCCAGGATCCAAGATGACTTAAAGTGTTTAATATTGGAGCAATTATTATTGCTCCAATATATACAATTAATATTGTTTAATATTCTGGAATGGCAGCAAGCAAAGCTCAGTATTTGTGGAAGGAAAGGATAACTTGGGTCCCCCAACCATCGAAATGGAGCTGAATGGCAGCAAAACAAAAAGGTGCAGCGAATGAAAACAGTGTGAACAGTGTGGCAGTAACAGAGAATCCATGAACTGCTTTTGTCAGGCAAAGGTTCATGCTGTGATTGGTGCTTCAATCTTCCCAGCTTTAACTCACTGATGTGTCCAGGATCTTCTGGTTCCTTCCAGAATATTCCAGCTTTTCTGGAATGTTCTGGCTCTTTTCACTTAGCCCCAAAGGTGCTGCTATGTGTTACTCTGTGACTCCACCTTCCTATACCTCACAAGCCACCAGTGGGCCACAGCCAGTCTCCAAGGCTGGCCCGTACAGAAGCTTGTATTGTGGAGTCTGAGAAATGGGACCACGACCCTTCCATACTAGACATGAGCCTTAGAGAGAGTATGAACTGCAGGATTCCTGACAGCAGCATCAAATTACATTTCTCACAGGATGGAGGAACTTCCTCTGGCAGAGCATTTGGAACACCAGTAATCATTCGGGAGAGCTAGTAGCCTTCCTCTGTGACTACCATATAGATTCAGACAGCTTCTAAGCATTGTATAAAGTCAATGTCAAGGTTACAATCAAAAGGTGATTTCAGAGGAAATTGAATTCTTCTGAGAATAAAAATGGACTGTTACTTCATCGTGATGTATTCTCCATATAAAGAGGTGTGCCCTCAACTCTTTACTACATTGGAGCAGGATTAAGTTTCTGAAGGATGTTGTTCGAGTTCCTAGGTTCTTGTAACTTTCTATTTTTGTAGTTTTGCCGGTTGAGATTGCTATGTAGTCCTGGTCTCTTTCTCCTGGCTTCATCTTTTACGCTATCCCTCTCAAACGTCCACCTCTTTTAAAATCTAAATGTTTAGACATACAGGCGGGTCAGGGTAAAACAGCCATTTGTTGCATTAAAACATATCTAGAACGCCACAGAGAATGGAGGGTAAATTGGAGGACAGTAGTGGCAGATAAACATTCCTCTTTTTCCAAACTGCTTTTATTGCGGAAATTACACACAGCAAAAGAAAAATGCAGCATCTCTCCAATAGCAGTGTTAAATCATCCCGCAGACTTTATTTATCTAAAGTTAGGTACATAATATAGAAAGAGATGGAAAGCATAATATTTGGTGCAATGGAGATAGGGGAAGTTTGAGAAAAAGGATGGCAGAATGGGGGGGGTTTAAAAGAAAACATGATTAGGACATAATTAGGGGTAGAGAAGACAAGACAGGTTGGGAAAGGGACCACAACCTAATATGTCACTCACTTATCTTAAAGGTGTGTCCCACATGTCCACTTCTATACTAATGATTTCTAAAAATACTGAATAACTGTGAGTGGTTGATGAACTTTCAATGTCTTCCCCCAAAATTATTGCCTTCACCCCTTCTTTTTGCCGTTCTCGTTTTTGTAGGCACTAGAACTCTGTGCCACTTACCACTGCTAACCAGTGATAAAGTGCTTTCTCTCTCTCCTAAACATAGTAGAACTGGCTTAATTGGCACATTAAACTTACTTGTGGGTCCCTTGTAAAGTGGTACCCCATGTACCCTGTGCCACTCACCTAAGTAGCCCTGTAAAACATGTGCCAAACATGCCTTTTCAGCCTGTGTGTGCAGTTTTAAATTGCCATTTTGACCTGGCAAAAGCCCTAAAAGGTCAGAAAGCAGGGTGCAGCGTATTTAAAAAGTTGGACGTGTACTTTTGAGTTTTTCATGTCCTTATAGTGAAAAACAACTAAGGTTGTTTTTCTCAACTGCAAGGCCTATCCATCTCATAGCATAACATTGTGTTACCTCATAGTATGTAATAAGCAATAACTTTCAGTTAGAAGCCGGAAGAAAGGTCTAAAGAATGTAAACTTAAAGCCCTTGATAAAGGTAGTAAAGTCACAATTCTGAAAATGCCACTTTTAGAAAGTGGCATTTTCTTGTCCCAACCATTCGGTGGCTGCAACCTGCTCCTGGGTCACATGGCTAGATGTAGCTGGCAGTTGATCATTGTGTATTGCTCCCAGACAGTGAGCCTAACGGATGCTAGGTGTGGGCAGGATGGGCCACTCTAAAATAAAAAGAGGGAGGAGGTGCCACCTACCACACCTGAACATTACAAAGACCCTGACTGAACGCTCTCATTAAGGGTGTGTCACTAGTCTTTTTTCAGACAAGCTGGGGCCAGGACAGGGCGGAAGGGGTTGCCTGAAACGTCAGGGGCATGGAAACCTCTAGAAATGTCTCCTTCTTCAAAGTGGGCATTAGGTATAAATGTTGAACCTCAGACCCCAACTCTTCTTACACTCCTGGACCTATGGAAGTCTCAGAAGAAGGACCACTGCACTTCTTTGCAGCAATAAGAACTACCACCCTGCTGCCTGAAGGAGAAGGACTGTAGCTGCATCTTGATCCCAGTACTCAAGACTCCATGGGCTAGTTGGCTGGCTCCTGATCAGAGCCTTGGGGACAGAACAGGCTCCAACAACCTTAAAACCAGTACCTGGACTCTGCCAGCTGTGAATCCTGCCCTCGCATGTGGTGCCACCCCAGGCCTGGATCCTTGGAAGTGGGCCTTAAGGTGTTCTGGCAACTCAGCTATGGTCTCAGGAGAAGCGACGCAACACAATGTTGTCACTTTCCAAAACTTCATATTGGAGTCACAGTGCAACGCATCACCCCACAGAACTCCACATCGGAGCCATTGTAAGGCACATTGAAGTAAAGATTATCCAGATGAAGGCAGGTCCACACAACTGTAGACATATTCCATTTAGTTTATTCCAAGTAATCTTCATCAGAAATAGGAGCTCCAACCCTATCCTAAGGCATCCAAAACCTCCAACTGTCCAGCTCAGAATGCCACATTCCAGCTGTGGAAGAATCGAAATGCCACAGGTAGAGATGGAAGATACTATACGCCACAAACTAAAACAAGGAAGAGAAACTTACACTACATGGTACAAACACAACATACAATGTACAATACTACCCTATACTAAATACAATACTACCCTATACTAAATACAATACTACACCATCCCCCGCCCCAAAAACTATAACACAACAATTCTGTTTAAATTCCAGATACGTCCATCATCAAGTTTGACGGCCCCCTTAAACACTTAGACAACTTTATGAATTCTGCTAAATTGTGATATGCCAGACTTGCGTTTTTCTGGTAATTTAACTTTAACTCTATCACCTGCACGCACAGTGCAATTTTTCACTGATTTGAGAACGTCATAAACTTCTTTTCTTTTATGTTGAAGATATCTATCTTTCTCTTTTGCATTTCTTTTGATGATTTCCTCATCCAAATTAAAAGTAAGATGTTTTTTAAGCCAAGGGGGATTGAGCTTGGTATGTGGTACATGCTTTCTGTATAACACCAATGGATTCTGGCCTGTGCTAGAATGTGGAGTAAACCTATACTCTTCTACCTTGGCCTCAACTAAATTTTCCCAATGAACCCCATTAACCTTAACTTTGGCAAATTGTATAGTTTCTTTCAATGTTCTGTTAAAGCGTTCTATCATACCATTCGTTTCTGGATGATTTAGTGCACATTTTTTGTGCACAATTCCCCTGGAGGAAAGAAAATCACACATATATTTTGAGGTGAATTGGACCCTGTTGTCAGACAAAACAGTTCCAGGATTGCACTCCCTGCTGAAGACTTTGGAAAGAAAGTCTACTACAACCTTAGAAGTTACTTATGAGACAATCAACACTTCTGGCCAGTGAGACAGCATATCCATAAGCACAATGACATACTTAGAATATGACCCTGAAGAAATAGGACCCATTCTGTCAATAGAAACTTCTTCCCAAACTTCTTTGGGAATTTCTTTAAGTATCATGGGCTGGGTCCTAACTTTCAATGTCTTGTCCGCTAAGTGGCACTCAATACACTCTCTAATTTTCCTTTCCAAAGCAATGTCCATACCAGGCCACCAATACGGGCTCTCATCCTTTCTTTTGTTTTGCTGATAACTTGATGACCAGAACGAGAAAGATCAAGAAAACTTTTGCGCAGGGACGAAGGAGGTATGAGCTTATTACCTCTCAACAACAAACCATCATGTAACCATTACTCATCGCACACTTTTTTAAAAGGCAAAATAGAAACATCTTTTTTATTCCTTTTATTCCTCAACTGCCCTGACCCCAGCAAGTTTATCACTTTAGTTAAGTCTTGGTCCTTAGCCATCTCTTCTCGCCACTCGTGTTCCAAAACACACCCATCTGTTATGGCACAAACGGGGTTGGAGTTCCTTAGTCAGCGCAGCACATCGTGGATTACGTATCCCAATTTCGTCGCCAAATGAAGTAAAGATTATCCAGATGAAGCCAGGTCGACACAAGTGTAGATATATTACATTTAGTTTATTCCAAGTAATCTTCCTCAAAAATAGGAACTCCAACCCTATCCTAAGGCATCCAGAACCTCCAACTGTCCAGCTCAGAAGGCCACATTCCAGCTGTGGAAGAATCCAAATGCCACAGGTAGAAATTGGAAGATACCATACACCACGAACTAAAACAAGGAAGAGAAACTTACACTACATGGTACAAACACAACATACAATGTACAATACTACCCTATACTATATACAATACTACCCTATACTAAATACAATACTACACACATCCTCCATGTAGGACTTTGCATCACAGCTGCCTCTGAACCACCATTGCACACATCATCTTTGACGCAGAACCTTCCATCGTATGCCCCTCATTGGCAACATCCTCAATGATGAGGAAGGACCTCGCATCGCAGCCTCGCAACCTCCCGGAACACCTGCATGCCACATCTCCACCCAGAATCTGGTATTGCCCCAGCTCTCCGACGCAATGCTCCGCAACTAGGTCCTAAGGTACTCTTGTTCAGCAGGCCTAACTTTGTGCCTGTACCCAACCTGTACTCTATTGTGGTTAGCCACAGTTGGGGCCTTGTGCTTTTTTGTTGCTATTTTCACTCCAATCTTTAAAAATGCATATCTCTAGTTCAACTGATTGGATTTTTGTCGTTTTGGTTTTAAATTATTTATTCAATTTTACTTTGTCTAAATTGGCGTGGGATATTTTGTGTTGTATTTCACTTTAGGACTGTCTGAAGTGCTGCATAAATACTTTACACATTGCCTCTAAGATAAGCCTCATTGTCCTTTTCCACGGTACCAGAGGGTAGAGCACAGGTTAATTTGGGGTGTGCTTGTGACTTCACCCTGACAAGGATTGAGATTGCTGCTTGAGTAGGGTTTCACCCCTCTCACCCAGTAACCAAAGCTCTTACTTTGGTGTTCAGCTGTGAGGATTAGGACTTGTGTTTCTGCTGTGCCATACAGTGAATTTGTGTTACACTCAAAATCTCAGATAAGTAATCTCAGACCAATTTGAGCCTTTTTACATTCTCTCTAGTTTTCTGATTGGCAGCTGTTCCTATTTCTAAATTTAAGTTCCCTACCTCTTTGGCTTCAACAGTGGAGATAGAGATGCTCAATGTTGATAGCCTCAGCAGGGCAGTGCTGCGGAAAGTATGCAAGGAGAAGGGGCTAAGTGCAGGAAAGAAGGCCACAAAGCTGGACTTTCAGGTAGCCCTCCTTACCTATGAGAAGGCCACAATGATGCAACCCAACCCTGAGGAGTTTGAGGAGGAGTATCCAAATGATTATGAGCCTGATGAGGGGGATTTGATTTGTGAGTGGTGGAGGCTCTGGCTTTGGGCCTTTAGCAGGATTTCCCACAGGATAGAGACCATCTGCCCACTGAAAGAGAGCTCCATGTGAGGGCAGGGAACAGTGTGCCTTCAAGGAACTTGTCGCTAGAGGAGCTGCAGGACAGTAAGGCAGAAAGGAAGCTTAAGTTGCAACTGGCTAAAATGAAACTGGAGGCAGAAGGAAGGAAGGCTAAGGCAGAGGCTGCGAGGGCCTTGGTAGGTATGAAAATGCTGCTGGGGCATGAGATAAGCCTGAAGGAGCTGGAGCTCAAAGCTAAATAAGCCTCAGAGTCTATCAGCAATGGTGGCAGCATACTTACTGTTTTTGAAGGAGACATTAAATTGTGCATTCCCAAAGATCAGGAGCCCACTTTTGTGGTGGTAGATGGCATAGCCAAATTGTTTTCTGCCTATGAGTAAGAGTGTGCGGCGCTATGGGAGTTTTTGGAACTTCGCACTCTGCTTGGAGCGTGGAGTTAGTCCAAAAAATACGCTAGCCCAGCCAGCGGAGCTCCCCCGGTGCACCCTGCAGCCCAGTTATGGGCTGCACAGCGGAAGAGCAGACAGTCTGGAGGACCCCCTGGAAGACCCTGGTAAGTCCTCACCTCTTTCTTTTGTTGTTGTTTGTGCACACTGGTGCACAAACAAGGACTGAAACAGCAGCTTTCGCTGCCTACAGCTCTGGCCTGAATTCAGACCAGGGCCGCAGGCAGCGAAAGAAAGCTGTTTCAGGCCTCTTGTGCACCGCCCTGCCCCTGTGCACTGCAAACAGGGCAGGCCAGTGCACAAGAGGCCTCAAACAGCAGCTTTCACTGCCAATGGCCCTCCTGAATGCACCCAATTTCGGAAGCGTTAAGTACGGTCAGATCTGGCTAACCGGCCCAACCCTGTTTAGCGTTTCTAAGATCCGTCGTGTTCAGGACTACAAGAGTCACGGAACTTCGCCTCCACAGAATTCACTGAGTTTTTTATTCAACTCTTCTGAATTCTGCAGAGTCGGACTCTGTCCAGGCCTACCTATGAGATAGCCTGTGGGGTACAAAATATTCCAGAGGAGTACTGGAGTGTAGCTTATTGAAGCCCATGCCTAGAGTTGGGAGGAACACACTCTTTACACTTGAGCTGGGTGACCAGACAAACTATGCCCAGATGAAACCCATCGCTGTTTCTTCATTTGGGCTTAACCCTGAGAAGTACCATCAGAGATCCAGGGACAGCCACAAACTCCCAAACCAATCTTTGGTGGATTTCTTGGTGTATTCCAGCAAGGCACTGAATGGCTGGATGAGTGGCAGTAAAGTTTATGATTATATTGGGCTGTACAACTTGATTTTGAGGGAGCACATGATCAATACTGGCAGGACATCTGGGAAAGGATAAGAGCTTTAACAGGCTTTTCACCCAGTACTTTCGGCCCTAGATGAAGACAGCCGAAGATGCTTTCTATAGGACTTACCTTACCAGTCAGGCCAATGGGAGGGCAGGTAAGAAGCATAAGACTCCTCTGACCCCCATGCTTGTCGCTGGCACTCCCTTGATAGGTCCCTAGACACCAAACTGCCCTAGGCAACAAGTTATCCTGGTTTTGGTAGACAATGCCAAAAGGTACCCAAAGGCCATCCCTCTGAGGACCATAACTGTACAGGCAGTGGCAAAGGCATTGATGGTGATTTTTTCCCAATTGGGCTTCCCCAAGGAAGTGGTGTTAGACAGGGGTGCCAACTTCATCTCTTTGTACATGAAGAAGGAATGTGGGGTAACTTACAAATTCTTCACATCCTACCACCCCCAGACAAATAGGGCTGTTTAGAGGTTCAACAAGACCCTCAAGGGCTAGATTATGGGCCTGCATGAGGCCAGGATGCAGAAGTGGGGCGTTCTCCTGCCCTGACTGCTCTATGCATACAGGGAAGTACCACAGAAAGGAGTAGGCTTTATCTATTTTGAGACCCTCTATGGTCATTGTGGGAGGGGATCTCACAGTCTAGTGAAGGAGGGGTGGAAACAAGCCTTCAAGAAGCTCTCTCAGCCTATCAGAATGTGGTTAGCTACATGCTACCATTCACAACCAAATGCAGAACTTCTGGAACAAGGCTTCAGAGAACTGCAAAGCTAACCAGGAGGCAATGAAACAGTGGTATGACAAGAAGGCCATTCTGGTCGAGTTTCAGCCTGACCAGTAGATCTGGGTGATCGAGCTAGTTGAGTCAAGGGCCCTTCAAGATTGTTAGACTGTGCCGTATTAGGTGATTGAGAGAAAGGGGGAGGCCACCTACCTGGTGGACCTTAAGACTCCCAGAAACCCTTTATGGGCCCTCCACATCAATCACCTCAAGAACACTCCAAGTGGTCTGGGGTCACCATGCCAAAGGTGATGGATGATGGAGTAGAGGAGAGTGAACCTCTCCCCGACCTTTTGTTACCCAAGGATGGGTGAGTGGAGGATGTCAAACTTTCCCCTACCTTGACCCAAGAGCAGCAGAGGGAATGTCACTAGTTGTTGGGACAGTTCACCTCTCTATTCTCCCTCACCCCCTTGCTTAAAAACTTGTGTACCCATGACATTGACACTGGTGACAGTCCCCCTGTCAAGAAAAATATCTACAGAGTGTCAGACAAGGTGAGAGCCAGTATCAAGGAGGAGGTCTCCAATATGCTGAAGTTGGGAGTGACTGAGCACTCTAATAGCCCCTAATCCACCCAGTAGTTCTGGTTCCCAAGGCTTCCCCGGGTGCCACCCCAGATCTCCGGTTCTGTGTTAAATACAGGGGGTTCAACTCATTCAGGATGGTTGATGCAGATGAAGGGTGAGAATGCCAAATTGCTGAGGTAGTCCATCTCCCTACAGGGAATTGACTTTACAGCGGAACACCCCCCTGGGTTGGAACACACCAATGCTAATGGTCTCTCCAGGTTTTCCCATCTTAGTGATGGGAACTCCCAGGAGGTTTGGTAGTTCTCCCCCCTTTCAGCTGGGAGGGACAGGTGCAAGACCTGCCAGCTTTAAGGTGCTCTGCCCCAAACCCTTTGCCTTTATCCCTTCTATTTTTGCTGATCTTGTTTTTGTTGGCTCTAGGACTCTGTGCACTTAACCACTGCTAAGTAATACTAATGTGCATGTGCTCTCTCCCCTAAACATGGTAAAATTGGCTTGTACCCAATTGCCACATTTAATTTACTTGTAAATCCCTAGTAAAGTGGTACCCCATGTACCCACGGCCTGTACATTAAATGCTAATAGTGGGCCTGCAGCACTGATTGTGCCACCGACTTAAGTAACCCTCTGATAGCCATTTCAGACTATGGGGGTCATTATGACCCTGGCGGAAGGCGGAGAACCGGCGGTAAGACCGCCAACAGGCTGGCGGTCTTACTTTGTGGAATTATGACCATGGCGGTTACCGCCATGGTCATCCGCCGGTTCTCCGTTCCGCCCGCCAGGGCGGAGACGACCGCAGGGCTGGAGACCTGGGTCTCCAGCCCGGCAGCCGTCACTAATCTGCCGGCGGTATTTGGACCCGGCTTACCGCCGTGGATTTCCAGCGGTTTGAACCGCCATGAAATCCATGGCGGTAAGCACTATCAGTGCCAGGGAATTCCTTCCCTGACACTGATAGGGGTCTCCCCCACCCCCACCCTGAATCCCTCCCCTACCACCCACCACCCCTGCCACCCCCCAAAGGTGGCAGGGCCCTCCTCACCACCCCGACCCCCAACATCACATCACCCATACCCACACGACACGCACGCAGGCACCACCTACACACTTACACGCACACACGCTGACATACATGCCTACATCCACACACACAGTCAGAGACGCACACCCACTTTCACACATACACGCACACATCCATACAGACATACCCACAGACATACACGCACTCATTCCCATACACACAACACCCCTGCAAGTATGCACACACTCACACACCCCCTCTACATACACACACGCACACCCCCATGCACCCACACAGCACACAACACCTCCCCACCCCCCTCCCCTCACGGACGATCAACTTACCTGGTCCGACGATCCTCCGGGAGGGGATGGGAGCCATGGGGGCAGCTCCGCCGACACCACACTGCCAACAGAACACCGCCACGGCGAACCACTTCCCCGCCTCCCGCCAGTATGGTTGTTGGCGGCTCTCTGTCCGTAAAAGGACGGAGAGCTGCCAACAGTCATAATAGGCCGAGCGGCAAACCGCCACCACTGGCGGTCTTCCGCACGGCGGTCCCTCGGTCAAAATGACCCCCTATGTGTGTAGTTTTAAACTGCCTTCTCGATGTGAAAAAATGAACCTTTAGCCAGGTCCAAACCTTCCTTTTTAATCCATTTCAGTCACCCCTAGGGTAGGCCTTCAACAGCCTAGAGGGCAGTATGCAATGTATTTGAAAAGCTGGACATGTAATTATAAACAATAACTTTCAGTTGTAAGCAGGTGGACAGGTCATGTTTGGTGTGTAAAGATTTGTAATTTAAGGCCCTCCTTAATGGCAAAGTTGAATTTTAAGTCATAGTTCTGAAAATGCCACTTTTAGAATGTAGCATTTTCCTGTCCCAACCATTTGGTTCCTGCAGCCTGTTCCTGGATCACATGATTAGACTAGGTGTAGCTGGCAGTTGGTCTTTGTGTGTGTATTGCTCCCAGACAGTGAGAAAAAGGCAAGCTAGATGTTGGCAGGATGGGTCACTCTGACTTAACTAGGGGAAGGAGCTGTCACTTACTACACTTGCACATCACAAAGGCCCTGTCTGAACATACTCACAAAGGGTTTGTCACTAGTGTTTTGTGACCCTAGACAAGCTGAGGCCGGAGTATGGAGGAAGGGGTTGCCTGACACCTCAGGGAGGTAGAAGTCTCGAGAAACTGCTCCTACTTCAAAGTGAGCATCAGGTATCAATATTGGACCTCAGACCTCAACTCCTCAGTGCACTCCTGGACCTGTGGAAGACTCAGAAGAATGACTGCTGTGCTGCTCTGCTGTACAAAGAACCACCACGCTTCTGCCCTACTTCCCTGCTGCCTGACTGAGAAGGACCAGACCTGCATCTTGATCCCAGCACTACCAGAGAAACTGCAAGGGCTAGTTGGCTAGCCTCCTGATGAGAGCTTCAGGAACAGAACAAGCTTCAACAAACTTGAAGCCAGCACTGGACTCTGCCAGCTGTGAGTCTTGCCTTCCCAAATGGTGCCACCTCAGAGATGGTTCCTTAGAAGTGGGTCTAAAGGTGCTCTGCTGCCAGTCTATCTATGGTCCCAGCAGAACTGAAGCAGCCCAAAGCATCACCTCCAACACTCTGCATCGGAGATGCAGCTCACCACATCACCTCACAGAACTCCACCTCGGAACCACCGCTGCGCAATGCATCCTTGACATAGGTCTTCACACCACAAGTCCCTGGTCAAAGGAGTCTTCAATGATGAGGCAAGACTCTGCATCGTAAGTGTTGCAACTTCTTCTGAACCATCGGGTGCGCAATGCATCGTTGATGTAAGACTTCATATTGCAAGTCCCTTGGTGAAAACATCCTCTAAAGATGAGTTCACTACACAAGGATAGAAGGTTCTTGAGGGACGTAGATCTACTAACGGAGGAATGGAAGAGATCATCTAAGATTAGTGACTTGAAAAGTGCTCCAAACGTTTACATAACTGGTATTAGCTGGGTTGTTGTTGAGAACTATGTGGTTGATGGTGCAAATTGTTTTCTCTCAGAAGTTGTTAATGTTAGTATTTCATTTAATTTATGTTTATAATTTTGACATAATCCATCAAAGCAATAAATGAGGTAATACAGCAATTCACAAGTAATAGGCATCAGGTAACAACAATGAAAATATAAAGCAATCATGAAATATATGAATGTTCTGTCATTATGGACCTGAGTGTTAACAATAAACATTGTGAGATAGCAACTTTAATTTGAGGTACTAGAGATGGAAATAAATGCTCTCTGATCAAGATGAGTGTTGGAGGCAGAATATTCTGGTTGGCTGAGGCAAGACTGTAGCCAGGCAGAACCTGCCACTCTCATCAATGGTGGGTGATTAACATTACTGTATAACCTGTGCCCACCCTTGGGTAGATTGGCACAGAACAGTCAGGGTTATTACCGAGGCAATGTGTAAAGGAAAAACACAGCACTTCCCTTCCACAACCACGCTGCACAGCATGAAGAAGACTTCACACACAGTGTATGTATAAAAAGATTGCATTTAACACACACCTTGTCAACACAGTATTGGTATAATGCAACTCTGGGCCTAGGCCCCATTTTCCAATAGAAGTCACAATATGAGGCCCAGCTGCGTTAAACACTACTACTTTATGTATACATGAGGAAAATAGTACATTCCATCCCCACACCCACATATGGTGCCAAACATTGTTAGCACAAGACCCACCCTAGAATTCCCCACAATCAGTGTAGCACATAAATTCAGGGGGCACCCCGGTTCCCAACGTTAGCAGCAAAATGTACATACAAGGTTTACAACACTCTTGTGTAGCACTGTGGCCGAAGCTACACTAGTAAGATGTAGTGCCAACTGTAAGAACACCCTGAAAGGATAATAGTAACCCCCAGCACCACAGCACTGTCTTCGCATTCACCCGCACTCACTCCCGCACATCCACTCTGCACCGTTGTGTGGGGCCACGGGTATCAGCTGGCAAGTGAACACACTCACTCGTACGTACTCACTAATGAAACACTAATGTGTGTCCTGATATCTGGATAGTGGATGCCACTGTGTTTGCAAGCACCCTGGGTCCCAAACTGCCCCTCATCCGCCAACCAGCTTCGGCTATTCTGCTCCTCCACGAACAAAAGATTGCATCAACCTTTCCACTTTTTACTTGGCTGCTCATGGCTAAGTCACAAGTATCAGTTTTCCAGGGTCAAAGCTGGGGAAAGAAAAGACAACAGCTGGTAAACAGGAGGTTAACTCAGAGGTCTGAAAACACAGGTGGAGGGTCACTGGGGCCGCCATTAGACACCAAGGCGCCCAGCCCAGCCAGACATTTCAATGTTACCAATTATTTACCAATTTCAGCACCTTTGGACCGGAAAGCTGCACAGTTGCAGATGACAAGTTACTAGGCTTGCACCTCCTGTACCAGATGATGCCGCATCTATGGCACAAAGAGTCAAGTGACCCCATTTGGTTACAATCCCACATGAAAAGTGCTCACTGCTATACCTCCACAAAAAGGCAGGCTAAATGTCAGGGGTCCACTGATCTAATTCACCCAAACCGTATGATCATTCAATTCCCAAGATGCTACCTCCTCAGATGGAGGCACCAGTCTGGTGCGTGATGACTTGTACCACACCAGACCCTCCTGGACTCTCCCACAAGAGATGTAAATCCCACACCCCTCAGAGAGGCACAGCGTTTAGCAAATGATGACTTGAGTTGCACTAGACCACACAGTCACACACTAAACTTGGTTTCCATACCTCTCTGGAATGAGGCACACTGTCTAGTCCACAATGATTGGTATTCACACCAGAATCCCTGGTCACACACTTCAACGCAAGTTCAGTCATTCCATACAAGGTCAAGTACAGCGCAACTCAGATTGCACCCCCACCTCTGAGGGTTGCAACCAATAAACAGGTTATCGCACACAATGAGCATGCAGCTGAGGCTCACACAAGAGAAATGTGATACACTCGACACCAGTGGGCCCCACTGGGTCCCTCACTGGATGATCCTGTTCACACCAACAAGATGTTTGAGAGTGGAGTGGTCCCCACAATGAACGGCCACTCACCTGAAGTGCCGGCAGTCCTCGAAAAGCTCCACACCAGACAATTTCGGTCTCCAGGCACAATACTTAGGCCATACTAACGCCGCTGTTACCAGGTGAAGTCCATCATATGATGTAGACACAGCAGAGGGCACCGCTCTCCAGATATTACTGGTCATCGATGTAAGTCCCTCTCAGGAGGTCTTTCATGTCCCTGAGATCTCTTCAGAGAACAAGGGGCAAGAGAACCTGCCCTTGGAGAGTTACCCTTTGGTGTGCTACACAGCAGCTGCCAATCAGCCCCAGGCCAGTCTTTCAGCAGGAAGGGCAGAGTGAATCCCCTTCTCGGACAGCTATCCTCCTGGGCACAACAGATTTCTCTGGCTATGTGGTCACGTGGTCCATTAGCACCAGTCCCACGTTACTGTAAAGGTTACTCTACCTTGCAGATGTTGAGTACCCATAATTATTCTAGATGGTTCCTTTGAAGTTGGGGGTGGTTCAAAGGTAGCTCCTAGGCAGCGCAAATACGCATTGGTGTTCTGCACTCCCTTGGCACATATGCCTTGCTGCACACCGGGGCATGTGGGGCACTTTCATTAAAGCCACTGCAAAGGTGCACATGTGCCATTACTGGCCTTCTCTATCAGGTTCAGTTCCTATATTAAAGTACCCGGCTGCAAATTGCACACTCTGGCAAGTTATGCCAGTTTTCGTACCTGCATAGGAAAACCACCAGGATGCAAGTTGCACACACCAAGGCGAGTGATACTTCCAGGTGAATGGAAGGATGGTGCCGGCACATTCACACTGAGCTGCCAGTGAGAAAGTGCCTAGGGCTTGTAGGTCCTTTGAGAGAACCAGCAAAAACATCCTAGAGAAAAGCAAAAAACTTTGGGGGAACCACTACCTCTGTGTGTCAGGTCAATGAGACATTAACATGAATTTGAAACATAATAAACAAGAAGGAATGAGAACAGAAGTGGTGATTAATTAAGGTGGTACATAATTCGGAGTTTAATTGATAGGGTTATAAGAAAAAAATCAGAACTGACTAAGTACCAGTCCCTATTCGGGGTGACACAGAGCAGACATGAGTTACTGGTCCACAACCATGGACATTAGGGTTGTTTGCCACTTGCGTATTTGAGCCCATCTTACTATGGCTCTATAAACTGGGCCATGTACACCCTTTCAGTTCTTTAATCTCTGGGTAGCAAGGGCAAGCAGTCAAAGGCTTCTCAGGGATGTAGTGGGGAGGGGCAAAGACTCAGAACTTAACAATAAACCAACAGACACAATGAACCACTGTATAGCTCAGTGCTTGTCATTTTAGACAAGAAAGTAGTTTGATAACTCAACAGTATGAAACACCACATAATTAGGCGAGTATCAGAATAATGATACAACAAAATCACAAACAGGCTAATACTGAACCTATGCCCCATGATCCCTAAGGTGAGAAAATTAATTAAATGGTGTATAGGATAGCAATCCTTGCCTTGAGGGAAATAGGCATTGCTCTATTATTGATCATATTTTGGTATCTGAGAATGGCCTAGGTTTAATAGGTACTTTTGAGGTTGTCACCAGTCCATTTAGTGATCTCCAGACTCTGCTATTGGCCCTTGGGATTAGGACAAACTACAGGGATTGTGAATGTTTAGCAGCATATATGGAAACTCAGGGTAACAGTGGGGCAAAATAGTGAAAGACAACCTTGTAGAATTTAAAGCATATAGGGAAGGAAATACCACTTCACGCCATATCATTGCTGCTTCCTGTAAAATCACAGGTGCCATTGCAGAAAACCTAAAAACGACTGGCAAGAACAGCACAAAAAGGAACACTGGTTGGTTCGATCATCACTCCTCCAGAGGAAGTTGGGACCTTAAAAAAGCCTTAAAAGCTAGGCCAGGAAATAGCGAAAAAGTTAAAATTCTGCGAAGCCTTTATAAACAGGCCTTAAGTAAGAGAAGAATTGAGCTACAAGAGAAGAGAAAAGCTGCTGCCTGTCCAGGCAGCAACTACACAAGGTACATTTTTTATTTTGAAAACCAATTAATCAGCCCTTTATTAAAGATCAGACATCCCCTAGGGTAGAGCCCCTAGTTTAACAGTCAGACTGGCTGAAGCATCATGGTGGGATATTTAATCCTAGGGATGATGGGTTAGTAGGGCACGATAAAGAGATTTCAATGGCAGGCGCCTCTTTTTTAACACCGTTTAGTCAAGAAGTAATTAATGTTTTGGAAAAATGTCCCAATGGGAAGGTACCTGGACCCTAATGGGGTGCCTATAGAACACATTCAAATCGAATAACCGTCTCTGGGAGCTCTTACTGACGAGAGTGTGTAATGCAGCGCCTAGTGGTTTCCTGCCTGTAACTTGGACCGGGAGCATTATGTTCCCGATTTTAAGGTGTTACCGCCCCATATCACTTCTCGACTCAACAGCCAAATTGACGGGCAGAGTTCGTCTAGATAGGCTGGAGACCTGTGTGAACGAGAGTCATGTGCTTATAGATTCCCAATATGGGTTTAGAAGAGAGGTAGGGACTATGGAACAATGTATTATTTAACGCCTTATTATAAATATACCCTTTCCAAATGAGGTCACATCTATATTTGTTTCACAGATTTAAGTAGTGCATTTGATCCAGTAAATCATCTAAAATTATAGCAGGCATTGGACAAAACAGGTGCCTCTAAGAGATCACCATCTATCTATCAGAATGATATGACTGATCTTCTTGGGTGTGGTATGGGACAAGAGGTGAATGTACAAAGAGCTCCAGGGTTACACGTGAGATTCGGCAAGGCTTTGCCTTGCACACCATTTGTTCTCACTTTATAATAATGGAGTGGAGGAGTCAATGCAAAGCTGAATGTTGATGCTCCTAAAGTTGGCAAGCAATCAACCCCTGTTCTCCTATGTGCAATGTGATGATGTTATCCAGAGCCACCAATGTCTTCAGTGCCTGACCGACAATGTTGACACATATATGGAGGAAAAAGATTTCAAGCTAACCCTAAAGAAAACATACACAATGGTATGTGGGAAAGGGAGATCTAAAAAGAGAGTTCATCACATTAAGAGGGTTGACCTTAGCTGAAATCCGCACTTTTACGCATCCGGGCATACCATTTTCGAGTATCAGACACTGAAGTCCTCACCTAGAAAATGGCAAACTAAAGTTTTTAATATTAGTAGGAACCATTTTTAGATTTGCTGCTAAGATAGGAAACAAGACAATCATAGAAATGCTGAAACTATATAACAGCAAGGCCCATATTTATACTTTTAGCGCTGCATTTGCGTCATTTCTTGACGCAAAAACGGCGCAAACTTGCAAAATAGAATTGTGGCCCATATTTATACTTTTTGACGCTAAACTGCGCTAACGCAGTTTAGCGTCAAAAACTTTTGCGCCGTCTAACGCCATTCTGAAGCGCCATGCGGGCGCCGTATTTATGGAATGGCGTTAGACGGCGCAATCAGACCGGCGCTGCCTGGTTTGCGTGGGAAAAAACCACGTAGACCAGACAGCGCCGGCGTAGGGGGAAAATGGCGCATGGGCGTCTTAAAATGGGGCAAGTCAGGTTACGTCGAAAAAATCGTTTTAACCCGACTTGCGCCATTTTTTAACGACGCCCATCCCCCATCAACATGACTCCTATCATTGTAAAGATAGGAGTCATGCCCCCTTGCCCAATGGCCATGCCCAGGGGACTTCTGTCCCCTGGGCATGGTCATTGGGCATAGTGGCATGTAGGGGGGCACAAATAAGGCCCCCCTATGCCACCAAAAAAAAATATAAAAAATAAAAAATTATACTTACCTGAACTTACCTGAATGTCCCTGGGGTGGGTCCCTCCATCCTTGGGGGTCCTCCTGGGGTGGGCAAGGGTGGCAGGGGGGGTCCCTGGGGGCATGGGAGGGCACCTGTGGGCTCATTTTGAGCCCACAGGCCCCTTAACGCCTGCCCTGAGCAGGCGTTAAAAAGTGGCGCAAATGCGCCGTTTTTAGCCACGCCAACTCCCGGGCGTCTCTTTTGCCCGGGAGTATAAATACCACGTAAAGGCCTGGGAGTCATTTTTTAGACGGGAACGCCTCCCTTGCATATCATTAACGCAAGGAAGGGGTTCACGCTAAAAAATGACGCACATTCCGGGAACTTTGGCGCTATTCGCCTCTAACGCCATAGTATAAATATGGCGTTAGTTGGCGTTAGTTTTGCGTCGAAATTGCGTAAAAAAAAACGACGCAATTTCGGCGCAAACGGAGTATAAATATGGCCCTGTATTTTGCAAGTTTTTGCGTCAAAAAGCGGCGTAATTGCGGCGCTAAAAAGTATAAATATGGGCCCAAGTGTTTAACTGGTGTCTGCTACGGAGCTCCATGGTGGGGAATGTCTAATTGATCATTACAGATTCAAGAAAATCTTTTTCTGTGCAGACTATTGGCAGTACCAAGCTTAACTTCATCCTATATTGTACACCCAGAGCTTGCCATCCCCTATGGAGAAGATAGTATTGGCATTGGCCCAATTATTGTGTGTCATGTATTTGAAGCAAAACTGGTATTAAGTTAACTAAGGAAATCAGAGCTGACTTCCTAGCCCTCGATTACAGTGCAAAAATTCCATGGTTGGCATATGTTAACAGACTTATAAAGGAGCTGGATGTGAATATTGATATCAGAGACCCTGCTAAAGCCAATAGAGAAAGGAATTCAAAGATATTTGCTCATGGGATCTTACTTATAACACAGATTCGATCTTACTAGACTAGGAACAGGAAACATGCACTTTATAGTAGCTTTCCCCAAAAATGTGGATAAGGGATCCAAAAGCTTCCCAAGTGCCCATGAGATGGCAAATCCCGTCAGTCAACCCCGCACTTTGTCCTTTTTTGTTACTTTTATGAGGATATTAGAAAACACATTTTTTGCCCCTTTTCCCTTGATGGGAAAATATTCTTTTATAAAAATGCATTTATTTTCATCTGCAGACTTAGAAATGAGGGATTGTGTCATGCTGTGTCTGTTTGTGTTCAATTCCCTATTAAAATATGGAAGGCTTATTCACATCTAGATGCCTTCGTTTAGGAAAAGGATTAAATACATAAAATTTAACCTGTAATTAACCTCTTTACCTTTGCAGTTTCAAGTCCCCTCTTTGCATTTTATTTGTGATTTACATTTCAATTCTGCAAATCGGTTGCAATTGGATTAGAAGCAAATGAAATTAAGAACCAATAGGATGTTAGTATTTAAAATATTCTGATGCGTACCTTAACCGTAAATTGCATTTTAACCCTGCAATTCTGTTGTAAACAGACTAGAAATTAATGGGAATTATAAGGTGATATGACCAGCACTTGAAATGGAAAAATAGAAGTGCGGGTGCTTGTTTCTGAGAAGGGCCGGAACTCTCTAATCAAAAGTATTCCGTTTTCTTGAGATGTGCCGGTACTCCCCCTCTCAAAATAAAAAGGTGCCGGTACTAAGTACCGGACAGTACCGGCCCATTTAAAGCTCTGGATATGACTCTTTTTACCTTTGCTTGTTCCATGTATACACTTGTCTCATGCATTGACTTTGATATAGTATTTTGTTATGTGAGATATTTCTGGATTTTACAGATTTTATAGTGTGTTTCTCTCTTTTATGGATTATTATCCGAATAAAGATTCATGATTGACCGACTGAACATATTCTGGTAAAATGTCCTTCCCCCAGCAAATCGAGTTTAGGCAAGATTAAGGACTGGTGAAGGTTTCACTAAGAGGTCACTTCTAGGCAAGCTGTGAATCAGCTGATACAATTTTGTTGCCTAAAAGAGCAACAATTCATTATCATGGCTTGGCAATGCTTGTGTTTACAGTCTCTCAGTCTCCGGATGCTGTGTCTCATGTTTACATGTTTAGCAGGCGATGCAACTTGGTGAGGACGGGTTAGTGAGCTTTTGGTGACATCACTTCATCTGTGGGGGCGGTCTCAATATACTCTGTTTCGCAGACCAATTCAGGTGTCAGTTTGGCACTGGCCTTCTGCATTTGTGGGCTCGGGGCCGGTTATCCTTTGGAGATCCAGCCTCCACCCCAAAGCTGATTTTTATTATTTTAATTTCTTTGGCAGCTACAAGTTCTTTGAAATTGCATGTAGCTTTCTACTTGAGCCACAGCACATGATCGGACAACCCTTAGTTCAGTTCCTTCTGGTTATTCCACACAACAGGGACACAGGTTCACACCTCCTTTTGGACACTTACTCCTCCTGCAGACTCAGGCATGTGGCTTGCCTCTCTGAGTATGCATGTAAAATTCTAGGCATCAGGCAGACCCACAGCTGCTCTAGAAAGTTACAGACTTCAGGTTATGTCCCCTAACTACTGGGAGACTGGTTGTCTGACAGACTCAAACTCTGATTGTATAACTCCTCATCAAGTACACTGCAAAGCACTCCCTTCTTTGATCACGAAGTACGTGGATATGGAACAAAATGGAGTGAGTGGATACGTTTGCATATGGTTTGGTTATGGATGGGCAGATGGATGGATGGAATTGTGGCACACAATGTTGGATACAAGATTGAATGTATGACATAATGTAGTGTGAAATGGTGATTATCAGCAGGTGGATGAAAAGATGAATGGCCAAATGCTTGGCTGGAAGAGACAAGTAAGCTGTTCTGGGAAGGATTGAAATGAGTTGCTACGATTGCTTGTACCATAAGAGCTTTGTTTCAAAGTGTTTTTTTATTTATTTTGTGGCTACTTCCTTGATGCCTGCACAGCATGCAGGAACATGCTCGTTCCAACACTGATTTTATTTCCTGGAGAAGGAAATAGGTATGCCAAAGTGCAAAGGGTATTTTTAAGTTTGTTTTGATGAAGATCAGGTGCAAAATATTATGCAGGGTACATGTTCCATATTTTAGTCACATTACCAGAAAAGGACCTTTTGAGAGTGTTTTCCTGCAATTGGTGATCACGAGTCACTCTTGTCTGGGAACTCAATTTTCTGCATGAAGAACAAGAGGGAGTTGTGGTAGACCGCATTATCCGTAAGGCATGCTGCTTTGTATGTGGAAAGAGATTAAAAAGGAATGCAGCGAAGAGAGTTCAGAACAGGAACTAAATATATGTATAGTTTATTTGCAAATCATCAAATGTCTTCATTGATGTAACAATGTTTAGAAAATGTCATAATGATCTATTATGGGGATGTTGGTTGTACCCGTGAAAATCCCAAGGTTTTTCTCATTCACACTTCTGGCTTTGACCTAAATTGTGCTGTGAAACTCCTGACTGAAGTTTCACTCACTGTAATGCTCTATAAAAATTAGCATCTGAGATGTAAAACATCTTCCATTTTAAAGTCAGCTGCCTATGGACAGCAGAAGTAAGAGGCTTTGAGAAGGTTAGTCATGACATATAGAATGCACGTGTAGATGCATAGGCAACATGTTGTCTGAGTCTGTCTGCCAACTGCTCCCACATGGCTATGTTGGGCGACAGGCTAACTCATCAGGATGACCTTATAATTCCCTTCGATTCCCAAAGGGAATCAACTTTTCATTTGGATAAAATGTAAAAGCTACAGTGACTAGCAGTGGGGAAAATATATTTTTCTTTTGAATCCCTTCTTCATGGGAGCCTTTAAGTATTTGTCATATTCCGCTCAATGATTCTGTGGCTGGCCCAGGCAAAAGGAAAACTAATCACATTCAGTGAGCTCTAAGGGATGGCCCTCAGAAGTGTGAAGCAGACTAAAATTTTCATAGAGATTACTAACTTCAAATTGTGGCCAATGGGAATCCTGTGCCTATAAAATAATTTCAACTGTGTTGCATGGTTCCTGAAATATCTCCATACTAAACTATTAGCCCTGCAAACTGAGGGCTTACCTAGAGTTCACCCTCTAAACTGTTCCTTTTTAAGCCCAAGGTCACCTATGACTCATTTCAAGGAATACTCTCCCCCTCCTAGTTGCCCACCCTCATGCAAAGGTAATCAGGAGAACACAGGCCTCTGTAACCCATTTGTGCGGCTCCGAGGCAGTAAAGCAGACCCAGGAATCATCGTTGAGACCTACTGGTTGAACTCTCCACCATATGGCTTGAGATCTTCCTTTTGGAAAATATAGGGAAATTTAATATACTTGATTTACTTACAGAAAATGCAAATATATTTTACTGTAAAATATAAATGTCAAATGATTTAACTTCATAACTAGTATTCACCTGCAATTAATGACAAAAAAGTCACAGCAAATAAACATCAAAATAAATGTGTGTTAAATGTAAATGATAAAATAATTTTAAAATATTAGTTTAATTTAATAATATTAATTTCTAAACAATAAGTTTAGAAATACACAACCTCAGCAACATTTCTATTTTGTTTATTTTGATGAAGCCTGGTTCAAAGGTATGTGTTTACAAAATCTTCAGATTTTTTATATTCTTAAAAATACGTTACAAATTGAAATGTAATTGTTTTGCAAATAAGTATTATTGAATGTATACAAATAAGAAAATTAATAATTAATTAACATTTTTTTTCACTAAATATATGTATTTGAATGTAGGGCTAAATTAATTATTTCAACTTTAAGTTGGCTTAAATCATTGTATCCATTGTTTTCTATGGGACTCTGTTGCAGTACCAGTGATTCCTGATTTACTCCAAGGCTGGACTGGAGTACATTTAAGCCTGGTTTGATACCACTAGGGCTGCAGAAACTGTAGAAGTGTATTTGTGATTTGCAATGGTCTTACTCCTTTGCAGGTGTATATTTCGTATTCACTCCCCTACCAAACCTATACTTAATTTCCCTTTAGCCCCTTCCATTAATGAGTAATTATGCCCCATTTCCCCCCACCACTTCTCTGCTCACTCTGATATTTACACTAAACATGTACGGTTATGTATGCAGATCGGAGAGGCAGAGGTGTAGATCTTCATTCTTAAGGATGTGAATTGCATTTTGTGGTATTATAATGCATAATAATTCATGTACTATAGAATGCAGGTTGTGAATCAGGCCCTTAATATTACATCTCAGTCTGGCCAGGATATATATTTGGGTTCTCTTGTGAGAGACCTAATATTAACAATATAAGTATGGCTAATGTTCTGCTTGTCACTACAGGCAGAAACTTCATGTTATTCATTTATGTCTGCTGTTGGCCACAGGCTTGAACCGTTGAGAGTGGACAGAATATGGCAAAGACAAAAGCCCTATATCACATGGTTATTAATACCCCGGAGTTAAAGCTTCTGGAAAAATGTTTATTTTTTGTCATGAAATCCCCCCGATTAGCTTAGAGGGAATGGTTTTGGTGTTGACTATCCCATCAGATATGCATTTAAGGTAGAAAATGTATGCTTTGCTAATTCTTGGAAGACCTGCTTAGAAAGAGTTGTCTATTATTCTGTACTAATAATCAAGTATATTTATGTATCTTGTGCACAGTATTTTGATGTGTATTCATTTTCTAAAGTGAATGTTATAGGTGTGTGTTGCTGATTTCTCAGTTTCCAACCCACAGTACGTTTCTCACTTATTACCCTAGGGGTCAAGTGCTAAAGTGGCTTCTACTTTGAGATGTATCATGAATATTGTTTGCCAATTTTGTGACATTCCATAAAAAAGTTTCAAGATATTATGCGTTTAGAACAAAATGTGGTCTGCGCATTTCTTTTTGTTCATTTGGCTTAGGAATGTGTCTTGAGGTACCAGAATACCGCTTCGAGAAGAAAATGTCTCAGAAACATATTCTGCATAAACAAGACTCTCCTGTGCAAAAATGTATCCAAAGTTCTGTGATGGAAAGTTTAATGAGCTTTCTCTTAATGGAAAATCTGAAAAGTACATGAATTTTGTATAAGTACAATTTTGACAAAGTATAAACCCAGGACGTCAGAGGTAAAGTTCTCCTATTTACACAACTGTGGCCCTGTAATCCTTGATTGCCCTAGGACCGAACTAGCATTCTGACAACCATTAATAAAATCATAATTTATACCACACGCCATAACTTCATATTATTTAACTCCTTTTGGCCTTCTTATTTATGGAACACAAACATATTTTATTGGAAGCTAGTATAAAGTATTTTTAGTGGACTCAAGAGAGGATGTGAAGAAAATAAGAGCAAAAGACACCTCCAGTAAACTGTTGGTTCTTTTGCCTTTCTTTTTATGAACTACGCTGTTGGACTGCCATTTGCTTTCTTGAACTAAGCTGCTGGTATGTGATTCCTGATACAACAAAGCTGTAGTAAATCTGATTTTCCCCTTAAACATCGGGAATGTCTTGCTTCCTTCTCACGTTTGATGACCAATAACCTCCTGAAATCGAATGCAGATAAAACAGAAGTGTTGGTTCTTGAAAATCCTACTTATAACTGGACCTTTGTTTGGTAGTCACTGGTTCTTGCCCTTCTCCCAGCCCCCACTACTATGATCAACAATGTTGGTGTTACTATCAATACTGATATTACCTGCTGCCTCCTATCAATACGCTACTTGGTACTTGTATTGGTACTGGTCACTCCCATTTAAAGAGCATAAGGAATATTCTTAGTTGAAAGGAGAAAGTTGTATTGTATTGTATTGTATTGTAATAGTATTTATATAGCGCTTACTACCCCTGACGAGGTGTTGAAGCGCTTTTCGGCGAGTAGCACGCTACTCCGGAACCCAACAAGAATTAGTGATGGATTAGTATAGGGAAATA
This sequence comes from Pleurodeles waltl, assembly GCF_031143425.1. Classification (NCBI taxonomy): domain Eukaryota; kingdom Metazoa; phylum Chordata; class Amphibia; order Caudata; family Salamandridae; genus Pleurodeles; species Pleurodeles waltl. Next base: position 143,429,045 of record NC_090445.1, on the reverse strand, counting down.
TGAGTACAGTTTTAGTATTATTATGAGTTAATTTGAGCTGCGGATATGAGAGTTTGTTAGTTAGACTGACTGGATTAATGGAGGGTTGGAGAAGGAGTTGGTGATCCAGGCAGTCACCCAGACAACAATGTTATTGTGTTTGGATTTTAAGAATGCAGTCTTGTTGGCTCAACTAAGTATCTTATCTGCCACCTTCAGATGTTGTCAAATGCAGTTAGCAGTGAGTAAACAGATCTTTAAGGCACTATGGATTCATGCACAAGGCAATTGATGGCATTCAGCTTGAGCAACCCTCTGTCCTTTCATATGCTTTGTTCCTCTTCTCAAGCACTCTTGGTTGTGCCTATGTTCCATCACACCAATCAGGGAGATGGCTCTATTGGGTCTCACTCTCATTCCCAGTAAACCAGAGATAAACACTCTTGCCTGTGAGTGCAGGATGAGCAGTGTGCCTGTAAGTCTGTGGGGTGCAACACGCTAAAGCCAAAGCTATTTGCACTCTCAATTCTTGTTTATGTTTTTTGGCTTTTAAAGAGTTTGCATGCATGCAATGCATATTGTCTTGAAAACTCAGTTTGGCCTTCTTTGTTCACAGGATAGGCCCTCATGGTCAGCTCAGCAATGAACATGTTTCCCCTTTCTTCAGTGCAAATAGTTACGTGTCAGTGCTTGACAGTTACTAGGGGCAGGATCAGGATAGACCCAGTCTGAACACTGACTGTCCATGTAGGACTGTGCCACAATGTCTTAGTAACAAATCAGCTCTGTGCGATGTGGCTGACCTGTTTAGCAACCCTTGTCAGCTTCTACCGGGAAGAGGTGTGCAAGGTTTGGGCTTGATGATGTTCACAGTGTCTGCCTTTTACAAAGTTTTCTGAAGTTTATGATTTACCTTCCTCTTTGCTACAGCAACATTTTGTGGAGGCCGGGAGATACTAGTCACTCCGTAGCAAGAGTCTTATTCTAATCAATACCAACTATACGCTGGTAAATGTCCATATTTTAATTTTTTGCTGAGTTTTTCTATGCACAGTGATATTAAGCAGAAGAAACAGTTTAAGGACCACAATAATATCGCTGCAGCCATACTGCACCCAATATGAGCAATACAACAGCTATCAGTAATTCTGAGGTGCAGGGTTATGAATTACAGGAGTATGAGTACGCTGCTGTCGCGTGTTCAAGGCCCTCCACCACCCACAAGCACCCGCCTGCGCCTCATCCCTGGTGTCTAGTGGGCTGCTCTGGTAAGCGTTCCTAGTATTGTGCCCTTTTCTGTGCTTTTTAACTTTAGTGTACTCTATTGTGCCTTTTGTGCCTCTCCTGTGCCATTTTATGCCCCTTTGCATCCTGTGCCCCCTGCGCTCCGTTTTCTGCTCTCCCGAGCCGTTTCTGCCTCCCACTGCTGCGTCCCTGCATCCTGGCCCCCATTGCACCCCCATTCGCTCTTCCTTCCTGCCTCCAAGCTGCTCCTCCCTCCCACCTCCCCTTCTTAATGGCGGCCACTGCGCGTCTCAGTGAGTGACCTCTGACCTGATTTTAGGGTCTAGAGCTCGCTCCCCACGCGCGCAGCTCCACCAAGTTGTGCCGTGTCCCTCACCCCACCCACGCTGCTGTCGTGTGTTCGAGGCCCTCCACCACCGACAGGCACCCACCAGCGCCTCAACCCTGGTGTCTAGTGGGCTGCTCTGGTAAGCGTTCCTAGTATTGTGCCTTTTTCTGTGGTTTTTTACTTTAGTGTAGTTTATTGTGCCTTTTGTGCCTCCCTTTGTTCCCTGTGCCCCCTGCGCTCCGTTTTCAGCTCTCCCAAGCTGTTTTTGCCTCACGCTGCTGCGTCCCTGTGGCCCGCCCCCCTCGTGCCCCCATTCGCTCTTCCCTCCCGCCTCCCAGCTGCTCCTCCCTCCCACCTCCCCTTCTTAATGGCGGGCACGCGTATCGGGCACGCCGCTGGTGCGCCAGAGGCAAGCTCATCTGCGCCCATCCACGCCTGGACCGCGCCCAGCACCAGTCCCCCTGGCCCACTGGGCCTCCACACCACCCGACGCCGCTACACAGCCAGTGACCTCCATGCCCTCAATCCAGGACGCCCCTCCGTCTACTTCCAGATCACCCTGAAGCACACCAAGGGACCCTTCTCCTGCAGAGCCTGCAGCTTCGCCTGCACCCTAAATACCAAGCACCGCAACAGACCACTGACAACCACCTCAGCTGCATTCTCCTCAACACCCGCTCCATCCACAAACACGCAATCGAACTCTGGGACCTACTGACCTCATCATCACCCGACGTTGTTTTCCTCACCAAAACCTGAATGAACTCGGCCTCAGAACCAGACATAGCCATAGCCATCCCTGAAGGCTACAAAATCACAAGAAGAGACCGCACCAACAACCCAGGAGGAGGAATCACCATAGTCCACAAAAACACCATCAGAGTCTTAACCAGCACCCATGACACCCTCGACCCCCCCGAGCACCTCCACTTCAAAATTCACATCAACGCCAACACCACCCTCAGAGGAACACTGGTCTACAGACTCCCGGGCCCCAGACCTCGCTTCTACGAAGCCATCGCCGACATCATCAGCACCCAAGCCCTCGCCTCAACAGACTACATCCTCCTCGGTGACCTGAACTTCCACTTTAAAAACAACAACGATATCAACACCACCAACCTGCTCGCCAACCTTGCCAACCTCGTCCTTAAGCAACTCATCACGTCGCCCACTCACACCGCAGGCCACACACTCGACCCCATCTTCTCAGCCAGCAGCCATGTATCCTTCAGCCACACCACCGAACTCAACTGGACCGACCATCGCTGCATCCATTTTCCCTTCCAGAGCCAGTCTCTCACCACCACCCTACACAACCCCCCCGCCACTGCTGGAGCAAATTTTTGACAGAACAGCTGTTCTCCACCCTCCCCAGGCCCCTCCTCCTAGGATTCCGGACCACAACACAGCCGCCACCAACCTGCATCAATGGATAGAAGACTGCGCCAACACCCTCGAGCCACCCAAACAACCCTCAGACATCCACCACACAACCAAGGCGAGATGGTTCACCCCGATCTACAGGCCTCCAAACGGGAATGCAGAAGAATTGAGAAAACATGGCGCCATGAACCTACCGAATACAACCACATCACCCTCAAGACTGCCATCCGCAAACACCACCAACTGATCCGCACCATCAAAAGAACATACTACAAAAGCCGCGTAAACACCAATGATCACAACAGCAAAGAGCTCTTCGGCATCATCAAAAAGCTCTCCAACCCACGGCCCTGCTCCAACGAACCCCCGCCATCACAGGAGCTCTGCAACTCCCTCGCCACCTACTTCCATCAAAAGATCGAAAACATCCACAACAGCTTCAACCCCCAGACATACCTGCCAACAACAGACACCCATGACCCCAACGCACCAAGCGATACCAACCTCCTATGCGCCTGGACCCACATCAACAATGAAGACACCGTCAACACGATGGCCTCCATCCACTCTGGCTCCCCTCCGACCCCTGCCCACACCATATCTTCAATAAAGCCAGCAATATCATCACCCCCCACCTCCGCGCCATCATCAACAGCTCCTTAGAGAAAGACACCTTCCCAGAGAGCTGGAAACACGCCGATGTCAACGCCCTGTTGAAGAAACCTAAGGCGGACCCAGATGACCCCAAGAACTACCGGCCCATCTCCCTCCTCCCCTTCCCAGCAAAGGTCATTGAGAAAATCATGAACAGCCATCTATCTCGCTTCCTGGAAGACAACAAGGCGCTCAACACCTCCCAATCTGGTTTCCGCAAGAACCACAGCACTGAGACCACACTCATCGCTGCTACAGATGACATCAGGACCATGTTCGACGAAGGCGAAACCGCAGCACTCATCACCTTGGACCTCTCCGCAGCCTTCGACACCGTTTGTCACCATACCCTTTGCCCACGCTTCCACAACGCCGGGATCCGCGGCAAGGCTCTCGACTGGATCTCTTCATTCCACTCCGGCAGAACCCAGAGAGTCCGCCTTCTGCCGTTTTTGTCCGAAGCCTCCAAGACCATCTGTGGCATCCCCCAAGGATCCTCCCTCAGCCCAACACTCTTCAACATCTATATGACCCCACTCGCCAACATTGCACGAACCCACCACATCAACATAGTATCCTATGCAGACGACACTCAACTGATCCTCTCCCTCACGAAAGACCCTGCAACCGCAAAAAACAACCTCCACAATGGACTTCACGCCATCGCCAACTGGATGGAATCAAGCCGCCTCAAATTAAACACTGACAAAACAGAGATCCTCATCATCGGCACCAACCTTTCAGCTTGGAATGACTCCTGGTGGCCTACCTCCTTAGGAACCGCACCCACACCCACCACTCAAGCACGCAACCTAGGATTCATTCTGGACTCAGCACTCAGCATGACTCAGCAGGTCAATGCAATCTCCTCTTCCTGCTGCAACCCCCTCTGCATGCTCCGCAAGATCTTCAAATGGATCCCCGTCAAAACCAGGAAAACAGTCTCCCACGCTCTTATCAGCAGCCGATTAGACTACAGAAACGCACTCTACGCGGGAACCACGGCCAAACTCCAAAAGAAAATGCAACGAATCCAAAACACATCTGCCCACATCATCTTTGACATCCCACGCCATGACCACATCTCATCCCAGAGACCTACACTGGCTACCCGTAACAAAGAGGATCATCTGCAAAAGCCTCACCCACGCACACAAAGCCCTCCACAACAGTGGTGCGGCCTACCTCAACGACAGACTCACCTTCCACACTCCCACAGCCATCTCCGCTCCGCCAGCCTCGCCTCCGTCCCCTACATCCCCCACACCACTTCCGGAGGAAGATCCTTCTCTCACATCGCCGCCAAGACCTGGAACTCCCTACCGTTCCACCTACACCAGACCCAGGACCTCCTGACATTCAGGAAATGCCTCAAAACATGGCTATTCAAATTCAATCAGTAGCTTCCACCCCCCCATGCACCTTGAGACCCTGATGGGTGAGTAGCGCGCTTTATAAATTACCTGATTGATTGATGGATTGATTGAGTAATCCACAATAGATCATCCCTGAATGGGGAATAAAATGTGGAAATGTGTGTTGGATTGATTTCTGTAGGATACTTCAGAATCCCTGGCTTTTAGAAGGACACATTTAGCCCAGTTAAACCTGGTGGATTTATCATCAGATTCACCCATTGTAACACATCATACAGTATTACTGTAGGTCTCACAAAGCCGAATGGGGCAGAAACTGCATAAGGCATGATTTTTATTCAACTGCATAGAACGAAATCAATGTGAAGCTGAGATGTTGTCAACTGAATTTCGCACTTTGCTTGAAAAAACATTGAAAATCTGCATGGCATGTCAGATGCTTTTGCATAGCCCTGATCAACAAACTAAAGCAGGACCCTTCATAAGATGAAAACATGTTTCAGCGGCTTAAGAAACATGTCCTGCAGGGAAAAAGAAAACACAGCAGATGCAGCATCTGGCCCTAAATAGAGGTGGTAGCCATGTTTACTGCCTCGTCATTAAAATATATGGCAACTTTGCTTTAAAATTATTAAACAACTGACATGCAGCATGAGTCCAAGGCACCAAAAAAGAGCAGGGTGTGGAAAATAATGAACCCTCTGCCCCACACTTTTGATGGGACTGAATTTTGCACACTCTTGCTTCAGTGGCCTCCCTAAGACTGATCTGAGGTCCACACAAAAGAGATTTGGTAGTACGAGTATGATTACTCAGAAGTGTGCTGAGCCTACTTGGACATGAAATTCCAATATAGATATAGCAGAAATCTTGAAAAATTCATCTTTTTTGCTTCAGTTTAGAGACTAAGGGCCTGATTTAGAGTTTAGTGGATGGGGTACTCCATTGCAAGTGCAATAGGAAACTCTCGGTCGGCACACCCTAGTTGAGTTGGGCGGACCATCAGTATTCCATCAGTGGAGCATCCATTGGCTATGTTGATGTAGTACTTTCTCCAACAGCCTACTGGTGTGGGGGATGAAGCAAAAGGCTTTACATCATCAGCCCTATTTAGGGTGGACAGTGTAGTGCCATTTATTTTCTTGTCCGGCACTGCCAGGAAAAACCTGACAGTAAGGGACAGAAACATTTATATCCTCACACCCTGGAAGAAAACTCCCATGTGTGTGGGTCACTATCTTTTTGTTTTTCAAAAATAAATTCCTGCTTTTAGAATATGTTTTAGAAAAAAAAGTCTGAAACGTTTCACAGCCAGATGACATGTCTGACTGCACCTTCTATCAAGCTTTTCATACATTAACATGTCAATGTACAGAGTTGCACTCAGGGCCAGCAGATAGCTCTTATTTTGGCAGGTGGAGTTCCCTCGGGATGGCAGAGGTAATGTCCTTCGGCATCTGGATAGAGTACCCTCTATCTGACAAACTCTAAATCAAGCCCTAGTGAATATTGGGAGAGATATAGCCCTCTCATTCCCCTGTAAAGAAGTCCATCCATTGTTTGAGAGGTTTTGACAGCATAAGTCAAAACACAAGCCTTTGTCAACAAGAGGTCTTCCAGTTGCAACATTGGAAGTGCAGTGGTGTAGTGTTAATTTAACTGGGCTACTGTTTCATAATTATGTACATTTAGAGACAGAAAGTGTACATAATGGGTAACCATGTCATATGGCCCTACATTATATTGCCATTGATTTATTCTGGCGACATAAAAAAGCATGAGGTCGAAGGTAATATTAAAATATATTACACAAATGATGTATTTCACCATTGATTTAGAAATGCTTAAGGTAAAGACAGACATCCATTTACTCCACAAAGTCTGCAACCATGCCCCGTAGAACCAATAACAATGAAGAAACAGTGGCTGTTCAAAGTTCCTACAAACTCTATCAGGTCAGGCTTAACAACATGTTAACTCCTTCTGGTTCAATGTCAATATAGATCAAGGCACACGATAAGTAGTTCACCATAGTTTGTCCAAGTGGAAAGCAACTGAAAGTCCAAAGCCACATAGTTGGTGATGATAAACTTTTATTCTTATTAAGATGGAATATGTCCAATATACAGCTTACAGCCAACACATATTTCGTCACATTGACTTTCTCAAGGCTAATGGGGATATTGTGATCACAAAATGTCCAGTAGTAAGGACAAAATGTGTTACCGCAGTTAATGTTTGGATCAGTATTTAAGCCATCCAAGGCAGATAGAGTCCTCATGTAGAAAGCGCTAATATCAAAATCTCCAGGCATTCAACTCGGAGAATGACCATGGTAAGCCGTATTGTTTTGTTGTCCGTGCTCTTAGGCATCGGGTTCACGTCACAACTGGTTCAATGTTGTTGATAATATCAATTCAGCATTGAAATATGAACATGCTGAGAGAGTGTTTAGTGATCTCTCTCTTGTCCCTGTCTTGCATCAATGACAATATAAATATTTCCAGTCTAGTGCCGTCAGATTTCCTGACTTGACAAGGAAAATGAAGGCAGCAGTACTCTTTTAAGGTTTGAAGACTGATTTTGAATACAAGTATTATGAATGCACTTGGATGCTTTAAATTTGAATTACATGTATCCTTAAAATGATTATGAGTGTGATGTTAAAGGTTATCAAGCAACGCTGAATTGATGTTTTCAACAACATTGAACATAATATTACATCACAGTGCAAACATAGAATGTAACAACAAGTTTGGTGTACTATGGGACATATATGCTGGTAATATGGAATCACGTGACTTTCAAGCTTAAAAACACCTGAATTTGATTACTTTAAACTTTTTCCTGTGATCAAGGCACATTTGCAGAAATGCGTTAGGATTTGATTTGCGCAGGCCACACTATGAATAAATGCCTGGAATTACTCTGAACTTCGGGCTTCGACATTTCTTTTCTGTGAATATATATATATAAAGATATATATATTTATTTCACCTACTGGTGGTCAACAGTAGGTAGCTATAGTTAGGACCTAGTTTCCATAGAAAAAGCATTTTTTTGACTTGGCTATATCTTTTGCACTGTTTGATGAATCTTCAGGAATTTTGTTGTACATAGAACGTTTTATACGCACCAAATGTTGCAGAAAGGTAGCTCCTGGTCGAGAAAGCACACTTTTTGTTATTTGATGTAACTCCTTTCAGTAGTTTTCGAGAAATTAAAGGAAATTCAAATTTGTATATCTAGGGTTGCAACAAATTTGCAAATACTTCTGAGATCTGATTGGCTGCCAACATTTCAACCACGAAGTGCTGTCAGACATTTTCAGCTTCAGCTTTAGCCAAGTCCTAAAATAAAAAAAAAAAAAAATAAAAAGGGGGCAGAGTAGGAATACCCTAACCCCCTAGCTTTGGTCCTGGGTTCCCCCTGGGACCCTGACAAGGCAAAGAAGCATTTCTTTAAAAAAAATAATGGCAGAATTCATGAATATTCACAAATTGTGCTGGGCTTGTTCTTATCTCAGCCCCCGGGTAGACCATGTCCCAAGGGCATGCGGGTATAAGATATAATAGGTGGTGGCACACGGGGTCCCCCTCCAAGGGCTTTGATAAGCCCCAGGGACCACCACCTTCCTGGGGCTACATTCAAAGAATATATGGGGGAGCTGTGTGGACCTTCCCCAGCCCCTGGGACCACCACCTTCCCAGGGCTTTTTGAAAAAAAAGGAGAATGGCTGCACGGACCCACCCCCGAGGCTTTCAAATGTCTTGGGGGCCACCACCTCCCCAGGGCAAAAATCAACAAAGGTGCGGGGCCGCACAGGTCCCTCAATACCCTGGGAACCACCACCTCCTCTGTGCCATTTACATTTGCGCAAAAGAGAGGGGGACTGCTCTGACAGTCTCCCAGGCTATATAAGGCCCCAGGAATCATCTCCTCTTTAGGGCAACCCCATACAATAGGAGAGGATGGGGGCCCTATGGCCCTCTTCCTGGAGCCATTAATTGCCCTGGGGACCACCACCACCAGGGCCGGCTATTGCTACCTCCTGAGGTGCCCACCCTCGGGAGATAACTGTTTGCCTTTGCTTGGAGGGAGCTGTGACAGGTCCCACCAAGCAAAAGCAAACACTCTGCTTCCAGCGAGCAGGAGCTGTAAAAATGCTTCTGGTTGCTGAAAGTGGAGGTTTCATCTCTTTCCCTGCCCACTGTCCTGCAGGCCACGAAAGAGATGAAAGTATTGCTCCCACATGCAGAGAGCTACATTTAAAGCAGCTCCAGGAGCAATGCTAGCTCCAGCAGGAGGCAGGGAGCCAGCTGGGACCTCAGGGGTCTTAAGGCTGTCCCTGCATTATTGTGTTTTTCTAGTGTGTTTTTTTTTTCCAGTTCCACCTTGAAAAGTTATCTGAGGAAGACACCAAGGAATGTTGGCAAAGTTACAGACACACATGGTAATTTGAGATATTACCTTGGTGTCTTTTACGCAGCTGTAGTGTAGGAGATGCACTTTACATTTTCCCAATGAGGTGGCACTTACTAATTAGCCAGAAGAAAGTACTCTAGTTGGATACACATTCTGCACAAAATGCTGGCCTCTTCTTTGATAAATAAGCAGGGCAGGATTCAATCTGGCACAATGCTAATTTCACGGAAATTGAGCGTAAAGGGAAGCATTCATAGATATAATCAAAGGAGATGACCAAGTTGAAACTCTACTTCTGTAAAGTACTAATCATCCTAATTTCTGGTGCATGGTCAGATAACTATAGCTCGTGCCTCCTTCATGCACCGTTTTCTGCTATATAATTTTACTGCAAACGTTACATTGATATTATCAATGATGTCATCAAAGATGTCATGAGTGATGTATTATGTGGGGTAATTAGCAGTGCATGGTGAGGGTGCAAGTTATAATTACCTTAGGACATGAGTTGTAGTTACTTGAGATAACTCTAAATATAACTGGTGAATTTCTATGCTTTTAAAATGTGAGCCTATCTGTAATGTCCTTAAAACCTTTGCTTTTCAAGTGAATTGCTATGTTTTGTTTAGCATACATTAATTTTCATTACTATACGTTAATCCAACCACCACTGCACACAGTCTTTGCCACCCCCCTCCCCAGGCAGATCTTGGCCCTGGGGACCCCATCTTCCGGGGAAATCCTAAATGTTTTTTTTTTTTGATGGGAGGGAGGCCATGCAGCCCCCCTCAGCAGGCCAATCTTAGCCCCGTGAACTCATCCTCCAAGGTCCAGCCTAATTATTATTTTCTTGTGTGGAGGGGGGGCCGTGTGCCCCACCCCCCCAGGGACGTTCTCGGACCCGGGGACCTCATCCCGAGGGCCCGTCCACATGGCCATGTGATCTGGATTTTTGCAGGCAAGGAAACAGAGGAAACCTCAGCACGGATAAAGTGAGAGCTGTTTGACAGCTCTCACTTCATCTGACTGGCGTGTTTGCACTGATTTGGTGGGAGCTGTCGAAGCTCCCACCAAGTCAGAGCAAACAGCTATGTCTGGAGATAGGCACCCCGGGATATAGCAGGAGCCTGCCCTGGGGGATAGTGTTCCCCATGGTTATTGTGTGCTCCACAAGGGGGATGTGTATCCCCCCTCCCACTTAACATACTCTGCCCTGGGGAGGTGGATATCCCCGGGTCTGCAGAGGGATCATGTGCCCCGCATCACTTTACATACTCTGCCCTGGGCAGGTGGCATCCCTGGTGCTGCGGGTGGGCTGAGTGCCCCCCCCACATCACTTTACATACTTTGGCCATGGAGGTAAAATGTTGCTGGCAGCAATTACAGGACTCAAGGGCTTATTCGCCTGTCTTGAAGTGTTAATAAAAAAATGTAAGCGGGCTGGGTTGAGATACCCTTGACCCTCTAGGCCCTGTTAGGGGGTGATCCAGAAGGACCTCCCTTGGGGTCAAAAATAAAAACAAACCGGGATTTTTTTACCAAAAACAAAAAACACAAAATGGCAGATGGGGATGCTTTTTTCATTAAGGGAAGGGTGAGCACAGCTCTCTTTCTGAGTCATATAGGCCCTGGGGAGCACACACCCCAGAGCTGAAAACATCAAAACAAGTGGAGGGGCTACACTGCCTCCATTCCTGAGCCATCACAGGTCCTGGGGAGCACACCCCTGGGACACAACAGTTTCTCCACCCACAATGGTGTGGGTATGGAAACCTGTGTTTTTAAACGCCTGACTGAAGCATTTTTAATAATTCTGCCAAACGGAACAAGCTTTGAAAATGCTCCTACTGACTGGGAGTAGACTTATGATCTATTTCCCTGCCAGAACTGATGCCCACCAGGCAGAAGCAAACACAAATTTCCCTGCCCATGACGGTGCAGGCAGGGAAACTGCTGTGTCCCGGGGTGGGCTCTCCAGGACACAGCAAGTGAGCCAGCCCCTGGAATGGGGTCCTCAGGGCCTTTTCAAGGTTCTGGAGGGGTGCACCTCCCCTTTTTTGGTGAGTCTAAGCCTCAGGGATGAGCTCCCCAGGGCCTATAATGGCTTGGGGAGGGGGAACGCATGACTCCTCATTGCCTTTTTTAAAGGCATGACCCTGGGAAATAGGGTATCCTCCTCTTAAAAAATAGTTGAGGCCTTGGGGAATGGGGTCCTTGGGTCGAATATGGCTCAAGAATGAGGGCTGCTCACCCCCTCTCCTAAATTACTAAAATAAGGTCCCCAAGACAGAAAAGGGCTCTGGGAGGGGGGCTTGGCAGCCCCTCTCCCCTGTTTACTGCACCAAAGGGTTCCCTGAAATAACACCTGATATTGGAGTGAGACAGGAAGTAAAGTACAAAAAAAGAGGGACAACCCATCTTTAAAACAAAGCTCTATTACAAGAGTCAAGCACAACCATACAAACATACTTTTTATATACACAGAATCAATCTTATGCTTGTTTTTATTTTACAGTTCATGGTCATAATCTCCACTGATACCCCTTTCTTGGATGACAGGTGTGCATTGTATGCTCTGACTAGGGACTTCCCTTCCTGCTAACACCCCTCTCTCTGATAATGGATGTGCATAGTAGGGTGTGGGAAGAGACTTTTCTCTACTCATAACCATTACAAAGCCAAAGGATGCAAATAATACAGTATACTCTGACAAACATCGCCAGTAATATTCCTTCCTACAGTAGCAAGTGTGCATACTACACTATACTATATCAAAGATCACCTACTCCTTTCTACTGTTCACTATCCCCTGAGACCCTCGTGAGATTGCAACTTTTTAGGAATATAGAAATTAAGCATCTGCTCATCACAGAACTTATCTCTTACACACTTCCTCTCAAAAACAATGACCACAATATGCGTTTCTACAAATGGAGTGTATTCAGAACTCATCTACCCCTTTTTCCTATTCACGATCCTGCAGGAGTCCCATAAGATTGTAAAAAATAGTTAAAAACAATATACATTTATTTTCTTCACAGTAAACACAGGGGAACAACATGCTTTTTCTGTTTGCCCCTTATATAGCTTTTTTATTTCATTTCTACAACACCTTACATTTTTCACAGCAAACAGTAATGGCCACCACTTCAGTTCAACACAAAAAGATAATGTACGGAATGCTTAACATTGTCAAACATTCACCCCAGACACAGATCTGGGTTTAATCCGTAGTTGTTTTGCTGACCATGGCACCCCGGGTGTGGGTTCTTTGTTTGCTGCATCCCTGGATTCAAGCTAGCTTGGCCGATGAGGGTTGATACACCAAAACCAGTCCCAGGATGCTTGTTTCTGGTCGAGGGAGGACCTGGCTTGTCAGTTTGGGCTGGATTGTTCCCATGGGGGGCAGGGTAAAGACTGATTTGCATATGGCTGAGTCCAAACTGGGGTGACGTGGAGAGCAACATAATGATGGATTAAAGCCAGATCTGTGACTGGGTGTGACTATTTGAAAAGTTTCAACACTAGTTTGTGGTGGTGCAATTTCATTTCTAACATTCCAACAGCCAGCCAATCAGAGCACTTGTTCTCCTGAGACTCGCTGAAGTCTCTCACTCCAGCAAAAGCGTGAAGGATCACAGGAAAAATGGGCCTCTCAACCAATCACAATGCTCCATTTTTTTAATTTGCACTTTTTCAGGTTGCCTGGGGATATCTTGAGAGCACAACCATCCAATTCTACAATTATTTTTTACCTTTAATTTCTAAAAAATTTGCTGAACGAATTTACACCAAATCACACAAAAACAATCTGCAGCTCAAGACCTGTCTTCCTGCCAAATTTGGTTAATTCCGTTCAGCAGTTTTTGCTGTAGCCATGTCTAAAGAAGTCTATGGGAAATGCATGGAGATTTTATGTTTAGGGACCCGCCCTTTTTCTCACTTCCCGCTTGATGGATCTCCCTGAAACTTTTTAGGACAGAGATGAAGTGAATGAACTTACTTTTTTGGAAAGCTTGTGAAGATTCATCAAAAGGGAACACAGTTATTTGCAAACCAAAAAACTCTCCGCCTAATACACACACACGCAGCTAGATTCATGTGTACAGTCACCTGAATAGAACATTTTCTAACTGTCTGAAAGTTCTACCTACAGGATCGATCCTTCATCAACATGGGGAAATGAAAGCGAGTGCTATTTCCGCCCCTCAGTCTCCTGCAGGCAAGAGTCAGACAGCTTTGTTGATGACTTTATTTCTGGCTCCTGCGTTTGCTTATTTTTGCTTGTTTGATCCAACTGGGTCTCAGATATGAGTGTATGAACCCAACTCTGATGCAATGAGGTGCGTCGGAAAAAGACAGAATATGGAAAAATATTCACATAAAATTCTTTGTCGAAAACGGTGACCTAAGGGAGCACGCAGCTGCTGTTATTGATGAGTTGTATTTGACCGGTCAGTGGAACAATTTGTTTGCTCACATTCCTTTTTTATGGTTATTTGTGAGGACAGTCTGACACGTGTAACCTTGACAGACAGCATTAGACTTTGAACTGTCTGAAGAAAAGTACTCATAGTGGGAGACGGCAAGTTCTGATCTTTGGGGTTGGGAGAAGTAATGCACTTGGTGTTCAATGGTGAGGTCTTGCATGAATGTGCATATGAAAATGGATGCCTTCCTAATGATTTTCAGTCATCCACATTCCCTTATAAAACTGAGAGAAGAGGGAGTGCTAGCTGCTGAAAGTTATGTCAGGACCGAGGCTCATATAAAGCTGTCTTTTTAAAGTATGGAACAGAAGAACACAAACAACACTATGGAAACTACAACACACATCAGGCTTTGGTGTTGAGTTACCAATGTAGGTATTTCAGGTGTATTATCAGTTACCTCTAAATAGACCCCCTCCGTAGTCCGGAACTTCATCTTTCTTGACGCTGGCAGACAGTTAAGTAGTCTCTCATTACTTTAAAAACACTTTGTGCTGTATACTATTAAATTGCTCTTTAATAAATGGACATTTGCATTGAACTTTTCTCACCATATCGGAAGAAATGCTTATCAACAGACTCAGCACCTGAGTAAATTGCTTTCCAATATTTATAACATTTGCTCTATCTATTGAGCCTAGACTTTTCCTGACTTCAAATTATTGTATTGTCAGAACCCGCTGGGACCATAAAACCTGTCTATCCATTGTTCTCCCGATACACCCACCTTCTGCGCAACAAGACACCTCATTTATAAGGGGTAGTGCTCCTCTCCTCTGACGCATGTCAGCTTTGAGAATAAGTATGACTTTGTGACACAATTGTAGACCCTGATTTAGGGGAAGTCCAGCTCCCCCCATTTAGGCGATCAAAATAACTTCAACTTTCCATTTCCACACTGGCTTAAATTGTGATTTCACAAAAATACATTGCATTGCTCTCATTGGACTATTTTGGGAAATATTGATGTTTATTTGAGCATGTATGAACATGGAAATGGTGAAGAGGAAGTAGCTACTGAGGGAATAGTTAAGAGCAATTTAGGATGATTTATTAATACCTTAGTGAAATCTACCGTCAATGCATTTATGGGAGCAATAGTGAGAGGTACTGTAAAAATGTTAAGTAGATAATAATGAGTCATTTTCATGCTGGTGGTGACACGGACATTATTCATCAAAAAGACTGTGGAAAAAAGTCCAGAATCATATGTTGTGAATTTCCTTTTAAATCTATGTTTAATCAAAGTCAAAAACATATACACTATGGACAATGAACAGCGTGGGCCAAGATATACAGCAAGTAGATTTGCTGTTAATGATCTTAAGTTGAGGATAATTCATCCCACTTGGATTTTGGTAGTAAGTCCAGCAAGACATCTTCCATAAGGAATGTAGAACACAATAAAAGAAAGACATTCTGAAGTTTTTATGAGTCTGTCCAATTATGCTACAGATGAGGTAACATACTCAGCAGACTCTGATATACATCATCACGACAACTCACATCTTAATTGTTTTGCTCATATTAAAACTTAGATGACAGGATTTTCAAATATCCCTAAACAAAAGAAGGATTGTAAATGTACGTATACAGATTGATGATCTTTCAAGGGAATCACTCTTTGATCTGTCATTACTTCAACACCGTCTTTTTAATGACTCATACACAATTCCTCCTGTGGAAGAATTTATCAGATCCAAAAGTCGCTAACCTGAAAGACAAGACAAATTTGTCAGAAATAAAATAAAATTAGAATACCATCATGCCATCATTCCAAACAAGGTCCTTTCCACGCCGTCAAACTATTAACTTTATTTTTAAAATACAACAAGGATCCTTAAAAAGGGTAATTATGGAGCCTGTTCATCCTACCAGGACAAATTACTGGACTCAATGGGGCCAACCAGCAGAATCTTTAAAATGGCAGAAAAAGTAAAAGAAAGAGCTTTTACTATTGATCTTAGCAAATAATCTGAGTCCAACACATTTTATCTTATTGGCAATGCCAATTCCACAATCCCATTAGAACATTGAAAAGGTCTATCTTGAAATTTGACCCAAAGTTGACCAAATTAGGCTCTGCAACGAAATACTGAAATATGTAAATGCACTTTCTTCCTTTGACAGAGCCCACATTTCTTTGAGGAAGGCATTTGGTCATAGAGATTTTGCTAGGACCAGCAGAAGAGAAGGCCATTCTGCAGGTCACTTCTCCAGAACCAGGTTCTCTAATCACAAAGGTTAATCAATATAGCATTATCAAAGATCAATCATTTTCCACAATGAAAGAGAAAAAGAAGAGGTCAATTCAGAGGTCAAACTAGAATTAACACTAACAAAGTTACCAAGCTGTCATTGCAGTGCTGGGGGGTAGAATAGTGTTGCTTCCGAAGTCTTGGTGACAGATAAAGTAAGATCTATTGGTCCTCCAAACTGTCACAGGTTTTCAAATAGAATTCTTCAACAACCTTATTTAAAATTTGTATTCACATTCCATCCAATCAATTATTCTCACAAGGTTCACTACTAATATCTCAAGACATAAAGTATATTTTATCAAAGGTTGCTGTGCCAATGTCTAACTTCTATTCCTCAGTGCTTCTATGAAATCTCTTACTAGGGAAAAAAAAAACTTTGGCTATTCATTCAGTTTGTACTTTACAGACGTTTCAAGAAGGAGACTATTCTCCATCTTAGACATCACTTAAAATGCCTAGACTGAATGTTCCATTTAGATTAATAGGACTGCTATCCGTCAGTTACAATCTATCCTCCACACTGCAAATTTCTATAAGTTTAATGGCAAGAAACAATTTGCCAGTTCATTATACTTCCTTTTCATCCTTTATCCGCTTTTTGGTGTTTGACCAAGCTCCTCAATCCAGTCATTACACATTCCAGGTGGCAAGGCACTCACCTTCTCATTCACTTATAAACCATACTAAACGTATCCCAAGACAAATAAATTGTTATTCCACGTCTGCAAACCACCATATCTCTTTTGGACATTTTGAGGTTTGTCATCAATTAATTAACATATTCACTTACTCCAGTTCAATCCACATGGTGTCTCAGTTTTCTAGTGAACTCTACATTTTCCACCCTACACAAGAAAAAATTGAACACTATCAGAAAATAATTATCTCGCTTGTGTCTTCAAGGCAGACAATATTTCCAGGTCCCCTCAGTTACCAAGGTCTTGAAAAGCTGAAAAATTGTCATCTAAGTGAAAGTTTAAGTTACTCAGATTTAATTCCCTTAGGTCAGGAGGCCAGTAGGGAAGCAAACTGGTAGTTGAAACATCTTCATGATTGAAATAGAAAGTATATCTTCAATACCACCATAGATCTTCTATTAGAACCTGATGCAAGCTCATCAGAGAGGGGCACTCACTGCGGCTAGTTCTCTACTTGAGGAATAGGGTGTCTGTGTGAGTTTTCAATGGACATAAATTAGTTTGAACTGCTTCCAGGTTCCTTTGGAATCCAGTGTTTCACAAAATCACGCCATTTGTTCAGTAATTCTCATAATTGACAACCTCAGAGTAATGTAAGTTATCATTCACCGTAGAGGCACCAGGTCAAAAATGCTAGCAAATCTTGGAAAACAGTTTTGAAAATACTGCATTCAATATCACATATCAGTAAGAGGAGAGGCATTCCAGGTCAATTAAATACAAGAGCAGGCTGGTATTCCCATCATCTCAAGGTTTTCACCACCTGGCAGCTAGATGTACCTGTTTTTCCATTGCCTTCAGAATCTCTTGGAAACATTCTCAATATATTTTTTTGCATCCAGACTAAACACTAAGGGTGTTGCCTTACTCTGCCATGGGAAGGCATTGCGTGGGTGTTTCCACATGACTCCCATGGATTTTGACATATTCCTAGGTTTACCAGAACTGGTAAACCTGGGAATGTACCAAAATGCTACGCCTTCCCAGGGTAGGCGTAACCCGGAGAAATATATTTATTTATTCTTGTTACATCCTCTTGCTATCTATCTATGGATATGTGTAGTGCATCTGTCACCTGAGGGTATCTAGGTACTGTGAGCTGCAGAGTTCTAGTAAAAAAGCCAGGTCTTAAGGGTTTTCCTGAACGACTAGAGGGATGGGGCAGGTCTCAGTGAGATAGGAGGCTGTTCCAGGCTTTGGCTGCGATGAAGGAAAAAGCACGTCCTCCAAGTGTGCTGCCATGAATGTGGGGGGGTGACTGTGAGAGAGAGGGAAGCTGAGTGAAGGTGTCCAGAGGGTTGGTAGAAGTCCAGGCAGTTGTTGAGGCATGTGGGTCCGAGCTTGTGGAGGGCCTTGTATGCGTAAGTCAGAATCTTGAATTGACAGCGCTTGTTCATAGGCAGCCAGTGAAGGTTCCTTAGGTTGGAGGAGATGTGGGTTCTTCTAGGTAGGTCCAGGATGAGTTTGGCAGCTGAGTTTTGGATTACTTGGAGGCATTTTGTGAGGTGGGCTGGGATTTCTGAGTAGGGAGTATTACCGTAATCAAGTTGGCTAGTGATGAGTGCCTGGGTGACTGTTCTTTTCATGGTGTCTGGGAGCCACTTGAAGATTTTCTGTAGCATACGTAGGGTGAGGAAGCAGGTGGCGGAGACTGCGTTGATCTGTTTCTTCAAGCAAAGTGTATTGTCTAGTATGACCCCCACGTTCCTGGCAGTATTGGAGGGGGAGGGGCAGTCCAAGCTCATCAGGCTACCAGGAGACATCCCAGGGTGAGGCAGAGTTTCTGAATAGGAGGATTTCTGTTTTGTCTGTGTTAAGCTTGAGGCAGTTGTCCTTCATCCATTTTGCAATGGAGTTCATGCAGAGGTGGAAAATGGCTTTTGTAGTTGGCATGTCCTTGGATAGCAAGAGGATGAGTTGAATGTCATCTACATAGGAGACAATTTTCAGTTTGTGGTTTCTAATGATGCTGGCCAGGGGGGTCATGTAGATGTTGAAGATGGTATGGCTGAGGGGGGGAGCCCTGTGGAGGGGTAGAATGCAGCACACATAGAAAGAGAGATAGGCCTTAGGAGATTGTTTTGTGCAGGAAGGTGCCCCTCCTGCACAAAAACAATCCTCCTTACAATGGAGGAAACATTGCACCATGGTGTAAGGATGCCTGCATTGGTGCTAGGCTTCCAAAACATCACCAGTGCAGGGAAAAAGGCTGGAATGCACCATATTCTTTTATATATGGTGCATTCCTGCCCTTTTCTTGTCATGCAGTGCAGAGAGGTGACTTGCTGCCATATTTACGGCCAAATCACTGCATGATTTGGCCACAAATATGGCCCTAATCTTCCCCAGTTCGACAGCTGGAGACCAGATCCAGTAGTTCTGACTAAGGATGTGCTTCTCCATCTTTATAATCAAGGACTTCCTTACTCATTTCCCTCTTTCATGATGATCTTGTGTTGTCTGTCCAAAATCTGGAGAGGGGTGTCAATATTAGTAATAATTTACACAACTTGGTAAACTCAGATTTAATTTCAAGATGTAATTCAAACTTCAACAGAAATACTAATTCTGTTACCTAATTACCAACATCTCCTCCAGGAACATTGGGGTCATTATCACAATCTCATCTCATGGCCTGAAAAGTTCCAGAACACACTGGTCTTACACTGCAATATTGAATTTATCAATTTCACCAATACAGCCTGGGATCTAGGAGTGCCTGGGGACTACAAAACTGCTTTGTCCACTTGGACTCAATGATGCACGGAATCAAATTCAAATTCTGTAAAGGGAGACATCTCAACTATTATCGATTTCATGAGCTATCTAGCAGCATCAGGTAAGTCTTCCAAGACTATAAATGAGTACAAATCTGCAGTTTCATGACATCACATTACATTACATGAAAGTCAGCTAGTGAACACCATCTGATATGTCAAATTCCTTACGGAATAAGGATATGTATAACTTCAACTTCTAAATATACTTTTTATGGGATGTGAAATTAGTTCTAAATTGTCTCATGGATGGCAATCCTTCCTTAGCTTTTAAGCTCAAAGCTAGGTTTGCTCCCTCTGGTGTTTTTTTTCCTATCTCCAAGACAAAATCTTTCATTTCTTCAGTGAAATATCCTGCTTTTCAGGATCAGCCAAGTCTCTGTGTTGCTTGATATTTGAAGGAATTTTAATTTTTCTCATAACACTGCATGCTCACATTTTATTCCAAAACAGTGGCAAGAATGGTGAAGTGAGCCATGTCGCAAACATGGATAGATAATTCCATATTTGGAGTATATGCAGCCTCAAGCTTTAAGGCTTCAAAATGTTTCTGGTAAAGAGCTAGACTAGAAGACATTATACAAGGAGCAGATTGGTTCTCAGCCTTTTCTTGAAAACCACTTTACTGTGCTTTGTTTTCTGTGATTGATTTGCTATACAAAAATTGTAATATCAACCTCCAGCCTTGATATAAAATGCACACATTCTAAGTGCTAAGGCTGGAAAGTCCTAATCTTCTTAAAAACATGGGGTGGTATTATCCCACTTGTTGAAATTCATTATTTTTCTAATCAGTTTGTTCCCTCTTTTACTATATTTCAAAGATATTTGTTCCTTAATTTTCCTTCCGTTCCATAGTCAGCTTGGGAGACATTCAGAAGACAAAGGCCCTCATTACGACCTTGGCGGGCGGCTGAGGCCGCCCGCAAAAATCGGACCGCCGGGCGGCCGCCAATGCGGCCGCACCCCCGCCGTAGCCATTTGGAGATCCCCGCTGGGCTGGGGGACGGAAACCTAGTTTCCGCCAGCCGGCCCAGGGGGGATCACGGCCGCAACACAGGAGCCGGCTCCAAATGGAGCCGGTGGTGTTGCACCTGTGCAACGGGTGCAGTTGCACCCTTCGCGCTTTTCACTGTATGCACAGCAGACAGTGAAAAGCTGCACTGGGCCCTGTTAGGGGGCCCCTGCACTACCCATGCAAGTGGCATGGGCCGTGCAGGGTCCCCCAGGGGCCCCGTGACTCCCCGTACCGCCAGCCTTTTCCTGGCGGTTCAAACCGCCAGGAAAAAGCTGGCGGTAGGAGGACTCGTAGTCCCCTGGGCAGCGCTGCAAGCAACGCTGCCCTGGTGGATTACAACCGCCGGGGCCATTGTGGCAGGAAAAGGAAACTGCCTGCCCCGACGGTGCGACTGCGGCGTCTTAATGCCCTGGGAAGCACCACCAGCCTGTTTGCGGTGCTTCCTCCAGAACAGCCCTGGCGGTCTTGGACTGCCAAGGTTGTAATGAGGGCCAAAGTGCCTGATTCTGAGTTTGGCGGGTGACCATCGGCCTGCCAGACCTGTGTGAATGACACTGCCGCAGAGCTGGAGGTCTCTCCCCGGCCCAATAACGATGTTTCCACAGGGCTGAGCTGCAGAAACCTCCATTTTAGGCCAATGCCGTCACGCAGATGGTGCCACTAGCGCCCTCAAATGCGCACTGTCTGCTACAGCAGACAGTGTGCATTTTGGCGGTGCCAGGCAAGGGGGCCCCTGCACTGCGCAGGACATTGTCGTGGGCAGTGCAGGGGCCCCACTGTGGCCCCCAGCACTGCCTTTCCGCCAGCATTTCATGGAGGGGACCTCACCATGAGAAGGCTGTCAGAAAGTGGACTGGTGCATCGCCTCTGCTCAACATACAGGAAACATTAGCCGTATTGCCATCCTCAGTGTCCCCCCAGGTTCCTGCCTTTACTCAGCACTGATGAAGCCTACCTCAGGCTCAAATTGATTATTGGCAAATCTGCTGGTCTGGAGTGATCCCTGTTTCCAAAACATCCTTCATCAGTCCACATGGCACATGTGATTCTGAGGGTAAAATGAAGCCTCCTTTCACTCATATGCGCTGTCTTGCACTCCCACCTTTGTGTGACAGAAGCTGAAGTTGTTTTAGACCAAAGTAAGTCTGGTTCATCCTACTTCCTCTCTCCGTGCCCATTGATTCCCTTCCTTCCTAACACTTTGTTTGGGTCTTTGGGCCTTCCCTCTCTCCACTTCCATGGGATCTCCACTCAATACACTGCGTCGGGAGCGCTGCCTGGCCCCCTCCCCTTGGTTCTATACACATGACCGACTGCATAACAAAATGAAGCTATCCTCAGGTCTTCTTTAGAGTTTCATTATTAAATTACATTCATTTTTTGTGCCTTTCCACTTTCAGTTTATCAAACGAAAAATGGCTGAGCTAGCAGAGTGTGATTGCTATGTACCTCAAATCCTGAGATGGACGGGATCTTATGGAACTCAAAGAGATTCCATCTGTCATCAGAGCCACTTAAACAACAGTCCTCCAGAATCATGTACCAATAATATGTAGTACAAGGGAGTCTGTTGTGTTATGTTTCTGGCTGCGAAAGTGCAGGCTGAAAATGTCACACAAGAGGCTTACGGTCTTATTGCGACTTTGGTGGTCGGACCAGCCGACCCACAAAGCCACGGGGAGGAGGCTGTTGTCAACCTAGTTGCCTTCTCCCCAGTAATATTATGATGTTTCAGCCAGGCGGACCGGCGGAAGCTTCATATTACGATGTTTCCGCCAGTCAGCCTGGCAGAAACAGTGCCTCAGCTCCCTTAATCCCTTCGCTGCCAGGCCTTTTCCCCCTCCTGTGCCAGGCCTTTTTTTGCCTATTTGGGGCAGTTCGCGCTTAGGCCCTCATAACTTTTTGTCCACATAAGCTAACCAAGACAAATTTGCGTCCTTTTTTTCCAACATCCTAGGGATTCTAGAGGTACCCAGACTTTGTGGGTTCCCTTGAAGGAGGCCAAGAAATTGGCCAAAATACAGTGAAAATTTCGTTTTTTTCAAATAAATTGGAAAAAGTGGCTGCAGAAGAAGGCTTGTGGTTTTTCCCCTGAAAATGGCATCAACAAAGGGTTTGCGGTGCTAAACTCAGCAGCTTCCCAGCTTTCAGGAACAGGCAGACTTGAATCGGAAAACCCAATTTTTCAACACAATTTTGGCATTTTACTGGGACATACCCCATTTTTGCAATTTTTTGTGCTTTCAGCCTCCTTCCAGTCAGTGACAGAAATGGGCATGAAACCAATGCTGGATCCCAAAAACCTAAACATTTCTGAAAAGTAGATAAAATTCTGAATTCAGCAAGGGGTCATTTGTGTAGATCCTACAAAGGTTTCCTACAGAAAATAACAACTGAACAAGAAAAATATTGAAATTGAGGTGAAAAAAACATAAATGTTTCTCTGCGTTTTACTCTGTAACTTTTCCCTGCAATGTCAGATTATCAAAAGCAATATACCGTTACGTCTGCTGGACTCCTCTGGTTGCGGGGATATATAGGGCTTGTAGGTTCATCAAGAACCCAAGGAACCCAGAGCCAATAAATGAGCTGCACCCTGACGTGCGTTTTCATTCTATACCGGGTATACAGCAATTCATTTGCTGAAATATAAAGAGTAAAAAATTGCTATCAAGAAAACCTTTGTATTTCCAAAAAGGGCACAAGATAAGGTGTTGAGGAGCAGTGGTTATTTGCACATATCTGAATTCCGGGGTGACCAAACTAGCATGTGAATTACAGGGCATTTCTCAAATAGATGTCTTTTTTACACACTCTCCTATATTTGGAAGGAAAAAATGTAGAGAAAGACAAGGGGCAATAACACTTGTTTTGCTAATCTATGTTCCCCCAAGTCTCCCGATAAAAAAGATACCTCACTTGTGTGGGTAGGCCTAGCGCCCGCGACAGGAAATGCCCCAAAGCGCAACGTGGACACATCCACATTTTTGGAAGAAAACAGAGGTGTTTTTTGTGAAGTGCCTACCTGTAGATTTTGGCCTCTAGCTCAGCCGGCACCTAGGGAAACCTACCAAACCTGTGCATTTCTGAAAACTAGAGACCTAGGGGAATCCAAGGAGGGGTGACTTGCGGGGCTCAGACCAGGTTCTGTTACCCAGAATCCTTTGCAAACCTCAAAATTTGGCTAAAAAAACACATGTTCCTCACATTTCTTTGCCAGAAAGTTCTGGAATCTGAGAGGAGCCACAAATTTCCTTCCACCCAGCGTTCCCCCAAGTCTCCCGATAAAAATGATACCTCACTTGTGTGGGTAGGCCTAGCGCCCGCGACAGGAAACACCCCAAAGCGCAACGTGGACACATCCAAATTTTTGAAAGAAAACAGAGGTGTTTTTTGCGAAGTGCCTACCTGTAGATTTTGGCCTTTAGCTCAGCCAGCACCTAGGGAAACCTACCAAACCTGTGCATTTCTGAAAACTAGAGACCTAGGGGAATCTAAGGAGGGGTGACTTGCGGGGCTCGGACCAGGTTCTGTTACCCAGAATCCTTTGCAAACCTCAAAATGTGGCTAAAAAAACACATGTTCCTCACATTTCTGTGGCAGAAAGTTCTGGAATCTGAGAGGAGCCACAAATTTCCTTCCACCCAGCGTTCCCCCAAGTCTCCCGATAAAAATGATACCTCACTTGTGTGGGTAGGCCTAGCGCCCGCGACAGGAAACGCCCCAAAGCGCAACGTGGACACATCCACATTTTTGGAAGAAAACAGAGGTGTTTTTTGCGAAGTGCCTACCTGTAGATTTTGGCCTCTAGCTCAGCCGGCACCTAGGGAAACCTACCAAACCTGTGCATTTCTGAAAACTAGAGACCTAGGGGAATCCAAGATGGGGTGACTTGCGGGGCTCGGACCAGGTTCTGTTACCCAGAATCCTTTGCAAACCTCGAAATTTGGCTAAAAAAACACATGTTCCTCACATTTCTGTGGCAGAAAGTTCTGGTATCTGAGAGGAGCCACAAATTTCCTTCCACCCAGCGTTCCCCCAAGTCTCCCGATAAAAATGATACCTCACTTGTGTGGGTAGGCAAAGCGCCCGCGACAGGAAACGCCCCAAAGCGCAACGTGGACACATCCAAATTTTTGGAAGAAAACAGAGGTGTTTTTTGCGAAGTGACTACCTGTAGATTTTGGCCTGTAACTCAGCCGCCACCTAAGGAAACCTACGAAACCTGTGCATTTCTGAAAACTAGAGACCTAGGGGAATCCAAGATGGGGTGACTTGCGGGGCTCGGACCAGGTTCTGTTACCCAGAATCCTTTGCAAACCTCAAAATTTGGCTAAAAAAACACATGTTCCTCACATTTCTGTGGCCGAAAGTTCTGGAATCTGAGAGGAGCCACAAATTTCCTTCCTCCCAGCGTTCCCCCAAGTCTCCCGATAAAAATGATACCTCACTTGTGTGGGTAGGCCTAGCGCCCGCGACAGGAGAGGCCCCAAAGCGCAACGTGGACACATCCACATTTTTGGAAGAAAACAGAGGTGTTTTTTGCGAAGTGCCTACCTGTAGATTTTGGCCTCTAGCTCAGCCAGCACCTAGGGAAACCTACCAAACCTGTGCATTTCTGAAAACTAGAGACCTAGGGGAATCCAAGATGGGGTGACTTGCGGGGCTCGGACCAGGTTCTGTTACCCAGAATCCTTTGCAAACCTCAAAATTTGGCTAAAAAAACACATGTTCCTCACATTTCTGTGGCAGAAAGTTCTGGAATCTGAGAGGAGCCACAAATTTCCTTCCACCCAGCGTTCCCCCAAGTCTCCCGATAAAAATGATACCTCACTTGTGTGGGTAGGCAAAGCGCCCGCGACAGGAAACGCCCCAAAGCGCAACGTGGACACATCCAAATTTTTGGAAGAAAACAGAGGTGTTTTTTGCGAAGTGACTACCTGTAGATTTTGGCCTGTAGCTCAGCCGCCACCTAGGGAAACCTACCAAACCTGTGCATTTCTGAAAACTAGAGACCTAGGGGAATCCAAGATGGGGTGACTTGCGGGGCTCGGACCAGGTTCTGTTACCCAGAATCCTTTGCAAACCTCAACATTTGGCTAAAAAAACACATGTTCCTCACATTTCTTTGGCAGAAAGTTCTGGAATCTGAGAGGAGCCACAAATTTCCTTCCACCCAGCGTTCCCCCAAGTCTCCCGATAAAAATGATACCTCACTTGTGTGGGTAGGCCTAGCGCCCGCGACAGGAAACACCCCAAAGTGCAACGTGGACACATCCAAATTTTTGGAAGAAAACAGAGGTGTTTTTTGCGAAGTGCCTACCTGTAGATTTTGGCCTTTAGCTCAGCCAGCACCTAGGGAAACCTACCAAACCTGTGCATTTCTGAAAACTAGAGACCTAGGGGAATCTAAGGAGGGGTGACTTGCGGGGCTCGGACCAGGTTCTGTTACCCAGAATCCTTTGCAAACCTCAAAATGTGGCTAAAAAAACACATGTTCCTCACATTTCTGTGGCAGAAAGTTCTGGAATCTGAGAGGAACCACAAATTTCCTTCCACCCAGCGTTCCCCCAAGTCTCCCGATAAAAATGATACCTCACTTGTGTGGGTAGGCCTAGCGCCCGCGACAGGAGACGCCCCAAAGCACAACGTGGACACATCCAAATTTTTGGAAGAAAACAGAGGTGTTTTTTGCGAAGTGCCTACCTGCAGATTTTGGCCTCTAGCTCAGCCAGCACCTAGGGAAACCTACCAAACCTGTGCATTTCTGAAAACTAGAGACCTAGGGGAATCCAAGATGGGGTGACTTGCGGGGCTCTGACCAGGTTCTGTTACCCAGAATCCTTTGCAAACCTCAAAATTTGGTTACAAAAACACATGTTACTCACATTTCTGTGGCAAAAAGTT
Source organism: Pleurodeles waltl (assembly GCF_031143425.1). Classification (NCBI taxonomy): domain Eukaryota; kingdom Metazoa; phylum Chordata; class Amphibia; order Caudata; family Salamandridae; genus Pleurodeles; species Pleurodeles waltl. The sequence continues at coordinate 143,402,501 of NC_090445.1, read as the reverse complement.
CTGGAATCTGAGAGGAGCCACAAATTTCCTTCCACCCAGCGTTTCCCCAAGTCTCCCGATAAAAATGATATCTCACTTGTGTGGGTAGGACTAGCGCCCACGAAAGGAAAGGGCCCAAAACACAACGTGGACACATCAATTTTTTTTATAAAAAGCAGTGCCTGCCTGTGGATTTTGGCTTGTAGCTCAGCCGGCACCTGAGGAAACCTAGCAAACCAGTGCATTTTTGAAAACTAGAAACCCAGGGGAATCCAAGATGGGGTGACTTTCGGGGCTCTGACCAGGTTATGTTACCCAGAATCCTTTGCAAACATCAAAATTTGGCCCAAAAAACACTTTTTCCTCTCATTTCGGTGACAGAAAGTTCTGGAATCTGAGAGGAGCCACAAATTTCCTTCCACCCAGCGTTCCCCTAAGTCTCTCGATAAAAATGGTACCTCACTTCTGTGGGTAGGCCTAGCGCCCACGAAAGGAAATGGCCCAAAACACAACGTGGACACAACAAATTTTTTCACAGAAAACAGAGGTGTTTTTTGCAAGGTGCCTACCTGTGATGTTTGGCCTGTAGCTCAGCCGGCAGGGGGGGGGCAGAAATGCCGTAAAACAAATTTGCTCCCCCAACCCCCACCCTCCCCCGCCGGGAGCGACCCTTGCATACGGGGTCGCTCCCCCTGCGTGACATTGACGCCAAAAAACAAATCCCCGGTGCCTAGTGGTTTCTGCCCCCTTGGGGGCAGATTGACCTAAACTCTGCCAATCTGCCCCCAGGGGGGCAGAAATGGTCTAAATACAATTTTCCCCCCGGGGAGCGACCCTTGCCTGATGGGTAGCTCCCCATCTCTAAAAAAACAAACAAACAAACAAAAAAAAACACAAAAAAAAAATTTGCCCTGGCGCCTAGACGTTTCTGCCCCCCCCCCCGGGGGCAGATTGGCCTAATAATAGGCCGATCTGCCCCCAGGGGGGGCAGAAATGGGCTAAAATAAATTTCTCTCCCCCCAACCTCCACCCCCCCCGGGAGCGACCCTTGCCTACGGGGTCGCTCCCCCTGCGTGACATTGGTGCCAAAAAACAAATCCCCGGTTCCTAGCAGTTTCTGCCCCCTTGGGGGCAGATTGACCTAAAATCGGCCAATCTGCCCCCAGGGGGGGGGCAGAAATGGCCTAAAATAAATTTGCCCCCCAAACCCCCCCCCACCGGGAGCAACCCTTGCCTACGGGGTCGCTGCCCCTGCGTGACATTGGCGCCAAAAAACAAATCCCCGGTGCCTAGTGGTTTCTGCCCCCTTGGGGGCAGATTGACCTAAACTCTGCCAATCTGCCCCCAGGGGGGCAGAAACGGTCTAAATACAATTTGCCCCCCCTGGGGAGCGACCCTTGCCTGATGGGTTGCTCCCCATCTCTAAAAAAACTAACAAACAAAAAAAAAAAACACAAAAAAAAATGTGTCCTGGCGCCTAGAGGTTTCTGCCCCCGGGGGGGGCAGAAATGGCCTAAAATAAATTTCTGCCCCCCCCAACCCCCATCCCCCCCGGGAGCGACCCTTGCCTACGGGGTCGCTCCCCCTGCGTGACATTGGCGCCAAAAAACAAATCCCCGGTGCCTAGTGGTTTCTGCCCCCTTGGGGGCAGATTGACCTAAAATCAGCCAATCTGCCCCCAAGGGGGGCAGAAATGGCCTAAATACAATTTGTCCCCCAGGGGAGCGACTCTTGCCTGATGGGTCGCTCCCCATCTCTAAAAAAACAAAGAAAAAAAAAAAAAAAAATTCCCCTGGCGCCTAGAGGTTTCTGCCCCCCCGGGGGCAGAAATGGCCTAAAATAAATTTGCCCCCCAAACCCCCCCCCCCCCCCGGGAGCAACTCTTGCCTACGGGGTCGCTCCCCCTGCGTGACATTGGCGCCAAAAAACAAATCCCCCGTGCCTAGTGGTTTCTGTCCCCTTGGGGGCAGATTGACCTAAAATCAGCCAATCTGCCCCCAAGGGGGCCAGAAATGGCCTAAATACAATTTGTCCCCCAGGGGAGCGACTCTTGCCTGATGGGTCGCTCCCCATCTCTAACAAAACAAACAAAGAAAAAAAAAAAAAATCCCCTGGCGCCTATAGGTTTCTGCCCCCCCCCCCGGGGGCAGATCGTCCTAACAATAGGCGGATCTGCCCCCGGGGGGGCAGAAATGGCCTAAAATAAATTTGCTCCCCAACCCCCACCACCCCCAGCCCCCCCCACGGGAGCGACCGTTGCCTACGGGTCGCTCCCCCTGCGTGACATTGGCGCCAAAAAACAAATCCCCGGTGCCTAGTGGTTTCTGCCCCCTTGGGGGCAGATTGACCTAAACTCTGCCAATCTGCCCCCAGGGGGGCAGAAATGGTCTAAATACAATTTGCCCCCCAGGGGAGCGACCCTTGCCTGATGGGTCACTCCCCATCCCTAAAAAAAGAAACAAACAAAAAAAAAAAATTGCCCTGGCGCCTAGAGGTTTCTGCCCCCAGGGGGGGCAGAAATAGCCTAAAATAAATGTTCCCCCCCCAGGGAGCGACCCTTGCCTAAGGGGTCGCTCCTCTTGCGTGAAATTCACGCAAAGAAAAAGCTCCCTGGTGTCTAGTGGTTTCTGCCCCCCTTGGGGGCAGATTGGCCTCATCAAAATAGGCCAATCTGCCCCCAAGGGGGGCAGAAATGGCCTAAATATAATTTTCCCCCAAGGGGGGCAGAAAAGGCCTTCCTGAAAAAATGCCCCCCATGGGAGCGACCCTTGCCCAAGGGGTCGCTCCCTTTTGTCAATAACAATTTAAAAAAAAATCCCTGGTGTCTAGTGGGGTTTCAAAAGCTGGATTGCAAGCAATCCGGCTTTTGAAACCCTCAGAGAGACTTCAAAGGGAAGGAAATACTTTTCCTTCCCTTTGAAGCCCCTCCGGGCCTCCCAAGTGATTGAAAGAGAAATGCTTTTGCATTTCTCTTTCACTCGCGCTGGAAGCAGAGCTTCCAGCGCGACGAGGGAGGCCCCTGTGACTAATCAGCGCGCGCGCGCGCTGACGTCACAGGGGGGGGGTCGGGGTGGAAGGGGAAGGTCTTCCCCTTCCATCTCCGACTTGCGGGGGGAGGGGGGGTGCACGGGGGGCGCGCTAGCGCGCCCTAAAGTTCCCCTGTGCCATGGACGAGATGATCACGTCCAAGGCACAGGGGAACTGTAGCCTTGGACGAGATCATCTCGTCCAAGGCACAGAAGAGGTTAAGGGAACGGAAGTCAATGACGTCGCACAACATCATCCTCAGTTCAGTTCAGACCCCCCCCCTCTTTTGGCCCCCAGCACTGGCTTTCTGCCAGCCTTTTCATGACAGGGACCCTGCCATGAAAAGGCTAGTGGAAAGTGGACATGTGATCAGCATGACTGTGCTGAGCATGACTCCGACCGCTGCCACCCTGTCGGGATTCATGATCCTCGTGGTGGTGGTGGTCTGACCACCAGGGTCATAATCTGGCAGTCGGACCACCAGGAGTGGAGGCGGTCCGAATACCACTGAGAGTTTGATGGTCCTAGGACTGCCAAACTCGGAATGAGGCTCTCAGTCTGTAGATGGGTTTAAAATGACTGCAAGTGTGACCCTTGATGTGACACACCAGTACTAAGGAGCTTTAACTTTGAAAACAGTGCTCTGAAAACACCAACAGTAAATTAAAATGGAAAGTGATACCTTGTGCAGGTGGACTATGCAGATGGGTCTAAGTATTGTGCTGTACTCAGTTAATTTGGGAAGATTCATTCCAGAGTTTATGAGAAATAATATACATATTATATTGTGCAAGCTTACATATCTCAAAAATAGGGCTATATTGAGTGGGATAATTATGTTGGTGGTGGTGGTAGAGTGGGGGAGTTGTTCTCTATGTGGCATTAGCACTTCCTGAACAGTGGACAAAGGTTTGAAGCAGTGGAAATTGACTTTGCATAAGGATCTCCGCTGCTAACAGGCTGCGTTTCCGCGTAATTCTTATTTGGACATTAAAGGAGAGCTGGGAGTAAATATAAAAGACTAATGACTGAACAACAGGTGAGAGACGTGGCAAACCGTCTATTGCCATGTTGTCTAGAGCCTTGCTGTCTAGCTTCCTCTTGACTTGTTCTGAGACACTGCCATCGAGGAGGTTCATAGAGTGAGGCAAGAGTGTAGCTGTTGGACACGGTAAACTGGCAATGTAATTGCCAGCATGGATAGCTTCCATAGTTTCCATGCACAGGTGATACGTGAGAGAATTGGACCCCAACGGTGTGGAGACCTAGATTTATATGCTCTTTACAGCTTGTTTCAGAGATGGAAATAAGGAAAGATATTTTAGTATGGTGTGATCAATCTCCTTCTGAGCGGAGAAAAGCCTAGAAAGTACTCTGTTAGCTTAGGCGTTGAATGATGCATAGAAATCAAGTACAATAAGTCGTTGTTGCAGGAGCGTACCTCGGGGGGGGGAGAGATAGTTGGTCTGTTACACCCCCCTTAAAAAATGTATTCTGCAGCAAGTAGTTGGTTTACAAGTGTTTTAAGTAATGTGAACTGCCTGTCGGATTTCACCTGGAATTTTTACATCCCCATACTGACGCACGAAATATCGCTCCTCTATGTTTTGAAAGCCTTACAAATGTTGATTAGATTTTAAAAATATTGTCTTTTAAGCTAACCCTTTACAATCCACACTCCCCTCTCTTTACACTACCCGTTGAGCCCCCCTCATGCCCCTTTTCATATAAGGTGTTTTGACAATATGTCCCAGTGTAAATTGCTGGGAAATCTGAAGCTCACATCCAAGCCAATCATACTGACCCAGCTACGCCCCTGAGTTGTTGGTATCTGTTGTCTGTGATTTGAAAAGTTTAATTGTTTGGTGTTAAATTGCTGCATCTACAGGAGAACCCAGACTAGGGTGACTGAAGCTGATGGGGCTCCCCAGGGTGTTCGATGTGTGCCAGTGATTGCCTTGCCAGCATCTTATCGTGCAAGGCTTTCAGAAGAGGTAGCATTTCCCTGTTTTTAGTAAGGAAACTAAGGACCTTGGGGTGATTATTGGCCTCCCTAGGAGGAGTTAGAACTGAACGCTTCAGGGGACATAGGGTTAATGACAGACGAGAAGAAGAGATCATCAACCCATGAGGGAACTTTGAGCACGTTAAAGATCTTGGCAGGTCATCTAGGGTTAGTGGTTTCAAAGAACACTATTTCAGAATGCCCCAAGGGGGTGTGTATAAGGTGCCAGCTGGGTTGTTCATGAGGTCTAGCAAGTGGCGGATGGTGCAAACAGTGTTCAGTAAGAACTTGTTTGTGTTAGTGTTTATTTATTTATTTAAAGTACTTTTAAGCGTCAACCTGGGTGTCAGCTTGTTTTACTAGTAATGATGCTACATTTAAGTCAACATATTGCAACTACAGACAGTAAAATGTAAGTACTACAAGCAGTCATATGCAATACAGGGACTTCATGCAATTCTAGTTTCAATGGAATAAAGGAAGCTGTTCTGTCATCACATATGATACATCTTTGTTTACAAAGTGGCAGGAGACTACAAGCCGGGGTGAAACGCAGTAGCAAAAGTGTGTGCCATCTATTGCTAAATTACAAAAGAAAAGAGATAAGAGAAGATATTGAAATGTGAACAGATTGTTCAAACCAACCAAGGATGGCCTTTATCTGATGAGGGAGAGGATTGCCCTTTGGAAGGTATTGGATAGTAATGCAGCCCTACAATTAAACTGTTTCACAGAGTCGAATGAGAATCTGTAAATATTTAGACTGGCAAAAGAAAAAATATCACTTTAGTGAATAATTATTAATATTGACACTCGTTTCGAAAAAATACTTAAAGGAGGAATGGTTGTTCATTTTAAGCAGTGCTTTAATACCAGTAGTTGCCTGTGGTGGGCACCGGAACACATTTTTGGGGACCAGGATATTTTTTCATCATTAGTTAAAAGAAGAAAAAAGGAGAAAGCGAAAGTTAGATGAATCGTGGTAAGCAGATATAGCACTGATGAAAAACAACTGGGAAGAGTGAGATGAAGAGGCAGGGAGAGTAGGGTGGTGCAATGAAGAGGCATGAGGTGGAATCAAGACAGGGGGATCTTGGTTTTTGACACAACGGCATTCAGCAGTGTTGGGCTCCAAGGAAAAACACTGACCCCCTGACTTCATGTTTTACAAATTAAGCACTGAGGTTAAGAGCGAATGGATCCGCTTTGAAGGGGGGAAAGGGAATACATGAGGTTTCTAGGAGAGAAAAGGAACCCATTTTAGGTACTTGAAACATGAATGCTCTGTGGTGATTGATGAGACGGTGCCGTACATTGAAAATACATGCTAGACAAGGGGACGACAGTAGAATTAAGATGGAAATACCCAGGAGGCAACTTTGTGGTGATTGTGTCTATAAAGGCATGGGAAAAGACATGTGTGTCATACTATATCAGTGAAAAGACTTTGTCAAAGTATATATTAAACATAGATACATTTTCTAGTAGAAACCTTTAGTAAGTTGTATTCCCGAAACATTGAATCTTATTGAGGGTATATCAGAGACATTACTTCCCAAACAAGTAAAAACTTTAACATAATAGCAGATGTGACAACACTCCCCGTTTTAACAGGCATCACCCAGTCAACAAAGTCTCCCTTGAGGCCGCCTGCAGCAGTTGGCACAATAACGGTCTTAAGATCAAGCCCCATAAGGGGTCACTAGAACATAGAACCAAAACCCACCACACCTGCTCTGCCCACTCAACTAACACTGGTCAGTGTGGGCAGTAGGAGATACAAACCTGCCATTGGTCAGTAGAAAGATGGTACTAAAGAGCAAAACCGGCACATAGAGCTAAACCAGTCATTTATAACAGGCACGAATACTCATGAGGCCATCCTCCAGTTACTCTTGATCCTAGAATTCACCTCCAGGTCCCCCACAGATGTCCTTAATCACTCTTCTATTCTAAGAATCATAAAAGCTCTATCGGATCTACATTTTGTAGCCTAGGAGGCCCTTGCTGCAATAAAATTTATTCAAGCAAGAGGCAACCAACACACTGATCCAACACTCACTATTTTCTCAGCACCGAACACCTCAAAGCGGATCATGGAAAGAAAGGACCTACTGAAAACCTGGGGCATTGAGGTGACCATATACAAAGGAGAGCGATATCCAACTCCGTTACTAGACTCGCAATCCCTAGTAAAATCTAAAGGCACATGGTCGGTTCTGAAAGGAGTACTTCAGGTCAGCAAACTCACTGAAGAAAGGTCTAGCGAGAGAAGACCATCTAACCACCCACTGAGAGTCCAAGTATGGACAGAAGAAGGGAGGGAAAGAGTGGTCTTGGGTCAACAACGGCATCCGGAAAGGGAATGGGCAGTGACGGCTACACCCCCAGGACCGTAGGGCAACAGTTGAACAGGTAATGATCAACCCACAAAAGGCATATTACCCATTTGCTCCTGGAACGTTGGTGGCCTACGGGCACAGCTAGAGGACCCTGCAGTAACAAATTTCTGTAGTTCCTTTGACATTTTACTCCTTCAGGAATCCTGGGCAATGGAATCAATACCGATAATTGGATTCACGGAATATCTCAGCCCAGCTACAAAAACCAATAGGCCCGGTAGGCCGAAGGGAGGCCTAACCTTCTATGTTAGTACGAGCATTTTGGTAAAAATTTCAGAGCACAAGGAGGAAGACCAACCCTTTCAATTACTCCGGCTGGACGATTGGGGTTAAAATACACAGGAACCATTGATCCTGGTCAATATCTACATCAATCCAAAAAATAAAAAAAATTGAGGCAAACAAATTGTTAACTCAATTGTTAAGGATAAAAAGCACAGTAAATTCGGCATTCTGGCTATTGTCGGGCGATTTCAATCTCTGCCTATTCCACAACCCTAGTGAGGACCACGTTCAAACAGTGGCAAGAATGCCCAGCTAAACCCTCCCAAAAAACTCAGGTAAGACAAAATAGGGGAGAGTTTTATACGTACCAATGAATCAGTAGGCCTCTTTGTGCTAAACGGGCGGAAGTCACCCGACATCCCACCGGCATGGACAAGATTCTCTGGGAAAATAGTATCCCATCTAAACTATACTTTGGTGTCCCCTGCTTTGTATACATTAGTAATCACCTTCACCATCATGGACCGCATGGAAAGCGATCATAAGCCACAGGTATTTGGGATCTGTGCATCACCACAAAAGCCAGAGAAAGTGGCAGCCCTGAACGGGACAATGGGCACTGAAAATCTAAAGCGACTCCAATGGTCATCCGACACCATTGAAAGTCTGGCAGAAGAGGCCCTACAAAAGCTAGAATCACTGACCACAAGTGGGGCTAAGTTGACAACAGTCTGGGAAAACTTTGCCCTCGACCTCATAAAAAAAGATTCCTTAGGTAACACAAAAAAGGGAGCACATCTGAATCACCGCAAACGTTCACTTTTACCACTGCCAGTGCGCAGAAGGAAAGCAGCTGTAGGTAAACTATTAAGGTTACTACGCAAACACCCAAATAATAGATCAATACTGGCCGATCTGCGAGAGCAAAGGAAATTGTACAAAAGGGACCTATGGACCTTTAAAAAACGCCAGCATGAGACCCTTTGGGCCAAACTACATTTTGCGACCAAAACATCTTACTCCAAAAGATTTTGGAAAATCATCAATACAATAGACAATAGTTCAAAAGCAGGGAATAATGCAAATTTAACAGAGGAAGTATGGGTATCCCATCTAAAGTCCCATCTAAAAAAAACGACAACCGAAGAAGGCCCTCAAATCCAGGGGCACATGATTAACTGGAAACGCAATGTCCCTGAAGATTTGAAATTTTTCGGCATTTGAACTATTAAAAATCATTGGAAAGTCACGATCGGACTGTGCCCCCGGCCCTAATGGCTTACTGCAAGCATTATTTAAACAGGAAATGGAAAGATGGGCCAATTTCCTGGCTGCAATGTTCAATGATGTGCTTACAACAGGCACCGTCCCGGCATCCTGGAAAGACTCTATAATCCACCCCATATATAAGGGTGGGAACGTTGCTTCCCCAAGCAACTACAGATTAATCGCTCTTTTAGATGTTGATCTCAAGTTTTTTTCATTCTGTGTGCTAAAACATCTAGAAGCCTGGGTTACAGATAATAATATTCTACCCCTAAATCAGACCGACTTCACCAAGCACCAAGGAACATTAACAAATCTTATGGCACTGGGACTAATTATCAACAGAGCAAAAGCAAAGGGGACTCCAACCTATTTATGTTTTGTTCATTTTAAAGCTGCTTTTGACTGTGTCCCTCGCGGCAAATTGTGGGTCAAATTACTACTGTGGGGGTTGCCACATTCTATTTTAAATGCCATCAAAATGATCTACTCTGATACTTGGGTGAAGGTTAAATTGGGGGAAGGCTCTCATCCATCCAGGGCAGTTAAAACAACAGTTGGCCCCAACACTCTTCAACCGGTACATAGCAGATCTCCCCGCCAAGTTAAATGATCAATTATCCCACTCACGCTCACTGGGTTGTCAACAAGTATCCAACATACTATATGCAGATGACCTATTACTAATTAGTTATACCAGAATAGGCATGCAAAAATTGTTAAATGCATTAGAAGAATATTCAGGATCTAATGAATTAGAAATCAATCATAAAAAAGGCCGACTAGCCAGTGTAAATGGCACGTGAATGGGAAGACCCTAGAGGAAATAAGGTCATATAGATACCTAAGATTTGTGGTGGACACCAGAGGTAATTACACACCACAAAAAGAAGCAATAAAAAACAAGTCGCAGGCTCTTACTTACTCCTTTTGTAAGCTAGCAAACTCAATCTGTGGTCATGCCCTGAACCACAGCTGTAATGAGAGCGAAACTACTTCCAACTCTCACCTATGAGACTGAAATAATGAGGGGGATGGAAGCAGGTCTTTTGGATAAGCTTCTGATAAAGACCTATAAGCGCGTTTTTCGGCTCCCCGGGCGTGCCTCGCCAGCCCAGGTCAGACTGGAATTCATGCTGGTCAAACAGTCGCTAGCTCAACCCGCAGCATTTATTAAATGCTGCTATAAACTGAGCCACGCCTCAAAAGGGTCTTTGGCTAATTTAGTCTGGCAGGAAATTCTCCTGGAAAGAGGGAACTGCAACTTCATAAGGTATCTAGAAAAGAGCAAGACCCTTTTGAACTTAGATGAGGTATGGGATCACTCTCTACCCATCCCAGCTTTTAACACAGCTGTGAATAAAGCACGTAAATTACAGAGTTGGCTAGAAGATAGGGTCTCTCTGACTAAAAGGGAGCATAGTTGGTTGATCCTCAACTCCTATAAAACACTTACAGAATCATTACTTATGGCTGGCCCCTATTCACGGAAAATCAAGCAATCTTTTCTCAGGCTCAGGCTGGGTGAAGTCCCAACGTTAGACCTCATGCCTAAATGGAAAAAGGAGCATCTAGTAGGCTCCTAGGAGTGCCGTCTTTGTCATCTAGCAGATGAAAACTTGGTGCACGTGCTCTGCATTTGTCCAGCTTTGGCGGTTGAAAGAAGACTTTTAATGAAAAAGGAATTAAACAATTTAAGAATTAGATCTTGCAGACAAGCATTAATTGAAGCTTTTAATCCACGAAATACAATATTGAACATTAGGCTGGTGCACTTTTTTTGAAATTTTCTCGCTCAAGATCTCAGCTTCTCGAAACATACCCAGTCATATGGAGGGCGGCAATGATAACAAAATCCCTTCAACTTATTCTGAACACCTTAGAGAAAGGAAAGCCTCTAGGTAGTCTGTTAGGATGCTTAGCCAGTGCCGTAATAAAGTCTGGTACCAACAATCAGACTTAAGTAGGGATAAATAAAATCGATAGAAGGCTTCTTGCCACTTTGTCCTATTATTACTAATGCCTTATTACACTAATATTGCTCTTGTTTTAAATTCTCATGTGGAAAGGAAATTTTATACATCATCTCACTTAAAGCTCAGGACCTTATTGCACTGTAATTGTTTTATCACACTAATATTGCTCAGTTAAATTTTATGTGGAAGGAAACGTTTTATGGTTTTAATTAACTAATAAAAATCTTCATCATTCATTCATTGAATCTTAGGGTGTAGCTTACTAGTGCTTTGTTTTTGACTGAGAACTTCAGTTTCTCTGTAAGGTTTGGTAGCTAGCTTTGGTGGTTGGCCTGATACGTAAGGCTAGCTGTTTTTGCATGTAAAACAAGATTTCAGAGTCAACATGGGGATTCAAAAACAAAAAAAACTGTGATCAAATTTACTAATGTTAGTGACTAGCTTAGGAGCAGAGCGGCGGACTGCTGTGAGCATAGCGAATCTCAACTTAGTAAGACCAATGAGTAGAACAATTTCATACTACATTTGAGATATCACCAGATTATTGAACATTTGATTTAAGGTCCTGATTAGGGAAATGTAGTTAAATGTTGTACAGCAGTTTCAGTTAAAAGCCGTCATTTTATGTGTTTATCTTGGCAGGAGAATCAACAGTTAGAGATTTAGGGCCTGATTACAAGCCATCCGTCAATCTTGCGGGTAGAACGCAATACGCCATACCGGTGACGTCCCCCAACATTGTATTACAAGCTACCGTCAGTCTGACCGGCGGGAACAGTGCTACAACATTGGTCTCGGTCCTCTAAGGGAGCCGAGGCCAATACCACAACATAACAGCATCCTCAGAATGCGCACTGTCTACAAAACAGACTGTGCTCATTACGATGATGCTGGGCAGGGGGGGGCAGACATTGCCCATGCCATAGGCATGGGCAGTGCAGGAGCCCCCTATTTTCCCCGGCACTGGGGGTCCTGAGTTCAGCGCTGCTGTGTCTGAGTACAACACAGACCACCGTCAGCCCATCGGGAACCATGTTCCTGGTGAGGACGGCCGTCCCGAAATGCCGCAGTGGGAGCACATGGAGTGCGGCGGTCTGACCATCACAGTGACTCTGGCGGTCCTTGGACCACTAGACAGGTAATCAGGCCCATATTCACTGTGAAACTGAGGGACAGATTTACTCACATTTTAAGCAATGCAGCCAAGGCAACTTGTTGCACTGGGTTGTGTGAAAGGGAGACAGCAGAAATGTACCATAATTACAAAGATATGTCGCATTTCTGCAGTCTCCTAGTGCCTACGCACTGGGTGCTGCCTAGTGCCATCACAGGCACCGCAGGCAAGATTGTTTTGTTGTAAGGAGGGAATACCTTCCTGCACAAAAACAATCCTTAGAGGCATTCCTTCTTTCCATGTGTGCTGCAAAAGGCAGCACACATAGAGTTAGTAATGACGCCTCACTGGGGAAGGTGTAGCATTTTGACAAATTCCTAGGTTTACTAAATCTGGAAATGCTCTAAAATCCATGGGTTGATGCATGGGAATGCCCATGCTCCCCCATGGAACACCTTCTCAACACAAAGTAACACAAAGCAGTGCTCTGCGTTCCTTTGCGTTCCTTTATTTTAACTAAACCACACAAAGTGGTTTTGAATGGCTTAGTAAATGCTAAAAGTGATTTTGACTCAGGGCTGCACCACAAAAGTGACGCAACCCCAATGCAAAATCTTAGTAAATCTGCACCTAAGTGAGTCAGCTGTAGTCATGATTCTAAGTAAATGGTTCATTCCTTAGGTATATCTGTTATCTGTTCATTCTTCCAGTGTCCCATACGTGAAGTTGTGGGATGAAAGGAAAAATCCAGTCTTGTAAAGGTTGTCATGATCTGAAGAACATTCTTACCAGGGTATCCTAGGAGTGGGCGGAAATGTCTTCCTCCTAACTTCAAAGGAGTTTGAGTCTTTCCTGCAAAGGAGATCAGCAGTGCATGCAGAGTCTGGGCACCAGTTGGTGTGAGGCACTGCAGCTGTAATAATTAGACTATGAAGAGCATGAAAGTGGAATCAAGGCAATCTGCATTTCCAAGAGTGCCATAGGTTTCTCTTGTGATTTGCAATGGTAGAAGCCATTGTAGATCCACTGAGTATTGAGTTCCTCGCGTATCAGGCATATCCTGCTAGGCACTCAGTATACATAGTGGCATATTTGTGATTTTTGTGGTTCAGGGCAATGAAGTCACAGGGAAAGGGCAGGAACTTGCTGTATTTCTCAAATACAGCACATTCCAGTCCTTTTCCCTTGCGCTGGTGCTGTTTTGACAGCCTAGCTCCAACGCCGGAACCCTTGCACAATGGCGTAAGGGTACCCATGTTGTAGGCAGGATTGTTTTTGTTCAGGAGTGGCCACCTTCCTGCACAAAAACAAAACTGAGAGGCGTTTTCCCCTATGTGTGCTGTATTCAAAACGAGGAGAAATAAAGATATTTCTCCTCGTTACCCCAATCCTGGGGAGGCCTATTTTTTGGAGCATTCCCAGGGAGCACCTCCCTTGTGCAGAGTAATGCAATGCAGCAATTTGCGTTGATTTACTCCAGCTTTTTTAAGCTAATCAAGGCAAAGTGAATTTGTGTGGCTTCAAAAATCAGAGTTAAGGTTTGTCACACACCATAGTTCAAGAGCGATGCAAGCCGGGTCATAAATATGGCCCTTAGTTGCTACAACCAATACCTTGTTAACTTAGGGCCTCATCATAGACATCCAAGAACCTGCATTGGTAAGGTGTGAGGCATAGGAGTTGAAGTTCTCAGTGTCTTCAATCTTTAGACAGAACTCTGTATTTTCTATGTTAAATAATAAAAGAGACAGAATAAAGGCCTGAGAGAACTGAAGTCATGACTGAATGTGAAGATAAGGATTTATCAATTTTGATTCATTGTCATCTGTTGGTCAGAGGTGCTTTGATCTATTCTACGACAAAACCCTCAATATCTATTCTGCCACCTAAGGGCCTCATTACAAGAACTCTGATGTTGATCATGGTATTCCCAACCTCCATGATAATAACTGATATGAGGGACAGTCCATCTGGGAGAGGAATTTCCAGGGACTATGTCATATGCTCATAAGTTACGATCCCAAATGCAGAATTACAGTGAGAATAAGGAATACCACACCCTATCCAAAAACTCCTGATCTACTGAATATCCATGAACCTCATATTTCCCATGAGGCCGGTAACTATCACTGATAGCCTTATTTAGATTAGCACATAACTCAAAATTAACCTTAGTGGATAAATAAGTGTATTCTGATCAACAGTATCATATGCTGCAGATAGAATAAGGAGTGAAAGATGGCAGCATTTTCCTTACTCAGAAGTCATCATGAGTTCAGCAAAACATATTAGATCAGAGGTACGTTTAATATTTTCTAGAAGTGGTGTTTTACAGGGGAAAACAGACATTAACAAGTTAGAAGCAATCAGGGAAGATGCCTTACTTAAGTGAAGCATCCATGATCTTAAGCCATATAGAGATGAGTGCATCAGCATTATCTTTAGTGTCAGGAATCACTAATGTGGAAATCAGGATCAAACAGGATTGAGGTTTTTAACACACTTCGTCAAACCCACAGACAACTGCACAGCACTATCACTAAGTTATCCAGATCACTGACATAATATCAATGAATACAATATCGAAACACAAAAGTATCGGAAAATAAATATTATTATCAAGTACACAAATATCAGGTACACAAATATTGTTGTTCAAAATATAGATTTTTACTTATATCAAAAACACAAATATTGGAAACATATATATTGTCACCTTTAACCCCTTCGCTGTCAGGCCTTTTCCCCACTCCTGTGCCGAGCCTTTTTTTGGCTATTTGGGGTAGTTCATGCTTAGGCCCTCATAACCTTTTGTCCACATAAGCTATCCATGCCAAATTTGCGTCCTTTTTTTCCAACATCCTAGGGATTCTAAAGGTACCCATAGTTTGTGGGTTCCCGTGGAGGAGACCAAGAAATTAGCCAAAATACAGCTAAAATGGTGTTGGTTTTTTCAGAAAAAAGTGCTTCAGAAGAAAGCATGTGTTTTTTTCCTTGAAAACCGCATCAACAAAGGACTTGTGGTGACTAAATCACCATCTTACCAGCTTTAAGGAACGGCCAGACTTAAATCAGAAAAACAAATTTTTTAACACAATTTTGGCATTTTACTGGGACATACCACATTTTTACAATTTTTAGTGCTTTCATCCACCTTCCTGTTAGTGACAGAAATGGGTGTGAAACCAATGCTGGATCCCAGACAGCTAAACATTTTTGAAAAGTAGACAAAATTCTGAATTCATCAAGGAGTCATTTGTGTAGATCCTTTAAGGTTTTCCTACAGAAAGTAACAGCTAAAATAAAAATAATATTGAAATTGAGGTGAAAAAAAAGCCATTTCTGTCCATGTTTTTTAATAACTTTTTCCACCTATGGTAGATTTTTTAAAGCAATAAATGATTAAGTCTGCTGGATGCTTCTGGTTTCGGGGATATATAGGGCTTGTAGGTTCATCAAGAACCCTAGGTACCCAGAGCCAATAAATGAGCTACGCCTTGTAATGGGTTTTCATTGTATACCGGGTATACCGCAACTCATTTGGTACAATAGAAGGAGTGAAAAATACTTATCAAGGAAACCTTTGTATTTTCAAAATGAACATAAAATAAGGTGTTGAGAAGCAGTGGTTATTTGCACATCTCTGAACTCCTGAGTCCCAGTTCCAGCATGTGAATTACAGCGCATTTGTCATATAAGCTTCTTTTTTACACACTGTCTTACATTTGGAAGGAAAATATGTAGAGAAAAACAAGGGGCAATAACACTTGTTCTTCCATTCTGTGTTCCCCCATGTCTCCCGATAAAAATGGTACCTCACTTGTGTTGCTATGCCTAGTGCCTGCGACACGAAACGCAACATGGACACATCACATTTTTACTTTGAAATATGACATGTTAGCTGTGGATTTTCGCCTCTAGCTCAGCTGGCACCTAGGGGAACCTAGCAAACATGTGCATTTCTGAAACATAGACACCTGGGGAAATCCAGGATGAGGTGACTTGAGGGACTCTCACCAGGTTCTGTTACACAGAATCCTTTTCAATCTGCAAAATTTGGCAAAAAAAAACACTTTTTTCTCATATTTTGGTGATATAACGTTTTGGAAACTGAGAGGAGCCACAAACTTCCTTCCATCCAGCCCTCCCCCCCAAGTCTTCCGATAAAAATGGTACCTCACTTGTATGGTTAGGCCTAGTGCCCGTGACAGGAAATGCCCCAAAACACAAAGTGGACACATCACATTTTCCCAAGGAAAACTGACCTGTTTTTTGCAAAGTGCCTAGCTGTGGATTTTGGCTTCTAGCTGAGCAGACAATTAGGGAAACCTAGAAAACATATACATTTTTGAAAACTAGACACCTAGGGAAATTAGGAATGGGTGACTTGTGGGGCTCTCACCAGGTTCTGGCACCCAGAATCCTTTGCAAACCTCAAGATTTGTCTAAAAAACATGTTTCCCTCACATTTCGGTGCTGCAAAGTTATGGAATCTGAGAGAAACCACAAACTTCCTTCTACCCAGCATTACCCCAAGTTTCCCAATACAAATGGTACCTCACTTGTGTGGGTAGGCTTAGTGCCTGCAACAGGGAAGGGTCCAAAACACAACATGGACAAATCAAAATTTTCTTATGAAAACTGACCTGTGCCTAGCTGTGGATTTTGACCTCTAGCTCATCCGGCACCTAGGGAAACCTACCAAACCTGGGCATTTCTGAAAACTAGAAACCTAGGGGAACCCAGGATGGGGTAACATGTGGCACTCTCACCAGGTTCTGTTACCCAGAATCGTTTGCAAACCTCAACATTTGGCAAAAAAACACTTTTGCCTCACATTTCAGTGCTGCAAAGTTATGGAATCTGACGGGAGCCACAAACTTCCATCTACCCTGCATTCCCCCACATCTCCCATTAAAAAGGGTACCTCACTTGTGTGGGTAGGACATGCCCCCAAAACACTTTGTGGACACATCAAAATTATCAATTACAAAACTACCTGTTTTTGCGGGGGCACCTGCATTTTTGGTCCTGGGCTCACCAGCCAACTAGGGAAACCTACCAAATCCAGACATTTCTGAAAACTAGACACCTGAGGGTGTCCAGGGAGGTGGGACTTGCATGGATCTCCCAGTGTTTTGCTACCCAGAATCCTCAGCAAACCTCACATTTAGCAAAAAAATCACATTTCCCCCACATTTCAGTGTGGGATCACTGCACCGGCACAACTTTCCTACCACCCAATGTTTCCCTCAGTCTCCTAATAAGAATGATACCTCACTTGTGTAGGTAGGCCAAGGGCCTGTGACAGGGAAGACCCACAAATGTCAAAATTGAAGAGAAACCAAAGCAGGACTAAAAGGAGAGTTTGAAAAAAAACATTTTTAGGCTGACAAGTGGAGCAGAATTCTTATTGGTATAGATGCGACAATGCTGGGTGGTAGGAATTTTGTGGATTCCTGAAGATTACGGAAGGTTCCATCACAAAAATGTGGGGAAAAGGAGTGATCTTAAGCAAAGTCGGAGGTTTTCATGGCACTGTGGGTAAGAAAAAGGTGCGGGTGCATGTGAAGCACACCACCCTGGACTCACCCAGATGTTTAGTTTTCAGATGTGTCTAGGTCTCGTAGGTGTTTCTAGATGGCAGCATCCCAAAGCCCTCACCATTCCAAGTGGGACAATTTTGAGAGTTAGCCAAGCTCTCATGGCCCAAATGGAAAATCAAAACCCAAAATAATCAAATGTCCTCTATCTTGCCTTTGGGGTAAAATCTTTTAGTGTGCGTGGGGAGAGCTGAAAGACTGTTACCCCCTTCAGTTGGGGTGGGGGTGAAATTGACGCAAAAATAAAATCCCTGGTGTCTAGTGGTTTCTGCCTTCCTTGGGGGCAGATTGGCCTAATAAAAATAGGCTGATCTGCCCCCAAAGTGGGCAAAAATGGCCTAAAATAAAATTATCCCCATCTGTAAAAAAAAAATAAAAAAATATCCCAAGTGCCTAGTGTCTTCTGCCCACCTTGGGGGCAGATCGGCTTAATTAAAATAGGTGCACAATAGGCCTTAGAAAATAGGGGGGCAGAAAAGGCCTGAAACAAATGCCCCCCCAGGGGAGCGACCCTTGCCTAAGGGGTCTCTCCCCTTTGCGTGAAATTGACGTGAAAAAAAATCCATGGGGTCTAGTGGTTTCTGAAACCCCTAATAAAAGTATGCTGATCTGAAATGGCCTAAAGTAAATTTGCCCCCCAGGGGAGCAACACTTGCCTAAGGCGTCACTCCCCACATGTAAAAAAATAAATAAAAAAATAACCATGGAGCCTAGTGGTTTCTGCCCCCAAGGGGGCAAAAAAGGCCTTTAAAAAATGCCTCTGAGGTGAGCGACCCTTGCTCAAGGGCGCGCTGACATCATCACACCATGGAAAGACTGGCAGAAACACAGTGCTGAGGGCCAAAGGGGGGCCCTGCATTACACATGCTCGTGGCATGGCAATGTGCAGGCCCCCCCTGCCCAGCACCCTCAGAATGTGCACTGTCTGCTTTGCAGACACTGCACATTCTGAGGGTTCTGGTTTGCCACAACATTGGCCTCGGCTCCCCTAAGGGAGCCGAGGCCACTATCGTAGCACTGTTCCCAATGGGCTAATCAGCGGGAATGTCGTAATATGATGTTCCTGCTAGTTAGCCCAGTGGAAACATCGTAATAAGGCAGGAGGTCAGGCAGTCAGGAAGACAGTTGCTTAATCCCCACAAGTTTGTCGATCAGCTTGTCCGACCGCCAAACTCTTAATGAGCCCATAAGTTACATGGGTTGCACCATCAACAGAAAATGTTAATTGTAAATGTACCAAAAACTATTCTAATCCATGAGGGCTACTACAAAGGATGATGTTGTAATTCATGTAAGAGAGCAGAACCACTCCCCAAATGTGACAGAAATATAAACAAGGGAGGCATTACAGAATATCAGAGAGGCAAGCACTAGCTGCCAGGAACCCACAACCAAAATCCTAAGTTATGTTGCCTAAAGTCCCTGAGCACATCACATGGCAACTACTACCTGTAACCACTTTAAAAATGTTTAATTGATAGAACTAAAGAACACTACCAATGACACTCCTACTGCCCCTAGAAGATACCAAGACATAGAAGTATCTTTTAACAATAACACAAAATGAGGAACCTTTCCTTTTATATGACAATCTAAACAATGAGAAACAAATTCTAATATTCTCTACAGCAAATAACTTACTAAAATGCAGCCAGTGTCAAACCTGGCTGATGGGTGGGACCTTCAAAATGTGTTGCAAACCATTCACTCATATATATATATACCATACATGGTGAATATGAATATCAAAACAGAAATATCCCTTATATATATGCCCTACTACTAAACAAACAAAGTAGCAATTTATACAAACTCTTAAATCACATGAAACATAAGACAAATAACTATTACTTGACTTTGAAAAAGCCACCATTTTTTTTTTTTTACCCTCACACGGCCATACAAGGCTTTTACTATCATTTCAATCAAAGCATATGGAGAGACCTCCAACATTCTGCACTAAAGGCCTGATTACGAGTTAGGCGGTCAGAAAACCCTACCGCCGGACCTGTGGTGATTAGACCGCAACGGACCTGGTGGCCTCCCCACCTACCCTGTTACAAGTTTTCCACTGGGCTGATCGTCAGAAATCAAGATTTCCACCGGTCAGCCCAGTGGAATTCATGCATCGGCATGGTGCTTGGCTCCACATGGAGCTGAGTCAAATGCACCCTCGGAATACGCACTGTCTGCTGACCAGACAGTGTACATTCTGACAGTGCTTGAGAGGTGGGCCCCTGCACTGCCAGGATGATGTTGTGAGCAGTGCAGGCCCCCTCGTGGACGCCAGCACTTGTTCTCTGACAGCTTTTTCATGGTGGTTCAACCGCCATGAAAAGGCTGGCGGAGAACATGGTTGTAACCAGCAGGGTGGTGCTGACTTCAGCGCCGCCCTGGCTGATCACAACCAAGACCACTGTCAGCCCATCGAGAACAGAGATTCTGGCAGAGACAGCAGATCCCTGGCGATCTGACCGCAAGGGTCGTAATGTGGTGGCCGGACCTCCACTGCTGCGGTGGTCCAAACACCATGAGTCTGCCCTTCAGTGTAAAATATACTACAAATATCCAATTCGCCTTTAAAAAAAAAAGTTAGCACTATCCAATGCCCCACTCACAGAAGTAGCTCAAGATTACAATTTACTAATAGAAAGCACTTTCTACCAAAAAATGAAGACAAACTAAACCCCCTAATATATTATTTTGAAGATACTTTTGGTATCGCTCCTGACATAGATGTCAACCCAAATTCCAAATAACATGGTGAAATGTCTTTGACAGTACCTTGGAACAGGAACTCAAAACAAACAGAGCAGTGGAAACATGGCACAATGCATTTCATTCCACTCTAGGAAGAAACCAACCTACACTCTATAAATTTATAGAAGCATTTCAAAAAGAGCAAAGCTATCCACTACTAGGAAAAGAGAAATCTGTTAGCTAAATTGCACCTAAACTTGGCAAATAAGACAAATGAATGTACGAGATGCTACAATTTAAAATCAAACTATTAATAAACAACAAAGAAATAAATTACCTAGAAATAATAGTTAAAGGCATATTATAAAATAAAAAGTATCCTACATAAGTCCCAAAAACCTGCCATAAAATCTAAACCAAAATAACAAATATTTTTTAATACAAATAATAAACATGATATTTTATTGCATCAGTATAAATATTTAAAAAAACTTCAATATTAAAAAAGGCTGGGATAATAAAAAAATAATTAAGTTATTAACATTAAAAATATAAACCTTCCCAGCCAAAAAGCTCAAAGAACAAACTAAATCTATCACAAAAAAAAAACACATAAACAATACATTTCCAAATACTAATCACAAAACATATTTGTGCAAACAATAAAATATAACATTTCACACCCAAAAAATAATAAAATAACTATAACATACTGTTCAGTAGCTGAAGAACTTCTGGAACTTCTCCTGCATCCACGTAGTTAAAAAGCAATCCAACACCAAAAAAACAGGAAACATATTTTCCAAAAAGCCCAAAATGCACAATTAAAACATATCCAATACATATCCTACAAAGCAAGTATGTAGGGACCATCAATAACCTGAAAAAGTGTTTAAAAAAATAAACATTCCTGGAACTCCTAGCTCCCCCAAAAAAGAAAATCCAAACTACACATATTGTTTAAATATAAACCAAAAATGATTTCCTTAAAACAAAAAAGGTAACTCCTAATTCCCATAGGACACATTTGTTGACAAATACCTGTAAAGTAAACAAGAAAAGCTACCCGCAAAACATGCAATACATAACATGTCCATCATCGTAACATTGCCATCATCATACAATACATAACAAAAAATGATACAACATCATGAAACATTTGTAAAACAGTGCATGAAATCCCCAAATTACACACTAATAAAAACACTGGGACTCATTACGAGTTTGGAGGTCACGTGACTGCCATGTTGGTGGTCCGACTGCCCACGGTCTGGAGGAGCGGACCACCATATTACAAGTCTGGAGGTCGTACAAACTGGTGAATGCCACCGGTCCACCGGCACTGCCAGGCAACACAGACCGCCACAGTGCAGAGGAAGCATAAACAGGCCGGCGGAGACAGTTTTTCTGCCGGACCCATTACGAGGTTGCACACTGCCAGTGTGACTGTGGTGCTCCAACCACCATGTACAAACTGGTGGAAATGGGCAGTATAAAGGGAGACACTAGCCTGCAGGCAGCTTAACATGTCCAGGGCCACCATGGAGTCATTCACAATCATCAAGCTGCTTCGGGTGCTCGTCAAAAGATCACAAAATCATCGTCTAAGTGGATGTCATCAACTGCAAGTACCCACGCCTACTTGTATCATCAACCTTTAAAAACAGCTTGTAGTCCTGGCAAACACATGGTGGGGGTACACCATGGGCAGCAGGCACACGTCTCATACAACATACACTTACTGACATACATCAACACGGACACGCACACACACACACAATACGCACACCTTGGCCAGCACACTCGCACTGCCCTGCAACACTACATAAATACACATGGCCACACAGCCTAGGAACAGGGACACTGAAGGCTACACAAAATTGTCACACACAGCAACAACAATACACCTACAGCACATATACAATCACAGCTCACACAACCACAATCAAAGTTTGCCAGGGACTGCCCACACACACAACATACATACCTATCGATGCGGCATGAAACACAAACAACACCACCAGTAATCAGCCCTGCAGTGGACACATACATCACACATATGTCTGCCTCTGTGTCGGCGGTATCTTGACCCGAGCTCCAGTAGTCAGATGCTTCCCCACTCGGCTGTGCCCCGCATCCTTCACACACCTGTGCTGATGCTGCAAAAAGAATGAGAAATAGGGTCATAACATATACATGATAACACCTCAATCACAACTCTGATTGTCAAACAATACCATCATGTCAAGTAGGCGCCATAAAATAATTTCATCAAAGTGGCACATTTTAATGTGCCATGCAATATGCATGTATGCCATCTAGACTTACCAAAGTTACCCACAGGCTAATCAGGATCCCAGAAAAACTACAAGTGCATGGCTGAAGTTTTGCAACCACAATGACCATACAACAACTAGGTGCCCTCTCTATCCTCACAGTTGTGCCACATGCAGCAGACCTCAGTTCACTTGCAGCCAATAATACAATCACACACATGCATGAAGTACCAACCAATTGAGATGATGCCAATAAAATCCAGCTATCGCAGATATAAAAGAGAAACATTCTGGGGTAGTTGACATGGAACTATCCATGTCAAAATGTACACATTTCAACAATGTACAGCTCAAAAAGTGACACCTGTTCCAATAGAGTGAAGGAGGTAGTATCAATGTCACTCTGATAGGCCTCACATGGTTTCTTTGAAAGGAACAACATTGACATCAGGTCCAGTATGTCAGGGAGAGATGTCTCCAGGATACACACAACAATGAATCAGTCAGCCCCAGCATAGTTACCAGTAATGCCTGACACACATCACAATGACATCATCTGACTATGTCTGTGGTACACATCTGTACCTTGCATGTTTGAGAGACATAGAACTTGCAAGGAAAAACAGAAGGACCCCAACCTGTTGTCCAATGAGTAGCAATATCACTATCCACATCTAAGACATGCCAACCCTGGTATCTGTCTGTGGATGAATGCCTGAACCCAAACACATGTGATGTCAACATCGCTGCAAGTCACTCAATGATGCATGATGTCAGCCAGGGAACAATTCTCAATCAGTAAACATGTGCAGTGCACTTTTCCAGAAGATCACATCAAGGGCATAGATTACACAAAGTGGTTCCACAATCTCGGCCTATATTTCATGTCCCTCATTGCTATTGCAGTCCTACATGACAAATTACATACTACAATGCATGAAGGTATCTGTCAGACAATAAATAATGCTGGTACACTCCTGTCTGTGGCATGACAGGAGTGGATCAGCATTGTAAATGTGCTATTCCACTAACCGTTTTCTGTGCACATATATGTGAGGGAATACAGACATCATCTCATCAACATGGGTATAACATGCATGAAATTGCAGAATAAGGATATTTCCAAAAGAGAAAAGTACACATGCTGACATGCGGGCACAAGGAATGTTGGCTACAGTCATGGGACATAATTCTACTCAGTGGACACTCCCCACTTACAAAGAGAAAGCATTTTGCTACATCTGCAAACCACTAACCATGTAAGCCATGTCACATCTATGCTGGGCATAAACACATCACAGACTGCAGTGAGGCACCAGCACACATCATGCACTCTAGAAAACGTGCTTTTGGGTGGCAGCTGTCTACATCTACATATGCCCAGGCACATGGCAGAGGACAGGGATCTATAACCCTCTTCCCTTTTGTCTGTGACTTTCAGAGGAAGTGATCTGCGGGTCAGAAATTACACCCACTACAATATCAAAAAGTACATGAAAGATCACTGTATACACCATTTGTGGTCCCTGCAGAGAAAGTTGTTTGAGGATTCCCCCCAGGTTTGTATCAGATCCCAGGATCAGAAGGCAAGGTTGACCAGTTTGATACACATGACATGTCAACAAAAACAGTTTCCCATCCACTGTCTGACACATGGCTCATCCCTAACTCTCAGGGGGAGCAGTCAGTACCCCATTCAATCACCTGTAAAAGGGACAGGCAGGGATTTGCTGACTACTCACCCCCTTGCGGATGCTGTGCTTCCCTCAAATGCCCATCCAGCTCCGGGTAGGCCACCGTCTGAATGCGGGCCATTGGGGGGGGTCACTGTCCGATGGGCACCCCGCCCACATTGGGAGGACAGCCCCATCTGGGCCTCCACGATCTTTCGGGCCCAGCATTTCAGGTCTTCCCACCTCTGTCTGCAGTTGGTGCTCTGCCAGTTGTAGACCCCAGGATCAGCACCTTCATGGCAATGGCTCTCCAAATCCTTTTCTTCTGATTGGCATTGATCTGCATGATTGCAAATGAAAAGACAAGAAATTATGTTCACAAGTCCCATCCAAAATGGCTGAGTCACATACATGTCAGTACACAAAGCTATGAACATTCTTTTTTGGCCAAACTGCCCAAGTGTGCCACATACCAGCCACTGAGTACAGGCACATGTCTACAAACACTTCCAAATCTTCAGACCTATCAACCACCCAGCTCAGACCCTCTATTGCATAGGTAGGCCAACTGACATCTTGTGGTACATGCTCTAGCAATCTAAGAGCTGAGGAACCATGGGACACATCACAACTCTGTGGCTTCAGAATGGTACACTCCTTAGGCATGAATGTAGTCTCACATTGACAACATCCATGTGTCAAGTGATGCATGGGAATGGCTGTGATGTCACCTCAGCTAGTTTTGTTCATTCAACATAAGGGACAACCGGGTTAACCAAAAACAGACACACACACTAAAGTCTAAGGACCCAACATCTCTGCGCTGAACACAGTTACATGAACACTGACTATTCCATTGATGCCACACCGACTCAACCTCCATGGTGTTGACTTTTCATCCTGGCATACATAGGCACAATCTGGTCTGCCAGGAGGGAAAATCTGGTGAAGTACAGTGAAAAAAACAGGACATGAGGTACTTACCTGCTCTTCTGGTGCACCATAGAGCTGTCTGTACAAGGGTAGCCTCCTTCACTAGCTTCTCCAGCTCCTCTAGGGAGAAGGTAGAGGCCCTATCATCTGCTGGACGTGGCATGATTGCTCCCAGAGGTGGTACACAGCAGCTCAGGTCGTGGAGGTCCTGCTGGCAGCAGTGTCAGGAGTCAAGTGAGGGATATTTCAGAACATGGCGGTCATGTCTACCACGTATGCGGCCATCACTGCCAGCAGACACAGCCATTGACCTGCGACAGCCACTGGCAACAACGCCGCTCTATCTGACACATGTGGTGTCCTGCTTTGTGGCACAGCCTCCCCCACGGGTAAGTTAAGTTTTGGGACATCAAGTCACAGTCCAAATGGCAAATATTATTCACAACTTCTTACTGTACAGATAGATGATGTGTACACATTTGTGGCAAAGCAAGGGGGAAACATGTTGATTCTGTGTCACTGACAGTGGTGATGTGTACTGTGTATCATGTCCGCAACTTATCACATGCCTTGTCACAGTTTGTCATTGACATGCCTAATGTGTGTTGCAAGGGACAAAGAGAGTGATGGGTAAACTCATTACTTGTCCTACATAGGTACCCCATTGAGAGGAAGGATCAGACATCCTCCTGTCTACTGTCCACTGCCAGACCTTCAGGCCTTGGAAGAAAGTCACATTATCCAGATCTACCATCTGAATTGGCAAACAACCGTGGATCTCCGTCGTTATTTGGAGCCAGATATGATGCCTGCCATTCGTCATCAAATAGTATACCACTCATTTCACAAGTCATGGCAGTGTTGTAATTCCTGTCCACAGGCCCTTCCAAGATACAATGGCCCTGTCTGCTGGTTTGTCCCAGCCTATGTTCAGTCTTTTATTGAAGGATGTTCTCTCAGCAATGTTAAAACACCTTGACAGCTCCATCTGGTTTACTCAATGTGATGATTTTATCCACGTGAAGGCTGTGTACTATGGTTTGGCACTCATCCCGCATGTTGTGGGAGCCACTGAAGGTACACATGTTGCCTTGGTTCCACCGCATGGCAATGAACAAGTATATCATAAACGTAAAAACTTCCATTCTATCAATGTCCAAGTTGTTTGTCTGGCAGACCTCTACATATCATAGGTCTGTGCCTGTTATCCAGGTTCAGTCCATGATGCCTTCATCATGGGGAACAGCTCAGTTCCACAGCTGATGTCACAACTGTACCCACAGAGGGTCTGGCTAGTTGGTAAGTCACATATGTCATGTTTGTTTGTATGCAATGTCTGCAGCAAAAATTCAGGTGAGAGGGACTCTTAGTCGCACATTTGTCCCATTCCATTACAGGAGACTGCATATCCAAATTGTCCATGGTTATTGACACCGGCGAGGAACCCAACTACTCCAGGGGAAGTCCACTTCAACGATGCCCATGGAATAACACAGCATGTTGTGAAGTGGGCTTTTGAGGTCCTGAAAGACAGATTTAGGTGTCTGGACAAGACAGGTAGAGCCCTCCTCTACTCACCCGAAAACGTATGTAGGATCACTGTGGCCTGCTGCATGTTCCACATTGCCCTCAGGAGAGATATTCCATGTATTCCAGATGAGGGAAAGATAGCAGTATCACTAGTTGAGTATCCAGAAATGCCAAGTGAGGATGACAGTGATGAAGGGGAAGGTAAAGACTTGCAGGCAGATCTCATCAATCACTACTTCACTTGAGTGTAAGTATGTAATATTATGTGATTACTGTGACTGTGTGTTGAACTGTAGGGGTCAGGATGAGTTGAGTAGGGTATTTGTTTCCTATCGACAGGAGATATGAAGCTATGCATAATACAGCCAAGGTTTGCTTGATAAGTCAGACTTGAAAAAAATTGCTACCTTGATGATCTGCTGTGTTTGTGTCAGTCTCATTGCAATGTGAGTTGATCTACTGAAGCTTGATATGAGATTTAAGTCATACTTACGATGTAAACTCCTTGGTTTGTATTTTATCCAGATTGCTCTACCATGCCATCCTCATGTGGGCATTTCAGAGTTGTGACATTGGCAGGTAGCTGTTGCTGTTCTGACATATGAATTGGGCATGGATTGATCCAGGTAATGTTGGTCACAGGTATGAGTCCTGTGCCAAAGTAGCTTGGACAGTGGGTGGATGGAATTCTGAAATGCACAAAACATGTCATTCAGTTCCATCCAATCATTCTCCCTTCATATTGAATTGACAATGATCCTGTATGAACATTGTGTAGCTGTTGATGTGTTTCCTCATTGCAGGTGACAGTGTGTGTGCCACGACACTGACATAGGTTTGTGTCATGCCACCAGATGCTTCCTCATTGTAATGGGATGGACTTATGATCAGGGACTGTTGTACTGTCCCCTGTCTGTGCCATGGCACACGTTAAGCTGGCAGACACAGTTTTGGTATGTGATAAGGCTCTAGCTTGTGATATGATACAGTAATTTAGTAGTCTGTTCAATGGGGCAAGGTCTGGCAAAGCCCTTTCATCTGTGGTCTAGGAGACAGTACCTTTGTGATATCTAGCCTCACTCAAGATGGTTCGCTATTTCTGGCTATTGCAGTCCAGACATTTTAACAGCCAATGTGCTGTGCTGTGCAATAAAATGTTTGGTGTGACCAGACAGTTGTGTGATTGTCTTGCTAATTCTCCTCAGCATGACATTACCTAAGACATATCCCTCCTTCCATTACCATCTTATGTCTTCCTCATGTGCATCACATAGGTTTACAATTTAACCGTTCAAAAATTTAAAATAAATATAGTAGGCAGTGTTTTTGTGATATGTGTGTTTATTTACATATGTACAGGACATAATTGTGAGACACAACAAAAAAAGTAAAGGGAAGGGAATTGTCATGGTGGATGAAATCAATTTAGTAGATGCCACATAATTTGAAGTCCAAAGTCCTGTGTTCTACTACCATGGAAAATGGTTAGTGGCTGAAGAGCAGTCAACAGACAGAATCTGTGGCACACAAAGGAGTTACTTCAAGAGGAGGTCACTTGCTGGCAGTGGTTGATGTTTTGCCAGGCACACCTCCTGGAGTCTTGGGTGGATGTCCCTGTTTGTGGGGGGATCTGCTGCTACTGAGGTAGGGGTGTCTGAGGCAGGTCCTTCCCCTGACAGGGCCTCCCTTCCAGTGGCTACCACAGATGTTGAAGGGGCTGGTGTTGCTTGGCCAAAGAAAGGGGTGTGGTGTTGCTCATGGTTCCTGATGAGGGTATTACTGATCTCTCTGAACACTCTTCTTAGGGAGGCCCAGATGGTGTTGGTGGCCTCCAGCCTTTCAAGAGACTCATGATGGAAGTCTTTCTGCAGCTGGTTAATCACCCTGAGTTTGGCAAGTACCTGGCCCGTCATGCCTTGGGATTGTTAGTAGGCTCACAAGACTTGGCTGAAGGTGTCCTGGCAGGACCATCCCCAGCAGCCTCATTGTCGCAGGCACACATCATCCCTCCCACGCACCCTACCCCCATGTGCCTGCACCCTTGGCACACTTTGCCCCCTACCATTGGTTCCAGGATCACCATTGTCAGAGGTGTTTTGCTGTGACTCAGGGTCCTGGACTGGGGGGCCCGAGATGGTTGCCACAATCCTCGGGACACAGGTTGGGGGGTGGCTGGCTGCCTGGGATATTGAAGCAACGGGACTGGGAGGAGTCGATGTGGTCACAGTGAGGCTCACTGATGTTGTCTGAACAGATTGCCTGGGTAGGCCAGAACTATCCTCAGCATACCATCCATAGGGGTAGTGGCAGTCTCTTCAGTGGGCTCAGTATTCGCAGTGGCAGCTAGGCTTGTTGATGCGAGTGATACAATGTTAAAGGTTGTATTGTGACATTTACTTCCAATAGTAAACAGTGACATTTGGCTAAGGGCATGTACACATTGTATTTGCAGATTTCCCTTGTGTCACAGGTACACATGCTATCAGTTGTATTGACCTGACATTTCAGTAACATACCAACTCCATTTCAGTCAACTACCTTCAGAGTGTCTGAGTTTATTAGCACTTGGAAGGATGCTCATAGACTCATTTATTGCCAGTAGTGCACGCTAAACTGTGGCTGGGCAGGATGTGGTTTAGGTCATTTAAAGACCTAGTAAACTGTTATGCAGGAAGACCCGGAACCTTGTTGTATATGTGATAGTTGTCATCATGTGGTCAGTTCATTGTGAATGTGTCTGCTGACAATACCATTCAGATTACGCAACTTGGGGGCTTTGATCTGTCTCTAATTTTGTGGGCAGACATGTTGAGCTTTCCTTCCTGTCTACAATATTTTCATTTTGGCACAGCTGCTAAAGATGGATCTAGATGTTTAGCCATATCACAGATTGTACCCTCATCTGTATCTTGGCCCCTCCCAGATAGTTAAACTTCATTTGTGAGTTCACAGACAAATGCACAATGACATATGGACACCGGCCTGGTTATTGGAGTTAAATGAACTGGCCCTCCTGGGATTTACAGTCATGTTACTCCAAGTACCACACACAAATACAGATAGCATCCTCTCAGGTGAGTACAGTTCAAAGGCTGAGTAGAAGGAGAAGAGGACACTGTGGTGGCTGAGTGGAGTGAGAGTAGCAGTGCCTCCTGGCCTCAGCATTCTTGTCAGTGCCTGTACTACCAACACAGTGTACCAATGGCATCCTCTGAGTTGAGTGCAGTTCAAAGGCTGAGAAGAGGGAGAAGGGTCATTAGAGCAGAGGAAACTGTGGTGGCTGATTGAAGTGAGAGTAGCAGTGCCCTCTGGCCTTCGCATTCCTGTTAGTATCTGTCCTACCCACACAGTATACAGATGCCATCCTCTCAGGTGTGTATATTTCAAAGTGGAGGTGACAATCAAGGTAATTTTGAGTAGGATAGGGTGTTCAGGTTTTTGTAATGGTGAAACAGTGCCTTCTAGGAATTGTAATGATCAATCCTTGTACTATACACACTATACAGAGTTGTTGTTGCCCCAGGTGAGTCTAGTTCACATGTTGGAGGCCAGACAGGGGTTTATGGACAGGTAGACATTGGGCTGTGGAGGAGTTTGACAGTGAAGTTGTCAAAGGGTGATGAGTGAGCATGCATGACAATACTTTTGGTGATATTTTTGTGTTATGAATTACCCGACTCCATTCCCCCAGGTATTCCTGTGAAGCCATCAGGATGCAGGATGGCCAAGACCTTCTCCTACCAGGAGGTTAGTTGTAAGAGAAGAGGTGAGTGCCCATTGCCAGTCTTCTGGACATGCAGCTGGTGCATGAATGCCATGGAATGGACCTTCATCCTGACTATGTTCCACATCTTCCTGATGTTGTCCCTTGTGCATGGGATGGGGCCTACAGAATTCACTCTGTCAACTATCCTTTTCCATATTTCCCTTTTCCTGTGGATAGTAGTGTGCTGGACCTGGACTCCAAATACACGTGGCACTACTCTGATGATTCCATCCACCATACCTCAACTCAGCTTCAGTGAAATGGGGATTTTTCTGGGGTGACATGGTGGGGATTAAAAAATAAGAGGTTGTAAATAAACAGGTGACGGTGAGTTAATGGGGTTGGGAAGTGCAAATGGATGTGATAGGAAAGAGGAGTGTGTTGAGGGTGTGGCATATGTGCTTAGGGAAAGTTGTGTGGGTGCCTAATATACTGTTTGGTGATTTTTGTATGTGTTCTGGGTTGGGTGTTTGTTGTTGGAGTTGCAAAGGATTGTGGTTTCTGAAGGGGTGTGTTTTATGGTCTGCTTTGCAGGTGTGTTCGGTGTGGCATTGTGAGTCAGCTGTGTTGTTTTCAAATCCATCCAATGTGGTGTTGTGTTTTAATTTTTTGACCACGAACCGCCGTGTTTCGGACCGCCATTGGAGGACCACTATGGCTGACTGCCACTGAAACATTGTACTTGTAATAGGTTCAGTGGTTGGTTGACGGGATCTCGGTGCTGTTGGTTGGACAGCCTATTTCCTGCTCTCCAAAGTACTGTAAGTGTTGGATATTTGGTAGGCTTTTGTCGGTCCTCCAACTTGGTGGTCTTTTGGCGGCCACCAGTATGACAGTCAGCCGGCTTGACGCCAAACTTGAAATGAGGCCCGCTATGATTAATAAAAATAAATGGACAAAATACCTACAAACAACACTATAAGTAATCTCTAGAACTCACCCTCAAACGCCCCTCTACCCTCAAAACCCTTTAGTAAAACGTTTAAAAAGGAATTACCTGTTATGACGAACAGCAAACACCTTACTGCGACCTTGAGCCCAGAAAATAGACTAAAATGACACAGATAGAATACAAAATAGAAGGTAGCGGTAAAAAAATGGCTGCTAAATGAAACTAAAAAGAAAACAATGTCCATATTGAAATGAATGGGAAAAATTGAAAAAATGTATTTAAAAATGCGAAAAATATTATACATGTAAAACGTGTCAAATATTGTTTTCAAAAACATAAAATATTGTAAAGTATACATTAAGCCCTCATTACGAGTTTGGCGGTCACTAGATGCCAATGTGGCAGTCTGAGCACCATATTGCAACCCTTGTGGTCTGGCTGCTAGGGGACCGCCACCTCTGCCATGACCAGGTATCCTGGTGGTCTGGCTGTAGGTGGCAGTCGCAATTTGTCAGGGCAGCACTACAAGCAACGCTGCCCTAGGGATTATGACCTCGTTCTCCACCAGCCATTTGCAGACATTGAACATTGCGAGGGTGCTGGCGACCCTGCACCCTATAGCATTGCCATAGGCTGAAGGCTGTTTCCCACTAGGCCAGTGGGCGGAAACTCAGGTTTCCACCTGCTGACCTAGCCGAAAACACTTAATGGGCCAGTATGGGGGCAATCTCCCCATCGGAAGTTCGGCAGACAGTGTAAACCGTCCGTTGAACTCATAAGCAGGCACTAAGTAATAATATAAAATATGTACAATCATTTAATATATACTAAAAAAAGTATCTTAAAATGATGTTGAAAATATAGACAATAGCAATATATGAAAAGTTAAAAAAGTCAAATATTAATAAAAAAAAATGTACAACATGCAATGCAATTTAAATATTATTTCCATTTTTAAATAATCATAAAAATTGCATTCTACATGTTTTTTCTTTATAAAAATGTTTATTTTTAATTTGAGATATATGGGCCTCATTACGAAGCTGGCAGTCTCGAGACCACCAGCCTCAAAGCGGCAGCCAGGTCCGCCGCTGCTGTGGCGGTGTGACTGCCACATTAAGACCCTGCCAACTAGACCGGCAGGGTACCGCCGTCTCTGCCCTGATCAGTGATCCCGACGGGCTGACGGTGGCGGAAGTCGGAATCAACCAGGGCGGCACTGCATGCAGCACCGTCCTGCTGATTACAACCTTGTTCTCCGCCAGCCTTTTCATGGTGGTTTTACCTCCATGAAAAGGCTGGCGGAGAACAGGTACAGGGGCCTCAGGGGGACCCCTGCACTGCCCATGCAATTGGCATGGGCAGTGCAGGGGTCCAAGTGCACAGAACCCTATCAATGTTCACTGTCTACTGTGACAGTGAACATTGGGAGGGTGCTGGTGCCCCCTACAGGCGACAGCATTGCCGGCGGCTTGATTACGAACCGGAGAAAATGCTACCGCCACTTTCCCGCTAAGCTGACTGGCAGAAAACTTGGTTTCCGCCAATCAGCCTAGCGGGAAAGTCTTAATGGGTACGGTGAGGAGGTATGTTATGTTATGGTGATTTATAGAGCGCATGGCTACCCGAAGGCCTCCCAGCACTGAATAAGGATTTTCAGAATATAGTATGAAAGTTAAGCTCTAAAAAGCCAGGTTTTAAGCAGTCAATGAAAGAAAAGCTTGTGGCTGATCTGCCGAAAGCTGAGAGGTAGTGAATTCCATAATTTGCTTCCTGAATAAGCCACAGAGCTTCCCCCCATCTGGCCTTTTTTACAATTGGAGGTTTAACCAGTGCAGCTGACGAAGATCTAAGCTGCCTAGAAAGCATATAAAAGGAGGCTAAAGGCCTTAATAGAGAAGGATCTCTATTGTGTAGGGACCTGTGAATATAGCTAAGAGCTTTGAACTTTATGCGCTGTGCCACATGCAGCCAGTGAAGAGAGGAGATAGCCTCTTTAGCGGACATATGCCTTGGTATGTCTAGAAGGAGCCGAGCAGAGGCATTCTGAAAAACCTGCAGTTTCATACTTACGTACTTTGGAGAGCTGAGATACAGTTTATTACTATAATCAAGCCAGGGGATAAAAAGGGCCTGAACAATAAGTTGGTCATTATGAACATGGTGGTAAACGCCGCCCTGCTGGCAGTGATGGTAACTACCACCAACAAGCTGGCGGTCCGGACCACCAAATAATTAAGCCCATGAGAAACAAGTAGTGGTCCATCCACACACCACCATCTTTGTAGTCCCGATGAGGACAGAGGAGGCTGCCCACAGACTGATGGAAAGGACCTACCCACCCACCAAATAATGAAGCACAAGACAACCAGCAGTTCCGGGGCGGTAACCACTGACACGCAAAGCGTGGCGGAAATGAACAAAATAAAAGGAAACACTCACCGGAGGCACACACAACACGCCAACGCAGACATGGAGAATGACTTGGAAATAATGCCAGTGCTGCTCCTTGCAATATACCTCCACAACCGTGACCGCTGACGAAGACGATGATGGTAAGTACTGCAACCTAGTACACATGGGAAGGAAGGACACAATTACACACCCACCCTGCAACTCACTTCCAAACCCTCCCACCATCCCACACCATACACACCAGAACAATATGTACTTACCCGACACAAGGCAACAAAGACCTGCACCAAAGTACACACATGTACACACCACAGCCCCACAATGAAACGATGAACAACGTCACTATATTGTGCCAACAGCACTAGTGGGCACTCAAAGTTTATTACAATGAAAAAAGTATTGTCCAAATAAGGCTATAATGGCCAGTCCATTGTAAATACCCTGAAGGGCCAAAATAGGCCGGACTTGACTCTGACATGTGCATAGGGTACTCCACTGTAAAGGGACATCAATGCGGCAGCCAGGCACCTCAGGGAAAAGGGGTAGGGGGTGGCGGGGTGGGGACTTACGTCTGGGAGGGGGGGCTTGGGCTTAGGTTTGGGAGGTGGAGGGGGTTTGGGCTTGCCCTTGGAAGGTGGGGGAGTGGTCTTCGACCGGGGGTGGCTGAGGGACCTGGAGCAACACGGGGCTTCTTCGTCCCTAGGAAAGGGGCACGGGAATGGGAAGGGCAGACTAGGGTAGACTTGGACATGGAAGTAGTGGACTGGGCAAGGAGAGGGGCACGTTTAGGGACAGGACGGGGTGGGCCAGTGGGTCCAACCTTGTCAACACAGGAGAAGAAAAGCTTCTTACGGGCAGTTAGGGGGTATTTGGAGGCAGGTCTGGGAGTGGAGGTTGAGGGAGTGCATTTACCAGGTGTGGGTGTGCCAGACGTGGATTCAGGTGCCTGTAAAGTATGCTGATGTGTGATGGATGTGTGTGGTGTGGATGTCTGCAAATGTTTCAGTGTTTTGGGAGGAGGGGGCGTGGACACAGTGGGACAAGACAGGCTGCCAGTGTACAAGGATGTTGTCTGGGTGTTTGCAGGTCTGGTGAGTGTGCTGCAAGTGTCTGTCAACATAGTCGTGGTGAGTGCAGGTGTGGTGTCTGGGGTGCATATCTGGATGTCAGATGTTGTGGTGACTGGAAGAATGGGGGCAGCAGCAGTGACTGAGGGTGCAGTGCTTGGGGGTGTGCACGGTGAGGTGACAGACATGAAGGCGGGGCAGTACACACAGTGGGGGAAGTGTATGTTGTTGTGTGTGCTTTGGTACGTTGGGTGTGTGCATGCCTGTGGTGGGAAGTGTGGTGCTTGTGTTTCTCTGTGTGCTTCTTGTATGTTGATCTGTGTGCATGGCTGTCTGTACGTGTGCTTGGTATGGGTGAAGGGAGTAGGGGGCTGGAAGGGGTGGATGTGGTGGGAGGGGGGACAGAAAGACCACGGACACTGGCTGCAGTCAAAGAGGAGGCCAGAGCCTGAAAAGAACACTGTAGGCCAGATATGGCACCAGGGAATGCCCTCCAGGTATGCATTGCATTGCTGCAACTGGGATGCTAGCCCCTGGATGGCATTCACGATGGCTGTCTGCCCTACAGAGATGGTCCTCAGGAGGTCAATAGCTTCCTCCGTGAGGGCAGCAGGGCTGACTGGGGCAGGGGATGAGGTGCCTTGGGCGAAGGAGACGCCCACCCTACTGGGTGAGTGGGCATGGGCAACTTTGTGGGGAGCAACTGGGAGGGCGGTGATGGCATGGGGGTGGCGGAAGATGATATAGAATGGGTGTGCCCCGTTGGGTCTGCTACCACCAGGGAGCTGCCATCGGAGTAGGTATCAGAGTCACTACTGCCACTGGTAGTTGCCTCCCCCGTGGTACTCCCCTCGCCCTCCAACCCACTGGTCCCCTTGGCATCCACCGACGCTGCCTCCTTGGAACCGTGGGCTGCTGCATCCCCACTCGCCGGTGCCACTGCACCCTCGCCAGATGATGCTTGTGAACACAAAGGACACAAGAGCACAGGGGTGGAGAGACAAAACATGGGAGAACTGAATAAAAAGACCAAAAAAAAAAAAATGTCAAGGCACTTGTGAATCACAAACCCCGTTGTTCTTGTGTCCTTGTTTTGGTGTCTTGTTCATCATCAATAATCATAAGTCGGACCAGGATAGTATAAGAAATAATTGTCAATTTATTCTTGAAATGCAGTGTCCAGCCAACACGTGTTTCGTCCTGTGTGAGGATTAGCTCTCAGAGACTTCATCAAGGCTTACGTAAAATGATCAAGGAGAACGGATTAAATATCGTTTTAGTCCTTCTCCCGAGCACCCAAACAAAATTTCAATTACCAAAATGTAGTTTCACACACCTATACGCAGCACCTACAACATTAGTCATGACTGTGCCCCTGACTAGTGGCCACAACCCCAGAATACATCACATTACCCACAGGAAACACGGACCTGATAAACTGTGTGGGGTACACCCATGGGAGATCAAGCCCAGCCAATGGACTCACTAGTCAATGAGCCTACGAAGCATCCCAAATTACAGAAAGGGGACCCCCCATGGGCCTATTGGGACCCCCAGACATGCTCTCACACCATCCCCGGTTCTTTGAGGGGGCAGGACTGCAGGAACACATCTGTCCAAGTGCCTGGCACTAGACAGCATACATACCACAGCACCCAAACACATCCATCAAAGCAGTATCACAACAATGTTGGTACTCACCCCCTTGTGGCTGCTGTGTTGCTTACAAACGCCCATCCAAATCTGGATAGGTCACCGCTAGAATGCGGGCCATTAGGGCCAGGGTCCGACAGGCACCCCTTCCTCATTTGGAGGCCTTCCCCAGCTGGGTCTCTCCGGTCTTTGTGGCCCAGCGCCTCAGGTCCTCCCACCACTTCCTGCAGTGGGTGCTCCGCTTGTTGTAGACCCCCAGGGTCCGCACTTCCCTGGCAATGGTTTGCCACAGTCCCCTCTTCTGATGGGCACTGACCTGCATGGGACACACAGAGAAAAGCAGCAGATGTTAGTATGTGTGGTCCGAATACAGATGACATGTTGTTCCCTATGGAACGGCAATTCTTGAAAGCCATGTTATCAACTCACATGCAGTACATGCCAGCCAGTCTACAGCTGGGCAGTCACAAATCGAACCCACATGCATACAGGCATCCGCCACAATCACACACATCCAAGGATGACAGTCGCCAACTCACCTGCTCCTCTGGTCGCCCATACAAATTGGCATACAGGGGTAGGACCCCGTCCACCAGCTTCTCCAGTTCCTCCGTGGTGAAGGCCGGGGCCAGATCCCCTGTGACCTTCGCCATCTCAGGGTCCAGAGTCAGGCCCCACAGCACATGCAGTGGAGTACTGCTCTGCATGGGAATCAGGAGTCAAGGGTCTGATGACATGGCGTACATTCCACGGCGGTGTGCTCTGTCACCGCCGGCGGTGATCATGATAGACCCAGGTTCCCCATTGACAACTATGCAATCCAATGATTGGATGCACGGCGGTGAACACCGCCTTCCGCCATGATGACTACTGCCAACTGAATGATGTCACTTGCACTCCCTTACCTGGATGGCAAGAGGCTACCATCTTGCTACCACCACATCATCATAGTCTGGCCAGGGGCCTCATTCAGGGCCTCCTAATCTCCGACCTTAGTCGCTTGCTGACATGAGTTTCTGATCCTCACATGCACCCATCTTTGGAAATGTGTCCACACTGGGATATCAACAAAGTTGACTCTGCACACATATGCCTGACGGTATACTCAATACTTAGCATCTGTGTGTGTAACCTATGTGTCACACATTAATTGATACAGTTATATCATGTGTTGCAGGTGTATGTGTGCCCTTCATATGTGTTCGTTCCTCCCCCATAGGTACAGACCCATGTGGTGAGGCAGAGCCCGATCTGTGTACAGACCTCTGGTTGATTTGGAAACCATGGAGGAATGCCACATCATTGTCACCTAGAGACTCATTTTTTGTCTACGGGTTAATTTCAGGTGACAGTGGGCATGCATGCAAGGGTCTTACAGCCAATGTTTAGCCTCATCCTGTCAAAATTCCTGGATGCATTTGTCCAATACCTGCACACATATGTCCAGTTCCCCCAAAGGGCTGACCTTCCTGCCATCAAATCTGGATTTTATGCCTTTGCCAACATCTCCCATGTGATCGGTGCCATTGATGGAACCCACATAGCTCTCATACCCCCAAGAGGGAATGAACAGGTGTACAGGAACCAGAAGAACTTCCACTCCATAAATATACAATTTGTGTGTACTGCTGACCAGTACATATCACATGTAAATGCCAGGTACCCAGGCTCAGTCCATGATTCCTTTGTCCTGAGAAACAGCAGTGTACCACACTTGATGGGACAACTACAAGGGGACAGAGGATGGCTCATAGGTGAGTGTGTATGACAATGGTTCTGTATATAGGTGATAGGTGACAGCCAGCCAATATGCATGTGAAGTTAGTTCATTATGGTCCTGTTTCACCCACTTTTGCAGGTGATTCTGGCTACCCCAACTTTCAATGGCTCCTTACACCAGTGAGGAATCCCAGGACAGATGCAGAGAAAAATTCTAATGAGGCACATGGACGTACTAGAAGGGTGATTGAGCACACTATAGGTCTCCTGAAGGCTACATTTCGTTGCCTCCATCTCTCTGGGGGATCCCTGTGCCATGTCCCTGACAAGGTGTGTAAGATAGTGGTGGCATGCTGCACAACTTAGCTGTGAGGAAAGCTATCCCCCTTATAGAAGAGGGTGCTGTCCAACCAGCCCAGCAACCTCAGAGAGGGGATGAGAGTGATGGTGAGGAAGAAGAGGGGGAAGATCTTAATTCCAGGACCCAGCTGATCCGCCTATACTTCCAGTGACCCTAAGGTACTGTTCAATGATACTGTTGTCTTCATTGCATTCTTTCAGTCTGACTCATGTAATTGGTAATGTGGTGTCTATAGTCATTGACACTGGTAACTGAAGACTGAAGTGGCATGTGCCAGGGAACTCAATATTGTGTACATTGTGACTTGCTTCAGACACTACAGTATGTGCGATCCCTCCTGCAATAAAGGTATGAATATGAAATTGACTGGCTAATGCATACACACTCACATTTTATATCTCATAACGACGAGGGACACATGATTTGAATGCATAGGTGTTTTTATTAAGTGACGCAATTTAGGTATTTTGTTGGACAGTGATGGGGAGTGTGCTCATGGTGCATTTCCATACGCTGGTGCATATGCTCAGCTGTTGGTGGCACTGGGTTTTGTTCCATGTGCCCATTAGTAAATGGTTTGTTGGTAGTGGCACTCAACAAGGGAGCACAGTGGCACACAAGGAAGACAGTTCAGGACAGAGTCACTTCTTAGTGGTGGCCTTTGTCTTGGCTGGTGTTCCAGTGACATGTCTGGGTCTGAGGGCATGTTTGAGTGACTGGAGCTGGGCTGCAGGGCTAAGGGTTTTTAGTCTCCTGTGTGCCCTCTGGCAGTGCCACCAGTCCAGTAGCTGCTGCAGATGTAGATGGCAGGGCAGTGTCCTGGCTAGTGGTAGGGGCTTGCAGGTGGATGAAGGTCTCAGGCTGGCTAGGGTAGTGGTGCTGCAGCACCCCTGCACTGGTGGCCATGGTGGCATTAAGCTGTTTCCATTGCTCCATGGCCTCTTGGTGGTGTGCTATCTGTAGCCTTTGATTCTGCTCCAAGGTGGCCAGGATCTGGACCATCCTGTCCTGGGTATGGTGGTATGCTCCCAGGACCTCAGAAGTCACCTCCTGGGCTGCAGAATCCATCCTTTGGCTTCCTCCCAGGCCACTAATGCCCTCCCACTGGCCCTTACCCCCGTGCCTGTATCCCCTGCACAGGTCTGGCAGTCCTACTTGCACTGGGGCCTTCATCATCCTGCCTGTTGATGGGTGGAGACTCTGGCTTCTGTACATGTGGGCCGCCAGTCTGTGGCCGGGAGACACTGGTGTGGGGTCGTCTGGCCAGAGCTGATGTTGGTGGCTGTGTGGCAGGGATGTCAGTGGTATCCTGGGTGGGGCTGCTGGAGGGTGAGAGTCCAAGACTGTGTGACAGGCCAGGGTAGTCCTCACTTTCCATACATCTCTCTCCAGCCTCCTGAGCGGGGCCTCTGTCTTCGTGTGAGGAGCTGGCACTCCTTGGCCTTTCCGTCTGGGTGAAATGGGTGGTGGTGCATGTGGGGGGAATGGACATGTATGTGTCATGTACTATTTCAGAAATTGCTGCGCAGCTCTGCTCTATTTTGTGCTTTTATTCCCCTATTGTGGCATGCAGGGTCCTTTTGTGTACTTATCTTTGCATTTTTTGTGGGGGTGGAGGTGCATATTGGGTGCTGTAGTGCTACTGTGAATCCATGCAGGGGTAGGTGACAGTGCCCAGGGGGCAGGATGGGGGCCTGTTTGTGGGATTGTGGGCATGCAGGGTAACTGGTTATGGGTGTTGTGTACTGGGTGGGGATGGGGTCCAGGTGGTAGTGAGAGGGGTGGGGTGTTGCATGCATTATAGGTGTGGTGACTGTTAAGGTATTGTAGTTGATTTACCCAAGTCCAGTCCTCCAGTGAGTCCAGTGAGGTCCTCCGGGTGCAGGATAGCCAGTACCTTCTTCTCCCAGTCTGTGTAATCGGGGTGTAGGTGGGGGACCTCCACCAGTCTTTTGTACGGCGATATTGTGCCTGGATGCCATAGACCAAACCTTCCTGCGCAGGTCATTCAATCTCTTCTGGATGTCCTCCCTTATGGGTGGATGGTTTCCCACTACGTTGACCTTGTTGACAATCGTCTGCCATAGCTCCTTCTTCCTGGTGATGGGTGTCTGCTGCACCTGTGCCCGGAATAGTTGTGGCTCGACCATGAGTATTTCATCCACCATGGTCCTTAACTCCCTATCTGTGAAGCAGAGGTGCTTAGTGGGTGCCATGGTGTGTGTTGTGGATGGGGAGTTGTGGGTGTATTGGTGAGGGTGCTGTTGTGTGGTTATGTGTGTGGCTTCTGAGAGTGTTTGAGGTTTGTGTGTGTTTTGGTGGTGTATTTGTGTATGTGACTTTTGTTATGTTGTGTTCAATGTATGCATGTTGTGTTCAGTCTCAGTTGTGCTATTGGCAATGGAAAGGGTTTTGGGGTGTGTATGTGTGTGTTTTATAGTGTTGTGGATGTGTGTCAGGTATGTGGGTTTCAAAATTGCCAATGTGTACATTTGTTGTTTGTG
This sequence comes from Pleurodeles waltl, assembly GCF_031143425.1. Lineage (NCBI taxonomy): Eukaryota > Metazoa > Chordata > Amphibia > Caudata > Salamandridae > Pleurodeles > Pleurodeles waltl. Next base: position 143,361,415 of record NC_090445.1, on the reverse strand, counting down.
GGTCCCATTGCTGGCCGTGGCGGTCCATACCGCCAATGGTCGCTCGGCATCCACTATCCGCCACGCTGATTTGAGCATCATTATTTGGTGGGTGGAGGGTTTGTCTGCATGATGGTGGCGGGTTGGGGTGTACTGCCTTTCTGCCGTCGTAGGCCCTGGCGGTGGGTGGAGTTTGCAGGATTTTTTGAGGTTTGTCTTTTTGGCATTATATTTCGGTAGTGTTCAGGTTTCAGCCACTGGCAGTCTTCTGTTCACCGTCGCCACGGCGGTTGGCAGTGATTGCCAACATGTTCATAATGATGGCATGAGTCTTTTAGCTACGAATGGCAAAATTCTGAAGACTTTCCTCAACAAACTAAGCTGACTGAAACAACTTGAAGAGATCTTTTGTACATTGTAATCCATTGTGAGCCGAGGGCCTAGGCAGATGCCTGGGCTTTTAATATTCTCTTTAGGGGGAGGCAAATTCATTATGGGGTCCAGGATGGAAGAATGGAACCCCAAGCGGGGACGATGTCCCAATACCATTATTTCAGTGTTATCTTCATTTAACCTGAGTTTGCAATCCAACATCCATCTGGTCACTGCCTGTAGGCAGGGAGTGAGTGCAGAGCAATTAGTGCTGGAATTAATGGAAAGAGAAACTACCAGCTGAGTGTTGTCTGCATACAATCCAATTGAAAGACCATAAGGCTTCACGATCTGTGCGAGTGGGGACATTTCAATATTGAAAAACGTGGGGCTAAGGTAAGGGGAGGCAAGTGTGAAAATAAAATGCCTTGTGGTATGTCCTGACCTGTAGTGTTAGGGAATGATATAGGTTACCAGGAAAAGCTGAATAAATATCTACTATCTTTTGTTGGAAGAAAAATGCTAATTATTACTATGTACTTGGGAGGCGTCCAAGAGCTCACTATGCATATTAGGCTACGCAACCTGCACAACAAGGTAGCCAATGTGGCAGCAACCTCCCCGTCGGAAGTTTAGCAAACGGGTCTTCCCATCCGCTGAACTCCTAATTAGGCCCTATATGTTTAATAATCTGTTTAATAATCTAAAAATATAATTGAAAACACAAATAATTTTAGAAAAATGTATTACTTGTCTTTATTACATAAATATATGTAATTAATAATATTATGTATTACAAACATACTACTAGCAATGTTTTATTACATTTCGAAACATCAACAATACTAATTAAATAACAGAAACTATTTCTGCTACATACAAAAATAATTCTAAAAAAGTATTTCATGCTCATATTATAAAATTAAATAATGACACTACAATAAAACCATTTTTTTAAACGTAGTGGACACTAAAGGAGTGACATTTACTGTTCCAACTCCAATTTATACCAAAATGAGGAAGATGTTGGGTACTACAAGTGTGACATTTACTAGTCACACTCCAATCGATACCAATTTGAAGAAGGTGTTGAACACTAAAGGGGTGACATTTACTATTTACACTCCAATCTATACCTATTTCAGGAAGGTATTGACACTTAAGGGGTGACATTTACTATTCCCACTCCAAACTATAACAATTTCAGGAAGGTGTTGGACACTGCATGGGTGACATTTACTCTTCCCACCACGTTCTATACCAATTTGAGGAAGGTGTTAGCCACTAAAGGTGTGATAATTATTATTCCCACTCCAATGTATACCAATTTGAGGAAGATGTAGGACACTAAATAGGTAAAATGTACTTTTCCACTCCAACATATGCTAATTTGTGGAAGATGTAGGATATTAAAAGAATGAAATGTGTTATTTCCACTACAATCTAAAACATTTTATGCAAGATGCTACAAACTAAAATTTTATATATGCTAGCATTACCTCATACTAACACAAATGTTTAAATATATAAAATAAACTACACCTTACTTATAAAAAACACTAACCAAAACTACAAACCTATATATTCATATTCAAACATTAAATTATACAATATTTAACACTATTAATAAGTATTTTTTTATTTATTATTTACTACCATTGGTAGGCTAAGAAAAATAAAATAAAAGCAGAATTAAAAATTAACCGAGCCGAGATACAGTGCATTACCATAATCAAGCCGGGAGATAATAAGGGCCTGAACAATAAGTCTTTTAGCTACAAATGGCAAAATTCTGAAGACTTTCCTCAACAATCTAAGCAAACTGAAACAACTTGAAGAGATCTTTTTTACATGGTAATCCATTGTGAGCCGAAGGTCTAGCCAGACGCCTAGGCTAGAAATATTCTTGTTAGGGAGAGGCAAATTCCGTATGGGGTCCAGGATGGAACAATGGAACCCCAAGCGGGGACAATGTCCCAATACCATTATTTCAGTTTTATCTTCATTTAACCTGAGTTTGCATTCCAACATCCATCTGGTCACTGCCAGTAGGCAGGGCGTGAGTGCAGAGCAATTAATGCTGTAATTAGTGGAAAGAGAAACTACCAGCTGAGTGTCGTCTGCATACGACAGAATTGAAAGACCATTAGGCTTCACGATTTTATGCTAATTTGTGGAAGATGTAGGATATTAAAGGAGTGAAATGTATTATTTCCACTACAATCTAAAACATTTTATGCAAGATGCTACAAACTAAACTTTTATATACGGTATCATACTAACACAAATTTTGGGGATATATATATAAAAACACTACACCTTACTTATAATAAACATTAACCACATCTACAAACCTATATATTCATATTCAAACATTAAATTATACAATAGTTAACACTATTAATGAGTATAATTTTTTTTAATTATTTACTACCATCGGTAAGCTTAGAAAAATAAAATAAAATAAAAGCAGAATTTATAATTAACAACCATAAAAAAATATATATATATCATTACGTCTAAATATAAGTATAAATAAATATATTTATAAAATAACTTTACAATTTACCAAAAACAAAAAAATATTAATAATATTTTTTAAATGTGCATACATAAGACTTTTATTAAGAAAATTAAACAAATCTGATTCTTTATAAAAAATTAATGCATATGTATTTTAATTTAATTTTTGCAATTTATATTTCATTTTAATATTTGCAATATATTACTTTTAATTGTATTATAATTAAAATATATTTTGAATAATTATAAATTTATATTTATAAAAGGTATTTTTGTTACAAAATTAACATATATTTTACATTAATTTGCATATCAGATACAAAAACGTAACATTCCATTTACTGCAAAATATCCACTTTCTTAAAAATCTTCCAATCCTTATAGCCTACATAAACAATATACTGTTGCAAATATACTGTTGCTAAAAAAAATGATAAATGCATTATTTTTATACATTAATACACTGAAAACTATACATTTATTACTAAATTGTCTTAATAAAAAATACATTTAAAACAATTAATAAACATATACGGTAAAACACACTATACCAAATTACATACAAAATAACACTTCCAAATGATGTCACATAAAAAGGTATTTACTAAATCAATATTTTTGACAATGATATTAAAAACAATACCTAAAATTATATCTTAACCTTATTCCTGTTGACGATATTTCTGACATTGCAATATTCTTGGCACAATATTTTTTTCAATATTTTTTCCAAATACCAGTTATCCGGTAGACCTCAGGAAAGTAGAATGAGAGACTTAGAGATAACTGATCGACACTAGTGCTGCGCTGATATCTAAAGAGCAAAGCTCCAATATAGCTATAGTTTAAATATTGATGTTTGTCTATGGCACTCTCTGTATTTCCACCCTGTACTACAATTAAACACAGCTTTTCGTCTGAGTTAAAATTTATATGTTTTGAAACAGTAACTAAATCATCAACATCATCAGGATTAAAATCAGAGCGCTTACCAGTTAGAGCTACCTTCAAAATGAGGAAACACATTTTTGTGCTTAGTTTGTATTCAAGGTGACATGTGGATTCCTTTAACCTGAAAGCATTCATTAGTACTACATGTTTAGTTTCTAACCAATGTAAGTTATGTATTTAGTATCTTTGATAATCAGCATACCATACAACAATACTTTTGTGCTCATATACTTCCAGTGGAGTTTGCCGTTGTTCAAAAGGAGGTCGTAGTCTATGGACAGATCCTTGAGAAACAACCATGTGATATGGAATTTGTAATCCTTATGGACGACTCCTTGGAAAATAAATATGCGCTAAAGAACTTATAACTCCTATGGATGACTCCTATAGAAACAAACGAGTGCTATGAAGTTCGTAATCACTGAGAATAACTTCATGGAAAACAAGCAAGTGCCAAGAGCTTGTTGCAAGATACTTACCTGACTCCCAGAAGCCGTTATTGACTTCAGGGAGGAGCACATAAAATGATTCTAGCAACAGGCCCCAGCTGCAGCAACTATATATACTGATTACTTATCAAAGACGCTATTGGGAACTTATATTCTCTGCTTCACAATGGCTGCCACTGTCAGCAAGTCATATTAGAGCTTTTTGGCTGGTGGGACATGTAGTCCTTTAGTTCTGTTCTCGGGTGTTTCATGTAATGCACTACCTTAAAATACAAGGCTTCTGCCCAGGCAGCGCCAAGACCCTGCACAATCTTCCATACTCCACTCCTTCTAAAGACATGCGCACCAATCTGCCTTGGGGTTTTGCATCACTTGCAACTAGTATGCTCTGGTAAGAGTGCCCTATGCTGCATTCTGACATTCAGCATGGGACAGAGATATTGGGTCAGAGTAGTATGTTGAAGGATTGGTACTGGCAACTGAAAAAGTATGTCCCATTTTATTGTTTGTGATTGATTCTGAAATGAGATACCTTAGTAGGCCCAGATTAGGAGTTTGGTGGACGGGATCAGCTGTCAGCCACACTTCCGATAGGGTGGTGGACACTGTAGTGGCGACCTCCCCACCAGTCCAATTATGACTTTCCCACTGGGCTTACAGGCAGAATCCAAAGTTTCCAATGGTCAGCTCAGGTGGAAAGTGGCAGCAGCATTGTTGCCAACTCATAATCGAGCCAGCAGCAATGCTGCCTCCCGCAGGGGGCACCAGCTCCATCACAAATCGCACTGTCTGCATGGCAGACAGTGCGCATTATGAGGGTGCTGGGCAGGGGTACTATGGGTATGGGCAGTGCAGGCCCCCCCGTGGCCTCCTGCACCTGATCTCCGCCAGCCTTTTTATGATGGTGAAACCGCCATGAAAAGTCTGTCGGAGAATTAGGTTGTAATCAGCAGGGCAGCGCAGGGGTCAGTACCGCCCTGGATGATTGCGACCTTCACCCGCTGTCAGCCCGTCAGGATCCCCGATCCCTGTGGAGACAGCAGGAGGTTGCTGGGGCTGCCAACAAACCTTGTAATGTGGTGGTTGGACCGACACAACCACGGCGGTCCAACAGCCACCGTGAGTTTGGCAGTCCAAGGACCGCCACACTTGTAATCAGGCCCTTAAACTCAGAAGGAGAGAAGGGTCATTAATGATATTGTTGCTGTCCTTAATCTATATAGAAAATTGTCTGACTGGGGCCTTGCACAAAATATTTATAACAGTCCGTCCCAGTCTCTGTCCTGAATGATCTATACGGTCTCTTTCTGGGCAAACGCGATGTGGCAACCTTAATTTTATTAAGCATGTTGTCCACCCTGGAAACAGAGAACAGTTAAATATTGGTGCCCAGGCTCCACACAATCTGCAATCTTGCCTAAGTTAAATATTGGTGTTCAGGCTCCATTGAATCTGCAGGCTTGCCTCTGCAACACATATCTTCCTTTACAAATCATCAATTTAAATTTGCACCTTTCCATATTTTGCAACATTACTTGTGTTCTTTTCTGGGGTACTTTTCTTAGCCCCTTTTTAGGGGCGAGAGCAAAGCGCTCTGTCCCCTACTGTAATCTCTCTTTGGGCTTCTAACCACGCCCATGTCACGCCAGTCACTTTCACTGGTTTGTGGGCTTGCATTTTTAAATCTGCTTGCTTTCATTTGTGAAAGGCATGCATACGTCATGCCTTTGTTGGTGTTTAGCCCACCTAGACAGCACCGGTAAACTACTGAAAACATACGAGGCTCAATGTTTTCAGTATGGTTTCCAGACTACTTTATCTTTTCCACGCAGCGCGATCGCGCTGAGGTTTACATAGCGCGCTAGCGCTCAGTTTTTCAGTTTTCAACTTCAGTGCAATCGCAATGCATTTTACAAAGCGCAATCATGCTGCATTTTGTTTCTTTTAATTTGTGTGGCAAGAAAAGTCAGGTTAGACGTTTACAATGCTAATAGCTCTAACTCGAGCAACTGTGAGACCCGTTGCATTGCAAACGCTTGTTAATACAAGTGGCCCACTGGACTGTCCATTACCTGATCCTTTGGAGGTACCTTTAATTGCTAAATGAATGGCTCTTAACTCATTGTCTTCCCTATTGGAGATCTGGTCACCTCAGGCTCCCAGTTCCTTTAGTAAATGACTTGTTTCTGCACTTATGCACAACAATCACTGAAGCTAAAATCTGACAAGATTGATGTGCTTATTTTGTGCTGTACACCTTTAGGTTGGTCCTCTAGAAGGTGACAAGAATTCTAATAGCTGTCAAGAACTATCGCCAAGGTATGGAATTTCTCAATGATTTACTGACTGTTCAAAGTGGCTTCTACCTGTTTTTTGTTCTTCACAGCCCTTGAAAGATTTTCAAATATTTTAACTCATTAATCAAAGAAACATAGGGCCGTCAAACTTGTGGTGGAGGTTGGAGTGCTGCAATCCTGGCCACCTGGCCTCCAGATTATGGTCCTCGCATTCGGACCGCCAGGGGAACGCTGCCACAGCTAGGATCAGGGATCTCAATGGGTTTGCGACGGTTGAAGTTGTAATCAGCCACGGTCGTGCTGAGTTCAGCACCGCTGTGCTGATCAGGACTTCCCTTACCACCTGACTTTTCATAGCGGGCTAACTGCCATGAAAAGGCTGGTGGAAAGGCAGCGCTGGGGGCCACAGGGGGCAAAGGCAGACAGTGCGCATTCCAAAGGTGCTGCCGGCACCCTCTGTGTGACAGCATTGGCCTCGGATCCCTAAGGGAGCTGAAGTCAATGCTGCAGCACTGTTTCTGCCGGGCTGACCAGTGGAAACGTCATACTACGATGTTTCTGCCGGTCAGCCGGATGGAAACATCATAATATGATGGGGGTTAGGCCGCCGGCATCTCCACTTGTCGGACTGCCAAAGTCTTAGATCAGTCATCTCTTCATATATGATTAATGTGAATTCCTTCTATCTGGACATTGCATAATTCGAATTGATGGGTTTCACATTGCTCAGATCCATTTTAAGCCTTCCTTCACTACATTTGTATATCCTCTTCTGTTGTGTAGTTTCATGTAGCCTGTGAATAAATTTCCCAGTGCTTGTTTGGTCCCTTGCCCCTTCAAGAACCTACACTCCTAGTCAATGGCTCACCTCAGAGTTCCTAAATCTTGATATGCTTCCATTAGTATGCAGTGTTCACTGCTAAGCTTTAGGATTATCTGCCTAGTTCTGTTCAACTTACACAACATTTCTTGTTTAGAAAAGATTTAAAAACCTGCACTTCATTAACTTTCTTCAGCTTTGCCTGTTCATTGTGTGCTTCTGCCTTGATCAGCACTGCATGCCTCAAACTTTTAGCATACTCCATTATCTTCAAATTCATGTATTCATTCATCATCGGTGTGGTATGAAGGGGGCATGCAGAGAACTGATGAGGGATTTTGCTGCACTGAAGAGCTAATTGATTTAGTTGTTGTATGGTAATAGGCCAGAATCTCATGAGTTTAATGTATGTTGCGCAGAATATTATAATCAACAATTATGTTGCCAACCTTATTTCATCAATCATTTTCAGACAAACTACCATTTTTGTAGATTCTGACTTTTAAGTAATCATAGTATTTTCTCTTCAGATGACGTTTATTGACACTGTTTTTTTTAATTCTCAGCAACCACATCAAAGTTTGACTACGTTTTCACACTCTCACACACACACATCTCAACAAATAACCTGAAATTAGGAAAAAAGGTTTCTCAGTATGAAAGTTTCTACTTAAACCAGATGCAAAATTTAATGTAATGCAAAATGGTGAAATAATTGCACATTTCACATAACACAAAATTTAGAGACTATAGGGGTCATGATGATCCTGGCGGACAGCGGTAAAATGAAGAAAAGTACTGCCAACAGGCTGGCGGTACTTTTCCCCTTATTTGGACATTGGTGGTTTGGCTCAAGCCAAACCGCCAATGGAGCACACCTTCTGCAACGGGGGTAATGGCCGCCGGGTTGGAGACTTCAGTCTCCAGCCCGGCGGCTGTCACTAGCCCGCCTGCGGGATTATGACTCCGCCTACCGCCATGGTTTTCGTGGCAACCTTTCAGCACACAACACAACACACACGCACTCACCCGTCCATACATGCACACACAACTCGCAACACACACCTGCATTCATGCAGGCACAGACATACACACACAAACATACACACACACCCACATGCACACACAACACCCCCACCCACCTCCCCTGTCATAGCACCCGACTTACCTGATGTCAGGGGGTCCTCCGGCAGCAGACGGGATGGGGCGCGGTGCCAGCAGCAGCGTCCACCAGCAGAACACCACCAGGCTGTATCATGTGTCATGATATGGTCTACGACGGTCTACTGGTGTAGCGCTGCTGCTGGCAGCAGCACCACCTTACTGCCATCTGCCAGCATGGCCACAGCCGGATTTCCACCATCTTTCTGACATTAATCTGTCTGTGGTCATAACCCAGCTGACGGCTGGTAGCTGCGGCAATGGTCTTTTGGCGGCCGTCGCTGCGGTGGTAGGCGGTATATACTGCCAATGTTATAATGAGGCCTTATGGGTCTTATTAGGAGTTTGGGGGTCTCAGGACCGCCATGTTGGCCAACAGGCTCACGGAGAAGACCGCCAAATTATCACATTGGTGGCATCCAGTACAGAACACAGCCAAAGTACTGCTGGCACCACCACTGCAGTCTGGTCGCCACGAACAACGGTAGCCACCTGCAGGCAGACGGGGACCATGTTTTCACAAAACAGATTACAAGGCTACACACCACCAAGGTTTCCGCCATGGGCACACAACCATGGAAACCCAGGCAGAACCCAACTTCATAAAAGGAGACACTCACCTTCAAGATGCTATAATCGTCTGGAGCCACCATGGAACCAGACCTACACATCTTCCTGCTGCTCCTGCTCGCCCAACAACTCCAGGATCTGTGACAACGACAGCAACTGTAAGTATACACACTTACTTGGTACTGTTGTAGATTGTCAATTTTGTACATTCACACAACATACATTTGGGAAGGGGGTGCGAGGGCGACACTCACATGTAACAGCACATGAACACGCACACTCACATACAGCCACACACACACTACATACATACAACAACCACGCTATGGCCAACACACACGCGTACACACATCACAAACCCACACAGGTATGCACGGAATCACGGCTCAGGCCCACACTCACACAGTACCCTACAACACAACAACATGTCATAACCACAACACAACCGCTCCATCTCAAATCACATGGCAGGAACCCACAGGGGACACTACCCAGGGACACATCACACATACATCATAAAGTAACACCAGAAATACACAACCACACTACTTACCGATCGACTTACACAGAACATTGTACTTAACATACCATGCACAAAACATGCACACACACACACACACAAAGCCACACAATACACAAACAAACACATCTCAACACAAACAACACTCAATCCCAACACCACAAAAATATCTTGAACAGACATTTGACCATCACACAACACTTACAGACAAAAGCACTGCACACAACCTCACATACTGGCTAAACAACACATTAACCCAAGCAGCACACACATACAGACACACAACTAATGTCAGCAAGTAACACCTCCATACTAGAAAAATAAATGCATGATAAAGATTTAAGCAGGAAACCAACAACAGGTTGGCTCTAATGATTATTTCATACAATAATTAGTAAAAATAATGGCCATAGGCCAGTCCATAAATAAGAGTCACAAAGCACACAGGGCACATAAGTGTGCCCTGAACTTGACTCCTGACTGCCACATAACCTCCACAGGTAGGGGCATCTATGAGATAGGCAGGCACCTCAGGGGCCATATGGGGATACCGTGGGGGGGTTGAGTTTAAGTTTTGGAGGAGGGAATTTGGGATCTGGTTTGGGGTAGTGAGTCTGGGCTTCATCTTAGATTTAGGGGAGGGTTTGGTTTTCTTAGACGGGGTGGACTTCTTGGCAGACGGAAGGGCATGGGGACTTGCAGGTGGGGCAGAGGAGGACTTGGAGGTGGTAGGACTGGACTTGGGGAAAGAAAAGAACATCTAGGGGTATCATGGGGTGGGAGAGGAGTTGGGAAAAGGGCAAACTCCAAAATGAAAGCTTTTTTAGACACACAGGGACGGTCATAGCAAAAATGTTTGGGTGTGGAGGGAGAGGCAGTGGTTGTCTGAGGTGCTGGTGTGGATGTAATGGGTGCATGTTTGTGTGAGGTATGTTTGTGGGTGGTGGGTGTCTTCTGGGTGGGTGAGTGCTGCTGTTTATGTGTCTTGGGATGAGGGGGTGGAGGTGCTGGGGATGCTGTTGTGGGTGGGTGGCTGTCTGTTGGGGTGGTGATTGCAGGTAAGGTGGATGTGCTGTATGCAGGTGTGTCAGTGGCTATGGTGTCTGCGGGTGTGGTGACTGGGGTGGATGTCTGAGGGTCTGCTGTGCTGCTGTCTGTGGGTATGATTGGTGTGGTGGCTGGACCTGTGAATGTTGCTATATTGTATGCAGGTGTGTCAGGTGTGTTGTCAGTGATACTGGTGGCAGTGGGAGTGTCAGGGCAGGTTGTGAGTGTTGGTGTGTGTGCATCTGAATGTTGCTTGTGTACATGCCGGTGGTGTGTGTTGTGGTGCTTGTGTTTGTCTGAGCTACCCTTGGATGTTGATGTGGATACATGTCTGTCTGTCTGTGTGCTTTGGCTGGGTCATGGTAAAGGGTATTGGGATTGTTTAGAGGAAGGTGGAGGGGGGACGGGAGACAAAGGGTGACTAGCTGCCATCAGCATGGAGGCCAGAGCCTGAAAGGATCTCTGTGTGCCAGCCAGTGTACCATGAATACCCTCCAGGAATGCATTACTCTGTTGGATCTGAGTTGCAAGTCCCTGGATGGCATTCACGATGGTCGACTGGCCCAAGGGATGTACCTCAAGAGGTCAATAGCCTCCTCACTGAGGACAGCAGAGCTGACTGGGGCTGGGGCAGAGGTGCCTGCGGCGAGGGAGATGCCCACCCACCTGGGTGAGCAGGCACGGGCAACTGGGTGGGGAACTACATGGAGGGCAGAGGTAGTAAGGGGGTAGCAGACAATAATGGTGCTGGGGTGGTCCCAGAAGGGTTTGCCACCCAGAAGGGTTTGCCACCATGGAGGAGAATTCCGAAGATGACTACGTGGATCCTGCCTCCCCCATGGCACTCCCCTTGCCCTCCGGGCCACTGGGTCCCTCGGCATTGGTGGTATCAGCACTCCAGGTCCCGTGGCCAGCAGCTTTCCCACTCGGCTGTGCCTCGTCTCCTTTGCCTGCTGATGCTGATATTGAAAAACAGAGAGAAGGATAGGGTAATCACATTCTTTACATACACGTACATTACACCATACACAAAAGTGACATCACATATTTGTGTAAAATACCCCCCAGGTAGGAACAATTTTAAGCCAACATCATGTCACAATAACATCTTTCCCATAATCCTAACGGACAACAATGTCACACCCAACATAAGCCTACTATCTTACCACTACATTACCATCCTATCAGTTAAAACAGCTAAAACATAAACTATCCCTGCACAAGATGATTTGTCAACATAAATAGTGTGTCCCTGTGCAGAGCATCACTGTAGAAACAACAAACTGTCAATGGAAATCAGTGTTCACTTTGATTTCAAATTAATACCTACTCCAAATCTATACTTCCTCAATAAATTGCCAGATGTCATGTTCCATGAAATTTACCTCATCAGATTCTCATTACAACACAGCATGTTGCTTAGCTATCACATCTCTAAAATGTAACTGTGTCTAAAACATTCACAATAGAAAATGACTCAGATGCATCTACACCATTTGGCATATCCAATTTTGAAGTATAATAGATTTCCAAACCATTTCTCCAACAGATGTATCAACTGTGTTTTTGCAAAGGATTGCACAGATATTTAGGATCTACTCATCTTAGTTATTCTCACACCAAAAACAAAGGCCCTCATTATGACCCTGGTGGTTGGTGATAAAGTGGCGGTAATGCCGCCCACAGTCTGGCAGTAGCTACCGCCAAATTATGACCATGGCGGAAAGATCTCCGAAAGACAGCCAATGTACTATACAGACCGCCAGGGCAGAAACAACAGCCACCACGGTGGTAGCCGCCTACAGCCAGGCGGAAGTCAAAGTTCCACGCACCATATTACAAAAACACAATCCACCACCTTTTCTGGGGCGGTACCAATGACATCAAAAGCCTGGCGGAAACAGACCTCAGAAGTGAAAGGACTCACCTTTGGAGACACAGGGAAGAACCACGCCGCCATTGAACCCGAACTGCATGTTTTTCCGATGATATTCTACGTTCTGCTCCACCACGAACACCAACGCCGGCGAAGACGACGGCAGTGAGTGCAGCCACCTAGCACACAAGGGAGGGGGGAGAAAAACGAGACTGATACACACACAACACAACACAACACATAACCAGCTGCCCAAGAAAACAAGTTAATCCCCGTAAATCGGCTGAATAATGCAAGGACAAAAATAATTTACCAAAGTGATTGTAATAAGATCAACACATTGTAAATAATAATTTAGGCAATATAACAGATCTATACAAATGTACAAAACAAGGGACACTGCCAAGTCCTCATTTTGTGTGGGCCACAGGGCCACAGGGCCACAGGCGGGGCAACATACCCTGTCCTTGGTCCTGGGGTGTGCAAGGCCGCAGTCTCTCGAGTGGGTGTCTTGTCCACTGGTTCTGGAGGGGGCAACATGCCCTGTGCTTGGTCCTGAGGAGTGATAGGCCACAGTCTCTCAAGTGGGTGACTTGCCCACTGGTTCTGGAGGGGGCAACATGTCCTGTGCTTGGTCCTGAGGAGTAATAGGCCACAGTTTCTCAAGTGGGTGACTTGCCCACTGGTTCTGGAGTGGGCAACATGCCCTGTGCCTGGTCCTGAGGAGTGATAGGCCACAGTGTCTCAAGTGGGTGACTTGTCCGCTGGTTCTGGAGGGGGCAACATGCCCTTTGCTTGGTCCTGGGGAGTGAAAGGCCACAGTCTCTCGAGTGGGTTACTTGTCCACTGGTTCTGGAGTGGACAGGCCGCACAGCAGCCCATGGATGAAGGATTACATTGCGTCTGCCGGCGGTAACGTCTGCCCTGTGTTGGTGGTGGTGGAAGGCTCCTGCACATCCCCTGCACCCTCAGACGGATGCACTGTGGTGGTGCTGCTGGTGGTGGGAGGCTCCTGCACATCCCCTGCACCCTCGGATGGATGCGCAACCATGGTTGGTTGTGGGTGTTCTGTCACAGCTGCTGGTCCAGGCTCCTTGCCCTTCCTGCCTGCTGGTGCAGGCTCCTTGCTCGTTCGGGTGACAGGTGCAGGCTCCTTGCCCTTCCTGCCTGCTGGTGCAGGCTCCTTGCTCTTTCGGGTGACAGGTTCAGGCTCCTTGCCCTTCCTGCCTGCCGATGCAGGCTCCTTGCTCTTTCGGGTAGCAGGTGCAGGCTCCTTGCCCTTCTTGCCTGCTGGTGCAGGCTCCTTGACCTTCTTGCCTGCTGGTGCAGGCTCCTTCCCCTTTAGGCTGGCTGTTGCAGGCTCCTTCCCCCTCAGTAAATGTGGCCTGGATTCCTTTCCACCACGAGTAGGTGCAGATGGAACTGGGCCTGTGGACTGTGTGGCTGAGGTGCTTGGCTGGGTTTGTGATACCCTGGCCATAAGTGCAGGATGGGGGGGAGGGGTAGGGAAGAGATCAATGGTAGATAGGAACAGTTTTTAGGGACATTGGGACGGGAAGAGGGAGAAGGAATGGGAGTGGAGGATGAGGGAGCGGTTGTTGGAGGTGTCTGTCTGCTGGATTTAGGTGCAGGTGCATGGTCTGTATGCTGCTGTGAGGTGGATGGCTGTTGGGTGTCTGAGTGCTTGTGTTTGTGTACTTTAGGAGGGGGGACAGACACAGTGGGAGAGGACACAGTGGATGTGTGCATGGATGTTGTGGAGGTGTCTGCCAGTGAGGTGTGTGTTCTGCTTGGTGTGGTGATGATGCTGGTAGTGGATGATGATGTAGTGCATGCAGGTGTGAGTGTGGATGTAACTAGGTGGAAGGTGGAAGAAGGGGAGACAGTGGAAATAGTGGATGTTGTTGTGTCTGCAACTGGATGGTGTTTCTGTGAGTGCCTGTGGGATGAAGAGTGGTGCTTGTGTTTGCCTGTCACACTCTTGGGTGTTGTCTTATGTGCATGCTCATCTGTATGTGTGCCTAGGATGGGTTAGGGTTGAGGAGAATGGGACTGGGTAGTGGAGGTTGGAGGGGGACGGTAGAAACAGGGTCAATGGCTGCCATCAGAGAGGAGGCCAGAGCCTGAATCGATCTCTGTTGGGCCACCAATCCAGTGTGAATGCCCTCCATGAATGCATTAGATTGTTGCATCTGGGCTCCCAGCCCCTGGATGGCATTCACAATGGTTGACTGCCCTACAGAGATGGATCTCAGGAGGTCAATAGCATCCTCACTCAGGGCAGCAGGGCTTACTGGGGCAGGGCCTGAGGTGCCTGGGGCGAAGGAGATACCCACCCTCCTGGGTGAGCGGGCACAGGCAACTCGATGAGGGGCTGCTGGGAGGGCGGTGCTGGTAAGGGGTCACAGAAGTTTCCGCCACCATTAGGGAGCTTCTATCAGAGGAGGTATCTGTGTCTGAAGTGTCCCCTCCAGTCTCCGCCGTGGTGTTCCCCTGGCCCTCCGTCCCACTGGTGCCCTCAGCGTCCGTGGACTCTGCCTCCTGGATCCTGTGTTGCACTACCAGTGATATTGCTAGCCACCAAGGCATAGGGATGGGCACACACACCAGCAAATGCAGCACACCTGGGACCCACGCAGCCCTGACCAGTAGAGGATGCCTACGTGCTAGGTAGCAGGATTATGCCTACAGAGCCTTAGCCACCAGGGGACTTATGCTGCAATGTCAGGCCTGGCCTAGGGGCACCCACTGACACACATACACCACTCGGATACCACCTTACTATGTGTAAGTTGAAATGATGGGCACTGTACTCACCCCCTTGTGGCTGCTGTGATGCCCTCAAGTGCCCATCCAGCTCTGGATAGGCCACCACCAGTATGTGGGCCATCAGGGGGGGTCAGGGTTCGACGGGAACCCCTTTCTCGTTGGGAGGCCATCCCCAGCTGGGCCTCCATGGTCTTCTGTGACCAGCATCTCAGGTCGTTCCACCGTTTCCGACAGTGTGTGCTCCACCTGCCATAGACCCCCAGGGTCCGCACCTCCTTGGCGATGGCATGCCATATACCCTTCTTTTGATGGCCGCTGACCTGCAGAGGCAATACACACAGGAAAATACCATTAGACAATGAGTTCAGCCTGTTACACATATGGCCTACCATACCTGTTCCCGTCACTATTGGCACACACATAGCCCAGCACACAACCTGTATGCCGCCAAGAGAACATTCACCCTCCTACCCTTGCAGGAGGCCTTCACACATACTACTCCATGCACCCTTCCTACATTCTTCGTGCCCACAGTGTACTCACCTGTTGGTCTGGAGGCCCATACAGCAGTCCGTACTGGGGTAGGACCCCATTCACCAGTCTATCCAACGCCTCAGAAGTGAAGGCTGGAGCCATTTCCCCTGTCACATGGGCCATGGTAGGTTCCAGACACAGGTCACAGCATCACATGCAGTGTAGGTCCTCTCCTATGGAAGGTCAGGTAGCAAGTGAGGAATCTGATAGAAAATGCCCATCATGTCCGCGGCGGTGCATACCATCACCGCTGGCACAGATCACCATTGGCCACTGTACCCCATAGGACCTATTGTTAACCAATGAGGAGTTGCACAGTGGTTCCTGACCGCCCCCTCAATGGTGCACGTCAGTGGAATTACCTCACTTCCACCTGTTGCCATTTCAGGGGGGTGGGAGGCAGGCCTCTGAAATAATGCTGCGACACAAGAGATATTAGCACATACTGGACAAATTACAGTGACCCATTACATGTTTACAGAATGAAACTACAGTTGTGGCTTCATTGTTCAGTTTGTGACCGGCTTCTCTTTTGTCCCTTAGATTCCTACTGCTGCGGATGAATAGGAGATGGAGACATACCCATGTATACAGACCCCTGGTGGACTTGGTAACACTGGAGGACAGACACATTCTTCTCACCTATAGACTTGACAGGACCACTATCACAGAGCTGTGTGCCCAATTGGAGCCAGACCTGATATCTGCTATCCGTCAGCCCACTGGGATCCCCCATCTTGTGCAAGTGCTATCTGTACTCCATTTCCTGGCAACTGGTTCTTTCCAAGTGACAGTGGGCTTGGCAGCAGGAATGTCACAGCCAATGTTCTAAGACGTGCTGACAAGAGTGTTGTCTGCCCTGATAATCACATGTGCAGCTACATTGTTTTCCCCCAGGTTGAGGATTTGGCCACAGTGAAGGCCGATTTTTATGCAGTGGGACATATCCCCAACATAATTGGTGCGATTGATGGAACACATATTGCATTTGCTCCCCCCCCCCCCGGCAAAATGAACAGGTGTTCAGGAATCTTAAGAGTTTCCACTCCATGAATCTTCAGATGCTTGGCAGACCAGTACATCTCCCATGTCAATGCAAAGTAACTTGGGTTGGTGCATGATGTCTTTGTCCTGAGGAATAGCAGCATCCCAAATGTGATGTCCCAACTACAGAGGCACAGGGTGTGGCTAATAGGTCAGCTCTGGGTTCCACCCAGTATATGTTGGTGTATGGCTATGGTGTGGGCCATATCGGATAGTGATAGTAATGTTGCCCCTCAATATTTGCAGGTGACTATGGTTACCCAAACCTATCATGGCTGCTGACCCTTGTGAGGAATGCCAGGACAAGGGCAGAAGAATGATATGATGAGGCACAGAAGGATCATTGAAAGGACCTTTGGCCTCCTGAAGGCGAGGTTCCAGTGCCTCTATCTAACAGGTAGATCCCTGTGCTACTCACCCAAGAAGGTCTGCCAGATAGTAGTGGCATGCTGCAGGTTGCATAACCTGGCCCTCAGACGCCATGTCCCTTTTCTGCTGGAAGAGGAGACTGGAGATGCCCCTGTGGCAGCAGTAGACCCTGTGGACAGTGAGGATGAGGAGGCAGAGGATGAGGATGAGGACAACAGAACATCTGTGATCCATCAATACTTCCAATGACACACAGGTAGGACAGTGTAACTTTACATTTCAATGACTTCGGTTGTAATCTGTGTGGCAATGGCATGCTAATATTTCCCACTTCTATGCCCACTTACTGTTCCCTCTGGCAATTCATTTTGCAGATGTTGGTGAGCTGAAATATACTCCTGGTGTGATCACTACAGCCAGCTACAGGTCTTTAATCTATGCTCATTCTATGTACAGTTAATTTGCAATGTTTGTACCTGTTTCAATCAATACATATTTGATATACATGACATGCTCCAAATTGATTTTTTTCAAAGGGTGTTTATTGAAGTGCTAACATATAGGGGGAAAGTGCAATGGGATGGTGTGATGATGGAAAAAAGTCCAGCGTATTGTTCCAGTTTGTTTGTAGCACAAGTGCATTGTCCACGGGCCATAGGAAGGGGAGCAATGGCAGTTCAAGGTGGACAGGGTGACTGAGTGGGACACAAGGGTGACAATCAGGAGAGTCTAATTTCCTGGCGGGGGTTTTGGCAAGTGTCTCTGGCTTCTGTCTGGATCGCAGGGAACGTTTGTGGGGTGGTTCACCTTCTGCAGGGGGAGGGGTGCTGGTGGCCTGTAACTCCTGTGGTGGGGCCTCCTGGCCACTAGCGGCAGCAGAGGTGGAAGGCTGTTCAGATGTCTGTGTAGTGGCAGGGGCCCGCTGGTGTGAGACTGCCTCCCTCATAATGTTGGCTATGGCTGCCAGCACCCCTGCTATGGAGATAAGGGTGTTGTTGATGGCCTGCAAGTCCTCCCAGATCCCCTGGTACTGTCCCTCCTGCAGCCACCTGCTCTCCTGCACGTTGTCCAGGATCTGGCCCATTGTGTCCTGGGAATGTTGATCTCGGTGAGTTCCTCCTGGAGAGTCAGTTCCCTGGTCCTGTCCTCCCCCGGCGCACAACAGTCCTCCCAGTGTCCCTGTTGGCCTGTGCCTCCGTCCCCTGAACAGTGTGCCCATTGCCACTGACCCCAGGTCCCTGATTGTTTTGTGTGCAAGGTGTGGCCTGGGGTCCCTGTAGAGGTGGACACATTGCTGATTGATGTGTCCTAGGGACAGATGTGTGGGTACGTTGGGTGAGTGCTGTGGTGTTGGTTCCTGGTGGGGGAGGCTCTGTGGTGGTGTGTGACTGGGCCTGGGTAACCGGCTGTCTAGTGGTCCCTGATGGGCAGGTAGGTCATCCAGATCCTGAAGACCAGAGTTCCTGTCATACTGTGGGCCTCTTCAGTTGGGGGACTGGATGGTGCTGGCACCTCCTCTCCGGTAACATTGGCTGGGGTACCTGTGGGGATGTAAATGATGTGTTATGGTTTATATGTCTTACATATTGTAAATCTGTGGCTTCCCCTCTATGGTTGGATTTGCCCTGCCAGCTTTCACTTGTGTATGTTAGTGTATGGTGGGATTGTTAGTTCTCTATGGTGTACATGCTTTAGTGATGAGTGTCCATGCAGGGCTGTGAGGGGTGTCCATTCATTGGTACAGCATGCAGGCCTTGGCATTGGGATGAGTGAGATGTGATGGCCAGGTGTGTGGGATGGAGTGGAATGATGGGAGTGATAGAGAGGGTGAGGGTATGTGATGGCATGCAGGTAGGGGGGTGATAATAGTAGAGAGTTGACTTACCAGAGTCCAGTCCTCCGCCGCCTCCGGCCAGGCCCTCAGGGTGCAGCATTGCCAAGACTTGCTTCCCCCATGCGGTGAGTTGTGGGGGAGGAGGTGGGGGTCCACCGCCAGTCCTCTGTATAGCGAGCTGGTGTCTTGCTGCTATGGAACGTACCTTCCCCATAGGTCGTTCCACCTCTTCTTGGTGTCATCCCTAGTTCTGGGGTGCTGTCCCACGGCGTTGACCCTGTCCACGATTCTCCGCCATAGCTCCATCTTCCTGGCTATTGATATCTGCTGCATCTGTGCTCCAAATAGCTGTGGCTCTACCCTGACGATTTCCCCCACCATGACCCTTAGCTCCTACTCTGTGAAACGGGGGTGCCTTTGTGGTGCCATGGGTGTTCTGTGAGGTGTGTTCCTGAGGGTGTGTTGGGTAATGTGTTGGGGTGTGTGATGTGAAGTGCATGAGTGGTGTATAGGTGTGAGTAGTGTGTGGCTCTAGTTGTATCAGTGGTCTTGGTGTCACTCTGGTGGTGCTTATTAGTATTCGTAAAGGGTTGTGGGTAATGTGTGTGTTTGTTTTATAGGTGTGTCGGTGTGGTGTGTGTATGGGTGTCAGGTGTGTGTTGTTTGAATTGTCCAATGTGGTGTTGTTTTGTTTGTGGGTGTGTATTTTGAGCGCAGCGGTATGTGCCTCCAATGGTTTACTGCCGTTGAATGTCCGCCATGGTGATTCGTGGGTCATAATGTGGTGGGTGTTGTTCTGTTGGCGTAACGGTGTGGGTTCTGATATCACCACTTTATCACTGACCTTTGATCTGGCAGATTTGCATGTGTGACTGCATTCTGTCAGATTGGTGTGTGTGTTTGTCGTATTATGGTGAATGGATTTCTGCCGCCGCGATGGTAAGTTGGCGGCCCTCAGTGTGGCGGTAAGTGGGATTTACCACCAATGTAGTAATGAGGGCCAAAGACACGATTATCAATAGGGGTCTACTTAGCACACAGGATACACTTCCTGGCCACTGGGTCCTTTCAGAATACAGTGACACTCACTGCAGGGATGCCTCAGCCCATGTTCAGTCTAGTTTTAAAGGATGTAATGTGTGCATTGTTGAAACACCTGAACAGCTACATCAGGTTTCCCAGCATGCGGATTTGGCCCATGTGAAGGCAGAGTTCTATGCTATGGGACACATTCCACATGTGGTTACAGTCATAGATGGCACCCATGTTGCCTTTGTCCCCCCCAATGCCAATGAACAGGTATACAAGTACAGGAAATACTACTCCATCAACGTCCAGTGATGTGTTTGGCAGACCAGAACATTTCACAAGCCTGTGTGAAGCATCCAGGGTCAGTCCTTGATTCCTTCACCACGCACAACAGCAAATCCAACTACACAGCGAGGGCGTGGTTGGTTGGTATGTCATATCAGAATGGAGGTTTGCTAAGTTTCTCTCTTGCTATCATAAATGTGCATGTACCCAATATATGTTTGTGTTGTTATACATATTTCTTACAGGGGACTCGGGCTATCCAAACCGTCCTTGGTTGTTGACACCAGTGATGTACCCAAACATGTCAGATGACGTCCGCTACAATAAGGTCCACGGAAGGACAAGCCGTTTTTGTTGAGTGGACTTTTGGGCTCCTGAAGGCAAGGTTTCGCTGCCTGGATATATCTGGAAGAGCCCTCCTCTACTCACCCAACAAGGTATGTCAAATAATTGATGCCTGCTGCATGTTCCACAACCTTGCCCTGAGACATCATATATCATTCATGCCAGATGAGGGAGAGGAAGCAGAACCTGTGGGTGGAAATGCAGATTAGCCAAAGGATGATGAGCCAGATGAAGATGAGGCTAGAGGCTCCAGGGCAGATCTCATTAGTCAATCAGTACTTCAACTGACTTCAGGAATGTGATGTTTTCTTCATGGTGAGATTTCATTTTGTAGCCTAGAATATATGGATGGGGTGTCACCTACTATTTAATATCATCCATGAGGCCTTAGGTAGCTCCAATGCCAATGAGTCAGTTGTGCGTGCTGTTTGTAACTTGGTATTGTGTACAAAACAGAGTGGCATACGGTATCCTGATTTGTTACTACACATGCAAATTCACACTTGTGAAAATCGCTTGTCAGAATTGATGTATGTTTACAGCTATGTCCTAACCCTCATCTCTGTCAATCACAGATTTGCTGAGTTTCTGTTTGGCTCTTTATCATTGACAAGTCACAGACAGTGTTGGAGGCGGATGGGAATAGCAGGCAGCCATGAGAAGTCGACATGGATGAAACCAGGTACTGATTGGCACGAGTATGTGGAGTATAACTAATATTTCCAGACTGTCATAACACTGGGGTAGAATTGTGTTTTCTCACCAAGAAGACCTGTTCTGTACTGAAGGTAGTCAAATGGTATCATGTGTGTGTCCATATGTGTGGCACATGTAAAAATGTTGAACCAGAGCCACTATAATCGTAATGGTTTCTGTTGCATGTGACCTACCTGTAACATAGCTGTCAGTGTGTTCCTACTTTGCAGACCAATGTGCATGTCTCTGTGGACTGACATAGGTGAGTGGCAAGCATGACCAATGTAAGTTAAAGGTCCCTGGACTAGGGACATCAGTACTGATCTCTATCTGTACAGTATAATGGGGTGTGATTATTAGGAAGCTAAGGTATGGGTATGTGATAAGGCTTTACATGGTGTTACAAAGGAAAAATACTATATGCCTCCTGGCATCTAAGCTGACAATTATAAGTCACTAGTAGTACTATTCCATCTGCTGTTTGCTAATCTATGAATAAATGTGTGGACATGTAGAATACAGCTGTATCAACTTCTGTCTATGTTACAATCCCAATGTAATGAGTTTCTGGTGATAGAGTACAGGTGCTGATGCCCATAACAAAGGTAGTACAATAAAGAGGGACATACTGACACTATAGTTGGCTTACATGAAAGTTGTACCTGGTTGATGAATGACACATACACAGGACCTGTGTTAATGTGTTATTTATTGGGGAGTGCAAAACAATATGTGTGAATAGGAACAAAAAATACACAAAGTGAACAGTGAAGGGTTCAGTCATGGTGGCTGAAATCCTCAGGGTAGCTGATACAACATTAGGAAACACATGTCCAGTGTCCTTGGACCACAGGAAAATGGAGTTAAGTTTCAGAACAGTCAACAGGGTGTATCTGTGGCACACAAGGAGAACAGTGTGGAGAGGTTTACTGCCTGGCAGCGGGTTTGGTTTTGGCATCTGCTTCTCCTGGATGTCTGAGTGGATGTCCATGTTTTCCCCTGCTACAGAGGGTGGGTTGTCTGAGACATGTCCTTCCCCTAGTGGCTTCCATTCCACTAGCAGCCGCTGATGTTGAAAGGACTGAAGAGTCATTACTAGTGGAAGAGGTCTGATGTTGTGCTTTCAGACCTACTCAGGGTAGTATTAATGTCCTTCAGCACCCCAGCAATGGAAGCCAGGATGGCATTTTGTGCCTGCCACTGCTGCATGATTTCCTGGTGATTGTCCATCTGCAGCTATTGGATTAACCCCATCATGGTGACCACCTGGCTCGTCATGCCTTGGGTATTTTGGTAGGCTCCCAAGACGTGGGAGATGGCTTCCTAGTCAGGTTTGTCCCTTGAAGGGCCTGTCCTCTGGCACCACAATCCCTCCCACGCACCCCACCACCATCTGCCTGTGCCCCTGGCACAGTGTGCCCACTCCCAGTGGTGGCAGGACCATCATTGTCAAGGGTGACAGTGTGAGACTTGGGTACCTGTACTGGGGGACACATAATGGATGGAACAGTCCTTGGGACACAGGTTTAGGAGGATTCCCTGTGGGCAGGGTGAGGCTGACAGTTGTTGACTGCCAGGTGTCCCTGATGGGCCAGCTTCGTCCTCAGTGTCCACACATCCAGAGGTGTTGTCCTCTGTTGGACCTTGCCTTTTTGCAGGGTCATCCCCAAACTGTTTGCCTCCTTCCTCCTATTGACCAGTTTTTATTGGCTTTAGGACTCTGGGCACTTTACCACTGGTAACCAGTGCTAAAGTGCATATGCTCTCTGTGTAAATTGTATGTGTAATTGGCTTTTCCATGATTTACATATTTGATTTACTAGTAAGCCCCGGGTGAAGTGCACAAGAAGGTGCCTAGGGCATGTAAATTAAATGCTACTAGTGGGCCTGCAGCACTGATTGTGCCACCCACATGAGTAGCCTTGTAAACATAACTCAGACCTGCCACTGCAGTGTCTGTGTGTGCAGTTTTTAAACTGTCAATTCGACTTGGCAAGTGTGCCCACTTGCCAGGCCTAACCCTACCCTTTTTATACATGTAAGGCACCCCTAAGGTAGGCCGTAGGTAGCCCCATGGGCAGGGTGCAGTGTATGTTAAAGGTGGGATATGTACTGATGTGTTTTACATGTCCTATCAGTTAAATATTGCCAAATTCGGTTTTTGCTGTTGCAAGGCCTATCCCTCTCATAGGTTAACATGGGGGCTGCCTTTAAATAACTTTCAAGTGCAGTTTCCCTTTGGGAGCAGATGGAAATATGGAGTTTGGTGTCTCTGATGTCACAATTTAAAAATACATCTTTTAGGAAAGTTGTTTTTTAAATTGTCAGTTTGAACATGCCACTTTTAGAAAGGGAGCTGGGGTGTAGCTTGCATATCCTGATGGGCCATCTGAGTTAGAGTGGAGGGAGGAGGGGTCACTTATACCTGAATGGGCTGTGCCTGCCCTCACACAATGCAGTCTCCAACTCCCTGGGGTGAGTCTGGAGCCAGGCCTGGGCATGGCAGGATCTTGTGAACAAAGGAGACTTTCCTTTGATGTTTGCCTACCTCAAGGCAGAAAGGGGTATAAGTAGTGGACCCAGAACCGCAGATTTTTAGATTACTTCTGGAATCAAGAGGAACCTCTTCCAAGGAGAAGAGATAACGAGCTGGAGGAGGAGTACTGTCCCTTTGCCTGTAAATGTGTGTTGCTGGGTTGGCCTGCAGTTGCTACTTCTGCCTGAGAGAGGACAAATACTGGACTTTGTGGTATATTCCTGCTTGAGAAGAATCTCCAAGGGCTTGAATTGAGCTTGCCTCCTATTTTGAAGTCTCAGGGCCATCAAAGACTTCCTCTGCCAGCACCTGGACTCTCTGCTGAGACTTCTGCCCTGCCAAGTGATGCCCCATCCAGTCCCTAGGCCCTTGAGAGGTGAAGATGGCAGAACAAGGACTGAAATCCAAGTACAGAACACCTTGCGGCTGCTGATAACAATGCAAACCCCATGCAGCATGATTTTCAGACACCGTGCAACTCGATTTTTCACACATCATCACTGGCCATCAAAAATCAACTCAAGCCTGCGCAGATCAGAGGTGCATGTCCAAGAATCAACGCATTGTTCTCTTGCCGGAGAAAAACAGTGCCTCACCAACCCGACGAAGAAGACGACGAACGGCTGACTTTTCTGATGCATGCTCGCCCGTGCGGCTTTATTTTTTACGCAAACCAGGTACTTTGTGTAAAATCAACGTTTCTGTTGTTTTCTATGGAGTAAGGGCCAGATGTAGGAAAATCCAATTTTGCGACTTACAAGTTGCGAGTCTGACCAACTCGCAATTTGCAAGTCGCAAAACTGGATGCAGAATGGTGTCTCAGACACCTTCTGCGACTCGCTTTGGGGTCGCAAAGACCCACCTCATCAATAAACATGAGGTGGGTCGCATTTTGCGACCCCATAGCGAGTCCCTGCACTCACAGGGATGGTGGCCTGCTGTAGTCAGCAGACCTCCATATCTGTGACTGCTTTATAAATAAAGCAGTTTTTTTTTTTCATTTTGCAGCCCGTTTTCCTTAAAGGAAAACGAGTTGCAAAATGAAAAGTAAACCGAAACCATTTGGTTTCGAATTTTTTCAGGCTTGCTCTGAAAAAATATTTTTGTCGACATTCACAAAGGGGAAGGGATCCCTTGGGGACCCCTTCCCTTTTGCGAATGAGTTACCACCAGTGTGACAATGGTGGTAACTGCGAGTTGGTTTGCGACCGCATTCGCGGTCACAAAGCAACTCTGAATTGCGATGCGAGTCGCAAATAGGAAGGGAACACCCCTTCCTATTTGCGAGTCGCATTCCCAAAGTGCGAGTCGGTACCGACTCGCAATTTGGGAATAAGCATCGTGTTCGGCCGTTTGCATGCCGCAAACTGCGATTTTTGCAGTTTGCAACATGCAAACGGCTTACTACATCTGGCCCTAAGACTCTTTTTACTTTGAAAATTCATATGTTAACTTGTGTATGTTGGACTTTTGTTGTTTTGGTCGTGTTTGATTTAGATAAATATTGCCTATTTTTTTTAAACTGGTGTGGTGTCCATTTTGTAGTGTTTTCACTGTATTACTGTGTGAGTTGGCACAAACACTTTACACATAGCCTTTGAGATGTGCCTCACTGTTTGTGCCAATCTCCCAAGGGGGTGAGCAGGGGTTATCTTAAGTGTATATCTCCATTGCCCTGACTAGAGTGAGGGTCCCTGCTTGGACAGAGTACAAACTGACTGCCAACTAGCGACACCATTTCTAACATCCTCACTGGGGCCTTCATCCAGAGGGGTAGTGGTAGTCCCTGGTATGCTATCCATGGTGGCAATGGCAAGATTACCAGTGGAAGAAGTGGAACACAGAGTTGCAGTAAGTGATACAAGTGATGTTTCATTTAGAGTACTAGTGATGTTGTGTGAGGTGCACAGAGTTTCTTAACAAGATCCCCAGAAATGACAATGACAGCTGCTGCAAAATCTTACTTAGTACAACATGAGACTCTGTAAGTTCAATACCCTTCACCATGCTTAAAGATGTTAAACTATGTTGGTAGGTATTAGACTGCTGATACCATCTTATGTTGTCTGACTATTGACATAGGTGTTTATCTTTGTTGCCTAGAGAAGTGTCTGGCATGATACACAGCACAATAAATGCTGGACACTACACAATGGTGTCAGAGTAGGGACACAGTATGGGAGTAAGCAGTAGACTTTGACCTCTATCTGGATGTGTTGCATGTGCATCCACTTTGGCATCTGGATTTTCAGCCCAGGTGAGTATATTACAATCAGTATATTTCAATCAATAGGTATATTTGTTCTAAGGGCAGTTTGGTGGAACAATCCGCCGTAGCTGTGTTTTGTTTGTAATGATAGTTGGAGTGGGCCTTTGCAATGCTGTCATTGCCATAAATTGTTTCACAGTTGGACATTCATGATGGATTAGATTGGTAGTTAGATTCACATGCATGACAACTCACTTTTGGGGCACTGTTCAGGTTTTCATAATGGTGGGATATTGCCTTCTTGGAATTGTAGTTCTATTAGTTCTCAGTACTTCACATGCCATTCCCAAGGGCTGTGATGCCAGATGAGTTTACTGCATACGTGGCATGCCATTGAGGGGTATTAGAACATTTGGACTGGGGGGTGTGGTAGGTGGTTTGTTAATTGAAGTGGGGTAAGGTGGTGAGGAAGCATGAAGGACACAACAATTGGGTGACATGAATGTTATGTGGACTTACCAGACTCCATTACCCAGGTATTCCTGTCAGGCCTTCAGCATGCAGTATGTCCAAGGCCTTCTCCTTCCAAGATGTGAAATTAGGGGAAGAAGGTGGGGGCCCACTGCCAGTCTTCAGTATCGCCAGCTGGTGCCAGCTGGTGCTGATGCCATGGAACGCACCTTTCCCCGGAGGTCGTTCCACCTCTGCCTGATGTCCTCCATTGTTCATGGAAAGGTGCCTACAGCATTGACCCTGTTGACTATGCTTTGCCTCAACTCCATTTTCCTGGCAATTGATGTTTGCTGTACTTGTGCTCCGAACAGGTGTGGTACTACGCTGACAGTTTCGTCCACCATGACCCTCAACTCATCAATGGTGAAACATGAGTGTTTTTGTGGGGACATGGTAAAGGTGGTAAAGATGGTAAGGTAGTGTTTAAGGATAAAGTCTGCTAAAAACATGAGTGGTGTGACGTAGGTGCTGTGATGTGAGGGTGACCGTTGTTGTGTGTTGTGTGTAAAAGTCAATTGTGTGTTGTGCAGGTGTGTGATGCATTTGTGGTGCAATGTGTATGGGTGTGAAAAGTATTTATCAAGAAATCTGTGATTGTTGTTCCTCCTCTGTGGCTGTGAGTGGTGTTTGCAAAGGATTGTGGGTTGTGTAGGGGTATGCTATTTAGTGCAGTGCATAGGTGTGGCGAGGGATGTGTGCCAGGTGTGGAGTATTCAAACTATCCAATGTGGTGTTGTGTTCAATGTGATGTGAGTTGAGACCGTCACGGTTCACACCGCCAATGATTTTCCAGCATGGAAGAACCGCTGTTTTGATTTGTGGATCAAAATCTGATGGGAGGATTTTTGTTGGGCTGGTGGTGCTGGTGCTGGAACTGCCGCTTTTCTGTCCTCAAGTGTCCTGACGGTTTTGGAAAATTGGCTGTTTTTTGGCGGACTTCACTGTGTAACTCTTAATATGGCGGCCGGATTACTGCCAACATGGCGGTCTTCTGTCTTCCCAAAATACCACCAACCTATTAATGACCCTCTATGTAAGACTTCGCTGACATTATAACGTTTTCTTTCAAGCCTAGTTTTATGGAAAAGTATAACACTTGTCAGCTGCACAGCTAAGAGACTGGACAGCAACAATGCCTCTCTTCAGGCGCGATTAATGTTTTATGCGGGAAAACAATACCGTTCAGTCCTATAAAACCCAACTGCAAGTGGGCTGGCTGGAGGCGAAGTATTTACCACACCCAGTAAATAATTTAACCTAATGGTAAGGTATTTACTGCATGCAGTAAATACCACCATATCCTGGAAATTAGGCATAACGTAGTAATTGGTACTGCAGCCAATGAATTGTGCAGGGTTCCAGGCTTTTCCCTTGATAAAGTTTCTAAGATTTGACCTGCGCAAAAATTAAAAAACTGGGGTATGTAAGTTATTGAACTTCTTGGAATTCCAGTCTCTGTACAAACTCCTGCTTGCTTGGTGGTTAGAATTCACTCTGATTATGAGTGCACAATTTTTCACACCTTGGAAAAATCCAACAGCCAGAGTTTCAGAATTTATCAAGTAATTACACACGAAAAGAAATGTGCTGAAAAGGGCCATTAGCTGCTGTTTACATTTAAGAAAAAAACGTACCTGACAATAAATATTGAAAGTTATTTCAGAAGAAGTGAATGTAAAAATTAGATTGTATACTCATTTCAGGAACACAAGACTCCTTCTACACAGCTAAAAATTTAAAGGAGGGATGTATATGATTTCGAAGGGTTCATGTTCTGGATAACCTATGATCTCATTTAGATATGACCGTAGATTTCTCCCCTTCGAAACAAAAACAGACTCAGATACTGTGAGATGGTGAGTACATATTCTATTCCCAAAGGAAAGCGCCTCTCCACACAGAGGCGTAACACAGGCTGGTACGGCGCAGCGGGACCCCAGCTCTCCACAGGCCCTCTATTCAGTCATGGACGAATGAATGTCTGTGAAATACAGGAGACACAGTCACACAGGGGCCCCTCCTCACATTCTGCAGAGGGGTCCTTCATTTTTAGGGTCGAGCCTGCATTGTATGCGCTCGTGCATGCGTATCGCAGCGAGACTCTTTAGTGTTCAGAAAAGGGCTCGGAGCCCTGTCAACGTCACGTCAGTGTTTTTTATTGGTTCGTGGGCTTGCCTAATAAAATCTGCTTGCTTTCATTAGTCGAAGGCACGCATACGTCGTCATGCCATTTCCGGTGGCTAGCCCTCCTTGAGCGCAGCGACCAAGTACAGAAAACATGCGAGGCGCACTGTTTTCTGTGCGGCTCGTAGATTTCTTTTTCTCTAGTTTACGAGCGTGATCTCGCTTGGCAGAAGTCGAGCGCTTTACATAGTTAATTGCACTTTTTCGGGTTACGTATATAAATGCACATTTGACCATAGGTGAAAAGTCGGGTTAGGAGTTTACAACGCTTTCAGCTCTAACATGAGCAAACGCGAGACCCGTTGCATTGCGAATGCTTGTTCATTAAGCCACTGGCTTCACAGGTCGACAACCAGAGGCTTATTGTCCGTTTTTTCTTAAGTGGGCTCTGAGAGCACATGAATAGCAGAAAACGTGCCACAAAAGATGTTTCCATGAACGGTGGAACTAATATTTACTATTCTTTATGTAGGGGGCATCATAAAACCACCCAAAGATGCACAGACAGATTGTACCACAAAATTAAATACAACCCGGCAGCAGAGGTGTTTTAAGGCATGAGCAAAATGGGCTCTGGCCAGGGCCCCAGCCTTTCACGGAGCCCCATGATTGATCCAGCTCTATTCTCCACACAGTCCTTTCCTGGTGACCTTGAATGCTTTTTGAAACACTGATTATTTAAAATACCATTTCCCTTTATTGCTAATACAGTTAATGTGTGGGAGTCTAGTGCAAACATTTTGCAGATAAATGGTGTGCTTATGTTTTCAACAACATGCTAAATCCATAAATAGTTTATTTTAGATCAAATTAGGACCTCATATATGAGGAATTGCAGTAGCTCTGCTGCTGTGTGACAATATTGAAAACACACATTATCCCCAAATATTAAATGGAAACACATTTAGAATGTGGACTTGTCTGCTTGTCCAGTGTCCCTGACCCGGCCAAATAGGGCACGAAAAAGCTAAAACTGGATAATAAATGCAAAGCTGCTCCGAATGGGTTCCCCCAAAGTACGTCTGGCTACGGGGCCCTAAATCCTTACAATGTCCCTGCCAGCAGACCAACAGTCAGTTAATTGGCATCTGGGCCTGGTGACCTCCACAGCACGTTGCCTCTTTAGCCTCCCAAGCCTTTCTCCTTCCCACAAAAAACAGGTTTTCAGGAATGGGGCTGGGTGGCAATTACTGTCATTATGTCTACCAGGGAATGACCTCCAAGCTCTAGTCAGCAGTGCTCCGGGGGAGGACTTCTCAGCGATATATTGCGTCTCTTGTCAAGTGATTTTTCTACTCACCATTTTTAGGTTTCTTTAATATTTTCTAGGAAGTTTTACTGGTTTCAGTAATGCCTTGCGTGCCTAAAAGCTCGGTTAGCCTTTTGTGCATTGTATACAGTATGGGGCCAGATGTTCAACTCAGTTCTGAATCTACTATTACTGTTTCCAGTGTAAAAAAAAAAATCATATGGTGGTCCATGAGAGTCACGTGGCAGGATCACGGTAGACTGGTGCACCAACTGACCATATGGGCTGAGCCGTCCAATCTGGTTAATCTTGTCCATAATCTCCCATAGCCAGGTATGAATGGAAGCATTATTTGACCAGATAATCTTTGCAGTGTTTTGCACTTCACAAACTTTGCGGTTTACATTCACTTCGACCCAATCAAAGTTCTTTGTGAGATATTTGTCATCTCATACTTTGACTATTTTACAATAATCAAAACCAGGAAACCTAGAAAAAATACTTAGACACAAATTTGCAGAATTGTTCCATGCACGGTTTCCTTTTGTAGTTTTCTTTCCACACAGAATTGTGAAGGGAAGTAACATTGTGACACCTCTTTGAGCAGGAACTGCAATTATAAGTGGTGTGATGTTTAGTTCAGCCCCTAATAACATTTTGGCAGATCAGACCTACCAGAAATTAATAGGTCAAATGTTCACCATAAATACCGGTAAACACGAATGATCGTGCAGTAAATAAATTCTGCCCGGTATGGCCAATTCCTAAGCAAAACTTAGAATAAGTGATATTATTGTTCCTAATAAATGTTAGTCACCTTGTTGTCTAAACAAGAATGCATGCAACATATTTTTTAAACAAAATCGGGATTTTCATGAAAACGTGGCACGACAAAACTCATTGCAATCTTCAAGTGGTAGATTTGTCGCAAAGATCTGCTGAGTTACTTCAAAAAATGTTAAAAGTTCGAGCATCCCCTCCCCGCCACTCCTTCTTCCTAATCCATGGGCTTCTGCCTCTGACTCTTACCAGGTGTGATGGGACTGCCCAATAACAAAGCCATCTGCAATATATTTTAAAAAAAGACGTATTGTTTGTGCTTTTACTTGAGAGGCTGAGAAACATCGCGGCTGGTAGACTACTCTCAGTGCCCTACAAGAAGCCCCTCCATGTTTCATTGTCCTCTTGAGACAAGCCCCTTATCAGTAATGATAGACATTGTTTGCTTTAGGTGGTTGGGCTTACATTTCTTGTTACCTAGTACTTTCCTGTTGCTGCTACAATATTATCAGCAACTCTCAAATGGACACATCCCCCCCCCCCCCCTCCACTGGCCGGTGAAGGGGGGGGGGGCTTGTCAGACTGCTTTTGAAGCAAACAACTTCTGGTAAGGTGAGTTTGGTGCCCCTCCTTAGCTCCTTAAGGAAGATGAGTAACAGCCTCGGGGAGAATGGCCGGGTCAGGGCAGATTGTGTTAGAGGGCAGATGCTTATCTAGGTGGACAGGAATGTGGTCCTGGGAGCGGGAAGGGGGTGAGGACAGAATGAAATACAACCCCTCTCCTGGGGCTATAAAGGGACAGTCCAAACTGGCTGCAGTGTACTCTCGTGCTCTCGCCACAAGGTACATCTGAAGCCCAGGGTCCTCTCACCAGCCGCCATCATGAGTAGAAGCTTCAGCAGCCGATCTGCCTACAGTGTGCCAAGCAGGGGCGTTGCATTTGGGGGCGAGACCTTCAGCATCGCCAGAGGGGTGCACAGCTCTGGTGGGGCTGGCTTTGGAGGGTCCTCCTTCGCTAGTGATGCTGGGGCTGGCTTTGGGGGGTCCTCCTTCCGTAGTGGTGCTGGCTTTGGGGGTGGCTTCGGTGGTGGTGCTGGGGGTGCTAGCTCTAGTTTCAGCTTCAGTGCAGGGGGTGGTGATGGCGGCCTCCTTGGCAGCAGCGGGGAAAAGGAGGTCATGCAGAACCTCAATGACCGCCTGGCTGCCTACCTGGACAAGGTGAGGGCCCTGGAGACCGCAAACAACGACCTGGAGCTCAAGATCCGCGACTGGTACGAGAAGCACCAGAGCAGCAGCAGTCAGCGCGTGAATGACTTCAGCAAGTACTACGTCACCATCGACGACCTGCGCAACAAGGTAAGAGGGGGGGCAGATACCAGCTGCACTGCAGGCCGCTGTACGAGCTGTCGATTATACTTTGAGATTAAAGGTGTGAAACAAAACAAAGTGGCTGGCAGACTTCCCTCGAAACGTGTCCATCGTGTTTCGGAGTAGCGGTGGCTATGACACCTTTCCTCTACCCCCTTTGTTTCCTGCATCCTTTCTGCAGCCTTCCATCCAGCCTCCAAGTTGAGATAACTTATGTCCATCTTTGTCACTTGCGCTCTCTAGTCAGTCTCTCTGGCTCAGTTTTTCGGTCTCTCCTTCCTCAATGTTTCTCCGTCCTCTTCAGCTTTACGTCCTTCCTCTATTTACTTAGAAGGGACATTTCACATTGAGCACTGGAAGCAACCTGGGCGGGTGCGACCGGTAAAGGGAATGAGAGAGAGCCCGTGAGCCTGCGAACTCTACTGAACCCTTCACCATTTGTAATATTTTAGACAATTACTACCAATTAGACAGAATGTGCGTTGTCATGTATTAGTAGCCTCGTAATCTGCAGCCCTTAAACTTCACAGCTTCGGCCTTATAATTCCTGACAGAGAGGGAGAAACCGTAACGTAACGTACACGGTGACGTAACGTCCACCCTTGCGAGACAGGATATGGGCGCGGTCAGAGTTGTGGTGGTAGTGAGGGCATTACTATCAGTCCTCTCCTGAGGGACACATGTAGGCAAACTTTGGCCACAACAGACCCCCTGGTATGTATTCGTTGTGGCCTTAAACTATTTTAAGTGTTGCTTTTCGCCCCATGGCCGGTCCCCAGTTGGTATATGTGTGAGCCACAATGTCCCCATTGCACGTTATATAGTTTTTGTTGCCAAAACTCTCCCTCGAGCACTCCGAATGCTGCATAGCAGAAGCAGATAGCCTCCTGCTACTGTAAGGCTACTCCACCAAACAAATATGTATCAGCAATCCCTACGCCACAGTTGTATTTTTTCTGAACCGGCCCATGATGTCACGGTGCCTCCAAAATAGCAAACGAGGTGACTCAGGGGTACAAGTTGGTCTCCATAGTATGACACGGCGCGAGTGTAGGTAACAAGTGCAAAACATCCATTTCCCTAAGAGGATCAAACTTTTGTGATTTTAGTAACAATTTCTAGTTTTTCGGACCAAATTTCATTGCACGATGGGAGCTGGGGGAGAGGCTGCGGCGTTAGGACCAGAGCTGCCGACTTTGAAGCTGGGGTACTGGATTCTAGCCTCGGCGCCGCTCAACATCCTGTGATTCTAGGCAAACCACTTAATCACCCAGTGTCGGAAAAATAATGATCTGTCGTGCAATGTAACTAATGGCGCTCATGTAAAGTAACCCAACGCTCTTGGATCGAGTTCGCGCTATATAACATTGAAAACAATAACTTAAATACAAATATAGTCAGACACTCCTCATTAGCAGCCAGACTTGTTACGCCAGGAGTGGATTGACCCCTTGGGAAGGAGCCAATACGTAGCTCACATTACAAACCTAAATGCTCCTAAGCACATTAATTAATTATTGGATAGTATAGTTGGTGATTATGAAAGGCACTAGATGACCAAATGCTGCGCCGGGACTAGAGTTCATGGAGATCAGTTGCCCACATCCTTGCCCAACATATTGCTTAATCGTATGCCAATGTCCTCCTCTTCCAAGCGCCACCCCCGCACACAGTACTCAGATAACCATATGTTTAAAGTCTTCAATAAATATACGTTTCCAGCTTCGCTAGACATTGCTTCTGCTGAGACACACTCCCCTGAGAAGTGTGAAAGTCGCCTCCTCTTACAATAAAAAACAAGCATTGGTAAAGTCATTAGGCCTGGGTTGTAATGTAAGTGCATTTGTATAGCGCTTCCTGCCACTGAACAACGCGTTGGAGGATTTTATGCCCGGCAGCACAGTGGTCCAGAAGCCAAGGTTAGTGGTACAGTCTATTGGTTATGGGATATTCTATCTTAGTGGGGTTAGTCCTATTCTTCCAAGAAAACCTCCCATGCATTTTCTCAATTCTGTTCTTTGTAAAGATTGGACTAGTAGGAGTCTGGTATAGTGTTAATTCGCGACCACATGTAGAGTTAGTATTTGAGAGTGAATCTCACGGGAATTAGCCAACAGGATTAGACAGAGAGGGGTATAGCTGTAAATCAGTCCTGATACAGTGCATAATAAGCACTTAACTTGAGATGGAAGGACGAGCTCAAGTAGCCAATAACAGAAGGTGAGATTGGGCTGAGCCAAGTCCTGATTTACAAAGGTTCAAGACAATGGCTGATAGCAGCTGGTCGAAAAAAGCCAGTTGTTGAAAGGGACAGACAAAAATCCCACTCTGTACAGAATGTTAGCAACAGAGATATTTGACAGACACCAGTCCAACATACCTACCTTCAGCCCTAATAATGTTATCATAAGTATTGTCAGTAACCTACAGCACATCTATAGGTAACAGCCATCCCCGGGTTTAGAAGAGTGGTCTTTTCACCCAAAGTGTAAGTATAGCAATAACTGTGTCAGTGGAATATCTCCTTTATCTAAGAAGGTGGCTTCATTCCCTAGGCCAACCTCCCCAAACTTTCTGCATGTTCTGTACTATTAGTTTATGTAGAGCACCTCTGGAGTATTAACCAGTTATTTTACTGTCATTACCTTTTCTGTCTTCCAGATCAGCGGCGCCACCATTTACAATGCCCGCTTAGTGCTACAGATCGACAATGCCAGGCTGGCAGCTGATGACTTCAAACTGAAGTGAGTCTGAGCTCAGGGGAGGGATCTCAAAATTAAGTTGGTCTCCTTCTAGAACTTTCTACCTCTACTAGATCTTTCAAATCATGCAGAGAAGCACACTGTCTCCAAAACACCCTACATGAGTGTTCCACCCAATTGGCACCTCATGAAATAATTGTACCTGTCAATACAACCTATGACATGATGTGTATTCAATTTTCATGGGACTGACTGTTGTTATTTTATGGAACACAGTGGGACCTTAGTACAAGATTCTTACTTTACTTAAAGGACCCTGCATCATTAGTTCCTTTTTTACCACTGATATCTATTTAACCTGATACATTCTCTGCAAAAGATATCATAAGTAAAGGCTGTTGGTGACTTTAAAGAACTGCAGCTGCACTGTGCCCACTACTTTTCCAATCTTCCTACTAAATTTATTGGTGTTGTTTCTTTAGATCGACAAGTAGTACTGCACCACTCTATTATGGTATCATTTTTAGTTCATCAGAGTATTACCTCTAGATATAGCGCTACAAATGACTGAAAGTTAACAAAGCTCTCTGTAACCTTTTGCCTTCATTTTAGGTTAGTGTTACTATGCAGCCTCACCTTGTGTTCAAAATGCTGTGCACAGTTTCTTGGAGAGACTTAGAGATGCCATTTTTTTTATTTAAGAAGAACTGTCATAGAAGTACTTATACTGCTAAAAGTAGAGCTCCAAATCTGTTTCTTTTAACTTCATACATTTAATAATTGTCTTTTTCACAGACTCATAGCGACCCAGTTACTAACTAT
The DNA here is from genome assembly GCF_031143425.1 of Pleurodeles waltl. Taxonomy (NCBI): domain Eukaryota; kingdom Metazoa; phylum Chordata; class Amphibia; order Caudata; family Salamandridae; genus Pleurodeles; species Pleurodeles waltl. The sequence goes on along the minus strand of NC_090445.1, from coordinate 143,325,582 downwards.
TGGCACGCCAGTAGTATAATTTGTAATTTATTGTAACTTTTTTAAAATCAAAATACCACTCCCTTGTAAAAAGTTTTTGTACGGCACAGTCCTTACTCACCATACTTGGCTCACAGTTCGGGTTGTTGGATGCATTTGTGTAAAAGGGAGGTGACTTTGAGGAGCTGACAATACAGTTAGCTGCAGGGGAGTAGGGTAACTTATGGAAACTACTATTAAAGCAATACATTTTCCATGGCCTTCTTCAGGTATGAGAATGAGCTGGCCATGCGCCAGAGCGTGGAGGCTGACATTATTGGGCTGCGCAGAGTCCTGGATGAGCTGACCATGTCAAGATCGGACCTGGAGCTGCAGATCGAGAGCGTGACTGAGGAGCTGGCCTATCTCAAGAAGAACCACCAAGAGGTACAAGGCAGACCTATTACTTTGCTTTCCCGCCAAACCAGAAATACGTGGTGTAAAAAAAATAGTTCCAACATAGGAAAGACCTTTAATACTTATTCATTTCATCAAGTCTGACATTTTGTACGAGAGTATGCTTGGCATCTAGTGCTGTTTTCAGGAGAATAATGATGGGGCCTTTTTTACTTTGTAGGCATAACGTGTATGTATCACTGTTAATGCAGTCTGTTAATGAAAGTGTGGTCTCTTGGTAATGAGTGATTACAAGGGGAAAGATGGGACTATAAGTAGGAGGAATGAACTATTGTAAAAAGTAGCATCTGATTAGGATAGAGTGGTCCTGTTTGCTAATGTTTTCTACTAAGAGTGTGTGATAAAAAATTGTATTGAACCGATTATTTTTTTTAATCAGAAATGTAAAGACAACAGCAAAGCAATACATTAGGGGCCCAACTCACAAAGATACCTATATGTAGTGAAGTTATGAGTGCAGTCTCCACACTTGCAGCACAGTCTCCACATTCATGGCGGAATCTCCGGACGGTGCACTTTCTGTAGTGCGTCGTATGGAGATTCTGCCCCTAGTGTGGAAACTCTGCACTTGTAACTTTACCACACGTAAGTTACCTTTGTGAATCGGGCTCAGTGTCTTTGGCAGCAGAACTGCTAAATAGCTATATGGTGGCAGCAATTAGTGATAAATAGGACAGTACAACCACTGTAAATTCTGTATAATCAACAAACGCATACATATTCATTGTAAATTATACATACTTAAAAACTCAGGGAGACAGATAGCATTCTGTCCATTTGCTTTTTCTCAGTAATTTGCCAAACATCCCACTATGCTTGATCAAGTGACAAAGGCAGACCGAGGTCAGGTTCGAAAGATAACTTTCTAGATACCACAACATACCTTCCCAATATATAGGTTGTTGTTCTTGTAAAGAGGGTGCACTACATTAAGTAGTAGATCTACTGCAGGTGTGTGTGTGTGTGGGGGGGTGTTTCTATAGGCAGAGAGTGTGTGCTCGTTTGACAAGTGTTTCGTTTTGGCAGGGGAGTTCATCTATTACAGCGAGGTTTACTGAATGAGATTGTTGTCTATTAAGTTGTTATGAGGTGTGACCGATTGGATAGCATGAGGGTGTACTTTACAGGGTCCATTTTTCATCTTAAAAAGAACTACTTCCTACATAGTGTGACCTTAAGGATAGGACTTTGTCTATTGGGCAAGTGTGCAGTCTATTGTGATATGACCTACATGATGAGGCTTATTAACAATGCACACAAGGGTGTGGTCCACCAAAAGGGTTACAGTCAAGAGGTGGGATGGCATAGTGCATAAGGCATCATGGTCTGCTAAATATGAAGTGTGATTTTTGTATCATAAAGTATATTTCATTGATTGTATGTGGCCAATGTGGAGGACGTCAGGGCTAGGGTTTAGGGGCCTGAAGTAAGGACAAGCAGGTCACAAATAAGGAGTGCAAATTGCATATTGTCTTTTTGCAACCTAGCATTTATTTTGTGATGTGACCTGTGTACTAACAAATTGCAATCCAAAACTCTCATTCGCAGTGGGTCATGAAATGAACTGCCTAATGAATATTAATTTACATTCCCTATGATTAGCTATACATGCAACAATGGCAAATGTTTGGTAAGACGTGGAGGAGCAGGCATTTGGCCCTGTAGATCTCTGCCTACTCCCCCTTGGCCACTGACACTATTCCCAATAAGTGAGCTGCCCTAAGGCAACAGCTTTTCCATTCTGATTTAGTTTCCACTCCATCTCGGACATCAGTAACTGATCAACGGTTTGCTACATCAATTGCATCATAATCCATTGACCAGAAATGAGAGCAGGAGAGGACGTCTCTTTCAAAAGCCATGATTTGAAATTAAGAAAGGGGAGCAAAATCCCTTTTATGTGCTGGACAGGCATTTCTGCTTACTAAAAGGGCTTCAGTGTTTTGTAAAATGCCTATTTGGTGCTGAAAAATCTGCAGCTTTGCAATTTGCTGGGTTTGCAACTGCAAGAGGGCCTCATGTTGCAGACCATATAATTATCTTATGTGAGAAGAAAGACAAAGTGTAATGGGGAGCGGTGGGTAGTGTAGTCATTGATAGGCCGTGTGTTTGAGTGGAAGTGCAACATTTAACTAGGTAGCATAGTCTTTTCGTACGCGATATGTTTCAGTGGAAGGGCTGTGATAGAACTGAATCTGATCTAGGCGACAGCAATCCTGCGAGAAGCGTCTAATGAAAGTCGTGTTGTTTAATAATGGGCCATAGCAGACATGTGGGCTAGTAGAAACGGTTGAATCTAGTAGGAAGAGTTGTGATCTAATGGGAGAGCTGTGAACTTGAAGCACTGGGAGGTTATAGTGAAAGGGGGCATTATAATATTGCATTTTAAAAGTTTAAATCTCAGTTTCCTTACACTGTTTCTATGTGTTCTATCAATATTGTAACTCATTTCTATTGAGCCTATTCCTAGGGCATCTCCTTCTAAATCTAGTGTTTTTTAAAACGTGTTACAAGTGTATTAATTCTCCTTAAAATTAACTAAGAGCCAATTGTCTCATTGCTGTCCTAGGAAATGCAGTCTGTGTCTGGGAATGTTTCTGGCCAAATAAATGTTGAGATGGACGCTGCTCCTGGAAACAACCTGACTGAAATCCTGAATAACATGAGAGCTGATTATGAGTTGCTGGCAGAGAAGAACCGCAAAGAAGCTCAGGCTCAGTTCTTGAAGGCGGTAAGAAGCTAGTTACAGCAAACCACATTATACAATATAACACTGTGCATCAATCAACCCTGGGACATGGTCTCTAGTAGCCACTAGCCCACCTCAAAGAATACCATGCCTGCTGAATCCTAACCATATCCTGTTTCTGTGTGCTTAGTCTGAAGAATTGAAAGTGCAGATCACTGAGAACGTGCAGGCGGTGCAGTCATCTAAGAGCGAGGTGACAGATACTCGTCGTAGTCTTCAGAGCTTGGAGATCGAGCTTCAATCTCAGCTGGCCATGGTATGTATGTTTCAGATACCATGAATGTTGATTTTCCTAACATAGAGAAATACAGTTTTACATACATAAATGCATAATTTTCAGCACTGCATTACTATGTAGCTAGGTTTGCAAAATTCGGGTAACCTACATACTTTCCTTTGCAGTATTGTTGCTGTTACATCATTAGAAGTACGTAGAAGGAGGCTACCTCAATTCATAGGCGACATTCCCACTAAAAATAATGAGCATTTTCAAATTCTGAAAAGAGAATACAAATGATATAGCTGTACCTAAATTAGAGAGCAGATATTTGTATTTAGATTTGTTGTGCACACATTCGCCCGAAGCTTGCATGGCTCGATAGCTGAAAATAATTCATGAGATAAGGTGCATCAACATTAGGTAAATAGGTTATAAGGATTTTCCTAAATGCAAGATAATTTTAAGCAGATTTCTGGAGTTTTCGGCCTAGGTGGGTGAGCACATTAAATATTGCTAAACACAATATTTGCAAACTGATTGTATTGTCCAGGAAATGAGATAGATCCGAATGAATGGTGTTCTGTTGCCTGTTGTCCACCCATGATTGCACTCCACAATAGCCAGATATTGGAGGACGCTGTTAACCTGATCACCCAGAAGCAGAAGATAAGATGTTGACCTAAGTTACTGGATATGATTTCAAAGATTCAAAAATGTGCATGTGACTGAGAGTGGCCAGATATAAAGCTTAAATATTCATCAAATTATTTTGTGTTGTGAATGGAGTTGTGAGGAGAGTGCGTGCTCATTAGTATTTTAAGCAGTTTACATCTTTGATCGAGGAAAATTATAATTTTCCATCTTTTTTACTTCACCACAGGCCATGATTAATATATAAATGGATTAGGCTTTCCAAACTCCTCTAAATACTAATAACGTATCATTCTTACAGATATTTTAACATTTAACTGTTTCTACAATACCGTCTGCTGAGCTCCTCTTCTAAATACACTACGACAGCAGCAAATACTTGTTTTCTAAAACAACTCTAGGTTTGCTTGGTTTGCCAGCCTCTTTGGCACAGTAGTAGCGCTTCGGCCAGTTCTGTCATACGCTTCCTCCTTCTTTTACAGAAAAGCTCCCTGGAAGCAACCTTAGCAGAGACGGAAGGAGGCTACGGGGAACAGCTCATGCAGATACAACAGCGGATCAGCGGCCTGGAGGAGCAGCTCATGCAGCTCCGCAGCGACATGGAGCAGCAGAGATTTGAGTACCAGAGGCTCCTGGACATCAAGACACGGCTGGAGATGGAGATCGAGACCTACCGGCGCCTGCTAGATGGAGAGTTCGAGTAAGTTGAAGTAAAGAATAACTGCAGAGATCTCTCATAATTCTCTTATAGGTGTAATGACCATGTCCTTGCTGGAAGGAAGTAGATCATTGGTAAGAAGCCTTTAATGGAGCAAAACTGATACCCATTCTCTTGACATGGATGGAATGCCATTAATGACCGTTCCTAATGGCTCCATAGGCTTCTTTGGAGTGGTGTTTGGGTCCATTGCAAAGGCAGTGCCTCACTGAAATCCATCCATAATAGTAGCCACATATTCTTCAATGAATGCTCGTTCATAGCCATCATCAATTAGCCAATGACTACTCTTGAAATGAGTGTCTTTCATGGCAAGTGCCAATAGCCCTCAGCTTTTTAATGGAGTCTAACTCAGCATTAAATGCCCGTTAGTTTTAAAGTCTTTTAATCATAGGCACCGTAAGGCACCGTTAGGCAGTAAAATAGCATTTAATGCAACGATACTGCTTTTTGTAAGCCTTGCTCATAGACTGTATTGAAGTACAAGGATAACCCTATATGCCCACAGTAGCAAGAGAATTAATTTAATATATGCACAATTGTCCCCTGGGACTTTTTCTAAGTTGGACACCTTGTAAATGCCTCCAAGGAATCCCGTATTACATTTCTTTATTAGTCATCATACAACAAATGTTACTCGTTGCTCACTGCATGAGTCCATCATATGCCCATCATGACAGTTGTCATAGACTTCATGAAGTCTCACTCATGGCCGGTGCCACTGGCATTCACTACATTAATTGATCTTTACAGCGTGAACGGGCCTGTAGACTTGGCCGGACTTTTGCTCAACCACACTATCAGTGCGCCTTACACCGTTATTGGGGTTTCTGTATACACTCTCCAACTGAATACCACATTTTGTCTGGTTTCCCATGTGTATATGTTTTCAGAATCTGGTTTTCAAATTGCTATTGAGAACTGTACAAAAGGACAGATTTTTTCTTGCAGGGTGACTTCAGTAAAGCATTATAAATGTTGTCAGGTCAGCATAATATGAATAACGAGAAACCAACAGCATGATTTGAACCAGTAAAAATAATAGAACATTACCACACTTACAGCAACACAAGTGAAACTCTGCATTCAATTGTTGTTCTGTCATAAGAAACAACGATCTGAATATTACAGAATTATGCTTTACAAAATATCAGAATTATATTCTTCAGTTTAACTTCTCTCCCATTTCCTAAGCACTGCCTTCCTGGGATTGTTGTAAACATCACACAGCCATTGAGGGGAAAAGCACAGATTCCAGTTTAAATGTCTCTCTAAATGTGTGCATGTCTAGAAATACTTATATACCGTTGGCCTGGGTAGCATCTGTTATTTTATTACCAAAATACCCTTCTGGATGACTGTGCACCCTACAAATACACGTTATGTAATGTCATGTCATGTAATTTTATGCTTCTTAGGGCACGTTAGATTTAGAATATTATGCCATTTTCATTGATAATAGCTGCAGTCATTAACAGTTCTTTTTTTAACAGCAACGCGGGCAAATCATCGTTCCAGGTGTCATCTAGTAAAAGTTCAACAGTTTCCTCTTCCCAAACAACATCTTCTTCGCAGATCGCTAGCACCGAGGTGATTTCGCAGACATCGTCGGTGGATTCCAAAAAAGGTGCGTATTTCCCGGGTTGCTTTTGACTCCATCTCAGATACTGACAGTAGTGAAGTGAGTGGCCGGTTGTCACGGGTTATGGTTGAAAATGTGTGCCTTGTCTTACATGGGGATCAGTCAATGCCGTATCATTATACAATCAGCAGTGCCTTCGACTCTTCAGGTGCAAAACGTGTCTCAAGAGATAGCACCCCTCTATGAAATTTGGATGAATACATTGGTCCTGAAACTTGATAAAAACAAGTTTAACAAAACAAGAGTGACAAGCTCAATGGCGACCTAAAGCCATCTTGCGTACTGGCACAAGCAGTGAAGTACAAATGAACTAGAACACATACCAATGGCTGATAGTGTGAAAAATAATTTATAACAGCAACAATAAAATGTCCAATAAAATCTCAGATGAGTATCATATCCCTGGCTCAGAGGCAAAAATGGACAAAACGAAACAAAAACTATTGGAAAACAATTAGAAGTTGTCTGCAAGTATACCGGGAAGAGAAAAAAACAGAAAGGTAAACAAATTTATGTCCATGTTTTTATATGCAATGCAAAAGCAAACAAAAAAGTAAACAATAAGGAAAGAGAAGGCAAGAAATAAAAGAATCGAGGTGGTATGGAGCAAGAAAAACAGGACTGGGACACCAAAATTCCGGAGAAAGCAAACGAGCAGAAATGTAAACTAGCCATGGTTGATGAGAAAGGACACAAGTAGGGAGAGGGTGCAGTGGAAGAAGAGAAGTAGGCGGGAAGTACGAAAGGGGGGATGATACTGGAAGATAAGGAGGCAGGCGAGGGGGATGCGCACTCTCCCGTGAATGACAGCTTCACTAGTGGAGGCAGAGATGAGAAAGAAGAGATTAACCACGTTGAAACATCAATCTAGTGGATGACATACATTTTAAAAAATTGTCGAAAAGCGTTCATCCAAAGATGTGCATCTGAACATTTCTCCTAATCACCTGGAATTGAAAAGCAAGCGCGCAGATTAAGCTGGGGCCTGCGAGACTCTTCTTCCCAGAGTTATTTATTGGCCTTTAGGCGATAGTATCAAGTCTCCCTCTGGCACTCAGTATGGCTCTGTTTGTTATCACACCAGTCTTGACAGATGCTTCAGTAGATGTACTAACTTATAGGACATCACAGCGCAGCCACTTAACTTGCCCTAGGAAACAGAGCATCTCAGAGCACAGTTAATTAAGGGGCAGCTCTGCTGCTCTCTTCCCCAGCTCTGGCCCTCTTCCAGGCTGCCTAACAAAAGTGTGTGTGATGTCTAGCACAGGTTTGGTGCTGGAAACGCAGCCTTCCAGCAAAAACATACTATGCTTAGACATACTCTATTTCACCTGCATTATATTTTTTCTGTACAGTTCAGCACAGGTGCAATGCGGCAAAAGGTAGGAAAAAGTACGAACCGTTTTCCTAGTTAGTGCCTGCCTCGTAGAGGTGGTATTTTTTTGGCAACAGATCTGTGTGCCATTGTGTAACATAAGCTTTGTTTTAAAAATCGTGGGTGGTAGCATGGGAACGCCCATGTTCCACTGATGGGGTGCCACCTTGATGCTAAGTAATGCTAAGAACCATAAACTTCTAATTGTGGTATTTTTAAAGTAGTTTTTCAGTATAAAAAAGTTTGGTCTGGAAAGTAAATACTTTATCAACACTTCGCCCCAGTTTGCTTCACTTTTTGCAGCTTTGCACCAGTGAAAATATGTTTGGTACAGGTAATGAGAAAGATTGCATTAGCGGTACTGGAGGATCAGGTGAACTAGGCTATAGTGGTTGGACTTGGTAAGAACGGAGGGAGCGATGTACATAAGGGAACGCACCATGAATCACTTTCCATCTGTGATCAGCCAAATAATGTTTATGAAGGTGAAATGAGAAACCAGAGTAAATTGTCCTATTTTCTTTCTGTGAACTGGGTTGAGAAGGAAAGCACTCTTCCCACAGAGAAGCTTTAGAACCTGCTCAGTTACTCATGTGAATTATGTCTCAATTGAATGGGATGCTAATTTTAGGACGCAGACAGAATTACTTTGAAACAAACCTTTCTATTGGGAAATATAACACACCGTGTATAATTACAACAGGATGCATAACCTGTCTCCATTTGATTCTCATTGTTTTGAATTGTGGTTGCATTTATATAGCATTTTGGGCTTAGTAGCATGCTACCCAGAGGACTTGGCTGCAACCTTGTGTCAGTCTTGTGGCCTATGTGAGTTGTGTTTTGATGTCATTTATGAAAAACACCGTTATTCTCTTATCGTGTTTCTGTTAAGGCATCTGGGACCACAGCTAAACTGAAGGAGTAAGCGATAGGTCTCTCAGGCTTATCGAAGCAAGTGTTTAGTGAAAAAGTGTGTGTAGCGTGGCCTATGGAGGACCTTTTCTGGTGTTGTGCGTGTATATCCGAGGCTGCAGTTGTGATGGAGCAAAGGAGAGTAAGGAATAGCTGCACATGTCTGGACTTTTAGGTTTGTACCTTTGTGTTTTTCATATTACCAATTTTGTGCAATAAAATTCTACTTTGCGCTTGTTGTTTCCTGACAATTCTCCAGACCCTAGCAAAACCAGGAAGGTGAAGACCATCGTTGAGGAGGTCGTTGATGGTGTAGTTGTTTCTTCCCACATTCAGGAAATCGAAGAAGACGTGACAAATAAGAAATGAGCAACTAATAAAAGGGATCAGTCTCACAAAAGAAAGATTACCCAAAGAAAGGAACCATTTATCACTTAGCTGAACTTCTGTTATGATCAATTTAAGAGCAAAGCAATACTCTGAGAAAAGGGCAAACCATAATCATCAGCAATCTTCTCAAGAGCACTAAATATTTCACCACTGAATTGCACGTTTCTGGTCGTACAACGCAACTCAAAGCTTGGATTGTTTTCACCATCTTGGACTATTTTCCTGTTAACATGGTAAAGGAGCTTGGAAAAGCCAGAGATATGTCCAGTTTCTGTGCTGTAAATGCTTGGGGCAATGAACAACTCCCACAGCTAGCCTACTAGAAGCAAGGCAAAGCAAAAGAACATTAGCTAGTAACACAACACCCTTGATCACCTTCCTACCTGCTATTGTATTGCAAGATATGTAACTAACAAATAAAGAGGAAAAAAGCTGATCATAAATGTATCTCACAAAGTGTTGTAGAGATGAACATTCATTGTTTAAATGCATTGGCTCATAAAACATAACTAAAGTTCCAATGAATGAAGTTTCTTTATTTAGGTTTGTGGTTGAATAAATTTTCTCTTTCAAGCAACCAACTCAGTCATTGTTGTAATTCTTTTCAGTGTATCAGGTACTGGTATTGAGCTCCCTAATCTTGTCAGACTGTTCTGCATATCACAGCATGTCCTCCCTGTTACACTGTCTTATACCGGGATGCAATCCAGATAACACCGCATACCCTCTGCTACTATACCCTTCTCATACATGCACAAAATCCAGGTATCTCAGTGTGTCCTCTGAAGCAATACCTCTTTGATACACAAATCATATCCAGATATCACAGCGTGTCCTTTGCTGCTATAGCTCTCTTACAAATGGACGACATCTAAATATGACAGCATGATCTCAGCTCCTATCCCTCTCTACCAGAGGCAACATCCAGATATATCAGTGTACCCTACGTTACTATACCCCTCTCATAAATGAATCACATCCAGATATCACAGTGCGCTATCTGCTTCTATATCTACCTTACAGAGTAATAAAATCCAGGCATCAGAGCACGACCTCTGCTGTTATTCTTCTTTCATACGCAAATCACATCCAGATATGACAGCATGTCCAGATATCTCAATATTTTCTCAGCTGCTATACCTCTGTTACACAGGGAGGACATCCAGATATCACAGTGTGTCTTCTGATGCTATACCTCTATCACACATGAATCACAATGTTGATATTGCAGCGTGTCCTCTGTGCTTACACCTCACTTATATAGGAATCATGTCCAGATATCACAGCATGTCCTCTGCTGCTATACCTCTCTCATCCAGAAATTACATCCTAATATTACAGTGTGTTCTCTGCTGCTGTACGTCTCTCATGCAGAAGGAAGGCACAGTGTGTCGTCTTCCGCTAAAACCATTGCATTGAGGAATGACATCCAGCAATCACAGTGTGTTCATTGCTACTATAGGTATCTCGTGTGGGAATGACATCCAGATAGCACAAGGTGTCCTCTAGAACGGATGGGGATTTTCTTCCATTTTACAGACCATTGCGTACACATGCATGTAGAGCAGCTGAGCATGTGCTCAATAGCTCTACCTTTGATTTTGAATGGATGGACACTCCACGCTAAGAAAAGCCATGTGCTCTTAAAATAGATCAGTCAGGAGAAGAGGTCAAATCAGTGTCTCTTCTACAGTTGGCTAAATAAATTCACCAGATTTACACCAAAAAGATTTGATCCAGCAGATAAAGCCCACAAGCCTGATGTCATTCTCTGTCTATTGATAACGACTATGGGAAATCTTTAGAGAAAATTGTCATTAAAGGCCATCCCTGTCTCCTTCCCTGATCTTTGAACCTCATTGGATTCGTAGGCTCTTACATTAGTTATGGCTGAATTGCTAAAAATGTAGCATGGATTGGGTACAAAGTGCCATCGTTTGACAACTTGGGAGGGCATCTCAGTTGCTCGGGGATGCACTGGTAGACAGAGTGGAGTCTCTGTAGAATGGGTACATGTTCCCTTTAACTTTACAAATAAATTGTAACAGGATATAAGTCGTTCTTGCAGATAAACATACTTATATCACAAGACCAGATCCATTCTCAGACAGAGAGATCCAGATGCGGCTTCAATGCTACTCACATTCACTATCAAATACACCCTGACGCTTGCCACTTCCCTGCTTGCATCACTGCTTCGTGTCACCATATGCGATAGATGCAATTCAGACATCACTGACAGGCAACTGCCACTCTGGTAATGTCAATACAGCCACATGTTCAAATGCATATGATTGACTGGCCTGAAATATGTAATCATGTGTATAGCATTTCTGTGCACCGACGTCTCACTATTTACTACTTAGCATTTTAAGGTTTACAATGCTGTTTAATCCGAAACCCCATTGGCAGCCTTTTATTTCAGATCATTTTAGCCATAGCATCTGGATCTTTTAGTTACTGGTTTCTTGTTTTCTTTTCTGTTTTTAGTGAGTTGTGAGCACTACATACAGTTGATTGAGTGTAAATTTAGACTGTTGAGGGACAACTCATTTATTGGAAAGGGTCCCCTGTAAACAGATGTGGGCTCACACATCACCTGCCAAGATGCAATAAGGAAAAGGAAGCAGGAGCTTCCAGGTCATGTGACTATTAGAAAATGTTCTTTCTAGTAGTCCGCTTACTATTTAATCCACTCACAGTGACTGCGAGCAGGTGATCTGTCCGACTCCTGCAAACATGATGCATTTTACCTGAAATATCTACATACTTTCTCACAAAACTCTCTGCTATTAATTTTGGGGTTTGAAAAGTGTAAATATTATAGAGGGTTGAATAACAAGATGACGTTGGTTCTTTTCTTGAAAATAAATCTCTTGGGATCAGAGGTGGATTCTCAGATCACCAGCAAAGACGGGTGGTTCGAATAAGGAAAAGGAGCAAGGACTAGAGCCTGAAATTAAATCATCCACATTTCTCTGACTCTTCTCTGTAGGGCAGGGGACAAGTTAATAGAAGTCTCGCCCCTGTTGATGAGAGGTGCATCAGTCTTTCGGTCAATGTGGACAGTTAGGAAACGTTCTTTTCTAGTGGTCTACTTTCTGTTTAGTGTGCACATTATAACTCTGAGAAAGGAATGGTGCCCATTTAAACTTAACTTAGTGCACTTACCTCTATCAAATATCCGGCATTATTTAAAATGTATTTTAAGATATTTCAAAGTACTGTGAGGATTTTTCAGTTAACATGAAACGGCATCGAAGGTTGCATGCACCTTGACTTATCAGCACATCTGCACTGCCCTGAGAAAGAAGGGAACTGGTTGGATGTTGGAAGAGTACAGTTTGTGTTGGAGTGGGCTGTATGCAGAATGCTACTATGTAATTTGAGGTATTTGTTTGGGAGATATGTTGCAGATAGCGCAGGCCAGCAGAAGAGCTAAGGGCCAAATGTATGAACACATTTTCTCATTGACACAGAATGGGAAAAACCCTTTGGTACATCTGGCCCTAAGTGCTCTGTTTAGTGATGTAATACAGTTTGATAGCGATCAACTATAGAATACCGCAAGGGTTCCATGGAATTCTGACAATTCATAGATATACACAAATCTTAGGTTGAACGAGGAACGGACCGAAGTGTGGTTTCTTCCCTTGGCCACCGAGGTTACAGGTGTGTTATCTCCCTAACTCTGCTTTAATTTGTTGTGATGTGTCTTTTTATTTACTAGACAGAGCAAACAACCTTGAGGGTGCCATCAGGTGACTATGACAATTACAAAATTGGCCAAAAATCCTAGAACTTATCAATCTCTTTCTCTTGTCCTTGATGAGTGTACTTATGTGCAAAATGCGCCAAAGGACAGGCTATAAGCACTAGTGACCGAAGGGCACTAACTGGCTACAGCGTATGGTCAATGGGGGTGCAAGGAATAAAGAAAAGCCGGTGTCCCTATTTATTGCGGTTCCTTTATCTCTGGGAACTTTAATAGACACTAAGGGGGTTATTCTAACTTTGGAGGAGTGTTAATCCGTCCCAAAAGTGACGGTAAAGTGACGGATATACCACCAGCCGTATTACGAGTTCCATAGGATATAATGGACTCGTAATACGGCTGGTGGTAAATCCGTCACTTTTCCGTCACTTTTGGGATGGATTAACACCTCCTCCAAAGTTAGAATAACCCCCT